>NC_073628.1:64315000-65592500 GCF_029407905.1 Bubalus kerabau
ACACCATTTCTTTCTTTCCTATTTTATATTCTTAGTTTCTTGGTGTAAATTAATTGACCTTATATGCATTGGTTATTTCTCACCTCTTCATTTTGTTCCATTGGTCTACATGTCTGTTTTTATCATGCTTTTATTATAACTTTGTATTATAATTTGAAATCAGAAAGTGTGAATCCTTCTACTCTGTTCTTTCTCAAGATTCTTTTAGGTATTTTAGGTCTTTTTTTTGGGGGGGGTTCCCCATACAAACTTTAAGATTTTTGTTCTGTTTCTGTGATAAATGCCATCAGAATTTTGATAGGGATTACAGTTGTATCTGTACATTGATTTGTGTAGTATGTCCATTTTATTAATGCTGCTACTGCTGCTAAGTCGCTTCAGTTGTGTCCGACTCTGTGCGACCCCACAGACGGCAGCCCACCAGGCTCCCCCATCCTTGGGATTCTCCAGGCAAGAACACTGGAGTGGGTTAGTATTAATTATTTAATCCATGAAGACAGGAAGTCATTTTATATATATTTTATATTCTTTATTCATCTTATCAATATTTTATATTTTTTCCAGTATATGTACCTTTCACCTCCTTGGTTAAACTTATTCCTAAGTATTTTTAATGCTATTATAAATGGGATTATTTTTTTCAGAAATTATTTTTTTCAAAAAATTTCAGATACTTTGTGGTTGATGCATAGAAATCCTTCTGATAAATAGATGATATTTTGTACCCTGCAACTTTAGTATATTTGTTTTTAGTTCTAATAGGTTTTGGTGGAGTTTTTAGATGTTTCCATGTATAAGATCATGTCATCTGCAAACAGAAAAAGTATTATTCATTTATTTATTATTTAGATGTCTTACTTCTTTTTCTGACCTAATTATTCTTAAGACTTCTATTACTATGTTGAATAGAAGTGGCAAGGGTGGGGATTTTAATATTATTTATGATCTTAAAGAAAAACATTTCTGCTATATCATCAAGTATGATATTAGGTGTATGATTGCCATTCATGGCCTTTATGATGATGAACTTAACTCTTTCTATATTTAATCTGTTGAGAATTTTTGTCAGAAAATGAATGTAAATTTTGACAAATGCTTTTTCTGCATCTATTGATATGGTCATATGATTTTTATCCTCCTTTTTGCTAACATTGTATACCCATGTATTGATTTGCTAAACTAAACCATCTTGACAATCCCAAGGATAAATATCATTTGATCATAATATATGATCATTTTAATGTTATTTAATGCTTTTAAATTTGGTTTGCTAATATAATCTCTGATAGTAATCTCTGATACTAAAGTCAGACAAGGACACTATAAGAAAATAGAATTATTGTCATAGCAAAATTTTATCATTTGTAGAGACATGAATGGACCTAGAATGCATTATACAGAATTGTCAGAAAGAGAGAAACAGATATCATGTATTAATGTATATATGTGGAATCTAGAAAAATGGTATAGATGCACCTATCTGCAGGGCAGGAATAGGTAGACATAGAGAATGGATGTGAGGACACAGGACATATGTGGAGGGCAGGATGAACTGAGAGGTTAGGATGGACATAGATACACTGTGTGCTCAGTCATGTCCAATTCTTTGTGACCCCCTGGACTGTCCATGGGAGTTTCTAGGCAAGAATACGGGGGTGGGTTGCCATTCCCTTCTCCAGGGGATCTTCCTGACCCAGGAATAGAACCTGCATCTCCAGCATCTCTTACAGTGGCAAGCAGTTTCTTTACCACTGAGCCACTTCATCTGTAAAATAGATAGTGAGTGGGAACCTGCTGTATAGCACAGGGAGCTCAGCTCAGTGTTCTGTGATAACCTAAATGGGTGGGGAGGGTTGGGGTGGGAGGGAGGTCCAAGAGAGGGGGGACATATATATATATACATATAGCTGATACACTTTGTTGTACAGCAGAAGCTAACACAACATTGTAAACAAATATAATGCAAAAAGAAAGAAAGAAAGAAAGAAAAACAATTATAGGCCAATATCCTTTATGACATAAATGCAAAAATCCCCAACAAAATATAGGAAACAGAAATAAGGTTGACTTTTTTATGATGTCTAAACCTTACTTCCCTGTTTATCCTGCTAGGCAATCTGCTATCATGTGAGAAAATCTTTAAATGCTACATTTCTACAAATTTTAGATTTCTGTGGCACAAAGAATACAGAATATATTAGTTTTATGAAAATCACAAAATAGAGCTTTAATACAAGTCAAAGCATTAAGCTACATTAAATAAATCCTTTGTTATCTATTTTATAATATATATTTTGTCTAATCCAATCACTGATTCATTCAGCAAATGATAATTTTAAAACTACTGCATTGTGAAAACCATGATGAATTCTGAGATATTCAGTGATGAATGAGTGATATAAACCCTGAATGCTTTACCTTTCAGTCTTGAAAGAGAGAGGTATAGGGAAGGTAATGCTAGTATTAAGGATAATACTAATGTATAGATGTTATTGGAGCATATAACAGTGGTCCTGACCTTTGTTTTTGGGAAATAATATCTTCAATAGCACTGAATGTGAGACTAGTTATAAGAATTAGCTATGTGATAATGCTAATAGAGAACATTTCAGGAAGTTAGACTTGAATGTGTGGGGGCCTGGATACATCATAATAATCAGATAAATTTTAACATCTGGATAACAGAAAATACTGATCAATAGAGGGTCAAGGACCCAGATGGAGAGTGGCATGGGTGAGTTTGGGGAGATAAGCTGAGCGAGTTTATTCTAATTGTCATAGACCACATTAAACTTTTTTTTCTTTTTTTTTAACTAAGAATAATGACAATATATTGTGAATGGAGAAAGTAATGGCAACCCAGTCCATTATTCTTGCCTGGAGAATCCCATGGACACAGGAGCCTGGTGGGTTAAAATCCATGGGGTCGCAAAGATTTGAAAACAACTGAGCGACTAACACTATACTATACGTAATGGTAATATATTGAGAAGTTTTATCAGAATAGTGCCATGATAATTTCTACTTAAAAATCATTACTCTGACTCAGAATGGAGAATGAATCACAGTAGGAGATTTGGCTGAGTCGGTGTTGGTAAAAATGGACAGAAGTAAGTTGTTTAGAGAAATGTTTGTGAAGGGGAAGCAATTAACATTTATTGTTTGTTCCAATATATATTAACAGCATTTTCTACTTGAGAAAGAGTAGAAGTTATTATTTCGCATTTGGATATGTTCTTATTGGTGGCCTATAAAACATCCAAATGAAAATGGGTAAACTCTGGGTCTGAGCTGCACAAATAAGTTTGCATCTGTTACATTAGCAGAATGAAGGAAAAAACCAAATTGTCATTACAGTTGATGAAGAAAAATAATGAAAAAAATTCAACATCCTTTCATGATAAAATCATTCAACAAACTAGACCATAAACTATTCAATATAATAAAAGCCATGTTGAGCAACCCATAGCAAACATCATACTTAATGAGGAAAGACTGAAGACTTTTCTTCTAAAATCTAAAACAAGGTAAGGATGCCTGCTTTGGCCACTTTTAATCAACAGAGTACTAGAAGTCCTAGACAAAGTAATTAGCAAGAAAAAGAAATAAAAGGCATCAAATTGGAAAGGAAGAAGTAAAATCATCTCTGTTGCAAATGAAATGACATTATATGTAGAAAACTCTAGATATTACATGCACACATACACACACACACAAGTTAGAACTAATAAATTAATCAAGGTGGGAAGACACAGAGTCAATACACAAAAACAGGTTGCATTTCTGTAACAAACAATGAACAATCTGGAATGAACAAAGACAAAATAATTTACTTACAATGAAATAAAGAATACTTAGGAATTAACCAAGGAGTTAAATGATTTTTACACTGAAAAAAAAAAAAAAAAAACACTGTTTAAAATAATTACAGAGTTACAGAAAATGTTGCAGGAAGGGGGACCCCTTCCAGGGCCCAAAACTGGGCTCTTGTTCAACACTCAGAAATGAATTGTCCAAGGAGACATATATGTGGACAAAGCAAGAGATTTATTTTATTGGGAAAGGGCACCCCGGTGGAGAGCAGTAGGGTAAGGGAACCCAGGAGAACTGCTCTGCCACGTGGCTCGCAGTCTAGGGTTTTATGGTGATGAGATTAGTTTCTGGGTTATCTATGGCCAATCATTCTAATTCAGAGTCTTTCCTGGTGGCATATGCATAGCTCAGCCAAGGTGGATGCTAGCAAGAGGGATTCTGGGAAGTGGATAGACACGAGGTGTTTCCTTTTGACTTTTCCTGAACTCTTTTGATTGGTGGTGGCTGATTAGTTCCATATTCCTTACCAGGGTCTCCTGCCAATTCATGCAAATTGTTAGTAAAGGGCCTGACCAGGGTGGGCGGTTTCAGTCAGTGTTCTTCCCCTAACAAAAAGACGTCTCATGCTCATAGATTAGAAACCTTAATATTATTAATATTGAAAGATTGCTGCTGAACCATGAAAGACACCAGGATTCTTGGCCTCTGGAGGAGAAGAATTCAATCTGGGGCCAGTGATGAGGCTTGATCACTCAGAGCTTTTGTGTAATAAAGTTTTATTAAAGTATAAAAGAAATAGAGAAAGCTTCTGACATAGACATAAGAAGGGGACAGAAAGAGTGCCCCCCTGCTAGTCTTTAAGGGAAAGTTATATACCTACCAGCAGGTTACTAATTAGAGAATGGAAATGTCTCAAAACTAAGAGAGTGGCACCAGGCCTCTCACCCACAACATGCATTTTGAGATAATATTGGCACAAGGTGAGTCATCCAGGACCATAAAACAATTGACATGAATCTTGAAGAGAGGCAGGTTTCCAAGCAACTGCATTGTTTCATTAACATAGATTAGGAGAACAATTGTATGAGTAAAACCTACTGGCTTGTTGAGTGATTATGGGTTCTGAGTCTTAGGCAGAACCCACTTGAAGAAAGACAAGAGTCTAGGGCAAATACTTAGTTCATTAGCATAGATTAAGAAAAACATTTCCATAAGAAAATCTGATTGGTTACCTCAAGGTTTGAGAAAAGTTAAGTTCAGGTGGAACCAAGTGTTGTCATGGCAACACAGAATTTTAAAAGAAACCTCCTTAATTTTATATAGAGAAGGGAAAAAAAATCTGACTCTTGTAGTTTGTTTCCTCCTGCTGCTTAAGAGAGAGATGAAGATGTCTGACACTTGCAGCCTATTTCTTCCATTTGTGGCCTCTAGCCTTCCTACCGGAGAAGGCGATGGCACCCTACTCCAGTACTCTTGCCTGGAAAATCCCATGGACAGAGGAGCCTGGTAGGCTGCAGTCCATCACTTTCACTTTTCACTTTCATGCATTAGAGAAGGAAATGGCAACCCATTCCAGTGTTCTTCCCTGGAGAATCCCAGGGATGGGGGAGCTTGATGGGGTGCCGTCTATGGGGTGGCACAGAGTCGGACACGACTGAAGTGACTTAGCAGCAGCAGCAGCAGCCTTCCTACCTGCTACCCTCTCAATATGCTGCTGCTGCTGCTAAGTCGCTTCAGACGTGTCCAACTCTGTGCGACCCCATAGATGGCAGCCCACCAGGCTCCACCGTCCCAGGATTCTCCAGGCAAGAACACTGGAGTGGCCTGCCATTTCCTCCTCCAATGCATGAAAGTGAAAAGTGAAAATGAAGTCACCCAGTCATGTCCGACTCTTAGCGACCCCATGGACTGCAGCCTACCAGGCTCCTCCATCCATGGGATTTTCCAGGAAAGAGTACTGGAGTGGGTTGCCATTGTCTTCTCCACTCAATATGCTAATACAATTCAAATCAACCTATATATTTAATGCTATTGTTATCAAAACCCCAATGACATTTTTGAAGAGAAAAAATTAATCCTAAAATTCATATGGAATCTCAAATTACCTCACATAGCCAAAACAATCCTGAAAAAGAACAAATCTGGGGGACTCACATTTCCTGATTTCAAAGCATGCTACAAAGTTAGAAAAATCAAACATGTGGTCCTGACATAAAGATAGATATAGAGACCAATGGATTAAAATAAAAAGTTCAGAAATAATAAATGTTCACATTATTTTCGACAAGGCTTTCATGATCATTCAATGAATGAGACAGTCTTTTCAACAAATAGTGCAGGGAAAATTAATGAATTTGGAACTTTACTGAAGATTATATACAAAAAATTCTCAAAATGAATTTGTGACATATATGTTGGACCTAAAACTATAAAACTCTCAGAAGAAAACATAAGGCAAAAATGTTATGATGCTGTCTTTGTCAGTGATTTCTTGACTATGACATCAGTGCATAGAAAACAAAAGAAAAAATGGACAAACTGGATTTTATTATATTATTTCAATTGTGAATCAAAAGACACTATGAGTAGAATAAAAAGAAAACCCACAAGATGAGAGAAAATATTCACAAATCATAGACTTAATGAGGTTTTTAATATATAGAGTATATGGAGGACTCCTAAAGCTCAACAGTAAGAAAACAACTTGGTTCAAAAAATGTGCAAAGAACCTGAAATGACAGTTCTCCAAAAAATATATGAATGATTAATAAGTTCATGAAACGATGATCACCATTGCTCTTCCTGAGGGAAATGAAAAATCAAATCACAATGTGATATCAACTCATAACCATTAGGATGGCTAATATTAAAACAAAACAGACATAGAAAATAACAACTGTTGGTGAAGATGTGAAGAAATTTGGAACCATTTTGCATTGTTGTGAAATGTACTTGGTATAGCTGTTGCCAACACTGTAAAGTAATTCCTCAAAAAATTAGAAATAGAATTACCGTATGATACAACAATTTCACTTCAGGGTATATAATCAAAAAATTCAAATCATATCTTAAAAAAGATATGTGTACACTCAGGTCCATAGCAGTATTAGTCGTAGTAGCAAAAATGTGGAAGCAGCTCAAGTATCCACTGACAGATGAATAAGCAAACAAAATGTGGTATTTATGTATAATGGGGTATTAGCCTAGAAAAGGAAGGAAATTCTGATATGGACAAACCTTGAGGACATAGGTGAAATAAACCGATAAAAAACCTTAATTATTATCCGTAATACTGGCATTACCTTTCCTATAGCTCTCCCTTTCAAGGCTGAAAGTTAAAGCATCCAGGGTTTATATCACTTATTCATTACTGAATATCTCACTAGTTCTCTCTATTTGAGATACCTAAAATGGCCGCATTCATAGACAAAAAGTAGAGAGGTAGTTTCCAAGGACTAGAGGTAGGGAAAAATGGGGAATTATTGTTTAATGGATATAAAGTTTCAGTTTTGCAAGAAGAAAAACATTTCAGAATAGATGGTGGTGATGTTTACAGAACAGTATGGATGCACTTAAAACACTTAAAATGTTTAAGATTGTAAATATTATATTTTGTGTATTTTATCACAGTAAAAAGAAATGAAAAGAGAGACAGTTTTAGTTTAGCACATTTTTTGTTGTTATTTGCCTATTTACTATTTCATTGAATTCTGCCCTTATTTCTTTCTTTTAACAGAGTTTCATTTCTATATTCTAGCTTTTAAGGTGGAATCTTAGATCATTCATTTTAGGCATTTTTTCTTCTAACATAAACATTTATTATTGTAAACTTCACTTAATCACTGCTTTAATTTCTTTCCATAGATTTTGGTATTTTTAAATTATACTTTCCAATTTCTTTAGTTTTTTTTTTAACTCCTTTGTAATTTTAGAGTGCTTTATTTAAAATTTTTCTACTCATCTTGTAACAGATCTGTAATCCAAAGCCACTGAAGTAGAGTACATATTCCTCATAATTTCAACTCTTTTATATTCTTTTCTTTATAATCCTTGGCAGATGGTGTACCTTGCTGAAAACACCATATGCACTTAGTTTCAACTCCTGAATAACATCAAGAAAAATACTTCAATATAAATAATATGCAATTATCTTTTTGATTATTCAGTAATAATATTTCCTATATTAATTTGATACTGCCAGTGGCAGGATGAGAGAGAGGGAGAGACAGGGCTTAAAACTACCAGTTTAACTATCTAAAAGACAGTTTAATTGTCTAAAATTCAATACATCCATGTGGTCACTTGCAATATAATACTATAATTTCCCCTAATATCTCAGCAATAAGAATTATTATAGTTTAATTTTTTGGCTACATAACAGATAAAAAATTTTATTGACAGATTCTTGATATATATGTCCTTGACTGCTAGTTAAGTTTGGGATCTTTTAATGTGTTTATTTGCTTTAGCATTTCTTTGAATTAGCTACTGATGTACATTGGATATTTTTACTATTTTATTATTAATCTTCCTTTATTGATTTGTTTTTATTACATGTACTGACCCTTTGTGTGTGTTAGTCGTGTCTGACTCTTTGCAACCAGAGTGTACTCACCAGGATCTTCTGTTCATGGGATTCTCCAGGCAAGAATACTGGAGTGGGTTGACATTCTCTTCTCCAGGGGACCTTCCAAACCATGGATCAAACCCAGGTCTCCCACATTGCAGGCAGACTCATTACCATCTGACCCACCAGGGAAGCCCTTTAGCTCTTATAAGCTTGCAACCATTATTTCCCCCCTATTTATGTAATATCATTTGCCATGAATAATCCACAAATCTCTACTCTGTCTGATTGTCTTGGAGGTATGTGCTTCTGTAGAGTGGGTTAATTATTTTACACCTGTTATGTTTTGTACCTTTTTTACAAAGGACTTCTGAATTTAACACGCCTGCAAAATAATTTATTTTAATATTTATTTTTATTTTATTAGTTAATTCATTAACCTATCCAAAATTAGCTTTTTATATAATAGGAGGCATAATTCAATGTTCTTTTCTTAGGTAGCTTTGACAATATTATATATTTTTTTATTCTCAATATATTGAACTTCCTGCTGCTTGTATGGAGTCAAATTTATTACTGAGGATATTTAATGTGCTGTCTATAATGATCTGAGAAAATTTCAATATTTTTAATAATGAAGCTAAAATGAATTTGAGTGTGGATATGGTGCAAGACTCCTGAGCTTTAAGTGATTAAGTAATGTAATAAAACAATTCTACAATGCTATCATTATCCCCAGGTAGATATAAGAAAATCCAGGAGAGAGATTTACATCTAGGCAGACCAATTCTAGAAACCAGTATCTAAGTACTGAATAAACACAATCATTTATACAATTAATGCAATCTCTCCTTGATATTGATGTCAGACTTTAATAGCAAAACTCTAAGAAAAAAAAAAAGACTGGGGGGACAGATACTGCTTTCTAAGTTTGAAGTCATAAAATCAAACTAGAAAGAGTATATTTGTTTCAACAACAGCTTATATTGAACACACACTGAAGATATTGAAGGCATCATAAATAAGATGGGTTATTAATAACTCAAGGACAAATATGGGTTGATAGGTAACTTACAGTTTTATAATGTATTTTTGGGGGGGATAACCAATGCCGTAAAAAAGGTACATTTGTATGAAAAACATAAAAGAATAAGACTGACTGGGGCACAGTAGCATTAAAGTAACTAAATGAGGCCATTAGACTGAGATGACTTAGTGTCTGGAAGACTACATAGCAAATGAAAACCTAAGTCCCTGCTGCTGCTGCTGCTAAGTCACTTCAGTCGTGTCCGACTCTGCGACCCCATAGACGGCCTCCTACCAGGCTCCTCTGTCCCTGGGACTCTCCAGGCAAGAACACTGGAGTGGGTTGCCATTTCCTCCTCCAATGCATGAAAGTGAAAAGTGAAAGTGAAGCCGCTCAGTAGAGTCCGACTCTTAGCGACCTCATGGACTGCAGCCTACCAGGCTTCTCCGTCCATGGGATTTTCCAGGCAAGAGTACTGGAGTGGGGTGCCCCAGTCACTTGTAAATGCACTGTTATCCATATAAAAAAGATATTTAAAAACAGCAAATCACAAATGGTCAACTAGTTTTCACATATAGTGTATTTACATGAGCCATAGCCAATCAAATAATTCCCTTGCTTTGCTTCTGCATCTGTTCTATAAAACGCTTTCTCCTAGTTCCTGCAGGTGGAATACTTTCAGATTTGAATATATGTCACTCAAAACAAACAAAAAAAAATCTTGAAAAGTTTATATTTGCCTCAGTTTATCTGTTAACAATTTAGAAGACCAAAGTTGATTTTTTTGGGGCGGGGGGGTCTGGGATAATATAAGGTTACTGATAATTTAACACATTTTAATATATTGTTTCTCAAATTTGAAGGGAACATAGAGGAATAAATTAGAATCTAGAAGATTATGACAATACACAAAAGAAAAATATAGTACATATGAATTGATTCATATGAATTATGTGCTTCCCTGGTGGCTCAGAGGTTAAAGCATCTGCCTGCAATGTGGGACACCTGGGTTCGATCCCTGGGTCAGGAAGATCCCCTGGAGAAGGAAATGACAACCCACTCCAGTATTCTTGCCTGGAGAATCCCATGGAAGGAGAAGCCTGGTGGGCTACAGTCCATGGGGTTGCAAAGAGTTGGACACGACTGAGGGATTTCACTTCACTTCATTTCAATGTTAAACTAGCTGATTAATTCTAGGTCTGAGATTACTTAAAAATATATGGCTAAAATAACTACTTTAAATCCACCAATCAAAAAACAGATGCCCTTATACTGAATTAGAGCTACAGTGTGTGTGTGTGTTGGGGGGAGGGGGGGCGGGGGACAAGATGGCAGAGTAGAAGGATTTGAGATTACTTCATCTCAGGAAAACACCAAAATCACAACTACCTGCTGAATAACCATCTACAGAAATGCGTGGAATCTGTGTAAAAAAATATATTTTACATCCAAAGACAAATAAAAAACCACATTGGGAAGGTAGGGAAGGCACTTTTGTGAGATAATAAAATCCCAAACCTGCCAGGTGGGTGACCCATAGACAGGAAATTAATTCTATTGGAGAGATTCTCCTACAGAAGTGACAGTTCTGAGCCCTGCCTCAGGTTCCTCAGCCTGAGGGTCTGATATTGGAAGGAGGAGCCCCCAGAGCACTTGGCTTTGAAGGCCAGGAGAGTTTGAGCGCAGGACCTCCACAGGACTGGGAGAAACAGAGACTCTGCTCTTGGAGGACACACACAAGTTTTCACGTGCACTGGGGACCCAGCCCAAAGCAGTGACTCCAGAGTAGCCTGTGCTAAACTGCTTGTGGATCACGGAGGATCTCTTGGGGAGGCAGGGGTCACATGTAGCTCACGGTGGGGGAAGGATACTGGTAGCAGAAGCTCCAGGGAATATTCACTGGGGTGAGCTCTTGTGAAGGCCCTCATTTTGGCACCTAGACTTGACCCAGTGAACAACCTGTGGGTTCCACTGCTGGGACACCTCAGGTAAAACAGCCAAGAGGGTAGCTGCCGCACCCTACCATCAGGAGATGGCTGTCTGAAGTCACTCAATGATTTACCAAGGTATTGTTTAAAGTTAAGCACTTCTATTTAAATAATGCAGTGATGTTGAAAATAAGATAATGTAGGACAAATTTTTTTAAAAGAAAAAACACAAAATGAAAGAAAGCCTGCTGCTGCTGCTGCTAAGTCACTTCAGTCGTGTCTGACTCTGTGCAACCCCATAGAGGGCAGCCCACCAGGCTCCCCCATCCCTGGGATTCTCCAGGCAAGAACACTGGAGTGGGTTGCCATTTCCTTCTCCAATGCTTGAAAGTGAAAGTGAAGTCGCTCAGTTGTGTCCTACTCTTCGCGACCCCATGGACTGCAGCCTACCAGGCTCCTCCCTCCATGGGATTTTCCAGGCAAGAGTACTGGAGTGGATTGCCATTGCCTTCTCTGAAAAGAAAGCCTAGGTAATTTTAATAAAAAATAGTAATCAAACTCTTTTAAATTAAGGAAGAGACATATATTTGTAAAATTTAATAAGTTAAGGAGAAACAAGAAACATAATGATAACTAAAGTATAAATATAAAATAAATAAGGCACAAATTGAAAAAATATATATGCAGAAAATAATGTAAATAATCAGTTTGACTGTAGAGAGAGAAAAGCAAAGTAACTTCTTAAAAATAATCTAAATAATACAAACTTTAATTCAGAACTAAGAGAGTATGTTTCTTTGTGGAACAGAACATAAACTTTATGTAGTAAACTACAACAAAGCCTTAACAATCCTGAAAAATCAGTGAATATTAACCAAATTCTCTGAATGAAGCCTAATATGATTAAAAATCACTGATGACAATTAGAAAAAAATGTTTACAAATTCATAAAATATATCTGTGCATAACCTTTAGGTTAAAACAGAAATCAGAGTGATAGTAAATAATAAAGTACAATAATTACAATAACAGATCTTGGACAAAGTAATGCAATACTTATTGCAATTAAAACAAAGATGTTAAAATATGCCTAATAAAAACAATACAAGAAATAAGCATTCATGCTATGCTATTAAAGAAATTACTCAAACACAATCAAATTAATGCCTCTGCACTACTTCTCAAAGAAAGAAAGTAAAGTTAGAGATGAGGAAAGGATTAATAGAACAACGAACCATAAATCAATATCAAAAATTAATACAGACAAAATCTCTCTCTTTGAAAATAAATAAAACACTAATAATAATAATAGAACTCTCAGAGAACCTCCCAATAAAAAAGAAGAGACTTCCAATAAATAAAACATGGTGTAAAATTACAAAAGTTCAGACATAATAGGTATGATGTACTTAAAGTGAAATATAAACAAATAAAATTTTTAAAACATAGTTAAAAATTTAATTTTTATAGAATGTTAGATTTGAACCAAGAAACAGAAAACTCTAATATACAGACAATGGCTAAAGAAACTAATTTGACTGCTATAAAAACTGTTACCTAAAATACCATCATAGAAAGTTTTAACTTTGAAGAAAGAAAATATAACTCCTCTCTGATACAGATCATTCTAAAGAAGAGATGATTGAAGGCTATTGAATGCATTTTACAGTGATAGTAGAAGCTTGATTTTAAACCTGTATAAAGCCAATAGAAAGGAAATAAACAGGCACATGTATCTAATTCTCTACCCACAGCAGTCTCTGCAATATACCTGATACATCTGGTAAAGGTTTAAAAAACTGGACAATGACACCCAACACCACACTTTAGTTTTGTATTTATTGCTTTGACAGATATTCCATTTGCTCTAAATTTTACAAATTAGAGGAAATCACTTCTGAAAATAGATACTGCTTCTATGTTTTCATGTGCCATGTATTTATTATCTTTTATATTTTCTCTGTGGATATTTAGTTTATTATATTATGCAGACTTTTCATCTAAGAAATAATCATAAGGGTAAGTCATTTATTATTAATGTTAATTAAGGTGCAATTTCTTATAAGAGTATTTTTGTGGCTTTTTTTTTTTTTTTTTTTGCATTGCCTTATATCACCTTTACTTTGTTTTTGTAATTTATGGACACACTCCTTGGCTTAATAAAGGATCCTTGTTTTGTTTTGTTTTTATAAACTGACCCTCTTTTCAAGGACAGCATTTTTAGTATACCTTGGGACAACATCCTAACAAACAATTATATAAACAGGTCCTTTTCCTCTTAGAAAAACATCCAAACAAAATAAAACCCTGAAAATTTTACTCATTAATGTCTATCTATTGTCAGATAAAATACTTCAAAAATTTTCACATACATGAAAGAACTTTTTCAACAGAAATGTAAGAACTTTGAAGTCTGAGAATACACCCATTAAATTTTGACAAGAAGGGAAATAAATTACATTCAATTTAATACTACCTTCTGATGATATTGTTTTGTTCAATTTTCATTAATACTTGCAAAGTGCATATTCCCTAGACTGCCCTGGCACAAGCTGGGTTAGTCATGTCCATCCAACCCAGTTTTTCTTTCCATGTCTAGCAGAGGACAAGTCACACTCCTTAGCTCAGCAAATCATGTGTGTGTCTTCACTTGTAGCAGACACATCCTCTAGACGCTGATAATTTTCATTTTCTCATCAGATTGGCGACAGCTAAAGAAAAACCTGACTCCACCAGCAAACTCCACCTCCCTGTACTTAGAGTGAAGTTGGAAACATCCATGCCATTTTAAAGAATTTTTTAAGGAAAATATGTGCCTTTCTGTGTCCAGCACATTTGGACAGATTCTCTGGCCTGCCAATCTTCCATCAATGGAAATCCTCTAATCGACCCTTCCCATTCAAGTGATAGTTTGAAGATGGAAAATGAAACATACCAGTTTCCAAATGACAGACTTTCTATACTTGATTAATTTGAATTTGTCATTTTGAAGACAAGTAACTATAAACTTGCTTTAATACCTTAAAAGGGGATGCCCCTGGATGATCTCTGCATTCCCAAATTATAACCCATACATCCCACACCCTAACTCCTTTTGCATTTTCTCCAGATCTAAGGACCTATATTCTGTGCTATTTATGCCCAAGCTCTGTCCTATTATATTGCCAAGCAGCTTCATCGCATGTGGTTTTCTAAAGTGGTCACTTTCCTCATATTTTGCAATCATTTCAGTCCTTTCTTTCTTTTGCAGAGGCCTATATTCTCCATATGGGTAGAAATCACATCAACATTACTTTGTCATTATACTAGTGTGTCAGGGACAGAGAGAGAATCTGTTGCACTGTGTGTGTGTGCTAAGCTGTTTCAGCCATGTTAGACTCTTTGCTACCCTATGGACTGTAGCCTGCTAGGCTCCTCTGTCCATAGGATTCTCCAGGCAAGAATACTGGAGTGGGTTGTCATTGCCCTCCTCCAGGGGATCTTCCCCACCCAGGGATTTTGAACTCACGTCTCTTACATCTCATAGCTACATTGGTAGCTATTCAATAAAATAGTTCCGTGAGTAATGAATATATTTTCATACACTGTGGTCAGTCACAGTGATCATCTCCTTCCAAAACTGGCACTTCAAAAAGCTGAGAAGCATTTATTTAGTGCCTAAAGAATACATTGGAGAAGGGAATGGCAAACCACTTCAGTATTCTGGCCTTGAGAACCCCATGAACAGTATGAAAAGGCAAAATGATAGGATATTGAAAGAGGATTTCCCCAAGTCAGTAGGTGCCAAATATGCTACTGGAGATCAGTGGAGAAATAACTCCAGAAACAATGCAGGGACGGAGCCAAAGCAAAAACAATACCCAGCTGTGGATGTGACTGGTAATAGAAGCAAGGTCTGATGCTGTAAAGAGCAATATTGCATAGGAACCTGGAATGTCAGGTCCATGAATCAAGGCAAATTGGAAGTGGTCAAACAAGAGATGACAAGAGTGAAAGTCGACATTCTAGAAATCAGCAAACTAAAATGGACTGGAATGGGTGAATTTAACTCAGATGACCATTATATCTACTACTGTGGGCAGGAATCCCTCAGAAGAAATGGAGTAGCCATCATGGTCAACAAAAGAGTCTGAAATGCAGTACTTGGATGCAATCTCAAAAACGACAGAATGATCTATGTTCATTTCCAAGGAAAACCATTCAATATCACAGTAATCCAAGCCTATGCCCAACCAGTAACGCTGAAGAAGCTGAAGTTAAACGGTTCTATGAAGATCTACAAGACCTTTTAGAACTAACACCCCAAAAAATATCCTTTTCATTATAGGAGACTGCGATGCAAAAGTAGGAAGTCAAGAAACACCTGGCGTAACAGGCAAATTTGGCCTTGGAATACGGAATGAAGCAGGGCAAAGACTAATAGAGTTTTGCCAAGAAAATGCACTGGTCATAGCAAACACCCTCTTCCAACAACACAAGAGAAGACTCTACACGTGAACATCACCAGATGGTCAACACCGAAATCAGATTGATTATATTCTTTGCAGCCATAGATGGAGAAGCTCTATACAGTCAGCAAAAACAAGACCAGGAGCTGACTGTGGCTCAGATCATGAACTCCTTATTAGCAAATTAAGGCTTAAATTGAAGAAAGTAGGGAAAACCACTAGACCATTCAGGCATGACCTAAATCAAATCCCTTATGATTATACAGTGGAAGTGAGAAATAGATTTAAGGGCCTAGATCTGATAGATAGAGTGCCTGATGAACTATGGACTGAGGTTCATGACATTGTACAGGAGACAGGGATTAAGACCATCCCCATGGAAAAGAAATGCAAAAACAAAACAAAACAAAACAAAATGGCTGTCTGGAGAGGCCTTTCAAATAGCTGTGAAAAGAAGAGAAGTGAAAAGCAAAGGAGAAAAGGAAAGATATAAGCATCTAAATGCAGAGTTCCAAAGAATAGCAAGAAGAGATAAAGCCTTCCTCAGGGATCAGTGCAAAGAAATAAAGGAAAACAACAGAATGGGAAAGACTAGAGATCTCTTCAAAAAAATTAGAGATACCAAGGGAACATTTCATGCAAAGATGGGCTCGATAAAGGACAGAAATGATATGGACCTAACAATAGCAGAAGATACTAAGAAGAGGTGGCAAGAATACACAGAAGAACTGTACAAAAAATATCTTCACCACCCAGATAATCACGATGGTGTGATCACTCACCTAGAGCCAGACATCCTGGAAAGTGAAGTCAAGTGGGCCTTAGAAAGCATCACTATGAACAAAGCTAGTGGAGGTGATGGAATTCCAGTTGAGCTATTTCAAATCCTGAAAGATGATGCTGTGAAAGTGCTGCACTCAATATGCCAGCAAATTTGGAGAACTCAGCAGTGGCCACAGGACTGGAAAAGGTCAGTTTTCATTCCAATCCCAAAGAAAGGCAATGCCAAAGAATGCTCAAACTACTGCACAATTGCACTCATCTCACAAGCTAGTCAAGTAATGCTCAAAATTCTCTAAGCCAGTCTTCAGCAATTCGTGAACCATGAACTTCCTGATGTTCAAGCTGGTTTTAGAAAAGGCAGAGGAACCAGAGATAATTGTCAACATTTGCTGGATCATGGAAAAAGCAAGAGAGTTCCAGAAAAACATCTATTTCTGCTTTATTAACTATGCCAAAGGCTTTGACTGTGTGGATCACAATAAGCTGTGGAAACTTCTGAAAGACATGGGAATACCAGACCACCTGACCTGCTTCTTAAGAAATCTGTATGCAGGTCAGGAAGCAACAGTTAGAACTGGACGTGGAACAACAGACTGGTTCCAAATAAGAAAAGGAGTACGTCAAGGCTGTATATTGTCACCCTGCTTATTTAACTTATATGCAGAGTACTTCATGAGAAACGCTGGGCTGGAAGAAGCACAAGCTGGAATCAAGATTGCGGAGAGAAATATCAATAACCTCAGATATGCAGATGACACCACCCTTATGGCAGAAAGTGAAGAGGAACTCAAAAGCCTCTTGATGAAGATGAAAGAGGAAAGTGAAAATGTTGGCTTAAAGCTCAACGTTCAGAAAACTAAGTTCATGGCATCTGGTCCCATCACTTCATGGAAAATAGATGGGGAAACCGTGGAAACAGTGTCAGACTTTACTATTTGGGGCTCCAAAATCACTGCAGATGGTGACTGCAGCCATGGAATTAAAAGATGCTTACTCCTTGGAAGGAAAGTTATGAACAACCTAGATAGCATATTCAAAAGCAGAGACATTACTTTGCCAACTAAGATCCGTCTAGACAAGGCTATTGTTTTTCCAGTGGTCATGTATGGATATGAGAGTTGGACTGTGAAGAAGGTTTAGTGCCAAAGAATTGATGGTTTTGAACTGTGGTGTTGGAGAAGACTCTTAAGAGTCCCTTGGACTGCAAGGAGATCCAACCAGTCCATTCTGAAGGAGATCAGCCCTGGGATTTCTTTGGAAGGAATGATGCTAAAGCTGAAACTCCAGTACTTTGGCCACCTCATGCGAAGAGTTGACTCATTGGAAAAGACTCTGATGCTGGGAGGGATTGGGGCCAGGAGGAGAAAGGGACGACAGAGGATGAGATGGCTGGATGACATCACTGATTCAATGGATGTGAGTCTGAGTGAACTCCGGGAGTTGGTGATGAACAGGGAGGCCTGGCGTGCTGCAACTCATGGGGTTGCAAAGAGTTGGACATGACTGAGCGACTGAATTGAACTGAACGAATATGTATATTTAGGGTCTGATTATTATTATTTTTTATATTTGAGGAAATCATAATCTGCTCTTTAATTACTGATAGAATTATACTGGTGTGCTTAAAATTTTGAATTTTCAACCAGATTCTAGTTTTGTAGCTTCAATAATTTACTAGCTCAGCTTTCCACTTTCATAAAGACAGGCATTTGATTTCACTAGAGAGTAAAAACCAATTAAAATAATTCACAAGCTCTTTCAAGTCTTGACTCACAATATTTGAAGAGAAATTTTGTCTTCAGACTCTTCTTTTTTAATACATCTATCAGCAATAAAGTCTACTGTAGTAGCAGATTATCTGATTTTCCTGACTTGGGGAATAGGAGAACATATTTTGAATAAGCTAATATTTTTGAAATATAAAATATTTTAAAAATGTAATTTTTAAAATACAACAAAAATGTTTAAACATATTTAAATGTGAAACAAATTATAAAATGAAGAATATAATATCACAACCTGTTGCTTTCTGAAACCAAAAATCATATTTAAATATTCATTGAGGTAAGTTTGATAAATATATGACATTTATTCATAACAAAATTGGTTGAATAAACTTTTAATTAAGCTTATAACTTATAACACATGACACACACACATATATTACTTACAAAAAAATAATCTATATTTAACTCTTAGTTCAATTTAGTGTGTCTTTGTGTGCGTTTCTTAGCTCTCTTGGCCTCAGTTGCCTGTTTAATATTAAGATAATACCACCACTTATCTGGTACATTCAAATCATTGCTTAGGTTTGTATATATGTAACATGTGTGTATTAATTTTTTAAGAAAACAAATTTCTCCTTGACTCCTGTAATAACTTCATGACTAAAAGGCAATTTGTATACAAACATATTTCAACTATTTAGTGCTAACATTACAAGCAAAGGTTGTAGTGGTGATCAGCTGGTGATCTGGCATCAGATCACTGAGAACTTTGTAGGTTGTTCATTTTGATAGACTCTTTATGAAAACACCCAAATTTCTAACGAGTTAGATGAATTAAAGTAGTGTCTCTATTGCAACTCTGTGCTTTAATTAGCATTGTACAATCTTGTCTGAATTTTTCTGTATTTGTCAAGTTGAAATTTGAAGAAATCATCATCAGAATTTATTAATCTACTAGTTACACTATTTTTTCATGAATCTTCAGTATTGGTTTCTTTGTCAATCACTGGCTCACGTTCTTTGCTTAATTTTATCTTTTAAATTAATTTAAAACATTTTAATTGATTAAATATAATAACCCTTCTCTAAACATTTTTTTTGTTTGTTTTGCAAATAATTTTCCAAATATCATTTCCCTTTTGAGTTTGCAATCAGTTGTTTCCTGGACATAAATTATTTTTTTGTAGTTAAAATTACCTCTTCTGGCCAAACATAGCTTCACTGTATGTTTTAAGTTGTTGTATTTTAGTTTGTATTTTGTTTTGTTTTTAACTGTTTTGTTTTGAAATGTTGAAACTAGCCAGTGTATCTGAAAAACATAGCTATTTCTTCTTTTTTATGACACAATTTAGAGGTGCCATGTAAATTTATTTGAAGATTAGTTTTATTATAATTTCTGTATCTCAATTAAAACTGAGCTCTTCATAACTATTCCAGCACCATTTATTAAATTATTACCACTCATTTGAAATGGTATTTTTATTATATAATAGATAATAATTTGTATATGAGGTGCTATATCTGATGCTAACCAAAGATCTAATAAATTGCATTTTTAACCACTGAAACTATAATTTTTAACAAAGTAATTTAATGTCCCATTTAAAAAATATCAGCTTATTGCAAATTTATAGCCCTGTCAAAGTGACAACTGTTTTGAATTTTCTTTTATGATTAGATAAGGCATTTGTTTGCAGTAAAATACTCAGGGCACCTAAGTTTAATTCATTTGTGTGAAAAATTGTTTTTAGGCCAAACATAGTCTAATTCTTTCTCTTTTCTCGGGTAACCACAGTCGCCTCTATCTAGCAGCCTCTAACTGAATAATAGCTTTGTTATTATTTAACAACATTTAGATTTTTCATTTTAAAATGTCTAAGAATGTAAAATAGAATTATATATGACTTTATACACAATAAAGCAACATGACCATCACATTGAAACTACTACAGTGTGCAAACATTTTCTTATAGGTTACACAATTAAGACCTGGAAATCATGCCTTACTCTTTTAATCCTACTGATATTCTCAGTTCACACCTTTTTAATTCAACTTTTATGAACTGCTAGATCCCCTAAGTTCTTTCTATTAACTATAAAGACCATTTATACTCTCAAGGCTTTTTAAACAGCTTTAGTATATAAATTGCAGAGCATTTTAATGATGATACATTATTAAAAAACAGAGACATTACTTTCCCGACAAAAGTCTGTCTAGTCAAAGCTATGGTTTTTCCAGTAGTCATGTATGGATGTTACAGTTGGACTGTAAAGAAAGATGAACACCAAAGAATTGATGCTTTTGAACTGTGGTGTTAGAGAAGATTCTTGAACAGCAAGGAGATCAAACCAGTCAATCCTAAAGAAAATCAACCCTAATATTCATTGGAAGGACTGATGCTGAAGCTGAAGCTCCAACTACCTGAGGCAAAGAGTAGACTCATTGGAAAAGACCCTGATGCTAGGAAAGATTGAAGGCAGGAGGAGAAAGGGACATCAGAGAATGAGATGTTTGGATGACATGACTGACTCGGACATGAGTTTGAGCAAGCTCTGGGAGTTGGTGATGGACAGGGAAGACTGACATGCTACATTCCATGGGGTCACAAAGAGTCAGACATGACTGAGCGACTGAACTGAACTGAATGATAATACAAAATAATAATAAATCTACAAACCAATCAAAATTTGTATGGGTGCGGAATAAATGATGCAAGTGTTTAATACACATTGTCCGCTTAGTGATAACTTACTACTTAGGGTATTCTACTTGATTAGAAAAAATAAATTTTCTGTCTTTAATTTATAACATCTACTTCTGCTTTATTGACTATGCCAAAGACTTTGACTGTATGGACCACAACAAGCTCTAGAAAATTCTTAAAGAGAAGGGAATACCAGACCACCTGACCTGCCTCTTGAGAAATCTGTATGCAGGTCAGGAAGCATCAGTTAGAACTGGACATGGAACAACAGACTGGTTCCAAATTGGGAAAGGAGTATGTCAAGGCTGTATATTGTCACTCTGCTTCTTTAACTTATATGCAGAGTACATTATGAGAAACGCTGGACTGGATGAAGCACAAGTTGGAATCAAGATTGCCAGGAGAAATATCAATAACCTTAGATATGCAGATGACACCACCCTTATGGCAGAAAGTAAAGAACTAAAGAGCCTCTTGATGAAAGTGAAAGAGGAGAGTGAAAAAGTTGGCTTAAAACTCAACATTCAGAAAACTAAGATCATGGCATCTTGTCCCATCATTTCATGGCAAATAGATGGGAAACAGTGGCTGAATTTATTTTTCTTGGGCTCCAAAATCACTGCAGATGGTGACTGCAGCCATGAAATTAAAAGACACATGCTTCTTGGAAGAAAAGTTATGACCAACCTAGACAGCATATTAAGAAGCAGAAATATTACTTTACCAACAAAGGTCTATCTAGTCAAAACTCTGGTTTTCCAGTAGTCCTGTGTGGAGCTGAGAGTTGGACTATAAAGAAAGCTGAGCACCAAAGAATTGATGCTTTTCAGCTGTGTTGTTGGAGAAGACTCTTGAGAGTCCCTTGGACAGCAAGGAGATCCAACCAGTCCATCCTAAAGGAGATCAGTCCTGGGTGTTCATTGGAAGGACTGATGCTGAAGCTGAAACTAGAATACCTTGGCCACCTGATGTGAAGGACTGACTCATTTGGAAAAACCAGGATGCTGGGAAAGATTGAAGGCAGTAGGACAAGGGGATGGTAGAGGATGAGATGGTTGGATGGCATCACTGGCTCGATAGACATGAGTTTGAGTAAATTCTGGGAGTTGGTGATGGACAGGGAGGCCTGGTGTGCTGCAGTCCATGGGGTTACAAAGAGTCAGACAACTAAACTGAATTTATACTAATATCCTTTAAAAATTCCAAATGTGATACTGGAGAAGACTTGAGAATCCCTTGGACAGCAAGGAGATTAAACCAGTCATTCCTAAAGAACATCAACTATGAATATTTTTTGGAAGACTGATGCTAAAGCTGAAGCTCCAATACATTGGCCATCTGATATGAAGAACCAATTCACTCTAAATGACTTGGATGCTGGGAAAGATTGAGGATAGGAGAAGTGGATGACACAAGATAAGATGGTTGGATGGTATCACTGACTCAAAGGTCATATGTTTGAGCAAACTCTGAAAGATAGTGAAGGACAGGGAATCCTGGTGTGTTGCAGTCCATGGGGTCACAGAGAGTCAGACATGACCAAATGACTGAACGTCTCCCTATATATTGAAGAAAGTTTGAGTCAATGTTATTCCTATCCTTGCTGTTCTTGTTTTAGGAAAGAATGATTTGAATATAAAATCTGGAATACCATAAACATGATTCAATAATTAGATCCAAAATTTTGCTATATGCCTTCTCTTTAGTCTTAAAATTTATGCATTTTACTTAAAAACATGAACCTTATACAAATTATTAAATTGGTTTCTCTATCAATAGATTCTTCTAGTTATTATGTACTGATAATTTAGCAAAGATATCCTCTTCCTTAAATGTCATTTATGCTACTGCTCCTTATTTTTATGAAAGGAAGAGACCATGGCATTATAACCTTTGGATGTACCTAATTCTTTGATACAAAAGCAAATAAATTAAGCTTGCTTAATATGAGCTGTGTTTACAACTGTATTTACAAATTTTTACTCAAGTATCTTAAAGTGCTTGAATAAAAGAAGTACATACAACATTTCCTAATACTGATGTTTCTTCTTATGTTTTTATCAATTCCTATGGCTTCAACATGAAATTGAATATCCAAATTTAAAATTACTTTAAAAATTCTAAAGAAACATATACGTATGTTATTTCAATATTCTGTTATTTCAGATGTTATTTCAATATGCATTTGTTGTTGTTTAGTCACTGTGCAATGTCTGACTATTTGTGACCCCCTGGACAGTAACAACTAGGCTCCTTTGCCCATGGGATTTCCCCAGCAAGAACCCTGGAGTGAATTGCCATTTCCTTCTCTGGGGGATATTCCTGACCCTGGAATAAAACCCACGTGTCCTGCATTGGCAGGAGGATTCTTTGCTACTGAGCCACCAGAAAAGCCCATATGTACGTTCCTCCGTCCATGGGATTTTCCAGGCAAGAGAACTGGAGTGGGTTGCCATTTCCTTCTCCAGAGGATCTTCCCAACCCAGGAATTGAACCCAGGTCTCCTGCATTGTAGGCAGACGCTTTACCCTCTGAGCCACCAGGGAATTCCTATATTTATTCACAACCACATATAAATCATTATGGCATATATGCCTAATTCATTTTTAAAATACACAATTAAAATTTATGTGTAATTGTCATATGTTTTTGTCAATAATTCTTAGTACACAGAAGCATATTCTGGTCATAGCTACTAAATAAAAAACAAGAACATGAAAAAAGACACATATATAGATATATGTTCAATTAAATGAACCAATGTCCTCATAAAAGTCTATTTAAATACTCCTCATTGAAATTCGGAGAAGGCAATGGCACCCCACTCCAGTACTTTTGCCTAGAAAATCCCATGGATGGAGGAGTCTGGTAGGCTGCAGCTCATGGGGTCCCTAGAGTCAGACACAACTGAGCGACTTCACTTTCATTTTTCACTTTCATGCATTGGAGAAGGAAATGGCAACCCACTCCAGTGTTCTTGCCTGGAGAATCCCAGGGACGGGAAGCCTGGTTGGCTGCCGTCTATGGGGTCGCACAGAGTCGGACACGACTGAAGCGACGCAGCAGCAGCAGCAGCATTGAAATTATTTTTCCTCTAGCCTCTTTTTCATTATAACAATTCAATTATTATATGCCATTAATTCCTTGTTGTCATTATTATTACCTCAGTTTTCTGAATAAATCAAGACCTTCTTATGTTCACACTTCTCCTCTGCTTAACTTTCCTTTTTTTCTGGTGTCATATTTCTGTAGGCATTAGAGTGAATGATCTCACTTGTTCACCAAGCTGCAGCTTAACAGTACCTTTCTTGTAGGGAACACTTTACTTTTTTTCCATAGAAGGAAGGGATCACTAACTGTGTCATGACAACCTAAGAAAAGCCTCCCAGGGGATGCACTTATTTACAGGGGTGCAGGCTGTCATCTCCTGGTTGGATGACATTTGAGCTGCTATTGAAAGACAGCCATTCTTTCATGCCTTTGCCTGGGAGCACAGTGAATCCCAGTGGACGGCAGCAATACTCCAAGAAGGTTTCAGTTGTATACCAAGACAGTGAATTCTATGACTTGGTTGGTAAATCATAACATGAAGACAGGCAGGAACTTTCACTGATTGTATAGTTAGGACAGAGAGCAGTATTATAAGGTTATGCACTGGAGTTTTGGTTGAAGAAATAGATTTATAGATTATTATTAATTTGTTTCTTATGAATTTTAGAAAATACAGTCTGCTTTTTCCAGAATAAAAACTCATATTATTTTATTACGACACTAAAGCCTCTTAATGAAAGTGAAAGAGGAGAATTAAAAAGTTGGCTTAAAGCTCAACATTCAGAAAACTAAGATCATGGCATCTGGTCCCATCACTTCATGGGAAATAGATGGGGAAACAGTGGAAAGTGTCAGACTTTATTTTGGGGGGCTCCAAAATCACTGCAGATGGTGATTGCAGCCATGAAATTAAAAGACTCTTACTCCTTGGAAGGAAAGTTATGACCAACCTAGATAGCATATTCAAAAGCAGAGACATTACTTTGCCAACAAAGGTCCGTCTAGTCAAGGCTATGGTTTTTCCAGTTGGACTATGTGAGAGTTGGACTATGAAGAAAGCTGAGCACCAAAGAATTGATGCTTTTGAACTGTCCCCTGGACTGCAAGGAGATCCAACCAGTCCATTCTAAAGGAGATCAGTCCTGGGTGTTCATTGGAAGGAATGATGCTGAAGCTGAAACTCCAATACTTTGGTCACCTCATGCGAAGAGTTGACTCATTGGAAAAGACCCTGATGCTGGGAGGGATTGGGGGCAGGAGGCGATGGGGACGACAGAGGATGAGATGGCTGGATGGCATCACCAACTCAATGGACATGAGTCTGAGTGAACTCCGGGAGTTGGTGATGGACAGGGAGGCCTGGCGTGCTGTGATTCATGGGGTCACAAAGAGTTGGACACGACTTAGAGACTGAACTGAACTGAACTGAAGAGGTTCTATTAGGTAATTATTATTATTATTATTATTATTATTATTAAGAATTCCATAGGTATGCTTCTAATTGACATTTTCCTATATTATTCTTTTCTTGTGCTGTTTAAATTCACTTAATGATCATGGTTACAGAATGAGTGGGGCAACTTCATGTTATGTTTCTCACTTATCTTTTAAAATATTTTCTAATTCTTGGAATTTTACTCACCATCTGGATCTAGAACATTTTCGTGCAGGAAGTTATCACATTGACCAAAAAGTTAATTCAGGCTTTTCCATACATCTTAGAGAAAAACCCAAATGAATTTTTTGGCCAACCCAACTTTTCAAATTAAATATTTGTTTATTATTCATATGTTGAGGAATTCAGGAATCTTAGGTAGTAACATATCCTTGGAGGAATAAATAATGGTGATATTCTAACTTGTGACCATATGTGTTGTTTAAATTTTCAGGTAGTTTTTCCAGGGGGTAGAATCTCCATTGAAACTGAAGTTAACTGTTACATACCCCAAATTGCTCAGCCTGAATCCATAAAAGTTCTATTAACAAGTTCTCATGTGTTGCTCCTTTCCAAGAGCCTTTAACTTCTGACTGATTCACAAAATGTGTTTTTTGTCCTTCAGTCGCTAGTTTTGTGTGACTCTTTACAATTCCATGGTCTGCAGCACGCCAGGCTCCTCTGTCCTCCACTATCCCCCAAAGTTTGCTCAAATTCATGTCCTCTGAGTTAATGATGCTATCTAACCATTTCATCTTCTGCTGCCCCTTTCTCTTTTGCCTTCAATCTTTCCCATCATCAGGGTCTTTTCAAATGAGTTGGCTCTTTGCATCACATGGCCCACATATTGCAGCTTCAGCATCAATCCTTCCAATGAAAATTCAGGGTTGATTTCCCTTAGGATGAACTGGTTTGATCTCCTTGCTGTCCAAGGGATTCTCAAGAGTCTTCTCCAGTACCACAGTTCAAAAGCATCTTTGGTGCTCAGGCTTCTTTATGGTACAATTCTCACATCCATACGTGACTACTGGAAAAACCTTAGCTTTGACTAGAAGGACCTCTGATTGCAAAGTGATGTCTCTGCTTTTTAATACACTGTCTAGGTTTGTCACAGCTTTTCTTCCAAGTAGCAAGTGTCTTTTAATTTCATGGCTGCAGTCACCATCTGCAGTGATTTTGGAGCCCAAGAAAGTAAAATCTGTCACTAGTCCCACATTTTTTCCATTCTGTTTGCCATGAAATGGTGGGACAAGATGCCATTATCTTAGTTCTTTTAATATTGAGTTTAAAGCCAGATTTTTCACTCTCTTTCACTGTCCTCAAGAAGCTATAATAGGTTAGAAGATGGGCAAGCTGGCAAATTCATTCCTTCTGCTGTGGTATCCCCAGCTCCTCTTTCCTGCTCCTATTTGACATCGCCTTTGTTTTCCTCATCTAGTGCTTGGTCTTTGCTTTTTTTCCTGGACATTTTGCATTTTTCTTTAGTTCAGAGTTCTTTACAGAGATGTGACCCATCATGCCATCTCTCTATTGGTTTATCCCATCTTATATTTTGTGTATGAGTGTGTCTGTGTGTGTGTACACTCTGCCTTCTACTCATATCTGTCCACACAACTGGGGTTTGGATTTATCAACACCCAATTATTGATAAGTTTTGCTTAATGGTTTAATATTTTACTGAAGCTAATCGCTAACATGAAAAAGTAAGAGATCTGATGGGTCCCCAGATTATTTTTAATATATGATTTAAAAGAAATCTCCGTAGTTCATTTATATTGCTTTGAGAATTTTACTTGGAAAACAGTCTGGAAATCTGACAAGAATAAACTTTCACATAATTTTTTCACTCTCTAACTGGCAAGATCAGAAATACCATGAAAAGTAGACTGTTGTACAGTATAGTTTCTACTTCAGCTGGTTTCTGCACTCGTGCAGACACACAGTCATATGCTTGCATACATAAAATCACATTCTCAAAGCCTAAAGAAGAAAAGACGGGGGAGAGAGCTGTGTTCAATTATCTCCCAGGCTTTGTCCAAAGATTAATTGATCTAAGAGATAATAACACCTGGTAATAATCTTTTTCCACTTATAAGGGGGCTGACAAAGTGAACAGAATGTATTTTTCTCACTGTTTCTGTTCATTATTGTAAAAATAAACAACTCAAATTTTAGATATGATGCAAATTCCATTTTTAAATATGGGAAAGCCTATTAAGAAATTCAGTCCACATGCTAATTTAGCTTTTATAGTATTAAGATATGTACATAGAGAGACAGTGTAATAGCAGCATATTATTTCAGTGCCCACTTCATTCCATTTCATTTTACTCTAGGCACAATTAAGTCTAGATAGCACAGTTCATGTGTTTTATGAGGCACTGAACTGGTAGCATATGAGAAAATCATGCCCGTTCTTGCTGCTGCTTCTGACAGGGTGGGAAGATAATAGGCCAATCTTCCTTCTTGATGACTCTTGCCTGACCAGAGAAGATGAGGGAGAAGAGGAATTGTATCATTTTAAAGGAGGCATTTGTGCAGAATGAAGAGTGAACTATCAATTGAGTCGCACTTGACAGAAAATGGCACTTTTGCCTTCCGGCATCTTTTTAAGAGTAAGAACAAAGTTATATTTAATACCTTCTTGATTTCATCCAATGAACATTGAATTTTCCCAAACGTATATCAGAATAAATGGTATCTTGGTGTCATGTTATTATCATAGGTAACTTCATAGAAGAGGGAGACTATAACCACATTTAAGCTAATTTCCTGGGATTGATCTCCCTGTTTGAAGGCAATATAAGTGACAAGACACCGAGGAATTTCTATAAAACTTAATTATAAAGGCATAGGACTCAAATTCCCAAATAAAATTTAAAATTCATATCAATTAAACTCTCATTTCATAAATTAGTGATGAAAACTACAAAATATTATTAATACTGTTTATGTGTCTACAGTATTCCTTATCTATTGATATAAAAATTTAAGCTTTTTCTATATCTGGAAAACCATAAGACAAACTATCTATATTACACTTCTATCTTTCTTGTTCTTTGAAATTCCACTTACTTTACTGAATTTTCCATCGTCTTGGTTTTTAGTTTTGTTTTTTGTTTTGTTTTTCATTTTTAATAAACAGAATATTGGATAGTTTTTCAGTTATTTTTATTTCAGTGTTACTTAAACAGTCTATTCATGGCAGGAATTATAAACATGTATGTCAGTAACAGTAGTAAAAGATACTGAATTGGTAGTGATTCTTTATGGTTATAATCATTTTGGTTTAGGATGGCTTCACATTATATATGGTAAATCCCATAAACATAAGACTAATTTAAGCTTAGATATAACAAATGAAGTTTTTTTTTTTTTTTTTTTAAATAATAGAAACTTGGACCAAGCTATGGATATCCTGAAATAGCTGTTTTGTTTCATAAAACCTCCTTCAACTCATCTCAGGGCCTGGATTCTTAATGTCTTTTATTTTATTGTGCCTGCTGTTCTATCACAGAGACTAAAACACAGTATCTGATAATTTCTTTTTAGTCCTTTCAGCATCTTATTTCACATTCCTTGAAAACTCTAGCAAATGGCTGATTATTACAATAATTCTCTTTTAAGGGTGTTTCATGTCCATTTTTATAAGAATTTGCAACTGATCATGGAAGATTAATTCAGTACTATTTTAGTCCAGAAGATTCCTTTATTTGTATTCATTATAATAGAGCTACTAGTCAATTTATAAATATATGCATGGCTCATATTTATTATATATAAACCTACATCCTTATCTTTCAACTTTAAAACTCATAATCTATCAGATCTTCCATATTGACAAATATAAAATTAAAGTACCAGTTTTGCAGTTATGTGTTTTCCAAAATGTGTTGAAACCATTTCTCCTTTAGTTACTGAAAAATTTGTTGGCAAAATTATACTGTTGGGGGGAGGAGGGGTTAAAACTTTAAAGCACATTAAATTTAGCTCAGAAAGAAAGTGTTAGGATTTTTAAAACATTATAGAAGAATTTCTTAACTCATTTATCAGTTGATTTGAAATGCTGATACCTTTATTCTTTTTTTTTTATTTTTTTTTTTATTTTTTTTTTGGGGGGGGGTATGAAATAGCTGTTTCTTTTATCTGGCTTTCTTATCTGTGATTCTTTTTTTTTTTTAATTTTATTTTATTTTTAAACTTTACATAACTGTATTAGATTTGCCAAATATCAAAATGAATCCGCCACAGGTATACATGTGTTCCCCATCCTGAACCCTCCTCCCTCCTCCCTCCCCATTCCATCCCTCTGGGTCGTCCCAGTGCACCAGCCCCAAGCATCCAGTATCGTGCATCGAACCTGGACTGGCAACTCATTTCATACATGATATTTTACATGTTTCAATGCCATTCTCCCAAATCTTCCCACCCTCTCCCTCTCCCACAGAGTCCATAAGACACCACCAATACATAAATTACTTTAAGTATTTGTTCTATCTTTTAATAGTGCAAATTATTCCATTTTTCTGTCTTCTATATAAATAGAAAATTATAAGGCGTTATTTAATTCCAACTATTGTATTTGAAATCTGCTAAACAATTCTTCAGTGGAAGGTTAAAAAATATAAACATATATATATATACACATATATGCATATCTATACACACACACGTGTGTGTGTGTTAGTCACTGAGTCATGTCTGACTCCTTGCGACCCCATGGGCTATACATCCTGCCAGGCTTCTCTGTCCATGAAATTCTGTAGGCAAGAATATTGGAGTAGTTTACCATTTCTTCCCATAGGGGATATTATACATATATATCAAATAAAACACTATGATTTAGGGAAGCTATCCAATGGCATTATTTTGGAGTTGAAAAATGATGGAGTAAAAGAAGAGAAATTGTCATTCCATTGAATCCTCTTAATATGTGGTTGTTATTTATTAGCCTTTAATTACATTATGCATCATGATTGACAATAAATGGTGGAAAATCTGTTTTGAACAATACAGTAGATGGGTGTGGAAAACATACTAGTCAACTTGGCAATAACTTGCACTTAAATGGGATGAGACTTTTAATATTGTTCTATTGAGAAATTCAGATTTGACAGACTTATTCTGTTTGATATGCTTAAAGATATAAGCAATATTAGATATCATCTCTCAATGTCAATAATTACTAGATAATATACATATTTTATTAGTGGGAACTCAAAGAAGGTTCGTGGTCATGCATAAATTTATAGTGTGAGCCATTAAGATAATGAAAACATTTTCTTTTCAGATTTAAGCACAAGACCAAGAAAAGCAAAAGTTTTGTAAAGATTGATCTCCAATTAGTGAACTAAGGAACAAATCAATTATTTTATAAATGTAAAAAATATAAAGTTTTACCAAGAAAGACCTTTTATATACAGTTCAGTTCAGTTCAGTCACTCAGTCATGTCTGACTCTTTGCAACCCCATAAATCGTAGCACGATAGGCCTCCCTGTCCATCACCAACACCCGGAGTTTACTCAGACTTATGTCCATTGAGTCGGTGATGCCATCCAGCCATCTCATCCTCTGTCGTCCCCGTCTCCTCTTGCCCCCAATCCCTCCTAGCATCAGTCTTTTCCAATGAGTCAGCTCTTCGCATGAGGTGGCCAAAGTATTGGAGTTTCAGCTTTAGCATCAGTCCTTCCAATGAACACCTAGGGCTGATTGCCTTTAGGATAGACTGGTTGGACCTCCTTGTAGTCCAAGATACTCTCAAGAGTCTTTTCCAACACCACAGTTCAAAAGCACCGATTCTTTGGCATTCAGCTTTCTTCACAGTCCAACTGTCACATCCATACATGACTACTGGAACAACAATAGCCTTGACTAGGCAGACCTTTGTTGACAAAGTAATGTCTCTGCTTTTTAATATGCTATCTAAGTTGGTCATAATTTTCCTTCCAAGGAGTGTCTTTTAATTTCATGGCTGCAATCACCATCTTCAGTGATTTAGGAGCCCAAAAAGTAAAGTCTGACACTGTTTCCACTGTTTCCCCATCTATTTGCCATGAAGTGATGGGACCGATGCCATGAACTTAGTTTTCTGAATGTTGAGCTTTAAGCCAACTTTTTCACTCTCCTCTTTCACTTTCATCAAGAGGCTTTTTAATTTCTCTTCACTTTCTGCCATAAGGGTGGTATCATCTGCATATCTGAAGTTATTGATATTTCTCCTGGCAATCTTGATTCCAGCTTGTGCTTCTCCAGCCCAGCATTTCTCATGATGTACTCTGCATATAAGTTAAATAAACAGGGTGACAATATACAGCCTTGACGTACTCCTTTTCCTATTGGAACCAGTCTGTTGTTCCATGTCCAGTTCTAACTGTTGCTTCCTGACCTGCATAAAAATTTCTCAAGAGGCAGGTCAGGTGGTCTGGTATTCCCATCTATTTCAGTCAGATTTTCCACAGTTTATTGTGATCCACACAGTTAAAGGCTTTGGCATAGTCAATAAAGCAGAAATAGATGTTTTTCTGGAACTCTCTTGCTTTTTTGATGATCCAGTGAATGTTGGCAATTTGATCTCTGATTCTCTGCCTTTTCTAAAACCAGCTTGAACATCTTGAAGTTCATGGTTCATGTAATTGCTGAAGTCTGGTTTGGAGAATTTTGAGCATTACTTTACTAGCATGTGAGATCAGTGCAATGTGCAATTGTGCGGTCGTTTAAGCATTCTTTGGCATTGCCTTTCTTTGGGATTGGAATGAAAACTGACCTTTCCCAGTCCTGTGGCCACTGCTGAGTTTTCCAAATGTGCTGGCATATTGAGTGCAGCACTTTCACAGCATCATCTTTCAGGATTTGAAATAGCTCAACTGGAATTCCATCACCTCCACTAGCTTTGTTCGTAGTGATGCTTTCTAAGACTCACTTGACTTAACATTCCAGGATGTCTGGCTCTAGGTGAGTGATCACACCATCATGATTATCTGAGTCGTGAAGCTCTTTTTTGTACAGTTCTTCTGTGTTTTTTTTGCAACCTCTTCTTAATATCTTCTGCTTCTGTTAGGTCCATACCATTTCTGTCCTTTATCGAGCCCATCTGGGCATGAAATGTTCCCTTGGTATCTTTAATGTTCTTGAAGAGATCTCTAGTCTTCCTCCTTCTGTTGTTTTCCTCTATTTCTTTGCATTAATCACTAAGGAAGGCTTTCTCATCTCTTCTTGCTATTCTTTGGAACTCTGCATTCAAATAGGAATATCTTTCCTTTTCTCCTTTGCTTTTCACTTCTCTTCCTTTCACATTATTTGTAAGGCCTCCTCAGAGAGCCATTTTGCTTTTCTGAATTTCTTTTTCATGGGGATGGTCTTGATCCCTGTCTCCTGTACAATGTCACGAACCTCTGTCCATAGTTCATCAGGCACTCTGTCTATCAAATCTAGTCCCTTAAATCTATTTCTCACTTCCATTGTATAATCATAAGGTATTTGATTTAGGTCATGCTTGAATGGTCTAGTAGTTTTCCCTACTTTCTTCAATTTAAGTCTGAATTTGGCAACAAGGAATTCATGATCTGAGCCACAGTCAGCTTCCGGTCTTGTTTTTGCTGACTGTATAGAACTTCTCCATCTTTGACTGCAAAGAACATAATCAATCTGATTTCAGTATTGACCATCTACTGATGTCCATGCGTAGAGTCTTCTCTTGTGTTGTTGGAAGAAGATGTTTGCTATGACCAGTGTGTTCTCTTGGCAAAACTCTATTAGCCTTTGCCCTGCTTCATTCTGTACTCCAAGGCCAAATTTCCCTTTACTCCAGGTGTTTCTTGACTTCATACTTTTGCATTCCAGTCCCCTATAATGAAAAGGACATTCTTTTTTGGGTGTTAGTTCTAAAGGGTCTTGTAGGTCTTCATAGAATCGTTCAACTTCAGCTTCTTCAGTGTTACTGGTTGGGGCATAGGCTTGGATTACAGTGATATTGAATGGTTTTCCTTGGAAATGAACAGAGATCATTCTGTCATTTTTGAGATTGCATCCAAGTACTGCATTTCGGTCTCTTTTGTTGCCCATGATGGCTACTCCATTTCTTCTAAGGGATTCCTGCCCGCAGTAGTAGATATAATGGTCATCTGAGTTAAATTCACCCATTCCAGTCCATTTTAGTTCGCTGATTCCTAGAATGTTGACGTTCACTCTTGCTATCTCTTGTTTGACCATTTCCAATTTGCCTTGATTCATGGACCTAGCATTCCAGGTTCCTATGCAATATTGCTCTTTACAGCATCAGACCTTGCTTCTATCACCAGTCACATCCACAACTGGGTATTGGTTTTGCTTGTGCTCCGTCCCTTCATTCCTTCTGGAGTTATTTCTCCACTAATCTCCAGTAGCATACTGGAGTACATATACAGTACATGTCCACAACTCCTTTTCCACACCTTGTAAATCTCAAAAGCTCTAGTAGCAAGCATAATCATATGGTCCATTAATGGAAACCTTGTGTGAATTAGCATGAAGTTATTTATGACCTTTATGTATTTTGCTGTGATTTTATATATGTCTTGTTGAAAATATGTTAACATATGTGAAAATATGCAAATTTAGAGTTTTCTCCACACCTGCTGGGACGGTATTACTCATAAATTTTATAAATCTGAAAATTCTAAATTCTGCAGGACATCTGCCCCTGAGAGGTTTCCTAAGCAAATATGTATATGAACACTGAGAACCATTAATTTATATACCTTCTGTCTATTTTGCAATGGCTTATTTAATAAAAAATAACTAATTGTCCCTATAACGTGATATTTAACTGCATTGGCCTTAGTGAATGTGCATTTTCATATGTCCCAATAAGCTGGCATTGAACACAAAGCTTTCTACCCCTTTTTAATAACACCAAGCACTTGGCCAGAATGGTGCTGGCTTATACCAATGTCCTGGCCAATTATTAACTGGACTCCTTTTACTCAGACATATCATGATTCAGATTATAAGTTAAACATCTTCCTTTTCCTTCCACTCCTCGACACCTTTCATTCTCTGTCTCCCCACCTTCACATCCCAGTACTGGGAAAATCTCACCCCTCTTTCAGGATACCCCATATCTAGGAAGCCACTTAGGGCTGTCTGGACATATGACTAACTGATGGGAAAGGGTTTCTACTGTCAATCCACGTATTCAATATAAGCAAAGTTATCATCATTCTTTTTAAGATACAAAAATAAATAGGAACGCATATATCTTAGCACAATAATGGATTACTGTGAGAATTTCATGGATTCCTCCTCCATCTGGGTAAACAAAGATTGGTGGTTAGACCCAAGGAGAAGAAAGTGGGCAGAGAACCAGGGGCACAATATTCTGTGCCTAAAGGGCTGATTTCTGGCTTTGTCGCATGAATTTTCCTTATATGTTCTATAACACATTTTAGCACAGTTATATATACACAGATTTATAGAAAATTTTGAATTTTAAGTGTAAGTCAGGCAAGTTTCCCATGTGTTGAACGCAATTTTGTTTCAAAGCATGCTCCAAGACACCTAGTCACCTTCTGTTTACTCTCTATATCTAAATGTGTGAGGACGAGTTTAAGATGTATTTACATTCTGTGAAAGTGTACATATTTAGCTGCATGTCAATTTCCCATTTTTATTCCCTTACAGTCACTGTTACACTGATGTTATACTAATTTTTTTGTAAAATATTGCATTATCAGTATTTTTGTTAAAGGCAATCATTATTGCTATTAACAATAGAGTAACTTTAATTATTTCATTTCTCTCTACTTTTTTGCTAGGAAAGAATTTGATCCTATATAAAGATAACTTTTCTCTAAGCAAATAAAATTGTTTTCTCCAAAACTTTACAAACTGGCTAACTTTCCCCAGAATAATTTAAAATCAACCTGCCTTGGGCAAATATCTGCTGTTTACTTCTGTTCTGTTTCAATCTGATCAAGTGTAACAGATGAAATGCTAACATGGACCTGGAGGAGTGTCCTTAACAGATGTGAGTGAACAGATGAGCAGTCAGAGAAAGTTTAGAAATTATGTAATCAACAACATCTTCATGACCTTTAGAAACATCTCTTACCAATTAAATCATCACTTTGTGACTTTGGAAGTTATTACAAAATACTTTCATGTACATATGAAATTACCTTAAAATAGTACTCACACAGTGAGAAGAGTTTTCAAATTGAACTATTTTTCTGATGTATGTTGAATAAAACTTTATTTTTATAGGAATCTACTTGGGGTTCTTATTGATATAATTATGAGTTTCTAAAATCTACCTCATTAAAAATCATGGTCTCCTTAAAATACATCATCCATTGATAGCAGATGCAAACTTGTTTAGAGGAAATACATGTTTTTAATATATTTGAAAAAATTCTTTAAATATATATTGCTAACTTTTATTATGATTTTCAGACCACATAGGACACCACAAAGATTTTTTCTGATGGCTGTTTGCTGTGCAGATTTTCTTGTTTATGTTCCATTCCTGCATTGGAGCTAAGTCAAGTGTACATACATAATTTGAAGAGTGAATTCAGTGCTTGTTCAGGCTGAAAGCTGTATGCATTTAGATAAGAAGGAATAAGGAATAGGAGGAAAAATAACCTTGGAAACTGTCTTCTGTTTGCTAGTGCTATATATTTTACTAAATCAAACAACCCTCTTTATGAGTTTTCAATCTCTCTTTAACATAAAAACACAAAGAAGAAATATTTATAAAATTAATATTTTTCAAATATTATTTTGCCTGAAGTTATTTATTTTTACCATAACTTTTGAAAGATTATCTACTAATAAAACTATATTAATGAAGATTCAAGCCCAAAACATTTTGCTTTTATATTTCTAATTAAATGGCAGAATGTATAAAACATTGTTTTCCTTTTTATATATATATATATTATTTTATTTTTTAACTTGACAATATTGTATTGGTTTTGCCATATATCGACATGAATCTGCCACAGGTATACATGTGTTCCCCATCCTGAACCCTCCTCCCTCCTCCCTCTCCATACCATCCCTCTGGGTCGTCCCAGTGCACCAGCCCCAAGCATCCAGTATTGTGGATCGAACCTGGACTGATGACTTGTTTCGTACATGATATTATACATGTTTCAATGCCATTCTCCCAAATCATCCCACCCTCTCTCTCTCCCAAAGAGTCCAAAAGACTGTTCTATACATCAGTGTCTCTTTTGCTGTCTCGTATACAGGGTTATTGTTACCATCTTTCTAAATTCCATATATATGCATTAGTATACTGTATTAGTGTTTTTCTTTCTGGCTTACTTCACTCTGTATAATAGGCTCCAGTTTCATCCATCTCATTAGAACTGATTCAAATGTATTCTTTTTAATGGCTGAGTAATACTCCATTGTGTATATGTACCACGGCTTTGTTATCCATTCATCTGCTGATGGACATCTAGGTTGCTTCCATGTCCTGGCTATTATAAACAGTGCTGCGATGAACATTGGGGTACATGTGTCTCTTTCAATTCTGGTTTCCTCGGTGTGTATGCCCAGGAGTGGGATTGCTGGATCATAAGGCAGTTCTATTTCCAGTTTTTTAAGGAATCTCCACACTGTTCTCCATAGTGGTTGTACTAGTTTGCATTCCCACCAACAGTGTAGGAGGGTTCCCTTTTCTCTGTTTTCCTTTTTAAGTTAAAAAAGTTCGTCCAATATAAGTAGTGGTGTAATTTAGTAAATAAATTTATAGAATTGAATCAGGTGATCTTTTTGTTCAGTTCCCAGTGAAATGTGCCTGACATTTTGTCTTCTCTTCATTTTGCATTTTCAACACACAGAGAAAATATTGGAGAGGGCAAATGCATAATATATTTTAAAATAATTTGAAACATTTCAACATTCAGTTAAAAGTGAAGTGACCTTAACTCCAAAATATGGTTATGTCAAGGGTTTAATATGACCCTTCCTTTTTCTACTAGAGATTAAATAACTTTATATAATTTTAATGGGAACTACAGCAAAGATGAGGCTAGATTAATCTTCAATAAATAAACAAAACAGTTATTTAATATAAAATATTTCATTGTGGAACATGTCTATTTAATAGCAAATTAAACTATAATAATTATAACTCAGTCAGCACTCCTAAATACTAATGAAGAATTCTGAGTATTAATTTGTCAAGCAAACTTTTTTTTTAAAATGAAGAGGAGACCAGAATTTCATGACACTAATTTTCAACAATAATTTAATTAATAAGCATAAACCTACAATAGTGATTGGAGACTGATTTCAGAATAGTAATCATACAAATCTGCATTCCTAGTATAATCTCTTAATCATTCACCTATAATCTATATTTGTTAAGGCTGAAATGATAATATCTGGATATATATACATATATATCCTATTTGAATAATGGATAATTTTTGACTTGATTTGTAAATCCTCTTAAAATATAAAGATAACTTTTCTCATTGGGACAGTTATAAAGCTTGCCTGGTTTCAAACAAAGTTTCTTGCAGCTTTCATTTAAGTTGTACAAAAAACAAAACAAAAAAAAACACCACATTACCACCACTACCACCACCAAAACAAAATCATTCCAATAGCTATTTTTTCTCCAAACTAAAATTTAAGTGTTATCTTTTTTGTCTTAAATCTGATGGCATGTAAAGAACTGACAACATCTAATTTACATTTAAAAGATTGTCTAATAATTGTGGATTTTTAAATATGGATATGGAAAGATACTGTTGATAAAGGATCTAAATTAGATTAATGTTAATGAATATTTTGTTGTTGTTCTTGATGCAGTTTGTGGTTCTGGGTGGATAGGTTATTTTTTGATAATCATGCCAAAGTGAAATTCACAGAACATTTCAGGGCAGGGTCTTTAAAAATAATCTGATAACCTTTGTTCACCATGTGTAACCTTATGCCTCTTACAAAAATTTAACTAAAATGCACCATTATGCAGATCCTATATATAGCCCATATTTTTCTTATTTGTGCAAAGTTAATAACAAATGTTTTACTGGTTTATATGCAAAATTAAGAATAATGATGTTATGGAGCTAACCAATGTTTTTAACAGAACGTAATTTAAAAAATAGAATACATATTTCTGCAGAGTAGTATCTCCTTTAGAAGTTGGCTCCTGGAAGTCAGGGATTATGTAGTAGCTTTATACTTTATCCCTCTTAGTCCCTATCATTTTTATTACTTAAAATTCCAAGTTCAAAGGGATTTAAGTCACTAATATGATAATTCTATTTTTTCTTACACATTTTTAAGTGGTCATAAATAGACAGCTTAAAACACCTCTGGTAATGAAGTCAGTATTTGTTAAAACAGGTTATCTTTATTTCTATGACAAAATACATACTTAGTACGTATTTTGAGTTAAATGAAATAATTATTAATCAATATATGATTATCCTAATGTATGGGGAAGAAGACATTCTTGTTATGTTCTTTTGAAGATTCTCTGTTTAAGATTTCTTATATCAGTTCACTACTTCTCCCTCCAAAGGGAGAGACAGAGAGAAACTGACATTCTATCTTGACCTATTAATGCTATTAAATGAATCTGAACAGAACTCACATGCATCACATTTTCTTTTTTATGGAAGTAATGGATTTGCAAGAGAGCTACCAAAGATTTCAAGTACTTCCTTATCTTGCCTGTCAATTGATGACAGTGACACCATGGAACAACTAAATATTGTTCAGATAATTAAAAAAAAAAATTTAAGTTATCATACCAGTTAGAATAAGACCATAAATGAACTAATTATAGCCTAAGATAAACTTGCAGAAGTATTACTGTTAGAAATAAACAGTGAAAGACCAAGAATATAGTCAATAGGGAACCCAATGATATGAAACATTCTCTGGATGACAACAGTACAGTTCAGCTCAGTCGCTAAGTCATGCCCGACTCTTTGTGACCCCATGAATCTCAGCACGCCAGGCCTCCCTGTCCATCACCAACTCCCGGAGTTCACTCAAACTAATGTCTATCGAGTCGGTGATGCCTTCCAGCCATCTCACGCTCTGTCATCCCCTTCTCCTCCCGCCTTCAATCTTTCCCAGAATCAGGGTCTTTTCTCATGAGTCACTTCTTTTCATCAGGTGGCCAAAGTATTGGATTTTCAGCTTTAGCATCAGTTCTTCCAAAGGATATTCAGGACTGATTTCCTTTAGGATGGACTGGTTGGATCTCCTTGTAGTCCAAGGGACTCTCACAAGTCTTATCTAACACCACTGTTCAAAAGCATCAATTTTTCAGTACTCAGCTTTTTAGAGTCCAACTCTCACATCCATACATGACTGCTGGAAAAATCAAAGCTTTGACTAGAAGGATCTTTGTTGGCAAAGTAATGCCTCTGCTTTTTAATATGCTGTCTAGGTTGGTCATAAATTTTCTTGCAAGGAGCAAGTGTCTTTTAATTTCATGGCTGCAGTCACCATCTGCAGTGATTTTGGAGCCCAAAAATTAGTCTGTCACTGTTTCCATTGTTTCCCCATTTATTTGCCATGAAGTGATGGGACCAGATGCCATGATCTTCGTTTTCTGAATGTTGAGCTTTAAGCCAACTTTTTCACTCTCCTCTTTCACTTTCATCAAGAGGCTCTTTAGTTCTTCTTTGCTTTCTGCCATAAGGGTGCTGTCATCTGCATAACTGAGATTATTGATATTTCTCCCAGTAATCTTGATTCCAGTTTGTGCTTCATCTGGTCTAGCATTTCTCATGATGTACTCTGCATATAAGTTAAATAAGCAGGGTGACAATGCACAGCCTTGACATACTGCTTTCCCAATTTGGAACCAGTCTGTTGTTCCATGTCTAGTTCTAACTGTTGCTTCTTGACCTGCATACAGATTTCTCAAGAGGCAGGTCAGGTGGTCTGGTAGTCCCATCTCTTTAAGAATTTTCTACAGTTTTTTGTTGTCCACACAGTCAAAACATTGGCATACACAATAAAGGAGTAGATGTTTTTCTGAAACTCTCTCGCTTTTTCAGTGATCGAACAGATGTTGGCAATTTGATCTCTGGTTCTTCTGCCTTTTCTAAATCCAGCTTGAACTTCTTGGAATTTCATGGTTCACATATTGTTGAAGCCTGGCTTGGAGAATTTTAAGCATTTGTTTGCTAGTGTGGGAGATGAGTGCAATTGGGCAGTAGTTTGAGCATTCTTTGACATTGCCTGTCTTTGGGATTGGAATGAAACTGACTTTTTCCAGTCCTGTAGCCACTGCTGAAATTTCCAAATTTGCTGACATATTGAGTGCAACACTTTCACAGCATTATCTTTTAGGATTTGAAATAGCTCAACTGGAATATCATCACCTCCACTAGCTTTGTTTGTAGTGATGTTTCCTAAGGCCCACTTGACCTCTAATTCCAGGATGTCTGGCTCTAGGTGAGTAATCACACCATCATGATTATCTGGGTCATAAAGGTCTTTTTTGTACAGTTCTTCTGTGTATTGTTGTCATCTCTTCTTAATATCTTCTGCTTCTGTAAGGTCCATCCCATTTCTGTCCTTTATTGTGCCCATCTTATCATGAAATGTTCCCTTGGTATCTGTAATTTTTTTGAGGAGATCCCTAGTCTTTCCCATTCTATTTTTTTTTCCCGCATTCTATTTTTATTCTGTTTTCCTCTATTTCTTTGCATTGATCACTGAGGAAGGCTTTCTTATCTCTCCTTGCTATTCTTTGGAACTCTGCATTCAAATGGGTATATCTTTCCTTCTCTGCTTTGCTTTTCTCTTTATACACACACATACACACACTTGGTATAGTTTGGTTCATTTCATTCCCTGTTGTATTATATCCTTGAGGACTGTGGTGTGATGTAGCATTGTGAGTGAACAACAGAAAATTCAAATCTTGGGGGGAAGAGCAAAAAACCAAAAACAGTGAAATTCTTCTAACCCAGAAATCCTGGATTCCCACATGGTGGAGTCTCCAACAGCACATGTGGAGCTTCTACCTTGTGTCAACAGAGCGCCCTGAGACTGGAGGACCTGTGCAAAATCTGACTGGATGTGTGTCCAGACTGACCTGTTTCATCTGCAGGGCATCTGGGGGTTACTTGCTGGCAAGGATAGTGCTCACAGTATTTCCTGAGCTCTCCACTTCCTAGTCTCCCTTGCAGTTAGGTTGAAGCAGCAGAGCTGCTATTCCATGACTTTGAGGGAAGGTTGCTTGTACCACTTGTGAAGCTGTTAAGAGCTATTGTCCTTCATACACACATACACAAACATATATATATGTTTGTGTGTGTTTGATATATATATATATATATATATATATATATATATATATATCAATCCTTGCATGTACTGAGACTTCAGAGAGCAAGGGTTCCACATGGTGCAACCATGGTGCAATTACTAACTGAAGAAGAGCTGCCAGACTCATATCAGGACCACCAAGAAATGAAATATCAATAAACTAATCCACCCAGATTACAGGACTTGTTTGAAGTGACATTTAGCTTTGTTATTCTGATAAACGGGGGCTTCCCAGGTGGTGCCAGTGGTACAGAAAGCGCTTGCCAATGCAGTAGATGTAAAAGACATGGGTTTGATCCTTGGGTCAGGGTTTTGTTAAATATGCCTTTATTTGTATGGGACACATAGGCTTGAACAATAATCTTAATTGTGGAAACAATAGCATTAAAACCATAGATATTACCCCAAATTTAATACTGAATAAAATGTGTTCCTTTAGTATCTCAAGGGAAGGGAGATATTACCTTCCCTGTAATGAAACAATTGCTATAATAGGATATATACTGAGTCCAAGCTAACATAATTTCAAACTGTGGGGGAAGTTTTTGCTTACAATTTTAGTATGTCCTTTATTTTGAAGAATCATTTTTGAGGAAATCTCAAACACAGAAAATATACTGGCATTTAATTTAGAAACCATTCTTATGATTTCTGTGAATATGAAAAGATCAGCTATATCAAAGATATGACAGAATAACCTGACTGAAGATTAATGTTTCATTTTTTTAGATGTAGACTTATCAGAAAGCAATGAGATAATGAGAAACAAAGTTCTCTTAGATACAAAACTATGGATAGCCAAATGGATAGCATGTCATGGAAAATTATTGTGGAGATACAATTTGGCAAAGAATCCATTTTTTTCTGATATAGGCATTATAACAAGAGACATATGTAAATTTCTCATACTTAAGTGATTCAATGAATGAAATACAACAAGTTTTTTGGACTAAGTATTCTAGGTTGAATATACATTGGGATTTTTAAAAAATTTCCAAATTCCACCAGATGGTGGATGAAGATGTAAATGACTACTTCCAAATCTCAATTGAGTGCATTGGCTCAATTCTTTTTCTAATTTATTTATTTTTTAATTGAAGGATAATTGCTTTACAGAATTTTGTTGGCTTCTGTCAAATAACAACATGAATACAAGCCTGAATTGTGTGCACTAGTTCAGTTTTATATATTATTATTTTTTAAGTCAAATTCTAGTGACATGCATAAATATTAAGTGTAAATTCTGAATCTTGGCAATATGTTCATGTGTAACTAATACAACAATCAAAATATAAAACATTCTCAGCTATATATTTGTGTGTATATACATATATAACACATGTATACCTGTGGTGGATTCATTTTGATATTTGGCAAAACTAATACAATTATGTAAAGTTTAAAAATAAAATAAAATTTAAAAAAAAAGGGAATCAAAAAAAATATAATTGGGGAAAAAATAAATAAATAAAAGCAACTGGACTATAAATATATATATATATATATACATATATACCATATATGGAATATTACTCAGTCAAAATTAAAAAGGAAAATCTTGCCATCTGCAATTACATGGGTTAAATTGTAGGGAATTATGCTAAATAAGCAGCCACACAGAGAAAGACAAATCATTATATGTAGAATCAAAAAAAAAAAAAAGAACTCATATAAATAAATAACAGAAAACTGGTTGCCAGGGCCTGGGCATTTAGAGCAATATGATGAGGTTGGTAAAAGGGTATAAAGTTTTAATTATAAGATGACTAAGTTCTGAGGATCTCATATGTAATATGACAACTGTAGTTGGTAATACTGTGTTCTATGAAATTTGCTAAGAAAGTAGAACTTAAATGTTCCTATACATTCATAAAAAGTACACATTTAAAGTGACAGATATGATAATTAACTAGATAAGAGCATCTATTAATTCAAAATAAAATATATTTTTTAAATGAGTACAATATTTCAATAAAAAAGATATAAAAATGACAAGAAAGAATAAGTGCCTGGCAATGCTACTGATTGGTGAAACTCTCATTGAAATCACATTCTAATATATAACCAAAATGGACTTCCCATGTGACTCAGTGGTAAAGAATCTGGCTACAATTCAGGAGATGTAGATTTGATCCCTGGCTCAGGAATATGCCCTGAAGAAGGAAATGGCAACCCATTCCAACATTCTTGCCTGGGAAATCCTATGGAGAGATAAGCCTGGCAGGCTGCAAGTCCATGGGGTCACAAAGATTCAGACACAACTTAGTGACTAAACAACAAAACAACAACAACAACAAATAGCTAAAATAGTACAAAAATCTGACTAGATGGCCCCTCTTTTCCTGGATGTACACTTATTTGGAAAACTGAAATCAAATCAAAAGATAGAATGTTGGGCACATAGAAAAGCAACAGTTAACATTAATTGAACTCGAACTAAGGGCCATGTCCTAGATGTAATTAAACTTTATTTAATTATAACAATAATCTTAGAAGCTAGATACTATTATTATCCCCATTTTATAAGTGAGGAAACATAAGAACATAGTAAGGAAGTTTCCCAAGATCTCAGCACTAGAAGCCACAGCAGAGCCAGAACAAAAATCTCAGGTCCCTCAGGACCTAGAACCTTGCTCTTGGCCTCTAAGTCATGTCTCATTCTTATCTCTAAAATTCTTCACTTAATGAAACAAGGACTCCTGCACTTATGTCTAATTTGGGGTTTGGATAGTATAATTACAAGAAGAACCTGAAATATTTTGTTTGAACAGGAAGCAAGAAAAGGCTCAAAGAGCCATGGGTTATGTCAAAACACATGAAAGTCCATGAGGAAGAGCCTTTGCAGCTAAATCTGTGACATCTTGAATATGAAAATGAATAAAAATCTTCAGGGACTGTAACTTTGAATAAAAGGAGGATACCTTGTTGGAGGAGGTGGAAAGGACATGACCTGACTGCAGGTTGATCCCTGGCTAGATCTAGGCTATCTGAAGCTCCTTAACCCCTCTCCTATCCTTGGCTCAGCCTACTGTTTGTGACTCAGTGGACATAAGTTTAAGCAAACTCTGGGAGATAGTGAAGGACAGAATAGCCTGGCATGCTGCAGTCCATGGGGTCACAAAGAGTTGGACATGACTGAGAGGCTGAACAAAAAGCATTGTTCCCATACTAAGAGCCCTTTCAAGTTCACAGTCTTGATACAGTGAGGTGTATTTGAGACCAAAGAAATATTTCATGCAAAGATGGGCTCGATAAAGGACAGAAATGGTATGGACCTAACAGAAGCAGAAGGTATTAAGAAGAGATGGCAAGAATACATAGAAGAACTGTACAAAAAAGATCTTCACGACCCAGATAATCACAATGGTGTGATCACTGACCTAGAGCCAGACATCCTGGAATGTGAAGTCAAGTGGGCCTTATAAAGCATCACTATGAACAAAGCTAGTGGAGGTGATGGAATTCCAGTTGAACTATTCCAAATCCTGAAAGATGATGCTGTGAAAGTGCTGCACTCAATATGCCAGCAAATTTGGAAAACGCAACACTGGCCACAGGACTGGAAAAGATCAGATTTCATTCCAATCCCAAAGAAAGACAATGCCAAAGAATGCTCAAACTACCGCACAATTGCACTCATCTCAAACGCTAGTAAAGTAATGCTCAAAATTCTCCAAGCCAGGCTTCAGCAATATGTGAACCGTGAACTTCCTGATGTTCAAGCTGGTTTTAGAAAAGACAGAGGAACCAGAGATCACATTGCCAACATCCGCTGGATCATGGAAAAAGCAAGAGAGTTCCAGAAAAACATCTATTTCTGCTTTATTGATTATGCCAAAGCCTTTGACTGTGTGGATCACAATAAACTGTGGAAAATTCTGAAAGAAATGGGAATACCAGACCACCTGATCTGCCTCTTGAGAAATTTGTATGCAGGTCAGGAGGCAACAGTTAGAACTGGACATGGAACAACAGACTAGTTCCAAATAGGAAAAGGAGTATGTCAAGGCTGTATATTGTCACCCTGTTTATTTAACTTCTATGCAGAGTACATCATGAAAAATGCTGGACTGGAAGAAACACAAGCTGGAATCAAGATTGCTGGGAGAAATATCGATAACCTCAGATATGCAGATGACACCACCCTTATGGCAGAAACTGAAGAGGAACTCAAAAGCCTCTTGATGAAAGTGAAAGAGGAGAGTGAAAAAGTTAGCTTAAAGCTCAACATTCAGAAAACGAAGATCATGGCATCCTGTCCCATCACTTCAAGGGAAATAGATGGGGAAACCGTGAAAACAGTGTCAGACTTTATCTTTCTGGGCTCCAAAATCACTGCAGATGGTGACTGCAGCCATGAAATTAAAAGACCCTTACTCCTTGGAAGGAAAGTTATGACCAACTTAGATAACATATTGAAAAGCAGAGACATTACTTTGTCAATAAAGTTTCATCTAGTCCAGGCTATGGTTTTTCCAGTGGTCATGTATGGATATGAGATTTGGACTGTGAAGAAGCCTAGTGCCAAAGAATTGTTGCTTTTGAACTGTGGTGTTGGAGAAGACTCTTGAGAGTCCCTTGGACTGCAAGGAGATCCAACCAGTCCATTCTGAAGGAGATCAGCCTTGAGATTTCTTTGGAAGGAATGATGCTAAAGTTGAAACTCCAGTACTTTGGCCACCTCATGCGAAGAGTTGACTCATTGGAAAAGACTCTGATGCTGGGAGGGATTGGGGGCAAGAGGAGAAGGGGATGACAGAGGATGAGATGGCTGGATGGCATCACTGACTCGATGGACATGAGTCTCAGTGAAATCTGGGGGTTGGTGATGGACAGGGAGGCCTGGTGTGCTGCGATTCATGGCATCGCAAAGAGTCAGACACCACTGAGCAACTGATCTGATCTGATCTGGACTGAATATATGACTGAACCCAGTTAATGCCCCTCTAAACTTAAGAGTTGCAAGGGGGGGGTGCAGAGATCTTCTTGTCCTGCAGCTCCAAAGACAAGCCTCCTATGTAAGTTTGCTTGTTTATTAAATTAACCACTTACCAACCTAGAGTGGTCTGCTTCATTTATTGTTCTCTCTTTGTTCTCCATATACTGCTGTGAGTTTCAAATTTCACCTGGGAATTTCCTAACATGGCACCCATTGTTATATATTCTGATATATATATATATATATATACATATATATGTATATATATATATATAATAAGTAAATGAGATAGAACCAAAATGACAACTAGTAAATAAAAAAGAAATAATGTATTTCAAAATTGTAATGTATGTTAAAACTAGTGAGTTAAATTTTGAAGAGTTACAAAGTGTTATAAAGTTATAAAGAGTTATAAGTTATAAAGAGACATAAAGTATCTTCCAACAGACCATTAATTATAAATGAAAAAAGAGTAACTTTCCAGCATGGAAAACTTTTAGCCACTACCTTAAGTCATCAAAACTAATATCACTGTAATGGGGTCAAGCCAAAAAATAAAAAATAAAAAGCACATTCTTCCTAAAAAGACAGCACGATGAAGGACAAATCAGTTCACAGATATTCTTGAAAATTAAATACTCTGAATCTAATGACCGTGTAACCCCACCTTGCAAAGGCATTTTACAAATAAACTGGCCTGTATGTTTCAAAATTAACAAGGTTAGGAACACCAAAGAAATGATGTGAGACACTGCTATATATTATGAGAAAATAAAGAGATGTGACAACTGACAGAAAAGTGTCGGGGTCCAGCCCCGGCTGATCCAGGGTATTGGAAGCGGGGATGGCGTTGGCGAGGATCAGGATACAATAGCTTCAATTAGATATTAATTAAAGATATAAAGAGTAATAGAATGAGGATAGCTCAGTAGGAAAATTCAGTGGAGAAAAGAGGCTGAGTAGCTTGGTTTACGCGGGAGACCAATAAAACTTCAAGACAAGAAGTTTGCGCCACGTATGTAGGCCACAGGCGTCCTTCCGTGCTCCCGAAGGAGAGGAGACACTGAGGCCTCCCCGGTCAGATCTTAGAAGCCCAGGCATAATTAGCAAGCATGGCGGGTTCCGCGCTCCAGGTGGAGACTCAGCCAGAATTTGAGATAGAGAGCGACATGGGGAGACCAAGTTTCAGTGAACAAGGCTCTCACTTTATTTTCCAAAGTAGTTTTTATACCTTAAGTTATGCATAGAGGATAACGGAGGAAGGGGTGGAGTCATGCAAGGACAGCAGTTCCTGGTTCTAATCGAAGCCAGGCTTTCAAACTTATCATATGCAAAAGTTCAGGTGATTGACATCATCTTCTGGCCAGGAGGCCTGTTAACATTTTAAGAAACTTATTTTTCTCTAAAGGTGATTATTCCAAAGTCAGGCACCAGCCTCCAAAAAAGCATTGGACAAAGCTGCATTCCTATAGGGCAAAGGTGAGGTGGGCTCAATCAAGAAAAGAATTAACTCAAGGGTCCAAGTTTACAAACATTGAGGCTACTACTTACATTTCTATACACCCATTATATCAATCAATACACTGCCAAGGACACAGTAGGTAAGGAGTATGGAGACTTAGCAGCAAACATTGGCCCCATAAGTGAAAAACCCTTCACCAATACAATTTCTAATCAATCTTTTAACTACTCAAAGGAATCTGTGTTTAGACAGTTTAGAACATCTCCTGCCTCTCACAGTTGGGAGGCTCTGAACAATCACATGTGACCGGAAAAACCTATTCAGGCAGGCTAGAGGATTTCCAAAGGAGTTTGTAGGTTGAAACACTGTCACACCCAGGAATTATTAACTGGAGCTGTAAGCTAACTCTTTTTTCAGAGAGAGGTAGCGGGGGACAGCCCCCCTGTGAAGTCAGAGGTGTTGGTGAGAGCACAAAGCAGAAAGTAGGCAGACTCTTGTTTGCGGGTAGATGGTCAAGAATTTCCAGGGGGACTCCTGAGGCTCGATCCCGCCTTTGCGTATGCCGAGCCTCCTTCCTCATGACCTTTGCCATGGGCGGAGCGCCTGCTCCCCGGCAGTGATAGAATTCTAGTTGAGCTATTCCAGATCCTGAAAGATGATGCTGTGAAAAGTGCTACACTCAATATGCAATATGCAATATGCACTCAATATGCAATATGCCGGCTCCCGGCAGAAAAGCATGATGCTGGACTGGAAATAGATATGAGAAAACCAACAGCTCCAGTGGACATTGGTGGTAGAACTAGCTCTGTGTATGTGTCATACATTATAGCAGTGAATTATATGACATCTGGTAGTTCAGATGGTAAAGAACCTGCCTGCAATGTGGGAGACCTGGGTTTGATCCCTGGGTCAAGAAGATCCCCTGGAGAAGTGAATGGCAACCCACTGTAATATTCTTGCCTGGAGAATTCCATGGACAGAGAAGTCTGATGGGTTATAGTCCATGAGGTTGCAAAGAATCAGACACAATTGAGTGACTTTTGTTTCCTTAAATGAAAAAAAAATTCTATAATTCTGTAATGACTTATATGACATATTTCCTAACATGGCAAACAAACGTCATGTGTGTGTATATATATATATATATTATATTATATATATTATACATAGAAACAGAGAGACAGAAAGAGAGAGAAAAACAGAGACAGAGAGAGAGAAACGAGGATATTTAACTATAGATATACATATGAAAGAATAAATGAATGGGATAGAAGCTAAGTGAAAACTACTAAAGAAGGAAGAGTTCATTTTATTATCTCACTGAGCACACTGAACAAGAAAACTCCAGAAAAACATCTACTTCTGCTTCATAAAATACAATAAGCCTTGACTATGTGGATCAAAAGACTGTGGAAATTTTTCCAAGAGATGGGAATACCAGACCACCTGACCTGCCTCCTGAGAAATCTGTATGCAGGTCAAGAAGTAACAGTTAGAACCGGACATGGAACAATGGACTGGTCCAAAATGGGGAAAGGAGTATGTGAAGGCTGTATATTTTCACCCAGCTTATTTAACTTCTATGCAGAGTATATCAAGTGAAAGACTGGGCTGGATGAAGCATACACTGGAATAAAAATTGCTGGGAGAAAATTCTGTAAACAAATCATCCTTCAGTTAAAAAGTAAATAAATTAAAAAAAAAAAAGCTCACTGGGAGAAATATCAATAACCTCAGATATGCAGATGGCACCACCCTTATGGTAGAAAGCAAAGAACTAAAGAGTCTCTTGATGAAGGTGAAAGAGGAGAGTGTAAAAGCTGGCTTAAAACTCAGCATTCATAAAATGAAGATCATGGCATCTGGTCCCATCACTATATGGCAAAGAGATGGGGAAACAATGGAAACAGTGACAGACTTTATTTTCTTGGGCCCCAAAATCACTGCAGATGTTGAGTGCAGCCATGAAATTAAAAGAAGCTTGCTCCTTAGAAGAAAAACTATGACTAGCCTAGACAGCATATTAAAAAGCAGAGACATTGCTTTGCCAACAAAGGTCTGTCCAGTCAAGGCTATAGTTTTTCCATTAGTCAAGTATGGATATGAGATTGGACCATAAAGAAGGCTGAGTGCTGAAGAATTAATGCTTTTGAACTGTGATGTCGGAGAAGACTCTTGAGAGTCCCTTGGACTGCAAGATCAGACCAGTCCATCCTTAAGCATATCAGTCCTAAATATCCATTGGAAGGACTGATGCTGAAACTGAAACTCCAATACTTTGGCCACCTGATGTGAAGAACTGACTCATTGGAAAAGACCCTGATGTTGGGAAAGGTTGAAGGCAGGAGGAGAAAAGGATGACAGATGATGAGATGGTTAGATGACATCACCATCTCGATGGACATGAGTTTTGAGCAGCTTCGGGAGATGGTGATGGGCAGGAAAGTCTGGTATGCTGCAGTTCGTGGGGTCACAATGAGTCAGGCATGACTGAGCAACTGAACTGAACTGAACTGATTGCACTTTATTTATAATTTATAGTAGATGCTAAAACTGAAATTTTGATGAGAAACATAGTGCAGAAATAGATGGGTATCTATCTTCATTGTTATGCTTTGTGTATATTCTCAACTATTTACATATATATAAATATATATCCATGAATTTATTATTTCAGTTGAGTCACTGATGGCTCAGTGGGTAAAGAATTTGCCTGCAATGCAGGAGACACAGATGAGAGTTTGAACCCTAGAGGAAGATCCCCTGGAGAAAGAAGTAGCAATCCATTCCAGTCTTTTTGCTTGGGAAATCAAATGGACAGAGGAACCTGATGGGTTACAGTCCAAAGGGTTGCAAAAAGTTGGCCACAACTTAGCAACTAAACACTCATTATATATAAATGCAATTAAAGATAGGAAACTTAATTTAACTGGTTGTCTAGATTATTTCTTTCTCAGTATACAAAATATGTATGTTTAAGATAATTATATCTGATGTTAGATGCTTACACATGCATTGTTATTTAGTTTGAATTATTTTCTTAAGAATGAATCAAGATCCTGCCAGAGTTGAAACTTTCAGCTTAAGCCAAATCCAAGTCATGCCAATCAGAAAGGCAGTCTGGAAAATGTTGATATTGTATATAGAGCATTAATTTCACTGCTGAATAACTTTAATGTGCTTACAGAAATGTTTCTTAAATCTCACAATGAAATAAAGCAGAAATATTTTCTTGTAGCTGGCACGTTTACACTCAGACTATTTAGAAAAAAAGTTCATCAGGGGACAAAGGAAAAAAAAAAGTTGCCAGAATTAAATATTGAAATTCAGAATCATGCAGGTTATGGCTAATGTCTTCATCTGAAATAATATTTGAAATGAGAAAATCATTTATTCAGGAAAGTACCATTTTGAACTACTGTATGAAGGAAAACATCATATGCATAGCAAGTTGTCTGATAGAAAAAAGATTTTTCCGTGCATTATAATTATTATAAATTTTTAAAGTAAAATTATTTTCTCTTGGCCCATTATTTTACTATTCAAAATTTGTAATTTTTCCATTTTTATTTTATTGCAAAAATAATAATAATGAACAGTCATGTATATATACAAACTTACATACATACATGCACATAGACATAGGAAAGAAAATATTTATCTAAATATGTCCATTTTGTAATTTAAATCTATGCTCAGGATTATGTGCCTTGTTTTACATGGGTATTTTGGAAATCAGTGATACAAATTAACATTAAAATTAACTGCAACAATTAATCTTAATTTCACTTAACACATTACTTTCTCCTGTGTAAAAGGTTAAAGTATACTAGTAAAACTCAGATGATTTAGTACTAGATACTCATTATCATTTAATAAGTTTATATGTGTTATTTTATTATTACTGTTACATTTTAATATGAATCATACAATTTTAAACCAAAAGATAACTTGAAATAATACTAAACTCTCAATTGTGGCCTTCTCAGAAGCTTGTGATCTCAAGATTCCTCCTTCTAGATATCCAGAACCAGACTGTGGGATGGGATGGGTTAGAGGTGATTCTAGTAAGGACATAGTCCAGAGACTGGAAGTAAGATCCTGACCCCAGTTAGCTGACTCTCCAAATAATGAAGGGTGTGTCTGAACCTAAGTACATTAAAGGAAGCCAAAGAGAAAAGCAAAGTTCATATTTCACTAAATCTGCAAAAACATTAACCAATCTTGACAAAAATACTTTAATGTTGTTGTTGTTCAGTCACCCAGTCATGTCCAACTCTTTGTGACCCCATGGACTGCAGCACGCCAGCCCTCCCTGTCTTTCACCATCTCTTGGAGTTTGCCCAAGTTCATGTTCATTGCATCTGTGATGCGTCATTTCTGCCACTAGAGTGGTATCATCTACACATCTGAAGTCATTGATGTTTCTCTTTCCTGTCTTGATTCCAGATTGTTACTCACCCAGCCCAGCTTTTCTCATGATGCACTCAGTGTATAGGTTAAACAAACAGGGTGACAGCAGGCAGCCCTGTTGTACACCTTTCTCGATCTTGAACCAATCAGTTGTTCCATCAGATCAGATCAGATCAGATCAGTCTCTCAGTCGTGTCCGACTCTTTGTGACCCCATGAATCGCAGCACGCCAGGCCTCCCTGTCCATCACCAACTCCCGGAGTTCACTCAGACTCATGTCCATCGAGTCAGTGATGCCATCCAGCCATCTCATCCTCTGTCGTCCCCTTCTCCTCCTGCCCCCAATCCCTCCCAGCATCAGAGTCTTTTCAAATGAGTCAACTCTTCGCATGAGGTGGTCAAAGTACTGGAGTTTCAGCTTTAGCATCATTCCTTCCAAAGAAATCCCAGGGCTGATCTCCTTCAGAATGGACTGGTTGGATCTCCTTGCAGTCCAAGGGACTCTCAAGAGTCTTCTCCAACACCACAGTTGAAAAGCATCAATTATTCAGCTCTCAGTTTTCTTTATAGTCCAACTTTCACATCCATACATGACCACAGGAAAAACCATAGCCTTGACTAGACAGATCTTAGTTGGCAAAGTAATGTCTCTGCTTTTCAATATGTTATCTAGGTTGGTCATAACTTTCCTTCCAAGCAGTAAGTGTCTTTTAATTTCATGGCTGCAGTCACCATCTGCAGTGATTTTGGAGCCCAGAAAAATAAAGTCTGACACTGTTTCCATGGTTTCCCCATCTATTTCCCATGAAGTGATGGGACCGGATGCCATGATCTTCGTTTTCTGACCTGCACACAGGTTTCTCAGGAGACAGGTAAGATGGTCTGGTAGTCCCATCTCTCTAAGAGCTTTCCACATTTTGCCATGATCCACACAGTCAAAGGCTTTAGCGTAGTTGATAAAATAAAGATAGATGATTTTCTGAAATTCCCTTGCTTTCTCTATAATCCAGTGAATGCTGGCAATTTGATCTCTAGTTCCTCTTCCTTTTCTAAACCAAGAGTGGACATCTGAAAGTTCTTGGTTGACATAATGTTAAAACCTAGCATGCGAGATTTTAAGCATGACCCTACTAGCATGGGAGATGAGTGCAATTGTCTGATGGTTAGCACATTCTTTGGTACTACCCTTCTTGGATATTGGGATGAGGGTTGACTTTTTCCAGTCCTGTGACCACTGCTGGGTCTTTCAGATTTGCTGACATAATGAATGCAAAACCTTGATGGCCTCATCCTTTAGGGATTTGAATAGCTTTACTGGAATTTCGTCACATCCACTAGCTTTATTAACAGCAGTGCTTCTTAAGGCCCACTTGACTTCGCTCTCCAGAATGTCTGGCTCTGGGTGACTAAACACATCATTGTAGTAATCTGGTTCATTAAGATCTATTTTATACAGTTCTTCTGTGTATTCTTTCCATCACTTCTTGATCTCTTCAGCATATACTAGGACTCTACCATTTTTATCCTTTATTGTGCCCATCTTTGGGCGGAATCCTCCCTTGATGTTTCCAGTTTTCCTGAAGAGATCTCTAGTCTTTCCCCTTTTGTTGTTTTCTTCTATTATTAAGCACTGTTCATTGAAGAAGTCCTTCTTGTATTTTCTAGCTGTTTTTTGGAACTCTGTACTTAATTGGATGTACCTTTCACTTTCTCCCTTGCTTTTCACTTCTCTTCATTCTTCTGCTATTTGTAAAGCCTCCTCAGGTTACTACTTGGCCTTCTTGTTTTTCTTTTTCTTTGGGATGATTTGTTTGCTGCCTCCTGTACAATATTATCAGAGAAGGCAATGGTGCCCCACTCCAGTATTCTTGCCTGGAGAATCCCATGGATGGAGGAGCCTGGTGGGCTGCAGTCCATGGGGTCGCTAAGAGTTGGACACGACTGAGCGACTTCACTTTCACTTTTACTTTTCACTTTCCTGCATTGGAGAAGGAAATGGCAACCCACTCCAGTGTTCTTGTCTGGAGAATCCCAGGGACGGGGGAGCCTGGTGGGCTGCCGTCTCTGGGGTCGCATAGAGTCGGAGATGACTGAAGTGACTAAGCAGCAGCAGCAGCAGTACCATATTACGGACCACTGTCCGTAGTTCTTCAGGCACACTGAAGAACAATGAAAATTAATCAACCTTGACAAAAAAAGCTAAGAGCTCAAATTAATTATGGAGTCCAAGAGCTGCATGATAATCATTAATGGAGAAAGCACACAGAAAAAGCCCCCATAATTCTACAAATATTCTTATAAACAAGTGCATTGCCAACAACTTTGAGGAATACACTGAAGGTTTAGAGACTTGCTTCTGAGAGTTGCTTACATGGTGGTGAGTTCAGAATCAGCCAAACAGAGGGGGGCACCAGATTCACATATTTTACTGAAAATTTCTGTAGGGCTGCAGTTTTGATTTTCTCTCCATATATTTTCCAGTGATGGCTTTCATATGTATGAAATTATTTTTCACATCTATGAGTTTGTTATTGATCAAGTTACCATGATATCATTTAATACCCTTTCAGAGAAAAAAGTGAATATTTTCTTTTTAGTAGCACCCAATGGACAATTATTTTCCTTCACTGTAAAACAGAAATCTTATAATGCAGCTGTCTCTTAATGCCAAAAAACAGAATACTGTTCGTTGCTTTTATGTTGTTCTTTGTGATTGCTCTTGTTTTATCAGGAGTATCTTGACTCTGTAATTGCATTTTCTATTATGGCAAATTGTGTAATGGTCTACATGTCAGTACCCTCATCTCTAAAAGAAGTTTAGAATAGACAAGAATGTATTTTATTTTTGGTACTAAAATTCTGTGAATCTGACTTTCTCTGCCATGGTTTTTTTTTTCAGTGTTACTCTCCTCTGGCTCACTCTGACTTCCTTTACCATGAATAGAATGACCAGGTTTTAGTTTTAGTTTTAAACTATTCACAATTGTCTAGTTTTGTTCTTTTATAGAGAGTTTTATTAAATATATAGAAGCAGATTGTTTTTTTGATTATGTGTATTCTTTTGTACTATATGAAAGTTATTTAAATGGTTTAAATTATGGAGGAGTTGATCTATAGCTAAATTTGCAGTATATTGTGAAACAATGAGTTGCTTGGGAAGAACAGATACCTTGGGCTTCAAATTGCTTTTGTGTAAAAATTAATGGGGATAAAGATATGCCTGGAAGAAGAATTCCAGTTTTCCTTTCCTCCTGTTGTGAATTTGACATTAGCTCTATCTCTTCAGCAAAAGAAGATAATACCATCTCACCATTCTCATGATCACCCTGAGTGGCACATAGCACTGTTCTCCAAGACTGAACACAGTATCAATAGCAACAACATGGATGGACTCAGAGACTCTCCCACTGAGTGAAGTAACTCAGACAGAGAAAGACAAATATGATGTAACTTACATGTGGAATATATATATTTTTTTAATGGTAAAAATGAACTTATTTACAAAACCAAAATAGTCACAGATATAGAAAACCAACTTACAGTTACCAGGAAGGGGGTCAGGGAGAGGATAAATTGAGAGACTGGGATTGACATATAGATACTACTATATGTAAAATGGGCTTCCCTTGTGGCTCAACTGGTAAAGAATCTGCCTGAAATGCAAGAGACCTGGGTTTGATCCCTGGGTTGGGAAAATCCCCTGGAGAACGGAATGGCTATCTACTCCAGTATTCTGGCCTGGAGAATTCCATGGACTGTACAGTCCATGGGGTCGCAAAGAGTCAGACACAACTGAGCAACTTTCCCTTTCACTTCATACGTAAAATAGATAACTAGTAAAGCCCTACTGTATAGCATAAGGAACTCTACTCAAGACTCTGTAATGACCTATATGGGAGAAAAAATCTTAAAAAGTAGATATATGTATATGTATAACTGATTCTTTGTTGCATGGCATAAATTAACACAAAATTGTAAATCATCTATACTCTAAAACTATTTTTAAAATCCCAGGTTTAAAAAAAACAGACTGATCACAAATGCTTCTTATATGCTTTCTTGCCATCAGTAAGAGGCATGATGATGGTACACTATGTGCTCATTCAATCTCTTCTGTGTTGAGATGTTTAGAATATTTTCTAGTCCCTTTCAGAAAATTGAGTTACCTGCTGTTTGTCCCAGACAGCCTAAATAGAGGGTAAGCCATTTACCAAATGATGTTCAAGAAAAAGTACAGGTCAAAAGTAGAGTAAAATGAGAACATGCAACATTAGGATGAAAAAAAAAAAATTGTAAAGTTCTAGGAGCAGATGGTCATAGACTCAGAACCAAAGGAAGAAGGAGGCGGGAAAGATGAAATCAAGAAGAGAAGGCCAAAGCAATTCGGTGAAAATACTTTTGTCCTTTTGTGATGATTCATATCTCCCTTAAAGACTTCATGCAAAACAGACCAGTATAGAGAAATTAGAGATATTAAACTTAAATGTGTGTATTCTTTAGTAAATTCAAATACAAGTACATTAAAATATTTCTATGAACATTTACTACAGGTTGTTAAACAAGTGCCTCTTACTTGAACATTTTATATTTACATATATACAGAGCTATTTAATAGATTAATCATCTATTAATTCTCATCTTCATGTTTTTTTGAGAACATCTTATGAAGAATCATAGGTTTTGAATTTCTATATGATGAATTTTTGTTAAATATCTATCACTATTGCCAAAATTTCTAAACAGATTTTATAAATGAAATTTATTAAAATTTTTTTGTAAATGAAGAGCTATAATCAATAGATGGATAAAGCAAGTTACATTGAGAATAGTAATCTTCCCTAAAATTATTAATATGTGGTAATGATTTTTAATTTCTTTTATCTGTTCAACAGTTTCTTCCAAAAGGAAATTATATAAAGGTCATTGCTGTTTGTGGTGAAAACATAAAATTTTACTACTGTGCTGTAATAAATCCAATAGACTGCTCACAAGTTAATTAAAATGTTTATCCCCTTGGCTGTTAGTAAATCACAATATGGGTATAAAGTAGTCTTACTTTATTTGTGTGATTGATAAAACATTTTTTTGATTTATGTGACTGATAAAAATTGATGAGACCAATGAGAAACAACCAATGAAAGAATAAACAAAAGAATATATATATTTCATTTTTATTATTTTTATTGGTTTCAATATTTTACAGGTTCCTATATTTTCCACATTCCATTATTTTATCTTTTGGCACTATTGTCCTTGGCAATTTTATTAGTGGGAGATTCAGCTTGCTTTCCAAGGTATGAAAAGAAATAATAAGTTCAAACTTTTTCATTCAGAATATTTTTTATGGTTAATGAGTCTTCTTTTTTAAGAACATCCCTGATAAGACATCTTTTAAGTTACTCTGAAGGTATATTAGGGATAAACAATGTTAGGTAAAGCTGCTGTGAGCAAGCTATACAGGGCACATTAGGATACAAACTGTCTTCAAAATTTTAACAGTGGAGGCTGTCAAGTTTCTGGTGAGGACAAGATAAGTGACCTGCTACTTGAAAGAGTCTGCAAGATCAAAACAGAATGTCTAATGAGACATAACAATACATGTTAAGACCACAGATAGAAACAAACCTGGGATTTTTCAGGAACTAATGATCCATCAAGACTCTAGTTGAAAAAAAATGAAAATGATTACACAAAACTTGAGGTTGGACTACTTGATAGAGTTAAGGAATTTTAGTTGACTCCAAGTGAAATGGATGCCCAATGAACACTTAAGTATCTCTCTAGGTTCTGTATAGAAAGCTGATGAGGAACAACAACAACAAAATGCACTGTAGTAGTCAACAGGAAATTTATCAACCATCGTGGAGGAGAGGTGGTGGAAGTTGGATGATGGAGCTCAGGTCTGATGTGAAAGGAAATACAAGGAGCCAAGACAGAACCTGTGGTCCTAATTCACAGTGTTGATGATGAATGGGATGTGCCGTGTGAGGAAAAAAAATACATAAAGCATGAAACCAAGGTAGTCTAAATTGATCCACTGCATGGATTAAGATGTAATTTACTGAGTCTGGAAAGGATAAAAATTAAGAAGTTGATTAATGAGCTCAAGCATTGTAAAATACTCTGTAATGTCTATAAGACAACCAGTGAAGATGTTAATTAGACATGTGGATAAATAATTGTAGATAAATACAGATACAGACATAGATATACAGTACAATTAGCTAAATACATAAATTAGGCTTTCCTGCTGGCTCAGATAATAAAGAATCCACCTGTAATGTGGGAGACCTGGGTTTGATCCATAGGTTGTGAAGATATGGAGGAGGGCATGGCAACCCACCCCAGTATTCTTACCTGGAGAATCCCATGGACAGACGGCCTAGCAGGCTCCAGTCCTTAGGGTCACAAAGATTCAGACATGACTGAGTAACTAAGCACATAAATTAGCAATATACAGTGTCTAGGATTAAAAATCATTGATATATTAGTGTTAGTATTAGTTGCTCGGTTGCACCTGACTCTTTGGGCTATAGACAGCCAGGCTCATCTGCCCATGGAATTCCCCAAGCAAGAAAACTGGAGTGGGTTGCTATTCCCTTCTCCATAGGATCTTCCTGACCTAGGGATTGAACCCAGATTTCCCACATTGCAGGTAGATTCTCTATCATCTATGCTACCAGGAAAGCCCATTGATATATTGTGCTGTGCCCTAAGTCACTTTAGTCATGTCTGACACTTTGTGACTCTTTGTGAGGACCCAACGGACTGTAGCCTGCCAGGGTCCTCTGTCCATGGGATTCTCCCGGCAAGAATACCAGAGTGGGTTACCATTTCCTTCTCCAGGGAGTCTTCCCCATGCAAGGATTGAACTGGTGTCTCTTAAGTCTCCTGCATTGGCAGTTGGGTTCTTTACCACAGTCACAACCTGGGCCCCATTGATATATTGGATCTCATTAAATTTAAAAAAAATTGTTTATCAAAACATCATTCAAAAACTTGAAAAAATAAAATATTCACAACAAAGTACTTATATGTAGATACTTAAAGAACTATAAATCAGTTTTAAAATATAATTGACCCAGTTTTAATCTGGAGTGTTAAAAGTTAGAAAAGACAGAGGAATAACATGTGAATATAGAAAATTACATTAATTGGAATGTTCCTCCTATACTAAAACTTATTCATACAGCCCTGCATTTTGATTAGCTATTTTCCCAAGCAATATAAGAATATATGTCCAAATAAAAATCTGTATATAAAGGTTACAGTGGTTTAAACACAACATGAAGACTACCCAAATGTGTATGACTCTAATGTTTGAACAATCTATGATACAGACATGTAATGTACAGTTAATGATCAACAAATGAATGAACTGCTGATACATTCAACAACGGAAATGAGATCCAAGTAGATTAAGTGAGAGGTGCTAGACTCAAAGGATTAGATATTAGAAGATTTAGTTCCTAAATCGTACTTGAATAGGCAAAAACAATGGTATAAGAAACATATTGGTTGTGACCAGAACATAAGGTAAAAGAAGAAGGAGAGGAACTTCATGGAGCAAGAAGATTTTTGTGTATTAAAGACCACATGCATCTTCACCACAGTAGCAATTACAACATTTTTGTTAAAATTCAGAGAACGAGGTGCAAATGATGTACCTACATCATGTAAAATTTAACTCAATAAACCTGACTTTAAAAAAATTATATGTGGAATGTAGCTGTAAATTTTATCAGTATGCAAAAATGCTCTATGAGTGTGAATAGATTTTATTATGTTTATTAAGTTTTATCTGTGTTTTTTTTAGATTTTTTCTACAAGGTGACCAGAATTAAATAACTCATAATGTTTTATAATAAAATCAAAAAAGTTTTAAAATGTAAGTTATACCCTCATTATTTCCTTGATCAAACGTTTATCATTTTATTATTAATAGTAGCAAAAAAAAAGTAATTTAAAGCATTAACACAAAGGCTTTGCTCTTAAATATTTCCTGAAGACCAAATTAATGTGAATCATATATGTCTTGCACTTAAAAATAACAACTCTTTACAAATGGAAAGAAAGTAAGAAGAAGTAAAAAAGAAAATTCAATATTCTATTTTATATGGCAAATGAGGTGAGTGGTGGCTTTGGTTCTGCACATTACAGTTGTTGATTGCAGTTTGAACAATGACACAAAAATTATATAGCTCTTACTTGCCTTGTAATTTATCTAATTATTGTTGACAAAAAATGGCATTTTTAATGTTTCCTTATTCTGTTGTGAAATTATATATTTGAATACTATGCAATTTAAAAGAGTAACTTAAAACATCCTCCCTTGAAAATCAAGAGTATTATTTAAAAAAATAGTAAATGCAGAGCCTCATAATAGGGGAAATTATTTCCAGGAATTCTTATTTCATAAGTAACAATGATTTCATAACTGTTTCTGTTTACTTCCTTCTTCTCAATGTAATTATTAATAGTTATGTTAATAAACATGTTAATTACCCAACTATTTATTACTTAGTAGCTATACTATTTACTATATGTTACTGTAATAGATGATGCAATTACTAACATTGCTTATATGAATTTTAATATGCTTAAATTTTTATATTCTCTTAAAATATTTTTTATTTATTTAATTTTAATCAGAATATAAGGCCTTTATAATATTCTGTTGATTTCTGCCATACAATCAACATGAATCAGCCATAGCTACACATATGTCCTTACGCTCTGGAACCTCCCTCATACCTTTCACCCATCTAGGTTGTCACAGAGCATCAGATTTGAGCTTCCTGTGTCAAATTCCCACTGGCCAGCTCTTTTGTACATGTTCATGTTTCAAAGGTACGCTCTCAATTCCTCTAACCCTCTGCTTCCCCCACTGTATCCACAAGTCTGTTCTCTATGTCTGGGTCTCCATTCATATCAGATCAGATCAGATCAGTCACTCGGTCGTGTCCGACTCTTTGTGACCCCATGAATCGCAAAACGCCAGGCCTCCCTGTCCATCACCAACTCCCGGAGTTCACTCAGACTCACGTCCATCAAGTCAGTGATGCCATCCAGCCATCTCATCCTCTGTCGTCCCCTTCTCCTCTTGCCCCCAATCCCTCCCAGCTTCAGAGTCTTTTCCAATGAGTCAACTCTCTGCATGAGGTGGCCAAAGTACTGGAGTTTCAGCTTTAGCATCATTCCTTCCAAAGAAATCCCAGGGCTGATCTCCTTCAGAATGGACTGGGTGGATCTCCTTGCAGCCCAAGGGACTCTCAAGAGTCTTCTCCAACACCACAGTTCAAAACCATCAATTCTTCGGTGCTCAGCCTTCTTCACAGTCCAACTCTCACATCCATACATGACCACAGGAAAAACCATAGCCTTGACTAGACGAACCTCTGTTGGCAAAGTAATGCCTCTGCTTTTGAATATGTTATCTAGGTTGGTCATAACATTCCTTCCAAGGAGTAAGTCTCTTTCAATTTCATGGCTGCAGTCAGCATCTGTAGTGATTTTGGAGCCCAGAAAAATAAAGTCTGACACTGTTTCCACTGTTTCCCCATCTATTTCCCTTGAAGTGATGGGACTGGATGCCATGATCTTCGTTTTCTGAATATTGAGCTTTAAGCTAACTTTTTCACTCTCCTCTTTCACTTTCATCAAGAGGCTTTTGAGTTCCTCTTCACTTTCTGCCATAAGGGTGGTGTCATCTGCATATCTGAGGTTACTGATATTTCTCCCAGCAATCTTGATTCCAGCTTGTGTTTCTTCCAGTCCAGCATTTCTCATGATGTAGTCTGCATATAAGTTAAATAAACAGGGTGACAATATACAGCCTTGACGAACTCCTTTTCCTATTTGGAACCCGTCTGGTGTTCCATGTCCAGTTCTAACTGTTGCTTCCTGACCTGCATACAAATTTCTCAAGAGGCAGATCAGGTGGTTTGGTATTCCCATCTCTTTCAGAATTTTCCACAGTGTATTGTGATCCACACAGTCAAAGGCTTTGGCATAGTCAATAAAGCAGAAATAGATGTTTTTCTGGAACTCTCTTGCTTTTTCCATGATCCAGCGGATGTTGGCAATGTGATCTCTGGTTCCTCTGCCTTTTCTAAAACCAGCTTGAACATCAGGAAGTTCACGGTTCACATATTGCTGAAGCCTGGCTTGGAGAATTTTGAGCATTACTTTACTAGCGTGTGAGATGAGTGCATTTGTGCAGCAGTTTGAGCATTCTTTGGCATTGCCTTTCTTTGGGTTTGGAATGAAAACTGACCTTTTCCAGTCCTGTGGCCACTGCTGAGTTTTCCAAATTTGCTGGCATACTGAGTGCAGCACTTTCACAGCATCATCTTTCAGGATTTGGAATAGCTCAACTGGAATTCCAATACCCCCACTAGCTTTGTTCATAGTGAACATTCTCCATTGCTGCCCTCCAAATAGGTTCATGAGAACCATCTTTCTGGATTCCTTATATATGTGCTAATATGCTATATTTGATTTTCTCTTTCTGACTTACTTCATTCTGTATAATAGGCTCTAGGTTGATCCACTTCACTAGAACTGACTCAAATGTGTTCCTTTCTGTAGCTGAGTAATATTCCATTGTATATATGTACCACAACTTCTATATCCGCTCATCTGTGGATGGACATCTAGATTGTTTCCACGTCCTTGTATTTTGGTGGAAATGTATCTTTTCAATTATGGAGTCCTCAGGGTATATGCCCAGTAGTGGGATTGTTAGATCACAGGGTAGTTTTATTTCTAGTTTTTAAGGGATCTCTATACTGTTCTCTTGAAGAAGGCAGTGGCACCTCACTCCAGTACTCTTGCCTGGAAAATCCCATGGAAGAGGAGCCTGGTAGGCTGCAGTCCATGGGGTCGCTAGAGTCGGACACAAATGAGCGACTTCGCTTTCACTCTTCACTTTCATCAATTGGAGAAGGAAATGGCAACCCACTCCAGTGTTCTTGCCTGGAGAATCCCAGGGATGGTGGAGCCTGGGCTGCTGTCTATGGGGTCGCACAGAGTCGGACATGACTGAAGAGGCTTAGCAGCAGCAGCAGCAGCATACTGTTCTCCATAGTAGCTGTATCAATTTACCTCACCAACAGTGCAAGAGAATTCCCTTCTCTCCACACCTTCTCTTTCACTATATCGTTTGTAGATTTTTTGATGATGGCCATTCTGACCAGTATGAGTTGATACTGCATTGTAATTTTGATTTTCATTTTTCTAAAAATGAGCAATGCTGAGCATCTTTTCATGTGTTTATTAGCCATCTGTAATATGTCTTCTTTGGAGAAATGTCTGTTTAGGTCTTCTGCCCAAGTTTTCATTGCGTTGTTTGTTTTTCTGATATTGAGCTGCATGAGTTCTTGCATATTTTGGAGATTACATCTTTGTTAGTTCTTTCATTTACTATTAATTTCTCCCATTCTGAGGGTTGTCTTTTCACCTTGTTTGTAGTTTCCTTTGGTGTGCAAAAGTTTTAAAGTTTAATTCGGTCCCATTTATTTTGTTTCTTGTTTCCATTACTCTGGGAAGTGGGTCATAGAGGATCTTTCTCTGATTTATGTCAAAGAGTGTTCTGCCTGTGTTTTCTTCTAAGAGTTTTATAGTTTCTGGTCTTTCATTTAGGTCTTTATATTCTGATATTTTTATAGACTTTATGATTAGTGTAGTAAAAATCAAATATTGTTTATTGCATTTGTAGACATGAGAAAGTTGAGGCCTGGACTGTAGAAAATTTCAAGTTCAGGGTGAGAGATTAGACTGGATCCTAAAGAGATAGGACTCCATCCAATGCCTGTGCCCTGACTGCAAACTTGCCTAAGGACTTACGGACGTGACATAGTTCATTTACCTGGAGGGTTCCTAAGCAAACAGGATGTTGGCAGAAGGGATAAACTAACAAGAAACTCTTTGTTGAAAAATGCAGATGTTAAGTTGGCAAAGGAGAAAAAAGGATACCCTGTAAAGAAATGATGAAACTTAGGCAAAGTCCAGGAAGATTGTACACACCATAGTACTCAACCAATGAGGAACCAGGGGGTGGGACCTGTGTTTAGGGAATAAATTGCTTGTTGTAACCGCCCTGGGTGTGCCTGCCAGCTAGACACACAATCTTTCAAAACTGTCATTAAAAGCGTCATTTTCGCTGTGCTTCATTTCTCTGAGTCCATCCCTTTGTTCTCTTCCCTGGTAGCTCAGTCCATAAATAGTCTGCCTGCAACGCGGGAGACCAGGGGTTCAATCCCTGGGTCGGGAAGGGCGATTCTCTGGAGAAGGAAAAGGCAACCCATTCCAGCATTCTTGCCTGGAGAAAATCATATAGAGAGGAACCTGGTGGGCTATAGCCCATGGGGTCACAAGGAGTCGGACACGACTGAGTGACTCACACACACACACACACACACACACACATATCCCTTGGTTCGGCTGGTGAGTGTGTTTTCTCACAATTCTAATCCATTTTAATTGTTAATATCATTGATACTTTTCCAGTGTGCACTTTGATTCATAGCACTTTTTAAACTCAATTCTTCAAGATTTCTCTAGAAATTGTGAAATTACTGATTCAAAGACATGGCTCTATTTATAGGTTGAGCTAATGATTTCCTATTTATATAAAATTATCACAAATAGTTAGAGCTGTATAGAAATTTTACAACATGTCAAATATCTTTCTACAATTATTTGGGTGAAATTTTGCTGAATTTCTTGAAGAGATCTCTAGTCTTTCCTATTCTATTGTTTTCCTCTATTTCTTTGCATTGATCACTGAGGAAGGCTTTCTTATCTCTCCTTGCTATTCTTTGGAACTCTGCATTCAAATGGGTATATCTTTCCTTTTCTCCTTTGCTTTTCACTTCCCTTCTTTTGACAGCTATTTGTAAGGCCTCCTCAGATAGCCATTTTGTTTTTTTGCATTTCTTTTTCTTGGGGATGGTCTTGATTCCTGTCTCCTCTACAATGTCATGAACCTCAGTCCATAGTTCGTCAGGCACTCTGTCTATCAGATCTAGTCCCTTAAGTCTATTTCTCACTTCCATTGTATCAGATCAGATTAGATCAGTCGTGTCCGACTCTCTGCGACCCCATGAATCGCAGCATGCCAGGCCTCCCTGTCCATCACCAACTCCCGGAGTTCACTCAGACTCACATCCATCGAGTCAGTGATGCCATATACCCATCTCATCCTCTGTCGTCCCCTTCTCCTCTTGCCCCCAATCCCTCCCAGCATCAGAGTCTTTTCCAATGAGTCAACTCTTCACATGAGGTGGCTAAAGTACTGGAGTTTCAGCTTTAGCATCATTCCTTCCAAAGAAATCTCAGGGCTGATCTCCTTCAGAATGGACTGGTTGGATCTCCTTGCAGTCCAAGGGACTCTCAAGAGTCTTCTCCAATAGTCATAAGGAATTTGATTTAGGTCATACCTGAATGACCTAATGGTCTAGTGGTTTTCTCCACTTCTTCCATTTCAGTCTGAATTTGGCAATAAGAAGTTCATAATCTGAGCCACAGTCAGCTCCCAGTCTTGTTTTTGCTGACTGAATACAGCTTCTCCATCTTTGGCTGCAAAGAATGTAATCAATCTGATTTTGGTGTTGACCATCTGCTGATGTCCATGTGTAGAGACTTCTCTTGTGTGGTTGGAAGAGGGTGTTTGCTATGACCAGTGCATTCTCTTGGTAAAACTCTATTAGCCTTTGCCCTGCTTCATTCTGTACTCGAAGGCCAAATTTGTCTGTTACTACAGGTGTTTTTTGACTTCCTACTTTTGCATTCCAATCCCCTATAATGAAAAGGACATCTTTTTTGGGCGTTAGTTCTAGAAGGTCTTGTAGCTCTTCATAGAACTGTTCAACTTCAGCTTCTTCAGCATTACTGGTTGGGGCATAGACTTGGATTACCATGATATTGAATGGTTTGCCTTGGAAACAGAGATCATTCTGTCGTTTTTGAGATTGCATCCAAGTACTGCATTTCAGACTCTTTAGCGATACCAAGGGAATATTTCATGCAAAAATGGCCTCAATAAAGGACAGAAATGACAGGAACCTACCAGAAGCAGAAGATATTAAGAAGAGGTGGCAAGAATACACAGAAGAACTATACAAAAAAGATCTTCACAACCCAGATAATCACAATGGTGTGATCACTCACCTAGAGCCAAACATCCTGGAATGTGAAGTCAAGTGGGCCTTAGGGAGCATCACTACGAACAAAGCTAGTGGAGGTGATGGAATTCGAGTTAAGCTATTCCAAATCCTGAAAAATGATGCTGTGAAAGTGCTGCACTCAATATGTCAGCAAATTTGAAAAACTCAGCAGTGGACACAAGACTGGAAAAGGTCAGTTTTTATCTCAATTCCAAAGAAAGGCAAAGCCAAAGAACGCTCAAACTATCACATAATTGCACTGATCTCACATGCTAGTAAAGTGATGCTTAAAATTCTTCAATCCAAGCCTCAGCAATATGTGAATCATGAACTTCCAGATGTTAAGCTGGTTTTAGAAAAGGCAGAGGAAACAGAGATCAAAGTGCTAATATCTGCTGGATCAACAAAAAAAGTGAGCAAGTTTCGAAAAACATCTATTTCCACTTTATTTACTATACAAAGCCTTTGACTGTGTGGATCACAACAAACTGTGGAAAATTCTTCAAGAAATGGGAATACCAGAGCACCTGACATGCCTCTTGAGAAACCTATGTGCAGGTCAGGAAGCAACAGTTAGAACTGGACATGGAACAACAGACTGGTTCTAAATAGGAAAAGGAATACGTCAAGACTGTATATTGTCACCTGCTTATTTAACTTATATGCAGAGTACATCATGAGAAACGCTGGGCTGGAGGAAGCCCAAGCTGGAATCAATATTGCTGGGAGAATATCAATAACTTCAGATATGCAGATGACACCACCCTTATGGCAGAAAGTGAAGAACTAAAGAACCTCTTGATGAAGGTGAAAGAGGAGAGTGAAAAAGTTGGCTTAAAACTCAACATTCAGAAAACTAAGTTCATGGCATCTGGTCCCATCACTTCATGGGAAATGTATGGGGGAACAGTCGAAACAGTGTCAGACTTTATTTTGGGGGGCTCCAAAATCACTGCAGATGGTGACTGCAGCCATGAAATTAAAAGACGCTTACTCCTTGGAAGGAAATTTATGACCAACCTAGATAGCATATTCAAAAGCAGAGACATTACTTTGCCAACAAAGGTCCATCTAGTCAAGGCTATGGTTTTCCCAGTGGTCATGTATGCATGTGAGAGTTGGACTATAAAGAAATCTGAGAGCCGAAGAATTGATGCTTTTGAACTGTGGTGTTGGAGAAGACTCTTTAGAGTCCCTTGGACTTCAAGGAGATCCAACCAGTCCTTTCTAAAGGAGATCAGTCCTGGGTATTCATTCATTGGAAGGACTGATGTTGAAGCTGAAACGCCAATACTTTGGCCACCTGATGCGAACAGCTGACTCATGGGCAAAGACGCTGATGCTGGGAAAGATTGAGGGCAGCAGGAGAAGGGGACAGCAGAGGGAAAAATGGTTGGATGGCATCACCAACTTAATAGACGTGGGTCTGGGTGGACTCCAGGAGTTGGTGATGGACAGGGAAGCCTTGCGTGCTGTACTTCATGGGGTCTCAAAGAGTCAGACACACTTGAGTGAACTGACCTTGCTGAAATTTGTCTTTGCCTTACACAGAAATATTGTTGAGAAAGTAAACCCAAGTGAAATTATATCTAGTTGCAAAATTACAAAAGGAGTATATCTGAGAAGAAATCATACTTACTATAACATAAGGTGATATAACATTTTTTCATGGAAAAAAAAAAAGTCACCTTTTGGTTAGGGTAATGAGAGTGTCATGATTCAGCTAGGAGAAACAAAATGACCAGTAATAATCCTGCTTTTAATTAAGTAGAGGCATTTATAGCATCTTGGGCTAGAAAAGGAAGAATGACACTGAGAAAGTCAATGATACAATTCTTTTGAGCTAGTCTGAAAACATTTAAGTCCATGTAAATTCTATAATGTTTCCCATTAATTCTGTTGATGTCACCCTCTTAGTATTAGAAACAAACATGTCTTTATATGACAGGCTGGGTACCAGCCAAGGATTAATTTCAAATGCTACCTGGCCTGTGATATTGCACACCTTCTGTATCAGACATGAGGAGGAAATACTAAGTAACTGATTATCAGAGATCATAGAAAATAGTTTTCCTGTAGGAAATGCCTACAAGGATCAGGCAGTCAAAACAAAATGTTGAGACTGGACAAAGATAAAATAATAGAAAATACAGGATTCTTTGACATACATCAAGTATTTACCAGATTAAAGGCATACTAATTCCTAATATTAAAGGGAAGTATAGGCTTCAAAATGTCTATCTACTGGGAACTCTTGACCCAAAAACCACCTGTTTCTGATACTTTGACTCTTGAATTACTTACTATTATAGTAAAATAGCATTATATGTAGATATTTAAACTTTATACTTCTTACTATTACTAAGAGTAGTGATAGTATGTTTCAAACATAAATCTAAGTTAGATAATCTAGACAGGTATCAAAAACAAATATTGCAATTGTTCATTATTCACAAACTATACAAACACAGCCATCAACATACATTTTATTTATTTTTTCTTCTTTTTTTTTAATTTTTTTTATTTTTTGGGTTTTTGGCCACGAGGCATGCAGGATCTTTGTTCCCTGGTGGTAGTGTTTTATTTTTTTTTTTAACTTTATTTTATTTAACTTTACAATATTGTATTGGTTTTGCCATGTATCAAAATGAATCCACCACAGGTATACATGTGTTCCCCATCCTGAACCCTCCTCCCTCCTCCCTTCCCGTACCATCCCTCCGGTTCGTCCCAGTGCACCAGCCCCAAGCATCCAGTATCGTGCATCGAACCTGGACTGGCGACTCATTTCATATATGATTTTATACATATTTCAATGCCATTCTCCCAAATCTTCCCACCCTCTCCCTCTCCCACAGAATCCAAAAGACTATTCTATACATCAGTGTCTCTTTTGCTGTCTCGTACACAGGGTTATTGTTACCATCTTTCTAAATTCCATATATATGTGTTAGTATACTGTATTGGTGTTTTTCTTTCTGGCTTACTTCACTCTGTATAATAGGCTCCAGTTTCATCCACCTCATTAGAACTGATTCAAATGTATTCTTTTTAATGGCTGAGTAATACTCCATTGTGTATATGTACCACTGCTTTCTTATCCATTCATCTGCTGATGGACATCTAGGTTCCTTCCATGTCCTGGCTATTATAAACAGTGCTGCGATGAACATTGGGGTACACGTGTCTCTTTCCCTTCTGGTTTCCTCAGTGTGTATGCCCAGCAGTGGGATTGCTGGATCATAAGGCAGTTCTATTTCCAGTTTTTTAAGGAATCTCCACACTGTTCTCCATAGTGGCTGTACTAGTTTGCATTCCCACCAACAGTGTAAGAGGGTTCCCTTTTCTCCACACCCTCTCCAGCATTTATTACTTGTAGACTTTTGGATCGCAGCCATTCTGACTGGCGTGAAATGGTACCTCATAGTGGTTTTGATTTGCATTTCTTTGATAATGAGTGATGTTGAGCATCTTTTCATGTGTTTGTTAGCCATCTGTATGTCTTCTTGGGAAAATGTCTATTTAGTTCTTTGGTCCATTTTTTGATTGGGTCATTTATTTTTTGGAATTGAGCTGTAGGAGTTGCTTGCATATTTTTGAGATTAGTTGTTTGTCTGTTGCTTCATTTGCTATTATTTTCTCCCATTCTGAAGACTGTCTTTTCACCTTGCTTATAGTTTCCTTTGTTGTGCAGAAGCTTTTAAGTTTAGTTAGGTCCCATTTGTTTATTTTTGCTTTTATTTCCAATATTCTGGGAAGTGGGTCATAGAGGATCCTGCTGTGATGTATGTCGGAGAGTGTTTTGCCCATGTTCTCCTCTAGGAGTTTTATAGTTTCTGGTCTTACGTTTAGATCTTCAATCCATTTTGAGTTTATTTTTGTGTATGGTGCTAGAAAGTGCTCTAGTTTCATTCTTTTACAAGTAGTTGGCCAGTTTTCCCAGCACCACTTGTTAAAGAGATTGTCTTTAATCCATTGTATATTCTTGCCTCCTTTGTCACAAATAAGGTGTCCATATGTGTGTGGATTTATCCCTGGGCTTTCTATTTTGTTCCATTGATCTATATTTCTGTCTTTGTGCCGGTGCCATACTGTCTTGATGACTGTGGCTTTGTAGTACAGCCTGAAGTCAGGCAGATTGAGTCCTCCAGTTCCATCCTTCTTTCTCAAGATAGCTTTGGCTATTTGAGGTTTTTTGTATTTCCATACAAATTGTGAAATTATTTGTTTTAGCTCTGTGAAGAATACCGTTGGTAGCTTGATAGGGATTGCATTGAATCTATAAATTGCTTTGGGTAGTATACTCATTTTCACTATCTTGATTCTTTTTTTTTTTTTTTTTAACGTTTTGACACCGTATTTTACTTTATTTTTTGTCTCCCTTCACTACTTATTGTAGATATAAATGATTTTACTACTTTTGTCTTTTAACCTTCCTATTAGCTTTATAAGTGGTTGATCTAGCATATGTTTGCCTTTGCCAATGAGGTTTTTATTTTGTAATATTCATATTTCTAGTTGAGGACTTTTCTGCTCATAAAGAAAGAAAGTGAAGTCACTAGTCATGTCTGACTCTTTGCGATCCCATGGACTGTAGCCTACCAGGCTCCTCCATCCATGGAATTTTCCAGGCAAGAGTACTGGTGTGGTTTTCCATTTTCTTCTCCAGGGGATCTTCTCAACCCAGGGATTGAACCCGGGTCTCCAGCATTGCAGGCAGACGCTTTACCGCCTGAACCACCAGGGAAGCCTCATCAGTTCAGTTCAGTTCAGTTGCTCAGTCATGTCCGACTTTTTGCGATCCCATGAATCGCAGCACGCCAGGCATCCCTGTCCATCACCAACTCTCGGAGTTCACTCAAACTCACGTCCATCGAGTCGGTGATGCCCTCCAGCCATCTCATCCTCTGTTGTCCCCTTATCCTCCTGCCCCCAATCCCTCCCAGCATCAGAGTCTTTTCCAGTGAGTTAACTCTTCACATGAGGTCTCCTAGAAGCTCCTTTTAACATTCTTGTGAAGACTATTCAGTGGTACTGAATGCTTAGCTTTTGCTTATCTGTAAAACTCTTCTTTCCTTCAGATCTAAATGATAGCATTGCCAGGTAGAAAGCTCTTGGTTGTAGGTTTTTCCCTCTCACCACTTTGATGACATCATGCGACTCCCTTCTGGTTTGGAGAGTTTTGCTGAAAAGTCAGTTGACAATCTTATGGGAATTTATTTGCATGTAACTGGTCACTTTGTCTCTGCTACTTTTAACATTTTCTGTTTCTTTTAAATTTTTACGGTTTTAATTATCATGTGTTTTGGGCTGACTTCTTTCAGTTCATCTTACTCAAGACTCTGTGCTTTCTGGACCTGGATGTCTGTATCCTTTCACAGGTTAGGAAATTTTCTGGCTGTTATGTCTTCATGTATGTCCCTGCCCCTTCTTTCTCTCTTCTCTGCGACCCCTATAATGCAACTATTAGTACAGTTGATATTGTTCCAGAGGTCTCTTAAAATGTCCTCATTTTTTTTCTGTTCTCTCATTTATTCATTAGTCAAGATTTTTTTTTTTTAAATGAAGTGTGTGTCATATGCCAGGTACTGGAGATAAAAGGCATTGAAAGAGTTCTCATTTGAGGAGCTTAGCAGAGGACAAGCATTAATCAGTAAATTGTACAAATAAATGTTTAATTACAAACTGAAAGAAAAGGAGCACGGAGTATACATGCAAGAAGTAGTGAGAAAGGGAACAAGAAAAAAGCTTAAAGCTTTTTTTAAAAGCTTCAGTGAAGGAGCTATAAACATTTTTAAACTACAAAACTAACATCATAAGCATATTATAAGAACATTGGAAAACAAGGGAAAAAGAAATCAAGATTCCAAAACCTTAACAACCATTTTGTCTCCTAGTCTTATTTCCTATGCATTTTCTCCTCTGATACTATGTTAGAAAAAACTGTCCTCATTTAAAAAAAAAATTTCTTTTTCTGATATTTCCTGAAGTGTCAGTAATAGTCTAGTGGATTCTTTTTTCTTAAAAAGTTTTTTCATTTTATTTTTTTAAGTCTAGTTGATTTACAATGTTGTGTTAGTTTCAGGAGTAGAGCAGAGTGATTTGGTTATACATATACATGTATTCTTTTTCAAATTCTTTTCCAGTTTAGGTTATTATAGGATATTGAGCAGAGTTCCATGTCCTATACAGTAGGACTTTGTTGGTTATCCATTTAAAATACATTAGTGTGTACATATCAGTCCCAACCTCCCTACTATCCCTTCCCATCTTCCTCCCCTCTGGTAACCATACATTTGTCTTCTATGTCTGTGAATCTGTTTCTCTTTTTAAACAAGTCCATTTGTATCATTTGTTTTAATTTTTTTTTTATTTTTTTAAATTTTATTTTATTTTTAAACTTAACATAACTGTATTAGATTTGCCAAATATCAAAATGAATCCGCCACAGGTATACATGTGTTCCCCATCCTGAACCCTCCTCCCTCCTCCCTCCCCATTCCATCCCTCTGGGTCGTCCCAGTGCACCAGCCCCAAGCATCCAGTATCGTGCATCGAACCTGGACTGGCAACTCATTTCATACATGATATTTTACATGTTTCAATGCCATTCTCCCAAATCTTCCCACACTCTCCCTCTCCCACAGAGTCCATAAGACTGTTCTATACATCAGTGTCTCTTTTGCTGTCTCGTACACAGGGTTATTGTTACCATCTTTCTAAATTCCATATATATGCGTTAGTATACTGTATTGGTGTTTTTCTTTCTGGCTTACTTCGCTCTGTATAATAGGTTCCAGTTTCATCCACCTCATTAGAACTGATTCAAATGTATTCTTTTTAATGGCTGAATAATACTCCATTGTGTATATGTACCACAGCTTTCTTATCCATTCATCTGCTGATGGACATCTAGGTTGCTTCCATGTCCTGGCTATTATAAACAGTGCTGCGATGAACATTGGGGTACTCGTGTCTCTTTCCCTTCTGGTTTTCTCAGTGTGTATGCCCAGCAGTGGGATTGCTGGATCATAAGGCATGTCTATTTCCAGTTTTTTAAGGAATCTCCACACTGTTCTCCATAGTGGCTGTACTAGTTTGCATTCCCACCAACAGTGTAAGAGGGTTCCCTTTTCTCCACACCCTCTCCAGCATTTATTACTTGTAGACTTTTGGATTGCAGCCATTCTGACTGGTGTGAAATGGTACCTCATAGTGGTTTTGATTTGCATTTCTCTGATGATGAGTGATGTTGAGCATCTTTTTATGTGTTTGTTAGCCATCTGTATGTCTTCTTTGGAGAAATGTCTATTTAGTTCTTTGGCCCATTTTTTGATTGGGTCATTTATTTTTCTGGAGTTGAGCTGTAGGAGTTGCTTGTATATTCTCGAGATTAGTTGTTTGTCAGTTGCTTCATTTGCTATTATCTTCTCCCATTCTGAAGGCTGTCTTTTCACCTTGCTAATAGTTTCCTTTGATGTGCAGAAGCTTTTAAGGTTAATTAGGTCCCATTTGTTTATTTTTGCTTTTATTTCCAATATTCTGGGAGGTGGGTCATAGAGGATCCTGCTTTGATGTATGTCAGAGAGTGTTTTGCCTATGTTCTCCTCTAGGAGTTTTATAGTTTCTGGTCTTACATTTAGATCTTTAATCCATTTTGAGTTTATTTTTGTGTATGGTGTTAGAAAGTGTTCTAGTTTCATTCTTTTACAAGTGGTTGACCAGAGTTCCCAGCACCACTTGTTAAAGAGATTGTCTTTAATCCATTGCATATTCTTGCCTCCTTTGTCGAAGATAAGGTGTCCATATGCGCGTGGATTTATCTCTGGGCTTTCTATTTTGTTCCATTGATCTATATTTCTGTCTTTGTGCCAGTACCATACTGTCTTGATAACTGTGGCTTTGTAGTAGAGCCTGAAGTCAGGTAGGTTGATTCCTCCAGTTCCATTCTTCTTTCTCAAGATCGCTTTGGCTATTCGAGGTTTTTTGTTTTTCCATACAAATTGTGAAATTATTTGTTCTAGCTCTGTGAAGAATGCTGTTGGTAGCTTGATAGGGATTGCATTGAATCTATAAATTGCTTTGGGTAGTATACTCATTTTCACTACATTGATTCTTCCAATCCATGAACATGGTATATTTCTCCATCTGTTAGTGTCCTCTTTGATTTCTTTCACCAGTGTTTTATAGTTTTCTATATATAGGTCTTTAGATTCTTTAGGTAGATATATTCCTAAGTATTTTATTCTTTCCGTTGCAATGGTGAATGGAATTGTTTCCTTAATTTCTCTTTCTGTTTTCTCATTATTAGCGTATAGGAATGCAAGGGATTTCTGTGTGTTGATTTTATATCCTGCAACTTTACTATAGTCATTGATTAGTTCTAGTAATTTTCTGGTGGAGTCTTTAGGGTTTTCTATGTAGAGGATCATGTCATCTGCAAACAGTGAGAGCTTTACTTCTTCTTTTCCAATTTGGATTCCTTTTATTTCTTTTTCTGTTCTGATTGCTGTGGCCAAAACTTCCAAAACTATGTTGAATAGTAATGGTGAAAGTGGGCACCCTTGTCTTGTTCCTGACTTTAGAGGAAATGCTTTCAATTTTTCACCATTGAGGATAATGTTTGCTGTGGGTTTGTCATATATAGCTTTGATTATGTTGAGGTATGTTCCTTCTATTCCTGCTTTCTGGAGAGTTTTGATCATAAATGGATGTTGAATTTTGTCAAAGGCTTTCTCTGCATCTATTGAGATAATCATATGGTTTTTATTTTTCAATTTGTTAATGTGGTGTATTACATTGATTGATTTGCGGATATTGAAGAATCCTTGCATCCCTGGGATAAAGCCCACTTGGTCATGGTGTATGATCTTTTTAATGTGTTGTTGGATTCTGATTGCTAGAATTTTGTTAAGGATTTTTGCATCTATGTTCATCAGTGATATTGGCCTGTAGTTTTCTTTTTTTGTGGGATCTTTGTCAGGTTTTGGTATTAGGGTGATGGTGGCCTCATAGAATGAGTTTGGAAGTTTACCATCCTCTGCAATTTTCTGGAAGAGTTTGAGCAGGATAGGCGTTAGCTCTTCTCTAAATTTTTGGTAGAATTCAACTGTGAAGCCATCTGGACCTGGGCTTTTGTTTGCTGGAAGATTTTTTATTACAGTTTCAATTTCCGTGCTTGTGATGGGTCTGTTAAGATTTTCTATTTCTTCCTGATCGAGTTTTGGAAAGTTGTACTTTTCTAAGAATTTGTCCATTTCTTCCTCGTTGTCCATTTTATTGGCATATAATTGTTGATAGTAGTCTCTTATGATCCTTTGTATTTCTGTGTTGTCTGTTGTGATCTCTCCATTTTCATTTCTAATTTTATTGATTTGATTTTTCTCCCTTTGTTTCTTTATGAGTCTGGCTAATGGTTTGTCAATTTTATTTATCCTTTCAAAGAACCAGCTTTTGGTTTTGTTGATTTTTGCTATGGTCTCTTTTGTTTCTTTTGCATTTATTTCTGCTCTAATTTTTAAGATTTCTTTCCTTCTACTAACCCTGGGGTTCTTCATTTCTTCCTTTTCTAGTTGCTTTAGGTGTAGAGTTAGGTTATTTATTTGACTTTTTTCTTGATTCTTCCAATCCATGAACATGGTATATTTCTCCATCTGTTAGTGTCCTCTTTGATTTCTTTCACCAGTGTTTTATAGTTTTCTATATATAGGTCTTTCGTTTCTTTAGGTAGATATATTCCTAAGTATTTTATTCTTTTCGTTGCAATGGTGAATGGAATTGTTTCCTTAATTTCTCTTTCTATTTTCTCATTATTAGTGCATAGGAATGCAAGGGATTTCTGGGTGTTGATTTTATATCCTGCAACTTTACTATAGTCATTGATTAGTTCTAGTAATTTTCTGGTGGAGTCTTTAGGGTTTTCTATGTAGAGGATCATGTCATCTGCAAACAGAGTTTTACTTCTTCTTTTCCAATTTGGATTCCTTTTATTTCTTTTTCTGCTCTGATTGTTGTGGCCAAAACTTCCAAAATTATGTTGAATAGTAATGGTGAAAGTGGGCACCCTTGTCTTGTTCCTGACTTTAGGGGAAATGCTTTCAATTTTTCACCATTGAGGATAATGTTTGTTGTGGGTTTGTCATATATAGCTTTTATTATGTTGAGGTATGTTCCTTCCATTCCTGCTTTCTGGAGAGTTTTTATCATAAATGGATGTTGAATTTTGTCAAAGGTTTTCTCTGCATCTATTGAGATAATCATATGGTTTTTATTTTTCAATTTGTTAATGTGGTGTACTACATTGATTGATTTGCAGATATTGAAGAATCCTTGCATCCCTGGGATAAAGCCCACTTGGTCATGGTGTATGATCTTTTTAATGTGTTGTTGGATTCTGATTGCTAGAATTTTGTTAAGGATTTTTGCATTATGTTCATCAGTGATATTGGCCCGTAGTTTTCTTTTTTTGTGGCATCTTTGTCAGGTTTTGGTATTAGGGTGATGGTGGCCTCATAGAATGAGTTTGGAAGTTTACCATCCTCTGCAATTTTCTGGAAGAGTTTGAGTAGGATAGGTGTTAGCTCTTCCCTAAATTTTTGGTAGAATTCAGCTGTGAAGCTGTCTGGACCTGGGCTTTTGTTTGCTGGAAGATTTCTGATTACAGTTTCAATTTCCATGCTTGTGATTGGTCTGTTAAGATTTTCTATTTCTTCCTTGTCGAGTTTTGGAAAGTTGTACTTTTCTAAGAATTTGTCCATTTCTTCCATGTTGTCCATTTTATTGGCATATAATTGCTGATAGTAGTCTCTTATGATCCTTTGTATTTCTGAGTTGTTTGTTGTGATCTCTCCATTTTCATTTCTAATTTTATTGATTTGATTTTTCTCCCTTTGTTTCTTGATGAGTCTGGCTAATGGTTTGTCAATTTTATTTATCCTTTCATAGAACCAGCTTTTGGCTTTGTTGATTTTTGCTATGGTCTCTTTTGTTTCTTTTGCATTTATTTCTGCTCTAATTTTTAAGATTTCTTTCCTTCTACTAACCCTGGGGTTCTTCATTTCTTCCTTTTCTAGTTGCTTTAGGTGTAGAGTTAGATTATTTATTTGACTTTTTTCTTGTTTCTTCAGGTATGCCTGTATTGCTATGAACTTTCCCATAAGGACTGCTTTTACAGTGTCAAACAGGTTTTGGGTTGTTGTGTTTTCATTTTCATTCATTTCTTTGCAAATTTTGATTTCTTTTTTGATTTCTTCTGTGATTTGTTGGTTATTCAGCAGCGTGTTGTTCAGCCTCCATATGTTAGAATTTTTAATAGCCTTTCTTCTCTAATTGAGATCTAATCTTACTGCACTGTGGTCAGAATAGATGCTTGGAATGATTTCAATTTTTTTGCATTTACCAAGGCTAGATTTATGGCCCAGGATGTAATCTATCCTGGAGAAGATTCCATGTGTGCTTGAGAAAAAGGTGAAATTCATTGTTTTGGGATGAAATGTCTTATAGATATCAATTAGGTCTAACTGCTCTATTATATCATTTTAAGTTTGTGTTTCCTTGTTAATTTTCTGTTTAGTTGATCTATCCATAGGTGTGAGTGGGGTATTAAAGTCTCCCACTATTATTGTGTTATTGTTAATTTCTCCTTTCACACTTGTTAGCATTTGTCTTACATATTGTGGTGCTCCTATGTTGGGTGCATATATATTTATAATTGTTATATCTTCTTCTTGGATTGATCTTTTAATCATTATGTAGTGACCTTCTTTGTCTCTTTTCACGGCCTTTGTTTTAAAGTCTATTTTATTTGATATGAGTATTGCTACTCCTGCTTTCTTTTGGTCCCTATTTGCATGGAAAATCTTTTTCTAGCCCTTCACTTTCAGTCTGTATGTGTCTCCTGTTTTGAGGTGGGTCTCTTGTAGACAACATATGTAGGGGTCTTGTTTTTGTATCCATTCAGCCAGTCTTTGTCTTTTGGTTGGGGCATTCAACCCATTTACGTTTAAGGTAATTACTGATAAGTATGATCCCATTGCCATTTACTTTATTGTTTTGGGTTCGAATTTATACACCGTTTTTGTGTTTCCTGTCTAGAGAATATCCTTTAGTATTTGTTGGAGAGCTGGTTTGGAGGTGCTGAATTCTCTCAGCTTTTGCTTGTCTGTAAAGCTTTTGATTTCTCCTTCATATTTGAATGAGATCCTTGCTGGGTACAATAATCTGGGCTCTAGGTTATTTTCTTTCATCACTTTAAGTATGTCTTGCCATTCCTTCCTGGCCTGAAGAGTTTCTATTGAAAGATCAGCTGTTATCCTTATGGGAATTCCCTTGTGTGTTATTTGTTGTTTTTCCCTTGCTGCTTTTAATATTTGTTCTTTGTGTTTGATCTTTGTTAATTTGATTAATATGTGTCTTAGGGTGTTTTGCCTTGGGACTCTCTGGGTTTCTTGGACTTGAGTGATTATTTCCTTCCCCATTTTAGGGAAGTTTTCAACTATTATCTCCTCTAGTATTTTCTCATGGTTTTTCTTTTCGTCTTCTTCTTCTGGGACCCCTATGATTCGAATGTTGTAGTGTTTAATATTGTCCTGGAGGTCTCTGAGATTGTCTTCATTTCTTTTAATTCGTTTTCCTTTTTTCCTCTATGATTCCTTTATTTCTACCATTCTATCTTCTAATTCACTAATCCTATCTTCTGCCTCTGTTATTCTAATATTTGTTGCCTCTAGAGTGTTTTTGATCTCATTTATTGCATTATTCATTATATATTGACTCTTTTTTATTTCTTCTAGGTCCTTGTTAAACCTTTCTTGTATATTCTCAATCCTTGTCTCCAGGCTATATATCTGTGATTTCATTTTGATTTCAAGATTTTAGATCAATTTCACTATCATTATTCAGAATTATTTTTTTTTTTTAACTTTACATAATTGTATTAGTTTTGCCAAATATCAAAATGAATCCGCCACAGGTATACATGTGTTCCCCACCCTGAACCCTCCTCCCTCCTCCCTCCCCATACCCTCCCTCTGGGTCCTCCCAGTGCACTAGCCCCAAGCATCCAGTATCCTGCATCGAACCTGGACTGGCAACTCATTTCATACATGATATTTTATATGTTTCAATACCATTCTCCCAAATCTTTCCACCCTCTCCCTCTCCCACAGAGTCCATAAGACTGTTCTATACATCAGTGTCTCTTTTGCTGTCTCGTACACAGGGTTATTGTTACCATCTTTCTAAATTCCGTATATATGTGTTAGTATACTGTATTGGTGTTTTTCTTTCTGGCTTACTTCACTCTGTATAATAGGCTCCAGTTTCATCCACCTCATTAGAACTGATTCAAATGTATTCTTTTTAATGGCTGAATAATACTCCATTGTGTATATGTACCACTGCTTTCTTATCCATTCATCTGCTGATGGACATCTAGGTTCCTTCCATGTCCTGGCTATTATAAACAGTGCTGCGATGAACATTGGGGTACACGTGTCTCTTTCCCTTCTGGTTTCCTCAGTGTGTATGCCCATCACTGGGATTGCTGGATCATAAAGTGGTTCTATTTCCAGTTTTTTAAGGAATCTCCACACTGTTCTCCATAGTGGCTGTACTAGTTTGCATTCCCACCAACAGTGTAAGAGGGTTCCCTTTTCTCCACACCCTCTCCAGCATTTATTACTTGTAGACTTTTGGATCGCAGCCATTCTGACTGGTGTGAAATGGTACCTCATAGTGGTTTTGATTTGCATTTCTCTGATAATGAGTGATGTTGAGCATCTCTTCATGTGTTTGTTAGCCATCTGTATGTCTTCTTTGGAGAAATGTCTATTTAGTTCTTTGGTCCATTTTTTGATTGGGTCATTTATTTTTCTGGAGTTGAGCTGTAGGAGTTGCTTGTATATTCTCGAGATTAGTTGTTTGTCAGTTGCTTCATTTGCTATTATTTTCTCCCATTCTGAAGGTTGTCTTTTCACCTTGCTAATAGTTTCCTTTGATGTGCAGAAGCTTTTAAGGTTAATTAGGTCCCATTTGTTTATTTTTGCTTTTATTTCCAATATTCTGGGAGGTGGGTCATAGAGGATCCTGCTGTGATGTATGTCAGAGAGTGTTTTGCCTATGTTCTCCTCTAGGAGTTTTATAGTTTCTGGTCTTACGTTTAGATCTTTAACCCATTTTGAGTTTATTTTCAGGTAGATTCCCTATCTCTTCCTCTTTTGTTTGGTTTGGTGGGCATTTATCCTGTTCCTTTACCTGCTCTGTATTCCTCTGTCTCTTCATCTTGTTTAAATTGTTGAGTTTGGGGTGTCCTTTCTGTATTCTGGCAGTTTGTGGAGTACTCTTTATTGTGGTATGTCCTCACTGTGTGTGGGTTTGTACAGGTGGCTTGTCAAGGTTTCTTGGTTAGGGAAGCTTGTGTCGGTGTTCTGGTGGGTAGAGCTGGATTTCTTCTCTCCAGGTTCAGGTTCAAACCTGAGATAGAACAGGTTTCAGAGGCTTTACACTTTCCATCAGATAAGCCACTGGGCCTGGATCTACAGAATCTCATCATCCTTCCAGAAAGGACCTAATTCTTTTCTCCTGGCTTCTCTCTGTGCCTGCTCAACATACATTTTAAAATCTGATCATTGCCACACAAAGCCTGGTATTTACAGTAAACTATTCTTCACTTAAGTCTTCCATGTTGGCTTGGTGGTAAAGAATCCACCTGCTAATGTAGGGGACATGGGTTCAATCCCTGTTCCGTGAAGACTGCACTTGCCATGGGACAACTAAGCCCATGCTCCACAACTACTGAGCCGATGCTCCAAAGCCTGGGAGCCACAGCCACTGAAGTCTACATGTCCTAGAGCTTGCTTGCTTCAACAATGAGAAGCCTACACACCACCCCCATTTGCTGTCACTAGAGAAAAGCCTGCACAGCAATTAAGACCCAGCACAGCCAAAAATAAAAGTAAATAAATAAAATTTAAAAAATTTGTGTGTGTATTAGACACTCAGTTGTGTCCATCTCTTTGTGATCCCATGGACTATGGGCCGCCAGGCACCTCTGTCCATGGAATTTTCCATGCAAGAATACTGGAGTCAGGTGCCATTCCCTTCTCCTGGGGATCTTCCTGACCCAGGAATCAAATCTGGGTATTCTGCATTTCAGGCAGATTATTTACCATCTGAATCAACAATTACACTTACCTTTAATTTGTCACTAAGTGTGTGCTTGTGTGTGACTATACATTACTTTTGTAATTGTTTGTAGGCATCCATAATAATTAGAAAAAGTATTGTCAGAGATTTTCAATTTATAAAATACTCAAGAGACATTAAATATTCTGCTAACTAAAATATCAGTTAATAGACATAATAATAATAGATATAATGATTTATGATCAATTGTCAACTTCTTAGATTTTTAGCACCATATGCCACTTATCAGCATTATGCTATTTACTGTTTATTGACTGTGCATTTTATTTTCTAAGCTTGTGAACTAGAATTGCCTTCTTTAGGGAGAATAATTTCAATTATCTGAGTGGTTGATCTACCAGAAAATATCTCTAGTCAACTTTGACATTCAAAATACACTTGAAATTTTCTAGAGGAGTAGTTACATTACTTGAATGGTCAATGTATTACTTAGGAACCAAATCCTTAGCATCTGAAATAAATGGGTACATGACTAGAAAGGGAGTCTTTATGACTAGAAAGGGAGTTCTTTATATTAGTTCCCACCAGCTAATATCCAGCATCCAAGCCTTTATATATTTTGCCATCAAGCATGTTTATAAATAATCAATTTGTTTACTTTTCAGACATTGATATTGCTGACTAAAGCATGGAAAATAAAACAAATCAATGCTGCCTTAGTAACTTCAGTCAAAACCTTTGATCATAAAACGTTTGGAAATAAAGGATCTGTCTTTTAAGTAAGGCATACAAATATTTCCCTAATCAGTTTCACCACTCAATGTGAAAAAAATATTATGAGGGATTGCCTTCACCTAAAGAATATTTTTATTCTTGGATATGCACTTATCTTTTTTTTCAAGAAATGAAAGATATTTGTTTTACACATGGCTAAATGGACTGATGATACAGTTGGGTTTTCTATGACTAAACAAACTGGCTCATTGTTCCTATAGTTACCTCCTGCTATTGATTAGTCTTGACTATCATTTCCATTGGACAATGAAAACTATAAAAAATATAATCCCATGTAATCACCTATACAGTTTCAAAGAAATAATATTTACTCATGGATTTAATTAACAAAACTCATAATCACCAGGGCAATAAGTATTTGTAAACTATATAGCATTTATAATTGAAAGCTTATTGTTCATTTCTTACTTATCAGGGTTATATTTTGAGTTGAACATATTTCTGCCAAGATGGCTGGGGGTTGAGAGAGAGAGAGAGAGAGAAGAACAGAGAGAATCCCAGAGAGAAAGTGAGAGAGTACAATACAGAATGAAAATAATACATTTAACATAGAACAATTCTCTGATAATCAAGAGGAATATTGTTAGCTATGTACATCTAAGAAATTTGTACAACAATGTGCAAGAGCAGGAATATGAATAATGACCAATCAAATGTGCTCAGAATTTCTTCATAAAATATTTGATTTATATTCTATCATTCTATCATTTTCAAAAGATATACAGATTCTCAAATGACAGTGGCTATTTGTGTCAGTCATTCATATTACAAATGATGTGGAATACTGATATTTGGAATGCTCTAAAAGATGCTTGGGAATATGAATCAACATAATTCTTAGATGAAATCCACAAAACCAAAGGTTAATTCACCTAATGATACAGATATACTTATATTATAAATAGATATAGATATGATAGATGGATGGAGAGATGGATGGATGGATGTAGACAGTAACTTCAAAAGCCTGATGAATGCCTACTTTAATTATTTTCTCACAGTGTCCTCGTGAACATAGTTTTCTTATCTTTCATTTATTATTAAAATAATTTAGAGTTACCACCTTTGAACTTCATATATACTTACAAATACTTACATTTCAAAGATAGAACCACCAACTTTCCTTTATGTTAAAAAGCTTTTATACAAGTTTTAATTGGGACTCGGTAGATCTGTGAAAGGAAGGCTACTATCCTTGGACATTCCATGTAGCTTCTTCAATTTATCCCAGATTTCCCTTGCTACTAGTTCAAGATGAAGTTAGCTTCTACATCTACAAACTATAATTGGTAATAGTAGTAGTAGTAGATTTGCATATGTTGCTGAGCTTTTAAAATAGGAAGTTCGATGAAAATATTATCTTGAGGTTCATAATTATCATCCTGAATCACTGTTTAATTTGGTGACAAATAATCTGTACATAACTCAAGTGAGAATAAATTAACTATGCCAGAAGCCCCATTTAGTCTCACAAGTTCCATCTTAGTACTCCATGTCCACTTTATGTTTCACCCCATAAGATTAATTTACCAAAATACAAGACTTCCCATTGAATCATTTAAACAATTATTCAAGCATTAAAAAATCTTCATAAAATAACATATAGTCATGTCTATTTATTTTCTTTAACCCTTACCCAATTTATTTCACAGTCACAATGATCTAAAATAGTTTGTTTTAATATTTTTATGTCTTGTATATAGAGAAGGACATGGAAGCCTGGTGTGCTACAGTCCATGGGGTCACGCATGAGTCAGAAAGAGTCAGACACAACTTAGTGACTGAACAACAGCACATCCTTAATAGAAATATAAACCAGAAAGGATTAGCAGATTGTTACCTAGTCACATGTCAGCCTTCAATTATCCATGTTATGATGAGGAGTCAGTATATTTTAAAAATTGCTAAATTATCTTTAATTTTATTCAGAGAAGATTTCATGCTTTTCATAGATGGACAATTTCAAGGGCCTGACAACAGTGGCAGAATTTAATTATCCACAGAAAATCTTGTGGGGTATAAAGAAATCCCCCCAATCAAGTGAAACATAATTATGTAACTAAACAATTACAGTTCCATAGCTTTCCAGTCTATTACAAATAGCAATTTTAAACAGTCTATAGACAAGCATGCCATGTAAGAAACATCAAGAAATTAACAATTTAGTCACAATATTGATAGCGTATGTTCAAAATCTATAAGAAACAAAAAGTTGTCAAAACCTTTGACTTGATAGACTGAGAAGGACACTGGGTACATTTTCTATATGTACCCAGATAAAAAATATAAAACAGTGAATGGCAGCAATGACAATTGTTTACAACTAAATTATAGGCTTAATGAATTTCCAAATACAAACATTCTGAATTTTTTTTTCAAATTTAACTATGATGTATCTTCCTATCTGCTTCCTGATGTTAATTACATCTTTTTGAAGTCATTACAACGTTGATAACATTGCTTTAATAACAATAAAGTATTAAGTCTATGAATTTAAAGAAGCAGGAGGACTTGGATAAAGGCACAGATCACCTGACCTGCCTCCTGAGAAATCTGTATGCAGGTCAAGAAGCAACAGTAAGAACTGGACATGGAACAACAGATTGGTTCCAAATCAGGAAATCAGTATCCCAAGGCTGTATATTGTCACCCTGCTTATTTAACTTATACGCAGACTACATCGTGTGAAATGCTGGGCTGGATGAAGCACATGCTGGAATGAAGCTTGCCAGGAGAAATATCAATAACCTCAGATATGCCAATGATACCACCCTTATGGCAGAAAGCAAAGAAGAACTAAGAGCCTCTTGATGAAAGTGAAAGAGGATAGTGAAAATTTGGCTTAAAGCTCAACATTCAGAAAACTAAGATCATGGCATCTGGTCCCATCACTTAATGGTAAAAAGATGCAGAAACAACAACAGTGAGACACTTTATTTTGGGGGGCTCCAAAATCACTGCAGACAGTGACTGCTGCCATAAAATTAAAAGACGCTTGCTCCTTGGAAGAAAAGTTATGACCAAACTAGACAGCATATTAAAAATCAGAGACATTATTTTGCCAACAAAGGTCCATCTAGTCAAAGCTATGGTTTTTTCAGTTGTCATGTATGGATGTAAGAGTTGGACTACAAAGAAAGCTGAGCGCCAAAGAATTGTTGCTTTTGAACTGTGGTGTTGGAGAAGACTCTTGAGAGTCCCTTGGACTGCAAGGAGATCCAACCAGTCCATTCTGAAGGAGATCAGCCCTGGGATTTCTTTGGAAGGAATGATGCTAAAGCTGAAACTCCAGTACTTTGGCCACCTCATGTGAAGAGTTGACTCATTTGAAAAGACTCTGATGCTGGGAGGGATTGGGGGCAGGAGGAGAAGAGGATGACAGAGGATGAGATGGCTGGATGGCATCACTGACTCAATGGACGTGAGTCTGAGTGAATTCTGGGACATGTTAATGGACAGGGAGGCCTGGCGTGCTGGGATTTACGGGGTCACAGAGCTTCAGACAAGACTGAGTGACTGAACTGAACTGAACTGAAGAATTCAAAATTTTAACAACACACTCAAGATGAAAAGGGGATTTTAATAGATCACTTATAGAAAATACATAGTTAAGTGTACAGAATTTCAGAAAGGCAAAATTATGCATATACATAGAGATTTGTTTTCTCCCTTGCCTACATAGTTTATGTATGTAAGTATCTTACATACCTTTAGAAGGAAAATAAGGTTATGGAAATGTACTATTTATGAAGGTGCCTCCTGAAAAGTTTATTTATTTATTTATTTTTTAAATTTTATTTTATTTTTAAACTTTACATAATTGTATTAGTTTTGACAAATATATTGACTGAATGGTATAAATACATTTATTATATCTACATTTAACCCTGAGGTTTTAAATGTTCTTAAATATAGAAAACCTAGATACAAATGAGACATTAGTAATATGGCATCTTGCTTACAAATTATCCTATTGCTCTATAATGCAAATCTATTTTTTTTGTGTGAAAATTCATCAATGTGATGTCTACATCCTTTTAATTTCTTTAAGTGTATGAGTTTACTGCCTCTTGGTGGTGCCTCTTGGTCAGTCAGAGGTGACTGACCATGCACCCCATGAATGCGACCCCATGGACTGTAACCTGCCAGGCTCCCCTATCCATGGGATTTCCCCAGCAAGAATACTGGAGTGGGTTGCCATTTCTTTCTTCAGGGGTTTTCCTGACTAAGGGATTGAACCCCCATCTCCTGCTTGGCAGGCAGATTTTTTTTTACCACTCAGCCACCTAGGGAAGCCCTCTTACTGTCTCTTACAAACTTCTTATTCAATAATTTTTTTTTTTTAGTTTTCCTATAAAAAGTTCTCCAAAATGTTCTTCAACTATGAAGGATCAACGTTAACAAGATTAAGAAATCATAATGAAAATCAGTAAACATTTGTTGTAGTGACCTATTTAACCTGAAATACATTCGTATAAACTTCAAAATCTAATGCAGCATTTGCAATATGATGGTCCATAGATCAGTTCTGTCACAAAATTGTTATATACACTTTAGCCATTTTAAAATCAAATTAATTATCAGGGGTTTTGTTGGTATTTTTTATAGCAAGGTATCTCACAATTGGTGAGGGAGTTTGTTTCGGTTGCTGTTTTGTTTTTAGAACCTTGAAGCTCACATTTCATCACATACTGCAAAGCTCACATTTCATCACATACTGACAGTTGACCAGGAGGGAAGATGCCCATCTCCCTGGCCAGGTACTCTTGGATTCCCACACTCCACCCCCTTCCCCATTCCCCTGTATCACATTAGACTTCTTATTTTCCTTTATATTACTTATTTGGCCAGTTAATAGATTATGTTAACTTATTAGAAATGATTCTGGAAATATTTCAGATTTAATACTATCTAATATGAATGAGTGTTAGTCGCTCAGTCATGTTCAACTCTTGGCAACCCCAAGGTCTGTCCATGGAATTTTCCAGGCAAGAATACTGGAGTGGGTTGCCATTTCCTTCTCCAGGGGATCTTCCTGGCTCAGGGGTCAAATCTGGGTCTCCTGCATTGCAGGCAGACTCTTTACCATCTGAACTACCAGGAAAGGCTGGTATGAATGACATAAAGCCAGATAATAACCTACACATTTTTCCTACATAGCTTTACTCTTTCAAATGATAAAGATAAATTAGTCCTTGTTCTTCATATAAGTTATTTCAGCATCATTCATAACTTTTGTTTTTGATTGACATATGCCATGGTCACACAATAAAAGACATTTAAGACATTCACTAGTTATTAAAACTGAAAAATTATAATAAGATGCTTAATCTTATAGTTTATATTTATTAGACTAACTTTTAGATGAGACAAGGTGTAGGAGATCATCAGCCAAAAAAATAAATAAATAAAAATGATATAAAAGCTATAAAAACAAACTTTTGTTTGAGAAACTGGTGCCACAAACTATTATGGAAATGTAAAAACATTTGGTATAAATGATGATTTTTCCATCAAGTTAAATAAAATCCTCATTCAGTGATATCTGTTGTTTAGCTGACTGTACAGATGGTGTTGATTTTAAATGATCCACATAAAACAATTTTCCAGACAAGTTGTATGTACCCACAAAAAACAGTTCAAATATAATCTACTTTTTTATACAATATAAGCAATAGGTGGGTAAAATGCTGTGGGACATTATTGTGATTATTTTTATAAAGACATAAGTAATCTTCTATTAATAATATTTCATCAAGATTTTTTTTCTTTTGAGAAAATTACTCTCTCATTATCCCTTGAATTTCACTTTAATTTATAATATGCTTTCTTAATGCTGAGCAAAGGCACTACTGAAATATCATTTTAACTTCATTTTTGAAAACAAAGCCCGACTCAGAGCAGCAGAAACTCCTAGCTGTCCCTCAAGGAGTGAGGGTAATGGAACACCAGAATTTTAGCCCAGTACCTCACTGTCAGAAAACTGACCACATTACCAATCTTTCTTCCAGCTAATTATGGCCATGATACTAGATTGGCCAGAAGGAATAGAAGTAAAATTATATATCCACCTTAAAAATCACACCCCTAAGTGACTAGCTGATCAGTCTACTTTCCCTTCTCAATCTTTTATATACAGAATGGTACACACATCAAAGTATGCAGTTTGCTGCAATCTCACAAAATGCAGTAACCAGAACAAATAATACATGAGTGTTCCAGAAACACGTCTCAAGTTCCCTTCCATTTCCTGTGTACCACCCCTCCTCCGTACAGGATCATGTCTACTCTGATTTCTAATAACCTATGGGAGAAGGCAATGGCACCCCACTCCAGTATTCCTGCCTGGAAAATCCCATGGAGGGAGGAGCCTGGTGGGCTGCAGTCTGTGGGGTCGCTAAGAGTCAGACACGATTGAGCGACTTCGCTTTCACTTTTCACTTTCCTGCATTGGAGAAGGAACTGGCACCCCACTCCAGTGTTCTTGCCTGGACGGGAGAGCCTGGTGGGCTTCCGTCTCTGGGGTCGCACAGAGTCAGACACAACTGAAGTGAGTTAGCAGCAGCAGCAGCATGGTAGTTTTAGTTAACTTTATGTAATGAAATCATATAATAATATATTCTTTTGTGACTGTCTTCTTTTGCTCATTACTACAGTTCTCAGATTGATTTTTATTTTGTGTATATTTGAAGTTAATTTATTTTTATTGCTGTACAGTATTCCACCATGTGAATACAAAATTTCCAAAACACATTACAGTAGATGTGGAATAATCAAATTATAAATAGACTGTGGATAATATTCAGAAAAATGACATTACTTCCAACTTTAATTGGACATGTTGAAACAGACATGGCAATAAAATGTGCTTTTCTTTTTCCTATTCTCAAGTAAATAATCATAATAACAATGTCCCTTTCAGAGTAGTGTTTTTATAAGGTGTTTCACATATACTATTAGTTGAAATATCTTTGTGCCAAGGGACATTAAATAAATTTTGCTAAGTAAATAAGGAGGTGGAAATATAAAAAATCTAGTAATTTTTAAATTGTTCACAGTACCTGTTTCTGTATTTAATCTATATAATTAAAGAGTTTTTATTACATACTTTTGAAGAAGGTATAATATGAAAATATTTTACCAAGGAAGCTCTACAGATAAATGATTATATTTTAATAGCATGGATACACACATAGAAATATAATACAATGGAAAATAGAAAGTAACAAAGGAAAATGAATGAGATCATCAGGTACCGAGTTAGGGCAATAGTGAGATAATATGTTTCTATATTTTTAACAGTCACATATGTATACAATGAAATATTACTCAGCCACAAATAAAGAAAGAATGCCATTTGCAGCAACATGGATGACCTAGAGACTCCAACAGAGAAAGACAAATGTCACGTGGTATTACTCATATGTGGAACTTTAAAAAAATGAAATAACCTATTTACATAATGAAATCAGACTTACAAATATTAAAAACAAAGTTATAGTTACCAAAAGAGAAACATGAAGGGGCAGAATAAATTAGAAGCTAGGGATGAACATACACACACTACTATATATAAGTAACCAAAAAGGACCTACTGCTGTATAGCACAGAAACTATACTCAATATTCTAGGACAACTTATATGACAAAAGAAGGTAAAAGAAAATGAATATATGGATATGTATAACTGAGTCATTTTGCTGTATACCTGAAACTAACACAATGCTGTAAATTAACTATACCCAAATAAAATTAAAAATGATCTAATAGGCTTTCCTCATACTGTTATTAGAGTTCATCACCATCCTGCACCTTCCAAGGAGCATAATTTTAATCTTTATCCCTAAATTCAATCTCTTTTTTTTTCTTTGTCAAATTCTTTTACACTTTATTTTCTTTAGTGCTAGTATATCTCTGATACTAAGCTCAGATCCATATCCAATCCATTAGATCAGATTAGAATTAGAGTTCATTCCATTAGATTAGATTGGATTAGATTACAAGGGTGATTTCTTCTTTTCATATCATTGACTTCCTAGTGTTTCCTACAGATAACCAGTGTTCTCTCCATGGTGGTCACTGAGATGAATTCTGATGCCAGGAAAGAGGACAGAAATTGTGGTGTGGCCCATCAGTGGTTAGTTCTTTGCATCAGGTGACCAAAGTATTGGAGCTTCAGATTCAATAGTGATGCAAAGAGGTGACTCATTGGAAAAGACCCTGATGTTGGGAAAGATTGAAGGCAAAAAGAGAAGGGGGTGGCAGAGGATGAGATGGTTAGATAGCGTCACTGACTCAATGGACATGAACTTGAGCAAATTCCAGGAGGAAAGAGGAGCCTGGTGTTCTTCAGTCCATGCACTGCAAAGAGTTGGACATGACTCAGGAACTGAACAACCACCACCACCATCAGTGGTGGATGGAAGGTGTAGCGAATATCACATGGGCTGAAGGTAGAGAGAGATGGAGGAAGTGAGAACCGCTAATTCTACCCAAGAGTGTGATATAAGCTGGTGGACTGAAATGCCAGCTTATATTTAGAGGTAACTGCATGTGTAATGATAAGTGGGTCACGCCTGCTAAGTCACTCCCAAAAGGCACCATGAGCCTAGGTGCTTCTTTTCCCTTAATGTTACAACTAAATGTAATTCACCTGTTCCTACTTCATAAAGTGAAAAATCCTTTTACAGAGAGAAGCAGAGGGAGGTTAGCTGAGAAAATAAAGAACTTAAAAAAAAATTGAACAACACATGCATTTATAATAATGAATGTAACTACAATATGTACAGATGTGAGAGCTTGACCATAAAGAAGGCTGAGCACTGAAGAACTGATGCTATGGAACTATGGTCCTGGAGAAGACTCTTGAGAGTCCCTTGGACTGCAAGACCAAATCAGTCAATCCTAAAGGAAATCAACCCTGGATATTTATTGGAAGGACTGATGCTGAAGCTCCAATACTTGAGCCACCTGACGCAAAGAGCTGACTCATTGGAAAAGACCCTGATCCTGGGAAAGATTGAGGGCAAGAGGAGAAGGGGTGGCAGAGGATGAGATGGTTAAATAGCATCATCAACTCAATGGACATGAATCTGAGTAAACTCTGAGAGATAGTGAAGGAGTCTGACTTAACTGCAGTCCATGGGGTCTCGAAGCCAGACACAACTTAGCAACTGACAACAACATTATAGAAATTCATAATTATTTAAAAATCAATTTGAAAGTCTATTACAGTGTAGTCTTAGAATTTCCAGGAGTTCATTGATTTTTTTTTGCCTATATTTTACTTAAATATATTTCTTCATACTATAATTTAAAGGAGTTGGGATAAATGGTTCCTTCTATTCTTGTATAAATAACTTATTTTATAAAGAGTAAGAAGTATTGGGAATTCCCTGGTGATCCAGTGGTTAGGTTAGAACTGTGTGCTGTCACTGCCAAAGGCATGGATTCAATCTCTGGTTAGGGAATTAAGATTTCACATGTCATGCAGCACAGACAAAACAAAACAAGCAAAAAAAAAAAAAAAAGGTGTAAGACCCATGGGAGATATAATAGGCTCAAATGTAGCCACTTTCACTGAAAATGACTGGGTGAACCTTTTCGAGCAAATAATTACTTTAGAACCTTGCTATAAAACAAAGGATGAAAAACTGCCTCTCAGAATATGAAATAGCACGTGATTATGTTTTAGGCATAGCACATACAAAAATTATTTTTGCTTATTTATCTTTGCTTTCATATAATATATTTTGTAAAGATTAAATGACACAAAGAGCTGAAACATTACAACTCTAACTAAGGGACTATTTTCTAGAAAGCAAACACATTATAGTTCCACAATGTGACTAAGAATGGATTTGCAATGCTGTTGACTTATTAAATATTCAACATTTACTGAATGTCTACCAATGCTAGGCAATGTGCAAGGCACTGATTTGAACTTGGTCCATATTTTTAATCACTTCTATTTTTTATGCAACCTACAGAATGAATGGTAAGAGTTGCCAGTATATGTGTTCATGAAATAAAATGTTCAGTACAGTAATGAGCCAGTAATGGAGGCCAGCATGCTCTATATTACACAGAAAAGTGTATGACACATTTGTTCAGCTTGATGAAAATGCTTACTATGAATCGATGCAATTCTTAACATCTGCAAATTCAACAGATACTATAGGACATCCTATAATTTACAAACAGCATAGCCATGACAATGAGATAAAATGAAAACTGTGCATTTTTAAGTAATAGAGCATATTTTCAAACTAACATATGATTCAAAGTCATATAATTACTGCATCCAAGGAATCATGATCTTTCACTGAGACAGTTTTCTATCCTACAAGTAAAAATAATTTTCAGAGAAATAAATGGTTTACTTTGAATTAAAACCTTTTTCTCTTATTGGTATGAACTAGTTCTTTAGGAAATAATGTATTTTGCAAAGTATGTAGTGCTCTATACATAATTCAAAATAATTTTGTTTTTACAAAGCAATTGGATAAGCAGGATTCTAAAAGTTCCTTTAAAGTACATAAATAAGTAAAACTACAATGTTGATTTTAAAATAACTTTTCTCCCCTTAAAACTTAGTTTCAAGTACCAAATAAGGTTGAGAGGAGAATGATAGATCTTTTAAAATTTTAAATGTTTTAGCAATTGGAGAAGGAAATGGCAACCCACTCCAGTATTCTTGCCTGGAGAATTGCATGGATAGAGTAGCCTGTCAGGCTGCAGTCTGTGGGGTCGCAAAGAGTCAGACATGACTGAGTGACATTCACTCATTTTAGCACTAAGAACATTTAAAATTTTAGACACTCTCTTAAACCCCTCTGTATTAATGGCCTAATTCACTGCAGATGGTGACTGCAGCCATGAAATTAAAAGACGCTTACTCCTTGGAAGAAAAGTTATGACCAACCTAGATAGCGTATTGAAAAGCAGAGACATTACTTTGCCAAAAAAGGTCCATCTAGTCAAGGCTATGGTTTTTCCAGTGGTCATGTATGGATGTGAGAGTTGGACTGTGAAGAAGGCTGAGCACCAAAGAATTGATGCTTTTGAACTGTGGCGTTGGAGAAGACTCCTGAGAGTCCCTTGAACTGCAAGGAGATCCAACCAGTCCATTCTGAAGGAGATCAGCCCTGGGTGTTCTTTGAAGGGAATGAAATAAAGCTGAAACTCCAGTATTTTGGCCACCTCATGCGAAGAGTTGACTCATTGGAAAAGACTCTGATGCTGGGAGGGATTGGGGGCAGGAGGAGAAGGGGATGACAGAGGATGAGATGGCTGGATGGCATCACTGACTCGATGGATGTGAGTCTCAGTGAACTCCAGGAGTTGGTGATAGACAGGGAGGCCTGGCGTGCTGCAATTCACCGGGTCGCAAAGAGTCGGACACGACTGAGCAACTGAACTGAACTGAATAATATGGAGATTTTCTTAACAAGCTTTTTCTCCTCAAGGTTGTATTAAATTTATACTGATACAATATACTTATTTAACTTATACAATACCCCTATTGGCTATCTTGGTGGCTTAGTGGTAAAGAATCTACCTTCAATGCAGGAGACTGATGTTAGTTTGATCCCTGAATTGGGAAAATCCTCTGGAGGAGGAAATGGCAACCCACTCCTGTAGTCTTGCCTGGGAAATCTCATGGTCCAAGGAGCCTAGTGGGCTACAGTGCAGAGGATTGAAAAGAGTCGGACACAAATGAGTGACTGAGCAAAAGCACCATTTCTGATAAAGATGATATCTGCTCAGATCAGATTAGTCGCTCAGTCGTGTCCGACTCTTTGCGACCCCATGAATCGCAGCACGCCAGGCCTCCCTGTCCATAACCAGCTCCTGGAGTTCACTCAGACTCACGTCCATTGAATCAGTGATGCCATCCAGTCATCTCATCCTCTGTCATCCCCTTCTGCTCCTGCCCCCAATCCCTCCCAGCATCAGAGTCTTTTCCAATGAGTCAACTCTTCACATGAGGTGGCCAAAGTACTGGAGTTTCAGCTTTAGCATCATTCCTTCCAAAGAACACCCAGGGCTGATCTCCTTCAGAAGGGACTGGTTGGATCTCCTTGCAGTCCAAGGGACTGTCAAGAGTCTTCTCCAACACCACAGTTCAAAAGCATCAATTCTTCAGCGCTCAGCCTTCTTTACAGTCCAACTCTCACATCCATACATGACCACAGGAAACACCACAGCCTTGACTAGACAAACCTTTGTTGGCAAAATAATGTCTCTGCTTTTGAATATGCTATCTAGGTTGGTCATAACTTTCCTTCCAAGGAGTAAGTGTCTTTTAATTTCATGGCTGAAGTCACCATCTGCAGTGATTTTGGAGCCCAGAAAAATAAAGTCTGACACTGTTTCCCCATCTATTTCCCTTGAAGTGATGGGACTGGATGCCATGATCTTCGTTTTCTGAATGTTGAGCTTTAAGCCAACTTTTTCACTCTCCTCTTTCACTTTCAATAAGAGGCTTTTGAGTTCCTCTTCACTTTCTGCCATAAGGGTGGTGTCATCTGCATATCTGAGGTTATTGATATTTCTCCCGGCAATCTTGACTCCAGCTTGTGTTTCTTCCAGTCCAGCGTTTCTCATGATGTACTCTGCATATAAGTTAAATAAACAGGGTGACAATATACAGCCTTGACGTACTCCTTTTCCTATTTGGAACCAGTCTGTTGTTCCATGTCCAGTTCTAACTGTTGCTTCCTGACCTGCATACAAATTTCTCAAGAGGCAGGTCAGGTGGTCTGGTATTCCCATCTCTTTCAAAATTTTCCACAGTTTATTGTGATCCACACAAAGGCTTTGGCATAGTCAATAAAGCAGAAATAGATGCTTTTCTGGAACTCTCTTGCTTTTTCCATGATCCAGCGGCTAACTCTCCTTAAATTAGATCACTGATACTAAGTGAATTTCATGATTTTGTTTTAGTACCTCAAAATAGCTGTTTTTGGTTTATCATATAATGTCTCTCTCCAAAATCTGGGCCTATAATCGCCTTCAATGTCATGATTTCCTTTCTGCAATTGAATCTTCTATTTTTAAATTACAAATTATATACAATTTTCTTTTAAAGCTTTTATTAAAATTAAATTTGTTAAGTTATAGACACAATTTTTGTTCTACATTGTAAAAATTAGTTGCTTAATCGTTTTTATAAAGAAATCTTCCCATATTCTTTTAAAAATAATGCAATTTTACCTTCCTTAACACCAGAATTTTATTATTCCTGGCAAGGGTATGTTAAAAAATCATATGTTTAGGTGAAAAATAGAACTGAGACCAGAAAAGCTGTACATAGTGGACGCTTGTTCACCATGGGTCTGGAGAAAGATAAATGAAAACAGAAGAATCCACCACTGGCACCAAATAGGCACAGAATATGATTGAGGAACAAGTCTTCTTTCCAACATTGCACCAAATCTATTACAACTATTAAAAACAGAATGGAAGTTCCTCAAAAAATGAAAAACATAACTATATATGATCCAGCAATTCCATATTTGAGTATTTTTCAAAGAAAAAAAAATACTGTTTTGGAAACACATATGCACCCCTATGTTCATTGCAGCATTAAGAAAAATAACCATCTTTAATGTATATTTATACTAAATATAAACCAAATCATTACATATATTTAAAAATTGTATATTTAGAAAGCAAGCAAATACACATTATTTTGAAATGCATATGGAGCATTCATCAAGATAGACTATATTGTGACCCAAAAATTCAAGCTTTACCAAATTTTAAATAATTGAAATTATGTAGACAAAGCTAGCAAAGCAATGATCAAAATTCTCCAAGCCAGGCTTCAACAGTACATGAACCATGAACTTCCAGATGTTCAAGCAGGATTTAGAAAAGGCAGAGGAACCAGAGATCAAATTGCAAACATCAAAAAAGCAAGAGTTCCAGAAAAATATCTATTTCTACTTTATTGACTATGCCAAACCTTTGACTATGTGGATCAAAACAAACTATGGAAAGTTCTGAAAGAGATGGGAATACCAGATCACCTGACCTGCCTCTTGAGAGATCTGTATGCCAGTAAAGAAGCAACAGTTAGAACTGGACATGAAACAGACTGGTTGCAAATCAGGAAAGGAGTACATCAAGGCTGTATATTGTCACCCTGCTTATTTAACTTATATGCAGAATGCTGCTGAAGCTGCTGCTAAGTTGCTTCAGTCCTGTCCAACTCTGTGCGACCCCATAGACGGCAGCCCACCAGGCTCCCCCGTCCCTGGGATTCTCCAGGCAAGAACACTGGAGTGGGTTGCCATTTCCTCCTCCAATGCATGAAAGTAAAAAGTGAAAGTGAAGTCTCTCAGTCGTGTCCGACTCTTAGCGACCCCATGGACTGCTGCCTACCAGGTTCCTCCGTCCATGGGATTTTCCAGGCAAGAGTACTGGAGTGGGGTGCCATTGCCTTCTCCAGACCCAGTATAACCAAATATAAATACTTTTTTTGTAAAAAGTTTAGGAAAATTTCTAGTTTGTTAATGATCAATTCAGTCCAAAGATAGTCATGAGAAATATTTCCCAAATGCCTACTGTGTGCCATGCTCTACATATATCTCAAAGTTACAAAGGTAAATCAAATTCTTATGATTAGAAAGATTATTAGTTTAATTATGAGAGATGTTTTGAGAGTAAATTGTAGTTAGCATTAAATGTGTAATCAGGAAATCTCTGCATTTATTGCTGATAATTGGTATATTTAATGGTCCAACAAAATACACTGGTGCTGATCAATGAAGAGGCTCTTTTCACTTCTAATTTTATGAGGCAAAGATTATTTGCTATAAAGGATTTAAAATGCTCTTCTTTTTATATCTAGTAGAGAGAGTGCATGCCCTCCATTTTTTTTGTATTCTAATTACAAATTGAAGTAGGGAGAGAGAGAAGTACCATTACACAGATATTTCTCCTAAAAAATAACACTAACAGCTGATATTTTGCAAAGAAAATAGAAAAGCAGCAGTATTTTTAATAAAATAAATAAGTATTCAACAATCACATGCTATATTTGAAGAAAATATATTGATAAACAATGAAAATACTGTGGTTGATAACAATAAATAACATTTGTTTAGTTCTTCCTGTGTACTTTGCATGAGCAAGTTTGGAAAGGATTGAGATATTTACAAGACCTTAGCCAAAGTTGTTTTGGAGTTACACATTTTCTCTAATAATGAGGAGCTAGAAGTTGATAATAAAATCAAACATCAGAGTACCATAATTTTGTCTCTCATAAATTCAACTGTCTTCCTCATTTCTTCAGTCCAATAGGTTTCATTAATTATACATTTTACTTAATTTTATAGGGTTTCCCAGGTGGCATTAGTAGTAAGGAACTCATCTGTGATTGCAGGAGATGTAAAGAGACATTGGTTCAATCTTTGGGTTTGGAAGATACCCTGGAGGAGGGCATGGCAACCCAGTTAGTATTCTTGCTAACAGAGAATCACCTGGACAGAGGAGCCCGGTGGGCTTTTAAATTTTGCTTTTCAAATCTACTAAGAATTATTCAAAGCCTTATAGTTTTATATCCTTATAGCATATTATATACTTCTAATAGCATTGGTCAGGAATATATTATTAGATAGTGACAGAAACCCAAATGTTACAAATGTAGGCAAAAGAAGAATATATTGCTCGTATAAATAAACCATGGCAAGGGCACACGCAGCTCAAATTTAAGTATGACTGGAATAAGCAGCTCTGTTCTTATGTGGGCTATCTCTTAGATTATCTTTGTTTTTTCCTTATGTCAGTCTCATTATTTTAGACCATCCTCTACCATAATATTTCAAAGAGCTGCCAACTGTCAGTAGCTTAATGTCTCATACTGTTGCCATCACAAGACAAAATAGCCTTCTTTACTTAACAGGAAGAGTAAAACCCTTGGAAAAGTACTTTGAAAGAGTCAAGAGACCTCTCCCAAGGTAAAATGTGATCAATAAGTATTCAATTTTTACATTTATTTAATCATTCAAAAATGTTGAGTTCCTATTGCATCCATTGCTCTGTTCTACTCATCTGACATATGATAGCTAATAAAACTCACATAATTCCTACTATAATTTATAATCTGATGGGACACAAAGACAATAAACAAATATATTAATGTATCAGGTTATGATAGCACAAAAGATAAAGCCATAACAACCATAAAGCCATAACAAAGGAGAGATATCATGTCCAATATGTCCAATTCCCAGGTCAGGGAAGACTTCTCTGATAAGGCGACACTTAAGAAAGGACTTGAAGGCGATTACAGTCATATGCTTCTCCATATGGCTGGAGTGGGTGGAAACAGGAACAGTCTTCAGAGGAATGAGTCCCATTCCAATTTGTGCTGGCCACATTTAAAAATAATAGATTGATTATAAAAATAAAAAAAAAACAATTTAAATTTCTTCTAATGCTTCCATCCTATAAAATTGCCATTTTTGGATTATTCTGATCATTTTTAAACACAATATTATGCTTAGTGTATGCAACCTAGGAATCATTTGTTCTGTCAAAGTTTGAAGAAAATAGTTGGCTGACAAGTAATTTATACATAGTACTTAAAAACATAAAAAATGTTTATATTATTTTTCACCATAACAAGAAAAGTCTATGCTAGTCTTAGAAACTGGATTAGAAAGACAAAATGCTATTACAGGTTTCCGTGTTTCTATATCCTAACAATGCTTCATTTTAATAGAGAAGGTGTCTGCTGATTTCGCATCTGCTTTTTCACATAACTATATGCCTGGTTTGTGATACAAAGATCATTTCCACCCAAGGTAACATTGTAATTTATGCTTTTTTTTTTCTTATATCCTTTATGACTTTTTTTTTATATTAAAGAATATCATTCATTTGGAATAGGATGAGTAAGAATGGGCAAATCTGGACAGTCCTGGATGCCCAGTAGCTCTTCCTCTAGGTAATTTAAAGGTAATTTTATCTTGGCAAAAAATCCCTTCCATTTGAATTCCTCTGCCAAGGACTCGTACTTTACTAGTTGCACCATTTTTCATGTTTTAGGAGGGTGCTGGCTGTTTTCTGTGGCTGCAACCTCTGTGATATACTAATATTCTCTTTCTATTGCAAGTTTTTGTATTAACTTCCTAATTCTATATATCTAGTTGACAATTATTGATACTAAATTTCTCTCTGTGAAAATAGTGAGCATGGTTTCTGTCTCTTTTAAGATGGTTATCTAGACAAGTATTTAGATCGGTAATTTTGACATAGAGATAAACACAGAGGTTGAGCTAGATCCATATACATATTCAGTTTAAGATTGTTTGAAAGGACATACATCAAGTTATGAGCATGAGTTGCCCAGGGAGAGACTGTGGATGAAATAACAGCAAAGAGCAAGAGGAGTTGGAAATAAAAAGAAAAGAAAAGAATTAAAACATTTGTAGTGTAACATTTGGGCTTCCCGGGTAGCACTAGTGGTAAAGACCCCAACGACCAGTGCAGAAGACGTAAGAGATGCAGGTTTGATCCCTGTGTTGGGAAGATCCCCTGGAGGACGACATGGCAATCCACTCCAGTATTCTTGCCTGGAGAATCCCAAGAACAGAGGAGCCTAGCGGGCTACAGTCCATAGTGTTGGAAAAGTCGGACACAATTGAAGCAAATATAAGCATGCATGCAGAGTAACATTTTAAATCATTGTTTAAAACAATGGGGCTACCTCACGTTTTCTTTAAACTTCACCATATATGTTTTAAAGTAGATACTATTTCTTTTCGTATTAAAAAGAATCATTTTCTTTCCAGCTTTAAATGTATTTTCAACTTGGAGTATATGGGTTTTATGAAATTTATTTTCTCTGTGTATCATTTAATTGTTTTTATACTGTGACATAAGGTGTTGAACACAATATCAAGTTCCTATGCCAAAACTGACTTTATTTGGCCACTTCAGTTTTCATATCATTAGTAAGTTACTGAATTCACTATATTTACTACAAATTTTGGGTGAGGTACTGTAAATGAACATTTTTGTGTTTGTATTTTATATACTGTATACTTATTTATAGGGCTTCTCTAATAGGTCAGTTGGTAAAGAATCTGCCTGTAAAGCAGGAGACCTCAGTTCGATTCCTGGGTCAGGAAGAACCTCTGGCTAAGGGATAGGCTACCCACTCCAGTATTCTTGGGCCTCCCTTGTGGTTCAACTGGTCAATCCCTGGGTTGGAAAGATCCCCTGGAGAAGGGAAAGGCTACCCACTCCAGTATTCTGGTCTGGAAAATTCCCCGGACAGTATAGTCCATGGGGTCACAAAGAGTCGGACATGACTGAGCACTTTCACTTCACATACTTATTTTTAACCTGACTTGTGCTGGTTTTTTAAACTTATAGAGAAAATAACTACTTTTTTGGTTTGTTAGAATAATATATAAGATAAGTAACATATTGGTTTTTAGAACATCCACTGTAGAACTCTTGACATCCTGAGAATATTATTTTTTTAACTATCTTTTAAAAGGCTGTTAAAAATCACTTAAGTGTTTTCTTTAAACAAGTATTTGAATAGTATTACACTTGCCTGTGAAAGAGCATTCTATTTTGGGCTCAATGTTTGCAAGCATACATGCACAAAGATGATTTTAGTATTTAGTATAAACCCCAGAACACAATATTTTTAGTCTCAATGTTTACAACTGTTTGTTATACTTATCTTCTGATCATGCAGATTGTGTATTTGAGAACTTTTAAAAAAATCTTATTTTATTTCATAGATAGTTCTCAGATCTTTATATTTTAAAGATGATATTTTCATTTCTATACATTTATGTGTGCTTTTGGAGAAGGAAATGGCAATCCACTCCAGAATTCTTGCCTGTAAAATCCCATGGAGTAACCTGGCAGGCTAGAGTCCATGGGATCACAAGGAGTCAGACATGACTGAGTGACTAACACACACATGTGTGCTTTTGGGAGAAGGCAATGGCACCCCACTCCAGTACTCTTGCCTGGAAAATCCCATGGACGGAGGAGCCTGGTAGGCTGTAGTCCATGGGATCGCTAAGAGTCGGACACAACTGAGAGACTTCACTTTCACTTTTCACTTTCATGCATTGGAGGAGGAAATGGCAACCCACTCCAGTGTTCATGCCTGGAGAATCCCAGGGACGGCGGGGCCTGGTGGGCTGCCGTCTATGGGGTCTCACAGAGTCGGACACAACTGCAGCAACGTAGCAGCAGCAGCATAGTCCTTAGACAAAATAAATGCTCAAATTTTAGATTGAAATCTTTTTCTGCTCAATCTACTTCCTCAGAAAATTCTGAGGTTTTGAATTGCTGATATTATTTCCCACAATTACCTTTTATGTATTTTCCCATTTAAAACTTTTTTTCCTTTTTTTCCTGGGTGGTTGTAAGCTTTTATTGCTATCTCTATTGTTATAATATCCATTAAGCCTAAAGGCCACAAATTATAGCATAATACTTATCACAATTGTGTTATACATCAAAAATCTGTGTAATCTTCACATATATCAACTTGCAATGCCATTCTAGACTACAGCTTTCTTCAGTGTAAACTCATGTTGAATACTGATGAAAATCAATAGCAGTTGATTTCCAAAACTTAGTGCTATATTTATTTTTTATTAAATGGACTTTGAGAGATTGCAGAAATGTTTCCATCTTTATCTTAAATTTAAGAATGTCCTTAAATTTCATTACTCTCACAGTATTCAACATTTTAAATTTAATCTTTGTTTCCCCAATAATGTTGTGTGTGCATGGGTGCTCACTCAATCCCGCCTGACTCTTTCTAACCCCATGCATTGCAGTCCACAAGGCTCCACTGTCCATGGAATTTTCCAGGCCAGCATACTGCAGTTGATCACCATTTCCTCATCCAGGGGACCCTCCCAACCCAGGGATCGAACCCGCATCTCCTACATCTCCTGCATTGGCAGGTGGATTCTTTAGGAACAATAGACCCCAAATGGCATTATACTCTGCATCTATTTTTAAAGCCAGAATTCATGGCGGGTACATGAGGCACTAAAAATACCACTGTGTTATTCATGTTATTCATGAGGGAGAAGGCACAAAGGACAAGACGTTCTTCTTGTTCAATTGTATATTTTAGTTAATCAATTATGGTGGGAATGAAATGTATGTCCTTGCCACCACAATATATAATTCTGTTTATATGTGCTAACTGTACCAAAAATAGAATTCGGGTTCCTCACAGGATATTCGGGGAACCCAAATACTTTGCTGGATAGGGGTCAAGAAGAAGGGTGGATAAAATGGTTGCTGAGTAGCTGCCAATTAAATAATTTACCAGAATTCACCTCTAGAGAGCCAGTGTATAACAGCAGAGATCATTCAGAGACATTTTTCATTTTGTTTTTGTATGCTTCTTTATTGGAGGGTTTTTGTTCCTCAGCAATAGCTGACTAAAAGAATGATACTTTAATTGGACTCTCCTTACACATTTGAATTCTAAACATTAATATGTATATGTGTCCAATGACTTTTCCAAGACTGAAACTGGCATTTTCATATCCCTCAGGACTGTTTTTATAACTTTAATACAAATGTAATAAAATGTATCAATCATTTTCTTGTTGTTTACAATTCATGTGCCATTGGAGAAAATTTTCTTTCCAGGGGAACTATAAATATATTTGCACATGTCATTTATAATTATATAAATATATTTGCACATGTAATTTATATATATATAATTTATAATATATATTATAAAACATAAATATTATACATATGGATATTTTATATTTAAGAATTTAATTCTAGACTAATTTTTATATGCTGTTAAATTGCTAGGAATACAGTCAGTTGTGCCAAATTATTTATTGAATATTCACCATGATCTGAAATGCTAACTTGGTTATTTTTCAAGTTTCCATATGTTCATTAGGCAATCTAGAGGTTCCCGATTCTTTACAATTATGCCTATGAAACTATATTCTGATGGACTTAATTTTTATCATTGTTTGTCACGTCCAACACAGCGGGTGAGAAAGACCTGAAATGGGGCCAGCACGTAATGAAAAGACAGACACATATAATTTGCCAAGCGGAGCATCTGGGGGCCTTCCTGCTCTCCATGCCAGGATGACAAAATGGCTCCTTTCAGCTCACGCTTTTATTGGCAGAATAAAAACATGAGATCACTAGGAAATATCTAGACTGGGGAGTTTGATCAGTAGTTAAGGCTCTGCTGTTGATCAGGAACATTTTGCGTTCTTTCTATGGGGAGGGAGGCAGGTGCAAGGTAGTAAAGCGGAGCAAGAGAGCACGTCCTGCCCAAGAACGTCCGCTCAGCATGTTTACTGGGACAATCAGGAGGGCTCAGTTTGCTGCACCCTCCAGTCAGGGGGCAGGTTCTGGTCTCTGCTCCACTAGGCTGCTACAATGGTTGTTAATGCTGCTATTATAAATATTTAATATACGCCTATTTCCATAATTGGGTGATATTAGTGTATCAAACGGAGAAGGCAATGGCACCCCACTCCAGTACTCTTGCCTGCAAAATCCCATGGACGGAGGAGCCTGGTAGGCTGCTCCATGGGGTCGCTAGGAGTCGAACACGACTGAGGGACTTCACTTTCACTTTTATGCATTGGAGAAGGAAACCCACTCCAGTGTTCTTGCCTGAAGAATCCCAGGGACAGGGGAGCCTGGTGGGCTGCCGTGTGTGGGGTTGCACAGAGTCAGAAACGACTGAAGTGACTTAGCGGCAGTAGCAATATATATCACAAGGAAGTATATTTTATGTAATCTTATGTTCAGAGAGATCCCAAAATTTTGTCATTATTATCTCATGCTTTTTTTTAATTAATTAATTATTTTTAATGGGAGGCTAATTACTTTACAATATTATAGTGGTTTTTCCCATACATTGACATGAATCAGCCACGGGTGCCCATGTGTCTCCCATCCTGAACCCCTCTCCCACATCCCTCCCCATGTTGTCCCAGTGCACTGGCTTTGCGTGCCCTGTTTCATGCATCGAACCGGGACTGGCGATCTATTTCACATATGGTAATATTCATGTTTCTATGCTATTCTCTCATATCATCCCGCTCTTGCCTTCTCCCACAGAGTCCAAAAGTCTGTTTATATCTGTGTCTCTTTTGCTGTCTCGCATATAGGGTCACATTAGCATCTTTCTAAATTCCATATATATGCATTAATATACTATATTAGTTTGTTTTTTTTTTCCTGACTTACTTCACTCTGTTTAATAGGCTCCAGTTTCATCCACCTCATTAGAACTGATTCAAATGAGTTTTTTTTAATAGCTGAGTAATATTCCATTGTGCATATGTACCACAGCTTTCTTATCCATTTGTCTGCCAATGGACATCTAGGTTGCTTCCATGTCCTAGCTATTGTAAACAGTGCTGTTGTGAACACTTGGGTACATGTGTCTCTTTCAATTCTGGTTTCCTTGGTGTGTATGCCCAGCAGTGGGATTGCTGGGTTTTAGGGCAGTTCTATTTCCAGTTTTTAAGGAATCTCCACACTGTTCTCCATAGTGGCTGTACTAGTTTGCATTCCCACCAGCAGTGTAAGAGGGTTCCCTTTTTCAGCACCCTCTCCAGCATTTATTGTTTGTAGACATTTTGATAGCAGCCATTCAGACTAGTGTGAGATGGTACCTCATTGTGGTTTTGATTTGCATTTCTTTGATAATGAGGTATGTTGAGCATCTATTCATGTGTTTGTTAGACAGATCACCTGGAAATAATGATTGTCTTGCTCCCTCCTTATTAATTTGTGTTTTCTTTGTTTTACAGTATTTGGAGAACTGGTAGGGCAATAGTGAATAAAAGTGCTAATTTAACTATCTTATTTTTTTAAAGGAAGTGTTTTTAATATTTGATCATAACATATATAGTTTGTATAGACTTTTGATCAATATTTCTCATTAAAATTAGAAATTAACTCACTTGATCAAATATTTTAAATTACATATGACTTTTTAATTTTATTGAGGTCCTTTTTATGTCTATTGATATGAATCATTTATCATTTTTTCCTGCTTATTATGTTAATGTGGTAAATTACACTGACAGATTTTTTTAAGTGTCAAAACAGTCTTTTATTCCTTGTAAGAACCAAATTTGATCAATATATACTTTATTTCATACTTTGATGGGTTAGAGTTTATTTTTCATTTTGCATATTCACATAACTGCTAGTAAGGAAAAAGTGGATGTAATTTGAGTAGGTAGTTTTGCAATCTAGCTTATATAATCATAAAAAAATTAATATCTATCATCTTAGGGTGTGTACAGGTTCAAAATAATATGGCCTTAGAATGTTTGATAAAGCCTCCTATGAAATTACTATCTGATTTTCATTGTTGAATGCTTTGTTTTCTCATTTTATATTTGTGGATAGTTTTATAACTGAACCCAGTTTTCTAGTCAATGCAAGTTTATTCAGGTTTTCTATTGCTTTTGAAATATTCCAAGTTAATTAGCAGCTTATGATAAAATTTGATAAATTCTGCCTGCAATGAGGGAGAACTGTGTTCAATCCCTAGGTCTGGAAGATCCCCTGGAGAAGGAAATGGCAACCCATTCCAGTACTCTTGCCTGGAAAATACCATGGATGGAGGAGCCTGGTGGGCTACAGGCCATGGGGTTGCAAAGTCAGACATGACTGAACAACTTCACTTTCTTTCTTTCTATGATAAAATTAAAGTTGAGAAATTATTTAATAATCAACATGCCAAATCCAGTAAATAGTTCACATGCTGTATTTTTTAAGTGGTTTTTTCTTCCCTCTCACTCATCATTTGCTTTTATTTAATTGTTTTGCCAAAACTGAGAAGTTTGCATTCATCTTTTAAAAGAGCTAATTTTTAGCTATGTCATTTCTATTAATTTATTAATTTTTCTTTGAACTTTATCTTTTCCTCTTCTTACTCCTTTGACTTATTCTGTTTATCTTTTTCTTACTTTCTATATCTAAGTTTAGCTCATTATTTTTAGTCTTCTGTCTAAAGCACTTTGAAACATTTCATTCTGTTTTTACTCAACCTAATACATTTTGTATATAATTTTATTTTCAAGAATTGTCTAACATGTATTATATTTTGTAATAGTATTATTCAGTGTTAAAAATGCAAGTCTTTTATTACAGAAATGGATAACAGGGATTTCTGTTTCAACTTAAAGTCTTGTTTTCAGTCCTTTGCTCTTTCTAGCCTCTAGGAATTTTTTATATTCCAACAAATTCATTTATGCATTTGAAATAATGCCAGTTGTATTCTGTATAGTTTTACTTGGTGTTTTTAAAGTGGTAAATTTTTAAGTTTCTTTAGTTCTCAAAATTGCTTCACTTTCTGCCATAAGTGTGGTGTCATCTGCATATCTGAAGTTATTGATATTTCTCCCGGCAATCTTGATTCCAGCTTGAGCTTCTTCCAGTCCAGCATTTCTCATGATGTACTCTGCTTACAAGTTAAATAAGCAGGGTGAAAATATGCAGCCTTGATGTACTCCTTTTCCTATTTGGAACCAGTCTGTTGTTCCATGCTCAGTTCTAACTATTGCTTCCTGACCTTCATACAGGTTTCTCAAGAGGCAGGTCAAGTGGTCTGGTATTCCCATCTCTTTCAGAATTTTCCACAGTTTATTGTGATCCACACAGTCAAAGGCTTTGGCATAGTCAATAAAGCAGAAATAGATGTTTTTCTGGAACTCTCTTGCTTTTTCGATGATCCAGAGGATGTTGGCAATTTGATCTCTGGTTCCTCTACCTTTTCTAAAACCAGCTTGAACAAGTGGAAGTTCATGGTTCACATATTGCTGAAGCCTGGCTTGGAGAATTTTGAGCATTACTTTGCTTGCATGTGAGATGAGTTCAATTGTGCGGTAGTTTGAGCATTCTTTGGCATTTCCTTTCTTTGAGATTGGAATAAAAACTGACCTTTTCCAGTCCTGTGGCCACTGCTGAGTTTTCCAAATGTGCTGGCATATTGAGTGCAGCAATTCCACAGCATCATCTTTTAGGATTTGAAATAGCTCAACTGGAATTCCATCACCTCCACTAGCTTTAGCAGGCTGCTAATTAGAGAAAGGGAATGTCTCAAAACTCAGAGACTGGCACCAGGCCCCTTACCCACAACATGCATTTGAGATAACATTGGCACAGAGTGAGTCATCCTGGACCATAAATCAATTAACATAAATCTTGAAGAAAGGCAGGTTTCCAAGTAAATATATAGTGTCATTAACATAGATTAGGAGAACAATATATGAGAAAACCATACTGGTTTGTTGAGCCCTTAACAGTTCTGGTTCTGAGTCTTAAGTGGAATGGACTTGAAGAAAGACAGAGTCTAGGGGTAAGTACTTAGTTCATTAGCATAGCTTAATAAAAAAAAAAAAAACATTTCCATAAGAAAAACACATTGTGTAGCTCAAGGTTTAAGGAAAGTTCAGGTGGAACCAGGTGTCATCATGGCAACACAGAATTTTAAGAGAAACCTCCATTTAAATTTGTATAAAGAATGGACATCTTTGCTGATAGCTCAGTTGGTAGAGAATCCGGCTACAATGCAGGAGATCCTGGTTTGATTCCTGAGTAGGGAAGATCCTCTGGAGAAGGGATATGCTACCCACTCCAGTGTTCTTGGGCTTCCCTTGTGGTTCAGCTGGTAAAGAATCCGCCTGCAATGTGGGAGACTGGGGTTCTGGAGTCCATGGGGTCGCAAAGAATTGAACAAGACTGAGCAACTTTCGCTCACTTCATTTAAGAGAAGGGAAAAAAAAATCTGACACTTGTAGTTTGTTTCCTCCTGCTGTTTAAGAAAGATAAAAAATGTCTGACACTTTGCAGTCTATTTCCTTTATTTGGAGATCCCTAGCCTTCCTGCCGTTACCCTCTTAACAGTCAAATCTATGGTTTTCCCAGTAGTCATGTATGGATGTGCGAGTTCATTAAAAAAGGCTGAGTGCTGAAGAACTGATGCTTTTGGACTGTGGTAGTGGAGAATACTTTTGAGAGTCCCTTGGACCATAAGGTGATCAAACCAGTCAATCCTAAAGGAAATCAACCCTGAATATTCATTGGAAGGACTGATGTTGAAGGTCCACTATTTGGCCACCTGATGGAAAGAGCCAACTCACTGGAAAAGACCCTAATGCTGGTAGAGACTGAAGGCAGGAGGAGAAGCAGGTGATAGAGGATGAGACTGTTGGATGATATCACCGATTCAATGGAAATGAGTTTGAGCAAGCTTCTGGAGATTGTGAAGGACAGGAAATCCTGGTGTGCTGTAGTCCATAGGGTCACAAACGGTCAGACATGACTGAATGACTGAACAACAACATCTTCCATCTGGAAACTTCTGTTATTGTATCCCACTAGTGCCTCACCTTTATTTTGCTCAAGATGGAATTAACTATAAACATCAAACTAAGAGTTTTCTATTTTTTTCCCATCTCAGTAAAGTCAGCACCAAAACCCTGAGTTAGGAGTATTCTGTTTTGGGGGAAGATGAATAAGCTTGATATGAATATACTCCCACTGTGAGCACCTAGAAAAAGTAGACACAACTGGAAAATAAAATCTATATGAAAGTGTCAAAGTGCCAGTAAAGTATAAGGAATGGGGATGCCTGGACCTTAGAGAGAAGGGGAAACAATGTGGCATTGTACAGTTGTAAAGCTAAAGCTGAGGATATGAGAAGAAACTAGGAGAGGCTATGATGCTGGATAAAGATTTAGACATGCACATGAGGATGGGCAGACAAAACTGCAGTTCAAACACCAGCAAGAAGGAGAATCACTGAAAAAAACAGCTTGGGTTTTCACTTGGAACTCCCAAAGGCTGTAACACAGGCATACAAAGAAATTATAAAACAATTAAAACTCAAACTTGCATTTAAACAAGCTCAATCTCTGTGATCAACAAATTTAAACAGCAACCTGGAGAGCATGAGATGCTTGGAACATATATAACATTCTCAAATGGCAATTTAAGAACCCAAACAATAACAGAAAGAACAAATTGGATAGATTTAATATTAGATGAGATACAGTTGAAAAAAAAAAGCAGTGAACTGAAAAATACCACAGTAGAAAATATGCTGATTTGTATAAGCAGAGAAAGATGACTGGAAAAAAATGAAATAAAAATATATATGGAACATGGTGACAAAGTTCTAATATATTAAAATTATTTCCCAAGATAACCAAAACTGTATTTGTTAAAAGACACAAAGACATGGTTTTAAGAAGTTCTGTGAACCAAATTCATGATGAATACAAATCAAACAACATGGGGGCAAATCATAAAACACTGACAAACAAAGATAAAGTAGAAACCTTAAAAGCATACAAATAGGTGAGCAGGAAACATATTTCTTTAAAGGAAACAGACATAACATTTACATCTGGCTTCTTAAGAGAAAATTGAGTCACAAAGAACATGGAATTATATCTTTAAAGTACCCAAACAAAGTAGCTACTAACTAAGAATTTGATGTATTACAAACTGCTACCCTTCAAAAATGATGGTAAAAAATAAACTTTCTAATAAACTAAATCTGAAAGACTGTCACCAAAAAAACTGTGGTGGAGAATGCAATGAAGGCATTCTTTTGGCAGATGCATGCTAACATTGAACTTTGTATTCAATTTTATTATATTAAATTTAGATTAAATTAAATTTTATTAAAATACAATGATGCTCATGCAGTCATGTATTGTCTATGGCTGTTTTCATGCTTTAACTTCAGAGTTGATCAGGTATTGATAAAAACCACATGGCCAACAAAGTCTAAAATACTATCTGGCTTTTTGCAGAAAATATTTGTCGATCTTAATATAGATTAACAGATTGAATATAGGTATTCAGGAAACAAAAAATAGAAAGCAATGAAAGACTAACCAAACAAATCTAATATCTATTAGCAATGATAATGTCTTAATAAATTTAAAATATATACTCAATGAAATTCATGATAACAGTAGTTGTATACAGTATTCTATAAATGTAATTTAAGACAATTTTTATTTTCATATATTCTATTATTTTCAGGTATTCTAATTCTTTCATATATTTATTGAATTTTGGCCTTTTTCCAAAACAATAATATACCTCTTACTTTAATCAATCTCTTACTTTCTAAATTTGTCTCTTTCTCCTATTTTTGTCCTATTACTTTGATCAAAATATTTTCAGGATATATATTTAGGTTTATAGCAATTTAGCATTTTATCTTTGCTGATATTTGATAACAACAGTTGTGAGATTGTTTTTCATCTCAAGTAATGAGTTTTATCTGTGATCATACTTTATATGCTATGTGCATACATGCTAAGTCACTTCAATTGTGTCTGATTTTTGCAACCCCATGGACTGTAGCCCACTAGGCTCCTCTGTTTATGGGATTCTCTAGGAAAGAATACTATAGTGATTGCCATGCCTTCTTTCAGGGGATCTTCCTGACCCAGGGATCAAACTCATGTCTCTTATGTCTGCTGCATTGGCAGGTGGGTTCTTCATAGCTAGTGCCATGGAGGAATTCCCTTTATATGCTATTAGCACAGCTAAACATTTGTATGCTTAATACTTACCATTTTTATCCTGCAAGTTTCAAGCTTTCATATGCTTATATTTAAAGTATTTCTTATGAATGATTATGAAGTCATTAGTAAACAGCTTATTAAACTCTTCACTGAGGTCAGCAGACTATGTTCAACTAAGTCTTGCTTGCCATTATTTTTTAAATTCAATTTTATTAAAACACAATGATGCTCATACAGTCATGTATTGTCTGTGGCTGTTTTCATGCTTTAACTTCAGAGTTGAGCAGGTAGTGATAAAAACCATGTGGCCAACGAAGTCTAAAATACTATCTGGCTTTTTGCAGAAAATATTTGTCCATCTTGATATAGACTAACAGATTTTAAGCTATGTATATTAGTGCATATACATTTAATATAACTATCATGTTTTGGTTAAGTCTGCCATTTTATTACATGTTTAATAATTCTGCCATCTATTTGTTACTTCTCTCTCTAAACATTTTTGAATAAATGATATATTTTTATTATGTCATTTTCCTTTCTGTTTTCTTGTTAACTGTATATTGACTTAAAATTCTTTTTGTGTTTATATGAGTTACAAAATTAATAATTTTATATAAGAAAATTATATATATATATATATCTTCACAAAAAATCATTTTATAAATTCCTTTAAATTGTAAGACATATAGATACAACTCCATTTATATCCTGTGTACTTTTTACTTGCTGTTATCATGCATTTTAATTTTATACATATTTTAAGGTAGGCCAGTGAAAAAGTTGGCTTAAAACTCAACATTCAAAAAACTAAGATCATGTCATCTGGAACCATCACTTCATGACAAATAGATGGAGGAACAATGGAAACAGTGTGAGACTTTATTTTCTTGGGCTCCAAAATCACTGCAGATGGTAACTGAAGCCATGAAATTAAAAAATAATTGCTCCTTGGAAGAAAAGCTATGACCAACCTAGACAGCATATAAAAAGCAGAGACATTACTTTGTCAACAAAGGTCCATCTAGTCAAAGCTATGGTTTTTCCAGTAGCCATATATGGGTGTGAGAGTTGGACTATAAAGAAACCTGAGCACCAAAGAATTGAAGGTTTTGAATTGCAGTGTTGGAGAGGACTCTTGAGAGTACCCTGGACTGCAAAGAGATCAAACCAATCAATCCTAAAGGAACTCAGTCCTGGATATTCATTGGAAGGACTGATGCTGAAGCTGAAGCTCCAATACTTTGGCCACCTGATGTGAAGAACTGACTCATTGGAAAAGATCCTGATACTGGGAAAGATTGATAGTAGGAGGAGAAGGAGGCAACAGAGGATAAGATAGTTGGATAGCATCACTGACTCAATGGACATGATGTGTCAGTCCTGGGAGTTGGTGCTGGACAGGGAAGCTTGGCATGCTTCAGTCCATGGGGTCACAAAAAGTTGGACATGACTGAGTGACTGAACTGAACTGAGGCCATTATGACAGTGTAACGTAAAGAGGGCTGTTTGACATCTGTACATGCAATGAGTTTTATTATAGGATAGGAATATCAGGCTTAGGGAATCCAAGTCTTTTGGAAGTTTGCCTAATCTTTGATTTAGAGGGAGAAATTATCTTTATTGTTGTTGTTTAGTCATTAACTCTTATTCAATTGTTTTTGTATCCCCATGGACTGTACCACACCAGGCTCCTTGGTCCATGGGACTTCCAGGCAAGAATATTCGGGTGGTTGCATTTTTCTCCCCCAGGGTATCTTACTGATCCAGGGATCAAACCCTTGTCTCTTGCATTGGCAGGCAGATTCTTTACCACTAAGCCACCAGGGAAGTCCCATTATCTGTATATACTGGACAGCAATAGCCTCCTTCCTGTGCCAAAGTGAGACGATATTTCTATTTTCAAAGGCTTTTCAGTTACAATTTGAAAAATTGTCTGAAACAATGGACAGTCTGGGCCTTATGTAATAAATATGCAGAAATACAAGAGACTTACAGGGAATTAAAAAAAAAAATCTCACCATTACCTTGATATCAAATAAGGTCTGCAGGAAGTTTCATCCAGTAAGGGACCAGACAAATCAGTGTCTGCCTGAATCCTTGAAAACAAACAACAAATACCTGCCAACAAAAAATATTCAGTGTATTTGGAAAAAGATGTGCTTTAGAAATGAAGGCTTAGTAAAGATGTTCCTAGGCAAAGAAAAGCTGGGGAAGTTTGTCACTATTAGAACCATTTTGCATGCTAAGTCATTTCAGCTGTGTCTGACTCTTTGTGACACTATGGACTGTAGCCTGCCAGGGTTCTTTGTCCATGTAATTCTCTGGGCAAGCATACTAGAGTGGACTGTCATGCTCTCTTCCAGAGGATCTTCCTTACTCAGGGATCAAATCCGCATCTCCTGCAACTCCTGCATTTCAAACAGACTCTTTAACTGTCTTACAAGAAAATAAATGCTAAAAAGGGAGCCTTTTAAATTGAAAGTAAAGGAAACTAAGTAACCATATGAAAATATATGAAAATATAAAACTCACTGGTAATGGTAAATATATAAAGTCAGATTGTTGTAATATAATTACGGTATGCTTTTAACTCCAGAATATAAGTTTAAAGTGAGAGTATTAAAATAAGTATAGCTTCAGTAAATTTTAATAGATGCATAATATAAAAAGATGTGAAGCATGACATCATTGGCATAAAATATGTGGGGAAGAGAAGTCTAGAGCTTTAAAATGCAATTGAAAGTAAATTGTTGCTCTCTTAAAATAGACTGCTAGGTCTAAGATTTTTATGTGAGCTTCATCATAAACACACAAAAAAGGAAAAAACTTATAATTAGATACAAAAAATTAATGAGAAAGGAATTAAAGCATACAAATACAAATAAAGGAAGAATAGATCAAAGAAAATATAAAATGTCAGAAATCAATCAATCAAGTGAAAATAATAAGTCCTTCAGTACAGTTCAGTTCGGTTCAGTTGTTCAGTAGTGTCCGACTCTTTGCAACCCCATGAATCGCAGCACGCCAGGCCTCCCTGTCCATCACCAACTCCGGAGTTCACCCAGACTCATGTCTATCGAGTCAGTGATGCCATACAGCCATCTCATCCTCTACCGTCCCCTTCTCCTCCTGCCCCCAATCCCTCCCAGCATCAGGGTCTTTTACAATGAGTCAACTCTTCACATGAGGTGGCCAAAGTACTGGAGTTTCAGCTTTAGCATCATTCCTTCCAAAGAAATCCCAGGGCTGATCTCCTTCAGAATGGACTGGTTGGATCTCCTTGCAGTCCAAGGGACTCTCAAGAGTCTTCTCCAACACCACAGTTCAAAAGCATCAATTCTTTGGCACTCAGCCTTCTTCACAGTCCAACTCTCACATCCATACATGACCACAGGAAAAACCATAGGCTTGACTAGACGGACCTTTGTTGGCAAAGTAATGTCTCTGCTTTTCAACATGCTATCTAGGTTGGTCATAACTTTTCTTCCAAGGAGTGTCTTTTAATTTCATGGTTGCAGTCACCACCTGCAGTGATTTGGGAGCCCAGAAAAATAAAGTCTGACACTGTTTCCACTGTTTCCCCATCTATTTCCCATGAAGTGATGGGACCAGATGCCATGATCTTAGTCTTCTGAGTGTTGAGCTTTAAGCCAACTTTTTCACTCTCCTCTTTCACTTTCATCAAGAGGCTTTTGAGTTCCTCTTCACTTTCTGCCATAAGTGTGGTGTCATCCGCATATCTGAGGTTATTGATATTTCTCCTGGCAATCTTGATTCCAGATTGTGCTTCTTCCAACCCAGCTTTTCTCATGATGTACTCTACATATAAGTTAAATAAGCAGGGTGACAATATACAGCCTTGACATACTCCTTTTCCTATTTGGAACCAAGCTGTTGTTCCATGTCCAGTTTTAACTGTTGCTTCCTGACCTGCATATAGGTTTCTCAAGAGGCAGGTCAGGTGGTGTGGTATTCCCATCTCTTTCAGGATTTTCCACAGTTTATTGTTACCTATCAATAATTACTTTAAATGTACATGGATTAAATTCTCCAATCAAAAGAAACAAAACAACAGAATTTACAGCAAATAAGATCCAACAATGTGCTGCTTACATGATTCACATTAGCTTTAACCACACAAAAGCTGAAATGAAGGAGTGGAAAAAGAATTTTCATGCAAATGTTAACAGAAAGAGAACCAAATTGTCAGTACTTACATCAAACAAAATGCATATATATTCAGTCAAAATTAGTCAGAAGAGAAAGAAGTCTGCTAAATAGTGTTAAAGTGATTGGGTTATCAAGAGCATATAACAATCCTAAATATATTTGAATCCAACATTTGACTATCTAAATATTAACAGTATTAACAGAACTGAAGGCAGAAATAGAAATATATTTCTATTCCCACTTCTAACAATGGATGGATCATTGGAAGGATCATCTGTTTTCATAATAGATAATATGTTGGGTCACAAGAGAGTTGTAAAAATAAAAGAAGATTAAAAACATATCAAGCATTTTTACTACTATAATAATATGAAACTAGAAATCAAATTTGAAAAATTAACCATCATCTTGAAATTAAAAAATATGTTATTCAATAACCAATAAGTCAAAGGAGAAATAAAAGAGAAAGCAAAAAGTACCTTGAAACAGATAAAAATTAAATCACACAGGTAAAAATTTATGGAATGCAGCCAAAACATTCTAAAAGAGAAGCTTATAGTTAAAAATGACTACAGTTAGAAAAAATTCTCAAATAAACAACCTAACTTCATATCTTGAGGAACTGGTAAGAGAATAAATTAAGTGCAGAATTTAGCAGGTGAAAGGAAATACTAAAAAATAACTGAGCAGAAATAGATGATCTAGTGACCAGAAAGTCAATGGAAATAAAACTCAATAATTGTATTTAATATAGAAAAATAACAAACTGTTAGCTAGACGATCCAAGAAAAACAGAGGGGATTCAAATATGAAATTACAAATGAAAGATGAAACCTTACAACTGATGCAACAGAGATACAAAAGATCATAATAGACTATTCTGAGCAACTGTATGCATTAAATTGGATAACCTAGATGAATACATTTCCTGAGATGAAAAAATACCAAGACAGAATCATGAAGAAATAGAAAATCTGAACAGACCAATAACAAGTAAGGAAATTAAATCACTAACTCCAAGTCTCCCAATACAGCAAAGCTCGGGCAATTCTACTAAATATTTAAAGAATTAATGTCAATCTTTTTCAAACTCTCATAAAAACACTGAAGAGGTGGGAGCACTCTCAAATCTATTTTAAAAGATCAGCATTACCCTGATACCAAAGCCAGACAAAGATACTATAAGAAAAGAAAATTACAGGCCAATATCAATTAAAAAAAAAAAATAGATGTAAAAATCTTCAACAAAATACTAGCAATTCAAATTCAACAACACATTAAAATATACACCACAATCAAGTAGGATTTATCCCTGGGATGCAATTATAGTTCAACATACTCAAATCAATAAATATGATACAAAACACTAACAAAATAAAGGATTAAAATATGTGACCTTCTCAATAGATGCATGAAAACAACTGAAAAAATTCAATACCCTTCCATGATAAAAACTGTTAATAAATTAGGAATACAAAGAATATACCTCAATGGGAGAATGGCATTGAAACATGTAAAATATCATGTATGAAACGAGTTGCCAGTCCAGGTTCAATAAACAATACTGGATGCTTGGGGCTATCGCACTGGGACGACCCAGAGGGATGGTATGGGGAGGGAGGAGGGAGGAGGGTTCAGGATGGGGAACACATGTATACCTGTGGTGGACTCATTTTGATATTTGGCAAAACTAATACAATTTTGTAATGTTTAAAAATAAAATAAAATTTAAAAAAAGAAAGAAAGAAAAACATACCATAAAAAAATAATAATAAAGGCTCTAATATCTAATAATAGGATATCTAATAATAGGAAAAGGAGTACGTCAAGGTTGTATATTGTCACCCTGCTTATTTAACTTATATGCAGAGTACATCAAGAGAAACACTGGGCTGGTAGAAGCACAGGCTGGAATCAAGACTGCTGGGAGAAATATCAATAACCTCAGATACGCAGATGACACCACACTTATGGCAGAAAGTGAAGAGGAACTAAAAACCCTCTTGACGAAAGTGAAAGAGGAGAGTAAAAAAGTTGGCTTAAAACTCAACATTCAGAAAATTACGAGCATGGCATCAGTCCCATCACTTCACGGGAAATAGATGGGGAAACAGTGGAAACAGTGTCAGACTTTATTTGGGGGGCTCCAAAATCACTGCAGATGGTGACTGCAGCCATGAAATTAAAAGACGTTTACTCCTTGGAAGGAAAGTTATGACCAACCTAGATAGCATATTCAAAAGCAGAGACATTACTTTGCCAACAAAGGTTCATCTAGTCAAGGCTATGGTTTTTCCAGTGGTTATGTATGGATGTGAGAGTTGGACTGTGAAGAAGGCTGAGCGCCGAAAAATTGATGCTTTTGAAATGTGGTGTTGGAGAAGACTCTTGAGAGTCCCTTGGACTGCAAGGAGATCCAACCAGTCCATTCTGAAGGAGATCAGCCCTGGGATTTCTTTGGAAAGAATGATGCTAAAGCTGAAACTCCAGTACTTTGGCCACCTCATGTGAAGAGTTGACTCATTGGAAAAGACTCTGATGCTGGGAGGGATTGGGGGCAGGAGGAGAAGGGGACGACAGAGGATGAGATGGCTGGATGGCATCACTGACTTGATGGACGTGAGTCTGAGTGAACTCCGGGAGCTGGTGATGGACAGGGAAGCCTGGCGTGCTGCGATTCATGGGGTCACAAAGAGTCGGACACTACTGAGCGACTGAACTGAACTGAACTGAATAAAGGCTCACAGATAATTTCATAATGAATAAAATGACCACCAAAACTCCAATGGTATTTTTTCCTCAGGAATGGTTAAAAAAAAAAAAAAAACTATCATAAAACTTATGTGGAACTACTAGAAACCCTGAATAATCACATCAATGTTGAGAAAAATGAACAAAACTGGAGCTGTCATATTGCCTGATTTCACAAAACTATAGTAATAAAGACTGTATAAAGCCTTTGACTGTGTTCAGTTCAGTTCAGTCACTCAGTCGTGTCCGACTCTTATGACCTCAGAGGATGAGATGGCTGGATGGCAACACCACCTTGATGGACGTGAGTTTGAGTGAACTCCAGGAGTTGGTGATGGACAGGGAGGCCTGGCGTGCTGACATTCATGGGGTCGTAAAGAGTCGGACACTACTGAGTGACTGAACTGAACTGAACTGACGGTATGCATGTTAAAAATTGACACAATGGAATAGAAATAGAGTCCTGAGATAAATCTATACATGTATACATAATCTATTACAAGAATGCCTAGAAAACACATAGGGAATAGGTAGCCTTTTCAACAAATAGCTTTTGGAAAAGTGGATAACTATATGCCAAAGAGTGAAATCGGACTCCTTATCTTGCAGCAAATATAAAAATCAAATTAAAAGTAGTTAAAGACTTAAATTTAAGACATAAAACCATAAAACTCCAAGAAGAAAACATAGGAAAAACTTCCTTAGAATTGGTGTGGCAATGAATTTTTGTGTAAAACACCAAAAGCACAAGCAATCAAAAGTAGAATTACAACTCACCAAAAACCTCTGCCCAGCAAAGGAAATGATCAGCAAATGGAGGGTCCACCTTCAGAGTTGAAGAAAACATTTATAAATTTCATATCTCATAAGGGGTTAATATGAAAAATATATGACGATCTCATACAACTCACAAGCCAAAAAAATCAAGAAACCTTATTTCAAATTTAGCGAAGTATCTATGGACATTTTTTCAAGAAGACATACAAATAGGCAACAGATAGATGAAAGTTTCTCAACATCATTAGTCATCAGGAAATGTAAATTAAAACCACAATGAAATTTCTCCTCACATCTATTAAGATGGTTATGTCCTTAAAAATACAAGAGATAACAGGTGTTGGTAAGAGTGCAGAAAAAAAAAAATGAATCTTAATATATTGTTGATGGAAATGTAAACTAAGACAGCCATTATGAAAATAGAATGAAAGTGCCTCAGAGTATTAAAAATAGAATTACCATATGATCTAGCAAGTAATTTATTGGTAATTATATAAAGGAAATAAACTCACTGTCTCAAAGTGATATCTGCATTCTCATACTTATTGCAGCATTATTAAAAATAGTCAAGATATGGGAAAATGTGATGGATAAATTGTGCACATAGGAGATATTATTCAGCCATAGAAAATAAGAAAATCTTGCTATTTGTGTCAGCATGTATGAACATGGAAGACATTATTCTAAGTGAAGTAAGCCAGATAAAGAAAGCATATACTGTGTTAACTCTTAATATGTGGATTCTAAAACTTTTGAACTTCTACCACTGAAGTTACTGTGGACTTGGGGATAGGGGTAATGGAGAAATATTGGTCAAACAATACAAAAAAATTCAGTTACAAGATGAACAAGTTCTGGGAACCTAATGTACATTATTAGATGGATTATAGTTAATAATGACTATAGCTAATAACAGTCTATTGTATAGGTGAATTCTGCTAAGTGAATAATTTGAGCTTTTAAAAAATGTTCACTATATGAGGAAATTAATGTGCTATTTATTTATAGTAATTATTTTAAAATGTATATGTGTATCAAACCAGCAGATGTATACCTTAAATATATATAAATTTTGTTTGTCAATTATATCTCAGTAGTGCTGGAAATAGAGAAAAAGAATTTAAAAATGAAGGAAAGTTTATTTGTCAAACTTGTTCATTAATGCAGGTGCAAAATCCTAAAGAAATATTAACAAACTGATTCTGCAAATTTAAAACTGGCAAGATGACCAAATTTGATTTATTCCAGGAAATTAAGATCAATTTAACATATAAAAATCAATCTATTCTGTTTATCCCACTAACAGAATAAATAGAAAAATGAAATATTCATTAGATGCAGAAATCACCATTTGTTAAAAAGTCAATAACCATTCATGTTAGTGTCAATAACTATTATTTAAATGAGGTAGTTTCTGAATTGACTTGAATGTGAAAGTCCAAGCCTTTAGTCTTCTTAAACATACATTGATCCTGCATGTCTGTCATAATGTTAGGAACATTTACACTGGAATAAGCACCATGAGGCTGAATCTTATAAAAGAAGAGGTATTTTAAGTTCCTCTCCATGGGACATTATTATTCCTTTGATGCATAACATGAAAATTAATTCCTTAGAATAGTATATCATGATCTCTGTTTCATGTATTAACCAGGACCCTCTGTTCAAACTGCAGTAAAAAGAGTGAACAAAGCCCAGTGTGATCCAGGACTATCTGCAAAATTTTCCCTGGGGTTATATGAAAATGGAGCAAGTTTAATATAGCTTCCTATGAAATTATAACTGCATATAAAATAACCTGAATAATTATAAAACTTATTTCTGATACCTTAAAATGTTTAAATCCAGTAAAACTCCTATCCTGAAAGGAAAGAGGAAGAAAGGGATAGTTATTGTATATTTGTAACCATGATGGAAATGTGTATTATAGTGTTTCTCAAAATGATTTCTGCCTATTTAAACTGCCTTCCAAAGACAGAGAGACAGAGAAAGGGATGGAGGGAGGGAAGAAGGGAGGGAGGGATGGAAAGAGGGAGAGAGAGAAGAGAAAGAGAAAGAATGAAAGAGAAAGAGTCAAGTGAGATTTTAAAGACTCTTCAAATAAATTTGGAAAATGCCAAACATTCTATTTCTCTTGGCAATTCAGAAACATTTTATGTATATTTGAGATGGAAGAGTTCAGCCACAAAGGAAAGTGTTTTACTTTGTTCTCCACAATATTTCCTAAACAGAGTTGAGAGGGAATCAGAGAGCAGGAAAACAGCCCTTTTCAGTCTGTGGAAATGCTGGTCCCCCCTCCCTGTGTGTTCTCTCCTTCTGCCTCATGAAAGGGATCCCAGTAGAGAGAGCTGGTCCCTGATAAGAACAGTCACCTTTTCAAATGCCTGACTGGGTTTCTAGATGAGGGTAAGGTATTGTGTGTTTGTGTTTTGGTTTGGGGACTTTTCTGTTCCTAAGAGCTGAAACTCACCCTGATCCAGCAGGCTTTCTGAACTAAAAGCAAATGCAAGCCTACTGATCTAGGGAGTTTTGTTGCAGAAATTGGAGTTTAGTGCAGTTATTCTCAATGTGTGCTGCACATCAAAACTGGAGAGTTTTTAAAAAATATTCTGACATGTAGGTAACAGCCAAGACCAAAGAACTCTGGAAAGGGGGGCGGGCATTGGCAGTTCTTAAAATCTTTCTAGGTGACTCTGCAATCACCACGAGGGCTGAGAATCAGCCCTCGAGTGCATCACTTTTAACCTGGGCTGAAGAACTCCCTGTAAACCTGCTTTTTTCTCCTTTGACCATTGCTGGTGTCATCAAAGGGGCTTCCCCAGTGGTTCAGCTGTAAAGAATATGCTTGCAATGCAGGAGACGCAGGTCTGATCCCTGGGTTGGGAAGATCCCCTGGAGGAGAGCACAGCAACCCACTCCAGTATTCCTGCCTGGAGAATTCCATGGACAGAAGAGCCTGGTGGGCTACAGCCCAAAGGGTCGCAAAGAGTTGGACACAACTGAAATGACTGAGCACTCAAACACGCATTGTCATCTAAAGTTTAAAGCTTTCACTGTATTCTCTGTTGAAATTCCTAAGAAAGCCTAATTTACACAGATAATGAACCCTATCCATATTTATAAATAACTTTAGTCCTTTTTTTTTAAAAATGGGTTCACACTAGTATGTGTGTGTATCTGTGTGTGTGTGTGTGTGTTCAATTGCGTTCAACTCTTTGGGACTCCATGAACTATAGCCTGCCAGGCTCCTCTGTCCATGGAATTTTCCAGGCAAGAATATTGGCGTGGGTTGCCATTTTCCTACTCCACTAGGTCAAGTCCTAATGTGCTGGCCGACAGATGGGCTCTGGTTTTTGCCTCAGGGGCCTATATTTAGACCAACTATTTGTGTCTTTTGGAGTTAGAATCACAGGAGACAAATAGAATACAGTCAGCCAAAACAAACAAAAATTTACATGCTCCTGTGTAAACAACAGTGTTTTACAAATAATCTATGCAGTAAACCATAGTGCAATTGTTCTTAATATTGTACATTATATACTCTCTTGGTTGGAAACTATCAACACAATCTTCATTCAAAGCATATACTTTGAAATATTTCCCACTAATATGACCTAAGCAATGATGAACCAACAGGTTCATTAATTTACTCCCAATCCAGAGAGTAATCCAATGTCAATTCAGTATAATTCATTCCAAGGTGTAGACAGGGCCAAATTTATTTTATTTTTGATTAGTTCAGAATTCAGAACATCCAGTTTTCCAGTTCCCTTCTAATTTTATTCCCAAACCTATCTAGTTTTACTCCCTAGGATTCTTCAGTCTAGGGAATAAATGTTACATTTAATCGCTACCAACAGAGCCTATATAAAATCAATGGTACAAACAGAAAACTGGCAGTGTCATTTCTATTGGAAAGATCAACTTATCAGAAATACTTCCAGGCAGCATTGCAGCTTCTTAATGTAGTGATGCTGGCTGTCACTTTAAAACCAAACAATTTTGTATGATGGTTTCTGTGACAGGACTAGTGAATCTTACAATCCTTTGCATCACTCAATTGATGTACTACTGTTTGTTTTGCTACATATGAGTCTCCAGGTCAACAATATGGTTGCCAAAAGTTTAGCCACCCTCCTCCCCTCGCCCCGACAACTAGGGGCTAAAATCTACAATGTTCCATTCCAAGCTCTGTTAAGAGCCCTCAGGAAGAACACACAGAAGTCAATCTTGAATTATTTCACCCTATTTTCTAAGGTAGAGCTTTTGCACTTTGGCACTTTTTAGTTTAGTAAATACACAGCAGACTGTTAAGAAAAAAAAAAAATGTGTGTGTGTGTGTGTGTGTATATATATATATATATATATATATATATATAGTTGCTTTGCTAATGCCTACTGTAACTCTTTCACACAGCATCCCCTCCTCCTGGTGGGTATAGAGATTTTATATTCCACCTTATAGTACTGCCGTGTTTGCTGTTGTTTAGTTGCTAAGTTGTGTACAACTCTTGCGATCCACAGACTGAAGCCTACCAGGCTCCACTGTCCATGGGATTGCCAAGCAAGCATACTGGAGTGGGTTGCCATTTCCTTCCATCTCCAGGGGATCTTCCCAATCTGTGGATTGAACTCACATCTCCTACATGCATCTTTTGCATTGCAGGTGGATTCTTTTTCCACTTAGCCACCTGGGGAGTCCATATCAGTTCAGTTCAGTTCAGTCGCTCAGTCATGTCCGACTCTTTGGCACCCCATGAATTGCAGCACACCAGGCCTCCCTGTCCATCACCAACTCCCAAGTTCACCCAAACTCATGTCCATCAAGTCAGTGATGCCATCCAGCCATCTCATCCTGTCGTCCCCTTCTCCTCCTGCCCCCAATCCCTCCCAGCATCAGAGTCTTTTCCAAAGAGTCAACTCTTCGCATGAGGTGGCCAAAGTACTGGAGTTTCAGCTTTAGCATCATTCCTTCCAAAGAACACCCAGGACTGATCTCCTTTAGAATGGACTGGTTGGATCTCCTTGCAGTCCAAGGGACTCTCAAGAGTCTTCTCCAACACCACAGTTCAAAAGCATCAATTCTTTGGTGCTCAGCTTTCTTCACAGTCCAACTCTCACATCCATACACGACCACTGGAAAAACCATAGCCTTGGCTAGACAGTCATATCTATATGCAAATTCTCTTTTGGGATGCTTGGTATTTCCCAAGCCACCCTACTAATGGCACAGAGTTTATTTCAAATATGTGCTATTACTAAACATATACAACTTGAAAGCTACATCAAGAGTATGGAAGAGTATGGACAGATATAATAATTAAAAAAAATAAGCATACATTTATCAAATAAGTGAGCAGATCACCCAGAACTGAGTAGAGACTAGAACTAAATTCAGGAAAATTAAGGGAACCATTAGGCAAGGCTCAATGATGACTCACATTAACTCTACACCAAGAACAGGATTCAAATCTTCTTTATTCAGGTCATTCTGAATCATCTGTTTTTCTTTCTTTCATCAACTAAAGAATTCACTGCATATTTTCAGTGTTCTCAGAGACAGATTGCTTTGTCCAGCCTGTTTCAACTGCTAAATATTTTTGTTTTTGTCAAAATACTCTATGTGCATGCTAATGAAATAGCTCAATCTTTGTCTTAGCTTTAGAACTATCTCTTGCTGAGGGTAATTAAACACATAGGAAAAAGAAAAGAGTTATAAATAATATTTGTATTCTGTATTTTACATTAAATAAAATGCTTCATAAAATAAATAGCTGTGTGAATCTCAGCATGTTGTTTTAATGAATTGGTATTTTGTTTGCTTTGTTTTTAAGCTAGTATAAAAATAAAAAAAAAACAGTTTAAATCAGTCATTAAGTGTTTTTATATATATATGTGTGTGTGTGTGTGTGTGTGTGTGTATATATATATATATATATATATATATATATATATATATATATATACTGAGCACAGTTGGAACTTCAAAATTTTTCTAACTCAACATTTAAGGGAACTGAAACACCAAGCTAGTAAACATATAATGTGAGTTTACACCTATTAGCCATCCCTGCTCTTAAAGATTACTTCATTTAACAGATCAAAAGGCCAAATAATTTGATGACAATTGATAAGAACATGTACATGGACTCTATTAAGTGAAAACAATAATGAATGCTTATGCTGTTACTATGGAAAATTTGATACACAGTTTAAATACAGTACAAGCTACCACAAACATTAATTTAAATTGTGCATTTTGCTTTATTTGACTAGAAACTTTCAAATGCCTTTTGTAATTTTTTAAAACCACTATTCAGTAATTAATGCATATTAGGAAACAATTCTTCATGGGTTTCCCAGTTTCTGTGCATCTTATCTTTTGTTCTGGGTGATCATGTCAAGGATGTTTGCACAGCAAACAACCTTGGAAGACAGGGCTCGTGCCTTACCCTAAAATAGAGGACAGATTTATGTACTGTCCAGAACAAGAAAGATGCTGGCCGACAGAACGGGCAGTTTGCTAGAATCCCCTATAAGTGATACAGGATTGCCACACGCTTGTTTCCTCAGCTAGGCTGTAGAACCACCAGGGGCACATCATTCACCTTGGTGACCCCCTAATTCCCTTCACAGGCTGTAGGGGGTGCAAAATAGATGAAAACAAATGAAAACTCTGCTGTTTCCCGCGTGGGTCAGTGGTAAAGAATCCACTTGCAATGCAGGAGGTGCAAGTTTGATCCCCGGGTCAGGAAGAGAATCAGAGCATTTTTACAGCTAAGAATGAAGATATTATGTTTATGACTAACTTCCATTTATTACAAATTTAATATTTATTACTGAGCAATAGCTTTAAATTAATAAAAAGGAACTCTCATTTACAGGGACAAGAGTTAGGCGTGTAACCAGAGAGATGATAAGTATGAATGGCAGAAAATATTGAAGTTTGAGAACTTTCATCTCTAGAGAGGTCCCACAGGCTTTTCATGAAAAATGCGCAGACTAGTACAGAAATTTTAAGATGGTAGCTTGCTTTTAATAAGTTACAGTAAATAGAATAATATTTTAACAAAGAGCATAATCTGGTTGGGAGGTAGTGTGGGAAGACACTGGAGAGACACGTTCTAACTTAGGAGACTAGCTAAATGGTACAGATATCTACATCATAAGAATATGGGAGGAGGAGGCTTGGGTGAGATTAGATAATTTTGAAACACTTTTGAGGTACGTTTTATGAAAACCTTCTCTGCAAAAGATTTTCCTCTCATCTATCAGTTGAGAGATGTAAAACCTGAAGGAGGAACAAGGACAACATGTACTCCTGTCCAAACTCGCAGGAGCTCACACAGCTCCCTCTTCTCTGATTTTACCTGATCGGCCCAGTTTGGATGAGACAGGCTGATGTCAGCGGCACTGTCCTGATTTCATCCCAAATGAAGCAATCAAAGGAACCCAGTCAGCACAAACGAGGGAAGCCTGCCAGATGGGAGGCTAATGGGAGGGTGGCAGGGAGCGGGCTGTGAGCTGGAATTAGCTTGTTAAGTGGGACTAAAATCCACACAAAGCAGCCTTCTAGAAGTTCTAATTCAAAAGCTACTTTTGTGTGCCTCCACTCTCATCAGGAGAAAGTATGTGATCAAACTGCTCATATATTGTGTCTATAGAGGAATTTATTTCAGTGCTGCTGCTGCTGCTAAGTCTCTCCAGTCGTGTCCGACTCTGTGCAACCCCATAGATGGCAGCCCACCAGGCTCCCCCATCCCTGGGATTCTCCAGGCAAGAACACTGGAGTGGGTTGCCATTTCCTTCTCCAATGCATGAAAGTGAAAAGGGAAAGTGAAGTCGCTCAGTCGTGTCCAACTCTTCAAGACCCTATGGACTGCAGCCCACCAGGCTCCTCCATCCATGGGATTTTCTAGGCAAAAGTACTAAAGTGGGGTGCCATTGCCTTCTCCATATTTCAGTATGTTAAGTTATTAATAATGAAATATAACAGAGTATTTTAAAATGTTTTAACAATCCAATTGAATTTTACCTTGGATTTTAAGTTGGTAGTTTAGTTGCTCAGTTATGTCCTACTCTTCGCAACCCCATGGCCTGCAGCCCACCAGGCTCCTCTGTCCAAGTTATTTTCCAAACAAGAATACTGGAGAGGGTAACCATTTCCCCCTCCAGGGGATCTTCCCCACCCAAGGATCAAACCTGGGTCTCCTGCATTGCAGGCAGATTCTTTATCGACTGAGTAACATTTGCTCCTCTGAAGGGTTTTTCTTTCTTCATCAGTACCTTAAACTTAGTGGAAAGCTAGAAACTCTAATGACAATGGTTGAAATATACAGTAATATAATACTTTATTATATTTCAATTTAAAAAGCAAGCCTATGTTGTTTTAACTTCCTTCAGTTTCCCTATCAGTTCATTTATAAAATGCATCCTTTTACATTTATATTATGCATTTAAGTGAATATTTCATGAGTGAGATCTGGCCTTTGTGGCATTCTATACAAGATATAGGATTGTGACCCACTCCAGTATTTGTGCCTGGAGAATTCCATGGACAAGGGATCCTGGGTAGGCTACAGTCCATGGAGTCACAAAGAGCCAGAAAGAACTGGGTGACTATCACTCACTCACATACAAGATATGGTACATAGAAGGCTTAATTTATCAAATACTTTTAATTTTTTCCTACTTTTTATTTAGAGAATAAATAAATCAGTAAGCAATTATTTTGTTGATATTGTCTGTCAGGCTCCAGGATTATTTGTAAGTATGAATAAGGATAAGCCTAAGCTGATCCTAACAGCTTGGTCAAACTCTTAGAATTGAGTAAGCTGTTTATTATTTTGGTTTTCCTTAAAAATATATTTGGCTTAGTTGATTCAACGTTTCTTGTCAGAATCACTGTTACTGAACACACATAGCAAAAAAAAAAAAAAAAAAATACTGCTCACATTCGCAGTGCATATAAAATAATAATTATGCAGTTAGAAAAGTATAAGTGTATTCACATTATTTCATCTGCAAAAAAAAAAAGATGGGAAGGTTTTTATGGTAAATATACATTTTATATCATCTTTTTATAAAGTGGCAGGAAATATCTCATAATAAATTTTTTTCATAAAATGGAGGGAAATTGCATTAGTCCATGGTTTTCAATGTTTTTATTTCTTTCTTATATCTCAACCCTCACACATTTTATAATTTATTTTTGAGTGTGCTTTGGTGTCTTCTCCTAAGACACCATTCTTGACTATTCTAGATAATGTAGTGAAAAGCGTTGACGCCTATATCTGTTTTGTGTGTACATTTATGCTTTATAATTTGAGTTTCATTATCTATGTTTATATCTACATCTGTGAAAACAATTCAGTATCACAGTAATCTAAGTCTATGCCCTGACCAGTAATGCTGAAGAAGCTGAACGGTTCTATGAAGACCTACAAGACCTTCTAGAACTAACATCCAAAAAAGATGTCCTTTTCATTATAGGGGATTGGAATGCAGAAGTAGGAAGTCAAGAAATACCTGGAGCAATGGGAAAACTTGGCCTTGGAGTACAGAATGAAGCAAGGCAAAGGCTAACAGAGTTTTACCAAGAGAATGCACTGGTCAGAGCAAACACCCTCTTCCAACAACACAAGAGAAGACTCTACACATGGACATCACCAGATGGTCAATACTGAAATCAGGCTGATTATATTCTTTGCAGCTAAAGCTGGACGAGCTCTATACACTCAGCAAAAACAAGACTGGGAGCTGACTGTAGACATGAACTCTTTATTGCCAAATTCAGACTTAAATTAAAGAAAGTAGGGGAAACCACTAGACCATTCAGGTATGACCTAAATCAAATCGCTTAGGACTATACAGTGGAAGTGACAAATAGATTCAAGGGATTAGATCTGATAGACAGAGTGCCTGAAAAACTATGGACAGAGGTTCATGACATTGTACAGGAGGCAGGGATCAAGACCATCCACAAGAAAAATAAATGCAAAAAGGCAAAATGGTTGTCTGAGGAGGCCTTACAAACAGCTATGAAAAGAAGAGAAGCAAAAGGCAAAGGAGAAAAAGGAAGATATACCCATTTGAATGCAGAGTTCCAAAGAATTTCAGGGAGAGATAAGAAAGCCTTCCTCAGTGAACAATGCAAAGAAATAGAGGTATACAATAGAAGGAGGAAGACTAGAGATCTCTTCAGGAAAATTAGAGATAACGAGGGAACTTTTCCCGCAAAGATGGGCACAATAAAGGACACAAATGGTGTGGAAGCAGAAGCAGAAAATATTAAGAAGTGGCAAGAATACACAGAAATATACAAAAAAGACCTTCATGACTCAGATAATCATGATGGTGTGATCACTCACTTAGAGCCAGACACCCTGGAATGTGAAGTCAAGTCAGCCTTAGGAAGCATCACTATGAACAAAGCTAGTGGAGGTGATGGAATTCCAGCTGAGCTATTTCAAATCCTAAAAGATGATGCTGTGAAAGTGCTGCACTCAATATGCCAGCAAATTTTGAAAGCTCAACAGTGGCCACAGGACTGGAAAAATGTCAGTTTTCATTCAATCCCTAAGAAAGGCAATGCCAAAGAATGTACAAACTACCGCACAATTGCACTCATCTCATACGCTAGCAAAGTAATGCTCAAAATTCTCCAAGCAAGGCTTTAACAGTACATGTACCATGAATTCCAGATGTTCAAGCTTGATTTAGAAAAGGTAGAAGCACCAGAGATCAAATTGTCAACATCTGTTGGGTCTTTTAGAAAGCAAGAGAGTTCCAGAAATAACATCTACTCTGCTTTATTGACTATGCCAAAGCCTTTGACTGTATGGATCACACAAACTGCAGAAAATTATTAAAGAGATGGGAATACCACACCATCTTACCTGCCCCCTGAGAAACCTGTATGTAGGTCATGAATCAACAGTTACAACCAGACATGGAAGGACAGACTGGTTCCAAATTGGGAAAGGAATATGTCAAGGTTGTGTATTTTCACCCTACTTATTTGACATATATGCAGAGACATCATGCAAAATATCAGGCTGGACGAAGCACAAACAGGAATCAAGATTGCTGGGAGAAATATCAATAACCTCAGATATGCACATGACACCACAGTTATGGTAGAAAGCAAAGAACTAAAGAGTCTCTTGATGGAAGTGAAAGAATGGAGGGAAAAAGTTGGCTTAAAACTCAACATTCAGAATACTAAGATCATGGCATCTGGTCTCATCATTTCATGGCAATAGATGGGGAAATAGTGGAAAGAGTGACAGAGTTTATTTTGGGGGGATGCAAAATTACTGCCAATAGTGACTGCAGCCATGAAACTAACAATCGCTTGGTCCTTGGAAGAAAAGTTATGACCAACCTAGACAGTATATTAAAAAGCAGAGACATTACTTTGTCAGCAAAGGTCCATCTAGTTAAAGCTGTGGCTTTTCCAGTAATCATGTTTGGATGTGAGGGTTGGACTAAAGCTGAGCACTGAAGTACCAATGCTTTTGAACTGTGGTATTGGAGAAGACTCTTGAGGATCTTCTTGCAAAGAGATCCAAGCAGTCCATCCTAAAGGAAATCAGTCCTGAATATTCATTGGAAGTACTGATGCTGAAATTCCAGTACTTTGGGCACCTGATGCAAAGAACTGACTCTTTAGATAAGACCCTAATGCTAGAAAAATAGACGGTGGAAGGAGAAGGGGACGACAGATGGCAGTTGGATGGCATCACTGACTCAAATGGACAGATATGAGTTTAAGTAAACTCTGAGAGTTGGTGATGGACATGGAAGCCTAGTGTGTTGCAGTCCATGGGGTCTCAAAGAGTCAGACAGGACTGAGTGACTGAAATGAACTGAAGGAAAATCAACCAAGGGTTGGTTTAGAGCCAGTTAATGGAGCCAGTTCAGTTCAGTTCAGTTCAATCACTCAGTCACGTCCAACTCTTTGCGACCACATGAATTGCAGCATGCCAGGCCTCCACGTCCATCGCCAACTCCCGGAGTTCACTCAGACTCACATCCATTAAGGCGGTAATGCCATCCAGCCATCTCATCCTCTGTCTTCCCCTTCTCCTCCTGCCCCCAATCCCTCCCAGCATCAGTCTTTTCTATGAGTCAACTCTTCACATGAGGTGGCCAAAGTACTGGAGCTTCAGCTTTAGCATCATTCCTTCCAAAGAAATCCCAGGGCTGATCTCCTTCAGAAGGGACTGGTTGGATCTCCTTGCAGTCCAAGGGACTCTCAAGAGTCTTCTCCAACACCACAGTTCAAAAGCATCAATTCTTCGGCACTCAGCATTCTTCACAGTCCAACTCTCACATCCATACATGACCACTGGAGAAACTATAGCCTTGACTAGACGGACCTTTGTTGGCAAAGTAATGTCTCTGCTTTTGAATGTGCTATCTAGGTTGGTAATAACTTTCCTTCCAAGGAGTAAGTGCCTTTTAATTTCATGGCTGCAGTCACCATCTGCAGTGATTTTGGAGCCCCCCAAAATAAAGTCTGATACTGTTTCCCCATCTATTTCCCATGAAGTGATGGGACCAGATGCCATGATCTTCGTTTTCTGAATGTTGAGCTTTAAGCCAACTTTTTCACTCTCCACTTTCACTTTCATCAAGAGGCTTTTTAGTTCCTCTACACTTTCTGCCATAAGGGTGGTGTCATCTGCATATCTGAGGTTATTGATATTTCTCCCGGAAATCTTGATTCCAGCTTGTGCTTCTTCTAGCCCAGCGCCAAACGGTGCTTAAAATAACAGCTCCAACATTAATGAATTGTTTGTCACTGGGTGGGTATTATGATCTCTCTGCATCTCAGTGTTCTCATTTTTAAAATAAAGATAATAAATGTACCTAATAAATGTCCACATCGCTGTTATGAAAATTTACTGTGAAAAATAGGTATATGTATGAATGTATTATATATATTTGTATGTGTCCATGTGAGTTAAATGCTTCCAAATGTGCCTAGTGAAAGTTATCATTTATGTAGTCACTAACTATATCAATAATGTATCTTTCTCGATACCAAAGCATATTATATCCAACTGTATTATATAAATTGTTCATTCTAATTCCCTTTCAGTGGAATGTTAGCACGTAGGGAATGTGATCTAGACTTGAATATATCCTCACTTTTCCAAATAGAGTTTTCATCAAACCACTGACCATCATTTGAAGAGGTGGCATTGAACTGTCATCTCTGGCTGCTTCATACACAAGGGCTTTCATGGTGGCTCAGATGGTAAGGCATCTGCCCACAATGTGGGAGACCCAGGTTTGATCCCTGGGTTGGAAAGATCCCCTGGAGAATGAAATGGCAACCCACACCAGTATTCTTGCCTGAAAAATTTCATGGACAGAGGAGCCTAGTGGCTACAGTTCATGGGGTCACAAAGAGTCAGACACAACTGAGCGGCTTCACTTTTCTTTCTTTTCACTCAGAATGCATATGTACTATTCAGAAATTAAAAGAATACATAATAAGAAAGCATCTAGTTCTCTGGCTGGATTTTATTTTGGCTCCTGTGCATACATGGCATTACTCCTCTTCCTCCTGCTTAACCTCACCTATGTAACCTCATTTTCCATGTACTGGTTTTAATATTTGTATTAATTCATCTAATTATTGATTGAACCCTTGCAACTGTTGGCTTCCATGGATCTTTCCCATAAGTCTATTGATATGTCCTGACTAGGCTTTGCTACCCAACCCCAGTGCCTCTCCTGAGTTCGGTACATTTTGATTTCAGTTTAGCTTTCACTTAGATGAATGTCTACTGTGATTCTTCCTCACCACCAACCCCTTACTCAACTTGGTACTTCCTGGCATGAGGTCAAACAAGTCTGAGGCATCAAATTCAAGTTTATTCATGAGAAAATAAATAATCTGGTGATGAGCTAGACAGACTAGGTATTGCAATCAAATAAGGCAGAGAGGAAGAGTTTTATAGAAGCATGTTCAAAGAAGATGCCATGTAGCTAAGATGCAGAAAAAATCTAAAAGTATATCATTGGCTAAGGCAGAGAGGCTCTCTCCTTGGTAGTGAATATTACTATAAACTTTGAGAGACTACTTTGTAGCACATATTTTTATTTGTAAATATAATTACAGTAAGGTTAGGCTTCCCTGGTGGCTCAGTCAGTAAAGAATCTGTCTGCAATGCAGGAGACTTGGATTACATCCCTGGTCAGGAAGATCCCCTGGAGAAGGAAATGGCAACCCACTCCAGTATTTTTTAAACTTTATTTAGTTATTTATTTTAATTGGTAGATAATTAATTTACAATATTGTGATGATCCCCACCATACAGCAACATGAATCAGCCACAGTTACACATGGGCTCCCCCATGCTGAACTTTCACATACAATCCCACCCCATCCCTCTAGGTTGTAACAGAGCACCAGCTGTGGGTACCCTGCTTCATGCATCAAACTTGGGCTGGGCATCTACTTTACATATGGCAATGTATATGCTTCAGTGTTATTCTATCAAATCATCCCACCCTCTTTTTTCCTGGGAAATTTCATGGACAGAGCTGCCTGGCAGGCTATAGTCCATGGGGTCACAATAGTTAGACATAACTTAGTGACTAAATCACCATCACAGTAAGGGTAATTAGGATATCTACCAGAATAGCTATAAAAATACACCAATCTGATATTGTTATTCCAGACACCAGTTTTTACTTTTCATTTATTTTATTTATTCATTGGCACAAGTTTTACATACACTGTTGTGTAAATATAAAATGCTAAAAAGCTTCAGGAGTCAACATGTGATCAATACCCTTATTTCCTCTAGGAAGCTGTTATATGTAATTAGTAAACTTCTGTCATGAAACACCCAAAACTTTTACTTTGGCAAATATGTGAAATCAATGTTCAGTGGATGATTTCTGCAACCCATAAGGCTTAATGTATAGTAAACCTAATTTTATAACTTTAACTTAGATAATAAAAACAGAAAAGAATCAAAAAGAGCATACACTTTCTACAGAATGTGTCTGTGAAATCATTGTAAAATGAAACATCATATTGGTTACTGATTAACTTCTCCCCTCGGATATATAAAAATTGCAAAGCTGTAACTCAATCTCTAATCATGCTCTCCATCATTTAATTTATGCAAGCTAATGCTTACTAAACCATATGAAAATACCTTGAAGTATGTTTTGAATAATCATGGAGGTATTAAGTATAAGTATGCCTGTCTTTAGAATATCTATTTTATATATTCAATTGGAAAATCTCATAGATATATTGAAAATTAGAATGGAAATAAACATTGGAGGGATAATGGTGTGTATTTTAGCTGTGAACAATGGCATTTCATATCAGAAAGAGACATTTATATTTATTTCAAGTTATTTTCCTATTTGTGAAATCATTGCTCCATGCCACTCTTCATTCCTTTTTAGCCACCATACCATATTGAAGCTGACATTTTGAAACTGGCATACACACAGACCATTTTTTAAAATTGCTATTTTTAATCTTGACATAATCTGAAAAAGAATTTTTCTGGCACTTTACTTTCTGTTCTGGACCACATTAGTCAGTTTGGTGACATATACCTCTGAGTGTCAATTTGAAACTGAAGGGAAACAAGTGTTCAAAGGGATCCAGACTAATTTTTCCTTCTGTTCTTGAGCTTATGTCGAGCAATACAGCTTTCTCTCTTTCTTGGCATGCTACTGCAATACCATTGTTTTCTTTATTTGGTATAACTTTAATAAAATAAAACATGAATTTGTCACACATATTTTTAAGTTCATCAATATTTAAAATGCCTCAATAACTGTTGGGAAGATAATTATTTCAGACTCTAATATTGTTGATTTATAACTCCAGGATTCCTTCTATAGAATTTATTCTTTTATACATAATAGAATAATTTTTAAGAAATATATGTCAGATTATATTTCAGTACACAATAAATGGCTCTACTTTTACTTGTCTCTCTTACTGTTCTAATAAATAAATGGCAGTTTATCCCCTAGCACACTGATTAGAAAAATGCTGTTATAAATATATTTAATATATTTATTTTTAATATATGTGGATTTCGAATTTCATTCACACATATAAATTAAATTGTAATGAGGGACTTCCCTGGTGGTGTAGTGGCTGAGACTCCACACTCCCAGTGCAAAGGGCCTGGGTTCAATCTCTGGTTGGGGAACTAGATCCCACATCCTTCGACTAAGATCCAGTGAAGACAAATAAAAATAATAAATTGAAAAAGATTAAATTACATTGGGACATTAGTAAAGTTTGGTTTTAGCTTTCATTTATGATTATAAATGTGTATTACAACTATTTACCTACATTATCCATGTTGTTTATATATAGAATAATAGAGTTTGACCAGAGAAGGCAATGGCATCCCACTCCAGTACTCTTGCCTGAAAAATCCCATGGACGGAAGAGCCTGGTGGGCTGCAGTCCATGGGGTCGCTAAGAGTCTAACACGACTGAGCCGACTTCACTTTCACTTTCCACTTTCATTTACTGGAAGTGGAAATAGCAACCCACTCCAGTATTCTTGCCTGGAGAATCCCAGGGATGGGGGAGCCTGGTGGGCTGCCGCACTCTACCGGATTGCACAGAGTCGGACACGACTGAAGCGACTTAGCAGCAGCAGCAGCAGAGTTTGACAGAAGTATCTAACTTACAAATGCAGATGGCTTTACCCGAGAAAACTCCCTTTACATTCTTACATAAAGTGCAAACACACTACCCACACAGACATAGACATAAATCCATCCATCGATTCTCTTCCTCTTCACTCCCTATTAGCACTCTTAACTTGGATCACCTCAAGTAGAAATAATCATCTTCTAACACTGATGATTGTTAGAGAGTATAAGTATTATGATCACCAGAATCCTCAGTGCTACAATAATTGAAGGACCAAGTGAATCAGGCTTTTAAAGGATAGATATTCCAAATTTAGAGAAAGTCATTAACTTTGCCTAAAATATAAAAACTCAGATTTTATGTATATTCCCCAACTGCTGTAAAACTATTCAACAATTGACCAGTTTCATGCAATAAAATTTACCTTTCTTGAAAACATGGTTCTGAAATTTCATCTGTTAGCCATGCCTGAAAATGATTCCTCTCTCTATGCTCTTTTGAAGTAGAAAATATGTATTATGCTGGACTGAACTTGGGCAAGAATAGAATAATTTTTAGGTTGAGTGCACAGTAAAAATTTATTTAAATATGCAAAATCAGTGACACTGTGTAATATTAAACAACCTTCCTAACTTCAGGCATCAGTGATTCAGCTGTTCAGTGTTTTTATGTTTACTTAGATGTGATCTACCTTTGAATGATATGCTTGAATTAAGAGTCCTACTTATTGAGGTATGTGTTGATGTAGGGAAAGAGGAATACATCTGAAATCGACATCAGAGCCATTCATGAGAGTGAAGATAAATGTAAGGTTTTCATGTATTTAAAATATTTTTCTTTTGTCATTTTCAAAATAATGTGACATTTTCATTTCTATCAATACTGAATGTGAGATATCTTAAAGAAACATGTACTACATGCCACACAGAAATGGTGCATAAAATAAAAACAAGCCCCTAAGAACAGATATATAAACCAAAACTTGCAAAACTGTATCATCACTTCCAAAAAAATTAACCTGATATGCAAGACAAACACTTAAGCAGCACATTCAGACTCACCTTTCTAGACTATTATAGGCAAACTGATTTAACAGCAATTCCACAGCCTCATGCATTCTACTTACTGCTCAAGCAACTCTCAACTCTTTTTGCAACCTGACTCACTTTGCCAAGACCAAAGAAAGACTGATTCTAGTCTCCCCAGTTTTTTTTAAAGTACTTTGTCTTAGACTTTACTTCTTTCTGAGACACTCTCCTGTTCTTTGTTATATGTTCCCTATTGGGTCACTAAGCATTTAGGCAAACTGTTTAAGTAGAGAGGTGTTTGTTAGCAATTGCCTAATGGGCTTCTAAGGATTGAAAGTTTCTACCAGATTTGGCCAAAATCCTCACACCTGTGGACTCAGGTAGTGGATGCCCTGACAGGTGATTTTTCTTTTTGTAATTCGAGTGCCCAACTTAAGGTTTTTTTTTTTTTTCTTGGCAATGTATCCACTTCATAGAGCATCCACTTCAACAAAGTGGATCTCTAATAAACATAAAACACACTCCCAACACAGGACTAAAGAGCCAGGACAACTGGACATTCATGACCCCCTTCCCTCAGGCAATCTCCTTCAATGGAAAGACCCTGATTGATCTAGATAACTGGTCATGCATTCCCTTTCCTCCTTTTTCTCTCTTCCTAGGCTTTAATACCTGTTCTGATGTTTTAAATTTGCTAATAAAGACTAAGCCTGAGAAACCTTAGACCCTCATTCTCAACTCCAATAAAAGAACCCCAGACCTAAGCATACTCTTCTCTCTCAATCCATGACCTCACTGAGTGCCCCTCGTATGCCCCAATCATTGTAAGTAATACATTTTCTTTTTCATCAAATTTCCCTGTTGGTTATTACTGCAAGTCATCTTGAAATCATAATAAGAACCCCAAGGGTCAGTCCAGTGGTCTTACTGGTTTGGAAAGGAGAGATGTCTGTGGGAAGTTCACCTGGAGCCCAGGTGAATGATTCTAGGCATTGAGACCAACACAAAACAACTCAGGGAGACTTCCCTGGTGGTCCAGTGACTAAGACTCTGCTCTGTGCTGCCAATGCAGGAGGCCCAGGTTCAACTCCTGGTCAGGGAACTGGATTCCACAGGCTGCAACTAAGAGTTTGCATACTCAACTTAAAAAAACAAAAAAACAAAAAACAGTCCTCCATGCTGCAACTAAGACCTGGCACAGCCAAATATATAAATAATTTTTTAAAACAGTCTAGGCATCTCAACCCACACAAGACTAACTTGTCCATCAAAGATTCTAAGCTGAATCACAGGATAAACAAAGAAGAGAGGGATTAAACCATTAGCCACTGCAGTCGCTGATTGACAAGCCCCCCAAGAGGAAGTTAGGATAAAAAGCAGGATGAGGCACCTGTGTTTGGAAAAACAGGCCTCTTTGATAATTAGAGATATCCCAGAAAAAAATTTATGAACTCTGATTCTTACATCTTCCCATTCACAGAAAAGCACTTAAAATCATTAACTTGAGATATGTGTTCTTTGTGATTGGCAAGCAATCTTTTACCAAGATGTATGCTCAATTACATGCATGCCCTAGCCAAAAATACACATACAAATGACTTGTCCCTTATCCCTCAGAGCAGTTCCCTTAGAGCTACTGAGAGGGTGTCCCCTGGGCTATAGTCCTCAGAAAGGCCCCTGAATAAACTCACAACTCTTATGTTGTATGTTTTTAAGTCGTGGAAGTTTTTGATATCTCATTGATACAGGCAAGGCTGAGTTTATTTACTTTATCCTAGGAATAAACTCCCCCATGTCTCTTTGGGTGTAGAATCAGAATTTTACTTTTTTTTTTTTTTTTTTTTTTTGCTGAATGTCTATAAGAACATGGCTTTGTTGCTAACTATTCTATCTGCTTGTCTCCTGGTTACAGCAAAAAGTGAAAAGGAAAGTGTTAGTCAGTAGTGTCCAACTCTTTACAACCCCATGAACTGTAGCCCTCCAGGCTTCTCTGTCCATGGAATTCTCCAGGTAAGAATACTGGAGTGGGTAACCATTACCTTCTCCAGTAGATTTTCCCCACCAAGGGACCAAACCTGAGTCTCCTGCATTGTAGGCAGATTCTTACACATACAAACGACTTATCCCTTACCCCTCAGAGCATTCCCATGGTGAATGTCTATTAAGCTAAATTCACAAGGCAGGAGATAGATGAAGAGAAAATATACTGGTCTCCTGAATTCATCTCAAGGACTAACAAATTAAGTTCCCCTAAGAATGTATCATTCATATAAACTATTTAAGGGATGTTTTACAAAGCTCGTAAAGATATTTCTGCATCTTGACCACAATGAGTAACTAGCATTGAAAGAGAACTACTCTGTACATAGTCTACTTTCTGGGAGAGTGCTGATTTCTTTACCAAAATATTCTCAACTGATGCTTCATTTTTGACTATCAGTTGATTCTTTATGAATTCATTGCTGATAAACTTGCACTTCCTCCTGAGTGGGTAAAGAGTTGTCATTCTTGTATTTATCTTTCTAAATGACATTAACTTCAAGCACAATTGTAAATTTCAGTTACCATTTTGGAGAACATTTTAACATGAGAAAGATTTTTTATAAGGAATTCTCTCAAAAAATACTAATATTTTAAACTATTTTTTATTAATTATAATACCCACAAAAGTGAAATGGAACATATCAATTAAATTGGTTGAAATTTTGGAAAAACTTGGCAAAATATGATGCAAAAAATATATAAGGTTACAAAATTTACTGTGTACTATAAAACAAATAAAAGCTCAGTTATTTCTTTAAAAATATAGAAATACACAGATGGCAATTTCTGCTAGGCAGGGAAAAATCTAAATAATATTTAAAAAATTAGAAAAACATGATAACCCTACTTCCAGGTTTGATAGGAACATTCCTAAATCATGGATAAAAGAGGAAAATCAAAAAGGCAAGAAAAGATTTATTTGCAAGTTATATATTTTAGTTTATGTAAAAGCAATTTTTATTGCAACTCAAAATGTTTAGTTAATTTGTCAAAAGCTTTTAATTGGTTCTACATGTATGTGTGTGTGTGTGTGTGTGTGTGTGTAAAATCATATTACCTGAGCATACATGTTTTTTTATTTTTGATCATTTTAATTCACTTTATTTTTGGTATTATTTTTAATTCTTTTGTTTTACCTGAGTATCTCCTTCATTAATTCCCTCAGAATGGTGCATACAAAGAATATTTAGAGAATTCATATGTCATAAATTGTTTCTATTATGGCCTCTTTCACACTTTCTAGATTTCTTGAACAGTGTTTCTTAAACTTAGCACAATTGATGTTTTGAAATGGATAATTTGCTTGGAGGCCTGTCCTATGCACTGTAGGATGGCTAATGCACCCCAACATTACATTATTCACAACAGCAAAAACATGGAAACAACCTAAACATCCATCAACAGATGAATGGATAAAGAAGATGCAGTACATATATACTATGAAATACCACTCAGTCAAACAAAAAAAGAATGAAATTATGCCATTTGCAGCAACATGGATGAACTCAGAGATTATCAAACTAAGTGAAGTAAGTCAGAAAGATAAAGACAAACACCATATGATATCACTTATATGTGAAATCTAAAATCTGACACAAAGGAACCTACCTATGAAACAGGAACAGACTCACAGTTGGGAAAACAGACTTGTGGTTGCAAGCGGAAGGAGGCTAGGAGGAGGGATGGAGTGCTTGTTTGGGCTTAGCAGATGGGAACCACTATATACAGAATGGATAAACAACAAGGTCCTACTGTATAGCACAGGCAACTGTACCCAATATCCCATGATAAACCACCATGGAAAAGAATTTATAAGAAAAAAACATCTCAGGCCTCTACTCTTTAGGAACCAGAAGCTCTGACAAACTCAATTGTCTGCAGATGTTGAAAATGTTTCTTGGAGAAGAGTGAGTGGTATTGCTCCTGGTTGTATAGAATTCCCTGATCTGTGTAAGTAGCCAATCTCCTAAAGGGCAGCCAAACCTCCCTGCCTCCTACTATTCACAGCTTCCTTAGGTCATCCTTTTTTAGGTCATCTTTAGGATGACCTCAAGACTATAGTCTTTGCAGCCAATAGTATTTGGCAGAAATGATGGTATGTTCCAACCAACGTTAGGTTTTAAAGAGACCATGGTTTCCACCATGAGTTGTCTTTCTTGGATCACCTGCTGGAGGGAAGCAAGCTGTGATGTTGTAAGCAGCCCTGTGAAGAAACTCACATGGTGGGGATGAGAAGCCTTTGTCAGATTCCAGTGAGGAACTGAGGCCACAAACAACCAAGGTAGTGAAGCAGGAAGAAGATTCTTTAGCCCCAGTAGAACCTTGACATGACCACATACCCAACAGCTTCACTCACCCTGAGGCAGAACCACCCAATTGAACTATTATCACATTTCTGATCCACAGGAATTAAAATATATTAAGCATTTGGTGTTTTATGATGCTAAGTAGTGGGGTAATTCATTTATCAAAAATTCATAACTTATTGTTTTTGTTGTTCAGTCACTCAGTCATGTCTGAGTCTTTGCAACCTCATGAATTTGCACCATGACAGACTTCCCTGTCCTTCACTATCTCCTAGAGTTTGCTCAAACTCATATGCATTGAGATGATGATACCATCCAACCATCCTATCCTCTGTCGTCCCCTTCTCTTTCTGCTTTCAATCTTTCCCAGCATTAGGGTCTTTTCCATTGAGTCAGCTCTTTGCATCAGGTGGCCAAAGTATTGAAACTTTAGATTCTGCATCAGTCCTTCCAATGAATATTCAGGGTTGACTTCCTTTCGGATGGACTGGTTGGATCTCCTTGCAATCTTAGGGACTCTCAAGAGTCTTCTCCAACACCATAGTTCAAAAGCATCAATTCTTCAGCACTCAGCCTTCTTTTTGGCCCAACCCTCACATCTGTACGTGACTACAAATAACTAATTACTGAGAAGCATAGTTTTTCTCAGAAATCTGTGTGTGCCTGTACTCAGTTTATTCCTTTAATGTTTCATATTTTATTTCTCTCTCCAGTGACTCAAATTATTTTTATGACCAAGATATAAGGATACCTTTTCTTGAAGATTATACTCCAAGTTGAAGTATGCTTACACTTTTATTACATAATACAGTTATATTATTTATGTATACTTGGCCATTATGTTCACTGATATCTGTTTCTACATTGAGCCAATTGGTGAGTGTATAAGAATATATGAATTGTCACACTGTAGTAAATTAAAGAAAAATAGAATAAATCCAAGTCTGAAAACAAAACAATGATCTGTCAGATTGTATAAATTTCTTCATCATTAGAGCCATTCCATTTAAAACTACACACAAGTTAGAGGCAGGGATAAGACCAGAGCAGTAGAATCACAAGTCAGTGATGAACCTGAATTTTAATCTCAGTACAGGCAGCTACCTGTTAGGTGTATGGGCTTTAAAAATGTTTGTAGATATTAGTGATAATGATAAATAACCCCAAGGTAACACATTATCTGGGATGTAGTAATAGTAGGTACTCAGTAAGTTCAGCTTGCTTCTCCTTCCTTTTATAAAAATTATATTTTGTACCATTTTTCATAAAATATCCTCTATTGAACTTTTCTCTATGGTTCCTGGCTCAGCCTATTTATGTCTAACAATTTGCAGTATTCCCAAGTTATTAACTTTTACAATGATTTCACCTTAAATTACTTATTCTCCAAGAGTGTAAGATCCTTATGAATCCTTTTACATAAATGCAATGCATGGTTTGTCTTATTTTGTTCTCTTTTTCAATGGCACTTTACTTCTTCCCAAGCCATGTTTTTAAATTCTTTGTTCATATTCCTACCAAGTAAAATGTTATTCAGCACAAAATATATAATCAATACTTACATAAAAATTGACTGATTCCCATTTTGTTACAATGGCTGTATCTCTACAAGGTATGCTAGAAACAGAAATGATAATGTCCTCTATTGTATCTAATATTTGATCATTCAAAATATGATGAGAATTTTTAACAACAACAAAAAAATCTTTGCACTGAAAGTATACCACTCGTGGTTCTTTTCATTTAACATGAAATAGACTTTTACTAGGTGCTCTAGGCATGTTAATATATAAGCCAGGAACTAAATGTACCATTTTCTAACCATAGGAAATGGAACTTTTTCACTCTATGCTTCAAGATTAGAATGACATTTTGTGACATTCAAAGGTCAGCTATATTTGGTCACTGATGTTATTTTCAACCATCTATAAGGGTGCCTTCTTTAAAATGTGTTCATTTTCACCGTAATCAAAATATGCAGTATTTTTTTTTTCAAAAGCAACCTAATTTAATATCACCAGGCATAGAGCCATTCTCTTCGCAAAGCACTTTGTGGAGAGATTCAACAGAACTGACTGAGCTCAAATAGCTTTCAGAGCTTTTGTGAGCAAATTTATATTATTAATCCATTATACCATCTGGTTACTGTGTGACTCAAAGAGTGCAATTAATTTGCCTCACAAATAACACATTACATTATGAAACTGCCCATATTCTCAAGCCCAGTCAGAAGTGGCTTCTTCCATCTAGTCCTCTCTGATTTCCCAGTTCAATAATGAGCCATTTTGCCCCTGCCTGTCCAATATAGGTATTCTAAGCATCCCTGTTTTCCACATTTATTTTGAATAGAAGTTGTTGCCATTTATATGTTACTATGTATTCTTTGGACTATCCTATATACACCTTAGTGTATTTATATGTAGGTGTTCACATGCAAAAGAATGTTTTAATTATTTTAGAGGGAGTTTTGAAGAATGACTCTGCTTTTCTTACTAACAATGAAAGAATCATTAATATACTCTAAATCCTATTTATTATATTATGATGTTAAACAAGACACTCAAATATGAACTAATTTAAACATGAAAATCTCTAAATAATATTCACACTGATAGAAAGTTTATTTATGTGTTTATATGTAAAATGGCCCACACATGAAAAGGTCTAAATCATATTCACATTCATAAGGGCTTATGTCCTTAAAAGGGGAAATTAACAAATGCAAATTTTGTACACAAATTCATTGGATTTAAAGGTAATTTTAAGCATATAATCTGTCTTCAGATGGTATAAAATAAAATAAAAAATCTAGCCATTATAATAATTTCTTGAGGAAGCATTCTAATGTCTATTAATTCACTCTCATTGCTGAAAAACTACTATAATGTCTAAAACTTATATCATTCCCAGGAGTTTATTTTGTAATCTACAATAACCTAGAACTTTTTCAATCAAAATGATATAAAATGATTACATCTCATTTTTATTTTCTTAGTTATCTAACTCTGTATGTGACTTATCCCAGCATGTTTTACCTCTCCTTTAAAAGTAAAAAAATGTTACCTGGAATTTTAATCTTTGTCTTCTTCTCTACTGCAAGTCTGCAGATTCATTTTGATATTTGGCAAAACTAATACAATTATGTAAAGTTTAAAAATAAAATAAAATTTTAAAAAAAATTAAAGTAAGATATTTAGGAAATCATCAGGCTAAAAGCATTCTGATGAAACTCTAAAAGAGAAATAAATTCCAAAAGAATATTGGAGACGCCACCCGCAAAGGACATAGTTATCTGGGGAAAAGGAGGCAAAAAAAAGAAGAACTTAGTAACTGTTAAAAGGAAGAGTGGTATGACACACTGGCAGAGGACTCCCACTGCACCATTCTGGCTTTGATTCTGCATCCACTCCTGTAGGTTTTGCATTTTATTTAGACTCTGAGGTCCCCAACCTCCAGGATCTAATGCTATGACCTGAGGTGGAGCTTATGTAATAATAACAGAAATAAACTGTACAATAAATGTAAGGCACTTGAATTATCCCCTCTACCCCCAGTCCATGGAAAAATTGTCTTCCATGAAACTGGTTCTTGGTGCCAAAAAGGTTGGGGACAACTGATGTAGAGGGTCATCTAATGCGACAACAGCCCCTGAGTGCCTCCCAGAGGAGGCAGAATACTCAGAGTACAAGAAAGGAGGTGAAAGAAACACCTGTGCTGGGAAGGTCGACTACATCAGGGGAGGATGATTCTAAGGGAAAATCCTCTCTGCTTTCCACATTCAAATTGTACCAACTCGGAGTTCAACAAGCACAGGCCACAATATGGAACTGATCCTACATCACATCATGCACTGACCATTTCAAGGAATAAAGCATCAGGCATTGCAGGCACAAGGAATTCATTGCATAACAATGGTTCCTGAGGAATTCTACTTTTTAACACAAATTTTCCACTTAAGATTTTCATGAGAAAAATAATAGACCCATAAATTAAATATGCTAACATTATTCTGTGGTACAAATACCTGTCCGGCATTTTAGAGATCCGCACTAGTGGTGATTGGGGAACACTATTGCTACTCTATAAACTATATGACCAAAGAAATTGATGATTAAAATGTGCACGTATTATGAGACAGTGTGTTTATTGTAGTAACTGAATGAACAATATACTATGGTCAAAATTCTTATTCTTACATTTCCTAATTTTGCAATATATTCACAATTGTGTATGTTACAAAAAATCTACTGTCATCGAATATAGTTACAGAAATGGTAAGTGGCTATGTAACAACTGAACAGGGAATTGAAAATGACAATAATAATAACCAGAGCAGAGTGTCCAAATTAGGTTTATGGCTGCCAGTAGATTCTAAGGACATTTTGTATTGTTTTGCTCTATTTATTTTAAGAAGACAATTTTATATGCTGCTACTTGACTGCAATTAAATTTCTAGAAAGATTGCAAAGGGAGCAAAAGTATCAGTGGTAAATTGACTTGGGAAAATTTAAGTAAACCTACGAATAATTCTGAGTTTTTACAATTCTAAGAACAGCAAACATATACAAAGAGTAAAAAAGATAAAAATAATGAAAAGAAAATAGATGAAAGTAAATGTATCAACTAGTAACATAAAACTATTTTATGTTTAAAACACAGTATATATTTCAGATACATCTTTAGGAAAAAATGGGTTGTTGCAGAAGCTAGGAAATCATGTTCTAACCCAGAAAAATATTAGCATTTCAATGATGCTATGTGTTTTGAGATTTTGCTGCTTTCGTATTTATAATACAAAATATTTTCCTTGGGTTCCTATAGGTTTAAAATGGAAGCAAAGTACTCTCAATTGACATTTAAATGTTTTTCTTTCTCTGCCTCTGTTACCCATACTATTTTCTATAATTTTGTCCATAAAATTTCATGATCAAATATTGACACATAAAAGTGAAATCAATCTAAAAATATGACAATCTGAAGAAGTACAACTAATACTCTTCAAAAGTAAACATTTGGTATATTTAGAGTGTTATGCTCCACAAACTTTGGATTATGTGCCTGGCCTATTAAAAACATATTGCTCATATAAACAAATTAATTTAGGAATGTGAAAATGATTATCCTTCATAAGTACATTTCTCACTGACTCTAAACTATCTTAGTTTTCTCCTACTGCATTTCCTTACTATCCTTTTGTTCTTTTATTTAAATGATAATTATACACATACATTGTAAATACATTTTAATACTCTCTATACTATAGGTGCTGTAAATTAAATCACAATTTCTAACAATACCTAGACAGAAATAAAAATGGAAGGATGTGTGTGTGTTTACTCACTCAGTCGTGTCCAAGTCTTTGCAACCCCCTGGACTGTAGCCCACCATGCTAGTCTATCCATTGAATTCTCCATGCAACAATATTGGAATGGGTTGACAGTCCCTTCTCCCGGGGATATTCCCGATGCAGAGATGGAATCTGGGTCTCCTGCATTACAGGCAGATTCTTTATCATCTGAGCCACCAGAACCTGAAGGTATTTGCTCTAATGAAACAATTCCTGCAATGTTGTTCAGGAGAAGAAATTTTTACTATTCTTTTTGCTTGTTTTTATTACAAGATGCTCTATGTACAAGAGAAAGGAAGTGACTTCCTCTGACAGCATTAGGTATCTGAGATTGTAAGAAATCTTCATTCTCTCATTTTAAAGAAAACAAATGACTTAACCCAAGGACGTAACAATGGCAAGGTAATCAGGGAAACTTTGACAAATTAAGTATCTATGTAATGTAGATACTTGTTCTGGATTATGCATAGAAAACCATATTAGGCTATGCATTAATGATAAAGGAAACATTTTATCACATGAATAAAAGTAAAAATGAAAGCTTATGAATGTTTTAATACTATGAAATCAGTAAACATCTTGTTCTCTATGGTCATATAAAAATTTTAAAAGCTAAGTAGGTATAACATTGAATTGTAATATGCTCACATAATTTTTCGATATATTTTGCATTTTCCTAATTTTTTAAAAAGTGTTATAGGTTACACTTTTTAAAACAAAATCTAACACATTTTTCTTAAAAGTTTAAGTTGTCTAAGGGTCATTTAAAATGAAAGTTACTAAATTAGTATGCAAATAAGGATAAATTAAATGATGCAATGTTTCTGTCATTTTATACTTTGAAGTAAAGTCTCTAGTGAGAGCATTTTTAAACCAATGTAATTTTCTAGCTTTAAATGTATATTTATTAACAGTGTTAAAATGAAATCACTCACCTGAATGAAGCAAAACATCCTGAATCAGCATAGAAATTTGAGTGCCATTGACAGAATCTGAAATTTAAAAATTAATAATTTATCATGTTTGTTCAACCTCAAATCAACATTTCCTACAACTAACTCAATGGCTCAATATTTCAATATAATTATACATAAACTCTTCTTGATGAAGTTAAAAGAGAGTAAAAAACTGGCTTAAAATTCAACATTCAAAAAAACTAGATAATGGCATCTGATCCCATCACTTCATGGCAAATAGACAGGGAAACAATGAAAACAGTGATAGACTTTATTTTCTTGTGCTCTAAAATCACTGTGGGTGGTGACTGCAGCCATGAAATTAAAACATGTTTGCTCCTTGGAAGAAAAGCAATGACAAACCTAGAAGTGAAAGGAAATGAAGTCGCTCAGTCATGTCCAAATCTTTGTGACCCCATAGACTGTAGCCTGCCAGGCTCCTCCATCCATGGGATTTTCTAGGCAAGAATACAGGAATGGGTTGCCATTTCCTTCTCCAGGGGATCTTCCTGACCCAGGGATCAAACCCAGATCTCCCACATTGCAGACAGATTCTTTATCATCTGAACCACTAGGGAATCCTAGACAGCATATTAAAAAGCAGAGATATTACTTTGCAAAGAAATGTCCAGATAGTCAAAGCTATGGATTTTCCAGTAGTCAAGTACAGATGTGAGAAATGGACAATAAAAAAAGGCTGAGCGACAAAGAATTGATACCTTCAAACTGTGGTGCTGGAGAAGACTACTGAGTGTCCCTTGGGAGATCAGACCAGTCAATCCTAAAGGAAATCAACTCTAAATAGTCATTGGAAGGAATGAGGCTAAAGCTCTAATACTTTGGCCCCCTGATGTGAAGAGCCAATTCATTGGAAAAAATTACTGCTGCCTTGGAAGATTGAAGGCAGGAGGAGAAGGGGCAACAGAGGATGATTTGGTAGGATGGCATCACCGACTCAGTGGACATGAGTTTGAGCAAACTTCAGGAGATGATGAAGCCTGGAGTGCTGCGGTCCATGGGTCACAAACAGTAGGACATGACTGAGCAACTGAACAACTCATTTGCTTCTATTGTATACAAAACTATTAAGGATCTTAGGCTCAGATGGGTAAAATACATAAAGTTCAAAAATTGTTTAAAACACTATCCTAACACTTTAAAAAAGCACTACATTCATATGTATTTCAGTTCAGTTCAGTTCAGTTGCTCAGTAGTGTCTGACTCTTTGCTACCCCATGAATCGCAGCACGCCAGGCCTCCCTGTCCATCACCAACTCCCAGAGTTCACTCAGACTCACGTCCATCGAGTCAGTGATGCCATCCAGCCACCTCATCCTCTGTCGTCCCCTTCTCCTCCTGCCCTCAATCCCTCCCAGCATCAGAGTCTTTTCCAATGAGTTAACTCTTCGCATGAGGTGGCCAAAGTACTGGAGTTTCAGCTTTAGCATCATTCCTTCCAAAGAAATCCCAGGGCTGATCTCCTTCAGAATAGACTGGTTGGCTCTCCTTGCAGTCCAAGGGACTCTCAAGAGTCTTCTCCAACACCACAGTTCAAAAGCAAAACCACTAGACCATTCAGGTATGACCTAAATCAAATCCCTTATGATTATACAGTGGAAGTAAGAAATAGATGTGATAGATAGAGTGCCTGATTAACTATGGAATGAGGTTCGTAGGTATTTATTTAAATATAAATTCCTCATGTTTGTAACAGGTTTGCAGTGACTTTTTTAACCTAAGATTCTAATATGTCACCATGACTACTTATCATTGCCTGTTAGAGAAATATTGTCAAAGAAATATATTCAAGAACTACTGTTACTATTTCTAAGAGTGAAGTCAGATTTATCAATGCATTTGGGCAGTAAAAACATTTTTCAGAAAAATTCTTCCAGTCATGTGTTTAAGCTTGGTATAATTATGATATATATGGAGAAGAGTTTGTTTTAAAACTATTTTTTGTAATGAATTTTTGTAATGAATTTATATACCCAATTCAAGGTCTATTATATCCTCTCTACACTATGTGTTTAATCCTTATATCAATTTATACACTGAATTTCCCTCAGCCCCAAACTGTTTCAAATATCTTTTAGCTTAGTAGCAGATTATCTATATTTATCACATAATTTCATTTGCACCATTACTCTTTCAATCACAGCACCTGGCATAGAAGTCACTTATTCTTGCTAGTGTGTTGGTCAGCCTGGAAAATGACCTTCAATTAACTCTTCATTAGTTATTTCAAGAAGGTGCTCAACAATGTTCTGAAGATGTCATCAATTACTTGTGCCTTGTGTGCAAATGCTTGGAGAATCCGTAGCAATGGGAGTAAACAGGAGAGCATAAATTCCTTCTCAGGCCAAAGAAATCTCAAGTAAATACATGATATTAAAAGCAAAGATAAAAAATACTCAAAAAATCATCACTTTCAAATTATTTTACTATATTTTACTACTATCTATGCATGTTCTGATGTAAATTATACAGTTGCTATGTAATCTTTCCTCCAATTTTACAACCATAACAACAAGGTCCTTGGACTGGTCTGAAGTCTTGTGTCAATGCAAAAATTGCACCCGACAGACAGACAAGGAAGACTTAATTTAAGACTATTGCAATAAGGAACACTTGCCAAAACTGAGTCTAAACTCAACTCCCACTGAAATAAAAAGCAAAACATCCTATAGGATGGATAAAAAACAAGTTCTTACTGTATAGCACAGAGAACTATATTCAATATCCTGTGATAAAACCTATTGGAAAATAGTATAAAGTAGAATATCTATATACATATAACCACATCATTATGCTGTAGGGCAGAGAGAAACACAACATTGTAAATCAACTATACTTCAGTGAAAATAAAGAAAATCAAAGAAAAAGAAAAATATGATAGGGTTTTAAAAGTTGGAATGAGACTACTTTACTCCTTCCATGTTTACTAATTCGCTGAAAAAAAAAAAATCAGTGTTCTCTTAGCTTCATGTTTAGAAGCAATTTTGCAGCTTGGAGTAAGGAACCCTTGTCTAGAGAAGTTAGGCTCCTACCTTCCTGCACAGGAAATTGGAGATAGATGTGCTATCTTTCTTGATGATTACTTATCAAAAGGATGTCTCCCAAGTCCTTGAGAAAGACATTCCTGGGTTGTAAAACAGGCAAAGGCTGTTTAAAAGATTTACATTTCAAAGATGCAGAGAAAGGATTTATAGTGACAAGTTTTCTAAAGTAAAGGGAGGTCAGGGGTCTAGAGTCAGGAAATAGCCTCTTTAAAATTAAGTCAAGCTATGGGTAATGTTAAGGTTCCCTTGGCCAGTCACTTGTACTAATTATCTTTTAATGTTAAATCAATCTATGGAGGCAAAAGTTTACATGTGTTTTCCTATTATTTCATGGCTGATTTAAAAAGAAATAATAACTCTTAAATGCATCAGGAATAAATTTAGATTTAATATAAAGTGTCATTTTCTCATTCAAATGCTACTTGTATCAGAGACATTACTTTGCCAACAAAGGTCCATCTAGTCAAAGCTATGGTTTTTCCAGTAGTCATGTATGGATGTGAGAGTTGGACCATAAAGAAAGCTGAGCACCGAAGAATTGATGCTTTTGAACTGTGGTGTTGGAGAAGACTCTTGAGAGTTCATCCAACCAGTCAATCCTAAAGGAAATCAGTTCTGAATATTCATTAGAAGGACTGATGCTGAAACTCCCAATACTTTGGCTACCTGATGCAAAGAACTGACTCGTTGGAAAAGACCCCGATGCTGGGAAAGATTGATAGCAGGAGGAGAAGAAGGCAACAGAGGATGATATGGTTGGATGGCATCACTGATTCAATGGACATGAGTTTGAGTAAACTCTGGGAGTTGTGATGTAGAGGTAGGCCTGGCATGCTGCAGTTCATGAGATCACAAAGAGTTGGACACAACTGAGCGACTGAACTCATAGTGATAACTGTATCATATAGTACATTTTATATGAAATTGCAATTGTATTTGCATCTTTTATCTTTTCACAGTATATATGCCCATCTCTGCACCAATAAGTGATATTTTGTAATATTTCATTTTTAATTATTTTTTATTGCAGTATGGTTGATTAATAATGATGTATTAATTTCTTCTGTACAGCAAAGTGAGTTGGTTATACCTATGCATATATTAATTCTTTTTTAGATTTTATTCTCATACAGATCATTAGAGTACTGATTAGAATTTCCTGTGTTTTATAGTAGGTTCTTGTTAATTATATATTTTATGTAATATTTTAAGACAAATTATTCTGTAGTATATTATCAAGTGAAAAACAAAAATTACACAACCTGAAAGTTTAGAATTGTGTTTTAATCAGGGCATGACTAAGGACTATAGCTTGGGATACAGCTCTGATAGCTCTGAGGAACTGTTCTAAAGAGATAAGCCAGGAGCAAGGATATATAGGAGTTTTTGCTGAAAATAAAACAGGTAGTTGAAAATCCAAAGAAAGAAAGTGAAGTCACTCAGTCATGTCTGATTCTTTGTGACCCTATGGACTGTAGCCTACCAGGTTCCTCTAGCTATGGGATTTTCCAGGCAAGAATACTAGAGTGGGTTGCCATTTCCTTCTCCAGGAGATCTTCCTGACCCAGGGATTGAACCCTGGTCTCCTCCATTGTAGGCAGACACTTTACCATCTGAGCCACCAGGGAAGTACTGAACATCCAAAGATTACAGCTAATCACAAAAAACAGACATCTCAAGTTAATGATTTTAGTGCTTTACTATGTAGGAAGATGCAAGAGTCTGGGCTCATTAAAATTATTCCTTTGATATGCATCTCAACTATCTAGGACCAGTATCCTGTTTTTCTCCATCCTGATTTCCCATCAGGGCATAGCCATGCGGGCAACTGTGGTGGCTGATGGCTTCATAGATGCAACATTGTTGGCTTATTGAAATAGCAGGTGGCATTTTTTTGTCCACAATATTCTTTCTATATTCCAGATATTTCTAGACTGTTATTGCATTTTTATTTTATTTATTTATTTTTTTATTGGTTCATATGATTCTTTTTTTTTTAATTTTATTTTTAAACTTTACATAATTGTATTAGTTTTGCCAAATACCAAAATGAATCTGCCACAGGTATACATGTGTTCCCCATCCTGAACACATACACATAAGTCCTACAAATTTTTAATCACTTTCTCATGTAAATCTCAGTTAGCTTTTTATTTAAATTTTATTGTGTACAGGAATGTGCTTGAGATAATGTATTTCTTAAAATAGTTAAGATGCATAGGTCTACTTTATATTCTATTTTATATTTATTTTATATTTTATATAAATATTTTATATTATATATTATATTTTATATTTTATATGTAGGTCTATTTTATATTTATAAGTAGGATGTTACATAGTCATACAGATTTCACAAATCACAAAAATTTATATATTGAAATATATTTTTGTCTTTTGTTTTTTGGTTTCATTTTTATAATACAACTTATACTATTTGGTTATTTGGTCATTGTGTATATAACTGTAGTTTAATACTAGAATAGGTAATTCACCTAAGCTTAGTTTATCCTGCTTTTTTTGAAAAGAAATCAAAAGAATATGGCAAGTTCCAACAAAAAGATCCATAAATTATACAGGTAATTTAGAATAAACACAAAAAACATCATTCAAACTGTCAGCCAAACAGCTGCTGTGCTAATTAGGAAAGGAAAATTTGATGTACAGTACATCTGTATTCCTTTTTCTGATCATAGCTCATTAGAGATTTCATCTGTTGACACCAAAAGCTAGTTCTATAAAGTATGATGGATGCAGTTAAAAAATAAAGTACTAACATATAGTTGTCTATAAATAAAATGAAAGTGTTGTACAGGGTTTTAATTATATACAGTAAGATGTGACATTTACTTTTTGATGGGCTTCATACAATGCATTTTTGTCTATTTGAAACTATGTAATTATAATATAATTATTTTAATATTAGAAGTAATTATTCAGTTGTTACTTGTATTTGGTTAATTAGGCTTCCACTTGCTAATGCAGCACTATTATGCTTTTTTCATCAGAACTGGTTACATAATCATCTATTTTGTAATTTTAGAAAATGACAAAAGTAATCACACTCTTATTTCAGATTATTAAATGAGAGATTACTGTGGTTCATTGGACAAGATTTCATGAAGCAACGACCATGGTTCCAACAATTCCAGGTGTGCGTCTTTGAACAAAATGCTGTGCCCTGTATGTTGCTATTTCCAATAGAGTACTTTAAAGTCATCAAAGTCTCTTCAGCTCTGTTCAGTTTCCATGCTGTTTCATAAAATTTTCAAACAATTGTTAAGTGTGGTGAACAAGTGGATATCCCAGAAACATTCTTCAGTATTTGATTAAGTGGTCATGTGACACACTTATATTTAAAGTACTAATCTCTGCCTTAGCTTGGACTACTATAATAAAATACCATATATTTGTGGCTTAAGAATTTAGACATTTATCTCTCCCAGTTCTGGAGAGTGAGTAGTCCAAAATCAGGGTATCAGCATGATTAAGTTCCAGTGCAAGCACTCTTCCTGACTTGCAGATGTTTGTTTGTTTGTTTTTTCCTGCTATATCCTCATATAGTACAGAGGGAGACTCTGGTGTCTTTCTCCTCTTATCCGATCACTTATCTCATCATGGAGATTCTACTTGAGTGATTCATCTAGCCCTAATTACTTCCCGAGGCACCATCTACTAATACCATTATGTTAGGCATTAGAATTTCAAGGTATGAATTGGGGCTGGACACAACATTCAATCCGTAACATAAATCTATGTACTTCCTCTAAATTTCTACCATATTCTTCCCTTTCACGGGTAATACAAGATTAGCATTTTATATCCCCTAAACTCTACATTTAGAAAGCTAAGACCAACCTAGGCAGCATGTTAAAAAGCAGAGACATAACTTTGCCAACAAAGTTCCATCCAGTCAAAGCTATGTCTTTTCCAGTAGTCATATATGGATGTAAGAGTTGGACTATAAAGAAAGCTGAGCACCGAAGAAGTGATGCTTTTGAACTATGGTGTTGGAGAAGACTCTTGAGAGTCCATTGGACTGCAAGGAGATCCAACCAGTCAATCCTAAAGGAGATCAGTCCTTAATATTCATTTGAAGGACTGATGTTGAAACTCTAATATTTTGGCCACCTGATGCGAAGAGCTGACTCATTTGAAAAGATCCTGATGCTTGGAAAGATTGAAGGCAGGAAGAGAAGGGGACAACAGAGGATAAGATGGTTGGATGGCATCACCAACTCAATGGACATGAGTTTGAGCAAGCTCCAGGAGTTGGTGATGGACAGGGAAGCCTGGTATGCTGCAGTCCATTGGGTCACAAAGAATAGGACATGACTGAGCTACTGAACTGAACTGAACTGAAACTCTATGTAGATCAAAGTAAGAAAAAGGTGGTTAAATAATAAAGTTTATATGTAATAAAAGTTCAATGAAATGAAGACTCGATGTTCACCAAAGTGAAATAAGGAAATATTTCCATAAGAACTGGAAGAATTTAATTTTTTAATCTTATTTTGAGGTTTATGGTTAGTTCTGTTTTATCACTTATTTCTTCCATTCAAAAATCACTTTGCAGAAAACTATGTGTGACTAGAATTAGGTAAAGCTGAAGAAGAATTCCTAGAAAGTAGAAAGTAAAGATCCTGGAGGCTTTAAAGAGAAATTGAGAAAACATTCAGTCTTTAAGATGAAAAAAACAAAATGCACATGACTGGGCACCTAAGCGGAGAAGGCAATGGCACCCCACTCCAGTACTCTTGCCTGGAAAATCCCATGGACGGAGGAGCCTGGTAGGCTACAGTCCATGGGGTCACGAAGAGTCGGTCACGAATGAGTGACTTCACTTTCACTTTTCACTTTCATGCATTGGAGAAGGAAATGGCAACCCACTCCAGTGTTCTTGCCTGGAGAATCCCAGGGATGGGGGAGCCTGGTGGGCTGCCATCTATGGGGTCGCACAGAGTCGGACACGACTGAAGCAACTTGGCGGCAGCAGCAGGGCACCTAAGTGTCCTCCTATGTGGTTACCTTACCACCCCACTGCCCACTCACTACCTACCACTCTCATTTACAGAAGTCAATATGTTTCCTCTTCTATTTTCAGTGGGGTTTGAAAAAATTACAACATGCTTCCTTGGTGGCTCAGATAGTAAAGAACCTGCCTCCAATGTGGGAGATACAGGTTTGACTTCCAGGTCAGGAAGAGCCCCCGGAGAAGGAAATGACAACCCAGTTGGTTGCCTGGAAAATCCCATGGACAGGGGAGCCTGAAAGACTGCAATGGACTAATACTGGGTTGATAACATCTTCACTTCTGTGGTTTAAAAATTTATCAAGGAGTTTGTTTCAATCACAAGCTTGAGCAGCAAGAATGGGGAAAAAATGATGTTGAAGAGCAATCTTCATTCTTTTTAACTCTTTGTACTACTCTGTCCAGAAATGATATACTAGCTCAATATTGACCAAAACATATTTGGTATATAGTGAGAAGAGGGACTTGGGTAAAGTTTTAACTCACATTTGTTATATTTTTGTTTTGCACATGAAAACATTATTATGCAACAGTGAACTACAAGTAAATAAGTCATAATACCATTGCTTGTAACCAAGTCTTGAAAACCACTCTGGTGCCTAAACTTTTCTTAAATATTTTTAAAAGAAGACAATAGAACATAGAGGATTAAAAGATTTAACATCACACATAAATTAAGACCTGCCTTCTTTTTTGAATCTGTGGTTGGAAATATAAATTACTGAGTCTAACTTGTTACAGTTCAAATGAAGTTGAAGACTAGTAACCTATTGAAGTATTTTTAAGTCAAGTTAAAATAAAAAGTTGTAAAGATTAATTGGAAGTGGTCAAAAAGGTGATGGTAGGAGTGAGAATTCACATTTCAGGAATCAGGGAACTTAAATGGACTTGAATGGGTGAATTTAATGCAGATGACCATTATATCTACTACTATGGGCAAGAATCTTTTAAAAGAAATGGAGTAGCCATCAGAGTAAATACAAGAGTCCTAAATGCAGCACTTGGATTCAATGTCAAAAATGACAGAAAGATCTCTATTTGATTTGTAGGAAAATCATTCAACATCACAGTTATCCAAGTCTATGCCCCAACTAGTAATGCCAAAGAAGCTGAAGTTGAACAGTTCTATGAAGACCTACAAGACCATTTACAACTAACACCTAAAACAGATGTCCTTTTCATGATAAGGGACTGGAATACAAAAGTAGGAAGTCAAGAAATACCTGGAGTAACAAGCAAATTTGGCATTGGAGTACAAAGTGAAGCAGGGCAAAGGCTAACAGAGTTTTGCCAAGAGGAAGCACTGGTAATAGCAAACACTGTCTTCCAACAACACAAGAGAAAACTCTACACATGGACATCACCAGATGGTCAATATTGACATCAGATTGATTATATTCTTTGCAGTCAAAGGTGGAAAAGCTCTATACAGTCAGCAAAAACAAGACTGGAGTTGACTGTGGCTCAGATCATGAACTCCTTATTGCCAAATTCAGACTTAAATTAAAGAAAGTAGGGAAAACCAATAGACTATTCAGATATGACCTAAATAAAATCCCTTAAAATTATACAGTGGCAATGACAAATAGATTCAAGGGATTAGATCTGATAGATTGCCTGAAGAACTACAGACAGAGGTTCATGATATTGTACAAGAAGCAGTTATCAAGACCATCCACAAGAAAAAGAAAAGTAAAAAGGCAAATTGGTTGTCTAAGGAGGCTTTACAAATAGCTGAGAAAAGAAGAGAAGCTAAAGGCAAAGGAGAAAAGGAAAGATATACCCATTTGGATACAGAGATCAAAAGAATAGCAAATATAAGGAAGTCTTCCTCAGTAATAAACATAAACAAATAGAGGAAAACAATAGAATGGAAAAGACTAGAGATCTTTTCAAGAAAATTAGAGATTCCAAGGGAATATTCATGCAAAGATGGGCACAATAAAGGACAAAAATGGAATGGGCCTAACAGAAGCAGATGATATTAAGAAGAGGTGGCAAGAATACACAGTTAACTACATAAAAAAAGATCTTCATCACCCAGATAACCACAATGGTATGGTCAGTCACCTAAAGCCAGGCATGCTGGAATGCAAAGTCAAGTGGGCCCTATATGAACAAAGCTAGTGGAGGGGATGGAGTTCCAGTTGAGCTATTTCAAATCCTAAAAGATGATGCTGTGAAAGTGCTGCACTCAATATGCCAGAAAATTTGGAAAACTTAGCAGTGGCCACAGGACTGGAAAAAGTCAGTTTTCATTCCAATCCCAAAGAAAGGCAAAGCTAAAGAAGGTTCAAACTACCACAGAAATGCACTCATCTCACACACCGGAAAAATAATGCTCAAAATTCTCCAAGCCACGCTTTAACGGTATGTGAACCATGGACTTCCAGATGTTTAAGCAGGATTTTAAAAAGGCAGAGGAAGCAGAGATCAAATTGCCAACATCCTCTGTATCATTGAAAAAGTGAGAGTCCCAGAAAAATATCTACTCTGCTTCATTGACTATGACAAAGCCTTTGACTGTGTGGATCACAACAAACTGGAAAATTCTTCAAGAGATGGGAATACCAGACCACATGACCTACCTCTTGAGAAATCTGTATGCAGGTGAAGAAGTAACAGTTAGAACTGCACATGGAACACCAGACTGGTTACAAATAGGAAAAGGAGTATGTCAAGGCTATATGTTGTCACCCTGCTTATTTAACTTATATGCAGAGTATATCATGTGAAATGTCAATGTCAGGCTGGATGAAGCACAAGATAGAATCAAGATCACTAGGGAAAATATCAATAACCTGAGATATGCAGATGACACCACTCTTAGGTCAGAAAGTGAAGAACTAAAAAGCGTCTTGATGAATGTATAAGAGGAGACTAAAAAAGTTAACTTAAACTCAATATTCAGGAAACTAAGATCACGGCATCCAATTGCATCACTTCATGTCATATAGATGGGGAAATTATGGAAACAGTGAGAGGCTTTATTTCTTGGGCTCCAAAATCACAGCAGATGGTGACTGCAGCCATAAAATTAAAAGACTCTTGCTCCGTGGAACAAAAACTATGACCCACCTAGACAGCATGTTTAAAAGCAGAGACATTACTTTGCCAACAAGGTCTGTCTAGCCAAAGCTATGGTTTTTCCAGTAGTCATGTATGGATGTGAGAGTTGGACTATAAAGAAAGCTAAGCACCAAAGAATTGATGCTTTTGAACTGTGGTGTTGGAGAAGACTCTTGAGAGTCCCTTGGACAGCAAGGAGACCCAACCAGTCAATACTAAAGGAAAACAGTCCTAAATATTCATTGGAAGGACGGATGCTGAAGCTGAAACTCCAATACTTTGGCCACTTGATGCAAAGAACTGACTTATTTAAACGACCCTGATTCTGGGAAAGATTAAAGGTGGAAAGAGAAGGGGACAAGAGAGAATGGTTGGATGGCATCACCCACTCGATGGACATGAGTTTGAGTGAACTCTGGGAGTTGGTGATAGATGGGGAAGCCTGGTATTCTGCTGTCCATGGGGTCAGAAAGAGTTGGACACAACTGGGCGACTGATCTGAAATGAACTGAAGGATTAATTTTCACTCAACATAACAGCTTGTATCACATAGTCTCTGGCATTTTAAAAAATCCTGACCTCTTGACTTAATGAACTTCCTATTTGACATTGTGTTTTAACATTTCATGACATTTTGAAGGCTGTTTTTATGACAGCTTTCTGAGGTACTTTAAAACAACAATGTTAACACCAAAAACATTTTAAAAATGCTTGTCAAGGGCAATTTAGGATAGACAAATATTTATGAAAATAAATTTGGGAATACACAATTACCCTAAATCAGTTGGTATTTTTTTGCTTTGGCATTATATAATCTTTTTTCTAATGACTTCAATATGTTAAGGTAACTTCCAAAAGAGATGGATATAGTCTCTGTTTTCAATTCCCAAAAATGACATATAAAATATACATGCATTAGATCTTTTTACTTTTATTATTGACATAAAGGAGCTATATCCTGAAATATTCCAGCAATTTTCATTGTTTTTAAAACTAGTCTAAAATAGGGAATTAAGAATATGTATAAATCTCCCAACTTTAGTTCTTGGCTTCATTTGAATAAAGCCTAGCTCTTGATGAATTTCTATAAAATTAATAACAATAACAACAGAAATGACAAAAACAAAAATAACATGTGGGAATTTACATTGGAAAAGGAGAACCAAGGAAAAATCTTGAAAAAATAAAATCAGTTCAGATTGAATCAGATTGTCAAATTACAGGCCAGATGACATAGAACATTATCTACTGACCTGATTAATTTGGGTAATTACTTTGACTACAAAAGTTGTCAATGATTAATTGTATTCTAATAGATTCCCCCACCCTAGTATGTGAGAATATTACTCTTACTGAGTTGGAGAGAAGAATAATTTAAACAGGAAAAACACTGTATTTTTAATCTACAAATTGCATCAACACTTAGGAGGTCTAAATACCCAAAATCCTTTAGCTCAGTGCAGGAAACCCGACACGATTTAGCACATGTATTGGACTCAATGTTCATCATGAGCTTGCAGGCAAGATGTCAAACAAAGCTGTGGTCTTATCTGAAGGCTTGACTGAGAGTAAGAGACTGCATCTGAGTTGCCCTGTGGTTATTGGTAGGACAGTTTCTCATCATGTGGATATCTCAATGAGCTTTCCTAATGTCACAGCAAATGGCTTCCGTAGGACAATGCAAGATAAAGATAAGACAACACCAAAGACCGCTTTGGTGACCATCAATTTTGATAACTTAATTTCAGGCTGACATCCCATAATTTCTGCCATAGTTTTTGTAAGAAATGAATCAGTAAGTCTAGCAAACACTAAGGGCAGGAAGGATTAACAATTGTGCCAGTAAGCAGCTGTAACTGGAAGTAACACTAGTGTCTGTCTACCAAACTATCAGAGCCACGCTGTCATTTTTGTTCACTCAGTCATGTCTGACTCTTGGCAACACCCTGGAATGCAGCATGACAGGCTTCTCTGTCCTTCACTATTTCCTGCAGTTTGTTCAAACTCAAGTCCATTGAATTAGTGATGCCATCCAACCATCTCATCCTCTATCGTCCACTTTTCCTCTTGCCCTCTATCTTTCCTAGCAGAAGGGTCTTTTTCAATGAGTTGGCTCTTTGCATCAGGTGCCCAAATTATTGGAGCTTCAGCTTCAGCATTAATCCTCCCAATGAATATTCAGGGTGGCCAGTATCCAGGCTCCCCTGTCCATGGGGATTCTCCAGGCAAGAATACTATAGTGGGTTACCATGCCCTCCTCCAGGGGATCTTCCCAACCCAGGGATCAAACACAGGTTTCCCACATTGCAGTCAGATTCTTTACCATCTGAGCCTTGAGGGAAGCCCAATTTCCTTTAGGATTGACAGATTTGATCTCCTTGCTAGTTTGAGAACCCCAATTAGAGCCATGTATATGTCCACTAAGTACTTCAGCAAAATAAAGGACAGATATATTTTAAACATAAAATGCAATGTCTTTGGCAATGAAAAAGATTGCTGGCACATATATACAGTACTATGAATTCATCAAAATCTTATAATATTTTATGCATATTAATAGATAATATATCACTTTTTAGCAGAACAACTGAAGTACACAGTACAAGAAAAGAAGACTGCTGCTCTGGGAATTGGAGATAGCCGGCACTGCAGTTATAGGCTTATTTGCATACAATCCAAGGCCTGCTTTGGGCTTCTTGATGGCTCAGCAGGTAAAGAATCTGCCAGCAATGAAGGAGATACTAGAGACTCTTGGGTTCTGCCCTTGGGTTGGGAAGATCCCCTGGAGGAGGGAATGGCAAACCATTCCAGTGTTCTTGCTGGGAAAAAGACCCAAGGTCAGAAGAGCCTGAGGGGCTACAGTCCATGGGGTCACACACACACACACACACACACACACACACACAGAGCCTGCTACGGAATTCATTTAAGAAAGACAGGCACTAATGGGTTCCAAAAATTAGTGACAGAAACAACAATTAGTGATAGATTCTGCTTTTCACCTTCAAGATGAAACCCCATAAATGTAGGAATTCACCATGAAGAAGGACAGAGAGAGATTCTCTGGGATTCCAATTATCTTGTGTTATAGAATAACTTTATTTAAGTATTAAATACTATTTCTTGTATTCCTCCAGTTAAGTCTATTATTTCAAATATATTTACAGAAAATGATGTAAAAATAAAGGGTACATGTGACTCTCAGTAGAATAGTTATCAAAATTAATTGCTATAATTTTAAAAATTATATCTGACAAGAGGAATTTTCCTTATTAGACATTAAAAGCGTGGGAATTTAAATAGAACAAAGTCATTCAAGCATTCATGTATGGAAAAAGAATTTTAAAAATGAAAATCATCATACTTCATATCCAGATACTAAATGCTAGAAAAGAATTGTCTAGAATAGTTGAAGGAAAAAGCTTGTGGTTCAACCCTTTAAAACTCAGCCATACATCATCTACATAGAACTGTACAAAAATGGTCTTGATAACCAGGATAACCATAATGGTGTGGTCACACATCTAGAACTAGACATCCTGGAGTGTGAAGTCAGGTGGGCCTTGGGAAGCATTACCATCAGTACAGCTAGTCTAAGTGACTGAATTCCAGCTGAGTTATTTAAAATACTAAAAGTTGATAGTGTTAAAGTGCTGCATTCAATATGTCAGCAAATCTGGAAAACCCAGCAGTGGCCCCAGGACTGGAAAATGTCAGTTTTCATCCCAATTCCAAAGAAGGGCAGTGCTAAAAATTGTTCCAACTATCAGACAATTTTGCTCACTTCCCAAGCTAGCAAGGTTACACTCAACATTCTTTAAGCTAGATTTCAGAAGTCTGTGAATCAGGAACTTCCAGATGTACAGCTGGGTTTAGGAAAGGCAGAAGTACCAGAGATCAAATTGCCAACAGTGTGATTTGCATCTATTTCAATGCAAATAGATGGGGAAACAATGGAAACTGTGACAGATTTTCTTCTCAGCTCCAAAATTACTACGGATGTTGAGTGCAACCTTAAAATTAGAAGACACTTGCTTCCTGGAGAGAAGGCTACAACAAACCTAGGCAACATCTTAAAAAGTAAAGACATCACTTTTCTGGCAAATATCCACATGGTCAAAGCTATGCTTTTTCCAGTTGTTATGTATGGATGTGATGGTTGGACCATAAAGAAGACTGAGTGCAAAAGAACTGATGCTGCCAAAATGTGGTGCTGGAGAAGACTCTTGAGAGTCACTTGGACAGCAAGGAGATCAAACAAGTCAATCCTAAAGGAAATAAACCCTGAATAGTCATTGAAAGGACTGATGCTGAAGCTGAAACTCCAATAGTTTGGCCACCTGATGCTAAGAGCTGACTCATTGGAAAAGATTGTAATGCTGGGAAAGACAGAGGGGAGGAGGAGTAGGGGTGACAGAGGATGAGATGGTTGAGTGGCATCACTGATTCAATGGGCATGAGTCTGAGCAAACTCCAGGAGATGGTGAGGGACAAAGAGGCCTGGTGTGCTGCAGTCCATGGGATCACAAAGAGTAGGATATGTGTCGATAACTGAACAGCAACAACAAAGGCAGCAAAGAAAGAATTTGATTTGCCTACTGAACCCAGGAGAGGGTTGTGCTCTGGAAACAGTGGCTGCTAGAAATAAGCACTAGGATTTCAGGGGAGGATTCTGGTAGTCAGAAGTCAGTATATGGCATAAGCAACCTCTTGCTACATTCTACCTCATTTCCTATATCTGGTTTTTAGGATTTAATCTCCAAGCAAAAAACAAAAACAGATAAATGTTTAATCAAAAGAACTAAAGGAATTGTGTCAAGTCCAGAAAACTGGACCACACACTGGGTTCCCAGATCCAGTCTTTCCATTTTCTGTACTCATGAGATAAACTAGCGTGGTCTGTTCTCTTCCAGAACACAGGGAAGCATGCCAGATAAAAAGCACAAGGCACTGACAGAGGCTCTCACTTGGTCTTCTACATCACCACCACTTTTACTAATTTTAATTTCCTGTCTTCTCTGAAAACCTTTGCCCTCCATGTCAAATGCTGCCACTTTTAAAGGCTTATGTCAAATCTTGCCTCAATTTCTATGCCATCTTCCTATTTATCCTTTTGTGTCTGTCTCTCTCACTTCTCACACTAAGGTTAATTCACTATTTTATGAACTTTTGAACTCCTTAATTTGGTCCCATCATTTCTTTAAAAATCTTCCATGATATTTACATGCTATCTAAATAGTTCACATGACTGAGAAAGGCCTGCATTATCTGGATACTAAACTCTTCCATAGTTAACACATGGAAACACTACTTCTTACTCTCTAAGTTGCACCTCACCCTCCAAACCTCTCTCTTTATCCATATTGGCTTCCTCTAAGGTGTCTGAACATGTTTCCTAACTGTAGATCTTCAAAGTGGCTGAAACCTTAGCCTCACTCTCAATTGCTTGCCCAGCTAAGCTCTACTCAATGTCAAGAGTAGCAACAAGTCCTATTAAAAAGGGACTTAATGAGGAAGACTTTGGTAAATCACTGACTGGCTGGGTTCTCCTATCACAGGCTTTGTGGAACCTTGAACATCATTGCAGCACTTGGTAAAGCTTATCCAAGAGAATTGCCACAGGCGGAAACCAATCAACACAAGAAAAGAAAGCATGACTGAATTACTACCACAGCATTATGATCTGAAAAGGACAATTTCTCCAGATTCTGCATATCTATCTATCTGCAAGGAGATCCAACCAGTCCATCCTAAAGAAGATCAGTCCCAAGTATTCATTGGAAGGACTGATGCTAAAGCTGAAACACCAATACTTTGGCCACCTGATGCGAAGAGCTGACTCATTTGAAAAGGCTCTGATGCTGGGAAAGAAGGAAGGCAGGAGGAGAAGGGGACGACAGAGGATGAGATGATTGGATGGCATCACTGACTCAATGGACATGAAAGTGAAGTCGCTCAGTCATGTCCGACTGTTAGTGACCCCATGGACTGCAGCCCACCAGGCTCCTCCATCCATGGGATTTTCCAGGCAAGAGTACTGGAGTGGGGTGCCATTGCCTTCTCCAAATGGTGGCCAGACAAAGCAAAATGGCCATCAAAAATCACAACACAGAACACAGAGTTAAAACACACACATATAAACCTGGCAGTCCTCATCAGACACTCCCTTAAATACAAGAAAATAGTCTCTCAGAAAACCTCCTATAGAGACATATGAGTTTGGGCAAACTCTGGGAGTTGGTGATGGACTGGGAAGCATGACGTTCTCTGGTCCATGGGGTTGGAAAGAGTCGGACATGACTGAGTGACTGAACTGAACTGAAACATCTGTCTAGTTACATAGTTTTATTTTTAATACCTATCCATAGATAATCATATCTATCCATCCATAGATAAATCAATGCATATAAATTAAGTTAGTAAAGATTCTATCAAGAGAAGTAACAGTTCTGGTCAAGACTATTTAATTATTTGTTTTTCTATGAATAAATTGTCTCTAGTTACACTCAGGAAGAACTGATAACAAAAGCTGCGCTAGGAAAGGGAACAATGTTATGAGGGGCCAGAGCATAACAAGAATTCACTGTAAATGTTTAGTCCCTGGAACTTTTGAATTTTGACCCATGGCTATGCTTTATCTACTGAGAGTATTTTTTTTAAGTATATTAGCAAAAAGATAATGATATTGTTAAAAATTGACTTTAATGCTTATTTCATGGTCTGATAATTTACATTGCTAATATAGCTACATTAGGTTTTAGAGAAATATGTCAGAAAATATGACAAAATCTGGAGCAGTTTTATTTCTTGCAAAAAGCATCAGGACATTACAAAATTAAAGCATGTCTGAATATCTAGTAAATTTGAGTCTCAGATACTAGCAGTATTTAGTAGAGAAAGGCATTTAATACCTAAGCCTGTACATTTGTATTTTGAATATGAAAGTGGAGTTACTATTTCCTTGTCTTTAGAATTATTAAAATCGGTGACAGAACTTTATATAAAGCATATGTCAAAGGCTAATACTAAATAAAAGCATGTTTATTTTTCTCACTGTGATAACTTGAGACATTTTTATGGTAGTTTAATTAAAAAAGTAAACATATATAATTATGAAAAATTACTATAAAATATTGATAATTGTCAAGATTGCTTCAAAGCCAAATGTGTTTGTTACTTCCTTCCAAAACATATAATCAAATTATATTGCCTGTTTTTAAATATATTGTTCATATTTTTCAGTAGCTAGCATGAAATAAACATAAGTAAAATTCTATCATTTGTTTTTCATATAAAACTCACAATAATATATGTCTACCTTCTGCTTTGAACCGAAGGTAAAATTGGGGTCTTTGACTTTTGTAAGAAACCCAATTATACAGCCAAAATTATGCTGCGGTCACATGTCATAGATACATGCAACAATAAATTTACTCAATATTGCTATTTTTTTCTACTCTCAATGTAAATCCAATTTCCATTTTAATTAAGTTTTCTGCAAATAGTATATAAATATATGTTTAATATTAAAATCTATGCAAGTCTTATTCTATTGGTAAAATAAGTATTTTTATTCGTATCATACCAATTCGCTCTGTGTTTAATATGCTATCCTTTGTATATAGAGATAACACTATTAACCAGCCTTCAACTGGGCAAGCACATTTCCTGTTTTGTCAGTTACAGTGAAAGATTTTCCCTGAGCAATCTCTATCCATGCATCTAACTTCTTTGGTGACAAGTAATATACTTTTGTGAGAATAAATGTTTGCAAGTCTCTGACTAGAGAAAACAACTGTGCTGTTTGTGATTTAGCCAAGTCTTCATATTAAAATTTAAAATAATCTAAGACAATGATAAAATGGTTTATAACAACTGGATTACTTGTAAGTTTAACAGATAATAGAAGGATGATTTACAAATTATTAACATTTAAGCTATACATGAAATAAAATAAATGAATAAACCTAACACTAACACCTGATTGTTGAAAAATAAGTGGTAGGTATTTGAAGTTGTTTCTGTTGTTTTAAAGAATTTGCTTCACAGAGTACACACAAGGCTTAGAGACAAACACTGTTGGTTCTTATAGTTCCTGCTATTCTACAAGTCCAGAATATTAGGAGCTAATAATATTCAGTAACAAAGAAAAACTTTAATATGATGTTTCCTATATAATAGCTTTCACTATATTTTATTTATCCATTCACCTCATTGGAACTTGGATCTTTTATAACTGCAGATGAGGTAAATATGAACTAGACACAGACTCATGACATGGCAGGACTAAGAGCATAAGAACATTTGCACACCAATGTTTCTACCTAGTTACATAACTATCCAGATATCCAAATCAATTCACATATAGTACTAGAGATTTTTTCAAGAGAAGAAACAATATTATCCAATAGAATCACCATAGACAGAAACAAATAGACAAACAGAAAACAAGTACAACTGAAATGTTACCATAACTAAATATTCCCAAAGAACAATTTATTCAGATTTCTGAACAGAGTCTGACTACAAACACAGAATTTCTGAAAATAATCCAAGAAAGCATACAGAATCTAGGGGTAGTCAATAACACATGAAGATGAACAAAAAATATTAGTTTTAGTTTGTTTTAAATAAATGTATTGCTAATTCCCTGGTGGTCCAGTGATTAGGATTCTGCACTTTCATTGCTAAGGGCTTGGGTCCGATCCCTGGTTGGGGAACTAAGATCCCATAAGCCTCACTGCACAACCAAAAAAAAAAAAAAAAAAAAATTGCACTTTAAATAGCAAAATTCATAAATACATCTAGTAATTGCAATTGCTTACATGTATTGAGTTAAAATTCATAACACATTTTACCTAACACCCATGACCTATACAGTCCGTGGAATTCTCTAGGCCAGAATACTGGAGTGGGTAGTCTTTTCCTTTCTCCAGGGGATCTTCCCAACCCAGGAATCAAACTGGGATCTTCTGCACTGCAGGTGGATTCTTTACTAACCAAGTTATCAGGGAAGCCCAAATAGGTGAATAGCATCCAGTGAGTGGTATCTAGTAATATATTCACTTGAAATCAAGAGTAAGAAAATAACATTTATTTAATTGTTTGACCATTTTATTAGGAACTCTATTATATTTTCAGCACCCTTACAGAGAGTGGGATGGTATTATTTGAATGAATAAAATGGACAAGCTTCCTCCTCATGGAGTTTACATTCAATAACAAAATATTGAAGTAAATAAGTAATATGACACAGGAAGGGACTGATACAGAGTAAGGACAGAGAAGATACTTAGATGTCTTGAAAATCAAGTTTGTCATGTTATAATTAGTCCAGAGACTGTAGAGAATGTGAGAAAATATTACTAATATTTTGGGGAAGATTATTAATCAACCTCAAATGTTAATAGCACTATGTTTTAGTGAAAAAATATTTATACAATTCTGAATGAATGTTTTATTTGTATTTATTAAGTTATTAGATTATTATTTCATGAACTGGTATGTAGGATTAATATCTTGAGAAAAGCAAATTTCACAAAATGTTGAGAGCATGCAATATTATGTGGTATCATTTGAGATGAAGGAACAGAAAGTATTGATATACCTTTTATTTTTAGAAAATGAACAAATATATAATATATATTAGTAAACTATATAGCATATATCAGATCAGATCAGTCGCTCAGTCATGTCCGACTCTTTGCGACCCCATGAATCACAGCACGCCAGGCCTCCCTGTCCATCACCAACTCCCGGAGTTCACTCAGACTCACGTCCATCGAGTCAGTGATGCCATCCAGCCATCTCATCCTCTGTCGTCCCCTTCTCCTCCTGCCCCCAATCCCTCCCAGCATCAGAGTCTTTTCCAATAAGTCAACTCTTCGCATGAGCTGGCCAAAGTACTGGAGTTTCAGCTTTAGCATCATTCCTTCCAAAGAAATCCCAGGGCTGATCTCCTTCAGAATGGACTGGTTGGATCTCCTTGCAGTCCAAGGGACTCTCAAGAGTCTTCTCCAACACCACAGTTTAAAAGCATCAATTCTTCAGCGCTCAGCCTTCTTCACAGTCCAACTCTCACATCCATACATGACCACAGGAAAAACCATAGCCTTGACTAGACGAACCTTTGTTGGCAAAGTAATGTCTCTGCTTTTGAATATGCTATCTAGGTTAGTAATATATATATATATATATATATATATAAAAACTAAGAATCTGCCTGCCAATGCAGGAAATGTGGATTTGGTCTCTAGGTCAGGAAGATCCCCTGGAGGAGGAAGTGGCAACCCACTCTAGTATTCTTGCCTGGGAAATCCCATGGACAGAGGAGCCATGTACGCTACAGTCCTTAGGGATGCAAAGAGTTGGAAACAACTGAGTATGCAAACAAAGAAATGAAACTACACATAGCATGAAATTAACCATATTTAAGTGGACAAATTGGTGGAATTAACTATATTTACATGGTTGTGCAACGATCACTAGCATCCATGTCCAGAACTTTCTCATCTTCCCAGTTAGGATCTCTATACCTATTAAATATTAAACCCCCTTTCCAGCCTTCCCCAACCACTGGAAACCACCATTCTAATTTCTGTTTCTATGAATTTGACTACTTTAGATACCTTATTTAAGTGGGTTCATTCAATATTTTTTTCTTTAGTGACTAGTTTATTTCACTTAGCATAATGCCTTCAAGATCCATCCATTACAGCATTCATCAGAATCTGATTCTTTTTGAGGCTGAATAATAGTCCCTTGTATACATGTATATATCCATCTATTCATCAGTGGACACTTGGATTGTTTCCTAATTTCGCTATTGTGAATAATGCTATCATGAACATAGGTGTACAAATATCTGTTAAAGTCTTTTCTTTTATCTGGGTATATATTCAGAAGTATAATGATGGATCATAAAATAGTTCTGTTTATTTGTTTTTTGAGGGATTGCAAACTGTTTTCCACAGGGGCTACACTATTTTACATCACCACCAGCTATGCAAGAGGGTTTGATTTTTTCCATGTCCTTGCCAACACTTGTTATTTTGTGGTTTTACTACATGTATACGTGCGTGTGTTTTAATGAGAGCTATTCTAACAGGTATGAAATGGTAACTCATTGTGGTTATGATATGCATTTCTCTGATGATAAAGGACTGAACAACTTCTTACATGCTTCATGACACTGAGTAGCTAGACTGGATGAAAAGTATTAAGATAGCCTCACTTACCTAGCAGGCCAGGCTTCAGCAAATTGTGGAGATAGTTAGTAGAAAACAAAGAACTCAAAGGGAAAAGAAGAGCAAGGATCTACTAAACTCACACCATCATTAGGAAGAATGATCAGAGGCCAGTCACATCAGTAAAATTTAGGGACCTAGTAATCAAGGACATCCCATCTTAAGAAAAATGATTGTCAATTACATTTCCTGCCACAAAGAAAGAAGGACAATGCTGGAGGTGTCTTCAAATTCCAGAAAAGGCACAATCTGTATATGAGGAACTTAGGGTCTTATGATGAATAACACAAAGGGTTTTAATTTGGAGGGGATACATGGAGCTGAAAAGTATCCGCAAGTAGTGCAGGCTACTCCACAATAGCCCTGCTGTTTGGGCCACACAACCTGGCAGACCCTACGATGTTCAAGAAAATGAAAGAACCTAGTCGTATTTGTACAAAAGTGCTACATTCATGAAAGGTCTCAGTGGAAAAATTACCTCATGGGCCCCTAGTGTTCCAGAGAAAGTCATGCCTTCAGCCAGGCATAGTTGCTTATCCTTTTGAAAACAACTCATGCATTTTGACTAAAGTAGATACATATCCCAGATAAAAGTTTACCACTTTATTCCAGACCTTAGTCAGCACAACCACCCAGGGTCTTACAGAGTGTTTGCTCCACCAGCATGTTATCCCACAGAAAAAAGCATCAGACCAAGGGGGTGTAAGACCAGCTAATGATCATGAGATCCACTCGCTGTATCATACTGCATTCACAGGAGGGACTGATAGAGGTTACGTGTAAGCGATTGACAATACTAATTGAAAACTTGCAGTTAATAGTTGAATCAAAGTTCCTTATTTAGTATTGTGTCACCAATTGGAAGTATATAAGATACTGATGCCAAGAGTAGGAGTGGTCCCACTTATTACCACTCCCAAAGACTCCCTTGGGAAATTTGTACTTCCTATTTCTGAAAGGGGAACTAGGATTGCATTGCTGTTAACCAATGGGTGCAGGAAGAAATGGATGGTAATACTGCTCAGTACACCCTTCAGTTCACTTCAGTTCAGTCACTCAGTCATGTCCAAAGATTTGTGACCCCATGGACTGCAGCATGCCAGGCATTCCTGTCCATCACCAACTCCCAGAGTTTACTCAAACTCATGTCCATTAAGTTGATGATGCCATCCAACCATCTCATCCTGTCATCCCCTTCTCTTCCCACCTTCAATCTTTCCCAGCATCATGGTCTTTTCCAATGAGTCAGTTCTTCCCAGCAGGTGGCCAAAGTATTAGAGTTTCAGCTTCAGCATCAGTCCTTCCAATGAATATTCATGACTGATTTCCTTTAGGATGGACTGGTTGGATCTCCTTGCAGTTCAAGGGACTCTCAAGAGTCTTCTCCAATACCACAGTTCAAAAGCATTAATTCTTGGGTGCTCAGCTTTCTTTATAGTCCAACTCTCACATCCATACATGACTACTGGAAAAACCACAGACGGGACTAGACAGACCTTTGTTGGCAAAGTAATGTCTCTGCTTTTTAATATGCTATCTAGGTTGGTCATAACTTTTCTTCCAAGTAGCAAGTATCTTTTAATTTCATGGCTGCAGTCACCATCTGCAGTGATTTTGGAGCCTAAAAAAATTAAGTTTGTCACTGTTTCCATTGTTTCCCCATTTATTTGCTCCCTTATCCAATTCTAATAATACCTTAAAAACAGCAGTAATCCCAGAATGAGACATACAATGGTGACCAGTGACTCAGAAGCCTCAGTAATAAGCATCTGATTTACCCCCAACAGGTATGACACCAAGACCAACATCATGACCATCTGAGGCTGAGAAAAATTTAGAATAAAAGTAGACAATGAAAAACATAATTATCAGTTATGTCCCAGGGGAAGCTGAGGCAACAAAATCTGAAGTTCTTATCACTAGTCCTTTCTTTTAAGCTTTCTCTAGGAATAGACGCCCATGTGGTTCCTGGAGGAGCTTCTTCGTTAAGGCATATAAGGTAATGGAAGCAAGCATCCCAGGTAAGCCTTGATGGACATGGAAATGCAAGAAAAAAATCTATGCACAACTTCTGGGAGTGTCATCAGTGTATGACCTTCAGCATTGTCACTGTCAGTCCCTTCAGGGTACATCTCAGCTTCAAAGGGCCAACCTGCCCCAAGCTCACACTTGAGATGGTCCGTTTTCAATGATGGAGAAGACGTAAGGAATTAGCCATTTTACTCTAATACAGAACAATTCCAATAGGCCCCGAAGAACAATTCTTCTCTATAATCTCCTTTTCTAAAATGTTTTTTAACCAATGCCCTCTTGATGAAGATTTCTGTTATTCCTATCTTTGGCACACAACAGACATTTAAAATGTTCTCAGTTATGCATTTATTTTCTTTAAAAATGCAGAAAACACTAGAATATTCATTTCTCCAAGAATATAAACAGTCAGCTCGGTTCAGTTCAGTCGCTCAGTCATGTCCAACTCTTTGTGACCCCATGGACTGCAGCAAGCCAGGCTTCTCTGTCCATCACCAACTCTCAGACCATGCTCAAATTCATGTCCATCAAGTTGGTGATGCCATCCAACCATTTCATCCTCTGCCGTCCCCTTCTCCTCCTGCCTTCAATCTTTCCCAGCATCAGGGTCTTTTCCAGTGAGTCAGTTCTTTGAATCAGGTGGCCAAAGTATTGGAGTTTCAGTTTCAGCATCAGTCCTTCCAATGAATATTCACGACTGATTTCCATTAGGTTGGATCTCCTTGCAGCTCTCTGCATCAGGTGGCCAAAGCATTGGAGTTTCAGCTTCAGCATCAGTCCTTCCAATGAATATTCAGGACTGATCTTTAGGATGGACTGGTTGGATCTCCTTGCAGTCCAAGGGACTCTCAAGAGTCTTCTCCAACATCACAGTTCAAAAGCATCAATTCTTCAGTGCTCTGCTTTCATTATAGTCCAACTCTCACATTCATACATGACTACTGGAAAAACCATAGCTTTGATGAGACAGACCTTTGTCAACAAAGTAATGTCTCTGAGTCTTAATATGCTAGGTTGGTAATAGCTTTTCTTCCAAGGAGTAAGTATCTTTTAATTTCATGGCTGCAGTCAACATCTGCAGTGATTTTGGAGCCCAAGAAAATAAAGTCTGTTACTGTTTCCATTGTTTCCCCATCTATTTGCATGAAGTGATGGGACCAGATGTCATTATTTTGTTTTCTGAATGTTGAGTTTTAAGGCAGCTTTTTCACCCTCCTCTTTCACTTTTATCTAGAGGCTCTTTAGATCCTCTTCATTTTCTGCCATAAGGGGGGTAAATGCAAAAAATGCAAACTGGTTTTCTGAGGAGGCCTTACAAATAGCTGAGAAAAAAGAGAAGCTAAAGGCAAAGGAGAAAAGAAAAGATATATTCATTTGAATGCAGAGTTACAAAGAATAACAAGGAGAGATAAGAAAGCCTTCCTCAGTTATCAATGCAAAAAATAGAGGAAAACAATAGAATGGGAAAGACTAGAGATCTCTTCAAGAAAATTAGAGATACCAAGGGAACATTGCATGCAAAAATGGGCTCAATAAAGAACATAAATGGTATGGACCTAACAGAAGCAGAAATATTAAGAAGTGGCAAGAATACACAGAAGAACTATACAAAAAAGATCTTCATGGTCCAGATAACCACAATGGTGTGATTACTCACCTAGAGCCAGACATCCTGGAATTTGAAATCAGGTGAGACTTAGGAAGCATCACTATGAACAAAACTAGTGGAGGTGATGGAATCCCCAGTTGAGCTATTTCAAATTCTAAAAGATGATGCTGTGAAAGTGCTGCACTCAATATGCCAGCAAATTTGGAAAACTTAGCAGTGGCCACAGGACCAGAAAAGGTCAGTTTTCATTCCAATCCCAAAGAAGGGCAATGCCAAAGAATGTTCAAACAAATAGTCAACAGGTATATAAAAAGATGCTCAACATCACTATTCATCAAGAAAATGGAAATCAAATCACAATGAGATGTCACCTCATACCCATTAGAATAATATTATCAAAAAACCCCAAAAAACAGGATATCAGATGTTGGTGAAAATGTGGAGCAGTTGGAACTCTTGTACACTATTGGTGGAAAGTTATAATAGTAAAGTCACTATGGAAAACAATATGGAGATTCCTCAAAAATTAAAATATATCTATGATATGATCCAACAACCCTACTTCTGAGTATTTATCCACAAGAACTGAAATGCAAATCTTGAAATAACTAGTACACTTTTATATTCATTGTAGCCTTAGTCACAATAGCCAAGATGTGGAAACAAACTAAAAATTCATGGATGGATGAATGGATACAGAAAACATGGCTCTTATAATTATTCAGCCTTAAAAAGAAGGAAATCCTGCAATATGTGACAACAAGCATGAAGCCAGAGAACGTTTTATTTCTATACTTCCAAATATATCCTATAATAACTGTATAATTCTGACTTTTGAGTGTTTTATCCATTGAAAAATAAAGAGTTAGATTGGATTGCATAGTGCAAGCATCATTTATCTAGCAGAACTGCACATGAATGGTTCTCAGCAATTAACATATAAAAACATAAGAAAAGTCATGATATACTATATACTTTATACTGACTATTACCAAAGGTATGTACTGAAAATATAATAAGAGATTGTTGCTCTTCGATCACTAGGTCATATCCAACTCTTTGCAACCAATGGACTATAGCCCACCAGGCTCCTCTGTCCATGGGAATTTCTAGGCTATGGAGTGGGTTTCCATTTCTTTCTCCAGGGGATCTTCCTGGATCAGGGATCAAACTCATGTCTTATGCATTAGCAGGTGGGTTCTTTACCACTGAGCCACCAGAGAAGCTCCATAATACAGATTATGTGTTTCTAAATCATAGTCTTTAAATATTGTCTACATTCAAACCCAAATAGAAAAATATTAATTTTATGTACAATTACAAAGGATAGAAATGAAATTATCTTCATACATGTATGTTTTATACATACAATAAAATGTTCTTTAACCTTTAACATTACTTGTTATAAAAATATAAAGTGTGAATAGATCTAGTGAAAAAATGATGTGTAAGGTAAAAAGTATGTCATCTGGTTATTAATATTAAGCCTATAATATCAAAAATAAAGAGTAAACCAGAGATATGAATATTTATAGTAGACAAAAATCTATATGCCAATGATAATTATTCTTAAAATGAAAGTTTGAAAAATAAAAATGTTTAAAAACATTACAGCTATAATTGTGACAAAAATACATGGCTGTCTTAGGTAAATAAAAGCAATAATTGAAGATAGTTTTTCACTAACATAAGTAGCAAAAGTAACATATATCAAAAAATGGCATGTTATGTAATATTATGTGGGTTTTTGCTTTCTTAAAACGTACCTAAAATTCAACTATGTATTAGCAAATTAAACATAAAAATGCATACAAGAAGTTTTACACCATACCCAACTGGGATCAATTCCGGCTGTTATTTGAAAATTAGTAAAAGTGATCCAGTTCATCAACAGGATAAAGAAGAAGAAACAAATGACTGTATTGATCAATGTAAACAACAACAACAACATCTACTATTTGAAGAATTCCAACATTCTTTTATTATAAAATTCTCAGAAATCTAGAAATAGAGGGAAACTTCCTCGACTTCAGAATTTCTACAAAAACTCTATAGCTAAAGGAATACTAATGAGAGAAAGTTGACCTTCTGACCCCAAAGATAGGAACAAAGCAAGAAGGTCCTTTCTGACTACTTCTATTCAACAATGTGCTGAATGTCATAAAAGAGAAAATATAGAGATCAGAAACAAAGAAATAAAACTATCCTTGTTCACAGATTATATGGTTGCCTATGTAACACATTCTGAAGAATCAACAAAAATATCTTGAAACTAAAAGTGAATATAGCCAGTCTGTAGTATACAAAATTCACATTAAAAAAATCAATTAATTTCCTATATACAAAAAAATTCATAATATGTATTTGAAACGTAAAAAGTTAAACTGCACCAAAAAGTGAAATATGTGGGTGTAAATCTAATCAAATATGTACAGAATTTATTTATGGAAAAATAGAATATTCTAATAAAAGAAATCAAAGTTCTAAATAAATGGAGCTACATTTCATGTTTATGGAGTAGAAGATTTGATATTGCTAAGATGTTAGTATATCCCAAATTCACCTATAGATACAATGCAACCTCAATCAGTATCCCATAAAACTATTTTGTACATATGCTCAAACTGCCTGTAAATTCTATATGGAAAGACAAAAGACTTGGTAAAGCCAAAATAATATCAATGACTGTATCTAGCACTTAAGGCTGTGGTTTCATATCATTCCCTAATAAAAGAAGCTAGAACTTTTGGAGAAGTGACTGATTCCAGGACAGGAACAGGAAATACACAAGAATCAGCTTATGGAAATCTTCAAAAGCAAAATAAAATACACACAAGTGCACAATCCATTAAGAAAGGGCATTTCAAAGGTGCATAGGAACCAAGCAAAAGAGCTCCACCCGGTCAAAGCTAGAATAATCTGACTGAAAAGTATTAGATTATATTCCAAAGTATAAAATATCCATGAGTTCATGAAGATATAAATAATTTAATAAATAAATAAATGGATATTGGGAGATAAATCTCAGGGAGAACTTTTTTTAAATATGTAAATAATCCTCCCTTGAGGAAAGGGAGCATAACTTCCCATTTTTAAATGTGGGTGTAGTGGCCTATTTCCAAAGATTATAGCATGAAAAGGAAGAAAAAAGAATAACTTTACAGTGTAGAAAATACAATCCTAAATACAATCAAATACAATGTGACTGTCAAATACAATCTCGGTCACATGATCAAGGTCAATATCAACATAAATCAGATGGATGAGCATGTAACCTTGATATGATGTAATCAAAGTGGCATTTTACCTCTGTGGTCTTTCTCCCCAAAAGACACAGGAGCAGTCTAATCATGAGAAAAGCATCAGGAATGTTCCCAATTGAAGGACATGTTACAGATGGCTGACACATACTCCATGCAATTTCCTTTTTTAAGAAAATTATTTATTTTAAATTGGAAGATGATTGCCTTATAACATTGTGTTGGTTTCCATCATATATCCACATGAATCAGTCATAGGTATATGTATTTCAAGTAAAGTTTTTTCTTTTCTTTATGAGAAACAAAGAAAGTTTGAGATATCCGAGCCAAGTAGAACCTAGAGATATAATAACTAAATGTAAGATCCTGAATAGGATTCAAGAACATAAAAAGTAAAAAAGTAAATAAACAAAGAAATCTGAATTATGGATTTTGGCTAAAAATAATATTATCAATATTTGTTCATTAATTGTAACAAAGTTTCCAAACTTATGTAAGATGATGATAATAGGTGAAACTGGGTGTGAGGGAGTTATATAAGACTTCTCTGTATTATTTTTTAAGTTTTTCTGAAACTAAGCATCCTAAAAAGTTTATTTAAAAATAGAAATAAAAATGTTCTTATATTTCTGCTCATTTTAATTCTTAACCTCTTGAAAGTTTTATTAGGCTTGTCTTTCTTTTGCATTTACTTTCAAAATACTCCTGTACATTTGTTTTTCTGTTAAATCATGTCTTTAATTAGAGTACAATACCCTTTTGTTTACAGTTCTCAAGCTACAGTTCTCAAGCTGTCAATGTAGATAATCTATGGAAAAAGAAAAGTAATGTAAAGATACTCTTTCTTCTAATATGGAACACTAGAGCTATACTCGGAGAAGACAATGGCACCCCACTCCAGTACTCTGGCCTGGAAAATCCCATGGACTGAGGAGCCTGGTGGGCTGCAGTCCATGGGGTCACAAAGAGTCGGACACGACTGAGCGACTTCACTTTCACTTTTCACTTTCATGCATTGGAGAAGGAAATGGCAACCCACTCCAGTGTTCTTGCCTGGGGAATCCCAGGGACGGGGGAGCCTGGTGGGCTGCCGTCTATGGGGTCGCACAGAGGCGGACACGACTGAAACGATTTAGCAGCAGCAGAGCTATACTGATATTTATAAATTATATGTGCATTGGTTAATTAAGTATCACTAGAGGGAATTTCCAAGAAGGCAATGGCACCCCACTCCAGTACTCTTGCCTGGAAAATCCCATGGACGGGGGAGCCTGGTGGGCTGCGGTCTACGGGGTCGTACAGAGTCGGACACGACTGAGCGCCTTCACTTTCACTTTTCACTTTTATGCGTTGGAGAAAGAAATGGCAACCCACTCCAGTGTTCTTGCCTGGAGAATTCCAGGGACGGGGGAGCCTGGCAGACTGCGGTCTATGGGGTCGAACAGAGTCAGACATGACTGAAGCGACTTAGCACCAGCAGCAATGGCACCAGAGGGCATTTGGAAGTAATTGTGAATTGTTCTCACAGAAATTTGGTGGTTGTTTCTGAGACAGAGACATGATAAGAGGATAAAAATAATAAAAAAGGCAAAAGGGAGTTAAAATCCTTTAAATGGTGTTGTTGATTTAGACTATAATGTATAATTGTAAAAGTTTTCTTGCTTTCTCATTATAAAATTAATAAAAATGCTTTTAGTCTGAATGATTAATATACACCTTGCAAAAAGTTTATTACCACATATGCTATTACATTTGTCAAAAAAGTCAATATGAGAATTTAATCTAATTTGGAAAACTAAGAGAACATAAAGTAAAGTTTGAAACCGAACTATGTGTATGAAAGTACATGGTAAAAAGCTATACAAATGTAAACATAATGGAACATAATTTCTTAATGATTGATGGATACACATACTTGAAAGCATACCATAGCTTGTCATGTTATTGCTGAAAATATCTATTGTCTGGTATAAACAAAGTTATTATTTACTTCCAAGTGGAAAGAAACAACAAAATATGTGAAACAATAGTCATGCTTGGGAAGGTATCAAAAGAATTGATAAAACTAAAATAAGGAACTTATCTATATAGTCAATTCAGTCATTCTTGCTAATGTGTGCACAAGATATAGTTTTTTATTTTATTATTTTATTTTTTAACTTTACAATATTGTATTGGTTTTGCCATATATCGAAATGAATCCGCCACAGGTATACATGTGTTCCGCATCCTGAACCCTCCTCCCTCCTCCCTCCCCATACCATCCCTCTGGGTCGTCCCAGTGCACCAGCCCCAAGCATCCAGTATTATGCATCGAACCTGGACTGGTGACTCGTTTCCTATATGATATTATACATATTTCAATGCCATTCTCCCAAATCATCCCACCCTCTCCCTCTCCCATAGTTTTTAGATTGAGAGACCCCTAAAATAAAAGATAAAGTTTATTGGTGACAATGTAAAATACACAGTCTTTACATGTGTGTCAATTGAACATTAAAAAATAAAAATGACACACAAAAATTTACCTTCCATCTTTGAATGACTGACAATGATCAGTAAATATTTTTTTTTAAATGAATGACCTCCTAAAGCAGTTGACTATTTAGGATTTATTAAAACTCATGATTTTACTGTAAAAACTGTTATTGGAAAACTCAAAATGGTAAAAATGTACTTTATTATGCTAGTGGCACTATTTAAAGTTTAAAATATGCTTTTTTCCCATAAATGTCAGAATTTTGATATGAACTAGAGAAAGGAGGTTAAAAGAGATTAGCTGACTGCATTCTAAAAAACTAGGTATTTTCAAATTCTTGACTCACAGAAGTTCAAACAAACAAATGTGTGTCCATGGGACAACACAAAAAATAAAAGGTGTGGAGTCATGTCTATTTAAAATCAAATGTATAGCTCACTTTTTAACTGGTAAAACTGTACATCAAATTTCCCTCAACCAAAAAAATAAATGTTTCCCTAGAATAAAAAGAATATTAACTGAGTAAAATCCATCCTTAAATATTTGAAGAGATGAGAGCCCTGATGAAACAGAGTGCCAGCAAACCATCTATCTGCAAGTGTTCATGAATTTCTGATGCATCTCTGGGACAAGCTTTAAGTACTTATTATGAACTAACCAGCTGAATGAAAATTCATCATTCTGGTGCTCAGTTAACATTAATGCTACAAATCACTATATACATGAGATTAGAGAATGCTAACTATTGTGTAATCTTTGAAAATGTAGAGATTGATTAACATCTCATCTGTAACACAGCGGTACCAGGTTCATGTCCTGTATATATTAATGTTTTATTAATCAATGCAATTAATATCATAATTTTCCCTTCATATTGCATTTGAAAGAAAGTATTATTCAATTTTATTCAACAATGGCAACAATTTTCAGCCTATCATATACAGAATATTGAGATATTGTGCCCAAAAATGGATTCTCCTGCCATGTTAGTTTGGGAAATCAGAATACAATTACCCTTGGTTATATGTTCACAATGCATATTTGCTGCAAGAACTTCAGTAATATGATTTTCTTGAGTTTCCTAAATATATCTGGATTGGAAACATTTGTGAAAGGAAAAAGATTATGTACCCTTACTGTTAAAAATTCTTATATGAGGAAAGCCTCAGTAACTATAATACAAACTTATTCTGTAATAACCCTAGTTCATCACTGTGCCTTCACAAAACAGGCTCTCTTTCCTATTATAAATGCTTTTTCACTTTAAAAGCTCAAATGGGTCATAGTAATCTTCTATGTATACTTTCAGTATCATAGCTAGACACTAGGCATCTCAAGAGGAAAAGGGATCATATTATAGACCTTCAGAGTTGAAGCAGTTCTTTAAACAGTATCTTGAACATAGTATGTACTAAAATAGCAATGATAATTTGGATATTGATGTTTCTGACCTAAGGCTCTTTCTACATTTGATGAAGAATGAGTTGAGGCACAATATGTGCTGTGTCTCTGCGTGTTTAATTCAATACCAAAATATATAAGACAGGAAAATCCAAATGGAATCTTAACCATAAGATATTTTCCAGGCAATGAACCTGTGTGTCCCTAGCCTAAGTTCCCAAATCTACATAGATTAGTGTAATTTTAAAAATACATTAGGGGAGGTGAGGTCAGCGAAATGGAGGGTTAGGAGGTTCCAACACTTATCTCACCCAACTCCCCCCAAAAAAGAAAATGCAACAAATGAACAGCTGCAATTCAACAAAAATAGCTCAGGGAAAGCTTTGAATTACAGAAAAGCAGCAGCAAAAATTCCACCAAGATAAAAAACTGAGAATGGCCACATAGAAAATCACAGGGAACATTTTGCCTGCATCGCCCTCTCACCCCATCCTCCAGTCAAGAACAGCACAGTGCCAGGTGGGATTGCCTTAGAAGAAAGATAGCCCACAGGAAACAGAGAGTAGGAGGATCCCTGGAAGGCTAGCCACGTGGATTCTTGCACTCTTTGATAAAAATATCTCCTTCAATCTTCACTAAAGCTGACACCAGCTGATGGGGCTGCCTAGAGCCCCCCACTGCTATACCTACTCCAGGGGATAGGGTGTTGCTCTGATGAGACCTGACTGCAAGGGGCCCCAGTCAGTGCTGGGCCCTGCTCTCCAAAACCAGGTTACCATAGTGCCTCAGCACACACAGACCACAGCTGTCAATACTCAGACTGCTTCACAGTTCCAGGTCAGATTTGTCCCAGGATATCTGGGTAGCCTCTGCTGAGCTCTGGTACAGGTTCCCAAAACAAGGCTTTGATGGATCATGACATGCTGCTGCTGTCCTGCTGCTGTTCCCTGCAGCTCCAGCTGGGACTTAGATCCACCTTCTCCAGGCTGTGTTGATACCACACCCTGCCCTCTGTGCCTAATCCACTAGTCCTTGTCATTTCAGGACCCCTGCTACTGCTGCGCTGACCCCTCAGCCATAGTTACCATGGTGATCTCCAGAGACACAGACCCTTGGTTCCACAGGAGATCTGCACATGGCCACACCTTAGACAGCAGTACTACTTCTGTAGCAGGTCAACTTGTACCTCAGTATCCAGGTGATATGTTAGCTCTGCATGTGCCTGATCTCAGGATTCTAGCTCTGCTGTTGCTCTGAGTCCCAGCACGCAAGACCGGATTCTAGGAGGGATCCCCTTGGTTACAACCTCCTTTCCAAGGCAAAAAAAAAAAAAAAAAAAACACAAGAGGACCCTAGTAGCTTTGTCTCTGTTGGTGGTGGTTTAGTTACTAAGTCGTGTCTGACACTCTTGCTAACCCCATGGACAGTAGCCTGCCAAGTCCCTCCTTCCATGGGATTCTCCAGGCAAAAATACTGGAGTGGGTTTCCATTTCCTTCTCCAAACCTTGTTTTTAAGGATACTCATAACCCTAATCACAACTGCCCCAAGGACCAATGAAGTCTTGGCTGCAGAAGACACCCCTCCCCACAAGTCATGTACCATAGCTAATAGAGCTACAGCTACAGAGCTGCTGGGCCACCATGACTTACAAAGAACCAAAGCTACTGCAACCCATCCAGCTGGTGTCCTCACTGCCACCATTGGGTGAAAGTCTTTCCCCACTGAACTGAGTTCAAAAAGACTTAAAGAGGTGACTGTGCCCTCAGTTGTGCAGACATCAGAACAAAGGCATGAAAAACACAAAAATCCAGGAAACATTACACCAAAGGAAAACAATTTTCCAGTAACTCTACATAAAAAATGTTGATCTGCAAGTTATCTAAAAGGAATTCAAAATCATTGGTTTAAGGAAGCTGAGCAAGTTTCAAGAGGCTACAGATAGACCATTCAATAAACTCAGGAAAACAATGCATGGACAAAATGAGGAGTTCAATAAAAAGAAACCATAAAAAAGAACTAAACAAATCCTTGAAACAAAGGATACAGTGTACAAAATAAAACATGAAATAGAGAACTTCAACAGCAGACATAATTAGACAGAAGACAGAACCTATGAACTTCAACAAAGATCTTTAGATATTATCCAGTCGAAGGAGGGAAAAAAAAAGATATTAGAATGAAGAGAGTAAATAAGATCTACGTGAATTATGGGACACGAGCTAACAAAACTAAACATGTTATGGAAATTTAGATTAAAATGAGAGAAAGGGACAAACCATTTATTTCCAAAAAGTAATGGCTAAAATCTTCCCCTAAACTGTGGTTAAAATATGGCCATTCAGGTACCAAAAGCTCAAATATCCCCAAAGGTGTTCAACTCAAAGAGATCTTCACTGAGAGTGGGGGTAATTATACTTATTTCAGGCAAAATAGACTACAAGTGTAAACCTGTAACAAGACACAGAAAGTCAGTATATATTAACACAAAGGTCAGTTCCTGAAAAGGATGTGCTATTGTTTAGCTAATAAGTTGTATCTGGCTCATTTGTGACCCCATGGACTGTACCATGCCAGATGCCTCTGTCCATGAGATTTCTAGGCAAGAATACTGGAGTGGGTTGTCATTTCCTCCTGCAGGGAATATTCCTGATCCAGGGATTGAACCCACATCTCCTGCATTGGCAAGAGAATTCTTTACCACTGAGCCACCAGAGAAGCCCAAAGAAGATTGAAAACTTGTAAACATACACAAACTCAATATGGTGCATATAAATATATCAAACAATTATTAACTGATTTGAAGAGAGAAATATATAGCAATATAATAATGGTAAAGAATATCAATATCTCACTGCTGACCATTGCTAGATCATCCAGGTAGAAAATCAAAGAAAATAATAGATTTGAATTATACTTTATATCAAATGAATAGACATACACAGAACATCCCATCCAATAGCACCAGAATACACATTTTTCTCAAGCGCACATGGAATATTCTGAACAGACAATATGTTAGATCAAAAAACAAGTCCCAATAAATTTAAGAAAATTAAAATATAAGAAATATCTTTTCTTAACACAACTAGAAGTCAAAAGCAGGACAAATGCTAAAAATTCACAAATATGTAACAATGAGACAACACATCTCTGACCAACTAATGGATCAAAGAATTAATCAAAATGAGTATCAGAAATTATCTTGGGATAAAAAACAGTGAAAACACAACATACCAAAATTCATATGGTGGAGTAAAACCAGTTTTAAGATGGATGATTATAGTGACATAGGGTTACATTTTTAAAATATCTCAAATTATCTCATCCTGATCTTAAATCTCAAGAGAAAAAAATAGTAAGAATACACTAAGTTCAACATTTACAGAAAGAAAAACTATGAAGACTGATGTCAAAATAACTGAAAAAGAGACTAGAAAGATAATGAAAATTCCAACAAAATGAAGTTTTTTCTAAGTCAATAAAATTGATAAGTATTTTTAGCTAGACTCACCAGGAAGAAAACAGATGTGATGCCATTTCATGCAATTATAAATGAATGAGGAAATCATTGTGATATCACAGAAATACAAAGGATTGTAAAATACTACTATAACCATGTATATACAAAGAAAATGTAAAACCTGAAAGAACTGCATTAATTCCTAGAAACAAACAACTTACCAAGACTGAATCATGAAACAGAAATTTGAAGAGATTGATCATTAGCAAGAAGATTTTACCAATAATTTATAAATCTTCCAGTAAATAAAAGCCCAAGAGTAGATGGCTCCACAGATGAATTCTACCAAACATTTAAAGAAGAATAAATACAACTATTTCTCAAACTCTAACAAAAAACTTGAAGAGGAAAGAGCTCATTAATGAGACCAGCATTATCCTGACTAAAGATTGACAAGGACTTTACTATCCTGACAAAGACTTACAGTCAAGGACACGGCAAGAAAAAGAAAACTACAGGTCGTTATGTCTGATAACGTAGGTATAACCATTCTCAACAACTTGCCAGCAAGCTGAGTTCAAGAATATGTTATAAAATGATCTACATTATGAGACTTAATTTTGCAATATACAGATGATTCTAAATATGCAAATCACCAAAGATGATACACCACATTAACAGAATGAAAGAAAAAGATAATATGATTATTTCAATAGGTATCGAAAAATATTTGAAAAACTTCAATATCCATTCATAATAAAAATTCTCAACAAACAAGTAATAGAAAGAGACTCCTTGGCATAGTAAAGGTCACATATGATAGGACCACATTACCATTTCTATTCAACATAATAATGGAAATGCTACCCACAGTAAGTTAACAAGAAATAGAAATAAAAAACTATCCATATGAGAAAGGAAGATGTAAAATTAACTATTTGCAGATGATATAATCTTATACATAAAAAACTTGACAATTTTCACCAAACAAAACTGTTCAATTCAGTTCAGTCACTCAGTCGTGTCCAACTCTTTGCAACCCCATGAACCGCAACATGCCAGGCCTCCCTGTCCATCACCAACTTCTGCAGTTTACTCAAACTCATGTCCACCGAGTTGGTGATGCCATCCAACCATCTCATTCACTGTCATCCCCTTCTCCTCCTGCCCTCAATCTTTCCGAGCATCAGGAATTTTTCCAATGAGTCAACACTTCGCATGAGGTGGCCAAAGTATTGGAGTTTCAGCTTCAACAGCAGTCCTTCCAATGAACACCCAGGACTGATCTCCTGGACTGGTTGGATCTCCTTGAAGTCCAAGAGACTCTCAAGAGTCTTCTCCAACACCACAGTTCAAAAGCATCAATTCTTCAGGGCTCAGCTTTCTTTATAGTTCAATCTCATATCCATACATGACCACTGGAAAAACCATAGCCTTGACTAGACAGACCTTTGTTGACAAAGTGATATCTCTGCTTTTTAATATGCTGTCTAGGTTGGTCATAACTTTCCTTCCAAGGAGTAAGTGTCTTTTAATTTCATGGCTGCAATCACCATCTTCAGTGATTTTGGAGCCCAGAAAAATAAAGTCTGACACTGTTCCACTGTTTCCCCATCTATTTGCCATGAAGTGATGGAAGCAGATGCCATGATCTTAGTTTTCTGAATGCTGAGCTTTAAGACAACTTTTGCACTCTCCTCTTTCACTTTCATCAACAGTCCCTTTAGTTCTTCTTCACTTTCTGCCATAATGGTGGTATCATCTGCATATCTGAGGTTATTGATATTTCTCCCAGCAATCTTGATTCCAGCTCGTGCTTCCTCCAGCCCAGCATTTCTCATGCATATAAGTTTAATAAGCAGAGTGACAATACACAGCCTTGACATACTCCTTTTCCTATTTGGAGCCAGTCTGTTAGGATAAAATAATAAAACTGTAAGAAATAAAATTAACTTCAAAAATCTTGTATTTTATACACTAATGAATTATGTTAAGGAGAAATTAAGGAACAGTCCTATTCACAACAATATTAAAACCTGTAAAATACTTAGGAATAAATCTAACAAAGGAGGTGAAAGACCTGTACACTGAAATCTAAATATATTGATGAAAGGAAATTAAAAAGATACAAATAAACGTCAAGCTATTCCATGTTCTTGGGTTGAAATAGTTGAATTAATTTGTGATAATGTCCAAAGTATTCAAAAAATTCTAAAGGTTCAATGTAATTTCTATCTAAGTTTAAGTGGCATTTTTCACAGAAGTAGAAAATAAAGCTATTCAAATATTTGTGCAAAGCAAAAGGACTTTGAATAGCCAAACAATTGTGAGGAAGAAGAAATCAGGAGATGTCATACTCTGATTCCAAATTATACCACAAAGGTATGTTATCATAACAATAAAGTATGGGCTAAAAACAGGCACACAGACTAATGAATCAAACTTCAGAGCTCAGATATAGGCCACCACATATGTGGTCAACTAGTATTTGACAAGAACATAATACAATCTCCTCAATAAATTATGCTGCTGGGAAAAAACATGATTTCCACATGCAAAAGAATGAAACTGGACCCCAGTCTTATGCCACTCATAAAATTAAGTCCAAATAGATAAAAGATTTCAATGTATTAATAATACTTGAAACTACAAAACTTCTAGAGGAAACCACTGGGAAAAAAGATCCTTGATATTGGTCTTGGCAGTGATTTCATGGACAAGACACTGAAAGCAAAGGCAACAAAAGAGAAAAAGTGGGAATGTATCAAACTAAAAACCCTTCTGTGTAGTAAAGGAAACAATCAGAAAATTGAAAAGGCAATCTACAGAATGAAGACAATGCCCTCAAATCTTATATCTGGTAAGAGATTTAATATCCAAAGTACATAAAAAGCTCATACAACTCAAAAGCAAAATAGAAAAAAGAATGCAGTTTAAAAATATACAAAGAATCTGAGTAGGAATTTTTCCAAAGAATACATACAAATGGCCAATAGGTATATGAAAAGGGCTCAGTACCACTAATCATCAGGAAAATGCAAGTCAAAACCACAATGAGGTATCACATCACACATTTTAGGATGGCTATTATCAAAAAGACAAGTGAAAAGCACTGATGAGGATGTGGAGAAAAGGCAACTATTACACACTGTTCGTGGGAATGTAAAACAGCCCAGCCATTACAGAAAATAATAGGATCATTTCTCAAAGATTAAACTACCTTATGATTCAAAAATTTCATGTCTGGCTATTTATCCAAAGGAATTAAAATCAGTATCTTAAGAAGATACCTTCATACCATGTTCATTGCAGCAATGAAAAATAGCTAAGACATGGAAATGACCTAAATGTCTTGTAATGGATGATTGAATAAAGAAAAAAGTGACATATAAGTATATATAATTGAATATTATTTATTCAGCCATAAAAAGTAAGGAAGTCTTACCACTTGCCATAACAAAGCAACATGAATATGAATCTGTAGGTCATTAGGCTAAGTGAAATAAGTCAGACATGGAAAGACAGATACTGTATGGAATAACTAATGTGTGAAATCTTTTTTTAAAAAGCTAATTATCAAATAAAAAGAGGTAAGAATGCTGATTGCCAAGGGGCTGGGGGAGCAGGAAATAGGATAGTATAGGTCAAATAATGTAAATTTTCAGTTATGAAACAGTAAATTCTGAGGATCTAACACATAGCATAGCTACAATGATTAATAATACTCTATCATATACTTGAATGTTCCTGAGAGTAGACGTTAAGTGTTCTCATCACACACACATTCACACACACACACACATACACAGAGATGATGGATGTTAATTATGTTAATATGGTAATCATTCTACAATGTGTGTGTACATTAGATCATCATGTTGTGCACTTGAAATATATACAATTATATTTGACAAATTTTCCCTCAATAAATTTCTAAAATTCATCAAACAAGCAGGAAATGTAAAAATAGGTACAGAATATTCACTACTTAGACTGCTTAGTTTAAGGAGATATAATTACATAAAATGGTTTTATGAAATGAGCAGGATTTTGAGAAGACTGCAATCCAACTGCTAGAATTCAGATAAACTTTATACGAATTCATAAATTTGTATTTGAATAAATGTTTATATTAATTTTAATTCACCTTTTTTCTATATTAATAACTAAACAGCTTTTAAGATTTTCTTTGAAGCTATTGGTTGAAAAGTTATTAGAAAACAACAAATGTTTATCATATCTCTGATATATTACCTCAAATTAATTATGTGAATCTGTTTTAATATCAGAGAAAATTGTGATAATAGATTGCAAAAACCTTAATGATCACTTATGTGCTCTTTATGTCTCTCATCTTATTTTTATCCTTTGTTTCCTAAGTCCTGAGTTTCCAACAGTGCTTACTTTTATACAAGACAACTTTTAAAAAATTGTAAAGAAAAGCTGTTTTCCCATGAATTTTCTTTACAAAAAATTGTTAAGAAAAGATGTTTTCCCATCCCTTCTGATTTGAATATTTTGAATACAAATCTGCTTTATTTTTATTCAGTTGTTTTTGTTAAGGTAGTCATGAATTCATGACCTGGCACTTTTATCAGAACTTTTAAAAACTGCATAGAACAGCCCACTATATCTCAAACTTCTCAGAAAAGCATTATATCGTTCCCTCTGTCTCACCCAATGAAACTGAAAAACTACTAATTGACAGAAATAAATTTAGTGTTCTAAATATAATCTACCATTTTATGTGCATAAATGATTGAGATCCCTTTAAAAAAAAATCCCACAAGGTATCACTATTCCATTTATCCTATCAGTCACCCAAAAGGTATATTTATTTTTATACTTTTGAGAAATATTATTTGCAACTATAAAATGCACCTGTTTTCCTATTAGGCATTAGATATTTTTTACTTGAATTGTGCCAGAGTTAGAAATTCCCAGTCCAGTGAACTTTTCCTTGCAAAGTTTCCACCGTTCTATTTAATACCTTCTAAAAATCAAGGTCATCACTATATTTCTTTCATAATAATTCACAATATAATATTTTAAAGTGTCTATGAAAGTTGTTCAGTTGTGTTCAACTCTTGAAACCCCATGGACTGAATTCTCCAGGCCAGAATACTGGAGTGGGTAACCATTCCCTTCTGCAGGGGATCTTCCCAATGCAGGGATTGCACCCAGGTCTCCCACACTGCAGGTGGATTCTTTACCTGCTGAGCCACCAGGGAAGCCCATGATATTCTAAAGCACAACTCTAATAGGAGAAAATCTAGTATTTTATTTGCCATTTCCACTCAAGTCTGAATATACTTACATGAAAAAAACAAACTTTTTGTTAATTCACATCACATTTTTAGGGAAAATTATGTTAAGTTTCATGAAATACTAAGAAATATCTCATTGTATGGATAAAAACAATACACCTGTAATCATATTTGTTATCAGACATAGAAATTTATTTTTTCTATTATTTAATATGATTCACTAATACAGACTTTATATGATTGTGCAACATTTATTTCACATTGAACAAAATTATCAAACTGTTTTTGTTTTCTTTATAAATGTTTCCATCATATTAGAATATTTAATAAAAAACCTTTAATAAATTTTCTAAAACAAGGCTACTTAACTTTTCATTTTAGGTAGCTTTTGAAGAATATTTTATAACATATATTTTATGTAAAAGGTTTATATTTAGGCCATGAATCATACATTTAAATTTAAAATATATATGTCTAGAAATTATAAAAAGTCATATAAACCAGGTGTGTATACATATAAAATATGTGTTTACATGTAAACAGTCTGTAATATGCATGCTATCTATCTGCATATGTGTTTATCTACCATCAGTCTATTGTGCTCAGACAACCAACTTATGGAAAAGTAAAATCTCTCTGAAAGTGAGCTGGGGGCGGGGGACGTTTATGATGCTATGATTTGAAAGAAGCTTATGGCTCAGCTGGTAAAGAATCCACGTGCAAAGCAGAAGACCTGGTTCAATTCCTGGGTTGGGAAGATCCCCTGGAGAAGGGAAAGGTTACCCACTCCATTATTCTGGTTTGGAGAATTCCATGGAAGGCAGTCCATGGGGTCGCAAAGAGTCGAACACAACCGAGAGACTTTCACTTTCCTGAAGCTGCAAAGACAAAAACAGAGGGTTAGAAAGATCAAGTGACTATGACTCACAAGCTCTAGCTCTTTCCTCCAATAAAGTGGGTAAAGTCTTCATGTAGAGAAGAGCCTTAGTTCAAGGACAGGAAAATAGGAGGGAGCTCATGTGTGATCTATGGATTTCCGGGGGGAAACAAAGGAAACAATGCTATTGTAGTTTGAATAAACTGACGGGCCTAAATCTTAGAGGAGGACAAACAATACAGCAAGATTGAATCTGAAAGTTTTCTTGCCTCTCTCAAAGACTTGGGGTCTAGATCTGGGATATTAAAAGTAATAAACTCATCAATGAAAAGATCATATACTTCTTATCACAAACCATCAATAAAAAATAATGAACTCAAATTCTCATGCCAAGAGTCTTTGCTCCCCTTCCTTTGTCACTTCCTTAAAATTGGAGATGGTATATTACAACATCCTTCACTTCTTAGCTCTAATTCTGGTAGTGAATTCACTTTATGACAAATAGATGGGGAAACAGTGACAGACTTTATTTTCCTGGGCTCCAAAATCACTGCAGATGGTGACTGCAGCCATGAAATTTAAAGACGCTTACTCCTTGGAAGAAAAGCTATGACCAATCTAGACAGCATATTAAAAAGCAGAGACATTACTTTGCCAACAAAATTCTGTCTAGTCAAAGCTATGGTTTTCCCAATAGTCATCTATGGATATGAGTGTGTATGTTAGTTGCTCAGTCGTGTCTGACTCTTTGAGAACCCAGGGACTGTAGCCTGCCAGGCTTCTCTATCCATGGAATTCTGCATTCAAGAATATGGGAGTGGATTGTCTTTTCCTTCTCCAGAGGGAATTCCCAACCCAGGGATTGAACCCTAGTCTTCTGCATCGGAGGCAGATTCTTTACCATTTGAGCTACAGGGAAGTGATGTGAGAGTTGGACTATAAAGAAAGCTGAGCACTAAAGAATTGATGCTTTTGAACTGTGGTTTTGGAGAAGACTTTTGAGAGTCCCTTGGAGTGCAAGGAGATCAACCCTGAATATTCACTGGAAGGACTGACACTGAAGCTGAAACTCTAATACTTTGGCCACCTGATGTGAAGAACTGACTCATAGGAAAAGACTCTGCTGCTGGGAAAGATTGAAGGCAGGAGGAGAAGGGGATGACAGAAGATGAGATGGTTGGATGGCATCATTGACTCGATGGCTGTGAGTTTGAGCAAGCTCCGGGAGTTGATGATGGACAGGAAAGCCTGGTGTGCTGCAGTCTATGGGGTCACAAAGAGTCAGATACGACTGAGCGGCTGAACTGAACTGGTAGTGACAATTAGTGTCATGTTACTAGTTGTGGGTTTGGTACTGCTTCAGGGTCATCCTCAAACACAAGGCAAAAAACCTTTCAGGATCATTGCCTATTTATCTTTATAATCCTCAACTGTCATGACCTTACCCTAGGGAATAATTTCAACTACCCATGGAAAGAATACTTTCTTGTTGATGACACCTGCTATTCAGCAAACACTGAAAGTTCTTTTTGTAAAGGCACCATCATCTCTCATCAATTTTGGTGCATATATGTAAGATGAGTTACTCTCCATCAAAAGACACCCCTTGAAAAAATGGGCAACTGCTCTTTTAAGGTTAGAAAATTTCCTTTGGGAAAAAAAAAAGAAAAATTCCTTTGCTAGTAGTTCATGGGTCTCATATAGACTCATATTCTTTATGTTCCTATGGCAGCAAAGCTGGCATTTTTGCAGCTAATGAAAAGCTTAGCATGGTCAGAGAATTCTAGGACAGTATCTCACATCTATTAGGGGTCTGGATATTACAAAGCTTCCTGTTTCCTCACTGTTAAGAAGCCTGAACTTTCTTCTCCACTGTCTCCTGCATTGCTTCATACCCATGATGTTAATTTGGTGATGCAATTTTGGGGCACTGATCTCTTAAAAAATCATGAATAACCCTTAGCAAGGCTCTCACAGGAAGTACTCAGCTCCAACTCTCTTTTTATCTATAGTGGAGATGAAGAACCAGTTGGGAGATTTTAGACTTTCTCAATAAGTGGTCAAACAGCTCAAGGAGCAGTAACAGGATTCTTTCAGAATCTACTTCCTCAAAAAAAAAAAAAAAAACGTGGGGGAGAAAAATTAAATCAATAAACATAATTAGGTAATTTAAAAGGGGCTCCTCAGGCGATTCAGTGGTAAAGAATCTGCAATGCAAGAGACACAGGTTTGTTCCCTGGGTCAGGAAGATCCCCTGGAGAAGGAAATGGCAATCCACTTCAATATTCTTGGCCGGGAAATCCCATGGACAGAGGAGCCTGCCAGGCTACAGTCCATGGGGTTGCAAAGAGTTAGACACAACTAAGTGTCCACACTTTGGAGAAGGCAATGGCACCCCACTCCAGTACTCTTGCCTGGAAAATCCCATGGATGGAGGAGCCTGGTAGGCTGCAGTCCATGGGGTCGCGAAGAGTCGGACACGACTGAGCGACTTCATTTTCACTTTTCACTTTCATGCATTGGAGACGGAAATGGCAACCCACTCCAGTGTTCTTGCCTGGAGAATCCCAAGGACGGGGGAGTCTGGTGGGCTGCCATCTATGGGGTCGCACAGAGTAGGACATGACTGAAGTGATTTAGCAGCAGCAAGTGTCCACACTTAGTGTGGACCAAACAACAAGATAATTTATTAATATATTTTCAACTAACTTCATCAATAACTAATATTAGTGGGAAATATTGAAATAATTTAGGGCATTTTTTCACACTGAGATATAGTTTTCACTATTTTGTTGTCAAATGCAATGATAAAATCCTGCTGGAAACATGGAAACATTTCCTCAAGCAAAAGATAGATTTTCATTAGATTGGACCCTACTTTCTAGACGAACTCTCTTATCCACTGTTCTCTGATCCACCTTATGGAGGCAGGGTTTCCTCTGTATCTGTTAACCTCCTGGACCACAGTGAATGGGGACAGTGCTATTGAGGAGAATCATCTTGAGGGATTCACAGTTTCACAAACTAAGTAATACAATAACTTTTGTCATCCAAGTGTTGGGGTTGCAAGGCTGTCTCCCCAAGAATTCTTGAGGGTTCTTGACCTAGTTTCTGGAATAAAAAGGCAATCAATGTTTACTTCATTATCGTCATTTTTAGTTGAGAACTCTTATTCCTATGTGTTTGAAAGTGGAATGATGAACTCTTTTCAACCTCTTGTTATGTAGTATCTATCAACATTCTGTATAATCATACTCTTTGTTTCAAGCTAGTAAAATATCCAACTAAATATAGAGATATAATAGAGCAGTAATACGAACTGAAACATAAAACAGTGAATGTATGAAATGAGGTATGAAAAGAGGTCAAGCAGTACCACTTTAAAACACTCTAATTTGAATTCTATAATTATAGGTGTCACAGAAATTTTGCCACCCTTTTTGCATCTTTTGTTAAGCAGAGAATATAAAGAGGTATACACTTACAGCAAGAAGATATGAAGTTTCAAAGGGCAAAAACCTATTAAATTTGTTAGATAATACTGAGTAAAGAGAGAACATATTATTATAATAAAGAAATAAAACTAAGCTGCAAAGTGAGATGTACAATTTTCATTTTTAAAATATGGTATCCTGTTGTATTTTAGAAATAGATGTGTGAATCCTGGAAAACACTTGTTCAGTGTTTATAAAATTAGGTATGTATAAAATACATTAGGATTCTAGTGTACCTCTTCTGCTTTTAATTGCTTGTGCATTCCTTTGTGGTTTCTCATTATAGCCCTATTGCTTTTCAAGCAGCTAATTAACCTCTATTATTAGGTGCTTTCTCCACAAAAATACGCTCTGCTTTATATTTAATTACCTTTTCCAAATCCCAGAGCCAGGAGGCTTATAAGATGATAAGGGCAAATGACTATCTGTGGAGTGTAAAGCATATATTTTAGGTGGAGCAAGTGCATATTTATCACTAAGGAATTATTTATTAAAAGTAAATAAAAATAAAACAGCTAAATTAAAAGACTGCATTTAGTATTAGGTATGTTATAAAAATAACTAGACAGAAAATAGCTACTACAAATATACCTAAAAGTATTTCTGTCCTGTCGATTCTTTGTGAATTCTAAGGGTCCTTTCAGTATAAAATATTTAATTTTAAGATTATAACAATTATTAATTTCATTTTTACCAAATGACTATTCATGACACTGTAAAAACTGTTAAAATTATTTAAAAACCAAGTCACTTCAACTACATAGAAACCTAGTGTATATATGTAATTGCACATTATTTCAATACCAATTCTGGTTCAGTAGGGAATAATTTAATAGCCTCCCGTGGCTATTAAAAGAACATTTTGCTACATAAAGCTGATCATGTCATTGTAAGACAAGCCTCACTATTTTTCCTAGAAAATAATAGCTTCACAACATGAAAGTTATTATGATTTAATTTTAATAAAATATCTCTGTATGATGCATTTGAAATTTACGTTAATAGACATTGTATGGAAGAAAGTTACATAATAGATAATAGTTACACTAAAGTTAGGTATTCTATTTTTTTTCTTAATAGAAATACATTGACTGTGGAGAATTGTCTTGATGTATAACAGATGGGACAATGAGGGCAGGAAGAAATGAGCTGCTAGCTGTGAGGGTGGACTGGCATGTTAGAGATGTAAACATAACAAATGCCAAATGTACAAAACATTTTAGGAGGTAAAGCTGATTCCATGATGTATCTGATACAGGAGATGAAAGGTAAGTATGAAGACTTTCCAGGCTGGCTCATGCAACTAGATGGAAGACAGTAGTATGTCTGTTGGAGGAGCTGCTGAACGAGATGAAGTATTGTAAGGACATGAGTTCACTGGTGGGATGAATCTGCAGAGTTGCCACAGCTAAGTATCCTAGTTCTGGTGAACATGATCATCAGATGAGAAGCTTTTAAAGAATACATCTAACTATTATTATCTAATTGTTCTGGAATAGATCCCATATGCAAGTTTTTAAAAGCCCCTAAGTGGTTTCATTGTTAGTCAGCTCTGAGAAACAGAATGAGGCCAGTTATACTTCAATAACTATTAATAGATGCCATATGAATGTAAATGTTCACAAATACAGTTTAAGTATCAAAATCTATAGAAAAAAACATTTAAAATTAAATATAAAAAAATTATGAAAAGTTTTTGGTAATAAAGAGTGATTTTTCAAATAAGGACTCATAATATTTACCTGGAATTTTAATCAATGTATACATTTTTCCCCTAATGGATTTCAGTATTAGTATTTAAAAATATTTTTTTCTCCATTGGTAATGCTGAATATTGTGATTGATCTTACAAAATATCTGAATATAAAAATAATCTACTCTTTTGGCTTTGATGTTTTCTCTTTTAGCTTCTAAATTGTGTTTTCTTATATCTTTCTGCTTTTCCTTTTCTTTCTTCATTAATGCTTTAAATTATTTAAAGTATATCTTAGAGCCTTGGCAAAATGCTGTTAGCTTTTGCCTTGCTTCGTTTTCTTGCCAAGAGAATGTGCTGATCATAGCAAACACACCCTTATAACAACACAAGAGAAGGCTCTTCACGTGGGCATCGCCAGATGGTCAATACCAAAATCAGATTGATTAAATTCTTTGCAGCCAAAGATGGACAAACTCTATACAGTGAGCAAAAAACAAGACTGGGAGCCAACTGTCAATCATATCATGAACTCCTTATTGTCAAATTCAGATTTACATTGAAGAAAGTAAGGAAAACCACTAGACCATTCAGGTATGACCTAAATCAAATCCCTTATGATTATACAGTGGAAGCAACAAATAGATTCAAGGGAATAGATCTGATAGTGTTTCTGAAGAAATATGGACTGAGGTTTGTAACACTATACAGGAGGCGGTGACAAGAGCATCTCCAAGAAAAATAAATGGAAAAAGACTAAATGGTTGTCTGAGGAGGCCTTGCAAATAGCTGAGAAAAAAAGAGAAGCTAAAGGCAAAGGAGAAAAAGAAAGATATACCCATTTGAATGCAGAGTTACAAAGAAAACACAGGAGAGATAAGAAAGCCTTCCTCAATGGTCAATGCAAAGAAATAGAGGAAAACAATAGAATGGGAAAGACTAGAGATATCCTGTGGTGGATTCATTTTGATATTTGGCAAAACTAATACAATTTTGTAAATTTTAAAAATAAAATTAAATTAAATTAAAAAAAAAAAGAAAAAAGAAAGTAAATTAGAGATACCAAGGGAACATTTCATGCAAAGATGGGCACAATAAAGGACAGAAATGGCATGGACCTAACAGAAGCAGAAGATATTAAGAAGAGGTGGCAAGAATACACAGAAGAAATATACAAAAAAGATCTTCAAGACCCAGATAACTACGATAGTGTGATCACTCACATAGAGCAAGACATCCTGGAATGTGCTCAAGTGGGCTTTAGGAAGGATCATCATGAACAAAGCTAGTGGAGGTGATGGAATTCTAGTTGAGCTATTTCAAATCCTAAAAGATGATGCTGTGAATGTGCTGCACTCAATATGCCAGCAAATTTGGAAAACTCAGCAGTGGTCACAGGACTCAAAAAGGCGTTTTCATTCCAATCCCAAAGAAAGTGAAAGTGAAGTCGCTCAGTTGTGTCCGACTCTTTGCGACCCCATGGACTGCAGCCTGCCAAGCTCCTCTGTCCATGAGATTTTCCAGGCAACAATACTGGAGTGGACTGCCATTTCCTTCTCCAGGGGATCTTCCCAACCCAGGGATCAAACCCAGGTCTCCCGCATTGTAGGCAGATGTTTTTATCGTCTGAGCCACCAGGGAAGTCCAATCACAAAGAAAGGCAATGCCAAAGAATGTTCAAACTACTGCACAATTGCACTCATCTCACACACTAGCAAAGTACAGCTCAAAATTTTCCAAGCCAGCCCTCAACAGTACGTGACTGTGAACTTCCAGATGTTCAATCTATATTTAGAAAAGACAGAGGAACCAGAGATCAAATTGCCAACGTCCTCTGGATCATCAAAAAAGCAACAGAGTTTCAGAAAAACATCTACTTCTGCTTTATTGAGTATGCCAAAGCCTTTGACTGTGTGGATCACAACAAATTGTGGAGAATTCTTCAAGAGATGAGAATACCAGATCGCCTAATCTGCCTCCTGAGAAATCTGTATGCAGTTTAAGAAGCAACGGTTAGAACTGTACATGGAACAACAGGCTAGTTCCAAATAGGAAAAGGAGTACGTCAAGGCTGTATACTGTCACCCTGTTTATTTAACTTATATGAAGTGAATATCATGTGAAATGCTGGGCTGGTGAAGCACAAGCTGGAATCAGGATTGCTGGGAAGAAATATCAATTACCTCAGATAAGCAGATGACACCACCCTTATGGTAGAAAGTGAAGAAGAACTAAAGGGACTCTTGATGAAAGTCAAAGAGGAGAGTGAAAAAGCTGGCTTAAAACTCAACATTCATAAAACTAAGATCAAGGCAACAGTCCCATCACTCCATGGAAAGTAGATAGGGAAACAATTGAAACAATGAGAGGCTTTATTTTGGAGGGCTCCAAAATCACTGTAGAGTTACCTCAGCCATGAAATTAAAAGACGCTTGCTACTTGGAAGAAAATCTATGCCCAGGAGGAGAACAAGATGGCAAAGGAGTAGGTGGACGTGGAGTACATCTCTCTCCACAGATACATCAGGCATATACCTTCAGAGCCAGAAGTGCATGTACAACACCAGAGAGTGGACAGGAGTACCTGACCAGTAGAAAATATATAGAACCATGCAAAAACTCGGTAGGACTAAGGAACTAGGGGAAAAAACAGGAGTGTTACTAGGACTGGACCTACCCTCGGTGGGTGGGGGAACTGAAACAAGGGTCTGATCCCCACATCAAGGCCAACTGTCTGAATCAGAGGAGAAACATTTAAGGCTGAGAATGAAATAGTTGATTTGTGGCAACCCGAATGGAATGAGAATCAGACAGTCCTTGCTGCAGCCATACGTACCCTGGACAGGGATGCTGGTCCTTTAGAAGGTGCTGTAGTTGGGTGCTGGAGTTTAGGTATGTGGAGCAATCCCAGGGTGAGGGCTGCTGTTGACTGCTGAGAGATGGACCAAGGGGATGTGAGGGAGGAGACTGTGGTGGGAAATGCCAGGCAGCCATGGAAGCAAGGTGATACTGCTGAGTCATGCATAGCCCATGGAGCCATCACCATAGCCTCTCCCTCCCCTCAGGCCAGCATCAGCAGCTGAACAATAAAGATGCTGGCCCATCAAGCACCTGATGAACTGCAGCGTAGGACCCCACCCAGGGTGCCCCTTTAAGTGCTTGATGCACCAGACCCCAGCTGAGGGTGGGGGGGGTGGGCCCTCTATCTGCCTGATACACTGAACAACAGAAAAGGACCCCAGGCAAGGGAGACCTCTAAGTGTCTGAATGGGTGGACTATGGAGAAAGACTAGCAAAAGAGACCTTCTGATCACCAGCTACCAGAGACTCAAAAAAAGACTCTGATAGGGCCATAACTCCTGTGGCTGAGACAGTGTGGGTCCCTGCGCACTTGGTGCCACCAGGGTCCCCGCGACCCAAGCAGCTGTGCCACCTTCATGCTCAACCCTCACTGGGGCAGAGTTGCCAGAGGCAAAAATAGTCTTATATCTATGCATTCAGGGTCACTTGGGCTAGACTCTAGACTACAAGAGAACTAACCCTAGGGAGTATCTAACGGTGAGGACTACCACCAAAGAAACCACTTGAATACAAGACCCAGCATCACCCAAACACCAGTAGCACCCTGTGCAGGACGCCCCATCCAAACAATAAACAAAGCAAAAATACAAACCCAATAATCAGCAGACAGGATTGCTACCTCACTCAGCCCTGCCCATCAGAGGAAAAACAAACAAACAAACAGCAACCAAAAAAAAAAAAACAAAAAACAAACAAAAAAAAAAAACTCAGCACAAATCTCACCCTATATGAAGCTTACACAAACCACTGCACCAACTATATATATATACATATATATATGTGTGTGTGTATATATATCTATATATATATCTATATATATCTCACTCAGTCGTGTCCGACTCTTTGTGACCCTGTGGACTGTAGCCCACCAGGCTCCTCCATCCATGGGATTCTCCAGGCAAGAATACTGGAGTGGGTTGCCATTTTCTTCTCCAATGCATGAAAGTGAAAAGTGAAAGTGAAGTCGCTCAGTCGTGTCCAACTCTTAGCGACCCCTTGGACTGTAGCCCACCAGGTTCCTCCATCTATGGGATTTTCCAGGCAAGAGTACTGGAGTGGGCTGCCATTGACTATAAAATATAAAACTCTTAGAGGAAAACATAGGCAGAACACTCAATGACATAAATCAAAGCAAGATTCTCTATGACACACCTCCTAGAGTAATGGAAATAAAAACAAAAGTAAACAAGTGGAACCCAATTGAACTTAAAAGTTTTTGTACAGCAAAGGAAACTATAAGCAAGGTGAAAAGCCAACCCTCAGAATGGGAGAAAATACTAGCAAATGAAAAAACTGACAAAGGATTAATTTCCAAAATATACAAGCAGCTCATACAACTCAATACCAGAAAAACAAACAACCCAATCAAACAATGGGAAAAACATCTAAACAGACATTTTTCTAAAGAAGACATACAGATGGCTAACAAGCACATGCAAAGATTCTCAACATCGCTCATTATTAGAGAAATGCAAATCAAAACTACAATGAGGTATCACCTCACACCTGTCAGAATGGCCATCATAAAAATGTCTACAAACATTAAATGCTGGAGAGGGTGTGGAGAAAATGAACATTCTTGCACTGTTGGTGGGAATGTAAATTGATACAGCCACTATGGAAGACAGTATAGAGATTCCTTACAAACTAGGAATAAAACCACCATATGACCCAGCAATTCGACTCCTAGGAAACCAAAATAGAAAAAGACATATATATCCCATTGTTCATTGTAGCACTATTTACAATAGCTAGAACATGGAAGCAACCTAGATGTCCATCAACAGATGAATGAATAAAGAAGTTGTGGTACATATACACAATGGAATATTAGCCATAAAAAGGAACACATTTGAGTCAGTTCTGATGAGGTGAATAACTAGAGACTATTATACAGAGTGAAGTAAGTTCGAAAGAGAAACATAAATATCATATACTAATGCATATATATGGGATCTAGAAAAATGTTACTGAAAAATTTATTTCCAGGGAAGCACTGGAGAAACAGACATAGAGGAAAGACTTAACAGACATGGGGAGAGGGGAGGAGATGGTGAGATGTATCAAGAGAGTAACATGGAATCTTATTTTACCATATGTATGCATGTCAGGAACTAACAGTTAGAACTGGACATGGAACAACAGACTGGTTCCAAATAGGAAAAGGAGTACGTCAAGGCTGTATATTGTCACCCTGCTTATTTAACTTATATGCAGAGTACATCATGAGAAACGCTGGGCTGGTAGAAGCACAAACTGGAATCAAGATTGCTGGGAGAAATATCAATAAGCTCAGATATGCAGATGACACCACCCTTATGGCAGAAAATGAAGAGGAACTAGAGAGTCTCTTGCTGAAAGTGAAAGAGAAGAGTGAAAAAGTTGGCTTAAAACTCAACATTCAGAAAACAAAGATCATGGCATCTGGTCCCATCAATTCATGGGAAATAGATGGGGAAATAGTGGAAACACTGTCAGACTTTATTTTTTGGGGCTCCAAAATCACTGCAGATGGTGACTGCAGCCATGAAATTAAAAGACGCTTACTCCTTGGAAGCAAAGTTATGACCAACCTAGATAGCATATTCAAAAGCAGAGATATTACTTGGCCAACAAAGGTCCGTCTAGTCAAGGCTATGGTTTTTCCTGTGGTCATGTATAAGACATGTATGAGACAGAGAGTTGGACTCTGAAGCAAGCTGAGTACCGAAGAATTGATGCTTTTGAACTGTGGTGTTGGAGAAGACTCTTGCGAGTCCCTTGGACTGCAAGGAGATCCAAACAGTCCATTCTGAAGGAGATCAGCCCTGGGATTTCTTTGGAAGGAATGATGCTAAAGCTGAAACTCCAGTACTTTGGCCACCTCATGCGAAGTGTTGACTCATTGGAAAAGACTCTGATGCTGGGAGGGACTGGGGGCAAGAGGAGAAGGGGACACCAGAGGATGAGATGGCTGGATGGCATCCTTGACCCAATGGACATGAATTTGACCAGACTCTGGGAGATAGTGAAGGAAAGGGAAACCTGGCATGCTGCAGTCCATGGGGTCACAATGAGTTAGACCTGACTATATGGCTGAACATCAACAACAGACAATGATATCAAACCAGTTGATACTAATTTCTATATTAAATAAAATAAATCTGATAGTTGTCATGCTTGGGATATAATAATGTGTTGAGCCAGCTTGTTGTTACATGTCCAATTCTAAATTTTTCCTCTTGAATCATATATAGGTTTCTTAGGAGATGGATAAGATGTTCTTGTATTCCAATGTTGCAGTGTTAGATGGAGAAACCTGTGACCAGTATGATTTTTCTCTCTATAATTTGATTTGTTTTCTTTGTTGGATGTTCAAGAACTCTTACTTTATATTTGAAGAATAATACCTTTGATAGGGTGTCCTTGTGTTAATTGTTATGCCTCCGTGTTCCACACTATATGGTATGTTCTTTAAGTATGTAGAACTGATTATCTTTTATTTTAGGTAAATTATTTCAATCTAGCTTACTTTTTTTCCACTGGAGACTCTAACCTATCATATGTTGGTGTTCCTTACTGTATTTTTTGTATCTATTTGCCTCTAACACTTCTAACTCCTTTTAAGCATTTTTTTTTCTATCATTGTTCTCTTTTCCCTTCCCTCCCCTTTCCTCCTTTGTCTGTGTTTCTCTTTCTCTGTCTCTCTTCCTCCCTTCTCCTCTCCCTCCATCCATTCTGTATGACTCTCTATCTGTTTATTTATCTATCCACCCATCAATTGTCTATTATATATTGATCTACTTAATCTAAACTAAGAAAGCTGCTGCTACTGCTCCTGCTGCTAAGTCGCTTCAGTCGTGTCCGACTCTGTGAGACCCCATAGATGGCAACCCACCAGGCTCCCCCGTCCCTGGGATTCTCCAGGCAAGAACACTGGAGTGGGTTGCCATTTCCTTCTCCATGGCATGAAAGTGAAAAGTGAAAGTGAAGTCACTCAGTCGTGTCCGACTCTTAGCGACCCCCTGGACTGTAGCCCACCGGGCTCCTTCGTCCATGGGATTTTTCAGGCAAGAGTACTGAAGTAGGGTGCCATTGCCTTCTCCATAAGAAAGCTGAGCACTGAAGAATTGATGCTGTTGAACTGTGGTGTTGGAGAAGACTCTTGAGAGTCCCTCGGGCAAGAAGATCCAACCAGTCCACCCTAAAGGAGATCAGCCCTTGGTGTTCATTGGAAGGACTGATGTTGAAGCTAAAACTCCAATACTCTGGCCACTGATGCAAAGAGCTGACTCATTTGAAAAGACCCCGATGCTGGGAAAGATTGAGGGCAAGAGAAGAGGATGACAGAGGATGAGATGGTTGGATGGCATCACCAACTCAATGGACATGGGTTTGGGTGGACTCTGGGAGTTGGTGATGGACAGGGAGGCCTGGAGTGTTGTGGTTCATGGGATCACAAAGAGCTGGACATGACTGAGCAACTGAACTGATGTGACTGAACAACAATGATAGACAATGACATCAAACTAGTTGATACGAATTTCTATATTGAATAAAATAAATCTAATAGTTGTCATGTTTGGGATATAATAATGTGTTGTGCCAATGGAGTTAGCTTCATGTAATTTTTTCCATAAGTTCACCAATTATTAATTAAATGACTAAATAAGTTACTATATCATTTGTAAACCATAACAAGCTCATTAAATAATATTCTGAAATTTCTGGGTGTCAGAGAATTAATCTCTATGATATTATAGTTATCATATCTGATATATAATATATATTGCACACATAATTCTTTATACATTTTATATTATAAAATATTGCACACATTGTGATTCTTTATATATTTGTATATGTATACACATATTTAACAGTAAGTAGAAAACTCAGATTGCATACAATGCTATTTATTGGATATAATGTGTGTGTGTGTGTATATATATATATCTGTTTTATAATCTAATATAAATGACAGTGAAGGTAAAAATTAAAAGCTTAGTCATTGTCACTTGTGCATCCCCAAATCCACTGCACAAAGTGTGTGCAGAGTACTCTATGACAGCAGTTCCCCTCCTTTTTGGCACCAGGACTGGTTTTGTGGAAGACAACTTTTCCATGAATGGTTGGGTGGTGTGGTTTTAGGATGATTCAACAACATTACATTTATTGTGCACTTTATTCCTATTATTGCATCAGTTCCACTTCAGATCATCAGGCATTATATCCTAGAAGCTGGGGAATCCCTGCTCTATTACATTAGGGTTAAGGACTAGTTTACAGGCAGAATTTTATACTACTATTATCCCACCAACAGGAATCTCAAATTTTGGGATAAAAGGAAGTATCCAATAAAAAATGAATTTCTTTTCTACAGTGTACCATATACTAATTTACCTGCTTTTATGGATCACAAAATAGAATACTGATCTTAGGAATACTTTAAATGCCAATACTTTGTGGATCAAAATACAATTCCACTGACAATTTCTGAAAGGTCTATATAATTTTTTTCATGCTTCTCATTAATACACCATGATGCCAAGTTATTGGCAATGCAAATTCTTCATCATAAAATGAAAGATTAAATCGAATAAAAATGCAGTGTTAACTTTTAAAACCCATGTTTTAAAAATAAACATTTCACTGACATTTATGAGGCACCATATAAAGTGGTCTCAGGAGCATCATCATAAATGCAACTTCACAGCAGTTAGAGTCATAAATTCCTTCCCAAACATTTATGAGGTTGAATAAATAGAAGGTAGCATTTGGGAGGGATGGAAATTGTTGTGTGCCAAGAATTTCTGATTGTTCTTTTTTTGACATACTCCATTATAGACTAAAGAAATAACACCTCTATAGTTCAATTTTAATCTCAAAGAAAAACAAAATTCCTATCAATACGAAAACCTGTTTATCATGCTGCATTTATATAATTTAACCAAACATATTAATAGTTCCACAGTAGAAAGAGTGAGTTTTCACATCATTGTGGTTATCTGGGTCTTGAAGATCTTTTTTGTATAGTTCTTCTGTGTATTCTTGCCACCTCTTCTTAATATCTTCTGCATCTGTTAGGCCCTTACCATGTCTGTCCCTTATTGTGCCCATCTTTGCATGAAATGTTCCCTTGGTATCTCTAATTTTCTTGAAGAGATCTCTAGTCTGTCTCATTCTATTGTTTTCCTCTATTTATTTGCATTGATCACTGAGGAAGGCTTTCTTATGTCTCCTGCTATTCTTTGGAACTCTGCATTCAAGTAGTATAATTTTCCTTTTCTCCTTTTCCTTTTGCTTTTCTTCTTTTCTCAGCTACTTGTAAGGCCTCCTCAGACAACCATTTTGCCTTTTTGCATTTCTCTTTCTTGGGGGTGGTCTTGACAATGGCCTTCTGTTCAGTTCAGTTCAGTTCATTCACTCAGTCATGTCTGACTCTTTGCAACCCCATGGACTGCAGCACACCAGGCCTCCCTGTCCATCACCAACTCCTGGAGTTTACTCAAATTCAATTCCATTGAGTCAATGATGCCATCCAACCACCTCATCCTCTGTCGTCCCCTTCTCCTCCTATTTTCAATCTTTCCCAGGATCACAGTCTTTTTTCTAATGAGTCAGTTCTTCAATTCAGGTGGCCAAAGCATTGGAGCTTCAGCTTCAGCATCAGTCCTTTCAATGAATAATCAGGACTGATTTCCTTTAGATGGACTGGCTGGATCTCCTTCCAGTCCAAGGGACTCTCAAAGGTCTTCTCCAACACCACAGTTCAAAAGCATCAATTCATTGGCCCTCAGCTTTCTTTATAGTCCAACTCTCACATCCATATATGACTACTGGAAAAACCATAGCTCAGGCAAGATAGACCTTGTGGCAAAGTTATGTCTCTGCTTTTTAATAGAATGTGTAGGGTCTGCTGTGTAGGTTGGTCATAGCTTTTCTTCCAAGTAACAAACATCTTTTAATTTCATCACTGCAATCACCATCTGCAGTGATTTTGAAGCCCAATAAAATAAAGTCTGTCACTGTTCCCATTGTTTCCCCATCTACTACTCATGGAGTGATGGGACCATATGCCATGAACTTAGTTTTTTGAATATTGAATTTTAAGCCAGCTTTTTCACTCTCCTCTTTCATCAAGAGGCTCTTTAATTCCTCTTGCTTTCTGCCATAAGGGTGGTGTCATGTGCATATCTTAGGTTATTGATACTTCTCCTGGTAATCTTGATTTCTGTTTTTGCTTCATCCAGTCTGGAATTTCACATGATATACTCTGCATATAAGTTAAACAAGCAGTGTGACAATATCCAGACTCCACATACTCCTTTCCCAATTTTGAACCAGGCTGTTGTTCCATGACTGGTCCTAACTGCTGCTTCTTGACCTGCACACAGACTTCTCAGGAGGCAGGTAAGGTGGTCTGGTATTCCCATCTCTTGAAGAATTTTCCACAGTTTGTTGTGATCCACACGATCAAAAGTTTTAATGTAGTCAATGAAGCAGAAGTAGATGTTTTCCTGGAATTCTCTTGCTTTGTCAATGATCCAGTGGATGCTGCCAATTTGATCTCTGGTTGCTCTGCCTTTTCTAAATCCAGCTTCAGCACCTGGAAGTTCTCAGTTGACATACTGTTGAAGCCTAGCTTGGAGAATTTTGAGTATTTCTTTGCTAGCATGTGAGATGAGTGCAATTGTGAGGTAGTTTGAACATTCTTTAGCATTGCCTTTCTTTGGGATTGGAATGAAAACTGACCTTTTCTAGTCCGGTGGCCACTGCTGTGTTTTCCAGATTTGCTGGCATATTGAGTGCAGCACTTTCACAGCATCATTTTTAGGATTTGAAATAGCTCAACTGGAATTCCATCACTTCCACTAGCTTTCTTCATAGAGATGCCTCCTAATGCCCATTTGACTTCACACTCCAGGATATCTTACTCTAGGTTAGTGATTACACAACTTTGATTATATCGGTCATTAAGATCTTTTTTGTATTGTTCTGTGTATTCTCGTCACCTCTTCTTTACATCCTGTGCTTCTTTTAGATCCATACTATTTCTGTCCTTTATTGTGCCTATCTTTCATGAAATGTTCCCTTGGTAGCTCTAATTTTCTTGAAGAGATCTCTAGTCTTTCCCACTCTGTTGTTTTTCTCTATTTCTTTACACTGATCATTTAGGAAGGTTTTCTTATGTCTCTTTGCTATTTTTTAGAAGTCTGCATTCAGATAGTTATATCTTTCCTTTTCCTCTTTGTCTCTCACTTCTTTTCTCAGCTGTTTGTAAGGCTCACACTGACAACCATTTTATCTTTTTGCATTTCTTTTTCTTGGGGCTGGTTTTGATCACTGCCTTTTGTATAGTGTTATGAACCTCTGTCCATAGTCTTCAGACACTCTATCAGATCTAATCCCTTGAATCTATTTGTCACTTCCACTGTATAATAGCAGGGGATTTTATTTAGGTTATACCTGAATGGTCTAGTGGTTTTCCCTACTTTCTTCAATTTCATTCTGAATTTTGCAATAAGGGTTTCATGATCTGAGTCACAGTCAGCTCCTGGTCTTGTTTTTGCTAACTCTATAGTTTCTCTATCTCTGGCTGCAAAGAATATAGTCAATCTGATCTCAGTATTGACCATCTGGTGATGTTCATGTGTGGAGTCGTCTCATGTTGTTGGAAGAGGGTATTTGCTATAACCAGTGCAATCTCTTGGCAAAACTCTGTTAGACTTTGCCCTGCTTCATTTTGTACTCCAAGGCCAAACTTGCCTGTTACTCCAGGTATCTCGTGATTTCTTTTTTTTTGCATTCCAGTCCCCTATGGTGAAAAGAACATTTTTTTTTTTTTTTTAAATGTTAGCTCTAGAAGGTCTTGTAGGTCTTCATAGAACCATTCAACTTCATCTTCTTTTGCATTAGTGGTTGGGGCATAGACCTGGATTACTGTAATTGAATGGTTTGCTTTGGAAACCACAAAGATCATTCTGTCAGTTTTGAGATTGCACCCAAATACTGCATTGCAGACTCTTTTCTTGACTATAAGACCTACTCCATTTCTTTTTAAGGATTCTTACCCACAGTAGTAGATATAATGGCCATCTGAATTAAATTTGCTCATTCCGGTAATATAGAGAAATTTTGTATCTTGCTTTTTATTTAACCAAATGAAATTTATCTTCACTTTACTGGTTTACATTGAAAAATTACCTTAACTTTGACATATTAGTTTGTTAAGAATAAAATATTCAGAATCTCAGAGCTTCAAGTTTAGAAAAACATAATTTCTCCATTGAGTCAGGTCTTATTTTATGTCTCATTTATACATTAACATTTCTTCAATACTATTCCTAGGTACTTGTTAATTTATTTCTAAATACTGTTAATTTTATTATTTTAAAAATTATTTTCTTGTATTTAGTCATGGGATTTTTAAGTTATGAAAAATAAAACTGATTTATATGCATTTACCTAGTTTCTTTTATCAGGTCACAATACTTTTTTTATTGATATTTTTATTTTCTTTTGTTTTTTTTATCACCTTCTAGGTCATAATGTGACAAATTTTGAAACCATTAAGTTTAAGTTCATATCTTCCCTCTCTCTATACACACACACACAAACACACACATCATTTTTTCTGATTTTTAAATGAGAGAACAGTATCCACTAAGTTTTAAAAGATTATCATTTGTAGCAGCATGGGTGGACCTGGAGATGTAAGTCAGACAGAAAGACAAATGATATTTGATATGACTTGTATCTAAAAAAAAATTATACAAATTAACTAATTTACAAAACACAGTGACTCACAGACTTAGAGAATAAATTTATGGTTACCAGGTAGAAAGGGTAGGAAGGAAGGGTAGATTAGTAGTTTCAGGTTGACAAGTACATACTCTTATATTTAAAATACAAAACCAACAGTGAGTTATTGTATAACACAGGCAACTCTGCTCAACATTCTGTAGTAACCTAAATGGGAGCATAATTCCAAAAAGAATAGATACTTGTAAATGTCTAACTGAATCACTTTGCTGTATACTTCAAACTAAACATTGTTAATCAACTTTACTCCATAATAAAATACAAACTGAAAAAACTTGAGATGTATTAAAAAATAAGAAATAAAATACTTTCATTTCTGACTACATTATTTTATTCTGTTTATTTATTGCTCTGTTAACAAATCTCCTCCCAAATCAGTGGTTTAAAAAATCATTTACTTTCATAATCTCTGTTGGGTAGGAATTCAAAAAGTCCTTGGCTAGGTGTTTCTTGCTTGGGGTCTCAAATATGGCTGTAGTCAGATATTGGCGGACAGAAGCTCCAGTAGTGGTGGGTGATGGGGGCACCATTTGGATGGTGGCTGACCAGGTATAGCTTTCTTTTCCTATGGCCTCTCCTTATTGTCTCTGCAAAGGCTGGTTTGGGCTTCCTCTAGGGCATTGTATGCTCAGAGCATTTAGTTTGCTTACTTGACACCCGAAGGCTTCAAGAGCAAATATTCCAGAGAGCAAGGCAGAAACTTTATTACCTTTTACAACCTAGCCATGAAAGTTAGAACGCATCATTTCCCAAGTACTCTATTTGCTGACCAATCAAAAGCTCATTCATATTCAAGAGAAGAAAAGACTTCACCTCTTGATGGGGTGGTTTTCCTGAGAGTCACACTTAAAAAATACAGCTTCTAGCATTTTAGAAAATTGTTTGCTCTTTTCTTTGAATACATACTCTTTATAATGTTGAGGGGATTTTATTCTATTTTTAGTTTGCTTGAATATTCCATCTCTTTTAATTAGAATGCATATTTTATTAGCATTTGTCAAAATGTTATGTACTGTGCTGTGTTTAGTCACTCAGTCATGTCCAACTCTTTGCCACCCCATGGACTGTAGCCTGCCAGGCTCCTCTGTTCATGGGGATTCTCCAGGCAAGAATACTGGAGTTGGGTTGACATGCCCTCCTCCAGAGGATCTTCCCCACCCAGGGACTGAACCCAGGTCTCCTGCATTGCAGGCGGATTCTTTACTGTCTGAGCCACCAGGGAAGCCCTATCAATATGATAAATATAGTTAATTCATTCCAAGAAAATGTTTGCTGTATGCCTGGTTCCCTGATGGATCCTGAATATATACAGATGAGTTAGGCAAGGTCGCTGTCCTTCAGCAACTGAGACATGCCAACCATGCTGACTCATCTCCATTGTTCTCAATGCACAAACCTATTGTTGGCCAGAATCCTACCTGACTATCCTACACTTTGCTGAGTATTTTTCTCTTATGCTTAGTTTAGTCACACCTTCTCTTAAAACCTCAAGATTCCCAGTCATAATCCTCAGTCAAAAATCTTGGTTCACCTACATGGTTGCATTTATCAGTAATTGTTTTCTTTTTATTGCCGAGTATTATTCCATTGCTTCACAGTTTATTTCTCTAGTTTCCTGGACTATGTCCAGTTTTTTTGTTTTGTTTTGTTTTATGAATAAAACTACAATGAGCAACAAAAAAATTGGTTTCTATTTCGCTGGAAAACAAAACACAAGCTTTTCATTGTTTGTCAGTAGGCATTCTCAATATCCTTTTATCATAAAATATTTCCATAAAAGTCCTGCACCCATATTATGTCTTCCTTCCAATAACAATGGATGGATTCTTTCTGCTGCTCACGTTTCTTCTTTCCTCTACTGGATTCTATTCCTTGATCTACACAAAGATTATGATCCTCCAATTTATCCTACTCTTTCCTACATTATGAAATTCTTTTCTACTGGAACTTTCCTATCAGAATCGAAATACAGTATACCATCTCCCATTTTAAATAAAATTCTACAAATCCATGTGATTTTCCATTTACTAATCTGATTGTCTTTATAGCAAAACACTGATGGCCTTTATTAAAGCTTTTGCATTTCTCTGATCTATTCACCCCCAGACACACAGAAATCTGTGCTTTCTCTCCCATGGATGGCTAATTCTGTTTTGTCTAGGTCAGCAATACGTTGCCTAATTCAATGGTCGTTCTTAGTTCTCATCCTAACTGCACTGCAGCATTTGATACAGGGATCAGCTTCTTGAAAGAATTTTTGACTCAGAGAAGTGGATTTGTTTCTTATGAACTTATTTTTCTTATGGTCTACTTAAAAATATAGGAGTTTCATTTTTTTTGGTATAAGTTCCTAAATTTATTTTAATAAACTATTCAAAATTATCAGGGACAATACAATCCTTATGAACAGCAACATTTAAAGCACAATTGTGTTCATACTTAAACCTAAAATGTAGTTAAAATCATTCATAACTACTTTTTTTAAGAAGCAAGATCTACTTATAAATACTCTGTAGGAAAACTCTGTATACAGGCTGATAATTTCCTTTATATTTCCCAAAGAAAAATAAAAGTAATCAATGCTTATGTGAGTCAAAATGCTGAATAAACACACATATTCACTTAAACATATGTGTTTATATACACATATATTTAGCCTTTGTGTCTATGTGAAGCTTTTGTTAAATTCTGGTTTCATGTAAAGTACCACATCATAAAATCAATTAAGAAATTTTCCATGAGTATCTAATTGTTTTAGTTTCATTAATATAGAATTACTTATTGTTAAAAATAAGTTAGCACTCCCCCATTTGCCTTCCCATGCCAGTCTTCTTGCCTGGGAAATCCCATGAACAGAGGAGCCTGGTGGGCTACAGTCCTTGGGGTTGCAAAGAGTTGGACAGAACTGAGTCCACATACACATATTTGCCTTCCAGTTGGAAACAAAATGATTATTAGGAGTTGTCCTGCAATCCATTCTCACCCTTTATCAGGGACAGCCAGTCAAAGTAACAAAGATGATCTAGTCAAATCCCCTTATAAGTGCTTATTATACCTCTCCTGGAAAATATATAAAGTTATTTACTAGTGGATAGTCCTTATCTGGTCTAAGTTAGATTATGTTAAACTAACCCAGTGTCTATGGATTTAAGGGGCATGGCTCCTTACATTTTTCATGTAAGTGATGTAATTGTTGGAGTAAAACTTGGAAGGGTCTTATGACTGAGATGTAGAGAAAGTGAAAGCGTTAGTTGTTCAGTCGTGTCCAACTCTGCAACCCCATGGACTGTAGCCCATCGGGCTCCTCTGTCCATGGAATTCTCCAGGCAAGAATACTGGCTTGAGGTGATATTCCCTTCTCCAGGGGATCTTCCCAACCCAGGTATCAAGCTCTGGCCCCCTGCATTGCAGGTGCGTTCTTAACCATCTGAGCTACCAGGGAAGCATTATGACTGAGACAGATTCCTTTTATGTAAACAAGGACCACTTGTCTCACTCAGCGATTTAAGATGTTGAATCTGGGTCAGAAACCATTTACACAAGGCAAGAAAGGACCTGGAAGGTAGCATTGAAATCTTGGACTGCTTTGTATTTTCCCTCTGCTGCATAATTACTTACACACATAATATTATTAAAATGCTTAGAATTGGTTTCATTTCTCATTCTGGTGTGTCTGATATGACAATCTGGCACTTTGCTATAGCACCACCTCTGATGTCCATTTTTAATTGTGATATAATCTCAAGTCTTAAGCATAAGAATGGTACAAGGAATTCCTGTATACCCTTTAACCAGACTTATATTTTGCCCAGTTCTTTCACTGTAGAAATATGAAATATGTATATAAGTGCACATACACTTTACATATTATACACATACACATATATAGTTCATTTATATTACATGTTATAATTAAATACAAAGTGAAGACCAGACATGAAAATTCCCTGAGCAGGCAAAACCAGTTATACCACATAAGCATAAGTTAATTACCTTATTCTGCAAAATAAGTCAAACTAGGGTTGCTTCTTATAAATGTGTCTAAAAATCATAAATAAAACTTAAGCTCTTCTCTAAATTGGCATTCAGCAACATTTTTAACCGATTCCTATCATTATGAAAATTCTATTTTATAACCTATCATTATAAGAATAAACAGCCTCGGGTTTTCACTGTATAAGTTGTTCTATAATAATCTACCTCTGAGTTGCATATCACTGTTGGTTTAGAGCTGCCAGATAGCAAACTGTTTTTATGTGCACACACATAAAAAATAAACCCTGAGTAATTGTTTTATTAATCTAGTGGTCTACATTTTTCTTTTTCTGGATTTTTGACACACATACATATATATTTTATATGTTTGTGTGTACATACTTACATATGTATGTAAATATTATAAAATTGCTGAGATTGTGGTAGAGATAGTATACTCTAATTTATTGTGTACTCTCTACACTCAAGGATAAAGCATGATATAACTACAGCATAATTATGAAGATTGGACATTTTATGATTAGTACAATACTAGTATTTAATACAGTAATTCTCAAAATACAGTCAAGACACAGGATACCTTTAAGACTCGGTGAAATCAAAATCATGCTATTAACAATATTATTAATAACAAGACAAAGTGATCTTTTTCACCATGGTGATATTTCCACTAGTGATTCAAAAGCTATGGTAGTAAAACTGTTGGTACATCATGAATCAAGAAAGTAGCACTAAACTCTGGAAGTAATTACTGCATTTTCCACTCTCACAAATGTGCAGAAGAAAAAGCCAAATATATTCAAATCCATCCTTGATTAAGCAATAAAACTGGTAGACACTGAATCTCAACCTCTGAATATCCGTCTTCTTAATAAAATATCTGATGAAGTGTGAATAGGTATAAAGCTCTTCTGATGCACATAGAAGTTGATTGTCCTAAGAAGACACATTTGTACATTTCAATGAAGCATAAAGACCAGCTGCTTCATTATGGAATACCAGTTTTGCATGGAAGAATACATGATAGCCAAACAAACTATGGTGTTTCTGCTTGGGAATTTGGTATATATTTTCTTTAAAAATGAATGAACTGAACCTGTCACTTTAAGGGATTTGGCTACACATGTAGCCAATGATACAATTCAAGCTTTTAAAGAAAAGTTAAAATTGTTGACAACTTCTAGACACTACTAGATTTTGACAGATTACCAAAGTTTAAAGCTTTTGAGAAGTGGTTGGTGTGATATTATATTGTACAATAAAATTGCCTATATTTAGAATATCTGAAAACTTCACTTACCCATTCATAGTTACCAGATAACTATGGATAGGTTTGGAGTTCAGTTAAACATCTTTTTACTGTTATCTTTATACTTGCCTCACTACTTTTTTTTTCCTTTCTGTGTAACTCCTCTCCTGCCTTCACTGTTTTAAAGAAATATTTTTTTATTACTCTATTCCTTCTGTAGGAAATTTAGCTACCCCTTTTGCATCATTTTTCTCTACGAGGTGTTAGGATTTTCATTCCTAATTTAGTCTACTTTAGAGTTAATTTTTACCCACTAATTTGAAATATAAGTACCTTACAAAATGCTATTTCCATTTACTCTCTGACACTTTGTGCTATTTTTTGTCATACATGCGTGCATGCTTGTGTGCCAAGTCGCTTCAGTTGTGTCCCGCTCTCTGTGACCCTACGGACTGTAGCCCGCCAGGATCCTCTGTCCATGGGATTCTCCAGGCAAAAATACTGGAGTGGGTTGCCATGCCCTCCTCCAGGGGATCTTCTCCATCCAGCGATCGAATCTGTATGTTTTAAATCTCCTACATTGGCAGGCTGGTTCTTTACCACTAGCACCTGGGAAGTGCTATTCACAACAACACTTCCTGGGAAGCCCAGTCACAAACAAAGAATGAATTATAAAGTTTTTTTGTTTCTTAGAAGAGATAATGGGATCTGGAGGCAAGTGTATATCTTTTAATCCTTACCATTTTTATCCAGAGGTTGATATTGCCTCATTTAACAAAATCAGAAAATTGAAGCATAAGAATAATATTTACAACTTTGAAAATGAACACCAGTGACACTAAAGAGAAAACTGATTAAAAACGAGTCACTCCAGTAGCAGAGCTGGAAAAGTAAAGTACAGGAAAGGAGACCTGATTTTCGTGGCTGCTGCTGCTGCTGCTAAGTCGCTTCAGTCGTGTCCGACTCTGTGCGACCCCATAGACGGTAGCCCACCAGGCTCCCCCATCCCTGGGATTCTCCAGGCAAGAACACTGGAGTGGGTTGCCATTTCCTTCTCCAGGGGATCTTCCTGACGCAGGGATTGAACCCACAGCTCTTGCTGGGTCTCCTGCACTGGCATGCAGATTCTTTACCCCTAAGCCACCAGAGAAGCCCTTTATATCACTACTGGGACACATTGCCACAAATTTATGGACCTAAAATAACACAAACTTCTTACCTTCTACATCTGTAGAAGTCCGACATATGTCTCAAGGGACCAAAATCAAGATGCTGACAGAGCTGTGTCTCTGCCAGAGGTTCTAGGGGAGGATCTCTTTCCTTGCCTTTTCCAGTTTCTAAAGGCTGACCACCTTCTTTGACTTAGGCTCCCTTCTTCCATCTTCCAAGCCTACCATGTCATGACCTTCCAACTACCCTTCTACTGTTGTGATTCCTTCTGTCACTTCTATCCCTTCTCCTTTTACTACTTTTAAGGGCCTTTGTGGTACATTGGATGCACCTGGGTAATCTGGGCTAATCTGCATATTTTAAAGACAGGTGGTTAGCAGCCTTAACTCACCCTTTGTATGTTAATAACTAGTCACAAGGGAATCAAATGTGGGCATCTTTGAGAAAGCTGCTATTTTGTCTACTATAGTTTTAGTACTTAACGTGAATTTTAAAATAATAATATTTAAATTGCTAGCTTAATAATAAATCCAATACACATGACTCTTCTTAGCTTTTTACAGTTTTCTTAAAGTATGGTCTGTATCATGCAAGTCACCTGCATCAAATAAAAATTAGGTGAAACCAGAATATACTTTTATTTGGTAGGACTGAAATATATCAGTGCTTTTCACACTTTGAATGAATGCAGTATATACCTTGAATGAATGCAATAACTATGCAGTATACTTTACAATAAGACTTTCATTAGGATTAGCAAGTTTGAGATATAAGATCTTTCCTCTCAACTTCTGTATCCCACAAAAGAAACCAACACTATTGAACATATATGAGCTGCATGATGCCTATATACATTACATCATTTGCTTTATTTATTCATTTATCATTATTTAAGATATAGGATAAAGGGAAATTACAAAACGATATTTTATTTTAAGCCAATGAGTAGTCTTCTTAGATTTTCTTCTTCCTTGGTATTGTTGCTTAATAGTCATTTGGACAATAAAACATTTAAATGCTTGGAAAAAAAAAAAAAAAAAAAAAAAAAAAAATCAGCAGTAGTGTGTCCTGTTCTTAGGATCACACCCAGCTTTAAGGAAAAAGATCTTGGAAGACAGGTTCCAGTATTCTGGATTTTAAAAAGAATCCTACAGAAGTTTAACACACAGCAAACCAAAGGTTGAAGTCTCCTGATTCAGCCCACTGAAAAAGTTAAGGAAATGGGAGAAGTTGAGAGATTTAAGAGGTAATGGGGCACAAACTAACTTGAACTATTTGTCCTTAAGTAGGCAACTTAGAGGAGAGTAACATTTAACCAGTATTAAGATCATATTTCCTGAAAGAATATAAATAGTGAATAATACAGAGATTCAAAGAGAAAGGATATGCAGTGTCCTACAATCAACCCTGAAAATTCATTGGAAGGACTGATGCTGAAGCTGAAGCACCAATGGTTTGGCCACCTGATGCAAACAGCGGACTCACTGAAAAAGACCCTGATGCTGGGAAAGATAGAAGACAGGAGAAGGGGACAGCAGAGAATGAGATGGTTGGATGGCATCACTGACTCAATGGACATGAGCTTGAGAAAGTTCCGGGAGATGGTGAAGGACAGGGAAGTCTGGCGTGCTGCAGTCCATGGGGTCACAAAGAGTCAGGCACGACTGAGCTAGTGAATAACAACACATGTACGTGCATGTGTGCTCAGTTGCTTTGGCTTTGGTGGTGTCCAGTTCTTTGCAACCCCATGGACTGTAGCCCGTTAGGCTTCTCTGTCCATGGAATTCTCCAGGCCAGAATGCTGGAGTGGATTGCCATTACCCACTAGGGGATCTTCCTGACCCAGGGATTGAAAATGCATCTCCTGAGTCTCCTGAATTGCAAGAAGATTTTTTACAGCTGAGCCTCAGGGGAAGCCTCACAATAAGTACATTACTTCTAAAATGTTTTAAAAATGAAACTTGAATGATAAACTAATTATTTAAAAATCAAAAAAACAAAATGTATTCTTGGAAAGCCTAAAGATTCAACGGACAAGCATCTGAATACTTCTAGAAACAATGGATCCCAGTATAAATTAGTAACAAGATATATGATTTGTTCTGAGAATTATTTGCTACTTTTTTAAACATTTATAGTACACTTTTTACATATTATATGTAGAAACTTAACACTAAATAAGTTGTGTCACATATAAAATATATGTTTTAATTTATAAAAAGGAACCAGTGAGCATTTTAAATAGTAATATTCCTATTTCCTCCTTTCTTATTTATGCATGAAAAGTCTGGCCAGAGTAACTATACTTAATGAACAATCATTAATCACCTACTGACAGACACTTGCAATAAAAGCAGAGTGCATGGGAGGAATTTCAAAGTGTCTCTGGAATTGCCCCGAAACTTCAAGTTCTTTGAAGTGATGGAAAAGTTCATAAAGATGTTGAATGCAGAAAAGTGAAAATGCAACTTTAAATTGCAATCAAGTCATAAAGAAAATGTGCTTCATCATTTATCATTTTGGGTCTCTTAAGCACTAACTCTAATGGGCTCTCTGTATCTCTGGTGCAGAATTTGTAATGGCTTTAAATTAGTATCTCTGTGACCAAGTCTAAATTTTCCTTTTAGACTGTTACATGATTAGGGGCAGAGATTATATCATGTATGTATGTGTGTGTTTGTGTGTGTGTGTGTATGTGTGACTCTAGAGCTCAACAGAGAACCCAACATTTAATAGATGTTGAAGAAAGGTTTGTAGCATGTGTGAGAGACAAAAAGAAAGGGCAGAAAGGCTAACTTTTAAGAGCTCTTTCTAAAATGTCTTTTTATTCAAGAATAGATTTCATTTATTTAAACAAGTAAGTTGTACATTCTCATTTGTTGGTTTGTTTAGCCATTAGTATTTCCCACCACAAATATTACAGATTAATTGAAAGTATACATTAATAATTGTATAAATGCAAAAGGAATATTTTTCATATATGTCTTTCTCATACAGCTTACAAGAGCCTGAAAATTTTACTTCAACAAGCTTATAAAGTTAATAGAATATTTTAATGGTATATATTCATATTAAAGAAGCAAATGTATTACTAAGTAGGATTTACCAGAAGAAGCCTAATCCTGTAAATACAATTCCAGGGAGGCAAAAAATCATAATGTTTAGAATTTTAAAAAGAGATTATCAGGCATTCATGGTCCTAATAATCTGTTAATAATGTTTTTCTTGAAATATAGGTATTGCAATATGTAGATTAAAAATATTTTCTTATGTTTAAGTCTATATAATACTTTTAAAAATAGAAGAGATTTCTGTTGCATTTTTCATATAGCCAAGAAGACCTGTTTTAAACTATATAGTAGTTTAATATATTATGTAGGGGATACATGTTAAATAAGGAATTTAAACTCAAGACTCATTCAGTATTTTTGTCACTAATTTAATAAGTATTGAAAGTCATTTTAACAATGTTAAGAAAACATGCAACCAATTAAAATATGCCTAAGTATGCTAGCAAAGCCAATCATTCCAAAAGTCTAACAACTTAAATGTGAATTCCATAATGCTAATGAAACTTGTTAAAAGTATTAACCAGAAGTTGGGGGTGAATATAAAAGTAGGAAGACAAGTTGAGGCAACAACAATGCTCACTAAGCATCTGGTAACGCTCTGTATAGCCAACCCTTTTTTGCAGGTGGGTTGAGAATCCTTCATTGGTTCTGGCCAGTGGACTATTTTTTCCGGGATATGTCACTTTGGGTTTCAGGTAGTTAAGGGCCGTGTGCCTCCTCAGTTTCTCTCTTTCCTGCCACACTGACACTAAAAGCCATGTGTTCACATGATGATGTAATCTTGGAAAGGAGCCAGAATTTTTAAGTCACCAAGGATATGATGGCCTTATCAACCCCTGCCAGGCTTCCCAAGTAGCTCAGTGGCAGAGTCTACCTGCCAATGCAGGAGCCACAGGAGATATGGGTTTCGTCCCTGAGTTGGGAAGATCACCTGGAGGAGGAAACAGCAACCCACTGAAGTATTCTTGCCCGGGAAATCACATAGACAAAGGAGCTGGCAGGCTACAGTCTGTGATGTGCCATGCTAAGTCACTTCAGTTGTGTCTGACTCATTGCAACCCCATGGACTGTAACCCATCAGCTCCTCTGTCCATGGAATTTTCCAGGCAAGAATACTGGAACGGGTTGCCATTTCCACCTCCAAGGGATCTTTCCAACCCAGGGATCAAACTTGTGTCTCTTGTGTCTCCTGCATTGGCAGGTGGATTCTTTACCACTGTGCCACATTGGATTAAACCAAGGACTTCTACATTTAATCTTTAGCCCAAACCCCTCATCACTAAACCCTATACATTCCTTATAACTACCCTTTGAATGTACAAAGTTAGGTCCATTTCAGCAAGCTCCAAATTTTCTTATGATTTTTCCTCCCACAAAACTTGTCTTTCTTCCAATATTCAATATCTTTAGAAGTAACCCAGACACTCCACAATTCTGCTGGCCAGAAAATGACTGGTTTTTGATCTCAGGCTCCACACCAATGTATCCCTGAACCCATCCATTGTACTTCCAAAATAATCTCTCAGACTGACAGTCTCTATTCCCATGACCATCACGATCTTAATTCAATTTTTAAATAACTATGGCTTTAACTAATATATTTACTCCTATCTGGGTCTTTTTTCTTCCACATTTGATCCCTACTAATCCATTTTCTAGATGACATGCAGAATAATTTCATCAAAACACTAGTCTAGTCTATACTGATTCTACTAGATCCCTTCACCTAAGGTAAAGCAATTGTTTATTTTTCTATGCAGTCACATGTTTAAAATAACTCAAATTATATGATAGATATGCATATAGACTATTGGCTTTTATTTTGTATTCACATAATATTCTGTGTTGAGCATTTTGAGGACATTACACTTTTTACAAAAGGCTAATAGTGATGGCAATGTTAATTATAATAATTGCTAACTTTTATAGAATGGCTTACTGGCTTACATGCACTAATGCAATGAATCCTCCCAACACATGCAAGAATAAAGAATTATTATGACCTGCGTGTATAGATAAGAAAATCAAGAAAATCCAGTCAGTGCTTCCCCAGGATTAATGGAAAAACCAAGATGTAAACCCAGTCTAGAGGCTGAGCTATAATAATTGTTCAATTTATATGTGTGTGTGCTTAGTCTATCAGTTATGTCAAACTTTGTGTGATCCCCTTCGACTGTAGCCCACCAGGCTCCTCTGTCCCTGGTATTCTCCAGGTAGGAATACTGGAGTGGGCAGCCATGCCCTTCTCTAGGGCATCTTCCCAACCCAAAGATCAAATGTGGATCTCCCACATTGCAGGTGGATTCATTACCATCTGAGCCACCAGGGAAGTTCTCATATGTGTGTAGTAATAAATAAATACTTCTTGGGAGGAAAGAGAAAACTTATCATGTGAAATAATTTTGTGAATACATTTATTAGTCAATTTTAAAATTCATATTTTATTATTAGTTATTTATTACAAGTGCCTCTGAAACAAGTGACCCATTGCATGCCCTTCCCTAAACTGAAACTCTTATTTATAAATGCTTATTTTCAAGCTATTAAAGTCAACTTTTAAAAGTTCCATTTACCTATGCTGGAAGTAGAATAACACACATAGGCCTAACACTTCAGGGCAGGCTGTGGTTACAACCACATTAATCTCTCTGCACAAAAGTACATCCAACTCTTGGTCTCATAAATCCTATTCCAGAGACACTTGCCACCTGTGAAGACGGCTAACATCCTCCCCTACACCTTGTGCTGTTGTCACTGTGATCAGACAAGGGGTCCAATGGCATTATAAGGCACTGCTGAGCGGGCATCTGTTTGTTGTAGAGGCCACTGTCGGCTGTATTCTGAAATGGTGACATCTGAGACATAGGTATGTATCAGTAAAGCACCCAAAATTTAACTTCCGTTTTTTGGTGTCGCTATTATCATGTTTTCTGACTTCAGTTTTATCACAAATATAGAAGACAACTTGTCTCACAATTACCATCTTCCTTTTCTTCTATGCTTTGTTGCATGCCTAGCGGACTTCATGACATCCTACTCCAGAATAATGTGTTTTCTTTCTGAATATCCTTCATGCCGTTGTTTTCAAATGATTTAAACTGAAAGCTGATGAGGGAAGGGGTTCCATGATGAAGGAAATTCTGCTCAGACCAGGAACAGACCATGAAGGTGACCTAATCTTGAGTTGCAGGGACAGTGTTCCTAATTTTGCTGAGGTATGATACAATTCATCTCTGCATTTGCATATGCTTTCTCAGCTTTTCTGTTTACTGGGAGCTAAACCCACAACTGCAGGGACTTTGAAATTCCTGCTAGAGATTCATTGTTCCTGCCTTGGGTGGATCATTTGAGCTTTCATGGCCTCTTCCCTTCTTGCAGAGTCTAACTATCAAGTGGGAAATTTAACCTGCTTCTTAGGCTCAGGCAAATTGTGTCCTTAAGAGTTGTCAACCTCTTCATTTCTATGCAAGCTGTTTTCCAAAAGGGAAGTGCATAGGACCAATTCCTGAGATAAACATTCTGTTGCCAGTATGGTACTTCTGGTTGTCAGGCTCCCCACTGACTCAATAAATTTACTTTATTGATTTCAGAGGGAGAGGCTGAAAATTTATTAACCCAACATATAAAAAATATATTTTTTAAAGTTACCAACATTATACATTTTTACCTATGTCTTTCAAAAATCATTATCTTTAGTTTTTAAGTGGGAAAAAGACACATGTATTTCCCCTCATTATTTGATATTGATGTAAAATTAAAGGAAGGACAAAACTTATTAAATCTATGGTTTAACTTGGCAAAATAAATATGACTTGTCTGGGATCTGTAATACCATGGGCTGAAACAGAGCCATTCCAATTTTAAATTAAAGCTCAGGGAGTGAAAGTTGGGAGTTTGGATTCTTTGATCTTAGTTCTTGAAGACTTCACAAAAGGCAGTTTTCCTATATTTGCAAAAAAGGCCCATCACTTAATGTGAGGCAACCTTTCAATGACAACAGCATGAACATTATTTAAGTCAGAATATTAGTTACAATAATGCACTGTACAAGCTAGAAAATGACAGAAATTATAAACAGACTAAACTTGCTCTGATTCACGACTGACAGGAAGATTCAAACGCCCCCATAATGAGACTTTTCAATCTGAGAATTGCAACTCCTCAGACAGGAGAGTGGCCTACCAAATGAAAATTTGCAATGCTAAGGAGAGAAAAGTAGGGGGATTGAAAGTCATTCGTCATTGTAACACGTCCCTGTAGACTGAGCAGAGATAAAGGATTCTGTTCACATAAGAAATTGTGGTTTTAGAAAAGCTGCTTCTCTTTTACAGTATTACATTGGAACTCATGAAGTGTTTCCAGATAAAAACTGATAAAGTCTAGGAATTTATGAAAAATAGTTTCTGTGATGACCCACAATTGAACTCTGCATTCTAAAAATGAATAATATGAGGGGATAGTTCCTTAAAATGTCAAAAAATATTTATCTCACAAGTGATCCCTCTGACCACAGCAAAATGAGCCAAGATATGGAATCATATTAGCTCAGGTTGGCAAATTTATGAAGTACACACCATTTATGTAGTAAACTGTGGGTTGGCCTTTGTTGTTCCGTGAATATGTTTTATTGTTTTAGACTTTTAAGTATTGTTTCTGTTTCCCACTGAACAGGCTTATCTGTTTTAGTTTAGATTCAGAAGTCAAGAGGTCAAATTTTGAAAATTCTTTCTGTTCAATATATGTTTACCTTAGACAACCGTATTTACATCTGAGGTTCATGCTTTGGCATAAGCAGTATATGATGGATGAACTTTTAATTTTTGAGCAACCCATCTGTGCAAATAAATTGTGCAGGTCATAAATATCCTAGAATCCATTGAAATCCAGTGCAATTTAAAATTCTGCAGAAGTGATTAAAGAGGTCTTCAATTCACATACACACAGACACACACATACATATGCATATCAAAACTCAACTACTTCACAATAAGAAAGACTGATTAGTTGGATTTTGATTTCTTTTTATCTTAAAGTATATAGCCAATGCTGAGTGAGAGTGTTAGACTCTCAGTCGTGTCTGATTCTTTGCAACCCCATTAACTGTAGCCTACCAGGCTCTTCTGACCATTGGCAAGAATACTTGAGTGGGTCGTCATTTACTTCTCCAGGGGATCTTCCTGACTCAAGAATCAAACCCACATCTCCTGCATTGGCAGGCAGATTCTTTACCATATAAGTCACTAGGGAAGCCCATGCTACTTAAATATAAAATTTAAGTTGGTCTTGCTGGCAAAACTAATTGGGGTATTCTTATCACACAGAAGCACACACACACACACACACACACACAAAATCTGTTATATACTAGAGTTTTGCCCTTAAAATCAGTATGGTTGGTTGACAGATTGAGATCTCAGACTCAAGGTCTTAGTTTTGATTTGCAGTTGCATCTCAGAAAAGATAAGAGATAAGTGTTAGAAAGGATGTAAAGAAAAGAGATGTTATGTATGCTGTTGGTGGGAATGTAAATTGGTTGAGTGACTACGTAAATCCATATGGAGATTACTCAAAAAATTACAAATAGAACTACCGTATGATCTAGTAATCCTTCTGAGTATATCCATGTAACATGAAATTGGTACTTGGAAGAGATATCTATGTTCCTATGTTCATTACAACATTACAATACCTAAGGAATGGACAAAATGTAAATGTCTGTCAATGGATGAATGGACAAAGAAAATATTTTATATATAGGAACAACAGCAAATATAATGTTACATTAAATTAAATATATATCTATATAATGTTATTTAATCTTAAAAGAGAAGGTGATCATGCCACTTGCAACAATATAAATAGACCTGGAGGAAACTATGCAAAGTAAAATAAACCAGATATAGAAAGAAAATGACAAACCACTCCAGTATTCTTGCCCGGGAAATTCCATGGATAGAGGAGCCTGGTAGGCTACAATCCATGTGGTTGCAAAGAGTTAAACACGACCTAGAGATGAAATAACAACAACAAAAAGGAAAAAAAAAAACCTACATGACTCACTTATATGTGGAATTAAAAAGGATAAATACATAATCAGAAAGTGGACTTGTGGTAACTCAGAGCAGGAGATTGGGTAAATGATCAAAGGGTACAAATGCAGTTATTTAGGATAAAAAAGTCTAGAGATTTATCGTACAGTATGCTGACTACTGTTATTAACACTGTACTGAATACTGAACATTTGCTAAGAGAGTAGATTTGGGGTATTCTTATCACACAGAAGCACACACAAAAATGGTAACTGTGGTGAGGGGCTGCTACATTCATTAGCTTGACAGTAGTAATTATTGCACTCTGAATATTGGTACACGCAAGAGATACGGGGTCAATCCCTTGGTCGGGAAGATACTCTGGAGGAGGAAACAGCAATCCCTTCCAGTTCTTGCCTGGGAAATCCCATGGACAGAATAGCCTAGTGGGCTACAGCCTGTGGGGTCACAAAGAGTCAGATAAAACTGAGTGACTGCACACCATATGTATATAAAACTATCATGTTTTACACCTGAAATATACACAATTTTCGTTGAAAAATAAAATTTAAAAATGCAGCAATCACCACCCCCTCCAACTGTTCAAAAGTATATCTATGCTTTTTCTGGCATGACTTTTTTATCCAAGAGTGAACCACATTCCTAAATTACTTCCTTCCTGCTTTCTTCTTCAACCTTAGATAGCTGACCACTCTATTCTTAACTCACCTGATTTAAGTTCAATATTTTAGTGATTTTTTTCTTTAATTCAAAATAGTTCTCAGTGTTTACATATTCCATTTCAGGAACTGCTAGGACATATTAAGAGAGCATTTATAATACACATCTGCTTTAAAAAAATAGAGTTTCATTTTATTTTGTACAAGATGCTTATCATAACCCTACAAGATAAAAGACAGTCAAACTGATACTTAGACAAGTGGAAGGAGCACATTTTTTTCAGTGCCCCAAATTACTAGCCACCATTTAAATGACAAACTACAATCTTTGGCAGACATAAAAAGTTTAAGATACTTAATAGGCAATGCAATAGTTATATTCAGTATTCAGGTTTTTAAGTGTTCAAATTTGCTTGATACTGAGTACTTAGTCTTTAGACTCTTAATTGATTGAACTAATATTTATTCAGTGTTTGTCACAGAAGAGACAATGCCCAGGGTTAGAGACAAAACAATGAGCAAGATGTTGAAAGCTTCTGGCCTCAGTAAGCTTGAACACCAGCAAAGGAAATGAACAATAACCAGGTAATTCACACAAGGCAGAGACAGAGATGTGACAAAAGTGGTAGAGAGCATTCTAGAAGTGCTGAAGCAGAGGTAGGGGGTGAGAAGAAAACCCTGACTCAGGGAGTCCAAAATGTCTCTGATTGGAAGTGTTCTTAAAATAGAGGTTGTAGAGTGAAACAAGACTAGCCAAATAGTCTTCTAGTGTAAAGAAGGTAAGAAGGCCTGCAAGAGAAAAAATAAACACTTTAAGGAAGCAAAATTATTTAGGGCTACACATTAAAGTTCATGTGAAGGAATGAAGTTTTGTGATTTTTATCTTTTGTATGACCTGGCTGGTAACTTTATCAGCTGTGTGATGCTGAGCCAGAGTTTTTGTCTTGATTTCTTTACCTTTAAATAAATTAATACATAAATAAATAAACAATGGCAAAATGAAGACAAAAGAGTATAACAGCAGTACATATTTCACAGTGATATTTTCATTAATAAATGTGTTAATATACACAATTCACTTAGAACCTGCTATGTGACACTTGATATATATCATTTTTCCTCATATATTATTTTAAAATTATTATGATTAATTATCAAATAGTTTGGGTAGGGTCACTACAAAAGAGAGGAGTAACAATAATAAATGTGTTTCAATGCCATTCTCCCAAATCTTATTTGGCAAAACTAATACAGTTATGTAAAGTTTAAAAATAAAATAAAATTCAAATACAAAAAAAAACAACAATAATAAATGTGAATCTTACTAAAATCAGTGAGTCTGTAGGGTGAAAAAATAAATTAGAGGACAATGATTAGAAGCCTCTCATAAACTTCATGGGACTTCCTGGGGGCTCAGACTGAAAAGACTCCATCTGCAATAGGGGAGACTGGGGTTTGATCCCTGGGTCAGGAAGATGCCCTGGAGGAGGAGGGCATGGCAACCCATTCCAGTATTCTTGCCTGGAGAAGCCCATGGACAGGAGCATGGTGTGCTGCAGTCCAAGGAGTCACAAAGAGTCAGACATGACTGAGCAACTAAGCACAGCACAGCACAGCACATAATATTAATGAGGGTGGATGGTGACCTGGAGTGGGGCAGTAGTAGAGATCTGTTAAAGAAGAATGAACAAATCCAATAATTCTCAAAATTAAGAATTGCTATTATATTTGGATTTAGGTGACTGAATGTGATCTAAATTGTCAACTTTAGGGGCTTCACTGAAGATATGGCAGTGACAGTTACTAAGATGGAGAGAGAACTGGCATAGAACCATTTTTGTAAGGGGAAGATGACTCTTTCAGTCCATTCAGCCTTCTGAAACAAAACAGCATAGACTATAAATAACTGAAATTAATTGCACATCATTCTGGAGGCTGAATCCCAAAATCAGGATGCAGTATAATTGGGTTCTAGCGAGAGCCTTTTTACTTGGCTGAAGATAACTTTTGGCCGCCATGATCTTAGTTTTCTGAATGTTGAGTTTTAAGCCAGCTTTTTCACTCTCCTCCTTCACCTTCATTAAGAGGTTCTTTAGTTCCTCTTCACTTTCTGCCATTAGGGTAGTGTCATCTGCATATCTGAGGTTATTGATATTTCTCCTGGCGTTCTTGATTCCAAATTGTGCTTCATCCAGTCCAGCGTATCTCATGATGTCTCTGCATATAAATTAAATAAGCAGGGTGACAATATATACCCTTGACATCAGTTCAGTTCAGTTCAGTTTAGTCATTCAGTCGTGTCTGACTCTTTGCAACCCCATTAATCGTAGCACACCAGGCTTCCCTATACATTACAAACTCCTGTAGTTCACTCAAACTCATGTCCATTGAGTCTGTGATGCCATCCAGCCATCTCATCCTCTGTCGTCCCCTTTTCGTCCTGCCCCCAATCCTTCCCAGCATCAGGGACTTTTCCAATGAGTCAACTCTTCACATGAGGTGGCCAAAGTATTGGAGGTTCAGCTTTAGCGTCAGTCCTTCCAATGAACACCCAGGACTGATCTCCTTTAGGATGGACTGGTTGGACCTCCTTGCAGTCCAAGGGACTCTCAAGTGTCTTCTCCAACACCACAGTTCAAAAGCATCAGTTCTTCACACTCAGCTTTCTTCACAGTCCAAATCTCACATCCACACATGACCACTGGAAAAACCATAGCCTTGACATCAGATCAGATCAGATCAGTTGCTCAGTCATGTCTGACTCTTTGCGACACTGTGAATCACAGCGCACCAGGCCTCCCTGTCCATCACCAACTCCTGGAGTTCACTGAGACTCACGTCCATAGAGTCAGTGATGCCACCCAGCCATCTCATCCTCTGGTGTCCCCTTCTCCTCCTGCCCCCAATCCCTCCCAGCATCAGAGTCTTTTTCAATGAGTCAACTCTTCGCATGAGATGGCCAAGTACTGGAGTTTCAGCTTTAGCATCATTCCTTCCAAAGAAATCCCAGGGTTGATCTCCTTCAGAATGGACTGGTTGGATCTCCTTTCAGGGACTCTCAAGAGTCTTCTCCAACACCACAGTTCAAAAGAATCAATTCTTCGGCGCTCAGCTTTCTTCACAGTCCAACTCTCACATCCATACATGACCACAGGAAAAACCATAGCCTTGACTAGACGAAGCTTTGTTGGCAAAGTAATGTCTCTGCTTTTGAATATGCTACCTAGGTTGGTCATAACTTTCCTTCCAAGGAGTAAGAGTCTTTTAATTTCATGGCTGTAGTCACTATCTGTAGTGATTTTGGAGACCAGAAAAATAAAGTCTGACACTGTTTCCATGAAGTGGTGAGACCGGATGCCATGATCTTTGTTTTCTGAATGTTGAGCTTTAAGCCAACTTTTTCACTCTCCACTTTCACTTTCATCTAGAGGCTTTTTAGTTCCTCTTCACTTTCTTCCATAAGAGTGGTGTCATCTGCATATCTGAGGTTATTGATATTTCTCCCGGCAATCTTGATTTCAGCTTGTGTTTCTTCCAGTCCAGTGTTTCTCATGATGTACTCTGCATATAAGTTAAATAAACAGCGTGACAATATACAGCCTTGATGAACTCCTTTTCCTATTTGGAACCAGTCTGTTGTTCCATTTCCAGTCCTAACTGTTGCTTCCTGACCTGCATACAGCTTTCTCAAGAGGCAGATCAGGTGGTCTGGTATTCCCATCTCTTTCAGAATTTTCCACAGTTTATTGTGATCCACACAGTCAAAGGCTTTGGCATAGTCAATAATGCAGAAATAGATGTTTTTCTGGAACTCTCTTGCTTTTTCCAGATCCAGCGGATGCTGGTGATTTGATCTCTGGATCCTCTGCCTTTTCTAAAACCAGCTTAAACATCAGGAACTTCACGGTTCATATATTGCTGAAGCCTGGCTTGGAGAATTTTGAGCATTACTTTACTAGCGTGTGATATCTGTCCAACTGTGTGGTAGTCTGAGCATTCTTTGGCATTGCCTTTCTTGGGGATTGGAATGAAAACTGACCTTTTCCAGTCCTGTGGCCACTGCTGAGTTTTCCAAATGTGCTGACATATTGAGTGCAGCACTTTCACAGCATCATCTTTCAGGATTTGGAATAGCTCAACCGAAATTCCATCACCTCCACTAGCTTTGTTCATAGTGATGCTTTCTAAGGCCCACTTGACTTCACTTTCCAGGATGTCTGGCTCTAGGTCAGTGATCACACCATCGTGATTATCTGGGTCATGAAGATCTTTTTTGTACAGTTCTTCTGTGTATTCTTGCCATCTCTTCTTAATATCTTCTGCTTCTGTTAGGTCCATACCATTTCTGTCCTTTATCGAGCTCATCTTTGCATGAAATATTCCTTTGGTATCTCTGATTTTCTTGAAGAAATCCCTAGTCTTTCCCATTCTCTTGCTTTCCTCTGTTTCTTTGCATTGATCGCTGAAGAAGGCTTTTTTATCTCTTCTTGCTATTTTTTGGAACTCTGCATTCAGATATTTATATCTTTCCTTTTCTCCTTTGCTTTTTGCTTCTCTTCTTCTCACAGCTATTTGTAAGGCCTCCCCAGACAGCCATTTTGCTTTTTTGCATTTCTTTTCTATGGGAATGGTCTTGATCCCTGTCTCCTGTACAATGTCACGAACCTCATTCCATAGTTCATCAGGTGGCTGAGACGGGTGTCCCAAGTGTGGCCGAGAGGAGACACCCCATGTCCAAGGTCAGTGGCAGAAGCCGGGAGGACCCCATGCCTGAAGGGTGGCGGCCAAGAGGAGTTACCCCACATCCGAGGTCAGGGGCAGCGGCCTAGAGTACCAGACTGTGATGGCTCAGGAACAGCTGAGAGGAGCTACCCTGCATCCGAGGTCAGGTGGGGGCGGGGGGGGGGCGGCCGAGAGGAGATACCCAGCATCCGAGGTCAGGGGCGGCGACGAGAGGAGTTACCCTGCATCCGAGGTCAGGGGCAGCGGCCGGGAGGAGATACCCCATGCCCCTAAGCCAGAGGCCAAGGGCAGCAGCAGGGAGGAGCAACCTCACAACCGAAGCCCCGGGCGGTGGCCCGGAGGACCAACCCCACATCCAAGGAGCCATGGCTGCGCGGGGGCAGGAGGGCCTAGAGGAGCTATCCCACGTTGAAGGTCAGGAAGGGTGGCGGTGAGGAGATACCCCTCATCCAAGGTAAGGAGCAATGGCTGAGCTTTGCTGGAGCAGCCGTGAAGAGATATCCCACGCCCAAGGTAAGAGAAACCCAAGTAAGATGGTAGGTGTTGCAAGAGGGCATCAAAGGGCAGACACACTGAAACCATACTCACAGAAAAGTAGGCAATCTAATCACACTAGGACCACAGCCTTGTCTAACTCAATGAAACTAAGCCATGCCCATGGGCCAACCCAAGACGGGCGGGTCATGGTGGCGAGATTTGACAGAATGTGGTCCACTGGAGAAGAGAATGGCAGACTACTTCAGTATTCTTGCCTTGAGAACCCCATGAACAGTATGAAAAGGCAAAATGATAGGATACTGAAAGAGAAACTCTCCAGGTCAGTAGGTGCCCAATATGCTACTGGAGATCAGTGGAGAAATAACTCCAGAAAGAATGATGAGATGGAGCCAAAGCAAAAACAATACCCAGCTGTGGATGTGACTGGTGATAGAAGCAAGGTCTGTTGCTGTAAAGAGCAATATTGCATAGGAACCTGGAATGTCAGGTCCATGATTCAAGGCAAATTGGAAGTGGTCAAACAAGAGATGGCAAGAGTGAATGTCGACATTCTAGGAATCAGCGAACTCAAATGGACTGGAATGGGTGAATTTAACTCAGATGACCATTATATCTACCACTATGGGCAGGAATCCCTCAGAAGAAATGGAGTAGCCATCATGGTCAACAAAAGAGTCTGAAATGCAGTACTTGGATGCAATCTCAAAAACGACAGAATGATCTCTGTTCGTTTCTAAGGCAAACCATTCAATATCACAGTAATCCAAGTCTATGCCCCAACCAGTAACGCTGAAGAAGCTGAAGTTGAACAGTTCTATGAAGACCTACAAGACCTTTTAGAACTAACACCCAAAAAAGATGTCCTTTTCATTATAGGGGACTGGAATGCAAAAGTAGGAAGTCAAGAAACACCTGGAGTAACAGGCAAATTTGGCCTTGTTATACGAAATGAAGCAAGGTAAAGACTAATAGAGTTTTGCCAAGAGAATGCACTGGTCATAACAAACACCCTCTTCCAACACCACAAGAGAAGACTCTATACATGGACATCACCAGATGGTCAACACCGAAATCAGATTGATTATATTCTTTGCAGCCAAAGATGGAGAAGCTCCATACAGTCACAAAAAACAAGACCGGGAGGTGACTGTGGCTCAGACCATGAAATCCTTATTGTCAAATTCAGACTGAAATTTCAGAAAGTAGGGAAAACCACTAGACCATTCAGGTATGACCTAAATCAAATCCCTTATGATTATACAATGGAAGTGAGAAACAGATTTAAGGGCCTAGATCTGATAGATAGAACCTTGACATACTCCTTTCCAAATTTTGAACTAGTCCATTGTTCCATGTCCAGATCTAACTGTTGCTTCTTGACATGCTTATAGGTTTCTCAGGTGGCAGGTAAAGTGGTCTGGTATTCCCATCTCTTGAAGAATTTTCCATAGTTTGTTGTAATACACACAGTCAAAGGCTTTAGCATAGTCAGTGAAGCAGAAGTAGATGTTTTTACTGGAATTTTCTTGCTTTTTCTATGATCCAGTGGATGTTGACAATTTGATCTCTGGTTCCTCTGCCTTTTCTAAATTCAGCTTGTATATCTGGAAGTTGTCAGTTCATATACCATTGAAGCCTAACTTGAAGAATTTTGTGCATTACCTTGGTAGCATGAGAAATGAGTGTAATTGTGCAGTACGTTGAACATCCTTTGGCATTGCCTTTCTTTGGTGGGATTGGAATGAAAACTGACCTTTTCCAGTCCTGTGGCCACTGCTGAGCTTCCCAAATTTGCTGGCATTTTGAATGCAGCACTTTAAAAGCATCATCTTTTAGGATTTGAAATAGCTCAGCTGGAATTCCATCACCTCCACTAGCTTCGTTTGCAGTGATGCTTCGTAAGGCCCACTTAACTTTATATTCCATGATGTCTGGCTCTACAGGAGCCAGTTACCTGGGTCATCAAGATCTTTTTTTGTATAGCTCTTTTGTGTATTCTTGCCACCTCTTCTTTATATCTTCTACTTCTGTTTAAGGCCAATAGGACTCAATTATAGAACTTCCACATATACATGTATTTATGTGTGTTTACATACATTCACACACAAATGCTAAAGACTATTTCAAGAATTAAATATTGTCCAAAACTGTCAAATTAGAAAAGTCAAGAAAGTCAGTAGAAAAACTTTTAGATTCAACAAACAGAGTTTCACAGTATGATATCTAGATTTAATGGATTTAGGAATGAATGGAAGCAGAAAAAAAGGAAAATGAGTGCTGAAAAATCTAACTTGGTCCTAAAGCAGAAATAAGAGAAATTTCCACAACTAGAGTGGCATAAGGCAAAGGTTTTGCAGAAAATGGGAGAACTTCATGTATATTTAAATACCAATGAGTAGAATAAAAATGAAAGGCATATCCTGAATATCATAGAGAAGAAGGAATAACCAAAGGTATAGTGCTGACAGGTAGAAATTCAGTTTCAGACAGGGAGATGTTCTGTTATTAGGAGAATATGCACTGCTTTCATTGTAACATCATTGAAGTAGAAAGGGATGGTGCAGAGTCACAGCAAAGTTTTCTTGGGTAGAAGACTTTCTGTCTGCTATACAAATTACCTCAACTGTATTGCTCGGGTGCCCATCACAGCTTCTGTACAATATCCATCAAGAGATAAGTAAATAAACATCGTTGGGCAGTTGAAACTGTAATATTTTTAAATTAAAATAAATTAGAAAGAAAGATGTTTGTTTCACACTCCATTCCAAAAACGTTTACGTTAATCAGGTAGAATTTAGAGGCAGGATTAGTGATATACTGTGGAAGTGTTTAGCAATCTGACAATTATACCCTCGGGGCCTAATGAAATAAAAAGAGCATCTAATGCCTGCTGGTTTTATCTCACTACTCCACTCCTGCAATACCCAAGATTTATTCAGGCCTGAAAAGAAGAGTCTTAGGTACTCAGCATCCATTAGTTCCTTATCAAGACTCATAATATTGATAATCCTATGGTTCACTTTCATTTTCTCCCTTCATGGAGTAACGGGAGAGCAGTTACAAACATATATTTAGTAGTATTATATATCCTATACAAGTTGTAGATTTATATCTGAGGAGTGAGTACCCACTGATGAATTTTAAATAGACCAAGTATATAAGACTTCAATATATATGTGCTGGGACGACAAACTGCTGCAATCAAGGGAAAAATACATAGATTTGACAAGAAAAGAGTTACTTTGGGTTAAACTAAGTGACTGATAATGGAAATTAAGAGGAGAAGGTGAAATTAAAAGATATTTATAAAAAGGCATCAATTATTGCAATGATGGAATTGATGCATGCAAAGAAAATATTCCTGTTGGTATACCCATAGTTTCGTGTAATCCTTATGGAAAGTGCTCATTGCTAATTGTAAAATAATAAGTTATCATAATCTTCAAAGAAGCCAGGCACTTCCCTCATTTAGAACATGATAATGTGACTGAACTTCCTTCTGGATCTTACATGATCTACCTACAACTCATAGAATAATATTCTGTCAGGGTTACTCATTATAAGTGCTATGATGTCTTGAATTTATAATTAACAATATGAAAAAGAACACTATATGTTTTGTGACTTTTACAAAGACTTAAATAATAAAATATTAACAAATTGGCAGTATATTTAAAATAGTTAAAATAGACCCTGTGACCATATATTAATTATGTGAAATTAATTCATCTTATAAATATCTTTTACACTATGTAAACCTTACTTACAAAATAACATTTCTTTAGGGAAAATATTCTGCCTCACTGCCCTTTGTGAAGAAAATACATTATTTGAATTTCAGTAAAAGGTGCTTTTTTAAACTTTTATTTTGTTAGAATAAATCTTTAGGGTATAATTTAATTGTTCTCCTATCTTTCATAAACTACTTATATTGAACTCATATAATTTATTATGTCAGCAGAAATTAAATTATACCCTTGTGTTCAGTTGGGAGTCATTTTTAAAATAATTTGACATCAGAAAGTAAAAATCATTTTCTAATATATGATAATTGTAGTTCATTATAAAATGGAACAAACTGCTAACATTCTCATTTCAGGAAAAAAACAGAATGTGAGACTCAACTGATTTAATAAAATAATGAGTTTGAAAGGGGAAATTACCATAAATGTGCAATAAAATCTCCATTAAAATCATAAATAATCAAGTCCAAGCAATTTATAAATATACAGCTTGACCTGTTACTACTGTCATTAACACCCCAAACTATACAACAATCTCAAAATATTATTACATTTTCTTTGAAAACTTGTAAAGAGTATTATGTCTTATTCTAGATAAAGTGCTTCAAAACTTAATTGACAAGTCTAATATTAAGCAACTTTAAACCAAACACCCACTTTTTCATTTCAAATTTAGTATTTGCACATTTTCCTTCAGTGATCCTGAAGGAGGAATCAATGAGTTACTATTAAAGTGAAATGAATGTACAGCTTGCTCTTGCAAATAGCTGAAGACATTTACCGTCATACGCTCTCTTGTCAGTTGCGATATGATGTCACTGTCATTCGTACAGAAGATGCTGTGATCGCAACAAATAGAACGTGATGAACATGTAGATAATTTATCAATAAAAAAAATCAGACCAAAACATCACACTGGCCAAAAAAAAAGAAGTACATTTCTCTTTATAAAATATGAGATGTGTTTTGATTACAAATTAACGCCTCATATTTTTCCACAATTTTTTCTTGTTGTTCTGGCTTCCAATACCACCTGACCTCAACTACAGGTTCCCAAACACTGATGCCAGTCTCTAGCCAACAACACTGCAGTATTGTCTTTTGAAATGCTTATCTTCTCCCCACCCAATCAGAGAAAGCACTTTGGGCAAACTTATCTTGGACATATAATCTGAAAACCAAGTTTAAGAAATGCTTGGGGAAATTCCTGGTCTCTTTCTGTTACTTCATTCTCATGGTTATTCATGGCCAGAGTGGACTATAAGATCTGGAAGTCCCTTTCATAACCAATAGAAGGGAAAAATCACTTCTGATAAACTAACCTTGCTGTTCATCTGAGAGAGAAGAATATTCTTGCAGGTTTCATCTTAAGAGGTTTTGTGTCTAAATTAAAAACAATATCAATTAACCCATTTCTCCCACTCCCCAACTCTTACCTCTGGCAACCACCAATCTGTTTTCTGTACCTATGAGATATATATATATATATATATATATATATATATATATATATATAGTCAGCATTTGTCTTTCTCTGACTTATTTCACTTGGCATAATGCCCTCAAGTTTCAACTATGTTGTTCCAAATGGCAAGATTTCATTCTTTTTTATGAATGAATTATATATCCCACAATTTCTTTACCTGGGTTTCCTTGGTGACTCAGATGGTAAAGAATCTCCCTGAATGCAAGAGACCCGACTTTGATCCCTCAGTTGGGATGATGCCCTAGAAAAGGGCATAGCAACCCACTCCAGTATCCTTACTTGGAGAACTGGAAAATTCAATGGACAGAGGAGCCTGGTGGCTGTAGTCCATGGGATTGCAGAGTTGGATACAACTGAGCAACTAACACACATGTATATATACCACAATTTCTTTATCTATCTGATAAAAAAGTTTCCACATCCCAGCTGTCATAAATATTGCTGTAATAAACATGGGTGTGCATATATTTTTTCAAACAAGTATTATGTGTGTGTGTCTTTTTTTCTCAGATCAATGCACAGAAGTTGACCTGCTGGATCAAATACTAGTTCTATATCTATATCAAATAATTGCATCAAATACAATAAAATATTTAAGAATAACTTTAACCTAGGAAGAAAAAGACCTGTATATTGCAAATAATAAGACAATAAAATAAATTGAACATCACACAATAAGTAAAATATGAATTGCAAGAATTAATATTGCTAAAATGTTGATTATGGAAAGAAATATATATATATATATATATATATATATATATCTCTGATGAAACTCTATCAAAAGTAATGGCATTTGTCACATAAGTAGAACAAAGAATCCTAAAATTTGTATGGAAATAATCAATAGACATATTTGGGTTGTTTGTATATTTTGGCTATCATGAATAATGCTGCCATGAAAAAGAGTACAGAGATATCTCTTTAAGACTTTGTTTACAACTATTTTGAGTATATTCCCAGAGTAGAATTAGTGTATTATTAGGTGATTCTATTTTTAATTATTAAGCAGTCACCATGCTCTTTTTCACAGTGACTCTACTATTTCACATTCCCACCAATAGTGCAGAGGAGTTCTATTTTTTTCACATCCTCAGAAACACTTTTATCTGCTTTTTAAAAATAGTAGCCATCCTAAAAGGCATGAGGTAGTATATCATTGGAGTTTTCATTTGCATTTCCCTAATGATTAATGATTGTTGAGCATATGTCCATGTGCTTATTTGTCATTTGTATATATTCTTTGGAGAATCATCTAATTAAAGTACCATTCTTGAATTGGATTGTGTTATACTTTTGTTGTTAAATTGTAGGTGTTCTCTGTATATTTTGAATACTAATCACTTATCTGATAGATGATTTGCAAATATTTCCTGCCATCCTCTGTGTTCCATTTTTATTCTGTTGATAGTATCATTTGGTGCACAACTATTTAAAATAATTTTATGAAGTCTATGTTTTCTAATTCTTTTGATAGCATATTCAAGAAATCATTGACAAATCCAACGCTGTGAAGTTTCAAAGGTTTAGCATTTATTTTTAGTTCTTTGATTCATTTTGAATGTTTTGTATATGATATTAGGTAAAGATCCAAGTTTATTCTTTTTGCATGTGAATATCCAACTTTCCTAGCATAATTTGCTGCAAGATTATCCTCTCCTCATTGAATGGTCTAGCATCCTTGTCAAATATTTGGGCATACATATTAGGGTTCATTTCTGGGTTCCTTGTTGTAATCCACTGACCTATATTTCCATCTTTCTGTCAATACCATACTGTTTGGAGTCCTAAATGTTGTAGTATATTTTGAAATGAAAAAATGTCTGACTACCAGGTTTGTTCAATTTCAAGCCTGTTTTAGCTACCCTGGTTTCCTTGAAATTCTGTATATATTTTAGGATGAATTTTTCTGTTTAAAAAAAATACCATTAGGATTTTTATATGAATTGCATTGAATCTATGGATTGCTTTGGATAATATCAACATCTTAATATTTGGTCTTCCAGTGCATGAAAATAGGCTGTGTTTCCATTTATTTATATCTTTTTAAATTTCTTTCAGCAGTATTTTGAACTTTTCACTGTACAAGCCATACGCCTCTGTAGTTGTTTATTATTCACCTCATTGACAAAGAGTTTTATTCTATTTGGTGCTATTAAAATTAGAATTGTTTTCTTAGTTTTCTTTTTATATTTTTAATTGTTATTATTTAGAAATGAAATGCAACTGATGTCATTTTCTGTTTACTTTGTATTCTGTTATTTTGCTGAATTTAGTAGCTCTAATAGTTTTGTGTGTGTGTGTATGAGAGAGAGCTCTTCATACTTTCTTCATTAAGATCACAATATTTCAAACTCTTTCATTAGTATTGTATTTGTTATGATGACCTGAAATCAGAGATCTTTGACGTTACTGGTACAAAAACAATATGACTTGCTGAGGGCTCTGATGCTGATTAGCACTTTTTAGCAATGAAGTATTTTTAATTAACTTTTTAAGATATTATGATATTGTACACTCACTAGACTACAGTATAGTGTGAATATAATTTTTATATGCACTTAGCAAAAATATTATATGATTCACCTCATTGCAGTATTTACTTTATTGCGGGTGATTCGAATCTGAACCCTCAATATCTTCAAGGTATATCTGTGTGTTTCTATTTTCATTCATCTCTAGGTATTTTCTAATTCCCTTTGTGATGTCTTCTCTTTCTGTTATTATAGAGTGTGCTGTTTATACAAATTTTTAAAATTTTCTGATTTTATTCTGTTAGTTATATCTAGCCTTATCCCATTGTCATCAGAATAAAATAGTCTATATGATATCTTTTTAAATCTACTGAGACTTAATTTGTGGCTTAACATATGATCTATCCTAGAAAATGTCCCTTGCGTACTTAAGATGTGTATTCTGTTGATTTTGGGAAGAGTGTTCTGTAGAATTCTGTTATATCTAATTGGTTTATTGTATTATCAAGTATCTATTTGTCTAGTTCTCATCTGGTTGTTTTATGTAGTATTAACAGCATGAGGGCACTGGCCCTTTAAAGCCCTGAAGGCCATTTCAGATCTCCAATATTTGGATGACAAGTTCCTTTGGTCCAGTTATACAAACTGCTCTTGAAATGTGTGCAAGGATGCCTGTCACAGGCCTAGGAAGTGGGGGATGGGTTGCTGATACTGCACTTGAGTTCTGAAATTGATCAAAATTAACTACAACTTATTGTCCAAGCCACTCCTCAAAGTTGAAAAACTTCAGGAGACTACAGAGTTCCAAAATGGTTACCTCAGACAGTCAGTGAGATTGCTGTCTAGGTGAAGAGAGAGTCCTGCTGCTTCTCATTCCACTATCTCCCCAGAATCCTTTGCTACCTAATATATTACATCCTCCTGGGGATGTACTGCACCAAAAAACACTTCACTGAGATGCGGGTATTACCCATAATCCAAACTACATCCCCTTATTCTTAGTAACTCTGACAGTATACTCAATTTAATAAACTGCCAAGAGATTACACTGGAAACCTGGATTATGTTACACTTCTATTACTTTGATTGTTACATAATAAATTTTAAACATTTTCTGTTAAGCCTATATTGAATCAATATTATTATCTAATCAATGTAATTGTTTTAGAATATGCCTAAATTTGAAAACCAGTCTCCTAATTGATGTGGTCCTTTTTTAGAGTTTTGGTTTTAAGTTGAATTTTAATATACAAAAAATACATTATTTTTATGTTAATGTTTAGAGGCACGGATGCTATCAACTGAAGTTTTACTTTAAGTATATACCATAATGTGCAAGAGGTGAAAACCTCTTTCAGTTTGTGTTTCTTTGAATGTATTTTTAGCAACTCTGTAGTGGCAAAAATCTGGAAACAATAAAATCTTCCAGGAACAGAGTTGTGTCTAAATATTCTGAAACAGTAACATCTTGAAAATAAGTAAAACATAAAAATATTTTAAAATATGATTAATCTTTAAAATACATATTAAGTGGAAAATACATTTCATAAATATGATTTCCTTGTATTGAATTTAAAATGATTAATAATAAATGATATGTATTTCAGTAATCCTATATATTTTATGAAACTGTATAGTGTGAGAAGAGTTGACTCATTGGAAAAGACTCTGATGCTGGAAGGGATTGGGGGCAGGAAGAGAAGGGGACGACAGAGGATGAGATGGCTGGATGGCATCACCAACCTGATGGACGTGAGTTTGTGTGAACGCTGGGAGTTGGTGATGGACAGGGAGGCCTGATGTGCTGCAATTCATGGGGTTGCAAAGAGTTGGACACAACTGAGTGACTGAACTGAACTGATAGTGTGTATGTGCGTGTTGACACATGTATATAAAGCAAGGGCATGATAAACAAAAGATTAAGAAAAACTAAAAGGCAATTATTTCTTCAGTGAAGGAAGGCAGATTGAAAAGATTGGAGAGAAACACATTGATAGCTACAATTTAATGATGTGATTGTTTTCATTTTTATTTGGATGATGGGTTATAGCAACTGATATCATTGTTAAGATAAAATTAAAGATTATAATAATTAAACAATATCTAATGTTGAAATCGAAGTTTTAGAAATAGTTTAATTTTTTACATCTGAATTAAATAAGTGAAGATGCAAAAACCTAGACATTACAGAAGATCCTACAGGCTCTTGATTTTTAAATTATATACATAAGAAAATAAGCTACTTGGGTCAGAGCAAGCAACTTACCAAAAGAGCCTAAATAAAAAACATACCCTTAGAAAGAGTCATCCTTTGAGTATTGGAGAAAATGTAACACACATTAAAACAATAATGAGATTTTATAAACAATGACTTTGGAATCCCTAAAAGACTGATAAAACCAAGGTATGTAGGAGGAAAAGACAACTTGATGAATTGCTGTTCTACTGAACAATATCAACATTGTGGAAAAATTTTTGACATAACTAGTGAGTGGATACTATTTAACCTGTACTTTCTTTAACCCAGAGATTATATACCTAAGCAAGCTCATGCTCAGTTTCTCAGTCATGTCCAACTCTTTGTGACCCTATGGACCACAGCCTGCCAGGCTCCTCTGTCCATGGGATGGGTTGTCATTTCCTGCTTTAGGAAATCTTCCCAACCCAGGGATCTAATTGGTGTCTCCTGCACTGGCAGGAGGATTCTTTACCCCTGAGCCACCTGGATGTCCCATTTCTAAGCATACAGACATGTTAAATTGCATCCCGATCTCTAGGGCCGTGGGAAAGCCCTACAAACAATTTCCAGGCATAAAGACACACACACACACATTTCTAGACATTCAACTTTCCTATATACTCAGTTCTCAATTCTTTTGGCCTGATAAAAGGACAACACTACTCTCTCTGTGACCACCTGCTGGATTTTTTCCCCTCTTACACCTACTCTTGACCCTTCAACAATAGCCATTTCCCCTTTGAAAAGAAAGACACACTCCTCATCCACTTGAAATCTTACCATTGTACACTGCCAAGCACCAAAGTGACAATGAAAAGATTGATTCCAGAAAAGCTTTCTTTAATGCTCACTCAAGAGAACCAGAATCCTCCTTTACAGCTTTCTATGAATCCTTTCGAACAGCAAAAGTAATAATTGAGAGTAAAGCTAATTACTTTTGAATGGAATAGCAAAATTAATAATTACTAATAAAACTAATTTTTAATTACTAATAAAACTAATTTTTAATTAGTAAAGCTTATATATATGGTTTTTCCAGTGGTCATGTATGGATGTGAGAGTTGGACTATAAAGAAAGCTGAACGCAGAAGAATTGATGCTTTTGAACTGTGGTGTTGGAGAAGACTCTTGAGAGTCCCTTGGACTGCAAGGACATCCAACCAGTCCATCCTAAAAGAGATCAGTCCTGGGTGTTCATCAGAAGGACTGATGTTGAATCTGAAATTCCAATAATTTGGCCACCTGATACGAAGAGCTGACTCATTGGAAAAGACCCCGATGCTGGGAAACATCGAGGGCAGGAGGAGTAGGTGACAACAGAGGATGAGATGGTTGGATGGCATCATTGACTCAATGGACATGGGTTTGGGTGGACTCTGGGAGTTGATGATGGACAGGGAGGCCTGGCGTACTGCAGTTCATGGGGTCGCAGAGAGTCAGACATGACTGAGCGACTGAACTGAACTGAACTGATAAAGATTTCAAGAGAAATCAAATGTTTCAAAATTATCTGAATGAAGTATCCAGTATGGATTTCTTTATCTTTCTCACCATCTACCTGGTGAGTGACATGTTACAGGTACCGCATGCCTCTTCATCCTGGATCCAGATTGAAGAAACACAGGTAATGGGGCATGCCATTCTTATGCCAGAGGGAAACAGTAAGAGAGTGTGTGAAACATTCAATGACACCTATAGCTTCTTTTTAGAACTAACTTCCCTTGTACTGCTGATTCTTCATCATCTTTCAAAGGACAATTCACAACCAAGGCTAATGTCAATGGCAGAGGGAAGCTCAGAAACCCACGTATCAGGAGACAGGACTATATAATCCTCTAAGGGAACAGCAGTGAATGATTTGGAAAATAATACATGTTACCACACATTTATCTCTAGGTTGTTCAACAAGTTTCACAATTAACCAACAATAAATTATGTACTAATTTCAGGATCAATTTATCATTGGTATTTTAGCTTATTTTCTATGAAATATGTAGAAAAATTCTGAACATGAGGTCCTATTCTTATTGAGATGTTTATTGTTCCCAAAAAAAGATTTTTTTTTAAAAAAAAAAGATATTTACACAAACCTAAACAGTAAAGGAAAACCACACCTTAAGCACATTGCTTGACTGAACAATTTTATCTAATAGAATATCACCTTATTGCAAATGAAGAGGAACAACATATTGATTTATACTTTGATTTTTTAGTTTATTATAAAAATGTATACATTTACACATTGTAATTTATCTGCATGTTGTTAATTGCTATTCCAATTCCCCCTTAAAAAGCCCCATTTTCTCTGTGGCTTCCCTAATAATCCCTCAAATAGCAGGCAATATATGCACCCTAACCTACACAAACTGAACCATGGTGAGGTGTACCTCATTTAATCATCCACTACTTACACCATGTTGCTTGTCCTGGTATGCTCTTAATGATAAGCCCTAATGTAGGTAACTATTTTTCTTATAGGCATGGATACACAACCATTTGTACTCCCCACTCTCTATCACTCTACTGTTTTGAGAGTGTACTTCTCACTACTTCCCTAAGGGGCTTGTAATGTCTCTTCTTTGCTGATCTAAATGCATAATGTCTTTCAGTTCCCCAGAAGTGGACTCTGAGACAAGGGCTCTAGTTAAAGCAGTTTGTGTTTTAAGGAAAGAATCACTAGTTGGGGAGTATGGCAGCAATTCAGGTTATGGAAACATTCAATAAAAAAGATACATAAACATTTGATAAGGAGATACGAACCTTTGACTGTTGTCCAAGGGTCAATATATACATATATATATATATGTACATATGTGTGTGTGTGTGTGTGTGTGTGTGTGTGTGTGTGTGTATTTAGACAGTTTCTATTGGACGTGACTGCCCTTTGATCTTGATGAAATCTTATCAGTTAAAGACCACTAGAACCACATGTAATATGACAAAATGATATTTATTGACTCCATCCTGTATAGGAGGGAACTTGAGAAGAACCAAGAAGAATCACTCAAGAAGAAAGAGTGTGTGTGTGCTCAGACACTTTTCATGTCTGACTCTTTGCTACCCTATGGACTATAGCCTGCCAGGCTCCTCTGTCCATGGGATTCTGTAGGCAAGAATAATGGAGTAGGCTGCCATGCCCTCCTCCAGGGGATCTTCCCAACCCAGGGATAGAACCTGTGTCTCTTGTATTGCAGGTAGATTCTTTACCCACCAAGCCACCTGGGAAGCCCCAATGAAGGAAAAGCTATTTTGTATGGTTCAGGTTCCAAAGAAGAACTCTTTGGCGAATTTAAGAGAACTAGGTGCCAGTTCAGGGTTGTTTGCTGTTTTTGCAGCAGGATTGGGAGAAGCAAGGATTAAGTAATGACTGTAAATGCAGAACAAGGTGGTGTTGGTGCATCACTGGTTAGAAGCAAGTAGTCATGTCAAGAGGTTGCTTTTTAGTCTTCATTTTAATCACGAGCCAGTATAGCTTCTGTCAAAACTTAGTGTATTATGTCTTATACTTAACGTTTATCCCCCTCTTTCAATTCAGCGGAGAAAGTCTGATAAATAGTGCAACACACACCTCAAAATTACTTTCCCCAAGGCAGCTGTGAAATGGATTTACAGACCAACTCCCCTGAGCTATTAGTTGAAGGGTGGTGGGGTAACAATACCTGCCTTTCCTTTTAACTGACCATCCTCTTTTTGACATTTTAAAAGCCTTCAGGCATAAAAATGTAGACTGGCAATTTAAAGTCTGTAAGAACATACTGAAAATGTCAGTGAAATACAGAAAGCATTTTTGTAGGGTGTGTGTGTGTGTTGGGTGCATATATTGGTACAATGCTCTGGAAGTTGTCAAGTTAAAAGTTGAGTATATATACTCAGTGAACCATCAATTCTAACACTAGTTATACGACTAAGAAATGCATACATGCGTATCTGCACACAGTAATGCCCCCAAAATGTGCATAACAGCATGATTTCAATAATAGGAGTTGCAAACAATCAAAGAATTGATTTCAACATACAGTGGGATAAACATATATGGGAACCCTATACAGAAAAGCAGATAAATGAGCTACAGCTATACCCAACAATGTGTATGAACCCTACAAAGAAAATATTGTGTAAATCAGCCAGGCACAAAATAACATATACTGAATGATTTTACTTCTGTAAAGTTCAAAAATAGCAAAAAAATATCAATAAGAAAGTCAGAATGGGGGGAGTAGGTAGTGATCAAGAGATATGAGGTAGAAAGCTTAAGAGGTGCTTTTCACCTTTTAGTTTTAGATCTGGATATGCAGAGTACATCATGAGAAACGCTGGACTGGAAGAAACACAAGCTGGAATCAAGATTGTTGGGAAAACATCAATAACCTCAGATATGCAGATGACACCACCCTTATGGCAGAAAGTGAAGAGGAATTCAAAAGCCTCTTGATGAAAGTGAAAGAGGAACTCTCCAGAAAGCAAGAATAGAAGGAACATACCTCAACATGATAAAAGCTATATATGACAAACCCACAGCAAACATTATATCCTCAGTGGTGAAAAATTGAAAGCATTTCCTCTAAAGTCAGGAACAAGACAAGGGTGCCCACTTTCACCATTACTATTCAACATAGTTTTGGAAGTTTTGGCCACAGCAATCAGAGCAGAAAAAGAAATAAAAGGAATCCATATTGGAAAAGAAGAAGTAAAACTCTCACTATTTGCAGATGACATGATCCTCTACATAGAAAACCCTAAAGACTCCACCAGAAAATTACTAGAACTAATCAATGATTAGAGTAAAGTTGCAGGATATAAAATCAACACACAGAAATCCCTTGCATTCCTATACACTAATAATGAGAAAACAGAAAGAGAAATTAAGGAAACAATTCCATTCACCATTGCAACGGAAAGAATAAAATACTTAGGAATATATCTACCTAAAGAAATGAAAGACCTATATAGAGAAAACTATTAAACACTGGAGAAAGAAATCAAAGAGGACACTAATAGATGGAGAAATATACCATGTTCATGGATTGGAAGAATCAAGATAGTGAAAATGAGTATACTACACAAAGCAATTTATAGATTCAATGCAATCCCTATCAAGCTACCAACAGTATTCTTCACAGACCTAGAACAAATAATTTCACAATTTGTATGGAAATACAAAAAACCTCGAATAGCCAAAGCTATCTTGAGAAAGAAGAATGGAACTGGAGGAATCAACCTACATGACTTCAGGCTCTACTACAAAGCCACAGTTATCAAGACAGTATGGTACTGGCACAAAGACAGAAATATTGATCAATGGAACAAAATAGAAAGCCCAGAGATAAATCCACACACATATGGACACCTTATCTTTGACAAAGGAGGAAAGAATATACAATGGATTAAAGACAATCTCTTTAACAAGTGGTGCTGGGAAATCTGGTCAACCACTTGTAAAAGAATGAAACTAGAACACTTTCTAACACCATACACAAAAATAAACTCAAAATGGATCTCAATGTAAGATCAGAAACTATAAAACTCCTAGAGGAGAACATAGGCAAAACACTCTCTGACATACATCACAGCAGGATCCTCTATGACCCACCTCCAAAAATATTGGAAATAAAAGCAAAAATAAACAAATGGGACCTAATTAAACTTAAAAGCTTCTGCACAACAAAGGAAACTTTTAGCAAGGTGAAAAGGCAGCCTTCAGAATGGGAGAAAATAATAGCAAATGAAGCAACTAACAAACAACTAATCTCAAAAATATACAAGCAACTGCTACAGCTCAACTCCAGAAAAATAAATGACCCAATCCAAAAATGGGCCAAAGAACTAAACAGACAGTTCTCCAAATAAGACATACAGATGGCTAACAAACACATGAAAAGATGCTCAACATCACTCATTATCAGAGAAATGCAAATCAAAACCACTATGAGGTACCATTTCACGCCAGTCAGAATGGCTGTGATCCAAAAGTCTACAAGCAATCAATGCTGGAGAGGGTGTGGAGAAAAGGGAACCCTCTTACACTCTTGGTGGGAATGCAAACTAGACAGCCACTATGGAGAACAGTGTGGAGATTCCTTAAAAAAACTGGAAATAGAACTGCCTTATATCCAGCAATCCCACTGCTGGGCATACACACTGAGGAAACCAGAAGGGAAAGAGACACGTGTGCCCCAATGTTCATCACAGCACTGTTTATAATAGCCAGGACATGGAAGCAACCTAGATGCCCATCAGCAGATGAATGGATAATAAAGCAGTGGTACATATACACAATGGAGTATTACTCAGCCATTAAAAAGAATACATTTGAATCAGTTCTAATGAGGTGGATGAAACTGGAACCTATTATACAGAGTGAAGTAAGCCAGAAAGAAACACACCAATACAGTATACTAACACATATATATGGAATTTAGAAAGATGGTAACAATAACCCTGTGTACGAGACAGCAAAAGAGACACTGATGTATAGATCAGTCTTATGGACTCTGTGGGAGAGGGAGAGGGTGGGGAGATTTGGGAGAATGGCATTGAAACATGTATAATATCATGTATGAAACGAGTCATCAGTCCAGGTTCAATGCAGGATACTGGATGCTTGGGGCTGGTGCACTGGGACGACCCAGAGGGAGGGTATAGGGAGGGAGGAGGGAGGAGGTTTAAGGATGGGTGGTATACCTGTGGCAGATTCATTTCTATATTTGGCAAAACTAATACAATATCATAAAGTTTAAAAATAAAATAAAATAAAAAGAAAGTGAAAGAGGAGAGTGAAAAAGTTGGCTTACAGCTCAACATTCAGAAAACGAAGATCATGGCATCCGGTCCCACCACTTCATGGGAAATAGATGGGGAAACAGTGGAAACAGTGTCAGACTTTATTTTTCTGGGCTCCAAAATCACTACAGATGGTGACTGCAGCCATGAAATTAAAAGACGCTTACTCCTTGGAAGGAAAGTTATGACCAACCTAGATAGCATATTGAAAAGCAGAGACATTACTTTGCCAACAAAGGTTCGTCTAGTCAAGGCTATGGTTGTTTCTGTGGTCATGTATGGATGTGAGAGTTGAACTGTGAAGAAGGTTGAGCACCGAAGAATTGATGCTTTTGAACTGTGGTGTCGAAGAAGACTCTTGAGAGTCCCCTGGACTGCAAGGAGATCCAAGCAGTCCATTCTGAAGGAGATCAGCCCTGGGATTTCTTTGGAAGGAATGATGCTAAAGCTGAAACTCCAGTACTTTGGCCACCTCATGCGAAGAGTTGACTCATTGGAAAAGACTCTGATGCTGGGAAGGAGTGGGGGCAGGAGAAGAAGGGGACGACAGAGGATGAGATGGCTGGATGGCATCACTGACTCGAGGGACATGAGTCTGAGTGAACTCCGGGAGTTGGTGATGGACAGGGAGGCCTGGCGTGCTGCAATTCATGGGGTCGCAAAGAGTCGGACATGACTGAGTGACTGATCTGATCTAATTTGTGCTCAGTTGGTGATAATTTATCAAGCTCTGCCTTGTGGTTTGACACTGTCTTGTAGAAACAGTATACTAAAAATTTTACCAATAAATTCATTGCACTGATTTGTATACCTTCTTCATTTAAGTGCATATCAAGTCTTAAAGACTGTAAATTTTTCTCCCCCATATCTAACCTTTCCAGTAACAGGTTGAAGTATGCCTGCTTTGCAGAGCAAACCATTTCTTTAAAAATTTTGCAACAAAATTTCAAAGTAGCAGGAAAGGGTATTTATTTGCACTATCAAGATTTTCTCCAACTTAACTTTCCTCCATATTAATGCTAATTTTGAATTCTATATACTTAACTTCTCTCTCTAAATCTCTATTGTTTCTGAACTTGAATGGAGAGGACTTTCTTTCAGGCCTACTCAGTCTCAGTGTAGCTTGCCAGTAATTCTCAAAAATCATCTTTGGTCTCCTTTGGGGACACTGGGTTCTTGCTGGTGGGTCTGCAATGGACACAACTCCTTTCTGTGGTATTGGCTTATTGTAGGGCATTGCCCCTACCTTCAGATCCCCAACATATCACTGAACATGTACCTGCCTAAGAGGAAAATGTGTTTTGCTTGCTAGAATTAAATCTTTTTAGTTTTTAATGAAAATGGACATAAAGTTAAATCCTCACCAATATGTTATAGGTAATAGTTTTGTGTGAGCTCTCAGGAATGCACTTTTTAAGAGGTTAGAATTGAAACTCCTCTTCTTCCTCCTTCCTGCTAACTGGAGAACTTGCATAACAGTGGGAATTTCACCAGTCTTAGCTAAGGACACTCATGCAGCAGATAAAAGCATGATCTAAAGTCTCCAATACTTTGGCCACCTGATGCGAAGAGCTGACTCATTGGAAAAGAACCTTATGCTCTTAAAGAATGAAAGTGAAAGCCACTCAGTTGTGTCCGACTATTTGAGACCTCATGGACTTTCCATGGAATTCTCCAGACCAGAATACTGGAGTGGATAGCCTTTCCCTTCTCCAGGGGATCTTCCCAACCCAGACTGAAGGCAAAAGGAAAAGAGAGCAGCAGAGGATGAGATAGTTGGATGGCATCACTGACTCAACTGACATGAGCAAACTCCGGGAGATAGTAGAGGGCAGAGAAGCCTGACTTGCTGCGGTCCATGGGGTCACAAAGAGTTGGACACAGTTTAGTGACTGAACAACAACAATGTGACAAAATGATCCCAAGCCAGGCACGGAGTCCCTACACCAGTATTTTCTTTCATGAGAGAATAAACTTTTTCAGGTTAAAAATATTCAAGCCAAATGTGTGTGTGTGTGTGTGTGTGTGTGTGCATTCAGTTGCTCAGTCATGCCCGACTCTTTGTGGCCCCATGGACTGTAGTCCACCAGATTCCTCTGTCCATTGGATTTCCCAGACAAGAATATTGCAGTAGGTTGCCATTTCCTCCTCCAGGGGATCTTCCTGACCCAGGGATTAAACCTGTGTCACTTGAGACACCTGCATTGGCAGGTGGATTTTTTACCACTACTCCACCTGTGTGTGTGTGTTAGTTGCTTAGTCGTGTCCGACTCTTTGCAACCCCATAGACTGTAGCCCACCAGGCCCTTACATCCATGGGATTCTCCAGGCAAGAACACTGGAGTGGGTTGCCATTTCCTTCTCCAAAAGGAACTATAGAAAGAAAAAAGTGAAGTCGCTCAGTCGTGTCTGACTCTTTGTGACCCCATGGACTGTAGCCTAACAGGCTCCTCCATCCATGGAATTTTTCAGGTAAGAGTACTGGAGTGGGCTGCCATTGCCTTCTGGGAAGCCCATATTCTAGCCAAATATCTGTTACCAATAACTGAGGACATTCCAAAATTTTTGTACTTTTGAATGATTCTTGGTTCCTAGACTTTTTAATAGCTTACAATTAATAGAATTATTTGGGTTTATACCATGATAAAAATGCATTTAATTTAGGTATGAAGTTACAATAGGGAATAAACTATATGAAAGAGAAGAAAAAAATTATAATACATTATCTGACAATTTTTTCCTTACTTTTCGCTGATCAAATTCTCCAATTTCTTTTCAGGTTTTAATCACATATTACTGCATCCATTATCTTTTTTCTCATTGAATATACATAATATTTGTACTTTTGTCTGAATATCAGTAGCAATTTTTTATTTCTTCCAATTATATGCTAAATATTTTTATTTTGTATTATTAAATTGTAAGCACCTTGATGATATGAATTTTTACTATTTTTAAGTATCCCTACAGACATATGCATAAAGTGTTCCATAAAAAATAGAAATTTAGGCATGGAAAAATCTTATCATAAAAATCAAGAAATTTGTACAGTACAGCTATTTCAATGTTGAGTAGCTCTAAGAGGGAATTTTCTTAATTTTGAGGCTTTAGGGAAAAGCAAACAGAACATATCTACACAGATATACAACAAGTTGTTAAGAATGATTGAATTTCTCTTTGCTGTTGAAGGAATTGATCACACAATGTATTAAATATACTTATGTTCATCAATGTGAAGAATCTGTGGTGTAGAACTCCAGGTCTTCAATAAGAGAATGTCACAGACATTTAACCAGTGTGAAAATGAAATTTTCTGTGTCCTTGATTGGTGTAACTTTTGTCCTACATTGCTTTGATTCCACACCATTTTCCAGGTCTGAAATCCTTAGTTGTGTGCTGTGCTTTATAGCTTTGCTTTTTGACTTCTTCAAAATATATTGTGAGCAGTAGATCTTTATCAGTTGATTTATTCAGAATGCTAAGCTCCAATATGTGATGCCAAATACAGTCTAAACTGTGTGATGTCTCACTAAATCAAATCTTCTAAATCTGTATTCTCTTTGATCTTTTATTGAGGCAGAGGCAGCTGCATTTTTCTTCATGGATTCTCTTTCCTCTTTATTATATGTTATAGATATGAAAGTTCAAAACCTTTCTTTGCATACTGGAGGATAAACAAAAAACAGACTCTGCAGGCCAAGGAATTCCATGCCACACCATTATGCATCTCCTAGAAGTGGCCAGGAATAGTTCAGGTTTTGTTCAAACACTACATACATGTAAGTTTATGTTTCATATTGTATGTGCTATCTCAAAGGCCTGAAGATCCTGACATAGATGAGAGGAATGACAAATCAAACACTGTTAAAATGACTTTTAAAATTATATGAAAGAATTTTCATTTTCCTGAAGAAGATAAATCCAGCTTGCTAATTGTGGTTTGGGGTATTATATACTTTGATAGCAAGTCTAACATGATTCTGATTTACTTTCAGCAATTTTGACTTACTCAACTTTAAGGCCAATAATGAATGTGAAAAAAATCCCATAACTGCAAAATCCTGACAACACGTCCTTTATCATAAAACTGATTTAGTAGTAAAACTATAGCAAATAATATATGAACTCTCATTGTACTGTGTGGTATTAAATAATTTGTAAATATGAAAGAATTATTAGATTTGTAGCATGTTCTGATTTCAAAGAGTATATTATTTTAATATTGATTTGCAAAACTCAAAGATACTCAGTAGCTTTCTGCATAGTACAGTCTTGGAAGAATCATATTATAATTTAGGCATACAACTCAAATATTATAAAACTTAATCACACAAGATTCTGGGTAGTAGAAATCAAGCCAATTTCAATTGAAAAAAAATATGTGAAATATATTTTAATATTCTCTACATAATTTGTCTTATTCAAGGAAGATACACTTGAGTGGGCTGCCATTTCCTCCTTCAGGCATCTTCGCCATCCGAGGACCAAGCCTGCATCCCCTGTGTGTTCTGTACTGTCAGGAAGGTTCTTTACCACTACTGTCACCTGGGAAGTCCAAACACACTCCAAAACATCTAATAATTTATTATCAAAAATGCTTCTTTCAAAATATACATTCTTATTTAATATAAACGCTTTATTGTTCCTATTTGGAATATGTATTTTAATGTCTATATATATATATTTACATTATATACTTAAGTACTAATGTTTAAAAAATAAGCTCTACTTGAATGGATAGTATCGCAATATATACCAAAAATTGTGGACTTTTTTAAGTTTAGAGAAAATCGAGTATTGAGATGGGAAGGTAATAATATCAGGAAACATGGGTTATATTTTGTTGTAATAAAGACTAACCCCAAATCTGTGTTGTAAAACAGTGATGGTTTATTTCTGGCTCATGCTGTGTACACAGCTCACCGGGGACATAGTCATGTTGTCCTTTTTGCAGTAACTAGATTCTGGGAGAAACAGCCAGAGATTATGGAGGACGGAAAGTCAAAATATGGCCCACCCTGCACTCAATCTTCAAGATCCTGCCAGAAATGACCAAGCATGCCTCCAATTTCATATTACCAGATAAAGTAAATCATTTTGCCAAACTTAATATCTGGGGAATTGGGAAGTATAATCCTACCTCATGCCTAGAACAAAGGAAAATGAAATGTCTGTCCCTAGTACAAATGTCTACAATGTCAAACTGTGGTGCTGGAGAAGACTCTTCAGAGTCCCTTGGGCTACAAGGAGATCAAACCAGTCAACCCTAAAGGAAATCAACCCTGAATATTCATTGGAAGAACTGTTGCTGAAGCTGAAGCTCCATTACTTTGGCCACCTGATGCAAAGAACTGATTCACTGGAAAAGACCCTGATGGTGGGAAAGATTGAGGGCAGAAGGAGAACGGGATGCAGAAGAAGAGATGGTTGGATGGCATCAAGAACTCAATGGACTTGAGTCTGAGCAAACTCCCGGAGATAAGGACAGGGGATCCTGGCGTGCTACAGTCTATGGGGTCGCAAAGAGTTAGACACAACTTAGCGACTGAACAACAACAATCTCCGTTTCAGTTACTTAACCACCTTTAAGTTCATTCTCCTTTTCCCACTAAAAATACACCCATCACTTCACAGTAGCAGAAAAGAATCCTTACAGTGATAGCATGTTAACATGATATTATGTGCAATATAATGGATTTCTATATAATTAGAGAAAAAGAAACTCTAAAATGACACCAGAAACTGCAATTTGAAGTGGAGGAGGCAGGTGCAAAACATGGCAGAATGGTCCTGAAATCCCAGAACAGACAGTGAGTGGGCATCTTACACTAGGAATAGAAAACATTTCTTTTCTTTTTTTTTTTTTTTATTTTATTTTTTTTATTTTTTAAACTAGCAAGGTGAAAAGACAGCCTTCAGAATGGGAGAAGGTAATAGCAAATGAAGCAACTGACAAACAACTAATCTCGAGAATATACAAGCAACTCCTACAGCTCAACTCCAGAAAAATAAATGACCCAATCAAAAAATGGGCCAAAGAACTAAATAGACATTTCTCCAAAGAAGACATACAGATGGCTAACAAACACATGAAAAGATGCTCAACATCACTCATTATCAGAGAAATGCAAATCAAAACCACTATGAGGTACCATTTCACGCCAGTCAGAATGGCTGCGATCCAAAAGTCTACAAGTAATAAATGCTGGAGAGGGTGTGGAGAAAAGGGAACCCTCTTACACTGTTGGTGGGAATGCAAACTAGTACAGCCACTATGGAGAACAGTGTGGAGATTCCTTAAAAAACTGGAAATAGACCTGCCTTATGATCCCGCAATCCCACTGCTGGGCATACACACTGAGGAAACCAGAAGGGAAAGAGACACGAGTACCCCAATGTTCATCGCAGCACTGTTTATAATAGAAAACATTTCTTGAGTAGATTCTAGTTTTGTCTACTGAGAGAGAAATATTGTTCATTTACCTGTAGATTTTTTTCCCATCTTCTTCAACTGTTATCTTTCTTCTTTATTACTTTTGCCGTTAGTAGCTGGACACTGGAAAATTTGTCTTCCTTACTGGCTGAATACTTTCTGAATTCACTTTCTGCCTATAGGTAATTGGTGACTCCAGGGGCATTTTACACTTACAAAACTGTAGTGTCTTTTAACCTATAATGGGTGAAGTATCCTAGTATAAACATACCTAAGGAAACAGAACACGAAGGAGGGAAAGATTAAGAAGAGGACCAAGGGGAAAGAGGTGGGAAGAGAGAAAAGGAAAGAAAAAAAGGAGAGGAGCGGAGAGGAGAGGAGGAGAGGAGGGAAGGGGCATTTTAGATAAAGAACAAAAGTCACCACTTATACAATGTAAACCCCTAAGAGAAGTGAATGTTGCTTTTTACAGTACAAAGAAAAGAGAATGATAGAAATCAATATTTGAAGAGAGTGTCTGAGAATTTTCTTAAAATTCCAAAAAAGATCAAATGGTAGATCCAAGAAATCCTATGAATTTTAAAATAGAATAAATTGTTTGTATTAGAATGTAAATGAATTAATGCTAACAGCAATTATTGTTCAAAATAATTTCTTTAGAATTGAAATATCAATCCTTTCAAAGAATGTTTTTTTTTGTTAAGAGCATCTGTTTCTCTGAATATTTATTCTCTGAGTTATGACAATTTTATGTATGTTTTGATGTGTTTTAATCATCTATCTATATGTCAAATATCTGGCTTATTGTTCACTGGAAAATGAAAAAAACTTTTAAATTAACGTCAGCAGCAGCAATTTATTTTGTTTAAGCATTCTTGCAACTTAATTGAAAAATCTGTAAAAAAAAAAAAAATAAGCCAGTGATGGATAATATTTTAATTTGTAGTCTTGGGGTATATTGCAATTGATTGCAAAAAAAAAATTCTGGGAATAACTTCTGAGTTAAATACAAAAAAATAATGCTATTTGCATGCAAATAGTTTTTCATTTTTTATACTTAAGTGTATGTATAACATAAAGATGAAAGTTGAAGACAAAAAAATCAAATAACAGTTTCTAATATTTCTTTTAGTATTTTACCTCTTTTAAAGTTTAATGTATTTCTTTTTGATATAAAGATAATGTGGGCTTAATTTCTGTGAATATATTTAAAATTGGCTGATATTTATACACTGTTAATTTAAGTATAACATTTGAATAAGTAAAAAAAAAATTACAAAACTTTCAGTTATTCCTGAAAAGGGCATAACAATAGTAAAATATAACTGGACAGCTACATGGAAGAGAATGAAATTAGAATGTTTTCTCACACCATATATAAAAATAAACACAAAATGGATTAAACAACTAAAAATAAGACCTAAAACCATAAAATCCCTACAAGAGAACACAGGCAGAACACTTTTAACATGAATCTTAGAAACATTTTTTGAATCTGTCACTTAAAAAACAAAACAAAAGCAAAAATAAGCAAATGGGATCCAATGAAATGTAAAAGTTTTTGCACAACAAAGGAAACTATGGATAAAATTTAAAATTAACCTATGCTGCTGCTGCTAAGTCGCTTCAGTCGTGTTCGACTCTGTGCGACCCCATAGACGGCAGTCCACCAGGCTCCCCCATCCCTGGGATTCTCCAGGCAAGAACACTGGAGTGGGTTGCCATTTCCTTCTCCAGTGCATGAAAGTGAAAAGTGAAAGTGAAGTCTCTCAGTGGTGTCCAACTTTTAGCAACCCTATGGATTGCGGTCCACCAGGCTCCTCCATCCATGGGATTTTCCAGGCAAGAGTACTGGAGTGGGTTGCCATTTCCTTCTCCAATGCATGAAAGTGAAAAGTCAAAGTGAAGTCGCTCAGTCGTGTCTGACTCTTTGCGACCCCATGGGCTGCAGCCTACCAGTCTCCTCTGACCTATAGAATGCAAAAAATGCAAATTATATGATTCATAAGGGATAATACCCAAAGTATACAAACTCATACAATTAAACATAAAAGAACCTACAAATAAACTGATTTTAAAATGGGTAGAGGACATGAGTAGACATTTTTTCAAAGAAGTGCAGATGGATAACAGGCATACAAAAAGATGCTCAATATTGCTAAACATCAAGGAAATGCCAACCAAAACCACAATAAGATATTACCTCACATATATCAGAATGGCTATCATCAAAAAGTTTAAAAACAACAAATGTAGGTGAGAATGTAGAAAAAGGGAACTGTACTACGCTGTTGGTAGGAATGTAAATAGGTGCAGCCACTTTGGAAAGTAGTACGGAGGTTCCTCAAAAAACTCAAAGTAGAACTACCCTACAAATGCACCAATTTCATTACAGGGTATAGCTCTGAAGAAAATGAAAACACTAATTCAAAAAATACATGCACCCCAGTGTTAAAAGTAGCATTGTTTATAATAACTAAGATATGGAAGAAACCTATGTGTCTATAAAGAGATGAATGAAAAAGATATAAGATATATATACATACATACACACACACACACACACACACACACACACACAACACACACTGACACATACTTTTCACATACATTCAGCCAAAAAAAAAAGAATGAAACTCTGCCAGTTGCAACAATGTGTATGGACATAGAGGGTATTATGCTAAGTGAAATAAATCAGGCAGAGAAAGACAAATACTGCATGATATCCCTTATACGTGGAATCTAAAAAATAAAACCAATGAATGTATATAACAAAGCAGAAACATAGATATAGAAAACAAACTAGGGCTTACCAGTGGGGAGAGGGATTGGGGATGGGGCAGAACTGAAGTATGGGATTCAGAGATACAAACCACTACATCTAAAATAAATAATCATTAAGGATATATTATACAGCACAAGGAAATATAGGCATTATTCAGTAATAACTTCAAATGGACTGTATAAAAATATCAAATCGTTATGTTGTGCACCTGAAACTAGTATAACACAGTAAATTGTGTACTTCAAAAAATTTTTAAATACTCAAAATCAGAAAATAAGTAGCAAATATTTCTGTTTTTTGTTTGTTTGTTTGTTTGTTTTCTAAAGTAGTCCTGGAGAAGGAAATGGCAACCCATTCCAGTATCTTGCCTGGAGAAGTCCATGGACAAAGTAGCCTGGCAGGCAACAGTCCATGGGGTGGCAAAGAGTCAGACACAACTGAGTGATTATCACTCACCCAGTCTAAAGGTATATAGTCATATATTTAAGGCTACACAACTACCTATGTGAAATATCTAATATAGCCTTTAAATTATGTTAATTTGATGACTGTTGATACATTTTAAAATAAATGATAAGCATGTACTAACATACTTTTTACTGTATAACTGAGGCCCTGATCAAAATCTTTCATAAAATATCTTTAAAAGCCAGATACTTCCTCAACAATGCTTAAATTTTGAATTCAAGGATAATTCCAACTGTCTATAAAAAGAGACTATTTGCAAATTGGCAAAGAGAAATGAACAGAGCTGCAGAATGTATTCATTTTCTAACTGCCACTGTGTGTCAGGGTTTGTGTGCTTTCAAAAATTTTCCTGACTTGCCAGGACTTTCAGATATGTTTGTTGCGGCTTGGAAAAGAAGCCGACCACATTCTCCATCCTTGGCACAGACCTCAAGAAAGTTTTAAGTAATACATTTCCATCTACTGTATACATTTCAAGTTTCAGCAATAGCAATTTCAAGGAGAAACTTAACTTTAGATTAAAGTGATATTTTATAAGTATTTGCATTTTAGCATCATTTCCTTTTAAGAAGTTGCATTTCCTTTTTGCAAGCATACTTGACAGTTAAATATTATTTATTAACCCTACTGTTTTGTATTTGAATCATATCATTAAGTTATATTTCCTGGGTTCAAATATTGCAGTGTAAAAAAGCATGTTGCTTGGTTCTTATGGCATATGAAAGCAGCTGATGTGATGGAATTACTAATGAATGTCATCATTAATGGATAAAATATAAATAATTTTAATGTTTCACAATACCATTTTCTTATTATTCCCAAAATGACCCTGTGATTATGCAAAAATTCAGAAAATTCAAAGGACTAGTAATAAAATAATATTCAATTAAATTAACTTAAATATAAGGATTTATACTTAAATATACTTATCCTATACTTAAATATAGGATTAAAAGTTATAAATAATATATATATACAATTTTAAATTATAGAATTAATTAATCACTTAATCATTTTGCCTGTTCAGGATAAGTTATGAGCTATGAAGTAAAATATATAGATGACAGAAATCTATGATTCTTGGAGTGTTAAAATTTGCCTAACATTCTTTTTCCATTAAAGATAAAATGAATTGCATAAGAGAGATTTGGAGAAGGTCAAAATCATACATTTTGAAGAACTAAAACTAATTTTAACTTAGAGTGATATTATCACCAGCTGGATATTCAAATCTGTATTTCACATAGACATTTAGATTTTCATTTCTAGTTAAGCTTAGATATCAGTCCATTACCTTTAGTAGGCAGGGTCAAATCCATTAACTTGGCCAACTCACATAAAAACTACCAAGACTGAATTTTTCTGTATCTTAAAAATTTTAATGTAATAATGTATAAAATAGTCCACTAAGGAATAATCTATGCCTTTCTGTTTTATCAATAAGAATGGATTTTTATAATTTATGTTTTATTGCTTAAAATAGAGAGTCAATAGTAATTTAATAAGGCTCTATCTTTTTAATCTAGCATGTATCTATTTATATATTACCTATCCTTACATTTTCTACCTTATGTGAGTATTGCTAGCAGATAGCTTTTAACAATCAACAACAACCAGAATTGCCTCTTTTGAAAACAGTATCTTCACTCAAGGGTATGTGCCCTTCTCAGGGTGGCCTGTATCCAATGACTGATCTCTGTGAGTTAGAAATTCCTTGCCTCCTTTCCCCAGTTTGGGACAACTTTGTAGGATCATCTCCACTTCAGAGTTCCTTATAGAAACCTCCACTAGAAATTTTATCTCACAGATCCCAGGAAATCTAACCTGCAACAGGAGCCACAATTCTTCAGTGTAGTGTCAAGTCTAGATCATAATAATTCTAGAGCATAATATTAGGTTCTCAATGCTGTTTGCAAGCAATGGATTGAGTTCACCTACACACCTGAGAGCAAAGACACTAGTGCATGATTTCTATTAGTTGTTTTGTGCGTGAGTGTGTGTGTGTGTGTGTGTGTGTGTGTGTATGTGTGCATGCATGAAGGCAGATATACATTTAAAAGCCACCTAGTTTGCTTCCATGTCCTGGCTATTGTAAATAGTGCTGTAATGAACACTAGGATACATGTGTCTTTTGGTATTATGGCTTTCTCAGGGTATATCCCCAGGAGTCAGGTTGCTGGATCATATGGTAGTTTCATTCCTTATTTCTTAAGGAATCCCCATACTGTTCTCCATGGTGAGTGTACGAATTTATATTCCCACCAGTGGAGGGTTCCCTTTTCTCCACACCTTCTCCAGGATTTATTGTTTATAGATTTTTTTGATGATGCCATTCTGACTGGTGTGAGGCATACCTCATTTACTTTTGATTTGCATTTATACACTACCAAGTGTAAAACAGATAGCTAGTAGGAAGCTGCTCTATAACATGGGGAGTTCAGCTTCCAGGGGTAGAATTGTGGGGAGTGGAGGGAGGCTCAAAAGGGAGGGAAACTTTATTTTGCAACTTTTCTCTGAGCACTCAAATACTATTTGGCTGAGTCATTAAAGTGGTGGCAAGTTTTGATTATTCTAAAAAGATGCTCTTCTTTCCAGCTACATAAAGAATTTGCCAACGAAAGTACACACATATTTACAAACTCCAGAGCATTTCTAGTTAGTACATAAGAATGCCTCTGACTAAATAATTTCAAATTTTATACTGCAAGTGCTGCAGATATTATTATTGGCTAACATAAACCCAACTTATTTTCAATGAGTTAAATATAAGTTTTATATAAATAATAAATATGTTCTTAAACTCTGGGAAACATATATGAAGGATCTTAATGCTTTCCAAACCATGCTAGATGCCAAGGATGTAAAGATAAACAGGAAGCAGGACCTGCCTTTAATAATCTCATCAATTCAGTACATGAAATTTAACCAACTGCATATTGAGAATGAGCAGGGCTTCTCTGCTTCCTATTTCTTTCTCCTCTAGAGTCAAACACAAAACAGATAACAGACAAGTAGAGACACTCTTTTAGCATAAACATCATACTAAAGATGATCAAAGGATTGTTAAACTGGGAGGTATAAGAAGCCTCATTATCTTCATGATAATGCACCCTGAGAGCAAATTTATGCAAAGACCCACTTTTTTTCTTTCCTCCTGTACACCAAAACATTGAGAGAGTTGACTTTTAAGTGATTCAGTCAATATAAGAAAAGTAAGGTGTCTGTGACTAGCAGTAAAAATAGAGATAAATGAACCCAGGAGAGAGGAGGAATAGATGGATGGTTCAAGAGGAAGAATATGCTCTGGGATTCTCCATCTTGTGTTCATAGAAAATGGTGAAGAACGGAGGTCCTCACTAGGGAGGAAAATTGGTGGCAATTATGATAACAGAAAAGGGCAGATTAACCACTACTGATTAGTTCAGCATTCTTGTTGTTGTATATTGGCTAAGTCACGTTTGACTCTGCAACCCCAGGGACTGAGGCACGCCAGGCTCCTCTGTCCATGGGATTTCTCAGGCAAGAATATTGAAATGCGTTGCTGTATCCTTCTCCAGGAGATCATCCCTACCCAAAGATTGAACCCCTGTCTCCTTTTGGCAGGCAGATTCTTTACCACTGAGCCTATTCGTAGTGTCCCTTTAAAGGATTTTAATATATATCTCAAATTCAAACTATTTTTTTTCCCTCACATTCTTCCAGATTCTGTGGATTTTATTCACCAGAAATTCTATCTGGGGCACTACATGTACACCCTGTAACCATAATGATTTGATTACTACTACTACTACTAAGTCACTTCAGTCGTGTCCGACTGTGTGTGACCCCGTAGACGGCAGCCCACCAGGCTTCCCCGTCCCTGGGATTCTCCAGGCAAGAACACTGGAGTGGGTTGCCATTTCCTTCTCCAATGCATGAAAGTAAAAAGTGAAAGTGAAGTCGCTCAGTTGCACCCGACCCTCAGCGACCCCATGGACTGCAGCCTTCCAGGCTCCTCCATCCATGGGATTTTCCAGGCAAGAGTACTAGAGTGGGGTGCCATTGCCTTATGGTGTCATAAAAAAATTCTTTAGGTTTCATCTGGTTAATGTGAGGTGATAATAGAGCACATTAGAAGCCAAAAAGTCCAACTGGAAGGTGTTAACTAGGATATTAGAAGGGAAGAAAACTTGCAACTGGGTTTTCATAGAGGACTGATTGTTTTCTAACTGAACAAGGTAATACAAGCACATCTCAGTCAGAAGCTCAGGCATCAGCAAGACAGGTCAGAGAGTGTTTTTCAGAAACATTAACTATCAGGACTGTAAGGAGACTCAGTATTATAAATTATGTAAAGAAGAACTGGCATAAATTTGAGATAGTACTTAATGTAACTCCAGGAAATAACCAGGGGAAAATTAATGTTTTGTTTTAACTGTTTTGCTCCTGGTTATAACTTTTGGTCTTCCCAGGGGCTCAGTTGTAAAGAATTCACCCGCCAAACAGAAGACATGGGTTTGATCCCTGGGTCTGGAAGATCCCCCGGAGAATGAAATGGCAACCCACTCGAGTACTCTTGCCTGGGAAATCCCATGGACAGAGGAGCCTGGCAGGCTACAGTCCACGGGGTTGCAAGAAGTCCAACACAACTAAGTGACTAAACTATTCACAGCACAATGCCTTTCATGTTTCCATTTCTTGCTTTCACTGGATGGGATGACATTATTATTATTATGCAAAATAAATTAGTAGCAAAAGTCCCTCAGCGAGAAAGAGGAAAGTGGGAGAAATCATGTGCTCTATGTTTAGTTCCAGACTTAAATGCCCAGCAGTCTACTTGATGTATCTTCTTGGGTATCTTAAAGTCAATATGTATAAACCAAAATAATGGTCTTTCTCCCCTAGATTTGTTCCTTTTCAGCATACCCTTTCAGCGAATAATCATGTCATTCACTCACAAACTTGTTTAAAATACTTATTTCCCTTTGAATAACGATCCAGAATCATCTCTTTCCTTCTCCCTCACAAGCACATGAATGTGTTTTCCCTCTGTGTCTTTCTGTCTCTCATCTCACCCCCTTTTGCACCTCTCCCCTCACATGTGGACCTGCAGTAAAGCATTTCACTTCCACTTCCTAATGTGAAAACCAAAACCAAAATCTAACTAAGCTGATAACAGAGGGGGTAAAAGTTAATGTATGTATTAGTTTCCTTTGGCTACTTACAAAATAATAGAAAATATATATTGCTATTTGTCCCCATTTCCTGACAGAGATCTTAAAACTCAAGTAAATAGAGATGAAAGGAGAACCTTTGTTCTAATATTTAGTCTTTGATCCTGGTTCCTGACACAAAGATCTTGTAGATTTCTCAGTGATAGGAATATCCTTTGTTCTAGTAAGACAACTCTTGTTCAGTTCTGAGTGGAGCCTGATCACCAGGAAGATCAAGCTTTGATCAGAAGTTTTCAACCCCACCTCCTGTTCTCCAGAGAGGGTCTGGAAATGGAGTCAGTAACCAGTCATATGTACGTGATGAAGCATCCATAAGAATCCCAACAGTGTGGGGTTTGGAACTTTCATGTTGGTGAATACATTCAGGATTCCAGAAGGGTGGCACCGCCCAACTCCATGAGAACAGAAGCTCCTAAACTCTGGACCTTTCCAGACCTAGCACTATTCATTCATCCAGATAGGGTCACCTATACATTTTATCTTTATTCATTCATCTGAGCAGTCACCTGCATCTTCTATCATGGCTTTTATTACATAATAAACTGGCAAACATAAGTGAAACTTTATGTTTGAGTTCTGTGAGCTTTTCTAGCAAATGATTGAATACAAGGAAGGAATTATGGGACCTTCTGATTTGTAGCCATGTTGGATAGAAGTTATGAATTACTGCAATGTACCACTTGCAATTGGTGTCTGAGACAGGGAATATTTTTATGAGACTGAGCCCTTAACCTCTATCTGCACTAACCCAGGTTATTGTCAGAATTGAATTGAGTTGTAAGACACCTAGCTGGTTCACAGAAAATTGTTTGCTGTGGTGGAAAAACCCATATATCTGGTGTCAGAATTAATGTCTGTATGAGTAAATGAGAAGCACAGTGGTTTTCTCTAGGGGCTGTCTTAACCTGTCTTAACAAACTTCCACAAACTTAATGGCTGGCAACAACAAAATACATTTTATAGTTTCAAAGTAGACTAAAATCAGTGTCAGCAGGCTGTTTCTTTCTGGACCCTCTAGGTAGGGAAGAACATGTTCTCTTGCCTTTCCTTCTTCCAAACACTACCTGTGATTCACCTCCTTCCTCTTCTTCAAAGCCAGTGATGGCCAGCAAAGACTTTCTTGTGCTGCACCCTCCTGACTGACCCTCTGCCTCCCTCTTACATAGTACACAGTCTTTGTTTTCACATTGCTCTTATAATCCAGAAGATTCTATTTGAAGGTCAGCTGATCATAATCTCAATTCTATCTACTATCTTAATTCCCATTTGCCACATCATATACCATAGTCAATAGCTCCAAGGATTAGGAAATGAACAGCTCTGGTAGTAAGTAGTGGTGGGGTGGTGGTAATGATTATTTTGCATACCACAGTATCCATTTGCATATCTTATTGCAATCTCAGGTTGCTATTTCATTAAGATAATATTTTATAAGTTATAAATACAATAGCACTGGTAAATATGGCATATTAAATATTTTACCTGATCCTTCCCTAAATATCACTGAAATAGCAGAGATAAAATATAAGAAAACAATAAACAACAACAACCAAAAAAACAGTAATAATAGAAGGTTTAAAGCTGGAAACACACTATGGTTGGCAGATAACTGATTTGGCAAACAGAACAAGAGAAAAACCTGAAGACACAGGAGAACCAGCATGAAGAATAAGAATATTTGTGTCACAAAACTAAGCAATGTCTCAAGAATCAGAATCAACAAATGTCACTGAAAGAAATTTTTCTTTCAGTTAAATTCAATACTATATAATTCTAAAAGTCAAAAATAAAATGACTAAATCAAGATAAAATTTTATTTCTCTTTTATGAAAAAAAAAAATGAGGTAGGCAGCTCAGATCCTATGTGGTGCTGTTACACATTCCGACTCCAGGTCTCTTATTTATCATCCCACTGCCTTGCTGCCATCCTCAGGTTGCCCTCATGAGCGAAGATGACTGTGGGCATCTCAGTCATCATATACTCATCACAGGTTAGAAGACAGAAGGACAAAACCACGGCAAAAAGACAATTTACTGGGAGTGCTAAATCACTTCAGGTGTGTCCAACTCTTTAGGGACCCCATGAACTGTAATAAAACTGGGGTGGGTTGCCATGACCTCCTCCAGGGGATCTTCCTGACCCAGGGATCAAACTGATATCTCTTATGTCTCTTGCATTGGCAGGCAGGTTCTTTACCACTAATACCCTCTGGGAAGCCCTAATCTAGTAGAGTCAGCAATTTTGAAGCAAATGTCTTTAAAAATTCCACATACATCCTCCTGCCTCTCATTGGTAAGAATATAGGTAGAAAACACTTCCAAAGTAAATATATTAGCTTTTCAAGGAAAACCAGAAAAATGCAATCTTTATTCCAAAACTCAGTTCAGTTCAGTTCAGTTTATGGTCTTGTAGCAGGATATTGGGCTTTCCAGGTGGCTCAGTGGTAAAGAATGTGCCTGCCAATGCAGGAGATGCAGGTTTGATCCCTGGGCCAGGAAGATCCCCTGGAAGAGAAACTGGGAACCCATTCCAGTGTTCTTGCCTGGGACATCCCATGGACAGAGGAACCTAGCATACAACAGTCCATGGGGTCATAAAGAGTCAGACATGACTGAGTGACTAAACAACAACAGTAACAAAGTAGTATATTAGCAGTCACTGACTCAGGGACGTGGGAAAAAAATACAAAATGGAAGGGTCAAAACTTGGAGTCAAGACTCCTTCCATTACAGCGTGGGGCATACAACTTCTCCTTCTCCCTATAATAGGGCTTCAAAAGTTTATTCCAGGAAGAGTTTGAAAATAAAATTTTCTATTCATAACATAGACACCGGTGGGAGATGAGAACCGCTGTGTGCTATCACGTTAAAATCGGCAGGATTAGGTGAAAGCCTGTAAACAGAATGGTAAGGCCTTTTCCCTAATGCTGCCTTCCTTTCCAGGAGAAATGTCCAGCTCACAAAGAAAGCCTACAGATAGTGACATTAAAATTTGTTCCCTAAAGAAATGTCTGCACCCTTGCATTATCCACTTGTCAGAATCAATGACTAACAAGCTCCTTCCAAATAACTAGGGTTCAGAATGAGCCCTTTTGCTCATAATATTATCTAATAGCCCAGAATAATCAGGCATCAGGGGAAAACCCTCTTTCAACAAGAGATAAAAATAAATCCCCCAAATAACATGAGGCAATAAAGGACATAGTTGAAAAATTCATGAAACTGAGTAGTGTGCTTAAAATAGTAGAAGACATTACACTCAAGAAATATAAACAATATGGGTGAGTTCAGAAAAAAGCAAATGCAAAGGAGAAAAAATATATATACATACACACAAATATCACACACATACACATGATTTTAGTGTTAGTGACATTCACTGAAACTTTATTCATCTATTTCCCCACAACCCCCATATAGTACTATAAGCACCATTTATTTAGTATCCAATCAAATCACTTGGCTAATATCTTATCCCAAGCATACCAACATCTCTTGATTGGATACCTCCAGTAAAGTTGAAGCATATATTCTTACTTTGGGGTATGGGGAGGAAATTATGGGCTGGAATAATTGAATAAAATCTCATGAATAAAATAATACAGTTGTTTATAAAATATATTTTTTAAAATATTTAATGAAAAATGAAGAGCTGACAAAATATTAAGGAAATATCATGTCAGCATTTGGGTGAAAGAACTGAGAAAAACATGTGATGCATAGAACATGCACTTGCTGTATAGAATTTCCTGTTTTGATTGACTTTTGGGACCAGAATAACAACTTTGAAATCCCAGGATGTAAGTAGAGACTGATAGGGACCCAACTCTTTCTCAAAAATACAGAACTCAAAAAATATACAACCTCAGTGGAAGTGTGAAATAGAGATAACTCTTAGGGCACAGCAGATAAATTTTCGTTGATGCTGAGTATATTGTGGGAGAGGAGAAGGATGATAATATATAATCGAACCATTCATTGTTTGGGGCTCCTCTGGTGGCTCAGGCAGTAAAGCATCTGCCTGTGATACAGGAGACCCAGGTTCAATCCCTGGGTTGGGAAGGTCCCCTGGAGGAGACCCACTCCAGTATTCTTGCCTAGGTAATTCCATGTGAAGAGAAATTTGGTGGGCCACAGTCCATGGGGTCGCAAAGATTCAGACATGACTGATTAAAATATCATAATTGAAATGAGAAAATAATTTGAACAGATTGATTTTTGTTGTTCAGTCACTCAGTTGTGTCTGGTTCTTTGCAATCCCATGGACTGATAATAACTGACATATTCTGAGAGACACATATAAACAGTCTAAAGATTTGTAGAACATGACTCAAGAAATTAGAAGAACAGTGAGTTTTTTTTCTTTATGTTAAGGAATAATACAAATCAGAGCTTTTAGAAAAGTGAAGTATATTTTCTGATATATCAGAAATGCAGTTCCCTTCAGAAAGGTTTTTTGTTGTTGTTGTTGTTAACTCAATTTATGTAAAACATATGGTGAGACAGCTGTTTTACAAACTCCTCTTTCATGGAAAACTGAATAAAAGTAGAAGATTTGGGGCAGGGCAAATTCAACAGGGACCATTTTAAAATAAGGCCCACAGAGTTAAAATACATCAAGATAAATCACCTGGAGGTGGGCCAGTGCAAGAGGCTGTTTATTCCCCCCTCCTATTCCTCACCCATAAAATATTAATACAAACCCAGTACATCAAGTAGCTTAATTACATGTTACTTGGAAATGACTGACTCTTAAATCCTGAGGTGAGAGCATGGGCATGGGGTGAGGGAAACGGAGCAATTGAGGTTGAAATAAAGAATAATCAGGTCACATGGGGTGGACTTAACAGCCAAGATTAAAGAATATTTTTCTTGAGTTGTTTTAAGTGAGCTGAATAAAGGGGAGGGGTGTTCTCAAATCCCTATTGACACTAAGTGGGTTATACTAGGAACCTTAAACCAGAAAGAACTATATATGTACTCTGACTAGAAGTGACTTGCCATTACTATGAATATTTTTTGTTTTATAATGGACCTTATCATACATTCTATTCACAATTAAAGGAACAGAATTTATACATACAAACCAGTTTTTATTATCGTATTACAATGCAATCACCATTAATTCAGGTAGAATTTTACTTAGAATGTCTAAATAATAGGACAGCTCTGTCTATAAGAAGATTGACTGCTGGAGTGGATTAAAAGCTTTTGGAGAAATCCTCTGCTCATTTATATTAGAGTGGGAGAATTTGATTTTCCTTTCAAAAGAAATTGCTGTTTTATCCAGTTTGTGTTTCTAAAGGGCATCCTAAAATAGCCTTGATTTATGCTATTCCATTGTTATGAAACATTTATCCAGCTTAATTTTATAGGTTACTTTATGATCTTCTCAAATATTATTTTCCATTTTAAATTATAACAAGGTTCTTTTAGTAAAATTTTATTGTAGGATGATAGTCTACAAACAATGGTATTTTATATAGTGAAAATATGCATCTATTAATTTTTCTTTTTCTTTTAAAAGTATTACCCTTTAGAAAATGATTTCATAAAGTTGTCACATAATGTTTATTACTCTTCAGAATTCATATTTTACAATTATTTGAAAGAATAGCTATGACAAACCTAGACAGTGTATTAAAAAGCAGAGACATTTTCCCGCAAAGGTCCATATAGTCAAAGCTATGATTTTTCCAGTAGTCATGTATGAATGTGAGAGTTGACTATAAAGAAGGCTGAGCACCAAAGCATTGATGCTTTTGCACTGCGGTGCTGGAGAAGACTCTTGAGAGTTCCTTGGACAGCAAGAAGATCAAACCAGTCAATCCTAAAGGAAATCAACCCTGAATATTCACTGAAAGGACCGGTGCTGAACTGAAGCTCCAAACTTTGGCCACCTGATGAGAAGAGGTGACTCATTGGAAAAGACCCTGATGCTGAGAAAGATTGAGGGCAAGAGGAGAAAGGGGTGACAGAGGATGAGATGTTTGGATGGCATCACTGGCTCAATGGACATGAATTTGAGTAAACTCCTGGAGATAGTAAAGGACAAGGAAACCTGGTATGTTGCAGTTCATACAGAGTCAGACACGACTTAGCAACTGAACAACAAAACAACAATTACTTGAAAGTATTAAATATTCTAAAGTCAAGTAATCTTAACACCTGTGTCATTATTATTCTCAGAGTTTATTCTCCAATCTTTCAAACTTAAGGAAGAAATAAAAGTGACTTGATAGCACTATGTTCAGACAAAGGAGAGAATCAAATACCATTAAGACAAATCATAAGTAAATTGAGTGACTGAATAACTCTAAAATGGGCATGCAGATCAAAATAGCTATTGGCTACTTTCTGTGATCAGAGCAATTTTAAAATAATGCAATATGATATTTTTAATATAATTAAAGTTATTTTCCTTTCCTCTTGTTGTGAAGTTGGGCTAGGGTGGAAGGCACTGGAAACTAAATAGAATGTAAGCACAGGTCATGTGCTGAAGGATATATGAGAAAAAACTCTGTGCCTCACATTCTTAGATGAATCCCAGGAGGAAGAGCTGAACCCACCAGAAACCCTATCCCTTAGGGACACTCCTAGAGCAGATAAGCCTGGGCAGCCCATGGTGTTTAAGCCTGACAATAAATTTGTCCTTTGTTTTTGGATAGTTTCCAAGTTTGGAGGCAGTGACCCACTATTCCCACTACTAAAATCCTAGTAAATATCAGTTAACTGAATGTATAATGTTCTTATTTTGGATATTCTGAAAGATATTGTTATGGAAAGCAGATATAAGTCATAATAAAACCTATCCTTCCAGGTGTGCTACTGTTACTTGAATTTATTATAGAGCCCCCAGCTGGCCCTATGCAACTCTTAATATGGCCATTGCTTTAGAAACCTGTCCTAGTGCACAGAGAGAGCAGCAGGAGCAGTGGTAGACTCTGACGATCCTGCTTCATATTTATTTATTTATTTTTGGGGGGGGGACTTTTATTTTTTTTTTAACTTTACAATATTGTATTGGTTTTGCCATATATCAAAATGAATCCACCACAAGTATACATGTGTTCCCCATCCAGAACTCTCCTCCCTCCTCCCTTCCCATACCATCCCTCTGGGTCATCCCAGTGTACCAGCCCCAAGCATCCAGTATCGTGCATCGAACCTGGACTGGCAACTCGTATCATATATGATATTATACATGTTTCAATGCCATTCTCCCAAATCATCCCACCCTCTTCCTCTCCCATATTTATATAAGTTCTTCAATGTTGACTATAGTTTATTCTGCAGGAACATGGATTATCTCACCCTCCCAAAGGCCACCACACTGGTCCATTATGTTGATGGATTATCCTCATTTTCTAAACAGAAACTCAAAGAAAGAAATGACTCATATTTGGTAGATTGTTTAATAAGCTGCATTTACTAGAGATGGAAAATAATTCTTGGTTTTCTATCAGACTGTGTGCATGTCCAACTCTTTGAGACCCTATGGACCATGGCCCACCAGGCTCCTCTGTCCCCATGGGATTCTCCAGGCAAGAACACTGGAGTGGGTTGCCATTCCCTTCTCCAAGGAATCTTTGTGGAGACTATATGCCTGATCATGAAGTCAAACATTAAACTGGGACCCTAGCTTTCCACTATGAATTGTGAATAACCTGATCAACAAAGCTGTAAGCTAAGGCTTTCCTAGTATCATTTTCTCATTAAACAGATCTGATTTATAGAGACCTAGGATATACATGTGCCAAGTGTAAGAAAGTTACATGGAATGTTGCTCACTTTTCCAAAATGCCTTTATCTGCCATCCTGCCATCCTTTCCTCAATTCACAGTCAGGGTTTCTTGGGAGGGAGTGTTCACTACAACGGTTTAAGATGCAAAGTGAGCTTTTTTTTTTTTTTTTTTTTTTTAATCTTATTTTATGATCCAGCACAGCCAATTGGGTTCAAAGTCTCTGTGGGATGTCATATTTTCTATTGAGTCTGAAGAAAGTCTAGAAAGAAAACTTATAGAGGAGACCACTATAATTTTGAAGCAAAAACATATCTTTTCAACCAATAACATGTAGCAAGTATTTTTGCTCAATACAAATTCTTCCCTCATTGAAGCTGCCCTGTCTACTACTACTAATGAGTACTTAATATGCTAGAAACAACAGCTAAAAACAATCCCTACCTTAGTTAAAGAATTAGGTGCGTGCTCAGTCATGTCTGACTCTTTGTGATCACATGAACTGTACCCCACCAGTCTCCTCTGTCCTTGGGAAATTTACCAGGTAAGAATGCTGAAGTGGGTTGCCATTTCCTACTCCAGAGGATCTTCCCAATCCAGGGATCAAACCTGTATCTCTTGCATCTCCTGCACTGGCAGGTATATTCTTTACCATATGTCACCAGGAAAGCCCCCATTAAAGAAAGAAGGAACATGTCTATTGCCTGGGGTAATAGATTAGATGCACAATTAGCAACATGAATGGGTCTTAAAAAAGAAAGTTATTACTGAAAGAAGTATAACATATATAGCAAAACAAACTGTACAGAAATAACAACAAAAATATGTGCACAAGATAAGAAATCCCCTTTTGCAAGAATACATTATTACTGATGTACAGAACAGTCTTTTGGACTCTGTGGGAGAGGGAGAGGGTGGGATGATTTGGGAGAATGGCATTGAAATATGTATAATATCATATATGAAACGAGTCACCAGTCCAGGTTTGATGCACGATACTGGATGCTTGGGGCTGGTGCACTGGGACGACCCAGAGGGATGGTACGGGGAGGGAGGAGGGTTCAGGATGGGGAACACATGTATACCTGTGGAAGATTCATTTTGATATATGGCAAAACCAATACAATACTGTAAAGTTAAATAAAATAAAATTTAAAAAAAACTAAAAAAAATTAAAAAACACATGAGAATGGTTATTTTTATACAAAGACAGGATACTAGGTGATGGCTATAAAACTGAAAGAGTATAGTGAAAAATCAATCATAGACTTAGCATAGACTCCAGTGATTAAAAGATACTATGAACTTAGAAGAATCTTTTATTCAATCTATGCATAATATGTAAGAGAAAAAAATATAAGATCCTTTTTTTTTTTTTTTAAAGAGAAGATGGCCCAGTGTAGCAAGAAAATAGAAAATGAGTAGTTGTAGGATATGGCCTTAGGGAGGGAGAGAGCATCCCACTCATGTAGGTCATGGAAACAAATTTGACTTTTATTTTCTGACTTCACTGTTATCTTCTGGAAGTTTTTAAGCATGGGAGAAACATTATCACACTAAAGCTACTGTGAAATACTGTGCTTGCTACACAAAAATAGACTGCAGGGGAATTAAATTAACAACAGACAACAGCTAGGAAGCTTTTGATTCCTCTGATGAGATGGCTGGCGGACACAGTGAGAAGTGGTCAAAGTGATCATGTCATGTAACAGACTAAAATATGCCAATGACATCTACACAACTTTCTGGTTAAATTCCATAAACTTTGAATGATATCCATAGCACTTCAGGGTTCAACCCTGCCTACCACAGTTTTTGCTAATTTCTGAAATATTATCTTTCCATGAAGAGACATTGCTTTGCTCATATTTTCATGCCTTTTCACAGCTACTTCTTCCATTTAGGAAAAATCTCTCCCCACCTCCTTTTCTTGGCCAGAATGTTTCAAAATACACACACACACACACACACAAAACATTTCTCTGAGATTTTTTTTTTAATTTTATTTTATTTTTATGAAATTTTGTTTTAAGCTATTTTCATACCATGAGCATTTTAGAGTAGTTTATGGTTTTAGTCCTCCATTGCTAGTATGTGATTTGCTTATAATATCACTTCTCTATTAATATGGCTTTCACTGTAATTTTCACTTATTTTTTAACTAGAATACAGCATCAGGAAATATAAGTTTATATCTTTTTATAATCACTATATCACATGATATCTTAAATATAGAAGTCTTCTAATAAATGTTTGATTATTCAATCAAAAAATTACCAAAGAGTATTGCCATTCTTCTTTCTTTCTATGTGGTATGCTTTAAATTGATATGTCTGTTTTTAAGTTTTTTCTATAAAGTAAGATAATGTAAATGTGTAAATATGTTCAGGCAGTTATGTGATGCTCCCTACAAAAGTGGACTATATCAACATGGTCAGTTAAATAAGTTCTTATTTTGTAAGAACAATATGTATTTATCAGAAATTATGTATAACACATTGCTAAGCACCATATAAGATATAAAGAGCATTTCTGTCCTTGCAAAATGGGCTAAAAAGGTAGAACAAGGAGACACTTAAACCAAAAGCATGATTAACACAGAATTATAATAAAACTATATCAAGATCTCCACAAAAAAGCAGATATTGAGAAGGAAAGCGATGTTTCCTTTTTTAAACGTTTCTATTGTGCTGTGCTGTGCTTAGTCACTCAAGTGTGTCCAACTCTTTGTGACACCATGGACTGTAGCCCAGCAGGCCCCCCTGTTCATGGGGATTCTCCAGGGAAGAATACTGGAGTGGGTTGCCATGCCCTCCTCCAGGGATCTTCCCAACCCAGGGATTGAACCCAGGTCTCCCACATTGCAGGAGGATTCTTAATCATCTGAGCCACCAGGGAAGCCCAAGAATACTGGAGTGAGTACTCTATCCCTTCTCCAGGGGATCTTCCCCACCCAGGAATTGAACCCAGATCTCCTGCATTGCAAGCAGATTCTTTAGCACCCTGAGCTCCAGGGAAGTCCTAAACTTATCCATTCATTACATGTTCTTTATTTTAGTACAAGACAATATAAATTATAAACTGTTATACTAGTTAGGAGATCACAAGATGCTATAATAGATACACACTGAGTTCCAGTGATTTAATTTAGAGAATTGTTACTTCTCATTAAACATCAGTTTTAATTGGTTCTGAGTGAAAGTGCTGAAATGGGAGTTGGAGTCAGGCAATCTCACACGCTAGTAAAGTAATGCTCAAAATTCTCCAAGCCAGGCTTCAGCAATATGTGAACCATGAACTTCCTGATGTTCAAGCTGGTTTTAGAAAAGGCAGAGGAACCACAGATCAAATTGCCAACATCTGCTGGATGATGGAAAAAGCAAGAGAGTTCCAGAAAAACATCTATTTCTGCTTTTTTGACTATGCCAAAGCCTTTGACTGTGTGGCTCACAATAAACTGTGGAAAATTCTGAAAGAGATGGAAATATCAGACCACCTGACTTGCCTCTTGAGAAATTCGTATGCAGGTCAGGAAGCAACAGTTAGAACTGGACATGGAATAACAGACTGGTTGCAAACAGGAAAAGGAGCACGTCAAGGCTGTATATTGTCACCCTGCTTATTTAACTTATATGCAGAGTACATCATGAGAAATGTTGGACTGCAAGAAACACAAGCTGGAATCAAGATTGCCGGGAGAAATATCAATAGCCTCAGATATGCAGATGACACCACCCTTATGGCAGAAAGTGAAGAGGAACTAAAAAGCCTCTTGATGAAAGTGAAAGTGGAGAGTGAAAAAGTTGGCTTAAAGCTCAACATTCAGAAAATGAAGATCATGGCATCTGGTCCCATCACTTCATGGGAAATAGATGGGGAAACAGTGTCAGATTTTATTTTTGGGGGCTCCAAAATCACTGCAGATGGTGACTGAAGCCATGAAATTAAAAGACACTTACTCCTTGGAAGGAAAGTTATGACCAACCTAGATAGCATATTGAAAAGCAGAGACATTACTTTGCCAACAAAGGTTTGTCTAGTCAAGGCTATAGTTGTTCCTGTGGTCATGTATGGATGTGAGAGTTGGACTGTGAAGAAGGCTGAGCACCGAAGAATTGATGCTTTTGAACTGTGGTGTTGGAGAAGACTCTTGAGAGTCCCTTGAACTACAAGGAGATCCAACCAGTCCATTCTGAAGGAGATTAGCCCTGGGATTTCTTTGGAAGGAGTGATGCTAAAGCTGAAACTCCAGTACTTTGGCCACCTCATGCGAAGAGTTGACTCACAGGAGAAGATTCTGATGCTGGGAAGGACTGGGGGCAGGAGGAGAAGGGGACGACAGAGGATGAGATGGCTGGATGGCATCACTGACTCGATGGATGTGAGTCTAGGTTAACTCTGGGAGTTGGTGATGGACAGGCAGGCCTGGAGTGCTGCTATTCATGGGGTCACAAAGAGTCAGACATGACTGAGCAACTGAACTGAACTGAACTGAATCCTAACCCATTTCGCTTAGGCCCAGAATAGCAAATGCTCTCACTTTCTCCAGTCACTAGACAGGGGATGAGATCAAATGACAGATGAGGTGGTCAGTTTTTAGGGTTAGGTCTAGAATTAGTATGCATATTATCTAAGACATAGGTTAGTGAGATTAAATTATCCAGTCACTACCACAAATATACATAGAAGTACGCTTAATAACCCCTTCATAGATCACAGTGTTGTCATGGTGAAGGGACTTGCATAACCCAATTAATCTATAAGCCTTGCAGTGCAGGATCACCCAAGACAGATGAGTCATAGTGAAGAGTTCTCCCAAAACATGGTCCACTGGAGTAGGGAATGACAACTCACTCCAGTATTCTTCCCTAGAGAACCCCATGGACAGTATGAAAAGGCAAAAAGATATGCCACAGATAGATGAGTACCCACCACAGTCACAAAGTTTCCAATATGCTATATGCTACCTGGGAAGAGCAGAGGGCAATTACTAATAGCTCTAGAAAGAATGAAAGAACTGAGCCAAAGTGGAAATGATACCCAGTTGTGTACGTGTCTGATGGTGAAAGTAAAGGCCACTGTTGTAAAGAACAATACTGCATAGGAACCTGGAAGTTTAAGGCCATAAATCAAGGTAAATTTGATGTGGTCAAGCAGAAGATGGCAAGACTGAACATCAACATCTTATGAATCAGTGAACTAAAATGGATGGAAATGGGCAAATTTAATTCAATTGACTATTATATCTAATACTATGGGCAAAAATCCCATAGACGAAATAGAATAGCCCTTATAGTTAACAAGAATACCTAATGCAGTACTTGAGTGCAGTCTCAAAAATGACAGGAAGATCTTGGATAATTTCCAAGGCAAACCATTCAATATCACACTAATTCAAGTCTATGCCCAAATTGCTGATGCTAAAGAAGCTGTAGTTGACCAAATCTATGAAGACATACAACACCTTCTAGAACTAACACCAAAAAATAAATAAATAAATTCTTTTTCACTATAGGGGTTTGGAATGCAAACGTAGGAAGTCAAGAGATAACCTATAATAACAGGTTTAAGTTTGGCCTTGGAGTACAAAATGAAGGAGGGCAACGGCTAACAGAGTTTTGCCAAGAGAACACATTGGTCATAGCAAACACCCTCTTCCAATAATACAAGAGAAAACTCTACATGTGGACATCACCAGATGGTCAATACTGAAATCAGATTTGATTATATTCTTTACAGTCAAAGATGGAGAAGTTCAACACAGTCAGCAAAAACAAGATCTGGAGTTGACTGTGGCTCAGATTAAGAGCTGCTTACTGCAAAATTCAGGCTTCAATTGAAGAAAGTATGAAAAATACTAGGACATTCAAGTATGACCCAAATCAAATCCTTTATGGTTATATAGTGCAGGTGATTAATAGATTCAAGGGATTATATCTGGTAGACAGAGTTCCTGAGGAACTATGGATGAGGGTACATAACATTGTACAAGAGGCAGTGACCAAAATCATTGCAAAGAAAAAAGAAATGCATGAAGGCAAACTGGATGTCTGAGGGGACTTTAAAAATAGCTGAGGAATGAAGAGAAGTGAAAGGCAAGGGAGAAATGGAAAGATATACCCAACCGAATGCAGAATTCCAGAAAATAGCAAGGAGAGATAAGGAGGCCTTCTTAAATGAACAATGCAAAGAACTAGAATAAACTTCCCTGTAGCTCAGATGGTAAAGAATCTGCCTGCAGTGCAGAGGACCCTGGTTCAATTCCTGGATTGGGAAGATCCTCTGAAGAAGGAAATGGCAATCCACTCCAATATTCGTGCCTGGAAAATCCCATTGACAGAGGAGTCTGTCAGGTTACAGGCCATGTGGCCAAAAGAGTCAGGCACAACTAAGCAACTAACACTACTACTAAAGAAATAGAGGAAAACAATAGAATGTAAAGACTAGAAATTGCTTCAAGAAAATTGGAGATATCAAAGTATAATTTCACGCAAGGATGGGCACGATAAAGGACAGAAATGATAAGGATCTAACAGAAGCAGAAAAAAATAAGAACAGGTGCAAGAAACAAAGAAGAACGGTACAAAAAAAGGTCTTAGTGAGCTGGCTAACCAGGATGGTGTGGTCACACACTTAGAGTCAGATATCCTGGAGTGTGAAGGCAAGTATGCTTTAGAAAGCATTAGTGTGAACAAAGCTAATGGAGATAATGGAATTCCAGCTGAGCTAATTCAAATCCTAAAAGATGATGCTGGTAAAGCACTGCACTCAATATGCTGGAAAATCTGAAAAAATTCAGCAGTGGCCACAGGACTGGAAAAGGTCAGTTTTCATTCCAATCCCAAAGAAGGGCAATGCCAAAGAATGTTCAAACTACCATACAATTGCACTCATTTCACATACTAGCAAAGTTTTTCTCATAAGTCTTCAAGCTAGGCTTCAGCAGTAAGTAAAACAAGAATTTCCAGATGTACAAGCTGGGTGTTGAAAAGGCAGGGGAACCAGAGAGCAAGTTGCCAACATTCACTGGATCATGGAGAAAGCAAGGGAATTCCAGAAAAACATCTACTTCTACCTATGCTAAAGACTCGTATGTGTGAATCACAACAAACTGTAGAAAATTCTTAAAGACATGGGAATACAAGAACATCTGACCTGTCTCCTGAGAAACCTATATATGATTCAAGAGGAAAAGGTTAGAATTGGACATGTAACAATAAGCTGTCTCAAAATGGGGAAGACTGTATATTTTCACCCTGCTTATTCAACTCATATGCAGAACACATCATATGAAATGCCAGGCTAGATGACTCACAAGCTGGAATCAAGATTACTCGGAGAAATATGAACAACCTCAGATATGCAGATGATAACATTCTAGTGGCAAAAAGTGAAGATGAACTAAAAGGTCTCTTGATGAGGGTGAAAAAGGATAGTGAAAAAGTTGGCTTAAAGCTCAACATTAAAAAATTAAGGTCATGGTATCCAGTCCCATCACATCATGGCAAATAGAAGGGGGAAAATGGAAGAAGTGACAAATTTTATTTTCTTGGGCTCTCCAATCTCTGTGGACAGTGACTGCAGCCATTAAATTAAAAGATGCTTGCTCCTTGGAAGGAAAGCCATTAGAAATCTAGACAGCATATTATAAAGCAGAGACATTACTTTGCCAACAAAGGTCCATCTAGTCCAAGCTATGGTTTTCCAGTCATCATGTATGGATGTGAGAGTTGGACCATAAAGAAGGTCAAGCACTGAACTGATGCTTTTGAACTGTGGTGCTAGAGAGGACTCTTGAGAGTTCCTGGGACTGCAAGGGGATCAAACCAGTCAACCCTACAGGAAATCAACCCTGAATATTCATTGGAAGGAATGAAGCTGAAGCTCTAACACTTTGCCCACCTGATGTGAAGAGCTGACTCATTGTAAAAGACGCTGATGAAAAGAGCCAACTCATTAGAAAATATTGAAGGCAGGAGGAGAATGGGGTGACTGAGGACAAGATAGTTGGATGGCATTACCAACTCGATGGGCTTGAGTTTGAGTAAGTTCCAGGAGATGGTAAAGGACAGGGCAGCCTGGAGTGCTGCAGTCCATGGTGTCATAGAGTCTGACATAACTGAACAACTGAAAAGCAACACCATAAAGAGTTGGACCATAAAGAGGGCCAAGGGCTGAAAAATTGATGCTTTTGAATTGTTGTCCTGGAGAAGACTCTAGAGAGTCCCTTGGACTGCTAGGAGATCAAAGCGGTCAATCCTAAAGGAAATCAGCCCTGAATATTCACTGGAAGGACTGATGACGAAGCTGAAGCTCCAATACTTTAGCCACCTGATGGGAAGAGCCAACTCATTGAAGAAGAGCCTGATACTGGGAAAGATTGGAAGGTAAAAGGAGAAGAGGCTGGTGGAGGATGAGATGGTTCAATAGCATCACCAACAGAAGGGACATGAATTTGAGCAGAATAATGGGGTAGGACAGAGGAGCCTGGCATGCTGCCTTCCATGGTGTTGCAAAGAATCTGATGTGACTTAGTGACTGAACACCAAAAACACTTAATAAATTAACTTTAATAAAACACAGATAACTGAAGGGCTTAGGGAATTGTTAAATTCAGGATCAATTTGGGTTTTACCCAACTTAAAAAATTCCAAGAAAGCAATTCTATGGATCAACTATGATGTACCACAAAGAAAATCCTATTCAAATACACCTGGAAATATGCATGAGCAAAACTATACAAAAAATACTTCTTAAATAAAATTAACCTGAAATGTTTCATCATTTTTGTAGTAAAATATTTTAAAAATATGATTTGGTATTTTTCTGTCTCTACAGACCTTTTTCCACTTCTGTCATATTTGGTGGTATTGAAACCAAAATTGAAAAGAGGTAACAAATTATCAACAAGTATCAAATCTATCATATCTACAGTTCCACTTCATCATTATGATCATACTACTGTATTATGTAAAAAATAACAAAAATGAGGAAATTATAAATTCAAAAATAAAGAGAGACTACTTCAGTTGAGCTATTCAAAGTTAAACTGGTTAATGGGCAAATCTCAGATGCTCTGTTCTGTGGGTTGTGTTTTTTTTTTTTTTTTTTTTTTTTTTCCTTTAGCGATTTGTATTCCATTGGAACAAAAAACTATTTAAGTTGTCTTCTAGGTTACTGATTTATTTTCCTTTGATGTGTGTCTTTCTTGTTTGCACACTAAATGAATACTTTGTTTCAATTGCAATATATTTTATACCATTTCTATTTGAATTTTTAAAATCAACTCCAATTTCTACTAAAATAATATATTTGTTCATGCATAGTATCTATATTTTCCATTGTCTCCTTCAACACTTTTGAATAGTCATTTAAAGTCCTTGTTTTATAATTCGATTCTGTTTCTCTGTATTTGTTCCTGTTGATTCTTTTTGACTCATGCAATGGGTTCACTTGCTTCTCTACATTTCTCATATATTATTTCTATTGTATAGCACATATTGCGTATGAAACATCAGTAGAAGTGGAAGTAATGACATTTGTGCCTAGAATGTTGCACACTGGGGCACTACAGCTGAGTATGCAAGTACAGAAGTGTCTTGTTTGTTGCAGTTTTAGATAGGTCCAGTTGACTATTTGTTCCAAAGTGTTGGGAGAGTGAGGTGATTTTTCCTTCAGCAAATCAGAACATGAACACTGCTGAAACCCAGATCTCTTTATGATTACACTCTAAACAGCAGTTTTCTAACTCTGGGGATATGTATTCTATTTTACAATTTATTTTCATACTTTTGTGTTCTGGGGGACTCTCTTGCTCTGAAATCCTGCCTCTAAGGAAAACACTCCTACCCTGGCTTCACTGACTTTCCAGACTCCAGTTTTGGAGGGTTACTGCAGTGCACTTGGTGAGGGTTCAGAGTGTCTCTGAGCAGTTCTGCCTGTTGGGTTCAGTAGTTTCCTGCCATATGTGTGGTGAAGTTCGGAAGTGCTCTTCAGAAAGCTGCTACTTGTATTTGGGAAGTTCAGTTCAGTTCATTCACTCAGTTGTGTCTGACTATTTGCGACCCCATGGACGGCAGCATGTCAGGCCTCCCTGTCCAGCACCAACTCCCAGAGTTTACTCAAACTCATCTCCATTGAGTTGGTGATGCCATTCAACCATCTCATCATCTGTCATCCCCCTCTCCCCATGCCTTCAATCTTTCCCACCATCAGGGTCTTTTCCAGTGAGTCAGTTCTTCACATCAGGTGGCCAAAGTATTGGAGTTTCAGCTTCAACATCAGCCCTTCCAATCAACATTCAGGACTGATTTCCTTTAGGATGGACTGGTTGGATTTCCTTGCAGTCCAAGGAGAGAGAGTCCATGGAACTCTCAAGAGTCTTCTCCAACACTACAGTTCAAAAGCATCAATTCTTCACTGCTTAGCTTTCTTTATAGTCCAACTCTCACATCCGTACGTGACTAATGGAAAAATCATAGCCTTGACAAGACAGACTTTTGTTGGCAAAGTAATGTCTCTGCTTTTTAACATGCTATCTAGGTTGGTCATAACTTTTCTTCCAAGGAGTAAGCATCTTTTAATTTCATGGCTACAGTCACCATCTGCAGTGATTTTGGAGCCCAAGAAAATTGGGAAAACCCTGTGCAAACCAGGAGGGTGTGTCTCAGTCCCCTGCCCTGCTGCTAGCTTTGGGTTTGCCTCCCTGGGCTCTTGGTGCAAGCCCACAGGAGCATGGGTGGGTGAGTGCCAGCAGACTCACTTGGACCTGGGGATACTTGTCATTTCAGCATGTATAATGCATATGCTACTACTGGTTCATTGAAAAATCTGTTTATTTTTCCTTATTTCTCTCTGTGGTAGATTTTTCCTTCTACCATTCAAACATATGTTAACATAGTCATGGGTCTCTTTGTCTTTAGTAAGGGATTGTATCTACTCAGAACTTTCTTTATGAGATCTTTGGGTCCTCAGCACTCTGTTTTTAAATACTATGATTTTGTAGCTTATTCTGCTTGTTACATGCCCTAAATGGTAGTGGTAATCCATATAAGCAGATTTTTAAGTTTACTTTTTTTTTTTTTAACTTAAACAAATGGAAGAATAGCTACAAACACTTAAAAAAAAAAAAAACAACAATTTGAAGTTTGCTAAAATAAATGACCTCAAGATATGAATTTAGCTAAGTAGGCCATAAGAATAAAAATCAGAATTTCTGTAAGGATACTTAACCCATACAAATTTATCAATTTTAACATTTTTATGCATTTAAACTACAAAGCCAAGTTTACATTTTATCTATGCCTTCACTGTCTACTCAAAAGTGGCTATTGGATTGTCTTATTTTGTGAAATATTTAAAATGATAAAAAATTCATGGTCAGAAAAATATGTTTATTATACTATATGACTGGAATTTAAACCTGTATTACCATGCTGATTATGATTACATCACAAATAGAATATTTAAAGTGCAAACTACTAAAATTTTTAGATCTAAATAATTTTATGTTTTAGGATAAGAGCATACCCTTATAAAATTAACATTAAATATAATTTATTCCTATTAATTGATGTACCAAGAATTGCATCTATTGTTTCATCTTTTCCCCAAGCTCTATCATATAAATCAGAATATACACTACAGTTTAAAGGAAATAATGATAGACAATTATCTTCAGCCCTTAGAGTCCAATAGCATTTAATAGCATCCTTTTAAGCTTTTTAAGATAATACCAGTCTCAGGTTTATAAAAAATATATAGTAGTCTCCAGAACAGACATAAAGAGGAGACCTCTCACCTTAGGGAACAGTTTAAATGAAGCTTAAATCACACCAATTGACTTGAGTATTCCCCAGAACATTGCATCTATTAATATGCAGAATCAGTTAGATTCAGTCCAATCAGAGCAGATATTTTGAAGTGATTTAAACTACTTTTTTTTTTTTTAATTTAGGTGGGGAGAATATCAAGGACATGAACCTACTCTTGTGTCACATTACATGTCATATAAGTAGAATAAATGTGTTTAGAGAGGATTGCTCAACCCCAAGATACATCACAGCACTCATCACTCGGCTACTCCAAAAACTGATGACTGGCAAATTCTCTTAAAAACATAACCACTAAATAAAATAAAATAAAATACACTGCCCTAGGTAATTAGCATTCCCAGGGGAAATCAATGCTTCACTGTGGACTTTATAGGTTCACATATTTATTTTACTTTTTAAGCAAAGAATCCTGAAGCAAAGAATTCCTGAAGGAACCCTGAAATATTTGAACATTACTTTCAGAAGCTAAAAATCTCAAAAAGTAAAGAAAGCAAAGAATTAACCAGGAAAAGCTTATCTTCATAGTTCCTATAAAATATATAGGAATATATATAGTATTATATAGTACAGCATGAAAAATAATGTTTATAAAAATTATGCACAATTATTTTAGAAATTTGAAAACTAACAGAGAAAAGTATCTGGGACAAAAATCAAAAGCTATCTTTATCATTTCTAAGATAATATTATTGTTTATATTTTATTTTCTTTCAGAGTTTTCTATGTAAATTTTAAATTAATATGATCATATATATCTATATAACTATGTCTCTGTGTATATCTGAAACATTTATAATTTTTGCATATATGTTCTCATATAATATAATCTTATGAGTATGAGTCTATTAATATGTCATTATTTTTCACAAAGGATTTTATTTGCTACATATTTTATCTTTTAATTATATCCTTATTTACTTTGTCCTATTTTGGAATAAGTAAGTTATTTCCAATAACTTTGTTGATTATATATAAAAAATAAAAACATATTTTAAGAATGTACATCACATAAAATAGCTGTTTTGTAAAATGTTTAGTTATATCTTTATTCTTTTCTTGAGAAATATTATGGAAAGTAATTGAGTCAAAGCCAAACATGGCAGATATTTTAACACATATGTTAACATATTTACAAATACATTTCCAGAAAGACCATAGCAATTTGAAATCTGATGCAACATGAGGGTGTATGACTCATTATACTTCTAACATTTATGTCATCACTTTTTAATGCTCACTAGTTTGGTGGTTAAAAATAAAAATATATGTCATAGATTCTCTGTTATCACAACAATGATATTTAATGACTTATTTTCATTTCTTAATACTACCTACCTTTTTTGTTTCCATGTGCTTCATATACCCCTGAACCACTCAAGACAAAATAATAACAACACTAAACTATTAAACTTCTAAGCCCTTCACTACTGAAATATGATTAAAAACTCTGTCTACTTAGGTATTCTCTTTTCTCATATCCTTGGTCTTTAAAAGACAACAGTGGGTTTATGTGGTAGAAGAGTATATGTTAATAGAATGAGAAATATACAAGTGCACACCTGCAATCTGAAAGAAGAGGTCAGTACCACAAGGAAGATGTGCTGGGGCATTTATCAGAGGAGCTGGTTGTGTCCGGCCTGTCCCCGAAGGCTCCCTGGTTTGGGATTAGGCTTCCTTTGTGACTCAGCTGGCAAAGAATCTGCTGGTAATGTGGGAGACCCAGGTTTAGTCCCTGGGTTGGGAAGATCCCCTGGAGAAGGGAATGGCTACCCACTTCAGTATTGTGACCTGGAGAATTCCAAGGGGTTGCAAAGAGTCGAATAGGACTGAGTGACTTTCAATTTCACTTTCACTTTGCTCTCTTGAGTCTCAGACTTCTTGTAAATGAAATGGTTATATATGATCTATTTTTCTAGGAAGGAAATTGCAATGACTTAGTAAGACTCAGGTGTAACAGTTTTTATCAAGTAAAAAAGAAAAAAATCTACCAGTGTATTTTATTAACATGTTACTTATGGGGATCTCTTTGCATTTGTATTCTTTTGTACTTGTAAACACCTGCACAGTATAAAATGGATGATTCCAACAGTGATTAATATAGGTCTTTAGAGGGAGCATATTTTGTAGCTACTGCCCTCAAATCATAGCACTGCAACAACTCAAATATATATACATATATCCTACTGACAGAGTCAATTCCTAGGCAGATTAATAAGAAGCCCAGGGTCCCCAAGGAGAAGAAAGGGGTCTGAGGCTCTCAAAGTGGAGATAGGGGTCTGGAATTCTCAAGAAGGATAAAAGGACAAACTTTGTTTTTTTCCTCTTGTTCCTTCAGTTCAGTTCAGTTCAGTCACTCAGTCGTGTCTGACTCTTTGAGACCCTATGAATCTCAGCACCCCAGGCCTCTCTGTCCATCACCAACTCCCAGAGTTTACTCAGAGTCATGTCCATTGTGTTGGTGATGCCATCCAGCCATCTCATCCTCTGTCGTCCCCTTCTCCTCCTGCCCTCAATCCCTTCCAGCATCAGAGTCTTTTCCAATGAGTCAACTCTTTGCATGAGGTGGCCAAAGTACTGGAGTTTTAGCTTCAGCATCATTCCTTCACATGTATACCTGTGGCGGATTCATTTTGATATTTGGCAAAACTAATACAGTTATGTAAAGTTTAAAAATAAAATAAAATTAAAAAAAAAAAAAAAAAAAAGAACACCCAGGACTGATCTCTTTTAGACTGGACTGGTTGGATCTCCTTGCAGTCCAAGGGACTCTCAAGAGTCTTCTCCAATACCACAGTTCAAAAGAATCAATTCTTCAGTGCTCAGCTTTCTTCACAGTCCAACTCTCACATCCATACATGACCACTGGAAAAACCATAGTCTTGACTAGACGGACCTTTGTTGGCAAAGTAATGTCTCTGCTTTTGAATATGCTATCTAGGTTGGTCATAACTTTCCTTCCAAGGAGTAAGTGTCTTTTAATTTCATGGCTGCAGTCACCATCTGCAGTGATTTTGGAGCCCCCAAAAAATAAAGTCTGACACTGTTTCCACTGTTTCCCCATCTATTTCTCATGAAGTGATGGGACCAGATGCCATGATCTTTGTTTTCTGAATGTTGAGCTTTAAGCCAACTTTTTCACTCTCCTCTTTCACTTTCATTAAGAGGCTTTTTAGTTCCTCTTCACTTTCTGCCATAAGGGTGGTGTCATCTGAATATCTGAGGTTATTGATATTTCTCCCAGCAATCTTGATTCCAGCTTGTGCTTCTTCCAGCCCAGGGTTTCTTAGTCAATTACACAACTCAGTTTAAACTCTGTATTAGGGATTATACAACAACAATGTATCCTGCTTGAGGACAGTTTCTCCTTCCTGAAAACCTTCTAACTAGTCCTGATATTTTAGAATGTATATTATGGGAGTGGGTCTGGAGGATTGTTCTATTGTTAAATTCTAATCTTCTTATCCTAAAATGTAAATTGTGGGAGTAGGTCTGGTAAAATTTTCACAAACTTGAGACATTCTTTTGATTCATTGTAATAACTAATTAAAAGGTATATAACTCCATTGTTAACACTAGCAAGGGGGTCCTCTTTCTGCCCCCTTCTGATGCCTATGTCAGAAGCTCTCTCTATGCCTTTTATACTTAATAAAACTCTATTGCACAAAAGCTCTGAGTGATCAAGCCTCATCTCTGGCCCCAGATTGAATTCTTCTCCTCTGGAGGCTAAGAATCCCAGCGTCTTTTCATGGGTCAGCAACAACTTTCACTACTGGTTCTGTTTTTCTGGAGAACCCTAATACATAAACAATATATTAATATGTATATATGTGAAAGTATGTTTAATGTAGAAATTCAATATTAAGTCACCTTTTGTTCTAATATTATATATTATACATTCTAACTAAATCACATAATATTATTTTACCATAATAATGATGTTTATTGATTTGGAAATTATTCTTGGATTTAGCTTCCATTAAAATCACATTTATCATTTCCATGCAATGACATAAAACAGTCTCAGAGTAATTTATAAGTAAAATTCTTTTTCTCATCATATAATCATAACATTTAGTAATTTATAAAATCACCACAGAGTCTAAAATAACCACAATATTTAGATAATGAGAATATGAATGTTCTGTCTTATAGAACTGATGCCATGCATATTTTTGAAGATCAACCATAACTAAAATTAAAAAAAATGATCTTTTATATATCTTGCTGCTGTTGTTGTTCAGTTGCCGAGTCATGTCTGACTCTTTGTGATCCCATGGACATCAGCATGCCAGGACTCCCTGTCCCTCATCATCTCCTGGAGTTTGCCCAAGTTCATGTTCATTGCATTGGTGATGTTGTCCATCCATCTCATCCTCTGATGCCCTTTTCTTCTTCTGCACTCAATCTTTCCCAGAATCAGGGACTTTTCCCATGAGTCTCCTGTTCGTATCACATGATCAAAATACTGGAGCTTCAGCTTCAGCATGAGTCCTTCCAGTGAATATTCAGGGTTGATCCCCCTTACGAGTGACTGGTTTGATTTCTTTGCTCTCCAAGGGACTTTGAGGAGTCTTTTTCAGCACCACACTTCGAAAGCATAAATTCTTTGGCATTTTGCCTTCCTTTTACCTGAATATACCTTTAAATGGCTTCTTGTCTCATTGTAGTTTTATAGTTATCCTCTGTTTACCTGAATGACTTTTCTTTAGGTGACTGAAAAATACTAGAAACTCGGTCTTCCATTGCAGACTTCCATTTATGAACCAAATTCCTAAGATTGGTAGATAGAATTAAAAATATGGAAATACAAAGTATGTAACTAGAAAATATGAAGCAGCCTGGGAAGATAAAAATCAGACAAGATTTTACTGAGGACACTCAAATTTCATTTAGGATATTCTTCTGTAGAGGTGTACAGTCTTACCTACTTCCAGACATGGAGACCCTTGGGACCCTAAGACAACAAGAACATCCATCTCCAGAGAGGGGCTCATAACCTAATTGTGGATATAGAGCAGCAATACTCCAGGATATGGCAACCTCTAAGTGATTCGAGGTGGCGTCAGTGGTAAAGAATCCACCTGCCAATGCAGGAGACACAAGAGATAATGGTTTAATCCTTGAATCAGGAGATTCCCTGGAGTAGGAAATGACAACCCACTCCAGTATTCTTGCCTGGAAAATTCCATGGACAGAGGAGCCTGGTGGGCCACAGTTCATGGGGTTGCAAAGAGTTGGACACAACTGAGTGTGTATGCATGCACACACACAAGATGGAAGGGGAGCACCAACTTCCAAATTTCTCTTGGCCATGTAAACTCCTTCATGACACTACCAAGCCCTCCTCCACCTTAAAGATCCTGATTTTACTTCAAATGCTCTAATTTTAAGTCATGGAGATGATGAAGCAATTCCTTTTCAGGTAATATATCAACCTCAGCCATATACATTGGTTGAATTAGTATCAGGAACACTCTAGGAATGGCTGACATCTATTTATTCTATTTCTTCCAGAGATCACATATTTATGTCACAGATAAGTTCATCATTCGTATTTTTTTTAAGATGAAAATATGCAAAGTATAAAGAGAGTCCACTGTCTCTTTTATCCCTTTGAGATTTTAGTTACATTTGGATTCATAATGAGCAGTACGATTTGAAAAGAGAGAGGGAGGGAATATCAAGAGAGTATGTCCTACTAATCACTAACATTTCACATCGTCCATCATGAGGATAATGTCTGAGTGCCAAACACAGAGATGCTGCCTCTGCAATTACAGCTATTTCCTTTTTCATTAAAAAAATTAGGCAGGAAGGAAGGGTCAGGATGGGGAACACATGTACACTCATGGTTGGTTCATGTGAATGTATGGCAAAAACCACAATAATATTGTAAAGCAATTAGCCTCCAATTAAAAGAAATTTTTAAAAATTGCATGTAACTTATTTTCTTAATTTTCCTTTTTTTATGACTCAAATACTGTTAGTGAGTGAATCCTGAAAAGATATGCTTCCTTCTCTAATACACTGTCCAAATATCTGATGGAACAGTTTGAGCTATCAGAGTGAGCAGAGGTCTGGGGATGCTTCAGTGTAAAATCCTTTGGGTCATTTAAATAGACTAATTTCTATATATTCCTAAGTGAACAATGCAAAGAAATAGAGAAAAACAATAAAATGGGAAAAACTAGAGATCTTTAAAGAAAATTAGAGATAGCAAGGGAAAATTTAATGGAAAGATAGGCACAATAAAGGATAGAAATGGTATAGATCTAATGGAAGCAGAATATATTAAGAAGAGGTGGCAAGAATACACTGAAGAATTATACAAAAAAGATTTTAATGACCAGGATGGTGTGATCACTTACCCAGAGCCAGACATCCTGAAATATGAAGTTGAGTGGGCCTTAGGAAGTATTACTATGAACAAAGCTAGTGGAGGTGATGGAATTCCAGCTGAGCTATTGCAAATCCCAAAAGATGATGCTGTGAAAGTGCTGCACTCAATATGCCAGCAAATTTGGAAAATTCAGCAGTGGCCACAGGACTGGAAAAGATCAGCTTTCATTACAATTCCAAAGAAGGGCAATGCCACAGAATGTTCACCTTTGAGTCACAAAAAAAGGAAAATTAAGAATACTTCACAATTGCACTCATTTCACATGCTAGCAAAGCACACTAAAAATTCTCCAAGCTGGGCTTCAACAGCACATGAACTAAGAACTTCCAGACGTTCAAGCTGGATTTAGAAAAGGCAGAGAAAACAGAGACTAAATTACCAACATCCACTGGATCATAGAAAAAGCAAAATAATTCAAGGGAAAAATCTAGTTCTGCTTAATTGACTATGCTAAAGCCTTTGATTATGTGGATCACAACAAACTGTGGAAAATTCTGAAAGAGATGGGAATACCATACCACCTTATCTGCCTCCTGCAAAACCTGTATGCAGGTCAAGAAGCATCAGTTAGAACCAGACATGGAACAACAGACTGGTTCCAAATTGGGAAAGGAGTATCAAGGCTGTAAATTGTCCCCCTTCTTATATAACTCATATGCAGAGTACATCATGTGAAATGCCAAGCTGGATGAAGCACAAGCAGGAATCAAGATTGCTGGGGGAAATATCAATAACCTCAGATATGCAGATGACACCACCCTAATGACAGAAAGCAATGAGGAACTAAAGTGCCTCTTGATGAAAGTGAAAGGGGAGAGTGAACGAGCTGACTTAAAACTCACCATTCAAAAAAGGAAGATCATGGCATCTGGTCCCATCACTCCATGGAAAATAGATGGAGAAACAATGGAAACAGTAGCAGACTTTATTTTCTTGGGTTCCAAAATCACTGCAGATGGTGACTATAGCCATGAAATTAAAAGATGCATGCTCCTTGGAAGAAAAGCAATGATAAACAAAGACTGTGTATTAAAAAGCAGAGACGTTCCTTTCCCAACAAAGGTTCATATAGTCAAAGGTCTGTTTTTCTCCAGTAGTCATGTATGGATGGACCATAAAGAAGACTGAGCACCAAAGAACTGATGCTTTTGAACTGTGGTGTTGGCAAAGACTCTTGAGAGTACCTTTGACTGCAAGGAGATCAAATCAGTCAATCCTAAAGGAAATCAACCCAGATAATCATTGGAGTGCCTGATGCTGAAGCTGAATCTCCAATACTTTGGCCACCTGATGCAAAGAGCTGACTCATTAGAAAATACCCTGATGCTGGGAAAGATTGAAGGCAGGAGGAAAAGGGAATTACAGAAGATGAGAGGGTTGGATGGCATCACCAACTCAATGGACATGAGTTTGGGCAAGCTCCAGGAAATAATGAAGGACAGAGAAGCCTAGTGTGCTGCAGCTCATGGGGTCACAGTGTCAGATAAGACTGAGTGACTGAATAACAACTTCTATATGCCAGGCTTCATGGTGTTTAACAAATTCTCTTACATATGAGTTTCAACATTAATAGTAATTTCTATGATGGACAAGATATTTTGGGGGGGTGTTTTCTTATTTTATTTAATTTTTAATCTTTTGTATTAGAATACAGTTGATTAACAATTTTGTCTTAGTTTCAGTGTAGAGCAAAGTGATTCAGTTATACATACACATGTATCTATTCTTTTTCAAATTCTTTTCCTATTTATTTTTTCCATAATATTGAATAGAGGTCTCTGTGTTATACTGTAGGCTCTTGTTGATTATTTTTTAAATATAGCAATGTGTACATGTCAATATATTTTTGTCTATATCCTACAATGTGACAGGTATTTAACATATGAAAGATATTCAAATAACATCACTGAATTAATTATTTCATCCACGTAAACAGTTTTTGAATGAGTGAAAAAAAATGAAAAAGTTCACTTCTCTCACAAACATATTTTATCTCTTCTTAGTTGGAATATTTATACACTTCAGCAAAGAATTCTGGGTGGGAAACGCATTTCATCTAGAATTCCCACTCAGAGGCAAATAGACTAAAAAGCAGAGAAAGTATGGGTTAGTTTCCTGTGGCTGCAATCATAAATTACCACAATCTTTGTGGCTTAAAACATCAGAAATTTATTATCATATGAATCTAGAAGTCAGAGGTTTGAAATTAGGGTCACTGGGTTGGAATCAAGGTGTTGGTAGACCCACCCTTCTTCCAAAGCTCAAGATAAGTATCATTTCTTGTTTCTTCAGCTTTGATGACTGCTAGCTATGTTTGGGTCAATGGCCAGATAATGCCAATTTATGACTTCTTGGTCCCATTGCCTTCTTTTCTAGTTTTCAACATGTCCCCCAATCCTTCTTAGCTCTCACAAGAAACACCTTCAGCATTCATGTTTTTATGAAAAATCTGTATGAGGCAATCTAGGACATTTCTACCATGTGCCTCCAAATTTTCTAGCTCATACCCATTACCAAATTCCAAATCCGCTTCCACATGTTTAAGTATTTGTTATAGCAGCACTTCATTTCCCAGTACCATATTTCTTAGCAGAAATATATTTTACAAAGAAGGTATATTACCTCAGGAAATGTCTATGTTGCAAAGCTAAATTTCTTCTATAAGCAAAAGGGACAGAACTGAAAGACATTTTTCTCACTCTGTAAACTTGTTCTAACTTTTTAAAAGTATTGCTTCCTAGAAATTATATTGGAAAACAACTAGAGTTGAGGACATGTATTTCAAAATACATGGATATTAATAAATAATATATTAACATTTATATTATTTTAAAAGCATTTAATTTTACCAGAATGTATTTTCCCATGAGTTAAATGGCATGTTACCATTTCTATCTATGAGAGACTGTTGGGCTAAGATTAGGTGTAAGCATAGAAGGAAATCACTGAGTGATTAGGAAAAACAAATTTAAGACAAAAATAAGAATTATGTTGAGTTTATTACTTCAATGTATCTATTTTGTTCTCATTTTCAACTATTAATTTAAACTACACATGATAAAAAGGCATACTTGAAGTATGAAGAAAATTTACATTTTCACCAAGGACCATTTGAGGAAAGTGGACACAAGACTAATGTTAGGATGTTGCTTTAAGATGAGAAACAACAGTAAAGGTCTGATAAGAGTAAGCTATTCCCACTTACAATCCCACTACATCCTTATCTTTAATATAAATGTACTCTTACATATTTAATATTTATTCCTATTCAAACAAAGGTTAAGTTTGATGTGGTGGCAGTTCCTAAATATACAAAAGTTATATGTATCAAAAACTCCTCCCAAATTGATGCAGAAAGCAGTTTCAGAATGGGAGTATGAGTAGCTTTGCAGTTCTCCTCCCCTGAAAAACAACCATTGTTGTTGTTCAGTCACTAACTTGTGTACGACTCTTTGCAACCCCATGGACTGCAGCACACTAGGTTTCTCTGTCCTTCACCATCTCCCTAAGATTGCTCAAACCCATGTACCTTGAACTAGTGATGCCATCCAACCATCTCATCCTCTGTCCCCTCCTTCTCCTCTTGCCCTCAATCTTTCCCAGCATCAGGGTCTTTTCCAGTGAGTGTAGTCAGCTCTTCCCATCAGGTGGCCAAACTATTGGAGCTTCAGCTTCAGCAACATTCCCTCTAATGAATATTCAGGGTTGATTTCCTTTAGAATTGATTGGTTTGATCTCCTTGCAGTCCAAGGGATTCTCAAGAGTCTTCTCCAGCACCACAGTTCAAAAGCATCAATTCTTCAGCACTCAGCCTTCTTTATGGTCCAGCTCTCACATCCATATATGACTACTATAAAAACCATACTTTTGACTACACAGATCTTTGTTGGGAAAGTGATGCCTCTGCTTTTTAATATGTCTAGGTTTATCATAGCTATGCTTCTAAGGAGCAAGCATCTTTGAATTTCGTGGCTGCAGTCTCATCCTCATTGATTTTGAAACCCCTCAAAATGAAATCTGACACTATTTCCCCATTTTTTGCATATATTTGCCATGAAATGATAGACCTGGATGCCATGATCTTAATTTTTCGAATGTTGAGTTTTAAGCCAGCTTTTTCACTCTCCTCTTTTACTTTCATTAAGAGGCTCTTTAGTTCTTCTTTGCTTTTTGCCATTAGGGTGGTGTCATCTGCATATCTGAGGTTGTTGGCATTTCTCCCAGCAATCTTGATTCTAGCTTGTCATTCATCCAGCCCAGTGTTTCACATTATGTACTCTGAATTGAAACTAAATAAGCAGGGATGGGGGGACAATATACAGCCTTGACTTACTCCCTTCCCAGTTTGGAACAATTCGGTTGTTCTATTTCCAGTTCTGTTGGTTGCTTCTTGTCCTGCACACAGGTTTCTCAGGAGGCAGGTAAGGTGGTGTGAGATTCCCATCTCTTGAAGAATTTTCCACAGTTTGTTGTGATCCACACAGTCAAAGGCTTTAGCATAGTCAGTGAAGCAGAACTATATGTTTTTTTCTGGAATTCTCTTGCTTTTTCTATGATCCAATGGATGTTGACCTGATGTCTGGTTCCTCTACTTTTTCTAAATCCACCTTGTACATCTGGAATCTCTTGGTTCACGTACTGCTGAAGCCTAGCTTGAAGGATTTTGAGTATAATCTTGTTGGCATGTGAAATGAGTGCAATTGTATGGTAATTTGAACATTCCTTGGCATTGCCTTTCTTTGTTGGAATAAAATATGAATTTTTTCCAGTCTGTGGCTATTGCTGACTTTTCCAAATTTGCTGGCATAATGAGTGGAGTACCTCAACGTCATCTTTTAAGATTTGCAATAACTCAGCTGGAATTCTATCACCTCCATTAGCTTCGTTCCTAGTAATGGTTCATAAGGCGCACATGACTTCACATTCCAAGATGTCTGGCTCTAGATGAGTGACCATATCATTGTGATTAAAGCTTTTCTGAACAGATTGTCTGTGTATTCTTGCCATCTTTTCTTAATCTCCTCTGCTTCTGTTGGTCCTTACCATTTTTGTACTTTATCGTGTTTATCTTTGTATGGAATACTCCTTTGGTTTCTCTAATGTTCTTGAAGAGATCTCTAGTCTTCCCATTCTATTCTTTTCCTTTATTTCTTTGCATTATTTATTTAGGAAGACTTTCTTATCTCTCCTTGGTATTCTTTGGAACTCTGCATTCAGATGATGTATCTTTCCTTTTCGCCTTTGCCTTTTGCTTCTTTTCTCAGCTATGTATAAGGCCTCTGCAGACAACCATTTTGCCTTTTTGCATTTCTTTTTCTTGGGGATGGTTTTGATCACCACCTGCTTCTCAATGTCACAAACCTCCATCCACAGTTCTTCAGGCACTCTATCAGATATAATCCTTTGTATCTATTTGTGACTTCTACTGTATAATCATAAGTGATTTGATTTAGGTAATACTTGAATGGCCTAGTGGTTTTCCCTACACTCTTCAAATTTGTTTGAATTTTGCAATAAGGTGTTTATGATCTGAGCCACAGTCAGCTCCCAGTCTTGTTTTTCTTACTGTTTAGAACTTCTCCATCTTCAACTGCAAAGAATATAATCAATCTGATTTTGGTACTGACCATTTGGTTATGTCCATGTGTAGAGTCCACGTTGACTATGTTTTGTCAGGTCGTAACTAGCAGGAACATGCCCTTCAGCCACTCAGCGTACATGGATGACATGCCTGGTGCACTTGCTGTCCCACTGCTGGTCTTCATTGAGTGTTTAAACCTTCCCTGGCCATTGAGTGTTAGTTAATGTGTGGTCAGGGCTAGAAGCAAAGGCCCTGCAATAATGGCTGGCAAGAGGTTCCAGGGAAGGCTGGAGCTGATGTTGGAGGATGTCCAGGAGCAGAGGGCACCCTGGCCTCACTGCTGCTGCTGGCCGCTCTGGAGCTGGTCAGGAGCCATTGGCCTTTGTGAAGCCAATCCGCTGCCCAGGATCCACGGCAGCCCAGGAGCCGCTGTCCAACACGGAGCCGATCCACTGCCCAGGAGCCGGAGGTACCCAGGCCTTGCCGCTGCCACTGGTCTCTCCGGGGCCAATCTGCCATCGCCACCAGCCCCGCACTGGGAACTGGGGTCACTGTTCACTACCCTGCTCCTGCCTACATCTCTGTGATGACCTTTGTGAAGCTGTTTCCCCAGCTACCAATACCTCTACAGGCAGCCATGACCATGTTATCACACTGTCATCTTTATAACCTTGTGAAATTATTGTAAAATGACCATTTAAAATCTCTGGAAACTGTACTCAGGGAATAAAGCAAGTATAGAAACATTTATTCAAGAAAATCTATTAAATCTCTATAAGAACAGTGAGAGTCAATTACATATTTCAAACCATCTCTTTCCACCACCACCCCCAACTCAGATCTATATTTCAGAAGCTCTACTCCAGGTGAATTTAACTAAGAGAAAAGGGGCCCCTGTTACCTAGTTTTCTAGTTTAACGCTATTCCAGGAGGAGGAGGCTAACAGCATTTCTCATCTTCCCCAATTCCATGTAGCAAAAGTGCTATTTTAGACAAGAGGAGGCAAGAGGTTGAGGGTCAGTTCTTCCATCCAGTACCCACTTGTAGGGTGGAAGCACTACCCCAGACACTGAAGGCACAGAATACTGAGCACCAACCACCCTTCCCCAGATGACCTTCAAGTCACATGTTCCATTCTAGAAGAAAAATGGCAAAAAGCCCAGAGACTATTAAACTGCCCAGAACTCTGCTCATAAAGCAGGAGTGCTGCTCTGAGAGAGGCAGATTGCTGTCTCACACCCACTTCCAAAACAGTAGTGCAGGACTCCTGCCAGGACTGGAGACAATTTGTAAAAACAGACCTCGGTAGCTCCATAGCTAGTAGCTGAAAATTAGTTAAACCTAATAGCTGTGTGTGAAGCTAACAAAAGCAGAAAGATTAACAGAGATTTGGGAAGGAGACTGTCAAAGAGAATCCTATTAAAAAACACTGTAATCCTTGAGGACAAGGAGTCAGGGTAACTGACACAAGCTCAAGGCTGCACTCTTTGAAAACCAGCATTAGAGATTTCAATTCTGCAGAAGAATTAGACTTCATTGGAATCACCTACACAAGTTACTAAGCTGATAAAGAGGAAAGCAAACAGCGAGCAGTTGTGGGATGGTAGGGGTCAGAATCTAGTACTACTTTAAGACATTACCTGATGTGTCTTGTTAACCACAGCAGCAACAACAAAAATTATGAAACATTCAAAGGCACAGGGAAAGAGGCATAAAATGTGATTCATTTACAGGAGGAAAAGCAGCCAATAGAAAATTGCCTATAAGAAGGCTCAGGTTTTAATAACTATCAAAATATATTTTTAAAAATTTAAAGGAGTAAAGAAAGGAGGCCAAGCTATGGTAATCATATCTCACTGAATGGAAAATATGAAGATTTAAAAATTGAATATATCTCCAAATAAAAATGATGTAATCATAAAGTATAATAAATGAAATGGAAATTTTACTAGAGGCTCAAAGATAGAATTAAGCTGGCAGAGAAAAGAACTAGTGAAATTGAAAATATATTAACAGAAACTACTTGAAAATAGATTGACAAAAATTACTTGAAAATAGATTGACAGAAATTACTCAATCTGAGGAATGAAAAGGAAACAGAACAAAGAAAGAATCAGAGAAATGTGCGACATCATAAAATATACCAATTTACACATGATGGGAGAACCTGGAGGAGAGAGACAAAAAGGGGCAGAAAAATGTGCAAATGAATAACAGCTTAAACTTCTCCTACCTGATGAAAAACATTAATTTACACATTCATGAAGCTCAATGAGCTTGAAGGAGGATAAATACTAAGAGATGAACATTCAAAATGTTGACAGCCAGAAACAAAAGGAAAATCTTTAAAGGATCTAGAGTAAAATGATTTATCATATGTGAGGAAACCGAGAATGTTAAGAGCTGTTTATAATAGAGACTAGAAGGCAGTGAGAGGGCATGTTCAAAGTGCTGATAGAAAAAAATCAAATAACTCTCAACCAAGATTCTAATATCCAGCAAAAATAGCCTTTGAAAATGAACATGAAATAAAAACATTCACATATCTGCAAAAACTAAGAAAATGTGTTGCTGGTAAACCTTCATTGCAATAAAATGTTCAAGGAAATTTTTCAGCCTGAAAGTTTGTGACACCAGGGAGTAATTCTAAGCTACATTAAAACAAATAAACGAAAACACCCAAAAATTAATTATGCAAATGTTGACAAAAACAGTATTATTGCATATTTCTTTTTCTTTCTTACTTAATAGCTATTGCAAAAACCGCATGTGTATAATTGTTAGCAATATAAAATATAAACATGCAATGTATTTGATAATAATAAGATAAAAGGAGTAAGTGGGGATAAGCTGTATTGGAGTAGTCAAATAACACTAGCTGGTAACTTGGATCACCAGGAAGAAATGGAAAAAGCAAAATAGAACAGAAAAGATAGATAAGAAATAGCAAATATAATATGTCCTACTGTTCCCTTCTCCAGGGGATCTTCCCAACCCAGGGATCAAACCCAGGTCTCCCACATTGCAGGTGGATTGTTTACCAGCTGAACCATCAGGAAAGCCCAAGAATACTGGAGTGGGTAGCCTATCCCTTCTCCAGGGGATCTTCCAGACCCAGAAATCAAACTTGGATCTCCTGCATTGCAGGTGGATTCTTTACCAGCTGAGCTACTAGGGAAGCCATATACATACATATATATATATATATATACACACACACACACACACACACACACACATATACATAGTGTGTGTATACACACACACACATACATATATATATACACACTCCAGGTGAATATATATATATATATACACCCACTCCAGTACTCTTGCCTCGAAAATCCCATGGATGGAGGAGCCTCGTAGGCTGCAGTCCATGGGGTCGCTAAGAGTCGGACACAACTGAGCGACTTCACTTTCACTTTTCACTTTCATGCATTGGAGAAGGCAATGGCAACCCACTCCAGTGTTCTTGCCTGGAGAATCTCAGGGACGGGGAGCCTGGTGGGCTGCCATCTATGGGGTTGCACAGAGTCGGACACGACTGAAGTGACTTAGCAACTTAGTAACCCACTCCTATCTTGTTTCAAGTTCTTTAAGGGAAATAAAATCATATAAAGCAACATTCATAACAAAGTATGTTAGGGAATATACCATATATAGATGTATATGTATAATAATAACAACAGCACAGAAGAGAGGCCATAAAGCTTTATAACCAAAATCTTTCTGTAATTCACTAGAATTAACTGACTGTGAATCTGAAGTAGATTTTGATAAGATTTATACTGTGAGCTTCCCAGCTGGGTAGTGGTAAAAAAAATCTTCCCGCCAATGTAGGAGACATAAGAGCCATGAGTTCAATCCCTGTGTCAGGAAGATCCTCTGGAGTAGGAAATGGGAACTTGCTCCAGTACTCTTGCCTGGAAAATTCCATGGACAGAGGAGCCTGGCAGGCTACAGTGCGCAAGGCTGCAAAGAGTTGGGCATGACTGAGTGACTTAGCACACAGCATACACACATAATAAGCATGGTAGGATAATCATTAAAAAAAAAATCAAAGTATATAGATAAAATAATTAAAGAAGTTAAAGTGTTACATTAGAAAGTATTCACATAGTGCAAAAGAGAGCAGTAAAAGAGCAACAGAGGAATAAAAAAAAAAAAAAGACATAAAAACCAAAACATAATGTGGCTGACACGAATTCAACTATATCATTAAAAATACCAAATGAGATTTCATTAGACATTTCAAATTTATCCACAAATGTAATGCAATATCCTTCAAAATTTCAACTACTTCTTTTCCAGAAATTGATAGATTATAAAATTCATATGGAAATAGAAATTCACACTATGAATAGGCTAAACAATCATAGCAAAGAACAAAGGTAGGAGGACTTATAAAGACCAGTTTCAAAACTTACAACAGGGCGGTCCTACGATGGTGGATGGAGAAGGCAATGGCACCCCACTCCAGTACTCTTGCCTGGAAAATCCCATGGATGGAGGAGCATGGTGGGCTGCAGTCCATGGGGTCGCAAAGAGTCAGACATGACTGAGCGACTTCACTTTCACTTTTCCCTTTCATGCATTGGAGAAGGAAATGGCAACCCACTCCAGTGTTCTTGCCCAGAGAATCCCAGGGATGGGGAAGCCTGGTGGGCTGCCATCTACGGGGTTTCACAGAGTCGGACACGACTGAAGCGACTTAGCAGCAGCAGCAATGATGGCGGAGGAGTACGACAGGGAGACCACTTTCTCCCCCACAAATTCATCAAAAGAACATTTAAACGCTGAGTAAATTCCACAAAACAACTTCTGAATGCCAGCAGAGCACAGCAGGCACCCAGAAAAGCAGCCCATTGTCTTCTAAAGGAGGTGGGAAAAATATAAAAGAGACAAAAGAGGGAGGGACAGAGCTCCGTCCCCAAAAGGGAGTCTTAAAAAGAGAGAAGTTTCCAAACACCAGGAAACACTCTCACTGCCGAGTCTGTGGCAAGCCTTGGAAGCACAGAGAGCAACATAATAGGGAGGAAAAATAAGTAAATAATTAAAACTCACAGATTACGAGCCTAACGGTAACTCCCCCAGCAGAGGAGCAGCACAGACACCTGCACCCGCCACTAGCAAGTGGGGGCTGGGCAGGGAGGCGCGGGCTGCATTGCTTGGAGTAAGGATTGGGCCTGAATGTCCCAAGGATAATCAGAGTGAACTAATTTGGGCTAGCAAACCAGACTGTGGGATAGCTACCAAGCGAAAAGCCCTAAGACACCGCCAAGCCCGCACACAGAACAAAGGGCGGAACAGAACTAGCCAGCTGCAGACCATCCCCCTCCGGTGACAGGCAGCCTGAGCCAGAAGGGAGCAATTGCAGCCCCAGAAGGACATTATCTACAAAACTGCAAGCAGGCTTATTTGCTAACTAAAACTTCTTGGGGTTCTGGACAGTCAACATCCACCTGAGAAGGTGTGCTGGTTGTACACCCAGAAAACCGAGTGGCAGGGACAGGAGAGGTGATAAGTCGCAATGACCACGCTCACCAAACACCTCAACACCTGAGCTGCTCGGAGCTGGGAAGGGCACAAAACACAGGCCCAACGGAGTCTGTGCCTCTGAGGACTACCTGAGTGCCTGAACCTGAGAGGCTTAGACCTGGGAGGTGCATGCAGCCCAGGTCTGGCCTTGGATGGTTCCCAGAAAAGCAACCTAGAGCCTGAGCTGTGTGGGCAGGGAGGGTGCATGTGCCATGAGCAGGGGCAGGCCAAGTGTGGCTGAGACACTGTGGGCACACACCAGTGTTATTTGTTTGCAGTGTCCCTCCCTCCCCACAGTGCGACTGAACAGGTGAGCCTAAAAAAAAAAATAAAAGTGCCCACCACCACCCCCCTTGTGCCAGGGTAGAAATCAGACACTGAAGAGACCAGCAAACAGAAGCTAAAACCGAAGGAACCGCCTTGGAAGTGACAGGTGCAATAGATTAAAACCCTGTAATTAGCACCAACTACATAGGAAGGGGCCAATAGATCTTGAGAAATATAAGCTGGACCAAGGAACTATCTGAAAAGAACTGACCCCACACTGCCCACAACAACACCAGAGAAAGTCCTAGATATATTTTTACTATTTTTACAATAATTCTATTTTTCTTTTCTTTTTTCTTTTTTTAACTTTTTTTAATTTTAAAGTCCTCTATTACTCTTTTAATTTTCATTTTTATAACCTACTATTACTTTTCAAAAAAAAGACTAGTTTTAAAGCAAACTTCATATATATATATATTTTTAAGAATTTTTGTGACTTTGTTTTTCTTTTTTTCTTCATCTTTTCTTTAATATTATATTTTTTAAAATCCAACCTATACTCTAGAATTTTAATCTTTGCTTTTTGGTATTTCTTATCAATTTTGTATCTTTAAGAACCCAATCTTCAGTACCCATTTTTACTTGGGAGCGAGATTACTGGCTTGATTGCTCTCTCCCTCTTTGGACTCTCCTTTTTCTCCACCAGGTCGCCTCTGTCTCCTCCCTCCCCTTTCTCTTCTCTACCCAACTCTCTGAATCTCTGTGTGTTCCAGACAGTGGAGAACACTTAGGGAACTGATTACTGGCTGGATCTGTCTTGCTCCTTTTTATTCCTCCCTTTTATCCTCCTGGCCACCTCTGTCTCCTTCCTCCCTCTTCTCTTCTAACTCCATGAACATCTCTGAGCGGTCCAGACTATGGAGCACACATAAGGAAGTGATTACTGGCTAGCTTGCTCTCTCCTCTTTTGATGCCACCTCATCTCATTCAGGTCACCTCTAACTCCCTCCTCCCTCTTCTCTTCTCCATGTAACTCTGTGAACCTCTCTGGGTGTCCCTGACTGTGGAGAAACTTTTCATCTTTAACCTAGAAGTTTTATCAATGGTGATATATAGAAGTCTTGAGACTACTGTAAAAATAAGACTGAAAACCAGAAGCAGGAGACTTAAGTCCAAATCCTGAGAACATCAGAGAAATACTGACTCCAAGGAACATTAATCGATAGGAGCTCATCAAACGCCTCCATACCTACACTGAAACCAAGCACCACCCAATGGCCAACAAGTTCCAGAGCAAGACATACCACGCAAGTTCTCCAGCAACACAGGAACACAGCCCTGAGCTTCCATATACACGCTGCCCAAAGTTACTCCAAAACCATTGACATCTCATAACTCGTTACTAGACACTTCATTGCACTCCAGAGAGAAGAAATCCAGCTCCACCCAGCAGAACACCGACACAAACTTCCCTAACCAAGAAACCTTGACAAACCACCGATACAACCCCACCCACAGCGAGGAAACTCCATAATAAAGAGAACTCCACAAACTGCCAGAATATAGAAAGGCCACCCCAAACTCAGCAATATAAACAAGATGAAGAGACCGAGGAATAACCAGCAGGTAAAGGAACAGGATAAATGCCCACCAAACCAAACAAAAGAGAAAGAGATAGGGAATCCACCTGATAAAGAATTCTGAATAATGATAGTAAAAATGATCCAAAATCTTGAAATAAAAATGGAATCAGAGATAAATAGCCTGGAAACAAGGATTGAGAAAATGCAAGAAAAGTTTAACAAGGACTTAGAAGAAATAAAAAAGAGTCAATATATAATGAATAATGCAATAAATGAGATCAAAAGCAATCTGGAGGCAACAAATAGTAGAATAATGGAGGCAGAAGATAGGATTAGTGAAGTAGAACATAGAATGGCAGAAATAAAGGAATCAAAGAAGAAAAAAGAAAAACAAACTAAAAGAAATTAGGACAATCTCAGAAATCTCCAGGACAATATTAAATGCTCCAACATTTGAATCATAGGAGTCCCAGAAGAAGACAAAAAGAAAGACCATGAGAAAATACTTGAGGAGATAATAGTTGAAAACTTGCCTAAAATGGGGAAGGAAATAATCACCCAAGTCCAAGAAACCCAGAGAGTCCCAAACAGGATAAACTCAAGGCGAAACACCCCAAGACACATATTAATCAAATTAACATAGATCAAACACAAAGAACAAATATTAAAAGCAGCAAGGGAAAAACAACGAATAACACACAAGGGGATTCCCATAAGGATAACAGCTGATCTTTCAATAGAAACTCTTCAGGCCAGGAAGGAATGGCAAGACATACTTAAAGTGATGAAAGAAAATAACCTACAGCCCAGATTATTGTACCCAGCAAGGATCTCATTCAAATATGAAGGAGAAATCAAAGCTTCACAGACAAGCAAAAGCTGAGAGAATTCTGCACCACCAAACCAGCTCTCCAACAAATGCTAAAGGATCTTCTCTAGACAGGAGACACAAAAATGGTGTATAAACTTGAACCCAAAACAATAAAGTAAATGGCAACGGGATCATACTTATCAATAATTACCTTAAACGTAAATGGGTTGAATGCCCCAACCAAAAGACCAAGATTGGCTGAATGGATACAAATGGATACAAAAACAAGATAAACTAGTAGCCAGACTTATCAAGAAACAAAGGGAGAAAAATCAGATCAATAAAATTGGAAATGAAAATGGAGAGATCACAACAGACAACACAGAAATACAAAGGATCATAAGAGACTACTATCAGCAATTATATGGCAATAAAATAGACAACGTGGAAGAAATGGACAAATTCTTACAAAAGTACAACTTTCCAAAACTGGACCAGGAAGAAATAGAAAATCTTAACAGACCCATCACAAGCACGGAAATTGAAACTGTAATCAGAAATCTTCCAGCAAACAAAAGCCCGGGTCCAGACGGCTTCCCAGCTGAATTCTACCAAAAATTTAGAGAAGAGCTAACACCTATCCTGCTCAAACTCTTCCAGAAAATTGCAGAGGAAGGTAAACTTCCAAACTCATTCTATGAGGCCACCATCACCCTAATACCAAAATCTGACAAAGATGCCACAAAAAAAGAAAACTACAGGCCAATATCACTGATGAACATAGATGCAAAAATCCTTAACAAAATTCTAGCAATCAGAATCCAACAACACATTAAAAAGATCATACACCATGACCAAGTGGGCTTTATCCCAGGGATGCAAGGATTCTTCAATATCCACAAATCAATCAATATAGTACACCACATCAACAAATTGAAAAATAAAAGCCATATGATTATCTCAATAGATGCAGAGAAAGCCTTTGACAAAATTCAACATCCATTTATGATTTTAAAAAAAAAGCTCTACAGAAAGCAGGAATAGAAGGAACATACCTCAACATAATAAAAGCTATATATGACAAACCCACAGCAAACATTATCCTCAATGGTGAAAAATTGAAAGCATTTCCCTTAAAGTCAGGAATAAGACAAGGGTGCCCACTTTCACCATTACTATTCAACATGGTTTTGGAAGTTTTGGCCACAGCAATCAGAGTAAAAAAAGAAATAAAAGGAATCCAAATTGGAAAAGAAGAAGTAAAACTCTGTTTGCAGATGACATGACCCTCTACATAGAAAACCCTAAAGACTCCACCAGAAAATTACTAGAACTAATCAATGAATATAGAAAAGTTGCAGGATATAAAATCAACACACAGAAATCCCTTGCATTCCTATACTAATAATGAGAAAACAGAAAGAGAAATTAAGGAAACAATCTCATTCACCATTGCAATGAAAAGAATAAAATACTTAGGAATATATCTACCTAAAGAAACTAAAGACCTATATATAGAAAACTATAAAACACTGGTGAAAGAAATCAAAGAGGACACTAATAGATAGAGAAATATACCATGTTCATGGATCAAAAGAATCAATATAGTGAAAATGAGTATACTACCCAAAGCAATCTATAGATTCAATGCAATCCCTATCAAGCTACCAATGGTATTTTTCACAGACCTAGAACAAATAATTTCACAATTTGTATAGAAATACAAAAAACCTTGAATAGCCAAAGCAATCTTGAGAAAGAAGAATGGAACTGGAGGAATCAACCTGCCTGACTTCAGGCTCTACTACAAAGCCACGGTCATCAAGACAGTATGGTACTGGCACAAAGACAGAAATATAGATCAATGGAACAAAATAGAAAGCCCAGAGATAAACCCACACACCTATGGACACCTTATCTTTGACAAAGGAGGCAAGAATATACAATGGAGAAAAGACAATCTCTTTAATAAGTGGTGCTGGGAAATCTGGTCAACCACTTGTAAAAGAATGAAACTAGAACACTTTCTAATACCATACAAAAAAAATAAATTCAAAATGGATTAAAGATCTAAACATAAGACCAGAAACTATAAAACTCTTAGAGGAGAACATAGGCAAAACACTCTTCGACATACATCACAGCAGGATCCTCTATGACCCACCTCCCAGAATATTGGAAATAAAAAAAAATAATAAACAAATGGGATCTAATTAAAATTAAAAGCTTCTGCACAACAAAGGAAACTATAAGCAAGGTGAAAAGGCAGCCTTCAGAATGGGAGAAAATAATAGCAAATGAAGCAACTGACAAATAATCTAAAAATATATACAAGAACTCCTGCAGCTTAATTCCTGAAAAATAAATGACCCAGTCAAAAAATGGGCCAAAGAACTAAATAGACATTTCTCCAAAGAAGACATACAGATGGCTAACAAACACATGAAAAGATGCTCAACATAACTCATTATCAGAGAAATGCAAATCAAAACCACAATGAGGTACCATTTCACGCCAGTCAGAATGGCTGCGATCCAAAAGACTACAAGCAATAAATGCTGGAGAGGGTGTGGAGAAAAGGGAACCCTCTTACACTATTGATGGGGATGCAAACTAGTACAGCCACTATTGGAAACAGTGTGGAGATTCCTTAAAAAACTGGAAATAGAACTGTCATACGACCCAGCAATCCCACTGCTGGGCATACACACCAAGAAAACCAGAATTGAAAGAGACATGTGTACCCCAATGTTCATCGCAGCACTGTTTATAATAGCCAGGACATGGAAGCCACCTAGATGTCCATCAACAGATGAATGGATAAGAAAGCAGTGGTACATATACACAATGGATTATTACTCAGCCATTAAAAAGAAAACATTTGAATCAGTTCTAATGAGGTGGATGAAACTGGAGCCTATTATACAGAGTGAAGTAAGCCAGAAAGAAACACACCAATACAGTATACTAATGCATATATATGGAATTTAGAAAGATGGTAACGATAACCCCGTATGCGAGACAGCAAAAGAGTCTCAGATGTATAGAACAGTCTTTTGGACTCTGTAGGGGGTGGGGTGGGGTGATTTGGGAGAATGACATTGAAACGTGTATAATATCATATAAGAAACGAATCTCCAGTCCAGGTTTGTTGCAGGATACAGGATGCTTGGGGCTGGTGCACTGGGATGACTCAGAGGAATGGTATGGGGAGGGAGGTGGCAGGGGTGTTCAGGATTGGGAACACGTGTACACCCGTGGCGGATTCATGTTGATGTATGGCAAAACCAATATAATATTGTAAAGTAATTAGCCTCTAATTAAAATAAATAAATTTAAATTTAAAAAAAGAAATTAATAAAAAAAAGTTTACCTCTAGGGGATAAAGGTACAGGTAACAGGAGGATAGGGGAAGGAATGGATGTGACACCTCCCAACATGTAACTATTTATGTTGTTCTGACTTTTGAATCATGTGAATGTACTATCCATTCCAAAAAAAAAAAAAAAAAAAAAAACAGAAACAAAATTAAATGTTCAATTCTGTTCAAAAAAAAAAAAAAACTTACTATAAAGCAACAGCAATCAATAAAGTATGATAATAGCAAGAAAGTAGAAAACATGATCAATGGAACAGCATTGAGAGTCCAGAATTAATCTTTTATATTTATAGTCAATTAACTTTTGACAAGGGTACCAAGACAATTCATTGGGGTAGGAATAGTTTTGTCAACAGTTGGTGCTGGAACAACTAGATATTCACAAACAAAAGAAAGAACTTGGACCTCTTCCACACCACAAACAAACATTAACTCAAAAGTAATCATGTCTCTAAATGTATAAATTAAAATTATAAAAGTCTTAGAAGAAAATATAAGATTAAATCTTGTGAACTAGATTTAGGCAAAAAATCTTAGAAGGACACCAAAAGCACAACCCATGAAAAGAAATAAATTAGACTTAATCATATTTTAAAACTTTCCAGCTTAAAGGATACCTCAAGAAAGGGCAAATATAACCCATCAAGTGGGAAAGTATATCTGAAAATCATAGAACTGATAATGGAATGATGCTAAGAAAAAATTTTTAAAAAACGTGTATTTCCACAAAAAGATAAATGACTCAAAATTGAGAAAAGAATATGAATAGATATTTCTATTAAATTATTACACAAATGGCCACATTTAAAAATATGTGTGACATTATCCAATATCAAAATACAAAGAAAAACCATAATGAAATAACATTCTACCACCACCAGCCACCCCCCACACACACACACTAGAATGGCTATCTTTAAATACATAATAAGCATTTGTGAGGATATGGAAGATTCTGAACTCCCATACATCATTGAAGGAAATGAAAAATGGTGAAAACTCCTATGGAAAACATGTGGGGCAGTCTCTGTCAAACTTAAAGTTCCCGTGTATATGTGTGTTAGTCACTCAGTCGTGTATGACTCTTTGTGACCACATGGATTATAACCCTCTAGGCTCCTCTGTCCATGGAATTCTCCAGGCAGAATACTGGATTGGGTTGCCATTTTCTCCTCCGGGGGATCTTCCCAACCAAGGTATTAAATCTGTGCTACACTGCGAGTAGATTCATTCATCTCAGCCACCAGGGAAGCCCCTTAAAGATCTCATATACCTAGCAGTTCTACTCTTAGATACATATCCAAGAGAAATGAAAATATACAAGATAAACGAAGACAAACATAGACTAAAAAACTGTACATAAATGTTCTTATCAACATTATTCATGGTAGCCAAAATTGGTATAATTCAAATATCCATTAACTGATGCATCAATAAATAAAAAGTGACATTTCAATACAATATAATTCAGAGATAAAAATGAATAAAGTATGGGACATAGGCAACCTTAACTATATTATACTTAGGTGAAAAAAATCAGATTCAAAAATTGTAGGATTCCATGTACATTAAAAAGTCAAATTAGGCAAATTTATTTTAAAAAATAGGTTTGTCCTTGTCTAATGGTGAGGAGGGATGTGGAGTGTCTGAAAATGGCCATGAATTTCTTATGGGGATGATGGATGTACAACTGTGAATATACTAATTATTATCAGCCTACATACTTGTATTATAATTATATTATAATTATAATACAAGTATATACATATATACAATATATATATAAATATAATATAATATATATTATAATTATAATTGTATATTGTGTGATATATATTTAATAAAACTATTAAAATAGCTAGAAAACCAAATCTGTTAAGGAAAAATATCAGACAAATTTTTACAGAGGTGGTTTCTTAGAAAAAATATATTTTATTTCCTTGCCATAATAGAGTCAAATAGATTAGAAATATATACATCACAATTCTATCAGATATTTTCACATTGCTGGACTTCAAGATATTGGATGATGTACCAAAGTGAGCAAACAAAAGCCCGGGTCCAGACGGCTTCACAGCTGAATTCTACCAAAAATTTAGAGAAGAGCTAACACCTATCCTACTCAAACTCTTCCAGAAAATTGCAGAGGAAGGTAAACTTCCAAAGTGAGGTTAACTAGATTCATTGTTTATTCAGGCATTATCAGTAATGTTCGAAACATTCAAAAGTTTATTTCTACACACACATAAAAGCCCCATGACTTAAAATGTGTAATTTTTTTTGGTAAATGGGAAGTTTAGAAATAGACAATTACCAAGTTTGTAACAATTATCTAGCATAGCCTCAGAGAAAGAAGAGACTATATAAGTAAAATTATTCTTCCACCTATTGGATTTTGACTGTATTATAAAGAGAGAAATCCTCTGTTTGCTTATGCCAAAATGAATATTTCACGGGCTTAGACTTGGTAGAGAGGAGATTGAGCTGAGGCAGCCTGCTGGGTACCACATGAGTAAAGACGCTGTAATTTAACCCTTCAGCTATTGATTTGTATGAATCATCACTAAGATATTCACATAAGAAGGTATATGTGTTTTTCTCTGGCTTCCTCTAGGAGAACAAATGTTTTCTTACTTACTAGTTAATGCACTAGTTAAACACTCCAAAGTGCATAATGAAATGCAAATTTCTGCAGGAAAAAAAAAAAAATCACCTGACTTATGAAGTAGTTACTCTTGTATTGAACTTTCAGAATGCAGTCATTGGCATGATTTTAGCTTTTATCATTTGGGTCACATATGTTGTTCCCTCATGAATAGACCTAACTGTGATTGTGCCAGCTCTAGCCTCACAATTCTCTGTTATACCAGCTTCCTTGACTTTTGTAGATTTGCTTAAGGCTTTTTATATTGAGGGGATAAGTTTTGCAAAAGGGAAAACCCTGCAGAGCTTTTTGTGCACTGCCAACGACAGCAGAAAGCTTCTGATTTCTAAAGTACCGTATTTTAACTGTCACAGCAGTGACATAAAACTACTGTAACTAAAAAGGAGAACTGGTAAGCTATTGGTAAATATAAATTTAAAATGTGATATATTTGTAAACAAAACAATTTGCTTAAGCTTTGTAAACTAGCCAATGCCATTTCATTGATAAAGAGATAGTTATGTATATCTCAATGGCAAAAGTAAGTAGGGTATTAATACAAATTGTATTTTAATATCTTGTTTCCTGTCCTAATCACCTAAATAATCTTAGAAGAATCATTTTTAATGTGTTGTTGGATTCTGATTGCTAGAATTTTGTTAAGGATTTTTGCATCTATGTTCATCAGTGATATTGGCCTGTAGTTTTCTTTTTTTGTGGCATCTTTGTCAGGTTTTGATATTAGGGTGATGGTGGCCTCATAGAATGAGTTTGGAAGTTTACCTTCCTCTGCAATTTTCTGGAAGAGTTTGAGTAGGATAGGTGTTAGCTCTTCTCTAAATTTTTGGTAGAATTCAGCTGTGAAGCCGTCTGGACCCGGGCTTTTGTTTGCTGGAAGATTTCTGATTACAGTTTCAATTTCCGTGCTTGTGATGGGTCTAAGATTTTCTATTTCTTCCTGGTCCAGTTTTGGAAAGTTGTACTTCTGTAAGAATTTGTCCATTTCTTCCACGTTGTCCATTTTATTGGCATATAATTGCTGATAGTAGTCTCTTATGATCCTTTGTATTTCTGTGTTGTCTGTTGTGATCTCTCCATTTTTATTTCTAATTTTATGGATTTGATTTTTCTCCCTTTGTTTCTTGATGAGTCTGGCTAATGGCTTGTCAATTTTATTGAAAGAACCAGCTTTTGGCTTTGTTGATTTTTGCTATGGTCTCTTTTGTTTCTTTTGCATTTATTTCTGCCCTAATTTTTAAGATTTCTTTCCTTCTACTAACCCTGGGGTTCTTCATTCATTCCTTTTCTAATTGCTTTAGGTGTAGAGTTAGATTATTTATTTGACATTTTTCTTGTTTCTTGAGGTATACCTGTATTTCTATGAACTTTCCCCTTAGGGCTGCTTTTACAGTGTCCCACAGGTTTTGGGTTGTTGTGTTTTCATTTTCATTCATTTCTTTGCAAATTTTGATTTCTTTTTTGATTTCTTCTGTGATTTGTTGGCTATTCAGCAGCATGTTGTTCAGCCTCCATATGTTGGAATTTTTAATAGTATTTCTCCTGTAATTGAGACCTAATCTTACTGCATTGTGGTCAGAAAAGATGCTTGGAATGATTTCAATTTTTTTGAATTTACCAAGGCTAGATTTATGGCCCAGGATGTGATCTATCCTGGAGAAGGTTCTGTGTGCGCTTGAGAAAAAGTTGAAATTCATTGTTTTGGGATGAAATGTCCTATAGATATAAATTAGGTCTAACTGCTCTATTGTATCGTTTAAAGTTTGTGTTTCCTTGTTAATTTTCTGTTTAGTTGATCTATCCATAGGTGTGAGTGGGGTATTAAAGTCTCCCACTATTATTGTGTTATTGTTAATTTCTCCTTTCATACTTGTTAGTATTTGTCTTACATATTGCGGTGCTCCTATGTTGGGTGCATATATATTTATAATTGTTGTATCTTCTTCTTGGATTGATCCTTTGATCATTATGTAGTGACCTTCTTTGTCTCTTTTCACAGTCTTTGTTTTAAAGTCTATTTTATCTGATATGAGTATTGCTACTCCTGCTTTCTTTTGGTCCCTATTTGCATGGAAAATCTTTTTCTAGCCCTTCACGTTCAGTCTGTATGTGTCCCCTCTTTTGAGGTGGGTCTCTTGTAGACAACATATGTAGGGGTCTTGTTTTAGTATCCATTCAGCCAGTCTTTGTCTTTTGGTTGGGGCATTCAACCCTTTTACATTTAAGGTAATTATTGATAAGTATGATCCCGTTGCCATTTACTTTATTGTTTTGGGTTTGAATTTATACACCCTTGGTATGGGGAGGGAGGAGGGAGGAGGGTTCCGGATGGGGAACACATGTATACTTGTGGCAGATTCATTCTGATATATGGCAAAACCAATACAATATTGTAAAGTTAAAATAAAATTAAAAAAAAGAATCATTTTTATTTTTTAAAAAATGTTATAATTTCTATTTTGGTTGATAGTTTTGTATAGAGTTGAGAATCAATTAGTGTTTCACAATTGAATTACCAGGCTCATGAAGCTCTTCTCAATGAATACACATACATTTGAGATTTAGTGCTTAAAGGCAAAAACTAAATGTAGTTGTTTGAAGTACTTCTCTATAGCTGTAATAAACTGAATATATTTAATTCGGTAATATGTTCCTGCCAAATAAAATACTATGATTGAGACTTTTTCTTAAAGAAAAACAGTAAAGTTTATTTAGAATGATGTGTTTATCAATAAAATGAAATTCATTTCTAAAGCAACTGTCTGAGGAATAATGGCACAAAAATTTTGAAGAAAAACTATGTGCTTTAATCAGATTCTTCCTTTTCCTATTTTTGTCTCCCCATAGGTATATGTGTATGCATTTATATCTGTGTGTATAAACGTTTATATACTTATACATACTTATCATAAATATGATATGCATTTATTCCTACATATAATTAATGGCATGTACATGCTTTTTTATATAATAGAAATAACATAAAATACACTCAAATATTTTATTAAAAGCTTGAATTTACAAATATCTTTCAGTTATTGGAATATGTCTTCTCTATTTTGTTTCTTCTGTATAGATCAGGTATACAGATGACTTTCAAGGGAGACATTAAAGACTTGATATAAGTGATGCTTGTATGTATACATGCACACTTCCTCTAAGTGAAATTCAATACATTTCATCACATGCTTAAGGGTTACACAAACTATGTTGTTGTTGTTCAGTCACCCAGACATGTCCGACTCTTTGCAACCCCAAGGACTGCAGCACTCCAGGCCTCCCTGTCCCTCACCATCTCACAGAGTTTGGCCAAGTTCATATCCATTGCATCAGTGATGCCATCCAGCCATCTCATCCTCTATTGCCCTCTTCTCTTTCTGCCCTCAATCTTTCCCAGCATCAGGGACTTTTCCAGTAAGTCGGCTGTTTGCATCAGGTGACCAAAATACTGGAGCATCAGCTTCAGCATCAGTCCTTCCACTGATCTTCCTTCCTGAATATTTAGGATTGATTTCCCTTAAAATGTACTGGTTTTATCTCCTTGCTGTCCAAGGGACTCTCAGGAGTCTTCTCCAGCACCACAGTTTAAAGGCATTAATTCCTTGGTGCTCTGCCTTCTTTACAGTCCAGCTTTCAAAACCATATATGACCACTAGGAAGACCATAGCTTTGACTATACTGAACTTTGTTGGCAAAGTGATGTCTCTGACTTTCAACACACTATCAACAGGTTTATCATAGATTTCCTGCCAAGAAGCAATCCTCTTTTGATTTCATGGCTGCAGTCACCATCCTCAGTGAGTTTAGAGCACAAGAAGAGGAAATTTGTCACTGCTTCCACCTCTTCCTCTTCTATTTGCCGTGAAGTAACAGGGCCAGAGGGCATGATCTTTGTTTAATATTTAGTTTTAAGCCAGTTTTTTCACTCTCCTCCTTCAACCTCATCAAGAGGTTCTTTAGCTCCTCTTTGCTTTCTGCCATGAGAGTGATATCATCCACATACCTGAGGTTGTTGATGTTTCTCCCACCTATCTTTTTTTTTTTTTCTCCTGCCTATCTTGATTTCACCTTGTAACTCATCCAACCTGACATTTTTCATGATGTGCTCAGTTAAATAAACAGGGTGGCAACAGCCCTGTCATACTCCTTTCTCAAACAAGAACCAATCAGTTGTTCCATTCAGGGTTCAAACTGTTGTTTCTTGACCTGCATACAGGTTTCTCAGGAGACAGGTAAGATGGCCTGGCATTCCCATTCCTTTAAGAATTTTCCACAGTTTATTATGACCCACAGAATTAAAGGCTTTAGTGTAGTTAGTGAAATAAAGGTTGATATTTTTCTGGAATTTTCTTGCTTTCTTCATGATCCAGTGAATGTTAGCAATTTAGTCTCTAGATCCTCTCCCTTTTCTAAACCCAGCTTGGACATCTGGAAGCTCTTGATTCATATAATGCTGAAGCCTAGTATGCATGATTTTAAACATTATCTTACTAGCATGGGGGATGAGAGCAATTGTCCAGTGATTTGAACATTCTTCAGTACTGCCCCTCTTGGGGATTAGGATGAGGATTGACCTTTTCCAGTCCTGTGGCCACTGCTGTGTCTTCCAGATTTGCTATTATTGAGTGCAACATTTTCATAGCATCATCTTTTAGCGTTCTGAATAACTCTACTAGAATTCCATCACATCCACTAGCTTTATTAAGGTCCACTTGACTTCACACTCCAGAATGTCTGGCTCTGGGTAACTGACCATACCATCGTGGTTATCTGATTCATTAAGATCTTTTTTGGACAGTTCTTTCATCTATTCTCTTCTGTTTCTATTAGGGTCTCTATCATTTCTGTCCATTGCCATGTCCATCTTTGGCATTTTTGTTCCCTTGATATTTCCAATTTTCCTGAAGCGATCTCTAGTCTTTCCCCTTCTATTGTTTTCCTCTATTTCTGTGCATTGTTCACTGAAGAGGTCATTCTTGTCTCTCCTTGTTATTCTTTGGAACCCTGTGTTAGTTGGATGTACCTTTCCCTTTCTTTCTTTTTTCCCACTTCTCTTCTTTCTTCAGCTATTTGTAAAGCATCCTCAGATAGCCACTTTGCCTTATTGCTTTTCCTTTTTTGGGGATGGTTTTGTTCTCTGCCTCTTGGACGATATTATGGATCTCTGTCCATAGTTCTTCAGGCAGAAGATTAGATCTTTACCAGATCTAATCCCTTGAATCTATTTGTCACCTTTACCACATATTCTAGAGGATTTGATTTAAGTCTTGCCTGACTGTCCTGGTGCTTTTCCTGGCTTTCTTTAGTTTAAGCCTGAATTTTGCTATGAGAAACTCACTATCTGAGCCAGTCAGCTCCTGGTCTTGTTTTTGCTCACTTTATATAACTTCTCCATTATTGACTAGAAAGAATGTTATCACTTTGATTTCTGTATTGACCATAATATACACAAACTATATTGAATCATTCATTAATCATAGACTTAGCCTATAGAACTTTGTGAAATGTTACTGGATTTTTCTTTAACAGCACAGATGTAACAAAGTTGTTACAAAAAGAAATTTACATATGGCTTCCTGGATGCCAGTCTATGCAGATGGTAAAAAGAATGCAGTCAGATATTTTTATTGTTATTTTGTTCTAGCACTATCTTTAAATCTGTTGAACATAACCTCACGTGAAGACAGATTGTTTCACTATGTATTGGTACCTCCAGCCAAACTCAGAAATAGTGACTATATCTTATATTGCTTCCAACAGCAAGAATCTCAAGATCCTGCTGTTAAAAATTTTTATCTATATACCTACTACTTAAGGTGAGGGGTCTTTGAATCATATTAAAATGTTTTTGACAATGATTATTTCACTACCTGGTTTTCATCAAAAAACATAAAATATTTAAATACTTTTATAGAATAATGTTGATTAATTACCAGTCATATGTCATATGTATGTGTGCTCAGTCACTGTCTTGTCCTACTCTTTGTGACCTCATGGACTGTAGCCTCCCAGACTTATCTATCCATAGAATTTTCTAGGCAAGAATACTGGAGTGGGTTGCCATTTCCTATTCCAGGAAATCTTCCTAACCCAGGAATCAAACCCACGTCTCTTGCATCTCCTGTATTGGCAGGCAGATTCTTTACCAATTGCACCACCTGGGAAATCCATATATTAATATGCATGTATATCTATTTAATATTTTTATAGGTATATACTATAAATAAATCTATTCATCACCTTAACTTATGAGGTAGGTACTATCATCATTTTTACTTTGTAGATGAAGTGAGTGGGATTGAGAGTGATTACATGATTTATTTAAGATCATACAGTGTTTATGACTTTTAACCTCAGGATGCATGAATAAAATATCCCCACTTGTGACTTCTGTGCCATTACTGACTCTCAATAGTAAACTATCTCAAATTAAAATACTGAACCAGAATAACTATGTATACTCCATTTTCTGTACCAATGAAGTGATGTGATGATGGCTACCAATGGTTACATCTGTCTGCTCTGAAACTAATAAATAGTTCAGATCTAGGAGAACTAGAAGTAGGAAATAAATATCTCAGATATTTTACTTCATTGAAAAAACTTGAACAATGATTCTGAATTTCACTAACACACAACTGTGCTTTAGATAGAATTGAAAAGGTAATTAAGTACTCACAGGGCTTCTCTGGTGGCTCACACAGTAAAGAGTCTGCCTGCATTGTGGGAGACCCAGGTTCAACCCCTGGGTTGGGAAGATCCCCTGGAGAAGGAAATGGCAACCTGCTCCAGTATTCTTGCCTGTAAAATCCCATGGACGGAGGAGCCTGGCAGTATATAGTCCATGTGGTCACAAAGAGTCAGACAAGACTGAACAATTTCAGTCAAGCACTCACTCACCTGATCTTCTTTAACACATAGATAGAAGTAAAACAAAATATATTTGTTACTTTCTAAGATAGCAAGTTTCCCTGGTGTCTTAGATGGTAAAGAATCTGCCTGCAATGCAGGAGCCCAGGGTTTGAACCCTGGGTTGAGAAGATCCCCTGGAGAAGGGAATGACTACTCACTCCAGTATTCTTTCCTAGAGAATTCCATGGACAGAGGAGGCTGGTGGGCTACAGTCCATGAGGTCATAAAGAGTCAGACATGACTGAGTGACTAAAACACACACTCACAAGGTAATAAAGGTTTCCATCAGAGTTCTACATTTCACAAACTACTGTTAATTTGTTTATGCACATCTGAACAAAGAACATCATTCTGTTCTCAGTCTGGTGGAATGAAATTCAAGTTAATGACCTTGAACTCTACTTCAGGGCCATTAAGGAGCCTGTTACACTGCAACCTTCAGTCATATGACTGGTGTTCTTATTTGGTGACAACATTAGAATTAAAACCTTCAGTTAGTTTGAATGTCCTCAAATATATAACACAGAGCTATCCTATCTGGAGGCTAGTAGATAATTTCAACTGTATACTCTGACATGGATATGCAGATTCCTTAAACAAACTCTGTTCCAGTCTTTCAGTTTCTCTGTTCTACAAATTGTTAAATATTTGTAGTACAACCTTAGGTGCGACTTCAAGTATCTAGTCATTTTGCCTATTTCACAGGCTGAGTTCTCATATACCAAAATATCATTGACTAGCTGCGCAACACACAAATGTGTTGCTCTTTGAAGAAAATATTTTAATCAACAACTTGCTTGAACTTTTATATCCATAGGCAAGAGAAATTCTAAAACATGTAATGAAATATCAAAGCATGTATTCAATGATAGCTCTGGAATCAATAAATATTGCAAGACTTGTAAGGTGTGTTAGACGATATTGCACACAGAATAAGGAAAATGTACTGATGTCTACTCCAGTAGTCAATATTCAGAATCCTATATTTAATTTTGATTCTTACTTCATTTGCACTGGCCACACTCAGCCAAGTTTTAGCAAAGTTTACTTTTTCATATGTCTAGAATAGGCTGTATTTCTATAACCCCATCATCATCATATTTATTCTATTCAAAGTCACTCTGTATCTTGATTTTCATGGAAAAATCCATTAAGTGTCATGGGAAGGAATTCTTAGCTCCTCATTTAAGCAGGATACAGTAAGTCTTTAAACCACAAAAAAACACAGCATTTTTTGAGTCTTAAATATCATTATCAGATCATAACAAACATTTCACTCTACTGTTTTAAATACTTCAGAAATGTCCTTGCCCTACCCTAACAAACATATTTCCCACTATCTTTAGGACTAAGCCATTCATTCAACAATTCTATCAGACTGACCTCTCAATATGATCAATATACGTCATGATCACCTTTGGCTTCATTATTCATCCTCGCTTTAGTCTGGCTTTAGTCTTGTCTGGCTGCCATCTATGGGGTCACACAGAGTCGGACATGACTGAAGCAACTTAGCAGCAGCAGCAGCAGCAGCAGCAACCTTCCCCTAGACAGCTTATTAAAAAGCAGAGGCATTACTTTGCCAACAAAGGTTCATCTAGTCAAAGCTTTGGTTTTTCCAGTAGTCATGTATGGGTGTGAGAGTAGGACCATAAAGAAAGCTTAGCACCTAAGAATTAATGCTTTTGAACTGTGGTGTTGGAGAAGACTCTTGAGATTCCCTTGGACTTCAAGGAGATCAAACCAGTCAACCCTAAAGGAAATCAGTCCTGAATGTTCATTGGAAAGACTGATGCTGAAGTTGAAACTCCAATACTTTGGCCACCTCATGCAAAGAGTTGACTCGTTTGAAAAGACCCTGATGCTAGGAAAGATTGAAGGTGGGAGGAGAAGGGAATAACAGAGGATGAGATGGTTGGATGGCATCACCGACTCAATGGACATGACTTTGAGCAAGCTCCAGGTGTTGGTGATGGACAGGGAGGCCTGGAGTGCTGCAGTCCATGGGATCGCAAAGAGTCAGACACAACCGAGTGACTGAACTGAACTGAACCTTCTTCCCCTGGGCTTCCCTGGGAGTTCAGTGGTAAAGAATCCATCTGCCAATACCAGAGACAGAAGACGTGGGTTCAATCCCTGGTTCTGGAGATTCCATGGAGGAGAAAATGGCAAACCCCTCCAGTATTCTTGCCTGGAAAATCCCAGACAGAGGAGCCTGGCAGGCTACAGTCCATAGGGTCACAGTCTGACATAACTGAGCGACTAAAGAATAAGAACCATTCCCTATTGCTCTCGCTATTTAAATCCTTCCATTATCCATCTTTTTGGTTTCAGTTCAGTTCAGTCACTCAGTCATGTCCAACTCTTTGCAACCCCATGAATCACAGCATGCCAGGCCTCCCTGTCCATAACCAACTCCCGAGTCAGTGATGCCATCCAGCCATATGATCGTCTGTCATTCTCCTGCCCCCAATCCTTCCCAGCATCACGGACTTTTCCAGTGAGTCAATGCTTCCCATGAGGTGGCCAAAGTATTGGAGCTTCAGCTTCAACATCAGTCCTTCCAATGAACACCCAGAACTCATCTCCTTTAGGATGGACTGGTTGGATCTCCTTGCAGTCCAAGGGACTCTCAAGAGTCTTCTCTTAACACCACAGTTGAAAAGCATCAATTTTTCAGTGCTCAGCTTTCTTCACAGTCCAACTCTCACATCCATACATGACCACTGGAAAAACCATAGCTTTGACTAGATGAACCTTTGTTGGCAAAGTAATGTCTTTGCTTTTCAATATGCTATCTAGGTTGGTCATAACTTTCCTTCCAAGGAGTAAGCATCTTTTAATTTCATGGCTGCAATCACCATCTGCAGTGATTTTGGAGCCCAGAAAAATAAAGTCTGACACTCTTTCCACTGTTTCCCCATCTATTTCCCATGAAGTGATGGGACCGGATGCCATGATCTTCGTTTTCTGAATGTTGAGCTTTAAGCCAACTTTTTCACTCTCCACTTTCACTTTCATCAAGAGGCTTTTTAGTTCCTCTTCACTTTCTGCCATAAGGGTGGTGTCATCTGCATATCTGAGGTAATTGATATTTCTCCTGGCAATCTTAATTCCAGCCTGTGCTTCTTCCAGTCTAGCGTTTCTCATTATGTACTCCACATATAAGTTAAATAAGCAGGGTGACAATATACAGCCTTGACGTACTCCTTTTCCTATTTGGAACCAGTCGGTTGTTCCATGTCCAGTTCTACCTGTTGCTTCCTGACCTGCATATAGGTTTCTCAAGAGGCAGGTCAGGTGGTCTGGTATTCCCATCTCTTTCAGAATTTTCCACAGTTTATTGTGATCCACACAGTCAATGGCTTTGGTATAGTCAATAAAGCAGAAATAGATGTTTTTCTGGAACTCTCTCGCTTTTTCGATGATCCAGCAGATGTTGGCAATTTGATCTGTGGTTCCTCTGCCTTTTCTAAAAACAGCTTGAACATCTGGAAGTTCATGGTTCACGTATTGCTGAAGCCTGGCTTGGAGAATTTTGAGCATTACTTTACTAGCATGTGAGAGGAGTGGACCCTTAAAAGCTTTTGTTTATGTTGATTGAATATAATGACATTTACCATTTTAGAAGTTAAAACTGGAAACATAATTGTACGATTTTTTGCAAGGTATTTTCTTGGTTGAGTATGAGAAAATCCAGCCTCACACAGATATATAACTGAATACAGAAAACCTGGCAGATCCCCTGCAGTATGCTTGGCCTCCCCTAGGGGTCCTCAGATTACACTTGGAATTTGCTACTTGAAGCTTCTAGTTCAGATCCACTCCCTCTATTCTTTGATACTTTTTTCTGAATCCTCGAAAAGATTAATGCATGCAGTGCATGCAATGTCATTGCACTTATGTTTACTTTGTAACTTCTTTATAGTGCATGTCTTGATTTTTTTAAACTACAGAGTGTATTTTATTTATATTTCCATTTGAAGCAATACAGTGTAGTGTTCCAATACTGGATTTCTGTAGCAAGATTTCCTGGGCTCATTTCAATTTTTTCCCAACCATTAACTAATAATAGAGTGAGTTTCTTAACTCTGTATGCCTTAAATGTTTTATCTATCAAAGACAAATAATAACAGTGCTTATATTATACAGTTGTTTTGAGGTATAAACTAGTATGTATGTGCACACATAAAATGTACAAAGACATAGAGAACACACACATACAAACAACTGAATCACTTTCACTAGCATTTTTTCCAAAATATGGTAGAAAAATTACTGTATGGTTTCCAGCTGCAAAACATCAAAAGTATTGTTCTAATTCATATTTATAGTAGTATTTTTAAATTATGAAAACCAGAAGCTAATAGTCACAGTACATAAGGTTTGGAAGAGAGCTAGAGTTTTGAAATATATCCCTCTTACCAAAATATAAAGAGAAATAAAAGTCATTTCTGCACAATTAAACACAATCAGGTGATCTTCTCTTTTAACTTAATCACAGTCAAGCAATGTGTCTTTCATTAATGGGGTCTATCCTTCTTATTTCCTGCGGTATTCCCCCTTGTCACTTGTGTCAAGTTCTCAAGATAATTAGGAAGAAGCTTACAAAGAAAAAATAATATTTAGGTTAATTATGCACAAATTAAAGAATGTGTTTATTACATTACACAATCTGTAACTAAACTTAAAAAAAAAAAAAAACAAGGAAGCTACCCAAGTATCTCAAACATATGAGGCTATTTCAAAATGCTGTCTTGAGAATTAAAATTTTGAAAAATAAGATTTTATAGCTTCTTTCATAAAAATAAGCTATTAATAATATGGCTGGTGTTTGGGTGTCTTCTGGTTCCTGCAACACATATGCACATGCACACATACACACAAACACATTCACACGCACTCCCCATTGTGCTTTACCTTGTTTTACCCCCAAGAGATCGTTTCATCTAAGCTCCAGTGTCTTTTGGTTTCTATTAGATTTCACCAGTGGGAAGATCCCACAGGAGACTGGAGGTCTAATGGAACAATGCATAACTAAATATGCCAGGTACTAGATGATGAGGAAAACAAATTATATCTTGTATTTGTATTTCAAGGTGTGTGCCCAAGGCAGTAGCACTATTTGCTAAACTGTGTCCTTTCCTGCCGGGTCACCATGGGTTAGCTGCATCCCGACCAAATCATTCTCTGTACTTCCGCTCTCCCCTGGTTCTAGCAGTGTTTTCACTCCTCTATCCTTCCGATTCTCTGCCATTAATTCCTCTGGGAAGACACCTGTGATTACATTTCCTTACCTTCTAATCACTTTGAATAAAGAGCAGTCAGTGATACAAGTTGAGATGTCTCAAAATTCGCTTCGTGTTGAATGAGCTTCAATTCCCTTAGTTATTTTTTATTTTTTTTAACACTAGGTCCTTTTTGGTTGTCTATTTTAAATATAGCAGTGTGTATATATCAATCCCAAAATCCATATCTATCCCTTCCTCCCCATCCTGGCAATGTGGATGGACCTGGAAATTATCATCATTAGTGAAGTAAGTTATATACAGAAAAACAATATCATATGATATTGCTTAAATGCAGAATTTAAATAAATAAATAAATAAATATATATATATAAACTCATTTACAAAATAGAAACAGACTCCCAAACTTAGAAAATGAACTTATTGCTATTGAGGGAAGAATTTCCATCATTATAAATATAACTTTTCAATTTATGCTTATTTAAGGAAAAATTTAATGGAACAATGAATAATTAAATATGCCAGGTGCTATACTAGATGATGAGAAAAACAAATTCTATCTTGTATTTGTATTTCAAGAGCTTACAATACATAGGCTCGGTTATCACACTGATAATATAAAATTATAGTACATTAAAAACTTTGAACCATAGCATCTCAGGGATTATTTAATTCAATACTGTACTTTTCTAGATAAGAAAACTAATACTCACAGAGTTAAATTCTAAATGAATATTGGTGCTCTTTACAGTATATAGAGGAATATCTACTTTTTTCCCTTAGACAATCAATCTCAGTAATTTGTGAACCTACAGATCTATATATTTTGCTTTCATTTTCATAATTGCATTTGAATCAGTCAGTTCAGTTCAGTCACTCAGTTGTGTCCGACTCTTTGTGACCCCATGAATCGCAGCACACCAGGCCTCCCTGTCCATCACCAACTCCTGGAGTTCACTCAGACTTACGTCCGTCGAGTCAGTGATGCAAACCAGCCATCTCATCCTCTGTCATCCCCTTCTCCTCCTGCCCCCAATCCCTCCCAGCATCAGAGTCTTCTCCAGTGAATCAACTCTTTGCATGAGGTGGCCAAAGTACTGGAGTTTCAGCTTTAGCATCATTCCTTCCAAAGAAATCCCAGGGCTGATCTCCTTCAGAACGGACTGGTTGAATCTCCTTGCAGTCCAAGGGACTCTCAAGAGTCTTCTCCAACACCACAGTTCAAAAGCATCAATTCTTCGGTGCTCAGCCTTCTTCACAGTCCAACTCTCACATCCATACATGACCACAGGCTCATTTGAATATTACCTAACAATTCACAAAAGTGAAGTTATAACACCTATAAAGCCAAACAAAGAAAATGTAGACTCTTTCCTTATCCTTGACTATGTAGAGTTTCTCAGAAAAATATAGTTGTAAGAATACCACCATAAGACTGATTTTTCAACTAAAGTATAACCTATTTTCAGAAAATATAGATATATATGTACTAAATACTAATATTTAAATTAAAAGCACTGATATGAAGTTTGATTATAATATGTCTAGCATATACAATAGGTGATGACCTAATGTATAAAATAATAAGCAATCATTTTAATGAAATATACAACAAGGAGTTGAACCATCTACTGAATTCACAATGACTTCCAGAACTTTTAACAACCGATGTTGAGAATTTCTCAAAAATATATCTCATATTTTGCTGAAGAGTGAGAGAAACAGATGCATTTTATTTATAGTATATTCATGTTGTTTTTATTTAGTTTCCAGTAAATATTTAAAAACAACACTGACACAGCTTCAGAGTTTATCTCTTTATATTCATAACAAAAATTAATAAGTCATGGCTAAGTAAGGTCTTACTGAAAATATCCATGTTTATGCATTATATAAAAATCTTGCCATTGGATACTATAAAAAAGAAAGCTGAGCCCAGAAGAATTGATGCTTTTGAACTGTGGTGTTGGAGAAGACTCTTGAGAGTCCCTTGGACTGCAAGGAGATACAACCAGTTCATTCTAAAGGAAATCAGTCCTGGGTATACTTTGGAAGGACTGATGCTAAAGCTGAAACTCCAGTACTTTGGCCACCTCATGCAAAGAGTTGACTCATTGGAAAAGACCCTGATGCTGGGAGGGATTGGGGGCAGGAGGAGAAGGGGACGACAGAGAATGAGATGGTTGGATGGCATCACCGACACAATGGACATGGGTTCGGGTGGACTCCAGGAGTTGGTGATGGACAGGGAGGCCTGGCGTGCTGGGGTTCATGGGGTTGCAAAGAGTCGGACACGACTGAGCAACTGAACTGAACTGAACTGAATTATAATTTCACAGTCAAGAAAATAAAATTTATAATATTCTTTAATAGTTTTAAGCCAACAAAAGTGTTTAATATATGAAGAAAAGAGGTTTGAAATTTTAAATGAGAGCTTTCTCAAGTAAAGGAATTCCTGCTTTAAAACACACTGACCTTTTAAATTTTATTATACTGTACTCTTTGATGCTTCTTAATTTAGTTCAATTTAATGTCATGTTTTTAGGTCTCATATAGAAAAAATCTTATGTGATATCTTTAATAAAAAAGAATTTATTAGAGGAGGCGATATGATGAGACTTAAGGACAAGTCAGATATAGTGAAAGTGTCAGTAGCTCAGTTGTGTCCAATTCTTTGAGACCCCATGGACTCATGGGGTAACCCGTAAGACTCCTCTGTTCATGGGACTCTCTAGTCAAAAGTACTGCAGTGGGTTGCCATTCCCTTCTCCAGGGGATCTTCCCAACCAAGGAACTGAACCCAGGTCTCCCATGTTGCCGGCAGATTCTTTACCATTTGAGCCACCAGGGAGGCAATGAAAATCTGATGTGTTCTGCCTCATTTGGTTGCTTTAATACCTCAAGTCAACTCAGATATTAAAGCAACCAAACGAGATAGAACATATCAAAATTTCATTATTTGTATCGCTATTCATTTTCACCCTATTGCTATGAAAAGATTGTGCCTTTCATATTTCTGATATTGCCATTCAGCATTGTTACTTTTTCACCTAAAAATGCTTATGATATAAAACTTAATGGTTTATAGTTTCACCTTTAATTCAAATTTGGAAGGAATAGAAAATAAAGACCATTCTAGAAATATGTAGTTTCAATACACAAATCTTAAATATTCAAATGAAATTCCAAAAAATGTACGTATTTGTGTAACCACTATCTAGGATAAAATGAGAACTTAAGCACACTCCAGAAGTCTCGTCACTGCCTCCTCTTAGCCATCACCCTCCAGAGGTAAGCATTACTTGACCTCTAGTCAACACATTGATTTTATCTGTGTTTGAATATCATGTGAGCAAGATTATACCATAAATGCTATTTTACATCTGGCTTTTTTCTCTCAGCATTATTTCTGAGAGAGGCTTCCATATCACTGCTTATAGCAACAGCTTGTTGATTTTCATCACTTTATAATACTATATTGTATGAATACACAAAAATGCATTTATCCATCCTACAACAGATGGATATTTGGCTTGCTTCCAGTTTAGAACACATGAATAATATTTCAAAGAAAACTGATGTGTGCATTTTGGTGAAAATGTTAAGCATTTTTGTTGGATCTATTACTACAAATGGAATTTAAATATTAACATATTAGGTTGAAAATTTCAGCTTCAGTAGGGATTTTTAGGCAACTTTCCAAAGTGTTAGTACTAAGTAAAACTCCTATCAACACAATTTCAGAGGTCAAGTTCTTTTAAATCTTCTTGAATATATTTTAAAATATATATATATATATATATATATATATTTAAAATTTTACTTTGTATTGGGGTATAACTGACTAACAATGTTATGACAGTTTCAGGTGAATAGTAAAGGGACCCAGATATACATACCTTGGATACATGTGTAAAATACATTAAACAAAAAAATTTTAGCCAAAGCGGACTCATAGAGACAATATGGACTATCTCATTTTTTATCTCATTTATATTTCCCTAATGAGGAATGACAAAGGTCTGTCTAGTCAAAGCTACGGTTTTTCCAGGAGTCATGTATGGATGTGAGAGTTTGACCATAAAGAAAACTGAGCACCAAAGAATTGGTGCTTTTGAACTGTGGTGTTGGAGAAGACTCCCAAGTGTCCCTTTGGCTGCAAGGAGATCAAACCAGTCCATCCTATAGGAAATCAGTCCTGAATATTAATTGGAATGGCTGATGCTGAAGCTGAAATGGATGGCATCACTGACTGGATGGACATGAGTTTGAGCAAACTCTGGGAGTTGGTGATGGACAAGGAAGCCTGGCTGTGCTGTAGTCCACCGGGTCGCAAAGAGTCGGACGTGATTGAGCAACTGAACGGAACTAAATGAGTCATAAAGTTCACAAAATGATGTTACATTTGGTGCTTGGATATCAATCAGCTTTCATAAAGTATCTTCTGAAGGCTTTACCCATTTATAAAAATAATGTTTGGTATTTATCTTTTAATTAATATACAGGTCTTATTTTTATTTGTTCTTTGATATATGCTTTTTTATATATTTGAGAGTGAAATTGTTAATTGCTGAGTCATGTCCAATTCTTTATGACCCTCCATGGACTGTGGTCTGCCAAAGGTCCTCTGTCTGTGAGATTTCCCAGGCAAGAATACTGGAGTAGGTAGCCATTTCCTTCTCCAGGGGATTTTCCTGACCCAGAGATCAAACCTGCTCTCCTATATTGCAGGAAATTCTTTACCATCGAAGCCACCAGGGAAGCCATTTTATTGAGACATAATTCATATACTTATAATTTTATTGACCTATAATTTGTATACTTGTCACACATTTAAATGACAATTCAGTGTTTATTGGTGTATTAGAGGAATTGTACAAACATGCCCAGAATCAATTTTAGAAGATGTTTAGTATCATAAAGGAAGCTCCAAACCAGTCATAACTCCCTTTTCCTCTCCGTGCCCCCTCTTTAGACCAACACAACCAATCTAGTTCATAGCTCTATAGATTTGCCTGTCTGGGTATTACCTACATGTGAATTCATATGTGATCTTTTGTGATTAATTCCTACAATATATGGTCTTTTGTGACCTCTCCTGTGCCTTCTTTCACTTAACATGTCCAAGTCCATTCAAGTTGCCGCTTGTCTCAATACTTGGTTGCTTTTGATTGATAAATAATATTCCACTGTGTTAATTTATCATTTTTTTATTTATACATTAGTTGATTGATTTAGTTTATCCCAAATTTGGGTTTTATAAATATTACCACTATAAGCATTCTTTTACAAGTTTTTGTAAGTATTTATTTTCATTTATCTTGTTTATATAACTAAGATTGAAATTGCTGGATCAGCAGCATGGTAACATTGTTCAACCTTTGAGAAACTGCCTGTTTGCCAGAATGTAAATCCCTTTTCACACTCCCACCAGCAATGTATAAGTATTTCAGCAAATCTACATCATTGTTTATAATGTTTGCTATCTGTCTTTTTCATTTACTGACATCCTAGTTATGTGAGTAGTATCTCCTTGTAGTTTTGATAATTAATGCCGGTGAGAATATTTTTAAGTGATTATTGTCCATTTGCATGTCTTCTTTGGAAAATGTCTATTCAGATACTTTAGCCACAAGATTTAGCCACTACTAAATTGTATTTTAAATTGAATATTAAGAGTTTTTTATATATTTTAGATAAAAATCTCTTATAAGAAACATGATTGCAAATATTTTCTCTTACTGTGTGTGTTATGTCCCTTTAGTGAATTTTTCATTTCAGTTATTGTATATTTCAATCCCAGAATTTCCATTTGATCCTTTTTTGTAATTTCTAATTTTTAGTGCTAGTGTTTGCTTGATGGGTTATTACCATATAAACATTTAAAATTCTTTAAGTGTGGTTTCATTGGTTCTTTGAAGATATTTATAATGGCTGCTTTGAACACTTTCTCTACTAAGTCTACATCTTTATTTTCCTGCAGATGATTGTTTTTGTCTGCTCTTTCTCCCTCTGTGATGTATCATACTTTTCATATTTTTTATTTTTCAGTTTTCATAATTTTTTGAAAATAGAACACTTTAGATGATCACCAAGTCTGCATGCCCATTCCATCTTCCCTTGTGGGGTTCATCATTGTTGCTGTTGTTATTGGTTATCCGTTTACTGGTAACTCAGCCTAACTATCTTTACAGTGTGGAGGTTCTGATGTTGCTCCTCAGAGGTATCAGCCATGGGCATGTCTACAACACTACACGATGATAGCGGTTTCAGCCAGGCTCTCTTTCATCACTGCCTCCCCTCATCTCTGTTCTCTGCCTCTGTCAGTATCATGCCAAGATGCTAGATTCCACTAACCATCAGTCAATGGCTCTATTGGGGCATACTTTGCTCTGTAGTTTAATCCAATCAAATATGGATCCCTTTGCATGGGTAGTTTTTGAGGCCATATTTTGAAAACTCTTTTTAAGTTACCTGACCCATGGATGTCTATATATATATTGCCTAACTCCATGGCCATAATATCTGAATCGCTGCTCTAGTGCACAGAAGTGGTAAAGTTCTCTGAGAGAGATTTTCCTGCTTTATGAGAAGGGAGGGGGGCGATCAGGGTAGCATCTGTTTTTTTTGAGCTTGTCTCTCTTGGACTAGAGACTTTGACCAACTAGCAAACTTGGGTAAGAAATCAGGGCTTTAGTATTGTCAGCCTGCCGTGTCTGGCATCGAGCTCCCTTCTTTTCAGTGGGGCTTGGGTGTAGGAGAGGAGCCCTCAGCCATCACAGCCTCCTTTACTTGAATATTTGCCTCTGCAGACACAGCAGAATGAGAAGTTCTCTACTGCCTGAGTAGGAACAGAGACAGAAGAAAACTCATGGCTGCCACAGCTGTCTGGAGTGGAGAGTCCAACTTATTCTAATCTTTGATGAGAGACAAGTGAAACTCTGAAAGAAGGTGATTTTCTGTCACAAGTATTTGACAAAAAAAAAAAAAAGTTGCATACACAAACTACTCCTTCATAATGATCATTTAAATTAAGTAAAGAATTAAATTATTTGTTTACTGAATCCACTTCTGTAGTGGATTAATCAATGAATTAATCAAGTTAACTTTCTAATACTTCTATATCAGTTTAAGTACAACACACAGAAGCTATATAAAAGTATTCTTTCAAATCAAAATGGTATCGTATCCACAAGAAATGGTAACTGCTGTAATTGAGATATGGCTTTAAAATGGCAGGGGAAAAAAGTAAAAGAACAGAAAAACTATAAAATAGAGCAAGTGATTTCCCAAAGTATAAAAGGTGAGTTTCTTTAGGCCAATCTAGGAGCCATCATGTCAGAGATCTCAGAAAGTTGGCCCATTTTCTCAGCTTTCCTGTCCTGTTCACCTGTCACCACTTCATCACTTCCCTACCCCCAACCCAAGCTTCCCTCGACACATTCTCATTATCCTTAACTGCTCACACTGGCAGTCACAGATAAATGACTGGAAATTCTTATTTATATTGTATATTATATACAAAATCATGGTCAATTTTTTTTTTCCTGCATGCATTTGAAAAGTTAAATTCTTAATCATGATTTTGCAAAGTTTGAACTCCTTCATCAGTACAACTTCTGATTTTGTCTTTACTGTTAGAAAATGATATTTCATACCTAGTATGAAAATTTTAAAAAATAAAAATAAATAATGGAGTCACATAGCCCAGTGGCATTTATCAGTTGTCACTCTGAATCTGTGTAACACCAAGACAGTATTCAGCTCCTGTAACATCAGCAGAATTAAAACAGTAAATTTCTCTCCAGTCTCAGATCACTCAACTGCAACTTCAAAATTCCAAAGACCTATCACAGTATTTGCTTCTGAACCATATCTTTTTACAAAAACAGACTACTCCAGATTATTTTTTCACAGATATTGTTTCTGTAGACAAGTGAAGTGGACAGCTATGCTATTATGCTTTAAGAGTCATTACTGGTGTTTGACAGAAAACAACAAAATTCTGTAAAGAAATCATCTTTCAATTAAAAGAAAATTTTTTTAAAAGAGTAGTTACTGAACATTTATAGGGAGCATTCCAAATTTCTTTCCTTTACCAAGTATCCTGGTTTTAATTTCATAGGTTTAGATCCATCCCATGAAAAAATGAAAAAAAAAAAATAATAAATGGAAAAAGAGAGGCAGGTCATCTTGGGTCAGGCCAAACTGGAAGAGACTGATACATCAAATATAAGAAAATATGAGTCACTGGAAACCTGCTGGGTTAATTAAAGGAAAAGATTGAAAGACATACACAATAATGTGGATTCAAAAGATGATTCTAAACAAATGAGCAGGCAAGGATGACGGAGGGCCATTAGAAAAGATACAGGCCATCAAACAGATGGGACCAGGAGGAGCTGAAGGAATTCAAAGGGCTGCTGGTCTTGATCTTCTTAGGGACCTGTGAGAAAGAACATCCACATGTGCATTAAGTGGCTGAAAGAAGATGAAAGGTTTGAGAGGAGTAAAAAAAAAAAAAAAATAATTGGCACTGTAGAAAATGGGAAAAGAAGCCAATTAGGGCTAAATAAGATTGCTGAGTAGGGCTGCACACCTATCCAAGGTGAGAAATCATACACTTTGATGAGGCAATTAACACTGTTAAGGTCACTTCTCGCTGGTAGGTTTTGGCTACCCAGGGGCATGGGGTTATATAACCTGATGAAGGAGCATTCAGCATGTATGAGAGTTTACAGAGAGGGATGGAAAGATCATTTTAAAAGGGCCTCAGAAGGACCCTCTAAATCAGCTGAAGAGTGACTTAAGACACTAAAAAAACCCTGTCCTTAAAATAATCTCACCATCCTTCTCTCTTTTTATGCCCTCTTTCCTGCTGAATACTCCTTCATCAGGTTATATTTCCCCTATACTAATGGGCTCTCCTGATGGCTCAGATGGTAAAGAATCTGCCTGCAATGCAAAAAAAACCCAGGTTCGATCCCTGGGTGGGGAAGATCCCCTGAAGAAGGGAATGGCAACTAACTCCAGTATTCTTTCCTGGAGAATTCCATGGACTGAAGGGCCTGATAAGCTGCAGTCCATAGAGCCACAAAGTCCATGGGATCACAAAGAGTTGAATGCCACCCAGAAACTAACACTTCCTTTCACTTTCAGATCAATACTAATAGCTAAGAATTTTTCAAAGTGTCTGCTATGTGCTAAACTTGTGTTCTACATTTCACATCTCTTTTATCCCATAAGGAATCTGTGGAGGGGGTTACAACCTCTTTTAGAAATGGCTACACTGAGTTCTGAAAGGTTAATCGGCATTCCAATGTTACACAGTCAATAAGTGGTGCATCCTAATTCAGACACAAGTTTGCTTAGAACCACAGCTCATGATGAGGTAATTATGTTCTCTTGCTCTTCCAGAGGATTTATTCACTGACAGTTTCAAGACTTGGCTTTAAAATTAAACAGGTAGGTTCAGTTTGTGAAGATTCAGCTAGTTTATACAATTCTGATATGTGGAGTTGTCTGAATGTGTTTTGTACTTCAATACAAAGTGTTATAAAATGAATGAGAGCTTTGAGGTTGACTGACTGTATCTAAGAGGTTCTGAAAGAGAGCAGAAGGGCATTTTTAGTGCCAGATGCAGTATATAATAATTTTTGCTTGTATTTTAAATGTCTTCTCCAGGATTCTACTTCTTACTATCTCTTTTGTTTTGGGTGACAGAGTTCACCTCTGTACTCTCATGTTATCTCATCTGTAAAATGAAGCATTTAGAATTCTTGAATTATAAAGTCTTTGCATTGTTTAATTCTACACATCATTTTTTTTTTTCCTTCCTCAAGTCTGATTTTGGGTTTGGACTGTTTGGATGAGAGAATATTTGAGCTCTCACAAAATGTGCAAGGATGATTAAAGTTTTATTACATGCATAAATCTCAGAAATGTATACTCCTTCTATCATATATATTAGCAAATAAATTGTCATCCACCCTTAGAAAATAGAATTCACATTTTAAGCGATGCTGAGTCAAGGAGTCATAATTTACACATTTAAGTCAAATTGAAGCAATATGAGAACTTTGAAATAAACAAAAGCAAAAAGAAAATAAGTCTGGACTTAGTAAGCAAAGACTTTATTCAAAGGAATTGTTGTCATGTGGGGAAAACCTACAGAAGGATGGGGACCCTAGCAACAAGGGGCTTTTTCTGATCATAAATCATCAAGTGAGTCAAGGGTTATTAAAAACCAAAAACATTTTCTTTTACAGAAAGAAGTCAACAAAGCTGAAAATAATTGTGTGTTTGGAAGTAGAATGAAAGGTGTTGCAACTGGGAAGAAAGGATGGTGTGATCAGAAAGCAGGTCTGAGAATGTCTTAACCTAAAGCCAGCCTATTTCCCAAGAGGACCGCTTGAGGGTGGATTGTCTGTTGGCTCAGGGTGAGGGTGAGCCAGAGGTTCCAGAGTCTGGGGGTAGGAGATTATCTTAACCTTAGTTTGAATAATAAGCATTTATTCCAATGAATCAATGAAAACAAGCAGTTCAGCTAATCATTTATGAACCAGAGAATGGAAATTTGGGGTGGGGGGTCTGATTTTAGTCTTGTCCTAGGTAAACAAAGTGGGGACCTAGAAGTCTTTATCTAAAGTCATATGGGGAAAGGTGGTTGTTTAGAATAAGTGGTTTTCTATAGCATAAGGGTTGAATAATTTCTTAATCTTTGCTGTTTTTCAAGATTATAGGACTTAGGCAAGATGTACATGGTTAGAGGTATAAAGCAATTAGTACATAGGCAAAGTATTGTTGGAGGAATCAGATCAGATCAGATCAGTCACTCAGTCGTGTCTGACTCTTTGTGACCCCATGAATCGCAGCACGCCAGGCCTCCCTGTCCATCACCAACTCCCGGAGTTCACTCAGACTCATGTCCATCGAGTCAGTGATGCCATCCAGCCATCTCATCCTCTGTCGTCCGCTTCTCCTCCTGCCCCCAAACCCTCCAGCATCAGAGTCTTTTCCAATGAATCAACTCTTCGCATGAGGTGGCCAAAGTACTGGAGTTTCAGCTTTAGCAAATTCCTTCCAAAGAAATCCCAGGGCTGATCTCCTTCAGAACAGACTGGTTGGATCTCCTTGCAGTCCAAGGGACTCTGAAGAGTCTTCTCCAACACCACAGTTCAAAAGCATCAATTCTTCCATGCTCAGCCTTCTTCACAGTCCAACTCCCACATCCATACATGACCACTGGAAAAACCATAGCCTTGACTAGACGAACCTTTGTTGGCAAAGGAATGTCTCTGCTTTTGAATATGCTATCTAGGTTGGTCATAACTTTCCTTCTAAGGAGTAAGCGTCTTTTAATTTCATGGCTGCAGTCACCATCTGTAGTGATTTTGGAGCCCAGAAAAATAAAGTCTGACACTGTTTCCACTGTTTCCCCATCTATTTCCCATGAAGTGGTGGGACTGGATGTCAACAGACTGAAACATTTTACAAATACATTGTATTATCATTATGCATTTAATTTATTATTAAAATAAATAATTTTATTTAATAATACATTGTATTTAATCATTATGCTGTACTGACTCTGAACAAGAAATACAGACTCAGGGATTTCCCTGGCTGCCCAGTAGTTAGGAATTTGCTTTTTAATGCAGGGGACATGGGTTTGATCCCTGGTTGGGCAACTAAGCCCATAGGTCACAATTAGAAAAGCCTGCATGCCACAACAAAGAGTCTACACATTGCAACAAAGACCCAGTGCAAACCCTCAAAAAAAAAAAAAAAAAAGAATGAAATGCAGATTCAACGCTTTTTACATAATGATTATAATGATATGAAGCAGAGCAATGCCTTAGTGTGTCCAAGTAGAAGCTGTTATATGTACCAGGATTGTACATTAAATATCAATATAAAATAAACTTCATACTCAGTATAGAAACAGAATACAATCAGAATCCAGCTTTTTTGTCTGTTCATGTTAAGAATAAACTGTATTGAGAAATAATTAAGAAAAAATTCAGCATCACACAATCTAAAATGGAATTTCTACCTGTAATTTAAAGTATTAAAAGAAAAGGCAGATGGACTGATTTGAACACATATGATTTTAAGAAAAATTTGTAAGTTTGTATTATTTATTCAAGTAAATGTGTTATGTCTACCAACATAACATCTTTTTATACCTCTTTCCAAAATCAGATCAGATCAGATCAGATCAGTAGCTCAGTTGTGTCTGACTTTTTGTGACCCCATGAATCACTTTCCAAAATAAAGCAGGTTAAAGATTTTTATCCATATATTCTTTTGTGTTATTTTCAAACTGAAATTTTAAATTGGTGATAGAAAATCTCCTATAAACAGGCAAAACAATCCTGAGAAAGAACAAAGCTGGAGGAATCAGACTTCCTGATTTCAGACTATACTACAAAGCTAAAGTAATCAAAACAGTGTGATACTGGCACAGGAACAGAGATATAGATCAATGGAACAAGCCAGAGGTCCCAGAAGTAAACCCACACACTTAATGGTCAATTAACCTATGACAATGGAGGCAAGAATATATAATGGAGAAAAAAGTCTCTTCAATAAATGGTACTGGGAAAACTGGACAGCTACATGGAAAAGAATGAAATTAGAGCATTTTCTAACACTGTACAAGAAAATAAACTCAAAATGAATTAAAGACCTAAATGTAAGATTGGACATTATAAAACTCCTAAAGGAAAACATAGAACATTCTTTGACATAAATTACAGCATTTTTTTTTGATCCATTGCCTAGAGTAATGAAAATAAAACCAAAATTAAACAAATGAGACCTAATTAAACTTAAAAGTTTTGCACAGTAAAGGAAACCAGGAATAAACAACAAAGGAAAACCTACGAGCTGAGAGGTAATATTTGTGATCGATGATACCAATAAGGAAGCAATTAAATTAAATTATTTGCAAACAATGCTACCTACAAGGGATTAATTAAATTTCCAAAATATACAGTTTTTATATATATATATATATATATATATATATATAAACCCAATCAAAAAAACAGGCAGAAGACCAAAAGAAACTTTTTTTCCAAATAAGACATACAGATGGCCAACAGGCACATGAAAAGATGCTCAACAACACTGATATAAGAGAAATGCAAATCCAAACTACAATGAGGTATCATCTCACACCAGTCAGAATGACTATCACTAAAAGTCTATAAGTAATAATGCTGGAGAGGATGTGGAGAAAAAGGAACCCTCCGTACACTATTGGTGGGAACGTAGACTGGTACAGCCACTATAGAGAACAGTATGGAGGTTCCAAAAAAAAACCAAAAGTAGAACTAGCATATGATCCAGCAATCCCACTTCTTGGCTTATATCAGGAGAAAATTCTAATTCGCAGGGATCCATGCATCCCAATATTCACTATAACACTATTTTCAATAGCCAAAACTTAGAAGAAACACACATGTCCATAGACAGGTGAATGAATAAAGAAGATATGGCGTGTGTGTGTGTGTGTGATAAAATACTCAGCAGTAAAAAAGAATGAAATGATGTTATTTGCAGCAACGTAGATTGACCTAGAGGTTGTCATACTAATGAAATGTCAAAGTATCATATGACATCACTTATGTATAGCATTTTTTTTAAATAATACAAATGAACTTGTTTACAGAACAGAAGTAGATTTATAGACATAGAAAACAAACATGTTACCAAAGGGAATTTTTAAAACTGATACAAATGAACTTGTTTACAAAACAGAAATAGATTCACAGGTAGGGAAAACAAACTTATGGTTACCAAAGGGAATAGAGAGATAAACTAGAAGTTTGGGATAGAAAATAAGCCCTTACTGTATGGCACAGGAACTATATTCAATATCTTGTTATATTTCTCATCTGTTTTTACTTTCATTTTTATAACTCTGGAATTCTCAGCAAAATAACATTTACTTCTGCATATATAAAGTTATTTCTGGTTCTGTTCATTCTGTCGATGGGAACAATACATCAATGACCCATTTGGCAAAATTATATTCACAACTCTCTTTCTTGTGAAAGACGATTCTGTGATTTTTCTGGGTCTATCTCCTCAAGATTTTCAAAACTTCATAGAAAATAGAGGATTGACAAATAACTTCTGTGTGATGTCAACTGAAAGAAAAGCATTGATAGGCAACTCTACTGTCAGGCAAAGTAACAGAAGGCCTTTCAAGGGTGTGCAAACTGTGGAGACACGGTCTGGCCAGACACCACACACCATGCCCTGTTCTTGAGGCAAAATGAAAGGTAAAAACACAAACAAGGTATGAAAACCATTCGGTCCAGACTGGGCAGTGGGGAGCCGAAACAGTTCTTTTGGTTCAGCACTTTCCAAATGTCAAGCCCAAGCAGGAGGAAACACTGTCAGGCAGTTGTCTTTTTCTGTTGCTCTCAGGACTGTTAGCAGTCATCTCGGTGTTGCTCATGCTAACCCTGGCCTCTTTTCTTTCTTTTTCCTATTGTCAGTGAGTTTATTCATTCCATGCATAATCTCCTTGGGTCTAGGGGTCTATATTATTAACTCATAGTAAAGCAGAATGTATTTATTTAATCAGGAAAACTTAATTTCCATAAAGGATAATATCAAAGGGAGACAAAGGAGATTAACATTGCATTACTTTTGTTCATGTCTCACTGTGTGTTTTTACCAGAAGGGATTCTTCCATTTAAAATATATTTTATATGTCAAGCACAGTCATATCATTGATGTTAAGAAATCCACAGGTCTTCTCTGGTGGCTCAGTGGTAAGGAATCCGTCTGCCAATGCAGGACACATGGGTTCAATTCCTGGTCTGAGAAGCTCCCACATGCCGTGGAGCAACTAAGCCCATGTGTTGCAACTACTGAGCCTGTGCTCTGGAGCCTGGGAGCTGCAACTGCTGAAGCCCATGAGCTTAGAGCCCATGCCCTGCAACAAGAGAAACCACTGCAATGAGAAGCCCACGCAATGTGACTAGAGAGTACCCGTTCTGCACAACTAGAGAAAAGCCCAATGTAGCAAGAAAGACCCAGCACAGTAAAAAATAAATAATAAAGTTTAAAAAAGAAATCCTTGCATTTATGAAACAAGTGCATTTAAAAGAAGAAAGAGATTCTCATAAGATCCCTATGGAATTGAAATTATTAATCTCATTAAAGCTCAACATTCAGAACACTAAGATCATGGCATCTGCTCCCATCAATTCATGGCAAATAGATGGGGAAACAGTGGCTGACTTTAATTTTGGGGGCTCCAAAATCACTGCAGATGGTGATTGCAGCCATGAGATCAAAAGACATTTATTCCTTGGGAGGAAAGTTATGACCAACCTATACAGCATATTCAAAAGCAGACACATTATTTTGCCAACAAAGGTCCATCTAGTCAAGGCTATGGTGTTTCCAGTAGCCATGTATGGATGGGCCATAAAGAAAGCTGAATGCCAAAGAATTGATTCTTTTGAACTGTGGTATTGGAGCTGACTCACTTGAAAAGACCCTGATGCTGGGAAAGATTGAGGGCAGGAAGAGAAGGGGACAACAGAGGATGAGATGGCTGAATGGCATCACCGACTCAATGGACATGAGTTTGGGTGAACTCTGGGAGGTGGTGATGGATAGGGAGGCCTGGCATGTTGCGGTTCATGGGGTTGCAAAGAGTCGGACATGACTGAGTGACTGAACTGAACTGAATCTCATTTAAACATGGGATTATTGAGGCTGTAAGGGGTTAATTAAATTTAATGACATCACACACTATGGGCATCAGAGCAGAAACTCACAGAGTTCTTCCTCTATGTAATCCAGGCTTTTTCACTACCTTTTTAATTTTCTATACATCTTAGTTTCAAATAGACATTGTATATGCCAATACAATTCCTAATAGTCACCATCATATAGATCATACTGAACATTTACTATGAGTAGCACTGTTTAAGTGCCACACAACTATTTTTTCATTCAAACCTCACAGTTGTCCTAGGTTTTTGTTAGCTTTCTTCCTCATTTTGCAAGATGAAGGTGAAGGAAGGCATGAAAGTTAAATTTACACAGTCAGGGAGAACTATAATTGGGTGAGAGTCAAACCCCAGAAGTTTAACTTCAGAACCCATGTGCGATCATCATTTAATAAAATGACACTACATATAATAATAAAAAAATAGTGACCTGGATAACTGTACAAATATATGTTACAGTCAGTAAATAACATGGGAATAACAAATGTAGTACAGTGTTGGATGGAGCCATGGTGACCTAGACTGAAATGAGAATGTGGTTTACTATCTCATCCAACTGTTTACAAATCCTTTGCCCTCAGCATCCCGGTACATATTTTGGTGCACAGATGTACACATTTATGCTTAATATAGCTAAGAGTAGGACTGTTGAGTTAAGAGTATGCATATCTTTGGCTTTAGTGTATTTATAGAATGATGTAACAACACTATTATTGACAGACTGAAGGTTGCTAAGGTTTTCTGATGGACACATTTACAATTAGCTATTTATTTATATTTCTATATAGCAACTTGATTGGGTTAGAATGCTAATAACATCAGCATCTGAATAGCACCTGAAACATTTTCCCAAAATGACTATGTTGTTGATATCCTGTTAACAATAGAGAACTCACTTTTTCAACAATGTAAATAAATATAGCAAACTCTCTTTATGTATCAGAATTATAAGATAATTGAAGTTGTGTAGAATTTGTCCACTGTAACTTTTAGGTTTAACACAAAATATCACTATGCTAACCCATTTTTATAAACTTGTTCTGTCCCCAAAACTATCCCAAAAGCAGGAGATACAGGAGTGAATCTATGACTGCTGTCCAGGAACTTCAGTGAGGCAGTTCAGTGAGGCAGTTCAGTGAGGCAGACAGACACAGTTGTTAAATACACAAATACACTATTTCAATTCATGTCAATGATTACATCAACCACTAAAATAATGCAAAGATTTTTTGAAGGAGAAATGTGGACATGGTGGAATGGATAATTAACCTGGCGGAGGAATTCACTGGGAAAATGCATTCTCAGTTTTTCCATAAATATCTCTTTGATCTTGAACAAGGGCTTAAAAGAGACATTTCTAGATACCATCCAATAGAATCCTTTCTAAACAGAAAAGTAAAGCAATGTGCAGTAAAACCATCATATCAAAACATTTCTTGTATATGTCCTTATTTGAAGGAGTGCAGTTAAAAATAGATACAAAACCCAAAAGCCCTCCATTGTTTTAATCACTTCCATCTCTCCAGTGTGTTTATTTTAGAGATATCTATAAGGTCCATAGAAGTATGTTGTAATGTCTATCACTAAACTAAGTGGTTACAGATTCCGGTTTTATTAGATTTCCTGATTGCTTTTTCATGTTCTTTCTCTTTTCCTTTGATGCTTTCATTTTATTATTTTCTCTCATTGCTTACTTGACACCTGTCTGTAGAACAACAAACTTCACTTTTAATTTTCTGATTCTAAACTCTCAGAGTCTGAATTCCACCCTTGTTCAGTTGCTCAGTCTTGTCCAACTCTTTGCAACCCCATGGACTGAAGCACACAAGGCTTCCCTGTCTTTCACCATCTCCCAGAGCTCTCTGGAACTCATGTCCATTGAGCCTATGGTGTCATACAACCATCTTGTCCTCTGTTGTCCCCTTCTCCTCCCACCTTCAATCTTTCCCAGCATCAGGGTCTTTTCCAATGAGGCAGTTCTTTGCATCAGGTGGCCAAAGTATTGGAGCTTCAGCTTCAGCATCAGTCCTTCCGATGAGTATTCAGGACGGATTTCCTTTAGGGTTGAGTAGTTTGATCTCCTTGCAGCCCAAGGGACTCTCAAGTCTTCTCTAACACCACAGTTCAAAATCATCAATTCTTTGGTACTCAGCCTTCTTTATGGTCCAACACTAACATCCATACATGACTACTGCAGAAACCATAGCTTTGACTACACAGACTTCTGTCAGCAAAGTAATTTATTTATTTATCTGTTCCTTCTTTAAAAAACAAATATTGAGCACTTTCTTTTGTTAGATACTATGCCCAGTGCTGTTGAGTCAAAAATGAAAATATTTGATCATCTCCAAAGAAAATCATGGAATCCAAGCCACAGTTATCAATACTAGCATTAGTAATTATCAATACTAGCACTACATGAAATATAGATGGGAAACTCTTAGCAGATGGATAAACTGGAATTGTTGAAAATATCAACAAATTTTTAAATTATCATATTCTTTAATAAAGTATGCATTAGAAAGCACTGCAAAGCATAGGTATATTGCTGGTGAACCACAGCCATGTAACCAAAGCCAGATGCACTACAGGATATTAATAATAGCCCAGAAAAATCCCACAGTCCTGGTCCAGTCATCACCATATTCTTGTAACACCTTAAAGTAGTAGTATTTCTTTTTGAAATTTATATCAATGGAGTTATGTAATCTGCATAACTTTATTTCTGTTGCATGTAATAATAGTTTACTTTTCTATTGCTATAATCATTAGCTGCACATATTTTTTGGTGCACACCTGTATACGTTTCCTATGAGGTATGGGTATGCACATCCTCAGCTTTAGTAAGTTTATGGAAAAAAGTTATTTATAAGTAAATAGGCAGATTGATGATGACTAAGGGTTTTTAATTCACTCTTCTCTAAACAAAACAAAAAAAAATCACATCTATGCATTATAGGATCTCACAATTCTCACAGTTAAAAAGCCTCTATATACTAAAAAAATTACTTAAAACCTCATCTAAGAAACATTTATATGAACACTTTAAGCTCATTCAATTATATGCCCCCATAGATTTTTATGTATTCTATACATATGTATTTGATCATTTGGTTGAAGCTGTATTTAACCTTATGTTTTGTTTTATAGTATGTCCTTTTATTAGAGCTAGTGCCTGGAGGCAGAGCCTGATAACAACGGGAAAATATTACATACACAACAGTATTTTTTACTTCTTTTTTTTTCAAAATATTTATATAACATTCCTGGAATCAGAGAAGGGAAGTAAAGAATCCATCCCTTTTCAGAGCCTCACCTCTCTCTGGAGGGTAAAACAATTTGCTGCTTCCCATTATGCATAAAACACTGCACTGTAGTTTAGCATAGAAATAGAAGAGGATGACATCTGTGCTAGAAGCTGGCAAGGAACTGTAAGAAAGCAAAATGCAATTACCCAATTTGGAGTCTGACCAGGAGAACGGAAGTCATTCTTTTTTTTTTTTCTATGTAAGTTTTAGACACTTTTAATGAACAAATGCTCTGTGTGTTTTAGTTTTCCTCTTCTTGCAAAAACAAAACCAAAACACAACCAATACTTTTCTACATTTAGTTCTCAACAACAGTCTTTCTTTGATTTAAAATTGAAAAACTGTCTGTCTGTAAAACAACATACTAGAATTATTTTGGCAGGTGTTGACAAGTAGTATATTGAGTGACTGCATATTTTCTTAAAGGACAAAAAACAAAACAAAAAAAATTTCAAATGAAAACAATTCACACAATTCTTCTACATGAAAGTTTAAAATGTAGGGGCTAAACTAAGAGCCTTTAATATTCCTTTAGATACCTCATTCTTGGGTTATGATTCTTTATTGTTTTCATTTAACTAATAACAAAGAATTTAGGAATTATAAGCCTATAAGGACCATGGGCTTCCCAGATGGCACTAGTGATAAAGAACCCACTTGCCAATGCAGGAGATGTAAAAGTCACAGGCTCAACCTTGGGTCAGGAAGATCCCCTGGAGGAGATCAATGCAACCCACTCCAGTATTCTTGCCTGGAGAATACCATGGACAGAGGAGCCTGGAAAGCTACAGTCCTCGGGGTTGCAAACAGTCGGACACAACTGAAGACACTTTGCATACAAGAACCATGGAATAATCTCAAAAATATTTTTATTGAGCAGGCTCTAAGCTATCATAAACGGACTGCTGTACATTTTTTCTAAATGTAAGGGGACACATTTTGGTTGCAGTTTCTTTGTTATCAAAACAGATTTAACTTGGTAGCAAAATGGTTTGAAGAACATTACAGTGTCATTGTATTTATGATTTTTTTTTTAATTTGAATTGTTTTGGTGTTGTAGAGTATTAATCAAGGGAATCTGTTTCATATTGGCTCAGCCACTGATTGAGTAACGTCAAAAAAAAAAAGCTCACTCTTTAGGTGCCAATTTTTTTTTTTTTAATAAACTTATGCAGGTCATTAGGAAATGAAGTTCATTTTCCCAACAAGACTATTTCGAAGGCAGAGATGCCAATATTTATAACTTGGGAGATGCTGCCCTGTTTACTACTTCACTTGCTGACACTGACTGTGACTAAATCAGTAAAAGAAATATTCAGATCTTTTCTTTTGTGTCCTCCATTCTTTAGCACAAATTTCAAACTTATCACCTATCTTCTCACGAGGGTCTCACCCCAAATTACTAGCTATTTCCCTGGAAGTCTTTTACCTTCAAGACTAGGTCACTTATCTTTTCTATGGTCCTCCACCATTGTGCAATTCACTATAATGCTTATCAAGAAGTGATTTTTTGTGTGTATTCTCTTTATTTCCACATACTTTTTTTGCTATATGACAGTAGAAGGTCCTCTCATACTGATTGTCATTATATCTTTGCCAAGAAGCGTAGCTCTTCCTTAGTAGGTAATCAAAAATTACTTGCTATATTATATGATTACATATTTTCCCAAGGAAATGATCAAAAGCTCAAGGATAACTAAAAATGGGCTATTTCGATTCTTATCCAGAGACAATGGTTTGGAGAAGGAAGACATTCTTATGACATGGGTTCCTATTAACCACTTCCTATTTTGTACTTGTGCCTTATACCATCCCTCTCTAAGGGTCTCAGTCACAGTCTTATACCACCCTTATTATTACAATTATGAAAATATATGTGAATATGCTATGTATCTATAAAGGTCTATATATGCATTTCATTGTCATCATTCTCATTTCAACTTTAAGCATAAAGCACAGACAATAGAATCAAAGACTAACATCACAAACAAATACTATAAAATTAAAAATTATATCACATTATATAATATTCAAGTTGCTTACCATTTTTATGTATTTTATTCTTACAGAAATTTAGATACAACCAAGATGTTTATGGGGGCTTCTCTGGAGGCTCAGACAGTAAAGAATCTGCTTGCAATACGGGAGACCCAGGCTTGAGCCCTGGGTTAGAAAGATCCCCTAGAGAAGGGAATGATGACCCACTCCAGTATTCTTGTCTGGAGAATCCCACGGACAGAGGAGCCTGACAGGCTATGGGCCGTAGGGTTGCATAGCGTCGGACACGACTAAAAGACTAACACTTTCACTCTTTTCAAGATGTTTATGTGATAATGACATTTCTTATTTATCATTATCATATTTTGCAATCTATTAGGAGTTCATTTTAAGGACCTATTATTTAACCTAGATTGTCAATGTCATGTCATTGTCAAAACCAAAAACCACTCACAGCCATCAGCCCCTCTTCACCCACGAGAGCTGGAGTTTCACTTCATCCTTCTTTGATCTAAACCCAATACAAGGGGCAAAAAAGACCGTAAGTCTCCTACATGCTGATACCCCAACAGAGTGTGGTTTATTTGGCTTTAGCCTTTGCAAGCTGACCTCGGTAGCTTCAACCTTCCCAATTTTATGTATTCAGTTTGAAAGAGTCCAATTTTTTCAAAAGCAGCTAGCTGTTAACAGAAAGAAGAGAAAAACAAGATTTATCTTATCCTGCTCCATCCAAAACAAGGTGCTGTGCTTTCTGTGACTTCAATTTGACAAGTAAAGCCCTGGGCAGGCATGGTGCATCAGTGCTTGTCACCGTAAGGCAACCGAGTGGAAAAGATAGTGCAGGAATGAACAAGTGTAGCAGGTAACTAATTAAGATTAGGAGGCAACAGCAGATTTTCTAAATCCAAGACACCCAATCCTGCCATGTCTGCTGTAATACAAAACATACACAACAGGCATGGAACAAACTCATCTTGGAAAATATGTTTAAAAAATTCTGTAAATTTCTAAAGCAAAACTGGTAAAGTGAAAAATCTGAAAGTGAGACAAAAAAAATCTTAAATCTAGTTTTATTTTACATGTTTGTCATACTCATAAACCAAATTTCCTCCAAGTGAGGAGATTAAATATTTCTATTCCAAATTCTCAATATTAAAAATAATACTCTTTCTCCCCTGTTCCTGTAAGCATATAAAAACATCTTCGCCTTAACATATCTAATACGTGAAAGTCAATATATTATGTGGAACCCCATGGAGTCCAGCTCCTTCACTGTGAATGTTCCTCCATTTCTTTCTTTAGAGCATTTCCCCTGATTTTTTTTTCTCCAGAGTTGTTTCTATCAGGTTTCTCTTCTTATTATTGATTTTATTTTCTTCCTGTATCTGTCCATTAGCCTAAAATTACATGGGGAGCTTCTTTTCTGTACTAGGTTCTGTTTGTATAGGATATATTGCATGGCAAAGTACATGCAGGAGGACTTACATGCAATTATAACTTTGAAATCAAGAGATACAGACTAGGAAGCATCCAACAGAGCTCCTCTCGTTTTGTTCTATCCCTCCATACATGTTCTTCCATGTTTAAATTTATTCCCAAATTCAATCGTTTCCAACTCCTAGTCCTAATCTTCCATTGTGGAAATTGACAAAGGTTACAAATGTAAGTATTCTAGGTTACTTGTATTTTCCATATTTTTCAATGAAGTTTAGAATCATTGATATGATCCAGCTGAAAATGTGCTCGGGAATGAAGATAATATATTTAAAAGGACACAATCACTGTCCTTCAGGAGGAAATAATGAGTAAGAAAATCTCACAACTGATGTAATACATTTCTTACTTTCTTATAGGTACCCAACAGTATTCCCATGAACTTTCTGGCCAGACTGCTGAGAAACTGAGATAAATTTATACTCATATCATTTACAACAATGGAAGTTCAATGCCAAGATACAGGAGTCTGAAAAGGAATTAGCAGAATATCAGTGGTTCTGTTTAAGAATTCTTCACACACAGGCATAGTCAATGACCTCCTAACCAAGGAGAGTGATTCTGAGTGGAAGGATATTACTCATTTTCTTTTTCCTGAAATTATACTTCCAAATGGAAAATAGTGACTGATTGCTTCTGGCGCTGACATTCATAATGTCTTCATTGTATTTCCATACAGAGTTGCCTTCAATTTATGGAGTGGTCCCTGTTGTAGCTCAAAAGTTGCATCAATTCCTGGGTCAGGAAGATCCCCTGGAGAAGTAAATGGCAATCCACTCCAGCAGTCTTGCCTGGAAAATCCCATGGATGGAGGAGCCTGATAGGCTACAGTCCATGGGGATGCAATGAGTTGGATATGACTGAGCAACTTCACTCAATTTCACTTATAGATGTTTATTCACCTGGAGTGACTTTTCAAGCCTTAGAGTCCATTATCACATGGCAATGTGAACTTGTGTCAATTTTTTCATAGCAATCCCATTAATTGGCTTACTTCTTGCCAGTTTGCAACCTGTGGACTAGCTGGTAACCATTTGTTATAGTATTTCTGTAATTTCTTTCAGTTTCAGTATTCTTACATTTTATTCTGTGCATCAAATGGTAAAGGCTTTAGTACAGTGAATACTGATCAGTAAAGATAAAAACTGGAAGTAAATATTTCCTGTAATTTCTAAGTACCTAAATACCATACTCATTAGTAACAGAAAGGGGCTTCCCTGTGGCTCAGCAGTAAAGAATCCACATCCAGTGCAATGCTGCCACAGCTGCTGCTGCTGCTAAGTCACATCAGGCCTGTCCGACTCTGTGCGACCGCATAGACGGCAGCCCACCAGGCTCCCCCGTCCCTGGGATTTTCCAGGCAAGAGTACCGGAGTAGGGTGCCATTGCCTTCTCCTGCAGTGCAATGACTTGAGTTCAATCCCTGGGTCAGGAAGATCCCATGGAGAAGGGAACAGTGACACAATCCAGTATTCTTACCTGGGAAATCTCATGGACAGAGGAGCCTGAAGGTCTGCAGTCCATGGGGCCACAAAGAGTCAGACTCGACTTAGTGACTAAACGAAGAGTAACAAAAAGAAAACTAATGTGAAATTTAAGCCTACAACCAAGTCCGTCACAGTGCCAGGATCTTATTCCTTCCTTCCTCTTTTACCACCTCCAGGTTTCTCTTGCCTTTTGCTGAATTTTCAAGTGACTCCCCTTACCTAGTGGAGATAATCTAGCCTCCACTTTCAGAGATTCTCAGCACCCATTGTGCATATAACTGCAATGCTCTTCCATTAATTCTCACTGTAGTAACTGCAGTGAAAGAAGAAACTGGAGTCTGTTAGTCTCTGCCTATAAATCCCATGAGCTCAAACCATACTGTCAGTTCAGTTCAGTCGCTCAGTCATGTCTGACTGTTTGCGACCCTATGTATCGCAGCACGCCAGGCCTCCCTGTCCATCACCAACTCCCAGAGGTCACTCAGACTCATGTCCATCGAGTCAGTGATGCCATCCAGCCATCTCATCCTCTGCCGTCCCCTTATCCTCCTGCCCCCCATCCGTCCTAGCATCAGAGTCTTTTCCAATGAGTCAACTCTTCACATGAGGTGGCCAAAGTACTAGAGTTTCAGCTTTAGCATCATTCCTTCCATACTGTAAGTCTCTTTTATTTCTGTTCTTCTAATGACATGAGAAGCCTGAAACTTCCAGCTGACCAGACTCCCTCCAGCAGTCATAAAACTTCCAGATTATCTGAAATCATAATTTTGAGGATCAAGTAACTCATTTAAAAGTGGGTCATTTCATATGATTGAGTGTCACTAACTCCAACCCTTCATAATCAGATGAGTCATGGGGAACGTGGACTTGCTAAAAATATGTCCCTATGGATTCCTTTAAATTTGAGCAGTTTGACTAGGTACAAGGTAAATGACTCAGATAAATACACTGCCTCCCATAATTAAAAGAGTGCCACAGCACATGAATCTCTTCCTTAGTGATATTTGGTGAGTATCAAACTCACTCCCAGTCAGTGAAATCCCACTGGTCTCTGTCTGCAATAATTTTTTCCAAGTGTCTGCCATATGTGTATCCTTTCACTGGGTGTAAGGAGTGCTTCCAAGTCATGGGTGGTAAAAGGTCAGCTTTGTATTATATATTTTGCATTTTTATACTCACTAAGTCATGTCCAGCTCTTTTGTGACCCCATGCACTGTAGACTGTCAGGCTTCTCTGTCCCTGGGATTATCTAGGCAAGAACCCTGTATATGTATTTATTAAAATATTTATCATGATATGCCATAATATAATTTATATTATGCTCTCAAATATGGAACAATATTTTATATATAATAAAAATTAATTACCAGAAGAATGCTAAATACTTACAAAAGAGGATTCCTGATTTTAGCAGTAAAGTCAACAAACATTGAAATTCTACAACTATAACTTGAATTATGAGTAAAACATCAATTACCCATTTTAAATGCCAATATGAACACCCCTAACAGAAATATCCTTCCTACACTTGGTATTGCTTTTTGATTCTAGTGGGACCATGTGGAATGGTGTCTCACAATGGTTTTAATTTTAAAGTTATGTTATACCATGTGTTTAGTGTAGCATATTATTTAATAAAGGTATGTGCTCTGGCTAAATAGTAGACACGTACAGAAATAATGCTAATAAAACATGGACAGATGGGCTTTCTAATATAAAAATAAATTAATTTTATGTTCCAAAGTGCTCCAATATAACTTGCTTTCAAATACAGCATTATCTGTTCCATTTGCCAGGGTGGGAAGTTGTAAAATGCATCCAGGCATCGGCCCTACACAAAGTTTACAGACAACATCCATAAACTACAATTAATACGTTATAGGCACTGCTCACATAATTATTATAAATAAGATCATATTTTAATACATAATCTAATAAGGATGGTTGCTCCAATTTTATAGCCTTAGCAACTTTCTCCAGTCTGTTCTGGGTATTGTGAGAAATAGAAGGAAATTAGACCTTCCTTGCTGTTCTGCATGAGCAGCCTGTTAATAGAGTATGTATTAACAGTTTGGTTAGTAATGGGTAAGCCATACTGTGATTAAGCAAGAACCAGATTCTGTAGGAGATTAGGGAGAGATGACTGTCTGTTGGATTAAATAATCTTTCTATAGTGCAGGGCTGACATGCAGGTAATATGTATTCAGATGTGGTTGCAGAGAGGAAACTAACAAAAATCAAACTTCTATGATCTTATTCTCACACTTTTCCAGGCTGGAATCCCCTGTGTTCACAGAGTATGGGATAGACGTATGTGTCAAAATTTGGAAGATGAGATTTGAGGTTCTACTGTGATAGATTTAAAGTGTTAAATTGTGTGTGTGTGTGTGTTTATTCTGTATGTAATGTGGGCTAAGTATAAGCCTAATAAAGCTTGAACAAATGGAGCACACATGAGGAAAGAGGAGAATGATTATAAAATAGCAACAAAATAATCGAACAGCTTATGATCTATTGGTCAAAGAGAACATTTTAATAATTCATCTGAGAAGAGGCGTGCTAACAAGGAGCATGAAGAAAACGTTACTGAGGGAGGCAGATCTAGGTAAAAACAAGTGGACATGCTGGGCTGTTGCATAATATGAGAAAGCTCTAATGGGAAGTAAGAAGAGAAGAGGTGTCAGAAGAGGGGTCCTGACTGGAGAATAAGATCATAGAAATGTTAGTTTAAGTTATGAAAAGAAATCAGAATTTTGAGGGGGAAAAAATAGGTGTAATAAAGAGAGATTCTGAGACTGGTGCTTTGGTGCTATTTATTATAAGCTGCTGAGTAAGGGTACATGAGTCATCCAAGGCAGCAGAGAAAATTGAAAACTCAGGCACATTTGGAGATTAAAATGATATAGAAACCAGGTTATTCAAGGGAAAGAAGAGAGACAAGAATATTTATTTAACATTCTTTTTTTTTTTTTTACAACAAAGTTATGACTTAGTGATTAGTATTACCAATTTATAGAAGGCTACTGAGAAGACGCCCATTAACACTAAGAAGTAAAGACATTAAATACCTTTCTTAGATTAAATGAATAACATAACTGTGATTCTACTCAAATCAAATAACTCCTTTGCCCCCAAAACATCCTCAGATAGAGTGAACTATGGATCATTGATGAAACAGGATAAATTATTAATACATTTGCTGTACTAACAGATTAACCCTGCAACCTCAATAGCTTAAGTCCATGAAGATTTGCTTGGTTTTCTCTAACTGCTTGTCCAGCATGAGTCAGTGATGTGGTTTGGGATGGTGGACCCTGATCTACATAATCGTTCTCAAGTCAGATGTAGGCTGTACCACAGGGAGTGGCATCCCTGCTGAAGGGGAAATTCAGGTGTAAACTTCATTGCATCTTCATGATCCATTCTGTAGTGATGAACTGAGAGCAAGCGGGGAAATATGGTTGAGCAAAGGTTTTATATGAGGGGTCCCATTGCTTATCTAGATTGTGAAGAAATGATGAGGAGAAAATGAGAGCAAATGACCAATCATGATCAAAGGATAGCTGGGATTAAGATAATCTAAAGAGGAAAGATTCTGAAGACAAGAAAGATATATTCATGAAACAAAGTCCCAAATAAGGCTCCCCTTGTTGGCTGTATGAAAAAAAAAAAAAAAATCACTGCTTTAAATTGTAATATTCAGTCTCTATAAAGTATCTTGAATCTAAAATTTCAGATTTTAAAAGTATCCCTAGCTTATAATGCATATTCAATAATGGTTGAGTATCTATTAATGATTAAATCATTGAAAATTAATTGTTTTCAAATCGTTTTTCAAATGTTAAAAAGTACCGATTTTTCAAATAAGTGGATGAATAATATAATTAAATTAAAAAGATATTTAATAACACATTTTCTAGTATGGTTGAACACAAAATCAGAATGTCTTCAGAGCTTGGAAAATTTTTTCAAAGATTGCCAAGGCCAAAAAAAAAAAAAAAAGGATTAAGTGTATCTTATGACCAACCTAGATAGCATATTCAAAACCAGAGACATTACTTTGCCAACAAAGGTCCGTCTAGTCAAGGCTATGGTTTATCCAGTGGTCATGTATGGATGTGAGAGTTGGACTGTGAAGAAAGCTGAATGCCAAAGAATTGATGCTTTTGAACTGTGGTGTTGGAGAAGACTCTTGAGAGTCCCTTGGACTGCAAGGAGATCCAACCAGTCCATCCTAAAGGAGACCAGTCCTGGGTGTTCACTGGAAGGACTGATGCTGAGGCTGAAACTCCAATACTTTGGCCACCTCATGCGAAGAGTTGACTCATTGGAAAAGACTCTGATGCCGGGAGGGATTGGGGGCAGGAGGAGAAGGGGACGACAGAGGATGAGATGGCTGGATGGCATCACTGACTCGATGGACGTGAGTCTGAGTGAACTCCAGGAGTTGGTGATGGACAGGGAGGCCTGGCGTGCTGCGATTCATGGGGTCGCAAAGAGTCTGACATGACTGAGCTACTGAACTGAACTGAACTGAATTATATTTTTTAGAAACAAGATATTTAGTGAAATGGGGATTTCTAGGGTATCATATACAATGACATATATACTAAAATTTTATATTCTTTGGAATGTAGAGGGGATATTTGTAATTCCTTAAAACTTTGATCAATTTTGTTAAGCCACCAAATAAAAATATATTCAATCACTACTAATTTTGTTAAGTTAAAAATTGTTTTTTGAAATGTGACATCTACTGTACCTTAGTTTCTCTTCTCTAAGGTATTAATTTTCTAATAATTTTTGTGTATCATTTTAGAAATTTGTATAATATATATATAAGATTAGAGAGATCATAAATGCCTTACAAGATAGACATCCTATTGTTATTTAAGAAGGTAATATATACATTTTCCTAAACCTTCTATACAGATGTCTATAAAAAGAAATATAAGTATGATGTAAAAATGAGAAATCAAAAAATTTTTTTCAAATACAGGTATACTACTTTTCTAGGTGCAATTGATTATTAAAGAGCATATACTCATTTTTCAAATGTTTCAAATTCACAATTTAAACAATGAACACTTTTGATCAGTATTCATGTGACACACTGTTTTTCATTAGGTAAATGTTACCAAGTTGTAATATAGTGTATACTTACTGACTGATCCCACTCTTTCTTCATATGATACTGCTTCAAATTTTAAACCACAAAAATAAAAGTAAAAGTTTATTCACCTGGAGTTCTAAGCCTGTTTACTTCTATTTCTTAAAACTTGGATAGCAGAGAATAAAATTATTTTAGGGATTTTATATAATAATTTAAATATCTGTGGGTTTTATACAGGAGAAAATATACATTCATTACTTTAAATTGTTTGCAGACTTGGTGTATCTCAAAGCCCTTGGCTAAGTGCCAAGGTCAACTTTAAATCTTACTATGATATATATCCAATAAAATACTATAGGGATTAAATAAGTAAAACTACAAGATGTATGGTATAGAAATCAACATGTCTGTGTAGGTTATCAGTAACTAATTCACTTTCAATTCTAATGTGGAAAGACTTATCAGATTGTAAGTATTGGAAGAAACTATAGTTCTTTAATGCTTGCAGTCACATCCAAGATCTATTTGACACTTTAAAACATATTGAAATATTTATGAAAGGATTAATAAGTCAATGAGTGAATTATTGATACTATTTATTAGACAGTCATATAAATTAATTCTTCATCTGTGAAAAGTAACTGAGATTCAGGAATTCCTGTGATTGGGTACATGTCATAGATAATTCTGCTTCTTAGATCATCACATTTCCTATATTTGATGGTTACTTGTTCTTTTTAGGGCATTTGTAGAAAATGTGCTTGCATGTAAAGATTACATTAAGTTATTAGAAATATAAATTCCCTAGAATTATGACTACTTTTCTCTATATCATGAATGCTATGCTTTGAAAACATATTCAGAGGTAAGGAATGTAAAATAATTGTATTAGTACTGCACTAAAAATCATATAATATTAATTTACATTTAAAATGTTATTTTTAATTATAAGTTTTGTTTGCACACTAAGATGGTGGAGTAGAAGGACATGTGCTCATTTTCCCCTGCAAGAACGCCAAAACTACAACTTGCTGCTGAACAACCATTGACAGAAGAATGTTGGATCCCACCAAAAGAAGATACCTCACATTCAAGGGCAAAGGAGAAGCCCCAGCAAGATGGTAAAAGGGACAAAATCACTTTTAGAATCAAACCCCATATCCACCAGAGATGCTCAGAGGGCTCAAAGAAAAGCTTGTGGACACCAGGAGGCCCCCACAGAGACTGAGCCAGATCTGCCTTTGCATGTTTGAGTATCTAATGTGGAGGTACAGGTCAGCAGTAGCCTGCCTTAGGGGAAGGGGCTCTGGGTTTCCCAGACCTGTGTGTGGCATAAGCCCTCTTGGAGGAGGTCACCAATAACCCCACCATAGAGCTGCCAGATGGAGAAGGCAATGGCACCCCACTCCAGTACTCTTGCCTGGAAAATCCCATGGATGGAGAAGCCTGGTAGGCTCCAGTCCATGGGGTCGCTAAGAGTCAGACACGACTGAGCGACTTCACTTTGACTTTTCACTTTCATGCATTGGAGAAGAAAATGGCAACCCACTCCAGTATTCTTGCCTAGGGAATCCCAGGGACGGGGGAGCCTGGTGGGCTGCCGTCTATGGGGTCACACAGGGTCAGACACCACTGAAGCGACTTAGCAGCAGCAGCAGCAGCAGCAGAGCTGCCAGAACGTACACAGACTGGGGAAACTCTTGGGGGACACAAACAAAACCTTGTGCACACCAGGACACAGGAGAAAGGAACAGTGACCCCACAAGAGACTGACCCAGACTTGCCTGAGAGTGTCCAGGAGTCTATGGTGGAGGCGTGGGTCAGGGGTGGCCTGCTGCAGGGTCGGGGGCACTAAGTGTGGCAGTGCTGGCACAGGACCTTTTGTAGGAGGTCGCCATTATCTTCATCACCTCTACCATAGTTTGGTCTCAAGTCAAACAACAGGGAGGGAACACAGCCCCAGCCATCAATAGAATATTGGATTATTTACTGAGCATGGCCCCACCCATCATAACAAGACACAGTTTCCTCCAAAGTCAGTCTCTCCAATCAGGAAACTTACATAAGCCTCTTATTCTTATCACTCAGAGGGAAGACAGAATAAAAACCACAATCACAGAAAACAAATCAATCTGGTTACATGGACCAGTCTTGTCTAACTCAGTGAAACTCTGAGCCATACAATGTAAGGTCACCCAAGATGGACGGATCATGGTGTAGAGTTCTGACAAAATGTGGTCCACTAGAGAAGTGAATTGCAAACCACTTCAGCATGCTTGCCTTGAGAACCCCATGAACAGTATGAAAAGGCAAAAAGATATGACACTGAAAAAAGAACTCCACAGGTCGGTAGGCACCCAATATGCTACCGGAAAAGAGTGGAAAATAACTCCAGAAAGAGGGAAGAGATGGAGCCAAAGCAAAAACAATGCCCAGTTGTAGATGTACCTGATGATAGAAATAAAATCTGATGCTGTAAAGAACAATATTGCATAGAAACCTGGAATGTTAGGTCCATCAATCAAGACAAATTCAAATAGGAGATGGCAAGAGTGAACATCGACATTTTAGGATTCAGCAAACTAAAATGGAGGGGAACGGGAGAATCTAACTCAGATGACCATTATATCTACTATTGTGGGCAAGAATCCCTTAGAAGAAATGGAGTAGCCCTCATAGTCAACAAAAGAGTCTGAAATGCAGTTTTGGGTGATGTCTCAGAAATGACACAATAATCTCTGTTCATTTCCAAGGCAAATCATTCAAAATCACAGTAATCCAAGTCTATGCCCCAAACAGTAATGCTGAAGAAGCTGAAGTTGAACCGTTCTATATAAGACCTTCTAGAACTAACACCCATAAAAGATGTCCTTTTCATTATAGTGAAATGGAAGGCAAAAGTAGGAAGTCAAGAGATACCTGGAGTAACAGGCAAATATGGCCTTGGAGTACAGAATGAAACAGGGCAAATGCTAATAGAGTTTTGCCAAGAGAACCCACTGGTCATAGCCAACACCCTCTTCCAACAACACAACAGAAGACTCTACACATGGAAATTGCCAGATGGTCAATACCAAAATTAGATTGATTATATATTCTTTTCAGCCCAAAATGGAGAAGCTCTATACAGTCAGCAAAAACAAGACTGGGAACTGACTGTGGCTCAGATTATGAACTCCTTATTGCCAAATTCAGAGGTAAATTGAAGAAAGTAGGGAAAACCACTAGACCATTCATGTATGACCTGGAAATGACAAACAGATTTAACGGATTAGATCTAATAGAGTGCCTGAAGAACGAATGGACTGAGATTCACGACATTGTACAGGAGGCAGTGATCAAGACCATGCCCAAGAAAAAGAAATGCAAAAAGGTAAAATGGTTGCCTGAGGAGGCCTTACAAATAGCTGTGAAAATAAAAAGAAGTGAAAGGAAAAGGAGAAAAGGAAAGATATACTCATTTGAATGGAGAGTTCCAAGAATAGCAAGGAAAGATAAGAAAGCATTCCTCAGTGAACAATCCAAAGAAATAGAGGGGAAAAATAGAATGGGAAAGACTAGCGATCTCTTCAAGAAAATTAGAGATACCAAGGGAACATTTCATGCAAAGATGGCCTTAATAAAGGACAGAAATGGTATGGATCTAACAGAAGCAGAAGATATTAAGAAGAGGTGACAAGATTGCACAAAAGAACTGTACAAAAAAAGGTCTTCATGACCCAGATAATTACAATGGTGTGATCACTCACCTAGAGCCAGACATCCTGGAATGCAAAGTTAAGTGGGCCTTAGGAATCAACACTCCGAACAAAGCTAGTGGAGGTGATGGAATTTCACTTGAGCTATTTCAAATTCAAAAAGATGATGCTGTGAAAGTATGCACTCAATATGCCAGCAAATTTGGAAAACTCAGCAATGGCCACAGGACTGGAAAAAGTCAGTGTTCATTCCAATCCCAAAGAAAGGCAATGCCAAAGAATGCTCAAACTACCGCACAATTGCACTCATCTCACACACTAATAAAGTCATACTCAAAATTCTCTAAACCAGGCTTCAACAGTATGTGAACTGTGAACTTCCAGATGTTCAAGCTGGATTTAGAAAAGGCGGAAGAAGCAGAGATCAAATTGGCAACATCTGTTGGATCATCAAAAAAGCAAGAGAGTTCCAGAAAAAACATCTATTTCTGCTTTATTGACTATTCCAAAGCCTTTGACTGTGTGGATCACAACAAACTGGAAAATCATTAAACAGATGGAAATACCAGACCACCTGACTTGCCTTTTCATAAATCTGTATGCAGGTCAGGAAGCAAGTTAGAACTAGACATGGAACAACAGACCAGTTTCAAATAGGGAAAGGAGTACATCAAGGCTGTATATTGTCACCCTGCTTATTTAACTTATATGCAGAGTATATCTTGAGAAATGTTGGGCTGGATGAAGCACAACCCTGAATCAAGTTTGCCAGGAGAAGTATCAATCACCTCAGATATGCAGATGATACCACCCTATGGCAGAAAGCGAAGAAGAACTAACAAGCCTCTTGATGAAAGTAAAAGAGGAGAGTGAAAAAGTTCGCTTAAAGCTTAACATTCATAAAACTAAGATCATGGCATCTGGTCCCATCACTTCATGGCAAGTAGATGGGGAAATAATGGAAACAGCGACAGACTTTATTTTCTTGGGCTCCAAAATCACTGCAGATGATAGCTGCAGCCATGAAATTAAAAGACGCTTACTCCTTGGAAGAAAAGTTATGACCAACCTAGACAGCATACTGAAGAGCAGAAACATTTGCCAACAAAGGTTAGTCTAGTCAAAGCTCTGGTTTTTCCAGTGGTGTATGGATGTGAGAGTTGGACTATAAGGAAAGCTGAGCGTGGAAGAATTGATGCTTTTGAACTGTGGTGTTGGAGAAGACTCTTGGGAGTCCCTTGGACTGTAAGGGGATCCTACCAGTCCATCCTAAAGGAGATCAGTCCTGGGTGTTCATTGGAAGAACGGATATTGAAGCTAAAACTCCAATACATTGGCCACCTGATATGAAGAACTGACTCATTGGAAAAGACCCTGATGCTGGGAAAGATTGAAGGCAGGAGGAGAAGGGGACGACAGAGGATGAGATGATTGGAGGGCATCACCAACTTGATGGACATGAGTTTGAGCAAACTCCAGGAGTTGGTGATGGACAGGGAGGCCTAGTGTGCTGCAGTCCATGGAGTCACAATGAGTCGGACATGACAGAGCGACTGAACAGAAATTGATCTTCAGTAAGTAGAGGTACATTAATTCATCAGAGTATTTATCAGTGTTGTTTTCTTATCAACTACCTCTCACCAGGAGTAATTTCATACTTTTTTTCTTCTAATCATATTTTTCATTAAATTTAATATCACATATATACTGCACAGCTCTGTGTACTTGATGCATACCTGAGCTATATGCATAAAAGAGCAAGATTTCTGTCACCACCCTCCAAGACCCATATCACATCTACTGAGGATGCATTTTTCATCACATGAGGTAGTCACAACTCAGAGATGTCAGGGGACCTCCATGGAGTCAATCAAAACAAGGGCAAGAATTGAACTTATTCTAGTGAACTCCAAAGGACATATTTAACCATTATAATTTCCCATTGCCACTTCATAATTATTGTGTGTTTGTGTGTGATAAGTCATTTCAGTTGTGTCTGACCATTTGCAGCCCTATGAACTGTAGCCCACCGGGTTCCTCTGTCTAAAGGACCCTCCAGGCAAGAATACTGGAGTGGGTTGCCATTTCCATCTCCAGGGGATCTTCTCAACCCAGGGATCGAACCTGCACCACTTTACAGCTCCTACTTTAGAAGGTAGGTTCTTAACACTAGTGCCAACTCATGTAGAAGGCAAAATATAAAGAAATCTATTTAATTTTAAAAATTAAAAGTCTTTGCTTCTAAGCTATAAACCTCCTGCCTTGGATCAACTACCCCTGGTCTCTTCCCTGAGTCTCAATTAGTAAATAATTACAAAATCATAGTAAAATGGAAAATGTACAAATACACAAATATGCAAATACACAAATATATAGATAACTGAACCAGCTATTTTTCACTTCCCTGGGTATATTGTTGGCATAGAAATTTTCATAAGTATTTATATATATACTCACATTTTTGTAATTTAGGGGTTATTGGACTATTTTTTGGAAAACTTGCTCCAGAGACAGAGACATTTGTTTTGCACAGATTTTCTACATATGCCAGAAATGTACTGAAGTGTTACCTCTTTTTCCCTGACCCTGTTTCTGAGGGCACCAGAATTACATCCATTATTTGCAATAGATCATTATTCATACCTGCTATGTCTGTCATTCTCCCCAAATCTAATTCTTATGTGAGATTTTAGTGAAAACTGAGGAAAGTGGACCAAGAAGGGAGTGAGTCCCCTCAGACAATCACCTAGTGAATTTCTCTTCAAAAACTCATGAATGATTTTTCTTTAAAAAAAAAAAAAAAAAACTATCTTAAGATTCACACAGTTTGGGTCCTTTTAGTAGGTATAATCAACTCTGCATTCTCATGGAAAATCCTCCATTCATCTTCATAAGATTTATCTATTTCACACTTTTATCAAGGGTGACTCTTTTTCACCACCCTTTTCACAGTTTTCAATTCATCACCCCTTTCTTCGCTGCTTCTAAAGTATAAATCCCCTACCCTCGGGCTACTACCCACAGTCTCCACTCTTATTCTCAAGCTCTCTGGAGGCATTCATTTTGTGGTGCAGAAAAACACAAAACAAGTTTAATAACTTCAGTAGGTTGGTAAGTGTGTCTTAGTAACTGAACTCCTATCAGATATACACCTCTGTTCCTGGGTTCTATGTTTAACCTATATCCTTGCTTTCTAATTCACAGGGAAATGCATTCAATCCCATGCTTGCTCATATATAAAACTTTCTATTTGCTCGTAACTTCATTTTTCTTCTCCAGCCTTCCAAAACTAGATGTACTATCACAGTTCAAGATTAATTTTCCCATCTAAGTTTTTGATCTGATTTCATGTCATCTTTGACTAGATATTATGCATTTACCCATGGGATCCTCATTCATTCTTGAATTTGCAGCATTAGCATTTTGAAAATAGTATTCCATTATCTTTTAGCCATTATTAGTGCAGCTGTGAAATTTACTGTCCACTACATGATAAATGATAGTTTCCCTATGTGGTAATGTATATTTTCCCTTTTTTTTTTTCCCCAATGAAAATTTTACTTTACAAATGAATAGCAAGAATTGTATATTGAACCCCATACACCCAACTTTAAGAACTATACACATTTTTTCAATCTTTTTATCAATGTTTTTCTCTCCACTTTTTCCTATTTGGAATATTTTCCAGCATATATATATATATATATATATATATATATATATATATTTTTTTTTTTTTTTTTAAACAGGTAAGTAGTTCAATATTGGAAAAGGAAATGGCAACTCCAGTATTCTTGCCTGGGAAATCCCATGGACAGAGGAGCCTGATGGACTATTTAGTCCATGGGGTCACAAAAGAGCTGGACAGGACTCAGCAAATAAACAGTAAAGTAGCCAATATACATTACAATGCCTAAGCTTTTTTTTTGTTGTTGTTAAATGGTAATCTCAATGCCATTATCAACCTAACATAATACATAATAACAATAATATTTTAACATATTTTAATGCAAAGTGCATATCCAAATTTTGCCATTTGATTAAAATGCCTTTTAACATTGACTCATTCAAATAGGAACCAAAACAAGAACCACAAATTGCATGGGTATGCTACATCTCTTAACTCTCTTAATATGTATCAATTGCTTTATTTTTTCTTTTACATGCCATTTATGTGCTGAAGAAATTGAATCACTACTGCAAATACTTCCTGGATGTGCCTGTTTGTTTCCTTATAATATCCTTAAACTAGCTAACTCATTTTTTTTAGTTTTAAATTTTTAAAAATTTTCCTGTTAAAGTAAGTGAGTAATTTGTAGGTAGATCTAGGGATTTGCTTAGATAAGGAAATTTTTTGGCAAGCACAATTCATAAGTGGCATTCTGTACTCCCACTGCATCATATTAATATACACAAAACATATGTGGTATGACTTTAAGGTTGCTAAGATTGAGGACTGATTAGAGAGTTCAGGTGTTGGCAGTATGATCTAATCATTAGAATTTCTTATTAACCTTTATCAGGATTGTTGCAGAATCCACTCATGATAATTGACTATAACTATTATTGCTTTACAGGAGACATCTTTCTTCATTTGTTATGCAAAAGAATGTTTTCTCCACTTCCTGTGTGTTTATAAGAAAGAAAGAATATATTTCCCCTTATTAATTTTGAGGGTAAAAAGTTGATTTCCTAAAATCCTAAATTTGATATATTTGATGTATTTCAATAAGTATCAGTCATTATTCATGTTAAAGATCAAATTGTTCCATTCTCAGGTAGGGGAACCCCCTTCAAGTGCATTTCTCTTTTTTAACATAATCCCAGTAGCTTCTTGCTTTCTGATTTAAGATTCCTTGTTCTTTTCAGAATGAGAGCTAAACCTTTCACCACCTCCACCTTGCCCCATTACTCCCCCACAACTCCAGTTCTTTTAGGCATTAAGAACCCATATTATGGGTGTTTGTAATGCAAATTATTATTAGAACGTCATTTTCCAGTCAATTCCAGTAGAGAGCTAAGAAATGTATGTGTCTCAAAAGTAACTTGAATTTGAAGACAATGTTAGTACTTTGAACAATTTTTACTCTGGTTTTACTTTTTATGCTGAAAATATTGGCTCTTAAAACATCAGCGTATTTTCTTGACTGCTTTATGCTGCAGTACACATATAAGACTTTCAAATGACAATAATGATACTGATGCTAAAATAAGATTCCTGAATGAAATGTCACATTTTTTTGCATATCTGTTTACACTCTGCACCTAGGTTTACCATCAATTTATATGTGCTTATGTAGTGTGTCCCTATTCATTTTCAAGGTTTAGAAATTATATTTTTTCTTTCCTTACTGCTTTCTAAAATATATATAATAGTTACATTCTTTTAAAAGTCAAAACAAAACAAGATAGATGTAGGGAAGTCTTACTTTTCTCTTTTGCCCCCTTCATCCTATACTTTTGATCTTTTCCTGGGCATATATCCAAAGAAAAACATGGTCTGAAAGGATACATGTATACATGTGCCTCAATGTTCATTGCAGCACTGTTTATAATAGCCAGGACACAGAAGCAACCTAAATGTCCATCAAGGGATGAATGGATAGACAAGATGTGATACATATATACAATGGAATACTACTCCGTCTCTTAAAAGAATGAAATAATACCATTTGCAGCAACATAGACATATAAATTGTCATACTGAGTGAAGTAAAGCAGATAAACAGAAATACCATATGGCACAGAATCTTAAACACACACACACACACACACACACATGATACAAATGAACTTACTTACAAAAAAGAAACAGATTCACAACTTAGAGAAGGAACTTATGGTTGCAGATGGGAAGGATGTGGGGAGGGGATAGTTAGGGCATTTCGGATGGACATGTTCACACTGCTATATTTAAAATGGATAATGAACAAGGACCTGCTGTACAGCACATGGATCTTTGCTCAGTGTTATGTGGCAGCCTGGATGTGAGGGCAGTCTGGGGGAGAATGGATAATGTACATGTATGGCTGAGTCCTTTCACTGGTCACCTGAAACCATCACAACATTGTCAATCATCTGCACTCTGTTACAAAATAAAAAGTTGTTTTTTTTTAATTAAAATAAATAAATCAAAATAACCTGTCTTGGAACAGGGTTAGTTCATTATAATTTAAAGAATTCATTAGTTTTCATTTAAATACCATTAAACAATTTTTATTTTTCCATTAACTTGTGTACTGAGATTTTAAATTCATTACAAGATTTTTACTTCTAGAAAATTTTTGTACAGTCCTTTTCAAATATGCCTTTTTCCCTTTTAAACAATTTATTGTTTTTATCTGAAAGAGTCTAGTATTTCCTTTATCTCTTAAGATTTTTACGTAGACATTTCAATGGCTCATTGAATTTAGACATGGAAGTAATGCTCCTTAGGTGGAAGTAATGGCTCCCAGACAGAGTCAGGCAAGTCCAGGATTAGTGGAGCATGCGACTTACACATTTGGGGAAATCTATCATAAGAAAAAAAATACATTTGACCACATACACTCAGCACTTTAAGTGCCTGGACTCTTCAAGTGAGTCCTGGAGCTTGATACTTTATGGCAATTCTTCCTCTAGGCAAATTCCAATTCCTGCTTCAAGGACATATTATGTGCTTTTTGTTTTTGTTTTTTCAGTGCAAAGAAGTCCAGATGCCTTCCTCAAGTGGACCCCTGCGTCATCATTCTGGCCTTGGCTATAAAAGCAGAATCTCTCTCTTTGTGCCATATCTTCTACCCCAAGTAATAGGTCGAAACTGATCCTGCACCCACCTCTCCACATGAGATATTCACATCCTAATTTCTGGAACTGGTGAATGTTACTTTATCTGGCAAGAAAGGGCCTTTTCATCAGATTAGATTAAGGATCTTGAGCTATATTATTCTTATTATGAGTGGGCCATCAGTACAGTTATATGAATTCTTGTAAAAAGGAGACAAAGTTGTGTGGGGATGGGAGGGAGGGACATTTTAAACACACAAAGAAGGAAAGGCAATGTGAAGGCAGAGAAGATCTGAAGGTTCTAGCCTTAATGATAGGAATGAGGCAGTGACAAGCCATGGAGGAATGGCAGCCCTCATAAGCAGGAGAAGATAAGGAAGAGGGTGTCACCTCCAGAGTCTCTGGGAGGAGCATGGCCCTGCTGATACTTTGATCATGGCCCAGGGATTCTGTCTCAAAAGTTCTGGCCTCCAAAAGTGTAAAAGAATAAATGTACGTTGTTTTAAACCACAATGTCCAAGGTAATTTATTACAGCAGCCTTAGTAAACAAATGGGCCCTGTTGAACAGAAATTGATACTTTTGAATTTTGGTGCTGTAGAAGATTCTTGAGAGTCCCTTAGACAGCAAGGAGATCAAACCAGTCAATCCTAAAGGACATCAACCCTGAATATTCATTGGAAGGACTGATGCTGAAGCTGAAGCTCCGATACTTTGGTCACCTGATGAAAAGAGCTGACTTATTGGAAAAGACCCTGATGCTGGGAAAAATTGAGGGCAGGAGGAAAATGGGGTGACAGAGGATGAGATGGTTGGATGACATCACTGACTCAATGGACATGAGTCTGAGTAAACTCCAGAAGATAGTGAAGGACAGAAAAGCCTGGCATGCTGCAATCCATGGGGTTGCAAAGAGTTGGACAGGACTTAGCAAACAAATAACATTAACAGGAATTTTACTTGGTCTCTTTCAAAATTCATAAAGTAAGACTCAAATACCAATGCACTTGCCCAAGGTCTTCAAGTCACATTAAAATATCTCCATGCTGTGATTAGAAATCCTCTACCCTCATTATGTATAGAAATACCACAGACTCGCAGCTTGAAGGTTAGTTATTTGGAAGCGAGGGGAGAGACTTCTACTGGCAAGCACTGGGGAGTCACCTGAATCACCATGAATACCTTGACAGTGGTTTGGAGGAATAAAGAAGAATCCTAACAATCCCTCCCAAAGGCTCATCTCTGAATCTTCTTCAGCTTATTTACCCAATATCCTGGTGGGTGTCCTGTGGATTTCCAAGGTCCTACAGCCTCCTGAAAATTGTTCTGACCCACTTAGAAAATGACCTGAATCCATACTACCTCAAAATACATTCACACTGCAGGTCATGCTTGAGAGGAGGAAGCAGATTTTCAACAAAAAAGAACTATTAATTTAGATAAACAGTCTACTCCTTTAGATTTACATTTTATAAATTTGCTTTTAAAAGAACATCATGCATTTTCTTTAAGCTTTTTAATTTGATTTTCTGTCTAATTCTAGATGAGGTTATTTATTACTCTTTTGCAAAAGAGACTATAATTTACAAGTCCTTATTTCCAGATGCTATATTTTTAAATGCAACAGAAATAGGCATCATAAAATGAATATTTATTCAAGTGTTTTTTTTTTCATTACATATAGGTAGTCATATATTTGGTAAAGCTAAATGCATTTTCAACTTTTTTGTTTTTATGTTATTTCCTTTTAAAAATGTCCACTGTCAGAAGGACTTTTATGCTAAAATGCAATCATTTATGTTATATATTCATTGGTCTCTGTTTAATAGTCTCACTTGTCAAGTGCAGTGATTTAAAAAAAAAAGTGAATTTCAAGAAAAGCTTAGGAAACATCTTTTGAAGCATTCAATTGATTTCTCTCACTCCATCTCCTCAACAGGAGATATATTGCTTTCTGAAAAGCAATAATATAATACTGATAACACTGTGAAATAGCTATAATGTTAAGAAGTCTCTTCCAATTACTACTTTCTGAAAGTCAAATGAAGTAAGATTCACTGTTTGTTCCTTAATTCATAAGAACAATCTGAGGAAAGACTTCAAAGTATAATAACTGATGAGTTTTTTACTAGAAAACAATCACATTTCATCATAGGTTCTATAAACCATCATCCCTGCAGATTAGGGGAACTATATATTACTGTTATTATGCCTAATTTTCCTTCTGGATATAGGTTTAGTATTGAAAACAAGTATATAATTAGGGACTTGTAACTTAGAAGCAGGATGTGCACTTCTAAGAAACTAATAGAACTATATGAATTTACTGCCAAAAAAAGAAGTTGATAATTCAAAAATCACAAAGATAAGATTGACAATAACAACAACTTTCAACCCATATTACACATGTGTTAACTATGCATCAGCTTCTGGGGAGAATGTGGCAACCAAGTTAATAAAAGTTAGATCAGCAAATCCTGCCCTCACCTTTCTGTCCTTCCAAGTATCATTGGAGAAAAGACAGTCAGTGGATATAAATTTATAGCAGTGCTACACAGAAGAAAATGTGCTATCAGAAGTAACTGCCAAAAAATATTAATTTCTCACTGAGAAGTGTGATTAGAAGTTAGGGATTTCCTTGGTGATTCACAGTTAAGAATCTGACTGCCAATACAGTATCAGTTCAGTTCAGTTCAGTTCAGTCGCTCAGTCATATCCGACCCTTTGCGACCCCATGAATCACAGTGTACACAGGTTCAATCCCTGGTCAGGGAAGATCCCACATGTTGTGTGGTAACCAAGCCCGTGTGCTGCAAATACTGAGCTCACACCCTACAACCTGTGCTCTGCAACGAGAAAAGACACCACAGTGAGAAGCACACACCCCTCAGTGAAGAGTAGCCCCACTTGCTGCAACTAGAGAAAGCCTGCACACAGCAATGACAACCGAAGCGCAGCCAAAACAAATACATAAATGAATAAATAAAATTTAAATTTCAAAAGGATAAAAATTATAACTAGATGGTAGAACAACAACAACAAAAAGATGTGTTGATCCTGAACGCTAAATATTTATGACAATGCTTGGCCCCAGTTTGGATGCCCTTTGCTTAAGCGTTTGGAAATTTTTCCCTACCAACAAAAGAGTTAAAGAAACAACATATTAAAATAAGAAAAAATAATATATACAAAAATAGTATGAGGATATTTATCCACAGTCAAGAAGAGGCTTTGATAAAAATTTTGATAAAAATTAAGAGGTTTTGAAATATATAAATAAACCTGTTTAAACTGAAATAAACCATTTAAAAACTCAGTATTTGAACCTAATAGCACAGAAGCAGGGCTGCAACTTAAGTCACTGGGCAGCAAATGTGAAATAAACATACTGTAAAATGAAAATGTCACAGATTATAAATATACTGAAGTCCCAACCTTTGTCTCAGAGCAGCTTGAGAATGCAATTACATGATATTATTATACATGTTTCAATGCCATTCTCCCAAATCTTCCCACCCTCTCCCTCTCCCTCAGAGTCCATAAGACTGATCTATATATCAGTGTCTCTTTTGCTGTCTCATACACAGGGTTATTGTTACCATCTTTCTAAATTCCATATATATGCGTTAGTATACCGTATTGGTGTTGTTCTTTCTGGCTTACTTCATTCTGTATAATAGGTTCCAGTTTCATCCACCTCATTAGAACTGATTCAAATGTATTCTTTTTAATGGCTGAATAATACTCCATTGTGTATATGTACCACTGCTTTCTTATCCATTCATCTGCTGATGGACATCTAGGTTGCTTCCATGCCCTGGCTATTGTAAACAGTGCTACTATGAACATTGGGGCACACGTGTCTCTTTCCCTTCTGGTTTCCTCAGTGTGTATGCCCAGCAGTGGGATTGCTGGATCATAAGGCAGTTCTATTTCCAGTTTTTTAAGGAATCTCCACACTGTTCTCCATAGTGGCTGTACTAGTTTGCATTCCCACCAACAGTGTAAGAGGGTTCCCTTTTCTCCACACCCTCTCCAGCATTTATTGCTTGTAGACTTTTGGATCACAGCCATTCTGACTGGTGTGAAATGGTACCTCATAGTGGTTTTGATTTGCATTTCTCTGATAATGAGTGATGTTGAGCATTTTTTCGTGTGTTTGTTAGCCATCTGTATGTCTTCTTTGGAGAAATGTCCATTTAGTTCTTTGGCCCATTTTTTGATTGGGTCATTTATTTTTCCGGAATTGAGCTGTAGGAGTTGCTTGTATATTTTTGAGATTAGTTGTTTGTCAGTTGCTTCATTTGCTATTATTTTCTCCCATTCTGAAGTCTGCCTTTTCACCTTGCTAATAGTTTCCTTTGTTGTGCAGAAGCTTTTAAGGTTAATTAGGTCCCATTTGTTTATTTTTGTTTTTATTTCCAATATTCTGGGAGGTGGGTCATAGAGTATCCTGCTGTGATGTATGTTGGAGAGTGTTTTACCTATGTTCTCCTCTAGGAGTTTTATAGTTTCTGGTCTTATGTTGAGATCTTTAATCCATTTTGAGTTTATTTTTGTGTATGGTGTTAGAAAGTGCTCTAGTTTCATTACAAGTGGTTGACCAGTTTTCCCAGCACTACTTGTTAAAGAGATTGTCTTTAATCCATTGTATATTCTTGCCTCCTTTGTCAAAGATAAGGTGTCCATATGTGCGTGGATTTATCTCTGGGCTTTCTATTTTGTTCCATTGATCAATATTTCTGTCTCTGTGCCAGTACCATACTGTCTTGATAACTGTGGCTTTGTAATAGAGCCTGAAGTCAGGTAGGTTGATTCCTCCACTTCCATCTTTCTTTCTCAAGATAGCTTTGGCTATTTGAGGTTTTTTGTATTTCCATACAAATTGTGAAATTATTTGTTCTAGCTCTGTGAAGAATACCGTTGGTAGCTTGATAGGGATTGCATTGAATCTATAAATTGCTTTGGGTAGTATACTCATTTTCACTATCTTGATTCTTCCAATCCATGAACATAATATCATGTATGAAACGAGTCGCCAGTCCAGGTTCGATGCACGATACTGGATGCTTGGGGCTGGTGCACTGGGACGACCCAGAGGGAGGGTATGGGGAGGGAGGAGGGAGGAGGGTTCAGGATGGGGAACACAGGTATACGTGTGGTGGATTTATTTCGATATTTGGCAAAACTAATACAATATTGTAAAGTTTAAAAAATAAAATTAAATTAAAAAAAAGAATGCAATTACAAAAAAAGATGTAGACATCATTAAAGTAATATCATAAGAAAGGGGACTTTCTTGGAACATAGTGAAAATAATGAAACACTTAGATACAAAATAGTAAAATGTACAAACTCCAATAATTAAAAATAAAAATCAAAATTTTTGAGAAAACAAAACAATAAAAACAGCAAACAGGTAACCTGTTAAATGAGGCAGATGTTATATCTGCCTCTTATTTATTTCCAGCATAAAGCAATATGATGGACCTAAACCCTTAGCTCTGAAGAAAAAAATAATTTTGAATATGGATCCTATGTTAAAGAAATGAAAATAACAAGTTTAAGGGTAAAATAAAGAGATTTCCCTAATTGAAGAACTAAAATATTGATAAAAGATATTTCTGTGAGAAAATATTGACAAGCAAACTAACAGGTAACTTATAATAAAAATAAAACTGGTTAATTAAACTTCAAAGGTTACCTTTTTTTCAACATAGAGTGAAAATGTTAAAAAGTGTACACAATATTATTGTGTGATTTCACAATATATAGAAGATTGCAGGGGGAAATGGGGGGAGTGAATGCTTCCAATATATGGGAAGAAACGATAAGAACTTAATAATGTTAAATATTCTTTTCAAAATAATTGAGGACAGAGGAAACTTTAGAGATAATAGTTCAACTTAGGGCACTGTATATGGTGATGATTTCACATGTGTATATTTCAATTCAAACTTAAAAATATATACATTAAATATATACAGACTGTATACCAATCACACCTCAATAAAAATATTTTAAAAAATAATTAAATCATTTTCCCACTGCATTGACCAATTACCCATTTTTTCTGTAAGCATAATAATTGGGATGTTTATTATGATAAGGGAATATATTTTCCAATAATCTTTTTGTCTAGAAATACAGGTAACAATCCATGGAAATTTTTAAAATGCTGATTTCACCTAGTTTTGCACAGTTTGGTCATTTAAGAGACAAAAAAATAAACAACCCAAGCAAGACCAGTTTATTTTGAAAAATCAATGGAGAAAATGTGCAGAAGTTATCAAAGAACATAAATTATATTTTTAAGTATAAACAAGTATATTTGTCAGGGGCTAAATCAGAAAATGGGAACATTTGATAGCCTCTAATATTCACCTAGCATTATTAAAAGGTCATTTTCTGGCTGTAGATCCCATAAAAATACTGTATTTTTTCTTTGTACATACTAAGTCGCTTCAGTCATGTCCAACTCTTTGTGGCCCCATGGACTGTAGTTCACCAGGCTCCTCTGTCCGTGGGATTCTCCAGACAAGAATAGCGGAGTGGGCAGCCATTCCCTTTTCAAAGGGATCTACCTGACCCAGGGATCAAACCCGTGTCTCTTATGTCTCCTGCATAAGCAGGCTGATTCTTTACCACTGTGCCACCTGTACAAGGATAAGGGACATATTGGTCCTCACTTCAGTTGTAACAATAGAACATGCTTGAAAGAAAAATTAAATTATAACTGTGAGGATATACATATATATATTTTCCCCCACAAATGAATATCCACATGGGAAGAGAAGTGGGCTCTTTCACAGAATGCCAGAGAGTGACCTAATATCTCGAGGGCAAAATTATCTCTTAGGAAGACAAAATTCAACCATGAACAGGAGGAGGTATAATTTAATAAAAATATGAAGGTAGAGTCTTAGTAAAGAATTTTGCATTTAGAAATAGCAAGAAAAAAAGAAATAGCAAGAAAGTTTGAAATCAGAAGCATGTTAAAATTTTTTAATTACTCATGTGTTTTCTTTTAAATGTTTGTGTTATCTGCAAACACAATCAAATATATTGTGGTTACATAATGGAAATAAAAATAGTAACAAAACATTGGTACTTTGGAAATCTATGCATACCTTAAGGGCATAAAATAAGCAGACAATTATTAAATATTAAATATTTTCTAGAACAATTACATGCTAACACATGTAATTGTGCCTTAAAAATGAAACTGGTTTAAAGGAACAGAATATGAAAAAGAATATATCCATGCATACTGAATCTCTTTGCTATGCAGAAATTAACACAACAGTGTAAATCTACTATACTTCAATAAAATATAAAAAAGAAACATGATTTATAAACAAAATCTATTCAACTATATATATATATATCAGAAAAAAACTGATCAGTGCTCCCACTATTGGGACTAGAATCTAGGCTAAATGATCAAGCCATTATTTTGTCAAATAATTAACACTAGCAAAGAAAATTGTTTTATCGATAAAATAAATGCAATATTACTATTGAATAGCTAAAATTTCCAGTGAGGTCTTATGATACTGGATGCCTGGGGCTGGTGCACTGGGACGACCCAGAGGGATGGTATGGGGAGGGAGGAGGGAGGAGGGTTCAGAATGGGGAACACATGTATACCTGTGGCAGATTCATTTTGATATATGGCAAAACCAATACAATATTGTAAAGTTAAATAAAATAAAATTTAAAAAATTATTTCTACTGTGTTAATTTTCCTTATTTAAATTCTATAGTCCTTGGTTTCTACAATAAATATGTGTTATTTCAATAATTCAATAAACAGAAGTAATTAATGGAAAAAAAAAGAAGACTGTAGACTTACAAAGATCAGTTCTAAAACTGGAGACTTTCCATTAAACTGCATATTTTTCTAAACACTATCAATGCACTGTTGACAGTTTTTATGACACTTTTCAAAATCTTAAAGAAATATAAAAAAACAGGGAAATATATATAAACTTAAAAATCTATAAACAAAGAGAACACCATCAAAAGAAAATAAGCATAGAGACACAAAAATAATTAGAAATATGGGAGACTATTAAAAGATATTAGCTTTGAAAAGGAAAGAGTAGTAATAAGAGAACCCTAAATGTCAGAATAGAGATGACAATCTGGTCCCATCACTTCATGGGAAATGGATAGGGAAACAGTGGAAACAGTGCCAGACTTTATTTTGGGGGGCTCCAAAATCACTGCAGATGGTGATTGCAGCCATGAAATTAAAAGACGCTTAATCCTTGGAAGGAAAGTTATGACCAACCTAGATAGCATATTCAAAAGCAGAGACATTACTTTGCCAACAAAGGTCCGTCTAGTCAAGACTATCGTTTTTCCAGTGGTCAGGTATGGATGTGAGGGTTGGACTGTGAAGAAAGCTGAGCACCGAAGAATTGATGCTTTTGAACTGTGGTGCTGGAGAAGACTCTTGCAAGTCCCTTGGACTGCAAGGAGATCCAACCAGTTCATCCTAAAGACCAGTTTTTGAACTGTGGTGCTGGAGAAGACTCTTGCAAGTCCCTTGGACTGCAAGGAGATCCAACCAGTTCATCCTAAAGACCAGTCCTGGGTGTTTTATTGGAAGGACTGATGCTGAGGCTGAAGCTCCAATACTTTGGCCACCTCATGTGAAGAGTTGACTCATTGGAAAAGATCCTGATTCTAGGAGGGATTGGGGGCAGGAGGAGAAGGGGACGACAGAGGATGAGATGGCTGGATGGCATCACCAACTCGATGCACGTGAGTTTGGGGGAACTCCGGGAGTTGGTGATGGACAGCGAGGCCTAGCGTGCTGCGATTCATGGGGTCATAAAGAGTCGGACACGACTGAGCAACTGAACTGAACTGAACTGATGGTCCAGAAACAGAGGATGAGATGGCCAGATGGCATCACTGACTCAATGGACATGAGTCTGAGCAAAATCTGAAAGATAGTGAGGGACAGAGAAGCCTAGAGTTCTGCAGGTCATGTGGTCACAGAGTCAGACACAACTTGGTAAATGAACAACACTTTTGACTACAACTTCCCTCTTAAAGTACCTAAACAAGCCAAACATGCTCACAAATATATTAATAACATCTGTCTGCATCCTCTTTTGTATCTAAATCCTACCAAATTTCTGTGTCTAATATTTATCCCACTTCATCCATAATCTCTCATAATTACTTTCCTTAATACCTACTGCACTTACTTACAATTTATAATTGTCATTATATATTTTTGCTAACTTTTAAATATGTTCTTACTTCCTCGAAAGTGCCGTATGTCACTGAAAAAAATACATCACAATTATTTTAAGAATTAGAATGTAACTCTAATCCTGTAATATGTAACTCTAATCCTGTATTCTCTGCAAGTGAAATTCTGTTTCTGGCTTACAAAATAAAGATTTGTGTCTAGATAACTTACTCAATGGACATGACTCTAACATTTTAAATTTCTATTTTTTTTTCTATACTCCAAATATCTGAAAAATGAAAAATGGAATTTCGGACTTGGAAGGAACATTACAATTCACCTAATTCAGCCTCTTTTGGCTATAGAAATGGCATAGCTGAAAATTCAATTTATATGATTTATTCATTTGTCCATCAAAAACTTATTGAAAGTTTTGTAGACATTATGCTAAGCATCAGGAAAATCAAGATGAATAAGTTTTTCAGGAATGTGCAGCAATGTGAAAGAAATGAAATAAGCATATGATTATTATAAAATTACTAAAGACACAAATAAAGCTTTGAATGGGAATTGTTGAATTACAAAGGGTAACCTGAAGGAGTCAGAACAATAATTCTGGAAATGTTTATGCTTGAACTGAATTATAAAAGACTTGTAAGAGGAAGACAGATTTAAAAAGTGAAATTCAAATTTTTGAGAACTCACATTCTACTGTTTATATACTCACTTAGGAGAAAAGGGGCATTGCCATCATTAATTCAATTGAAATTAAAACCCCCAAAGATTAAGTAGTTGTTGTATTTATAAACAACATGTTTAGATAGAACTCTGAAAAGATAAATATAAAAAAAAAAAGAATGTAAAATTCTAAAAACAGACTGGTTGTATACTTTTGGAAACACATCATGTTCTTTGGGCTGAAACAGATTAAAGAAGACCAGCAGAGTAATACATCTTGTAGAGGAGGACTCAGAAACAGTAGCATTTTAACCAGTCAATAAATCAAACCCTGGGCAAGTGCAACCCAGAGAGAATGCCAGTACTGAGATCCAGGTAGTCAGGCAGGTGAGGCTAGAGTCCTGATCAAGGTTGATGGGGCCTTGAGATTCAGTCAGGACTTTCAAATTAGAACAAGTAGCTAAAGTCTACTTTGTTAGACTTAAAGTACTTAATGTTGAAAAATGGGTGAAAAGCAGAGAATAGCAATGTGAACAATAAGGCTTTAACCTCTGGTCTTAAGGCACAGGCTCCTTCCTCTCAGATGTGATTCTCTTTACCCTGATGGATGTGGGTGATTAAAAATCATTAAGATCTGCATCTCTGAAGGTCAGAGCCCTAGGATGCCAAAGGAGGCATTGCAGCTGGGTCTGTTACATCAGTTCTGACAGGATGATACCCGAAAACATATAAATAAATAACCGGATATTTATTCCACGTAGGCTATAGATTCGAAAACTATCACTGACCTTCTAGCTTCACAAATAAATTTTATACTGAATGTGAATACTGTTGATTCATTTATTACTACTTCTGCCTAAGAGTTCTTTTCCAGCCAAGAAAAATTAAACAACATACCACTTGTGATTCCATCTGCACCTCCTGCTTTCTATCCAAGACAATCAGATTTCCCCAATAAAATCAAAGAAAGGTAGGAAGTTCAATTGTGGCTCAGAGTCTAAAAGAAGAGGCGCTTTAGTGATGACAATGAGATGACTGTGGAACAGAAACTCTTCAGCCTGTGAACGCAACCACAAGGTCTTCTGTGGACAGGTGTGTTCGTTCTACAGAAAGACAGTAAGATAAAGTGATATAAGCATGAATTCAAAGTAAGGAGCATTGCCTTCTAGTTCCAGCTCTACCACTGAGTCCTGGGACTCCATTTTCCAATCTGCAAAATAGAGTGTTTCAACGAAATGGCTATGAAGGGTCCCTTTCATTTGAGTATTTTATGAAGCGGATTTTTTGTTTAAAGATGGTGGAGTAAAGTCTTATTTATTTCCCTCTTTTGTACCCTACAAAACACAGCAGCAACAAGAAATACATAAAAGGATGAAGAGTTGCCTCAGTGTCAAACTGTGATAATACAGCATGGCTGGTGCTCTAATGGCCATCCCAGGCTGAGAGCTGGTGATGCTATCTCTGACCCCAAGCAGTTCTGCAGGGTATATACATTATCTGATCATAAGAGACATCCATACAAAGTAATTTTGATTCAAGGACAAAGTTTTTGGCAAAAGCTATTTTTTTCAAAATTCAGAAATTATCACAAATGAACCAATAGTAGACATCTGTCTTAAGACATTAAAAAGAAAAGAAAGTAAAGGACAAAATTAACAGGCAGATAATAGAAACCTCACAAGCATTCTCATTCAAAGAAAGAAAGAAGAGTTCATCAAAATATGAAAAAGATTATATGTAACATTAGGTATCTTCTAAAACATCAACTTAGAAGAGTTTAAGGAAAAATACAGAGTATTAAAAGCATCAGACAAACATCCTAGAAAGATATGTATAAGAAATTCAAGAGTTTAAACTGCATTGAAAGCCTCATGATAAGCATCAAACTAAAAATTAAAGCAAGTGATACAATAATTGGTATCAGGCTTGAGGAGAGCACAAGACATAAAATGGAGTAGGATGAACACATGAGAATATTTACCGATTATTTCCATCTAGTCAAGGCTATGGTTTTTCCAGTACTCATGTATGGATGTGAGAGTTGGACTATAAAGAAAGTTGAGCACCAAAGAATTGATGGTTTTGGAACTGGTGTTGGAGAAGATTCTTGAGAGTCCCTTGGACTGCAAGGAGGTCCAACCAGTCCATCCTAAAGGAAATCAGTCCTGGGTGTTCATTGGAAGGATTGATGCTGAAGCTGAAACTCCAATACTTTGGACACCTGATGCGAAGAGCTGACTCATTGTAAAAGACCCTGATGCTTGAAAGATTGAAGGCAGGAGGAAAAGGGGATGACAGAGGATGAGATGTCTGGATGGCATCACCAATTCAATGGACATGAGTTTGGGTAAACTCTAGGAGTTGGTGATGGACAGGGAGGCCTGGTGTGCTGTGGTCCATGGGGTCGCAAAGAGTCGGACGCAACTGAGTGACTGAACTATTTAATTACATAAACCAATAAATAAGATTTATCATGAATAACTAGTATTTCTATAGAATAAACAAAAATGAAAGAAAAATATTCATGTGTCTAAGAGAAAAAAAAAACATTTACTTAAATATTGTGTTATATTGAATGCCTTACTTTTATCAGAAAGGGAAAAAGAATGATCCAAGTAAAGGCAATGAATTTAATCATAAAGATGAAATCAAATGTGAGTTTAGGTAAAAATAATTAATAATGCATCACTGACATGTGGAAAATCAGACCTCAGAATTTCTGCAGCCACACTCTGCTGATCTACAGATGACAAAAAGGTAATTCTAACAAAAATCTGATAAAAATAATGAAGCATGTAATAAATATCAAGTGATAAATATCCAATAATAAATATCCAACGATCTTCCAGGTATGATGGGAAAATACAGATGCTTGCATCATACCAGAATCCAGAAAATAAAGCAGATACAAAAAACTATTAAAATTTTATATGAAGATCAATTCTCAGGACAGGATATTATTTGAAGCAAAGCAGAATGAATGCATTAAGAAAGATTTTTGTTAAGCATCAAATATGTTTAGGAAGGAACAGAAAGAAAATGTCTGAAAAAAGAACAGAATATAAAAGCCATGAACCTTTATATTTTAAAATCAACACTCTAGGTAACAAATCAGAAGATGTTAAAGTTAGAATAAATAATATATACTGATTTTCTCACTTTCTATAACAATAGCTTGCCATACTGAGTCTAATTTAAAATGCAAATTTGTAAATGATGCTAATATCTTATTTGTATTTTATTTTTTGGTTTGTGAAGAATATTTGCCAATTAATACCTCATGATAAAAAATACCAATTACTGTGTTTCCCTGGTGGCTCAGTGTTCAACCTGTTGGACACTGCCAATGCCAATCCAGACACAGGTTTGAGCCCTGATCCAGCAAGAATCTACATGCCATGGGACACCTAAGCCCATGTACCACAGCTAGTGAAGCCCTCATACCCTGGAGCAAGAGATGCCACTGCAATGAGAAGCCTGCACCCCTCAACTAGAGAGTAACACCTGCTTACCTAAACTAGAGGAAAGCCCACGTAGCGGTGAAGACCCAGCACAGCCAAAAACAAATAAAATTACTTTAAAAATAATCAATTACTAAAAATCCCAGGAAGAGTAGCCTCCTGATGCTAAGCTGTCAATTCTAGAGCTCCTTTATATTACTGACCACTTGAGGCATCAAGATCCTTTTCTTCTATAAATTGCCTACAACCCTTGGGGTTGCAATAAAACACTTTCAGTTTCAGACCTGTTTTAACATAAGTTTTAGGGTAAAGGGAAAAAAGTAAGGTGCCTGAGTTTCACCACTAACAGGTGTATTTGCTGTATGCTATCTTTCACATTTTATTACCTCTCTCTAGATCTCTGCATTCTACATTCAGCCATCATGAGTTATTTGTAACTCATCCATAACTCATGTTATTTGTAACTCCCTCTGCTTCTCCTATGTCCCTTGGAATCCCACTATCCTCACTTTGTCTGAATTAAGAGGTCAAACTCTAAACCCCCAGAATGCTGGAAGCTATGTGCATTGTTCTTAAGTGTAAGTATTCTTATTTATTTATTTTTGGTTAGACCATGTGGTCTTGAAGTGAGTTATCATACCCCTATATCAAACACAGTGCCTGAAGCAGTAACTGTCCCTTGACAAATACATAATAAAATTTTGCTACTTAAGCATATTTCTGAGGTTGATAAGTTACAATCTATGACTACAAAAGACTTTTAAAGTATTTAATACATTTATGTTCAATCTACATGATAGCATATATAAAATTCTGGGTTTGACCACTGCAGTTAATCACAGCCAATACTAAATGAAATTAGTGTACAATACTAAATAAATTTAATTTAATATTTCATACTGTAGGGGAGGAAAACTATTTTTTCCCTTTACTCTTGAGTTCTCACTTGAAACTCCTGTAATAAAAGGCAAATTAAAGAGAGAAAAACATACAGATGTTTATTAACATGTATATCTTATGAATACTAGAGAAATACCCAGAGGAAAAGAATATTTCAAAAAGACAACCCTCAGAATGGGATAAAATAATAGCAAGTGAAGCAACTGACAATTAATTTCCAAAACGTACAAGCAGCTCATACAACTCAACAGCAGAAAAACAAATAAAAGGTGGGAAAAAGACCTAAATAGACATTTCTCCAAAGAAGACTTACAGATGGCTAACAAACACATGAAAATATGTTCAACATCACTCATTATTTAAAAAATGCAAATCAAAACTACAATGAGATATCACCTCACACCAGTCAGAATGGCCATCATCAAAAAGTCTATAAATGATAAATGCTGGAGAGGGTGTGGAGAAAAGGGAATGCTCTTGCACTGTTGGTGGGAACGTAAATTGATACAGCCACTATGGAAGATGCTATGGGGATTCCTTAAAAAACTAGGAATAGTTTAAAAAACCCAGTTATCCCACTCCTAAGCATATATCCTGGGGAGACCAAAATTGAGAAAGACACATGTATCCCACTGTTCATTGCAGATCTATTTATAATAGCTAGAACATGGAAGCAACCCAGATGTCAATCAACAGATGAATGGATAAGGGAATTGTGGTACATATACACAATGGAATATTATTCAGCCATAAAAAGGAACGTTTGAGTCAGTTCTAATGAAGTGGATGAACCTAGAACCTATTATACAGAGTGAAATAAGTCAGAAAGAGAAAGATAAATATCATATTCTAACACATATATACAAAATCTAGAAAAATGGTACTGAAGAATGTATTTACAAGGCAGCAATGGAGAAACAGAGAATAGACTTACAGACATGGGGAGAGGGGAGGAGAGGGTGAGATGTATGGAGAAAGTAACATGGAAACTTATACTACCATATGTAAAACAGATACCAAGGGGAATTTGCTGTATGTTTCAGGAAACACAAACAGGGGCTCTGTATCAACCTAGAGGGGTGGGATGGGGAGGAAGATGGGAGGGAGGTTCAAAAGGGAGGGGATATATGTATACCTATGGCTGATTCATGTTGAGGTTTGACAGAAAACAACAAAATTCTGTAAAGCAATTATCCTTCAATGAAAAAATAAATAATTTTTGATAAAGAAGTATTTTAGAACTCTAGCTAAATACTAATATCATCACCTAAAGACAACAGGAAAAGGAAAAAGGATTTCTGGGGCTAGGGGAGGCAGTTACAGAGAGACTATCAGAAAAAGCATAGTAAATGAGGGTAATATTTGTTATACAGACTTAAGTCTTTGCTTTCTCCATTGATAAGGGTCCATAGTTTTCTCTAGGGAACAAATAGGTAAGTCTTTAGGGATAAAAATAACAGAAGCACTTCTTCCAGTGATGTCAAATCAGCCTGTGTCATACAAATCTTACAAACTCAAACTAGAAACCATAGATATATTTTTTCAAACTGTTACTTTAAGGCTGCCAAGGTCTGAGGATGCAGGATTCTGGACAGAAGGGAAGAAGAGGGGTTGCCCTGGACTTACTGACTTTCTCTTCCTTGAGGCATCCAACAATCCAACTGTGGTGTTGTAGAAGCCAAGATGCTGAACGACTTTTGCAATCTCTGAAAAGGTGGGATAACAGAAATTAAACGTAAGATCCATCAAGGGGGAAAGTGAGTTAGTCACTCAGTCATGTCTGACTCTGTGACTCCATGGACTGTAGCCCACCAGGCTCCTCTGTCCATGGAATTTCTCAGGCAAGAATACTGGAGTGGGTTGCCATGCCCTCCTCTAAGGGAGACGAGTACTCAGCGTTTAGCTTTTCATTTACAAGACATGGAGGAATAAACTGCTAATGTAATGGCAGCCTATAAATAGACGAGCTCTCCTAAAGACTGAAATCACAACAAAGATGAGCTCAATAACTGACTGAATTATGGTAATCTTCCCATAACTTATATAAAGCCCCAGAGATTGGAAACTGAAGATAGCTGTCAGTAATCTCACTAGACCTGGAAGAAAGATGGAGTTCATGGAATTCAGGGCTTGCAGAGATGGGGCATTTTTGATGAAGACAATAGTCTTCAGATATACTCAAGGAGATGCAAGCAACTCCCCAAACGACTGATATCTGGCTTTAAATAAGCTGAATTTCATATTGGATGAGATGGACCATATTGAAATGCCTGTGAGAAACAAAACAAAACCTCAATAAAAGAAGATAATCCAATATATTACATGATTTCTGGAAAGTCCAGAAATCAATTTTAAAATTGAGTAAGAAGAGATAAAAATAAATAGGATTAGTATAATGATAATAATAAAGATGAAGATTTTTTAAAAAAAGACAAAAAATAGATCCAGATGAAAGCTTGGAATTTTGAGACATAGTCTTTAAGCTAAGTTAAATTAGTATTTAAAAACAATAGAGGTGAAGTTGGAATTTTTTTAAATCAGGAAGTTGGGTTATATAAAATGATTTTAGAAAACTGGAGAATGAAAAACATGCTGTAAGTGAAATTAGTAATTAAAGAGCTAGATTAGAAAGCAGATGAGACATAGTGAAATACAAGTTTGGATATGTGAATAACAAGTCAAATATAAATATCCAGAGAGGAGAAAACAGAAAAAGGTTTACCATGAACAGGTCTAACATACATATAATTGGACTCCTAGCAGGATAAACAGAATGAGATAAAAAAATTATCTGAAAAATAATAGCTGATGATTCCAAAACTAGTCAATTATACAATTCAAAGATTTAAGGAAATTTTCAAACTCTAAATAGAATATATATAGTGAAAATAACACATATTATAGGAAAACATTTAAAATGTCAAAAAGAAAATATTATAAGCAACTAGATATGTTTAAAAATAATAAGAAGAAGAATTGACTCAGCAACATAAATGAGAGGAAAACAAGGCCATGGGATGACTTCTTTTTCAAGAGCTGAAATAAAAATAACAATTGAAACCAACAAAGAATTATACAAGTAGAAAAAAAAAGAAAAAGAAAAAAACCTGCAAAAATTAAGGCAAAATAGAAAAAATTGGGGGGCAAAAAAATACTGAGAGTCTTCAACAGCAGCAGATTTTGGGAGGGGTTTCAGGATGGGGAACACGTATACACCCATGGCGGATTCATGTTGATGTATGGCAAAACCAATACAATATTGTAAAGTAATTAGCCTCCAATTAAAATAAATAAATTTAAATTTTAAAAAATGCAAAAGAAGTTTTGAAAGTAAAAGTATGTTAAAACTGATGAGTTGGACTTCATTGAAATTAAAAGCTTCTGTTCTAAGATAATGCCAAGAGACTGAGAAAATAAGCCACAGATCAGGAGAAAAATTTTGCCACGGTCTATTAAAGGACTCATCTCAAATGTACAAAATATCTTTAAACCTCAACAGGAAAACCAACAACCTGAATAAAAAATGGACAAAAGACCTGAACTGAAGAAGATAAACAGATGGCAAATAAGTGAAATAAGCATATGAAAAGGTGCTGTACAACATAGGTAACAGGGAAATGAAACTTTAAAAAATGAGATATTATTACACATCTATTAGAAAAGTAAATAATACAGAACATTGACAGTGCCAAATGCTGGTAAGGATGTGGAGCAATCACATCTTGGTATTTACTCAAAGCAGAAAATTTAGGTCCACAAAAAAACTTGCACATGGTTGGGTTCAGTAACTTTATTCATAATTGTAACAATTTGGAAATAATCAAGATGGCCTATGGTAGGTGAATACATGAACTGTGGTACATTCAGACAATGACATGTTATTCAATACTAAAAGCAACTGAAACATTAAGCCATGAAAAGACAAGGAAAAACCTTAAATTGACATTTTTAAGTGAAAGAAGCTAGATTAAAAGATTGCATACTATATAGTTTCAAGGATATGACATTAAGTAGAAATATCAGGATTTCCAGGAGGAGTGGGAAGAATTTATATGCAGAATCTTTAGGGCAATAAATACACTTCATGTGATACTATAATGATGGGTACATGTCACACATTTGTGCAAGTTCATAGAATGCACAACCCCAAGAATGAATATTAATGTAAATTATGAACTTTGGATTATTTTAATGTGTCAATATAGGTTCATCAGTTTTAACAAAGGTGCCACAGTGGTGGGGGACTTTAAAATGGATAAGGCTACGGACACATGGCAAAATGAAAAAATATGATGCATATGTGTATGTCTATATATATATATATATATATATATATGCATGTGTGTGTGTGTGTGTGTGTGTATACAGTTAGTCACTCAGTCATGTCAGACTCTTTGCAACCCCATGGAGTGTAACCCACCAGAATCTTCTGTCCATGAAATTTCCCAGGCAAGAATACTAGAATGGGTATTCTAATATCCATACCCCAGGGTATCTTCTTGACCCAGGGATTGAACCTGGGTCTCATATTTCAAGCAGAACTTTCAGGGAAGCTAGAACTGGGGCGGGGGTGGGGGGGGTGAGGGGTGGGGGGGTGGGAGGGCTTCCCTAGGGGCTTAGTGGTGAAGAATTTGCCTACAATGCAGGAGACATGGGAGATGTGTGTTTGATCCCTGGGTCAGGAAGATCCCCTGGAGGAGAAAATGGCAAGCCACTGAAGTATTCTTACCTAGAAACATACCATGGACAGAGGAAGTTGCTGGGCTGCAACCCTAGGGTTACAAAGAGTTGGATGTGACTGAGCACACACGCATGTATACACAGAGAGAGTGAGAGAAAGAAATGAAAGAGTAAGACAATCAGAGAGATAGAGGAAGACAAAGAACAATTAAGGAACTAGTTCATGAAATTATGTAGATACAAGTCCAAAATCTGCATGATGTTGGATTTCAGGCTTGTGGGCTAAAGATGCAGGGAAGACTTGTTCAGGTCTTTACATAGCCTAATTAACTGAATTCTCTTCTTCAAGAAGGTCAATTATTTTAAGATCTTTCACTGATTATAGAGGCCCACCACATTATAGAGAGCAATCTGCTTTCCTTAATATCTACTGATTTAAATGTTAGTTCCACAAAAACAACAGAAAAACCTTCAGCAAAACATCTAGAGTAATATTTAACCCACAGGCTGAATATTCCTGATTATCCTCCTTAATCATCCTGTAATTTCACCATTATGGTATTAGCCATATTCAGATGTTCTGTTCTTCACTGCTAGAGTGTATTCTGCATGCGAGAGTCTACCTGATCTGTTTCATTGTTGCTGCCCCATTATCAGAAAGTTCAGTGAAAGTGTTAGTCACTCAAGTGTGTCCAACTCTTTGTGACCCCACGGACTGCAGCCCACCAGGCTCCTCTGTTCATGGAATTCTCCAGGCACTTGGCAAATACTTAATACTTACATTTAAAGTGAAAAAATCAAAAATTGCATATCAGAGATACTCAAAAGAAAAACTTAGAATGTTTGGTCATTGAGACAGGTGGCATATAAAAATTAATTCCAATCATCAGGTCATATAACTGTGGGTACTAATAGCATATAAAAAGCTGGTTGAAGACCAGATGTAGCTACTAAGGTTTTAGCTGGATACCAGGGAGGAAAAAATCAAGGATATCTGAAAGTATAAAAGGTGATTACTGAGTAAAGGATGGGACAAGATATGTAAGGGTAATTGTAAAGGTTACAAGACAGGTGGAATTTCCAAGAGGGCTACACAAATAAGATGCTACCAAATAAATCACTCAATTGTAGAAAGTGTGCACTGTGCTTATTTTGATTTTTATCATTTTTATTAATAATGCAGTTGATACACTCTAAGTCAGAGTGATAGAAGCAGAGATACAGAGGAAAGTGAAAGAGAACTTGGAAATCGTAAGAGTGTAAGTCATTTATTCCAGTTTACGCAGCTAATATGTGGCAGAGCAGACACAGGTGCTTTGGCATCAGCATCTGTCTTAGCCTGCTGTCTCTTTAGACTCATGCTCACATTTAGGGGATGAGTTCAGAGAAAAAAAACACTGAGAAATTATTGCATACCTAGCCAAGATAATATAATATTACAGACAAGATAAAGTTCTCAATAAAAGCCAGTCAGTGATGCCACAGAAGTGTAAGGAAGAGGAGGACTGAGTAAGAAATCATGTGGTTCCCTTTAATTTTAACAGCTGCAGTTTAATAAAAAACTGAAATAAATGAGGTACCTTAAGTTTAGAAAAGGTATCTTCTAAGATATTAATTATTCTTCCTCTCTGTTCTCTGAACTGAAATAATTAGCTTTCATTAGCCTTTTTCCTGTTTGTCATTTTGACTTTTAGATCTCAAGGGCATCGTCTTCTTGGTTGTTCTTTCAAGTATCTGTTATAATGGTAACCATCTGCTATTTAGAGCACTTCTAATGACATAATAGTCTCTTTGCTGCCAGTCAATTAAAATAAACAAGAAGGAAATTCTGGTCTTTTCCAGGCTGCCAGAATATTATTCTAAAATTTGGCATTTATATTATCCAGAAAAAAGAAATGAAGAATGTTCCAAACAATCTGCATGCTAAGTTGCTTCAGTCCTGTCCAACTCTTTGTGACCTTATGGACGGTAGCCTCCCAGGCTCCTCTGTCCACGAGATTCCCCAGGCGTGAACAGTGGAGTGAGTGGGCTGCCATGCCCTCCTCCAGGGCACCTCCCAACCCAAAGATCAAACCCGCATCATTTGTGTCTCCTGCATTGGCAAGCAGGTTCTTTATCACTAGCACCACCTGGGAAGCCCAAGATCATTTTTTTTTTTTTACCTGATAATTTCACTTTTAAAGTGTTTATTAAATACAGAACATCAAATTTTGCTTATCTCTGGACCTCCTTCATGTATGTCAGGTTTTTGTTGGGATCATTTAAAGTCTCAAGTGTTCATAGGCTCAATGCAAGAAAAAGGTTGCATAGATTTGGACTGGTTTCCATCCGTTGGTTCCCGCTTAAGAAATAGTTCAGCTGAAGGTCAGTTAAAAGTGTGAAAAGAAGCTGTAAAATGAAGTGCTCCACAGTTCACAGGTCAACAGTTTTCAGTGTCTGAATGATTGACCTCCACTCACCAACAAAAATTGCCCATAAAAAACATAATATAAATGACATAAGAGTGAGAAAAACCCTATTAAGTGATGCAGAAGTAAGAACATACTAAATTAAAGGAAGAAATCTGAAGATCTTTTCTATTACCCAAATTACTCTTCTGGTGAAGAATAGAAAATTGCATAAAAACTCAGTTTGGAAGTAGTCTATAGTTTCACGGTATTTTTTTTTTCTCTATATAAGTTTATACCTAAATACCTAAAGTCTTATATTCATCCAAGCAAGGCTGTATTTTCTTAAAAATCTTCAGTACCCATCTTCATTGCTAATTCCTCTGATCTGTTATCAGTCGGCATCTTGTTAAACCTTCTGAAATATTTCACTCCTCCGACCACATTCTGCATGTTATTTTTTTTTCTTTCACACTGTTATTCTAGAAATCTTTTCTCAATTTTTTTTGCCTAATAATGCACTGCTCTTGTATCTGCAATTATTAATTATAAGCCCACTTTACTGGCTCTTCTCTTGCCGCCAGATTAAAAAATAATAAGGGGAGAAAAGAAAAACAAACCTCTAGGCACAATTTTCAGCTCTTTTTTTCTTGATTTACTTGGTCACTTAGACTATTTAAATCACAGGACAGCTTTGCAGACCAACTCTCTGACATGACTCTTAATTCTTCAATCCTTAACACACAAAGCACTCTGCTAAATCTCTTTCTGTGGCTCTTTTTAGAGGAATTTGTGGTTCTCTTTCTAGCCTATTCACTCTGATATCTGCTCACTTTTCTATAACAAATTCTGCTCCTTCAAAACACAACATAATGCACATACTCTTTGAAGGATTCTGCTACTTCATGGGAAAAAACTACTTCAGTTTATCTGTTCAGAGAGTATATAACTATGTTCAGCACCCACTGCCCTCAATTGTGATTTTTAATTTTTTTTAATGTTTCTACCATATTACATGGTAAACAGAGAGAAGAGCCCGAGTCTTATCATCTTTATCTTTGCCATTGGGTTTAGCCTTACTCTTTCAACACAGAGAGCCCTTAGTAAATGCTAGTTGTTTTTCTTTGACAATTGCATTTTAAATCTCCCTAAAACATTATGAGAAACAACAAATAAACTGCCATGATGTTAGTGTCTTTAAACAGGGAAGTGCAAGAATAAATTCACTTTACATTTTTTTTCCTCTTAAGAAAATATATTTAATTTTAGGCTTTCATTGTGAGATCTATATTTAGTGTTTTCTCTGGGACTAGATGCTCTCCCTGTAAAACAATCGGCTTTTTCTGAAGAGTGTAAATGAAAATTGGTAGGTTTTTTTTTTTTTGGCAATATGAATACATTTTTAAACATATTAAAATAACTTAGGCTTATATTGAAGATATATCATTAATCTTAATAGTCTCAAATATGTTCTTGGTATATTGGATTTTTTGTATGTTGTTTAATTAGAACATGAACAAACTTTTATTTTTAATGCACATATTTTATACACATTCTTTCAGTACTACTCCAAAGACTCATCATCTTTTCCAGAAATTTTCCTATTTTAATTGCTTGTCTTCTGTTTCTTAATCTTTGGCTGTTTTTTCAACTTTGAAAACATAGAGGTGCAGGATAATTAGCTGGAAGTTCAGTTCAGTTAGTTGCTTAGTCATGTCTGACTCTTTGTGACCCCATGGACTGCAGCATGCCAGACTTCAATGTCCATCACCAACTCCAAGAGCTAGTTAAAACTTATGTCCATTGATTCTGTGATGCCATTCAACCATCTCATCCTCTGTCGTCCCCTTCTCCTCCTGCCTTCAATCTTTCCCAGCATAAGGGTCTTTTCAAATGAGTCACCTCCTCACATCACATGGCCAAAGTATTGGAGTTTCAGCTTCAGCATCATTACTTCCAATGAATATTCAGTACTGATTTCCTTTAGGATGGACTCATTGGATCTCCTTGTTGTCCAAGGGACTCTCAAAAGTCTTCTCCAGCACCACAGTTCAACAGCATCAATTCCTCGGTGCTCAGTTTTCTTTATAGCCCAACTCTCACATCCATACATGACTACTGGAAAAATCATAGCTTTGAATAGATGGACCTTTGTTGGCAAAGCAATGTCTCTGCTTTATAACATGTTGTCTAATTTGGTCATAGCTTTTCTTCCAAAGAGAAAACCTCTTTTAATTTCATGGCTGCACTTACCATCTGCAGTGATTATGGAACCCGAGGAAATATTCTTTCACTGTTTCCATTGTTTCCCTATCTATTTGCCATGAAGTGATGGACCAGATGCCATGATCTTAGTTTTCTGTATGTTGAATATTAGGCCAGCTTTTTCACTCTCCTCTTTCACTTTCATCAAGAGGTTCTATAGTTCTTCACTTTCTGTCATAAGGGTGGTATCATCTGCATGTCTGAGGTTACTGATATTTCTCCCAGCAGTCTTGATCCCAGCTTGTACTTCATCCAGCCAGCATTTTGCATGATGTGTTCTGCATATAAGTTAAATAAGCAAGGTGACAATATACAGCCTTTATGTATGCTTTTCCCTATTTGGAACTAGTATGTTGTTCTGTGTCCAGTTATAACCGTTGCTTCTTAACTTGCATACAGATTTCTCAGGAGGCAAGTAAGGCAATCTGGTATTCCCATCTCTTTAAGAATTTTCGTCAGTTTGTTGTGATCCATGCAGGAAAAGGTTTTGGCTAGTCAATAAAGCAGAAGTAGATGTGTTTCTGGAACTCTTTTGCTTTTCCTGTGATCCAAAATTTATCAGCACCTTGATCTCTGGTTCCTCTGCCTTTTTGAAATCCAGCTTGAAAACTGGAAGTGCATAGTTCAAGTAATGTTGAACTCCAGTTTGGATAATTTTGAGTATTACTTTGCTAGCCTGTGAGAATAGTGCAATTGTCAGGTAGTTTGAACATTCTTTGGCATTGCCTTTCTCAAGGACTGGAATGAAAACTGACCTTTTCCAGCCATGTGGCCACTGCTGAGATTTCTAAATTTGCTGGCATACTGAGTGCAGCACTTTCACAGCATTATCTTTTTGGATTTGAAATAGTTCAACTGGAATTCCATCACCTCCACTAGCTTTGTTCATAGTGATGCTTCCTAAGGCCCACTTGACTTCACATTCCAGGACATCTGGCTCTGGGTGAGTGATCACACCATCTTGGTTATCTGGGTCATAAAATTGTTTTTGAATAGTTCTTCTCTGTATCCTTGCCGCCTCTCCTTAATATCTTTTTCTTCTGTTACGTCCATAGAGTTTCTGTCCTTTATTGTGCCCATTTTTGCATGCAATGTTCCCTTGGTATCTCTAATTTTCTTCAAGTGATCTCTAATCTGTCCCATTCTATTGTTTTCCTCTGTTTCTTTGTACTGATCACTGAGGAAGGCTTTCTTATCTCTCCTTGCAATTCTTTGTAATTCTGCATTTAAATGGGTATAGCTTTCCTTTTCTCCTTTGCCTTTAGCTTCTCTTCTTTTCTCAGCTATTTCTAAGGCCTCCTCAGACAACCATTTTGGGTTTATCCATTTCTTTCTCTTGGGGATGGTCTTGATCACTGCCTCCTGTACAATGTCACGAACCTCCATCCACAGTTCTTCAGGCACTCTATCAGATCTAATCCCTTAAATCTATTTGTTACTTCCACTGTATAATTTTAATGGATTTGATTTAGGTCATACATGAATGGTCTAGTTTTTTTCCCTACTTTCTTCAATTTAAGTCTGAATTTGACAATAAGGAGTTCATGATCTGAGTCACAGTCAGTTCCTGATCTTGTTTTCACAGCTTCTCCATCTTTGGCTGCAAAAAATATAATCAATCTGATTTTGGTATTGACCATCTCATCATGTCCATGTGTAGAGTCTTCTCTTGTGTTGTTGGAAGAAGGTATTTGCTATGACCAGTGCATTCTCCTGGCAAAACTCTGTTAGCCTTTGCCCTGTTTCATTTTGTACTCCAAGGCCAAATTTACATGTTACCAGGAATCTCTTGACTTCCTACTTTTGCATTCTAGTGCCCTATAATGAAAAGGATGCCTTTTTTTAGGTGTTAGTTCTAGAAGGTCTTGTAGATCTTCATAGAACCATTCAACTTCAGCTTCTTCCACATTACTGTTTGGGGCATAGCCTTGGATTACTGTGATATTGAATAGTTTGCCTTGGAAATGAATAGAGATCATCCTGTCGTTTTTGAGATTGCATCCAAGTACTTCATTTTGGACTCTTGTTGACTATGATGGCTACTCCATTTCCTCTAAGGGATTCTTGCCCATAGTAGTAGATATAATGGTCATCTGAGTTAAATTCACCCATTGCAGTCCATTTTAGTTTGCTGACTCCTAAAATGTTGATGTTCACTCTTGCCATCTCCTGTTTCACCACTTCCAGTTTACCTTGATTCATGGACCTAACATTACATGTTCCTTTGCAATAAATATTGCTCTTTACAACATTGGACTTTACTTCCATCATCAGTCACATCCACTACTGGATGTTGTTTTTGCTTTGGCTCTGTCTCTTCAGTCTTTTGGGGGTTATTTCTCTACTCTTCTCCAGTAGTATATTTGGCACCTACCAACATGGGGAGTTCATCTTTCATTATCATATATTTTTGCATTTTCATAGTGTTCATAGGGTGCTCAAGGCAAGAATAGTGAAGTGATTTTCCATTCCCTTCTCCAATGGACCACATTTTGTCAGAACTCTCCACCATTACCCATCCATCTTGGGTGAACTTACATGGCATGGCTCATAGTTTCATTGAGTTAGACAAGATTGTGGTCCATGTGATCAGATTGATTAGTTTTATGCCATTGTGGTTTTCATTCTGTCTGCCCTATGAGTGATAAGGATAAGAAGCTTATGGAAGCTTCCTGATTGGAAAGACTGACTGTGGAAGAAACTTGGTCTTGTTCTGATGGTCAGGGCCATGCTCAGTAAATCTTTAATCCAATTTTCTGTTGATGGGTGGGGTTATGTTCCCTCCCTGTTATTTGACCTGAGACCAAACAATGGGGAAGGTAATGAAGATAATGGAGACCTCCTTCAAAACGTCTTGTGCAAGCGCTGCCACACTCAGTGCCCCTGACCCTGCAGCAGGCCACCACTGACCCAAGCCTCCACCAGAGACTCCTGGACACTCACAGGAGAGTCTGGATCAGTGCCTTGTGGGGTTACTGCTCCTTTCTCCTGGGTCCTGGTGCACACAGGCTTTTGTTTGAGCCCTCAAGAGTCTGTTTCCCTCGTCTTTGTAAGTTCCTGTGGGTCTATGGTGGGATTAATGGTGACCTCTTCCAAAAGGGCTTATGCCAAACCCAGGTCTGGGGCACCCAGAGCCCCTTCCCCTGAGACAGGCCACTGCTGACCTGTACCTCCACAGGAGACACTCCAACACTCAAAGGCAGGTCTGGCTCAGTCTCTGTGGGGTCTCCTGGTGTGCACAAGCTTTTCTTTGAGCCTCTAAGCATCTCTGGCAGGTATAGGGTTTGATTCTAAACATGATTTTGCTTCTCCTACCATATTTCTGGGGCTTCTCCTTTGCCCTTGGACATTGGGTATCTTTTTTTTCGGTGGGATCCAACATTCTCCTGTCAGTGGTTGTTTGGCAGCAAGTTGTAATTTGGAGTTCTCATGGGAGATGAGTGCACATCCTTCTACTCCACCATCTTGTGAAATATTTTCTCAGCCTTTTGGCTAAGATCAAGTGTAGTATCTGTTCTTATCAGTTTAATTAGGTGGAAAGCTGTCTATAAAATATCTTGATTGTTGAATGGAATTCCATGGGTCTGATCCATTTTCACAGGAGATCAATTTAAATATAAGCATGCTTTCTCAAAAGTGTCATTTACTGACATCTAAATTCACCAAATTCAATAATTGTATTTAAAAATGAATCATATTGCGTGTCTTTAAAGCTTATTTCATGGCAATGGTTTTACCAAAATCAGAAAGACTAAAATGTGATTAGTTTGGTTATTTTTCTGTGATGTGGCTTTTATTCTGTCTATTCTCTGATGGATGAGGACAAGAAGCTTATGGACGTGTATTAATGGGAGGGAAGGCTTGTGGGGAAAACCGGGTCTTGTTTTGATGGGTAAGGCCATGCTCAGTAAATCTTTAATCCAATGTTCTATTGATGAGTGTGGCTGTGTTTCCTCCCTGTAGTTTCAGTTCAGTTCAGTTGCTCAGTCGTGTCCGACTCTTTGCGACCCCATGAATCGCAGCAAGCCAGTCCTCCCTGTCCATCACCAATGCCCAGAGTTCACTCAGACTCACGTCCATTGAGTCAGTGATGCCATCCAGCCATCTCATCCTCTGTCGTTCCCTTCTCTTCCTGCCCCCAATCCCTTCCAGCATCAGAGTCTTTTCCAATGAGTCAAGTCTTTGCATGAGGTGGCCAAAGTACTGGAGTTTCAGCTTTAGCATCATTCCTTCCAAAGAAATCCCAGGGCTGATCTCCTCAGAATGGACTAGTTGGATCTACTTGCAGTCCAAGGCACTCTCAAGAGTCTTCTCCAACACCACAGTAGTTTAGCTGAGGCCAAAAGATGTTAGGGGTCATGGCAACCTCCTCCAAAAGGAGGTATGCCAGGGAGCTGCACCTTCCAGGACTGCTCCTGTCAGTTTCTCTGACCCTATGGCAGGTCACCATAGACCCACACCTCCACTGGAGACTCCCAAACACTCATAGGCATGTCTGCTTCTGTCTCTTATGGGGTGACTGCTCCTTTCCCCTGTGTCTCGGTGCCCTCCAAGAGTCTCTGTTTCCCCAGTCCTGTGGAAGTTCTGTAATCAAATCCTGCTGACCTTCAAAGTCAGATTCCCTGGGGATTCTCAGTCCCTTTGCCAGATCCCCAGGGGACTGGGAAGTCTGTTGTGGAGCCTAGAACTTTTGCAACAGTGTGAGAACATCTATGGTATAATGGTTCTCCAGTTTGTGTATTGCCCACTCAGCATCTCTATAGTGGGGATAATGGTGACCTCCTCCATGAGGACTTAAGCCACACACCATGCCTCTCAGGACTGCTGCTGCCAGAGCTTCCATCTCTAAGGCAAACTGGTGACCTCTACCTCTGCAGGAGACCCTCAAACAGTGAAAGGCCCAGGGACCCATAAATATTCCTGGGATTTAATTTGTCCCCAGGAAACATGTATGGAACAAATACATGAATGATGATATTTTTCTATTGTGGTTTACTTTTTTTTTTTTTTTAAGGAAATTATATTAGATGACAACTTTTCTGCTTTAATAGTCTTCTTTTTAAAATGTTGTTAAATTTATAACAATGCACCAAAGATTGCTTCAGTGCTTTTTAAAATCCAAATGTCTAGAAATTATTATCTTAGAGGGCAATTTTTTGAATGTGATCACAAAAATTCTTAAGAATTTTTAATTCCACTCCCATCTCACCCAAACTTTACTCTCTTCTGTAATGAAAAAACTACCTTAATGACTGAATATAGGATTCAGTCTGATGCAAAATTCTGACCCAGGAAAACGAAAGGAACTAATCAAGTCAAAGCCATGGCTTTGACTTCTAATCACATGGCTGGTTCTCTTAACATCAGCCCCCATCTTTAGACTGTTTTATCCAAAAGTCACCTGATTAACATTCAGTTCAGTTGCTCAGTCGTGTCCGACCCTTTGCAACCCCATGAACCACAGCACGCCAGGCCTCTTTGTCTGTCACCAATTCCCGGAGTCCACCCAAACCCATGTCTGTTGAGTTGGTGATGCCATCCAACCATCTCATCCTATATCGTCCCCTTCTCCTCCTGCCCACAATCTTTCCCAGCATCAGGGTCTTTTCCAATGAGTCAGCTCTTCGCATGAGATGGCTAAAGTATTGGAATTTCAGTCCTTTAGAATGGACAGATTGGATATCCTTGCAGTCCAAGGGACTCTCAAGAGTCTTCTCCAACACCACAGTTCATAAGCATCAATTCTTTAGTACTCAGTTTTCTTTATAGTCCAATTCTCACATCCATACATGACTACTGGAAAAACCATAGCCTTAACTAGACGAACTTTATTGACAAAGTAATGTCTCTGCTTTTTAATATGCTGTCTAGGTTGGTCATAACTTTCCTTCCAAGGAGCAAGTGTCTTTTAATTTCATGGCTGCAATCACCATCTGCAGTGATTTTGGAGCCCCCAAAAATAAAGTCTGACACTGTTTCCCCATCTATTTCCCATGAAGTGATGGGACCGAATGCCACAATCTTAGTTTTCTGAATGGTGAGCTTTAAGCCAACTTCTTCACTCTCCTCTTTCACTTTCATCAAGAGGCCCTTTAGTTCTTCTCCACTTTCTTGCATAAGGGTGGTGTCATCTGCATGTCTGAGATTATTGATATTTCTCCCTGTGATCTTGATTCCAGCTTGTGCTTCCTCCAGCCCAGTGTTTCTCATGATGTACTCTGCATAGAAGTTAAATAAGCAGGGTGACAATATACAGCCTTGATGAACTCCTTTTCCTATTTGGAACCAGTCTATTGTTCCATGTCCAGTTCTAACTGTTGCTTCCTGACCTGCATACAGATTTCTCAAGAGGCAGGTTAGGTGGTCTGGTATTCCCATCTCTTTCAGAATTTTCTACAGTTTGTTGTGATTCACACAGTCAAAGGCTTTGGCATAGTCAATAAAGCAGAAATAGATGTTTTCTTGGAACTCTCTTGCTTCTTCCATGATCCAGAGGATGTTGGCAATTTGATCTCTGGTTCCTCTGCCTTTTCTGAAACCAGCTTGAACATCTGGAATTTCACAGTTCACGTATTGCTGAAGCGTGGCTTGTAGAATTTTAAGCATTACTTTACTAGCGTGTGAGATGAGTGATTAACATAAGACAACTTAATATGTCTCTCACACTTAGAAAACTGCAAGACTTTAGGAGCTCTTTGCCAGGAACAGGGCTGGAGACTAAATATCTATTTCTTATTATAAATTACAATATCATAGCACCCCTATCTTCTCCTCAAATATTTTACAATAACACTGTTATGAAAAGTTTTTCAAGAATGTCAGTTACATGATTAGTTGTGCTGATCAGGGCACCCTTTAAATAGAGATTTAGATGTATTTATTTTAAAAAAAAAGAAGAAGAAGTATTCCCTCCATCTTTAGGATGCAAATGTCCAAATCTATACCTAAGAACAATATAGTTATGAATATCTACAGCCTCAGTTAGGAAATGTGAATATCATCATAGAAATTATATGGAAAATAATGCCTAGCTTTGTGTTTCATGGCATTTACAATGAAAAAAATTGAAAGATAAGTTTGAAATATGCACTGGAGCTAGCACAAATTCTTTGGTTGTGGTAGAGTGTTTCAAACATTTTGCAAGGAAATCAACATACTTCATAAGTATATTTTTTAAAACTTTCTCTTGTTTTATATTTTGTGAGTGCCCATAAGGGAAGTGTGCAATGACATTAAGAGTCTATGTGGATGGTCCCTGCTGACCAGCATTTCTGCTCTGGCAACTTCACCATCACTCTTTGAGTGTGTGTGTGTGTGTGTGTGTGTGTGTGTGTGTGTGCATGTGTGTGTTTCAACAAGTAATATTAAGAATTTATGTTAAAAAATGGAAAAAAAAAGGAAAAATAATATTGACATACTCAATATATTTGTCATTACATGATAAAGTCATAAAAAATTGGATTCTTGTCTTTTTTATTTCCTTGTTTTCTTTTCAGATTAATTATTTTATATATATCAGCCTATTAACAGTGTTTTAAAGTTTCAGGTTGTCATGTTGCATGCTGATTGTTTAAATTTTCTTCTCAGTTTATCATAGAAGGAATTCTCTCTAATGTTTTCTTTTAGTTTTCTTTTTTTGAATCTTTCCTTTTTTATTGAGGTATAATTGACATGAAACACTATATTGTTAGATTATTTTTAAATGTTTAACCCAGAATAATTTCACACTTAATCAGATACTATTATAATTTAATACACAGGTTATAATCCAATTAGGGCTTCCCTGGTGGCTCAGAGGTTAAAGAGTCTGCCTGCAATGTGGGAGAGCTGGGTTTGATCCTTCGGTCAGGAAGATCCCCTGGAGAAGGAAATGGCCACCCACTCCAGTATTCTTGCCTGGAGAATCCTATGGATGGGAGAGCCTGGTGGGCTACAGTCCACAGGGTCGCAAAGAGTCGGACACAACTGAGCAACTTCACTTACTTAAATTCACTTACTACAATCCAATTGAGTAGGGAAAATATACAAAATTGAAAAATATGCAGACAAAATACTGCTGAATAACTAGCATTTTTAATTTTGGCTTTCATTTGTTATTGTTCTTTGTTGTTTCTTTTTCCGTTGTTCCCATGAGCACCATCTTATAGTAACTACAACTTTAAGTCTACTGAAGTTATCACAGTAGCTTCTTTACTTGCTTTCCAGAACAAATTAAATGTACAAGCAGTGTACTACTTAGCAAACATGTCCTTAAAAAAAATAAGTCCTAAATAAACATAGTCATGCATATATATATATATATATATATAATAGTGCATGACCTGAATAACCAAAGAAAAGTACAAACTTGAACTTAATTGTGCTTTGCTTGTGATGACTTGTGATATTTTATGATGTTTAGGGATGTTTCAAAGTGTGTGTGTTTCCTTGTGGGAGGTTTTATTTATTTTTTTTTTCCCCCAAAGCTTCTTCCTCATTCTTGCCTGGCATAGAGTTGATTATCAATAAACATTTATTAGAGAGAACTGACCCATTTTACTGAATACATTCTTGTTGTTCCCCATTGTGTCCCTTTCATTATAAGAATTTCTGCTTAAAAAACCCTGCTTATATTTTAAAAAGAAAATGTTGATGTTTCATCCATGAAATATGTTTAATTTTTTACCTTCTGCTCTCGAAAGTTAGTTCATGGAGAGCATCACATCTACAGTGCAGATTATGCAATTAATTATTTCTTAAATGTTAGGTGAGACCCAGATGATTGGCAAAAATTACATAAATCATTTTTGTTATATTTCTCTCACATTTCAAGTGCAGTCTATCACAAAATCATTTTGGCTTTGTTCTCAAAACATATGTTTTCTTTGTCTCCACTGCTACAGCCTTGTCTCACTATCATTTCATACCTGGAACATTCAGAGAGTTCTCTCAGCTTCTACCTTTTATCCACAAATCATTACCAACACTTCCACTAGAATAATCCCCATAGAGTACCAGTGAGACAGGTTAATCTTATACTCAGTACCTTACAATGGTTCCTTCACTAGAGTAGAGCATCTTTGTAGCTGCTTACAGGGGTCACAATACCTGAAACATTCCTGCCTCCTTTCCATTCTGCCTGATCTCCTCTTATTCTTTCCTTTTTTATGCCTTTCTGTTCACATTGGCCCCCTTGCTGATGCTAAAACACAAGAACACACCAGGACTTTGCTCTACTTCTTATCTCTGCTACACAACACAGATACTTACATTCCCAAACTTCACTTCATTTTTTTCCATAAGCTTTATACACTTTTATAATAGTACATAATTTACCTAATATATTTTCACAGGTATTTCCTTTTAAAATATAAAATCCTCAATGTAAGAAATCTTTATGCATTTATATTTTACAGTTTTACAGAAATTTTTTACAGATATATCCCAAAAGGCTATAGTAGATTGACAAATATTTGGTTCTCATTATTTTAAGTATGAATGAATGACTCAAATAGTGAATAAATGATTCTGAAAAGCAAAGTCCTAGAGTTATATTTAAACATCTCTGGATATTTGAATATTCAATCAGAAATGATAGTCTTTTCATTCCTACTCATTTATGAAATTTATGTACCAGATAAGTTATTACAAAAATTACTTTTAAACTAAAAATTAGTATATAGTTCCTGATTTCTCTTCAGAATGGCAAGGCTTTCTCTCACAAAATAATCAGAATACAAAAGAGCCAGGTGATCTTTATGGTATATTTAAGAAGAAAATTATTCAGAAATCCACCAAGCTACTTGTCCAAGGGGACAAGTAGCTCCATCATATCAACTTAGATTTTAATAGCAATATTTGAAATTCTGGAAAAATATGGCAGAAAAAATAAGCAAAAGATTTCCTATAGAACAAGTAGCACTCAACTACCAATGACACAGCCTATAAATTACTAAGTATTTGCTGAGTGGCAGTTATCCAGTCTCAGTATGTATAGTATATAAGAAACTTAGATTAATGGGAGCGCAGAAGCAAAAGTAAAAGCAGAAAGACAGTCCTATTACATGGGAAAAGTAGGCTAGGGACTAAGTCTTGTGAATCCCTCAGCTTGTGAGCACTGTCAAATGTGGACATATTATAGGGCACATGTACATACTATGGCTGGTACTACAGCTGGTCTGCTCTCATTCCAACAGCATCTGTTCTCATACACCATCTACTTTTGTAGTTTTTGTAACCTATTTGTTGTTGTTGTTGTTCAGTAATCAAGTTGTGTCCAACCCTTTGCAACCCCATAGACTGTAGCTTACCAAGCTCCTCTGTCCTGTACTATCTCCCGTAGTTTGTTAAATCTGATGTCCATTGAGTCAGTGATGCTGTTCTTCTGCCACCCCCTTCTCCTATTGCCTTCAGTCTTTCCCAGTCTGGATCTTTTCCAATGAGTTGGCACTTTGAATCAGGTGGCCAAAGTATTGGAGCTTCAGCCTCAGTAACAGTCCTTCCAATGGATATTTGTAACCTATACCCCACCACTCATTTATTGGTACAGAATAATTCAAGGTGCTTTATGCTTGTACTAAGATCCATTTCCTGAAAAACATCACATTATTTGTGTATGTTTAATGTCTTCACAATCATGTTAATTGCTGCTGGTCAACACATCATGTAAAAACCTATGGCAAGTGTCAATAATTACATCTTCTTATATTCAGAGGAATGAAAATGCCAGTATGTTTAAACATCCTCATAAGATTACAACTTTCCATACACCCCCGAACACATATGAGAGTTAATTTAATATCTTGTATAATGGAAACCTCTAGCAAATCTAACAACTCCCTAATGGCATCTTGCCACAGCTGCTTGATGGGGGAAGACAATGTGTCAAATTTTTACTCCTATTTAAGCTCTAGAGAAACAGCTTGTTTGTTTATAGCAAAACAATACTTTATCAGTAGCAGTTAAAATATATCACCTGCCATTTTTAATATTTATTATGTCATAAGTGACTGATGAAAACAGAAAGGAATACAATTTTAAAGACAGAAAGATACAGCTTTGCCAAATTCCTTTGAGACTCAGGTTAGGTAAGCTATTCAGTGACAGTGACTTTGAAAGAAGAAACATTATTTAATTAAATTTCCAATGATGAAAAATAATGTAATGACAGATAAGGGGAAACTACTACTTTTTGCTTTCAGACTATAAATTCAAATTGTTATGTAGAAAACATAGTCACTTTTCTTTCTATGACATATATGTGAATAGACAGATTGAAAGGTAAGTAAAGAAGAAAATGCAAACATCAGTTCTGTGATAGTACATACAAAAAGATCAAGAAGCGATTCCAGAAAAAGAGATCTCAAGCAAGGACTATGTGCACTGACATCTTACCTCTTTCCTTGAAGGAGATCCTCACACATGAATATCCACCCTACTTGCCATTGTGGTGGTGGTTGTTAAGTCGCTAAGTCCTGTCTGACTCTTTGCGACCCCATGAACTGTAGCTCTCCAGGCTCCTCTGTCCGTGGGATTTCCCAGTCAAGAATACTGGACTGGGTTGCCATTTCCTCCTCCAGGGATCTTCCCGACCCAGGGATCTAACCCACCTGTCCTGCATTGGCAAATGGATTCTTTCTCACTGAGCTACCTGGGAAGCCCATAAGATGAGCATTACTTCCTCTTACATTTCTAAGTTGTTGTTGTTGTTGTTGTTGTTGTTTTCCCCTACCCATTGAAATCGCTTCCTCTATTTTTCTCTAGTGGAAAACAAAAAAGTAAAATGATCTAATAAAAAACTTTAACAAACATCTATATTTTGAAAAATTTTTAGCCTATAATTAGAAAAAAGAAAAACAATTTCCAGCTTTAAAATACACTTTGTTACTATCTTTTAATTCCACAAAATTAAAAAAAAAAAAAAAAACAGACAACAAATTTGAGAGGAAGGACCAAAGAACACTGGTTTTAAAAGCTGGATAAATGAGTAAGTAATAGAAAAGGAACTAAGACATTGGCAAACACAAGTTTCCTATGAATAATTTCATAAGTGACTAAGAACTCATGAAGTATTTTGGTTTACATCTTCAAGAATCATGTAACCCAAGTTTTTGAAACTCTTGAAAAATCATAATTCTATCTAGAACTCTACAATTTTAAGAATATGAGGCTATCTTGGGAAAATTATGAAGCTCCATACAGATGTCCAGGAAATCATAATTCAAGTGGTAATACTGATACCTCTCACCAAGACACAAGGTACCCTGTGACTTACCCACATCCAACTCTCTCTTTGCCCTCACTTATCTATTTTAGTGAAAGTGATGCAGAATAGGTCAGAATATCCTGCATGCAATATTCTCTTTCCCATCTCTATGATTTTCCTAGTACTCTGATAGGAAGGGATTTCTCCCATCTTGCTTCTTTAATGAAAAAAACCCTATTTATCTTCAAAGAATCAAATCAAATATTTTCTCTATAATTCCTCTCCTGGACCTCTGAGATGGACTGAGTTCCCCTTATTACTGACTATACAACCCAAACACACCATTATAATATCTCTCCTTGGCAGACTTTGGAAATTATCTGTTCTCTGCAGTTTGTCTCTTCTACTATGCTGGAAAGTCCTTAATTAGAAAAAGCTGGCTTTCTTTATCTCTCTCTTTCCACTGCCTGTTACAATGATTGACATTCAACAGGTGCTTTAAAATGTCTATCATAAAATAATGACATCATTCTCATAAGTAGGGTCTGGAAATAGGGACAAATTGCCTTAGCATCTGTGGAATTAGCATTTTACTTCTTTTTGTTTTATATAGGCTATGGGATTCATTTTACACCATTTCCAAAATAATAAAGAAAATTTTAAAGAGGATTATATCCTTCTGCAGATGGATAAACAGTGCTATAACTACTTTTGCCTCTGTATCTTCTAAAATATAAGCAGTTAGCATGATGGTTTAAGGTAACTTGATGCATAATGTGATATTAAATCCTGTGGGATAGCAGGAAAACCAATGCCTGGAAGATCTTACATACTGGGATTATGTGGTTTGCTTTCTGCAGGTAAAGCCTCTTGTGAGCATACTCAGTTGCTAAATAATGTCTGACTCTTTTTGACCACGTGGACTGTAGCCCACCAGGCTCCTCCATGAATGGGATTTCCCAGGCAATAATACTGGAGTGGGTTGCAATTTCCCACTCCAGGGGATCTTTCCAACCCAGGGATTGAACCCACATCTCCTATGTCTCTTGGATTAGCAGGTGGATTCTTTACCACTGAACCGCCTGGGAAGCCCCAAAAGCCTCTTGGCTCATGTAAAGAAGTTCCATGATATCTGTTCTGATTAGGACTAAGGCACTCTTCATGTTACGTACTAAGTAAACACTGTGGAAGAAAGAAAGAGTGAAATGGAGGGGGGCGGGTATTGAGAGAGAAAGGAAGAAAGAAAAAAAAGAAGGGAGAGATGGAGGGAAGGAGTAAGGACAGAATTGGATCTTTCAAATTGAAAATGTATCAATCACAACTTGAGTGTTCCTCCTGGGATTGTGACACAAAGTACCTCCTCTTACACACTCCAATGCTTCCTCCATCATAGAATCTACAAATAGCATCACTCATTGGAACTAACTGTGAGGAAGAGCTGGTTGATATAACTGTATTTCTACAATGATGCAACTTCATTAAAATCAAAGGGAAGTTTAAACTCTTGATTGGGTCTACTTCTAAACAATTTAAAAACAAGGATAGGGAATTCCTTGGCAACCCAGTGGTTAAGACTTGGAGCTTTCACTGTTGAGGACCAGGGTTCAATCCCTGGTCCAGGAACTAAGATCCCACAAGCCATGCAGCCAAGAACAAATAAATAAAAAGTGAGGACCATTTTCCTGTTACTCAGTGTAACTTTTGCTTCTTACCGCTAAATATTTTCCTGCTGTTTAACAAGAAATAAAAGAAACATGACTAAATCTTTCATAGTGTATATTTTATTGCAGTCTATATTTTATATTTGATATAAACATTTTACAGCAGGTGTTTTACACTGCAATTTTTATTCATTTCTTCTGATAAAAGGAAATACAAGTGATAGGCTTAGATACCCTGGTATCTAAGATTTTAAAGCATTAATCCTGTCATTGAAAGTTATAGATTATATTAACACTAGGCTTCAGGCAATGAAAATATTCTCTATATTTTAGTATCAATGGTCTAAACCTTAATTTTCCTTAAAACATAAAAGCCAACAAATTCTGTTACTGGGTAACAACTTGACCTAAAATCGAACCTATATTTATCCAATTAAATGAGAAAAGTGAAAAACGGATACATAGAGACTTTCAGATGATGAACATTTAAAATTTATATATAGTCATATGCAAATATTAATTTTAATTATTAGCACTTAATGTCCTATAAAAACATAAATTATAGCTTTATTATACTCAGATAGCAATGTTAGCCCAATCATTACACTGCTAAGCAACTCACTAACATTTTATTTTTCTGATTTCTTCACACAAATAACATAATTTGTATTCATATAATCAAAAATCTGTGGAATATTAATATTGTTGATATCATCTAGGGAATTCTCTTAATTAAACTTGGCTCTCTAAAATATGTATTTGATGTCAAATTCTGAAGTAAAATAATATTAGTCCATATCTCTTATATCTCTGGAATTGTAAATTCAGCCCTTAACTCAAAGCTTGCTTGTTTCTCTTGGGAAAAATATTCCATGAGTCTTGAATATATGTTGATTAAGCACTCACTATAAGTCAATAATTTGAGTCATTTCGACCAGTGTTATTTCATCTCTTGATCAACTGATAGGATTGGTGTTTTCCATTTAACTGACATAAAAGATAACTTAATACAATAATAAAAGTTATTGTCACCCAGAAGCTATTCTTTTGCACTAAAATAAATACAAATTGTACAGGCAAACACTTAAAGGCATATTGTTGCTATTGTTCAGTCACTAAGTCATGTCTGACTCTTTGCAGCCCCATTAATTGCAGCACATCAAGCTTCCCTGTCTTTTCACTGTCTCCTGGAGTTTCCTCAAAATCATATCCAATGAGTCAGTGATGCTATCTAACCATCTCATCCTCTGCTGCCATCTTCTTCTTTTACCTTCAATCTTTTCCAGCATCAGTCTTTTCCAAAGAGTTGGCACTTTGCATTATGTGGTCAAAGTATTGGAGTTTTAGCTTCAGCATTAGTCCTTCCAGTGAATATTCAGGACTGATTTCCTTTAGGATTCACTGGTTGATCTCCGTGCTGTCCAAGGGACTCTCAAGAGTCTTCTCCTACACCATAATTCAAATGCATCAATTCTAAGGTGCTCACCCTTCTTTATGATCCAACTCTTACATCCACACATGACTACTGGAAAAACCATAGCTTTGACTCTATGAACATTTGTTGGCAAAGTGAGATCTCTGCTTTTTAATATACTGTCTAGATTTGTCATAGCTTTTCTTCCAAGCATCTTTTAATTTCATGGCTTCAGTCACCATCAGCAGTGATTTCTGAGCTCAAGAACATAAAACCTGTCATGGCTTCTACTTTTTCCTTTCTATTTGCCATGAAGTGATAGGACCAGATGCCATGATCTTAGTTTTTTGAATGTTAAGTTTTAAGTCAGCATTTTCACTCTTCTGTTTCTCCTTCATCAAGAAGGTATATCAACAAGGTGAAAGTATATATGAATATATTTTTTGAGATATTTTGTTTTTGACTAAATATATAACTATAGAGGGCTTCTCCCTACTCTGTTTATAGTTACTATTAACACTTGTCTTTTTTATAAATAATAGCTAGTCCTAGATGATTTTAAGAGAGAATAAGAGACAGTAAAATGTGTCTATAATTTTAGGATGGCCTCAGGAAAGTTCAGAGAAGACAGATGACCAATATTGAAGAGGAAAAAAAAATCTTGTTTTATAAAATTCACAAAACTTCATATTAAAATCCTCCATATTTCAGCCACAGTTTAAAATGTAGAATACAAAACTAGATGTAGAAAAAAGCTATATGTTCCTACTAAAAGTAGTGGCTTTCAAATCTTAATGTGCATGAGACTCATTTGTTAAAATAGAGATTACTGGGCATTTGTTCCACACCTAACCTCCCTCCAGCTGAGTCTCCAATCCCCAGGGTTAGAGCCAGAGAATCTGCATTTCAGATAAGTTATCAAGAGATCCTAGAAGAGAGATCACACCTGCAGATCAATACTGCCTGTACATTATGGTCATGGGGGGATATGTGCTCAGGCACAACACTCAAGTTTCTCATGTAATTGATTTTTGGGAGACAAGACATCACTATGCACTTTCAAAACTCTCCAGGTGTTTCTAAAAAGTCTTGAAGAAAAGTGCCTTCTTCAGGAATGATGTGAAACTTGGCCACTGACATATAGATTGAGCACCAAAGCTTGCAAAAAAAAACTAGAAAAGGATGTTTAATGACAGTAATTAATTACATTTGCTTAGCATTCTCCCACCTTACAGTGTGCTTGCCTATCCTTTACCTTGTTTAATTTTGATCTTTGTAAAAATTCAATATCTGAAAAGAAAGTATTAAAATTTCCATTTTTCAGAAGAGTCTGAATCTCAGTAATCCTCCCTAATTGCCCCAGGTCACAGTGTTCATATGCAGGCATCATAACCCAAGCATTTAGGCTATAAATTCAACAGTTATTGCTGTATAATATATGATTACTGCCTCCACAAGACCTTGAAGAGACCAATCTAGGCAGAGCTAAGTCTACCTAGACTTTTCTAGGTATATGTGAAAACTGACATAGGATATTTGAAGAAAAAATAGATAATAGTATGGTAGGGCAAGATTATGGAGTATCTTGAAAAAAATCAAGTCAGGAACTGAACATTTACAGCAATTAATGAATGAGAATAGTATAAAGCAGTGTCACAGGAATTGTGCAAATCATATTATATATATACACATCTGCAATATCTGGAATCCATGTGCAGAAAGCTGACACATAAACTCAGTGTATAGCTATAAGAGGAAATGCAACTTATCATTTTCTCTAATTGCTACAATCAGCCTATTACAAACCCCAACTCCCAGAATAAAAGGCTGGTGGGCTAGGATGGGACAGAAGCAGGACAACTAAACTCAATGCAATATTTAATTCCAAATTTTATCCCTCTTCTGCTTTCAAATCTCTCTTTGATATTGAGGGAAAAGTGTGCTCCTCTTGGCTGTGTTAAGTCTTCCTGATCTCACAATCAGTTTATTCTTGCACCATTTTAGCCATTTCATTATGGCCAGTGACAAAAGCTGGCTAATGTCAAGTAGAGAAGGCATTTTCATATTTAGTTGTTCAATGTCTCTTTCCTGGTGAGTGCCTTCTCATTGGTGTTAAAATGTGAAATGCTCCAGAGTTTGTGTCCACTCTCATGTTGATCTTCAGGCTGTGGCTCCACACCTCATGTGTGACCTTTTTATTGACCATTTCACTACCTATCCAAAAATAAATATGTATTCTCGTCACAGACCACTTCTCTTCCCATACAAAGTAGATGATACCCTTACCCCTACCTCCATCCATGGAGAAGATTTGTCCTCATTACTATCTTTTGAGGTCACTACTGAATGTGGCTGTGATGTAAAAATAGCTCATTACCAACATTTCCAGAGCCAATTCATCCATAAGTCCAAATTAGGCTTTTCATCCCTCCTTTACCTGTTAAAAAGAGACCTCCCCATGTGGTCATGGGTATGGGTCAAGGGAGAGGCCTTGGGGCCACTGAGGTGGGTGATATAGCAGTCTAGGCTACCTTGTGCTTCTGTGGCTTCCTTGTGCCTCTGGTACTGGTCAAACTTGATGGTGGACTCTCTTGTGATGGAGTATGGATATGTGTGTGTGTGTGTTAGCTGCTCATTCCTGTCTGACTCTGCCATCCCAAGGACTATAGCCCACCAGGCTCCTCTGTCCATGGAACTCTCCAGGCAAGAATACTGGACTGGGTTGCATTGCCTTCGCTAGGGAATTTTCTGGATCCAGGGATCAAACCCAGGTCTCCCACATTGCAGGCAGATTCTGTACCATCTGAGCCACCAGGGAAGCCCCAGGATAGGCCTGTCTAATTTCATGACTGACAGACCCGAAGTCATAGTGTGCAGTTCCAGGTGCACGGTCATTTGGTGCTAACTATTCTGTCTCTTCAGGAACCAGTAACAAGACTGAAGCTGAGGGTTGCAAGGGGTTTAATTCTTAGCCTCCCTCTGGAATCTCAGGGGCATACATTCTACTCCTCCCTCTGGGATTCGTGGTGAGTTCCTCATTGCATTGCTTCCTACCACTGATATTTCTGACACCATAGATTTCACTGGCTTTTATGGCCACGTAACAGGGTTACTGGAGAAGGCAATGGCACCCCACTCCAGTACTCTTGCCTGGAAAAATCCCATGGATGGAGGAGCCTGATGGGCTGCAGTCCATGGGGTCGCTAAGAGTCAGACATGACTGAGCGACTTCACTTTCCCTTTTCACTTCCATGCATTGGAGAAAGAAATGGCAACCCATTCCGGTGTTCTTGCCTGGAGAATCCCAGGGACGGGGGAGCCTGGTGGGCTGCCGTCTATGGGGTCGCACAGAGTTGGACACGACTGAAGTGACTTAGCAGCAGCAGCAACAGGGTTCAGTTCAGTTCAGTTCAGTCGCTCAGTCGTGTCCGACTCTTTGTGACCCCATGAATCGCAGCACGCCAGGCCTCCCTGTCCATCACCAACTCCCGGAGCCTACCCAAACTCATGTCCATCAAGTCAGTGATGCCATTGAGCCATCTCATCCTCTGTCGTCCCCTTCTCATCCTGCCCCCAATCCCTCCCAGCATCAGTGTCTTTTCCAATGAGTCAACTCTTCGCATGAGGTGGCCAAAGTACTGGAGTTTCAGCTTTAGCATCATTCCTTCCAAAGAAATCCCAGGGCTGATCTCCTTCAGAATGGACTGGTTGGATCTCCTTGCAGTCCAAGGGACTCTCAAGAGTCTTCTCCAACACCACACTTCAGAAGCATCAATTCTTCGGCACTCATCCTTCTTCACAGTCCAACTCTCACATCCATACATGACCACGGGAAAAACCATAGCCTTGACTAGACGAACCTTTGTTGGCAAAGTAATGTCTCTGCTTTTGAATATGCTATCTAGGTTGGTCATAACTTTCCTTCCAAGGAGTAAGCAACAGGGTTATTTTCCTCAAAATCCACATTGGCTACATAGCCCTTTCTTGCTCTGAGACACTCAAATGTGGCCTAATTTCCAATACAGAATGCATTGTCTCTTAAACCCAAGGCAGACTACCAGGCACTGTGCTTCCTTTGTGGAATGGGGCTGCAGATGGAACCATCTGTCCTTTGCAGGGGGAGCACAGAGACCTTTTAGTTTATCATACAAGTCTGCCCACAGAGAAGGAGAGGAAAAAGTGGGGAGGATTGCATGCAAGAGTCTTATATCACAATTTCCTTCTAAGAATATCTGGGTTGTGGCCACAGGGGGCCCTGAGCCAAAGTTGCCTGTTAGAAATACCTGATACCTCACAGAAGTGGGCCTGCCTTATTACCACTTTTCAGGCTCAGTTCTCTGGCCTGGAGAAGCCTCTGAACATTTGGACTAGGTAAAAAGTCAGTGGCAAATAAAGAGTGTTGGGGATGCACTTCAATTTAGCTCTCAAAAGCAAGAAATAAGAGACACACATTTTCATGACCTCAATGACATAAACAACCTCCTAAATCTGTTTTGTTTTGTTTTGTTTTGCCATGAGGGTTGTGGTGCATCAGGAGCACTGAATCAGACTCACACACCAGATGCCACATTCTAGCTGCTACAACTGCTGTGCTACCAATCCTCACCTGGGAATAAAGCCTTTGCACAACTGTCTCTTCCCAAGCTTCCATGAGAAAAGCAGACTAAAGCCCCGCCCCTCTGACCATCCTCTTCAGCCTTTGAACCCATCTCTGTGTCCAGGAGATAAGCACTGTTTCACTGGTTTGACCCCCCTTCCTTCCCCAGTCTTCTGGGACTTAGAATCATTTTTTTTTTTTTATTCCCTTCACTTTTTTTCCCCTTTTATTCCCTTCACTCATTGGGGAACTTCAATATTTCAAAGCTTTACTTCTTTTTTTTAAAGCATTGTTTTAAAATATTTGCTGCATTTGTTACAATACTGCTTCTGTTTTATGTTATGGTTTTTTGGCTGTGAGGCAAGTGGGATTTTAGTTCCCTGACCAGGGACAGAACTCACATGCCCCGCTTCGGCAGGTGAAGTCTTAACCTTTGAACTGCCAGGGAAGTCCCCAAATCCTTATTTCTGCAGCTTGAGTTTACTAAATTTCTATGATTTAATCAATAAAAAATGTTCTTTGTCAATGGAAAATGAATCGACTAAGAAAATCTTCTGAAAAAGCTTGATTTTCAAGACTACTGTTGAATGTAATCTAGATATCAAAATGTAAACATATTTATTCCTTATTTCTCATTGAATTCCTCCTACAAATTCTATTTATTTCTGTAGCAAATGGATGACTCTGGCAGATTAAAGAATAACCCTGAACATGAGAACATAAAATAGAAAAGTAAATGATTTTTCAAAGTATTATCTTTATTATGAGTCATGACAAATAAATGACAAAGCTAAGCAAAGGATTATAAGAGCCAAAAGGGGAAATGCTTTAACCGAGAAAAATAATCAGAGAAATAATTATATAAGTTTATAGCTCAAATAACTGAAACCTGCAAATTTTTGTCATCTTGTGGCCACTGTTAAGGGATTTCTCTAGCCTGCTGATGCTAGGGGTGTGCCAGAACAGGTGGTCAGGGATAGGAGTAATATCATGTAATTTACCTCTGATGCTCACAGCCTGGCTGGCACATTCTTTTGCCTGAATATTGAGACATGATCTTTTCTAGGTGTTTTCACATGAAAGCTTTTTTTGTCCTTCTCCAGGGATGTCTTTATTCTCTTTCATATGCCTACCTTTCTTTTTTTCTATGTCCCTTTAATTTTTTCCATTATTTTGTCTGTCCTACTTTCCAACTCTTTCTAGTTTAGGGACCTCTCTCTGCGCTTGTCATTATTCATGAATATCAGCAGGATGTGGATATTTTTCACCTGGGTCCACTGCTGGATAAGAAGGAGGTAGAATTTCAGATTCTGAGCACAGAGAAACATAGAAAAACCACCCACCCAGTTAGTGTAAAATGAGCTTATTGTTCTTTCCATGCTTACAGATACAGTACAGCTCTCTAAAACTGAAAGGACAGTTTCTTGCTAACTCAGTTTTTGGTGAAGCAGTGTGAAAGTGGGCTGACAGTAACTTCAGAGTTTTATTCTGAAATATAAATCCTCCCTTCTAGGAAGAAGAAGGACCATCTCAATCCAAACAAAAAGGGGTTTTTAGTTTTAGTCCCTTTCTTCGAATTTACTTTGCCCTCCTCAACTTGGCCATTATGATGCTGAAAACTCAACCCAAAGGTTAATCTAGAGTATGCAGGGCATCTGCACACTTGCCCAGAAAACAAGTCCAGGGGGAATCAATCTCTCTTACTATTTCACTTCATTACTGATCACCAAGCTCTCCACTACTCCCTATTCACCCTAGATTTCATCTTTCCTCCCTGTATCTCTGTGCCTCTTTCTTCATAGGACTGAGTTCCTGCCAACTTTTACTAGGTTGCCCAAAAAGTTTATTTGGGATTTTCCTTTAATATGTTGGGTTTTCCAATAAGATGTTACAAAATTTTTGGCCAATTCAGTATTAGTTCTTCACACTGTTACTGCCATTGGTCCTCAGCCTAACGCATTTCATAGCCATTGCTGCCTAGGCTTTGGCTGAATCATCTACCCAGTCATGTTTGTTTTTTTGTTGTTGTTGTTGCTCTTTCCCCTGATTTGGACAAACTATTGCTGTTTATCTGGAATGTGAATCTATGTTTTTGTACTCATTGGCTATGGTGCCAATTCTTGGTTCTGAATACATAAAGTTAGTGTATTTAAACAGGTTTCCTCTCCATATTAGCACTTCACTCTCCTAGCCAGATCTGGAACTGCATCCAGACACTTGAATGTGGTCTGTCATAAGACACGTGTTGGAAATTATGGTTTAGGAGGCAGTGGCACCTGAATGCTATGCCATACCTGAGGAAAATTAACCTCTGGGACTTGGCTGAGCATGAGAAGAAAAATTGTATGGGCAGACAGATTTTCACTGGACATGGGAGTTCGTATCTTGACTAGAGCATGTTTGTTGCCTGTGGCATTGTGGTACAAGGAGGGACTTAAGTGACCATGTTAAGGCTGAAATCTCTGTGATGGCCTCACAATTCAAGATCTATCAACCCAGAATTCAAGCTTAGAAAAAAAATCCTTCTCCAAATTTTCTTCCCATTTTTGTCTGTAAAAAATTTGTTGGTACCCATTCACTATATTAGCATATCTTTCATGTTTCTAAGCAAGACAAAAGTAAAGCACTTAGGAAATTACTCCTGACTCCAAAAAAGGACTACATTTTCATTTTTATAAGGAACAGTAAAATGGAGACCCCCATTCAACATTGCCTTTGCCCAGAAAAATAAATATTATGTATGTGCGTGTGTGTATGTGTGTGTGTGCTCAGTCATGTTGGACTCTTTGCAAGCAGACTAGAACCTGCCACACTCTTCTGTCCGTGGGACTTCACAGGCAAAGAACTGGAGTGGGTTGCCATTTCCTTCTTCAGGGGATATTCCCAAGCCAGGGATCTAACTCATGTCTCTTGTATCTTCTGTGTTGGCAGGAGGATGTAATGACAATATCTTAAATGTACTCTGTGGGTGTTAGTTGTTCAGTCATGTCTGACTCTTTGTGACCCCATGAACTGCAGCACACTAGGCTTCCCTGTCCTTCACTATCTCCCAGAGTTGGCTCAACCTCATGTCCATTGAGTAGATGACATCATACAACCGTCTCACCCTCTGTTGCCTCCTTTTCCTCCGGCCCTCAATCTTTCCCAGCATCAGGGTCTTTTTCAGTAAGTCAGCTCTTAGTATCAGGTGGCCAAAGCATTGGAGCTTCAGCTTCAGCATCAGTCCTTCCAATGAATAACCAGGGTTGATTTCCTTTAGGATGGACTAGTTTGATCTCCTTGCAGTCTAAGGGACTCTCAAGAGTATTCAACACCACGGTTGAAAAGTATCAGTTCTTCAGTTCTTAGCCTTCTTTATGGTCCAACTCTCACATCCATACATAACCACTGGAAAAACTACAGCTTTGACAATACAGACCTTTGTCAGCACAGTGATATCTCTTGTTTTTAATATGCTGTCTAGATTTTTCATAGCTATTTTTACAAGGAGCAAGTCTCTTTTAATTTCATGGCTTCAGTCACCATCCACAGTGATTTTGGAGTTCAAGAAAATAAAGTCTGTCACTGTTTCCATTGTTTCCCCATCCATCTGCCATTAAGTGATGGGACTGGATGCCATGATCTTCACTTTTTGAATGCTGCCCTTTAAGCCATTTTTGTTTGTTTGTTTCACTCTCTTCTTTCACCTTCATCAAGAGGCTCTTTAGTTCCTCTGTGTTTACTGCCATTAGGGTGGTGTTATCTGCCTATATGAGGTTATTAATATTTCTCTGTGCAATCTTGGTTCCAGCTTGTGATTCATCCAGCCTGACATTCTGCATGACATAATCTGCATATAAGTTAAATAAGCAGGATGACAATATACAGTTAAATAAGCAGGATGACAATATACAACTTTGATGTACTCCTTTTCCAAGTTTGAACCATTCTGTTGTTCCATGTCAGAGAAAGAAATGGCATCCCACTCCAGTACTCTTGCCTGGAAAATCCCATGGATGGAGGAGCCTGGTGGGCTGCAGTCCGTGGGGTTGCTAAGAGTTGGACACGACTGAGCAACTTCACTTTCACTTTCATGCATTGGAGAAGAAAATGGCAACCCACTCCAGTGTTCCTGCCTGGAGAATCCCAGGGATGGGGGAGCCTGGTGGTCTGCTGTCTATGGGGTCGCACAGAGTCAGACACGACTGAAGTGACTTAGCAGCAGCAGTTGTTTCATGTCCAGTTCTAACTATTACCTCTTGACCTGTACACAGGTTTCTCAGGAGGCAGGTAAGGTGGTCTGGTATTCCCATTTCTTTAAGAATTTTCTACAGTTTGTTGTGATCCACACAGTTAAAGGCTTTAGTGTAGTCAATGAAGCAGATGTTTTTCTGGAATTCCCTTGCCTTTTTTTTTTTTTTTTTTAATGATCCAACAGGTGTTATATTTTAACTTATAGCAAAACCATCTTTGGACATATTCTGAGTTGTTGGAGAAATCATATCCCTATGAAAGCTAAATAATAATTCTGGGCAATTATGTAGAACTTTATAGCAATGATAATGAAATGACACAGGAAAGAATTGTCTTATAAGAATAAACAGTGATGGCCTTCATGGTTAAATAAATGTGTCAGGATTGCTTTTTCAGAGGTACTGAAAATATCTCCCTCTCTTGAGAATAAAAATTTCTGCTGCAGATAAGATTGGTCCTCTCCCTTGAGTGAATGCAGCACTCAAATCATAGACTACAGAGCTGAATTTCATGTATTTAAATTCTGGTTCTGCCACTTAAAGACTGTATGTGAAAAAAGAAATGACACAATGTGCTATGTCTCAGTTTTCCTATCTACCTTCTGGAAATAACAATTACACCCACTTAAGAAGTTACTAAAAACACTAAACATATTAATATAAGAAAATATGTAGACCAGTACCTGGAAATATTAGTACTGACTTTTAGTTGTTATCATCATAATACCTACTATATCACTCAATCAAGGCATGTTCATTGAAAACCAAGTCATACCAGGAGGTAATAATAGTAGATTAATGATTGAATTTTGTTTCTATCTATGAGGAGTATCTTGAGGAAAAGAGAATTTGAGAGGGAAAAAAAGAGGGGAGGATGCTAGCATAAGGGAGGAAGAATATTTATTCAGTACTTAAGCTCTGTGACATTTTTCATACCCTATGGCATTTTCCCTCAAACCAACATTAGTAATAGCTCAGCTTCTCATAACTAGTAGTGGCAGAACAAGAATTAGAACGACTTTACTTACTAGTAAATATATTGTTCTTTAAAGAAAAGAGAAAGAGAAGAAAACAAGGACACACAGTTATTTTAAGCAGAGCTTATAACAGCAATAACTAATGTGACCAAATTTAGTAAACAACTGTTTAAATTTCACTTTGCTGATATGTACTATCCACCTCTTCTAGTTGTATCGTTTGTCAAAGAAAAAAAAAAGTGGATAGTAGATTCTTTTCTGATTGAATGATTCATTGGGTTATTATTTTATGTTTTATGTTTACAAAGTCTTCAGTTCTTTTCTGCTGCTCAGTTAAGTTCATTTCAGTTCAGTCACTCAGTCGTGTCCGACTCTTTGCAGTCCCATGAATCGCAGCACACCAGGCCTCCCTGTCCATCACCAACTCCCGGAGTTCACTCAAACTCAAGTCCATCGAGTCGGTGATGCCATCTGGCCATCTCACCCTGTCGTCCCCTTCTCCTCCAGCCCCCAATCCCTCCCAGCATCAGAGTCTTTTCCAATGAGTCAACTCTTCGCATGAGGTGGCCAAAGTACTGGAGTTTCAGCTTTAGCATCATTCCCTCCAAAGAACACCCAGAACTGATCTCCTTAAGAATGGACTGGTTGGATCTCTTTGCAGTCCAAGGGACTCTCAAGAGTCTTCTCCAACACCACATTTCAAAAGCATCAATTCTTCGGCATTCAGCTTTCTTCACAGTCCAACTCTCACATCCATACATGAACACTGGAAAAACCATAGCCTTGACTAGATGGACCTTTGTTGGCAAAGTAATGTCTCTGCTTTTGAATATGCTATCTAGGTTGGTCATAACTTACCTTCCAAGGACTAAGTGTCTTTTAATTTCATGGCTGCAGTCACCATCGGCAGTGATTTTGGAGCCCAGAAAAATAAAGCCTGACACTGTTTCCCCATCTATTTGCAATGAAGTGATGGGACCAGATGCCATGATCTTAATTTTCTGAATGTTAAGTTTTAAGACAACTTTTTCACTCCTCTTTTACTTTCATCAAGAGGCTTTTTAGTTCCTCTTCACTTTCTGCCATAAAGGTGGTGTCATCTGCATATCTGAGGTTATTGATATTTCTCCTGGCAAACTTGATTCCAGCTTGTGGGTCTTCCAGCCCAGCGTTTCCCGTGATGTACTCTGCATATAAGTTAAATAACCAGGGCGACAATATATAGCCTTGACATACTCCTTTTCCTATTCCTATTAGTAGTCATTAAATCACTACAATTATAGACTGTGTACAAGGCTATGGCTTTTCCAGTGGTCATGTATGGATGTGAGAGTTGGACTGTGAAGAAAGCTGAGCACTGAAGAATTGATGCTTTTGAACTGTGGTATTGGAAAAGACTCTTGAGAGTCCCTTGGATTGCAAGGAGATCCAACCAGTCCATCCTAAAGGAGACCAGTCCTGGGTTTTCATTAGAAGTACTGATGCTGAGGCTGAAACTCTAATACTTTGGCCTCGTCATGTGAAGAGTTGACTCATTGGAAAAGACCCTGATGCTGGGAGGGATTGAAGTCAGAAGGAGAAGGGGATGGCAGAGGATGAGATAGCTGGATGGCATCACTGACTTGATGCACGTGAGTTTGGGTGAACTCCGGGAGTTGGTGATGGATAGGGAGGCCTGGCGTGCTGCTATTCATGGGGTTGCAAAGAGTTGGACACGACTGAGTTAACTGAACTGAATGTAAATATGAAATTTTAAAAGTATGTTTAGTAAATTGGCCTTTGGTAAAGTGTAATGGTAAACAGCTCATTAAGCTGTTTTTTCAGTTTTGTTAACTATTCCAGCAAATACTTTAAAACGTTAATGAAAATATCCCAATTGTAGTTAATGACCTTTATTATGAATTAATTTATCTTGAGTATTTTTAAAAGTTAAATGATGTTTTAATTCTTAAAGACTAGTAAACCTCAAATAAATATCTTTGAATGTAGAATATAGCTCTTCATTTACTGTCTTCTCACATGTAACATACCCAGAAGGAAGCTGTTGACTTTTTTGTTTTTCTTGATAAGAAGCTTATAAAATACCTGCTTAACTATTTTTCCTCAAATTAGCAAGACAGCACAAGTATGTAGGTAAGCCATAGGCAAGGACTAAAGGCCAACAATTTAATTAGAAAATATGTATAATCGTACTTTTATCACAGTCTTCCTGGTTCTAAAATGAAGGAAGCTTAGATGAACCTCATTTGCCTCTACTCTTATTTGGAGAAATTTTTATAGTGTCAAACTGTTGGACTTTTTTTTTCACTTTTTATATACTGTTTCTTGGTTAAAATATTTATTTGTCCACCTTTGCCCCATCAGTAAGTACGTGCTGTGAGTGCTAAGTTATTTCAGTCACATCTGACTCTCTGCGACCCTATGGACCATAGACCACCAGGCTCCTCTGTCCATGAATTCTCCAGGCAAGAATACTGGAGTGGGTTGTTGAGCCCTCCTCCAGAGGATTTTCCAGACCCAGAAATGGAACTCGGGTCTCTTATGTCTACCTGCATTGGCAGGTGGGTTCTTTACCACTCTCGCCACCTGGGAAGCCCAGTAAATGACTATCCATTCTTTATTCTCACTTATTCGTTCTTTAAAAAAAAGAAAAACTTATTTTATATCAGAGTATAGATGATTAAAAATGTTATGACAGTTTCAAGTGGACAGCAAAGGGACTTAGGCACATTATACATGTATCTGTTCCCCCTAAATTCCTCTCCCATCCAGGCTACAACATAACATTGAACAGAGTCCCCTGTGCTATATAGTATGACCTGTCAGTTATCCATTTAAATATAGCAGTGTATACATGTCCATTCCAAACTCCCAAAGTATACCTTTCCCCCATCCTTCAACAGGCAACCATATGTTCATTCCCTAAGTCTATGAGTCTGTTTCTGTTTTGTAAATAAGTTGATTTGTAGCATTTCTTTTTAGATTCCACATATAAGGGATGTTATGCATGCACCCCAATGTTCACTGCAGCACTGTTCACAACAGCCAGGAAATAGAATCAACCTAAACGTCCACTGACAGATGAATGGATAAAGAAGATGTGGTGTATACATATATATATATATATATATATATATATACATACATACATACATACATACATACAGGGAGGCTGTATACTGTCATGCTGCTTATTTAACTTATATGCAGAGACATGCGAAATGCCAGGCTGGATGAACACAAGCTGGAATCAAGATTGTCAGGAGAAATAATAACCTCAGATATGCATATTACACCACCCTTAAGACAGAAAGCAAAGAGGAACTAGAGAGCCTATTGATGAAAGTGAAAGAAGAGAGTGAAAAAGTGGACTTAAAACTCAATATTCAAAAAACTAAGATTATAGCACCAGGTTATATCACTTCATGGCAAATAGATGGGGAAACAATGGAAACAGTGACAGACCTTATTTCCTTAGACTCCAAAATCACTGCAGATGATGACTGTAGCCACAAAATTAGCAGACACTTTCTTCTTGCAAGAGAAGCAATGAAAATCCTAGACTTCATATTAAAAAGCAAAGACATTTCTTTGCCTCAAAAGTCCATACAGTCAAAGCTATGGTTTTTCCAGTAGTCATGCACATATATGAGAGCTGGACAATAAAAAAAAGCTGAGCACTGAAGAACTGATGCCTTTGACCTTTGGTGCTGGAAGACTCTTGGGTCTCCCTTGGACTGCAAGGAGATCAAACCAGTCAACCCTAAAGGAAATCAACCCTGGATATTCATGGGAAGGACTGATGATGAAACTGAAGCTCCAATACTTTGGCCACCTGATGCAAAGAACTGATTCATTGGAAAAGACCCTGGTGCTGGGAAAGATTGAAGGCAGGAACAGAAAGGGATGACAGAGGATAAGATGGTTGGATGACATCACTGACTTCATGGACATGAGTTTGAACAAGCTCCTGGGGTTGGTGATGGACACAGAAGCCTGGCATGCTGCAGTCCACGGGGGTCTCAAAGAGTCAGACACAACTGAGTGACTGAACTGAATTGAACTATAACAACTAGGGGAGAAAAAATCAAGCTCAGTCAATGAAAGTTTTAAAAAGTGAAACAATGGTTGCTATTTTTAAATTAATAAAATCATAGTTTCTCTTATGTTATACTGTATAGAAAATTAATATATCATTACTATTGGTTGAGTGCATGCCTAAAATTATTTGAAAACTGAGAGTAAAGATAACTGATTTATCTTTTTTCTTATGTCATTGGTATTAATTGGAATAACCATCATGGTCACCGAAGCCTCTCTTTAACTGATGTTATTTTTAAATATATTTTAATTAAATTTCACAAAGATAATTTTTTCGATCATTACTGAACATCTGTTTAAGTTTGTGATGCAGTTGATGTTTATGTTATTCCATGTTACCCAAAAGTTATTTTGCTTTGCTTCTTCCTACTGTTTTGTCTTGGTAAAACATTCCATTTTTTGAAAACATAAATTGAAATGGGAGAGAATAACATGCAATAAACTCAGAGAGCTTATTTTCTTTTACATATCTCAGGCCAGATATAAGAGTAGTAACTCCATCATGTCTGTGAGAAGCGCCATGAACATACCAGGTCCTCCTGTGTAACCCAAGTGGGTGCCGCTGCAGAGAAAGGCAGCCCACCGTGATGAAGCAGAAGTATGTTGTGGCTCCACAAAAATGACAACTGTCTCAGTATAAATTAAGAATAGAATTCACTCTTATTGAGGACTTACTGTATGCTACTTTAGCCTTTAAATTATTTGACTTTATCCCCACAATTAACACAATGATGTGTATTATTTTGTTTACTTTAAGGATAAGGAAAACAAAGCCTTAGAGAGGTTGACAGAAGTGCCCAAGGTTATTGTTTAATTGGCAGAGCTTGCTGTTGAGCTCAGGTCCATCTGAGTTTTCACATAACCTTCTTTGTACTCCACTATGGCCAAGCCCTGTCTATAAACTTACATAAATAAAATGTACCAGGAAGTAGAAAATGAGCTTTTATTATTTTATCAATATTTATGTTTACAATACTATGTATTAATGAGTATACCACATTTGAAAATATCCCCCCAAAAGGACATATATATTACAGTAAAATGAAACACAATTGCAACGTTAACTGAAATTTCATGTTAATTTAAAATATATGACTGAATTATATATATCCATCTATGTGTACACACATATACATTTTGTAAAATTGAGATTTTTATATGTGTGTACATATAGATGGACATAATTCAATTACATATATTAAGTTAGCAGACAAATTTTGTTCATCTCATTGCATTTTTTCTTGGCTAGTAGCACCTATTACTCCAATTGTTATACCGACTATGTTATATACCTGCAAATAAAAGATGCAACCAAATGTTTTTAACCGCTTTTTAGTTTTTGAACATTTAGGTTGTCCTCACCAATTTTACTACCATTATCCAAGATGTATCAGGAATTTGCTTGCTTAAATGTGTATTTCAGATATATCACTCTGTCTTCAGTATACAGAATAGATTGGAAGTGTCTCAAGGCTGTGGAAAGAATATTTAAAACATTGTCAGAGCTTTTTAGCCAAGACATGATGGAAGCCTTAGGGTATTCCCTTAGGAGAGTGAGGGTACCTGCTCAGTCACTTCAGTTGTTTCTGACTCTTTGCAACCCTGTGCACCATAGCCCACCAGGCTCCTCTGTCCATGGGATTTTTCAGGCAAGAATACTGGAGTGGGTTGCCCTGCCCTCCTCCAGGGGATCTTCCTGGCTCAGGGATCAAGCTCACATCTCTTATGGCTCCTGCATTGGCAGACACATTCTTTACCACTAGCACCACCTGGAAAGCCCCGGGAGGGTGAGGGTAGGATTGAGAAATATTTGAAAGATGAATTTGGGAACATTTGACAATATCATATGAGGAATGAGTGATCAGGAAGAATCAAAGATAAAAGTCTAAATTCTTGTTTAAGTTATTGTTTAGTTAGTAGTATCATTATTGAGATTGAGAACTCTGGAGAAGTGAGTTGAAGGAAAGGATCATACATTCAATACAAAATGCCTTGAGTTTGTTGTGTCTACCAGAAATACAAGTAAGAAAGTACACACTTTAAAAAAAAAAAAAAAAAGATATTGGCTTCAGATACAGTTTTGGGAATCATCAGCTTACTTATAGATAGAATAAGAAAAAAGCACTGGGAACTCTTAAGTACAGAGGGATAAAAACTTATTAGGATGGAAAATAGGTCTAGTGTGGGTAACTGAATGAATAATAAAAGAATAATACACTGAATTTAAGAGAGTGGCATTTTATATCAAGGTCTGAGTATTGGAGCAGGTTTGGTAATTGTAAATTCTAGAATATGACCATATTTTGCTGAGAGGGGATGAATAGAAAAGTCATTTAACATGGAGAGGTCAAGATAATGAAAAGCTATAAATATCTTCTATAAGAACATTCAAAACTAGGGGGATAATGGAAGTTCTTGAAATATAGATAAAATTATGGTATCAGGTACTTGAAGACAGTAATGATTAAGAGAATTGTGAAACAGGGACAAGAAGGAAAAGACAGTGGTAGAGTAAAGCAGCATGAGCCACAAAGAACAGGTAATTTTCCAAAGAATAGAGAAGTGACCATTTCCTGCTTTTGTGTGGGTGATGTGTTACACAGCACTTTAACCTTCTGTCTCAACACTAGTCTCCTTAGGCTCTGACACTAGTTGATCCTTGGGCCTAAAGGACACTTCATTTCCCTGTATAAATGGCCTTTGAATGTAGAATGAATCCCCTTTTGGTGGATTCTTTTTAAAATACCTTTCTCCTCAACCTGATTAGTTGTTTAAAGCATCCCACACAGGTACTACACATACACACACATACACATTGAACATAGTATCCTCCTGGTATTTATAAATTATATAAAATGGATGCAGGTTGTAAGTGTGATACTGCTTAATATTCACTACTTTTTTTAATCCCTACAGGATTCTCCTCTTCACATGATTTAAAATAAAGAGACTTTATTGTGTATTTTCAAAATAAAGAATTTTATCATATAAAAGGTACATGAGACAGTGCTGGACATACAACTAGTATTCAGAAAATGTCAGTAGTGAACCGTGAACTTCCAGATGTTCAAGCTGGTTTTAGAAAAGGCAGAGGAACCAGAGATCAAATTGGTAACATCTGGTGGATCATCGAAAAAGCAAGAGAGTTCCAGAAAAACATCTATTTCTGTTTTATTGACTATGCCAAAGCCTTTGACTGTGTGGATCACAATAAACTGTGGAAAATTCTGAAAGAGATGGGAAAAACAGAGTACCTGACCTGCCTCTTGAGAAAGCTGTATGCAGGTCAGGAAGCAACCTTTAGAACTGGACATGGAACAACAGACTGGTTCCAAATAGGAAAAGGACTACGTCAAGGCTGTATAATGTCACCCTGCTTGTTTAACTTATATGCAGAGTACATCAGGAGAAACTCTGGGCTGGAAGAAGCACAAGCTGGAATCAAGATTGCCGGGAGAAATATCAATAACCTCAGATATGCGGATAACACCACCCTTATGGCAGAAAGTGAAGAGGAACTAAAAAGCCTCTTGATGAAAGTGAAAGAGAAGAGTGAAAAAGTTGGCTTAAAGCTCAACATTCAGAAAACGAAGATCATGGCATTCGGTCCCATCACTTCATGGGAAATGGATGGGGAAACAGTGTCAGACTTTATTTTTGGGGGGCTCCAAAATCACTGCAGATGGTGACTGCAGCCATGAAATTAAAAGACGCTTACTCCTTGGAAGGAAAGTTATGACCAATCTAGATAGCATATTGAAAAGCAAAGACATTACTTTGCCAAAAAGGTCCGTCTAGTCAAGGCTATGGTTTTTCCAGTGGTCATGTATGGATGTGAGATTTGGACTGTGAAGAAAGCTGAGCGCCGAAGAATTGATGCTTTTGAACTGTGGTGTTGGAGAAGATTCTTGAGAGTCCCTTGGACTGCAAGGAGATCCAACCAGTCCATTCTGAAGGAGATCAGCCCTGGGATTTCTTTGGAAGGAATGATGCTAAAGCTGAAACTCCAGTACTTTGGCCACCTCATGCGAAGAGTTGACTCATTGGAGAAGACTCGGATGCTGGGAGGGATGGGAGGCAGGAGGAGAAGGGGACAACAGAGGAAGAGATGGCTGGATGGCATCAATGACTCGATGGACGTGAGTCTGAGTGAACTCTGGGTGTTGGTGATGGACAGGGAAGCCTGGAGTGCTGCAATTCATGGGGTCGCAAAGAGTCAGACAGGACTGAGCAACTGAACTGAACTGGACTGAAATATCAATAGAATGCTTCAGCAAATTCTAACAGCCAGGGAAAAGCACTCAGGACAATCCACAATTTACCCATTATTGAAAATGATCCATGAGTCTCAAATTTAATACTGACTTTTCAGAAATATTTGTGAAAACACCTCATCTATTTGAGGTTATTGTATGAGCCTGGTTGCCATTTTCCTACATTTAGGACCAAAATATAGTCCCACTGTATCTGCATATTTTTCCTACACCCTTCAGCCAAAAAGTGGAAATAAGAAATATAAACATGGATAGTGATGAAAAAATATGACTTCTCTCAGACAACAAATAGGAAAAGGAGTACATCAAGGCTGTATATTGTCACCCTGCTTATTTAACTTATATGCAGAGTACATCATGAGAAACGCTGGGCTGGAAGAAGCACAAGCTGGAATCAAGATTGCCGGGAGAAATATCAATAACCTCAGACATGCAGATGACACCACCCTTATGGCAGAAAGTGAAGAGGAACTAAAAAGCCTCTTGATGAAAGTTAAAGAGGAGAGTGAAAAAGTTGGCTTAAAGCTCAACATTCAGAAAACTAAGATCATAGCATCTGGTCCCATTAGTTCATGGGAAATAGATGGGGAAACAGTGGAAACAGTGGCTGACTTTATTTTTCTGGCCTCCAAAATCACTGCAGATGGTGATTGCAGCCATGAAATTAAAAGATGCTTACTCCTTGAAAGGAAAGTTATGACCAACCTAGATGGCATATTAAAAAGCAGAGACATTACTTTGTCAACAAATGTCCGTCTACTCAAGGCTATGGTTTTCCCAGCGGTCACATATGCATGTGAGAGTTGAACTATAAAGAATGCCGAGTGCTGAAGAATTGATGCTTTTGAACTGTGGTGTTGAAGAAGACTCTTGAGAGTCCTTTGGACTACAAGGAGATCCACCCAGTCCATCCTAAAGGAGATTAGTCCTGGGTGTTCATTGGAGGGACTGATGTTGAAGCTGAAACTCCAGTGGTTTGGCCACCTGATGCAAAGAGCTGACTCATTTGAAAAGACCCTGATGCTGGGAAAGATTGAAGGCAGGAGCAGAAGGGGACGACAGAGGATGAGATGGTTGGATGGCATCACCAACTCAATGGACATGGGTTTGGGTGGACTCTGGGAGTTGGTGATAGACTGCGAGGCCTGGCGTGCTGCGGTTCATGGGGTCGCAAAGAGTTGGACATGACTGAGTGACTGAACTGAACTGAACAGATGTCAAATCAGGTGGAAATCACTATCAGCATAAACAAGTAACACTAAAAATCACTTTTTTTTTAATCACTATACATTCTGATCTCAGATAATAAGTGCACTGATGTCTAATAAAATCGAGTAAGTGATGAAATGTTGCACAATGACTATTCTACACAGAGTATCAGGGAGGGTTCTCTAAGGAGGTGAATATTTGGACATAGACATTAATAATGTAGGAAGTTAAAGCATATGAATACAAGAAAAGCCACTCGAATTGTCACAGCAAGTATAATACTATAGCTTTGATAATTTAAGGAAAAAATTCTAATTTGAAGTATTCTCATAATTTCGGTCTGTTGGTTAGAATTAGAAAGTTTTCTTTTAAATTATTTTGGGTTTTTATCACCTGCTGTGAATTACTTTCTAGGTTTTGCTTTATATTTGTAGCACAAATTTTCATATGTTGCATTTAATTTTTCCTTAGTTGAATATGGATAGAGGATAGATAGGTAGGTGGGTGGTTATGTAGGTGGGTAGTTATGTAGGTTGGTAGCTATGTAGGTAGGTAGACAGATTTAAAGTTTCTTGAAACTGATTCTTTGAAATGTGAATTATTTAGAATTGTATTTTTAAATTTGTTAAACAATTGTGGATTTCCCAGATATATTATTACTTAATTTTAGTTTGTTTTCATATAACCTGAGACTGTTTTTTATATAATTTATATTCTCATAAAGTTATATTTTATTACATGATAGACCATTTTATTACATGATAGACCATACATTACAAGATAGACCATGTCTATCTTGGTTGATGTTCCATGCACAGTAAAGACAGGTGTATATTCTACCATTGTGTGAAGTGTTCTATAAATGCTGATTACATTAAGTTGCTTGATAGTGTTTTTTTATGAAGTTTTTCATTAATTACTGAGTTTTTCATTAATCAATATACTGTGAGTACTGAAGTTAATTTGTCACTTCAGATCTATCAGTGTTTATCTCATGCATTTTGATTTACTCTTGCTATGTGTTATATATCTGTTATATATTCTTTGAGAAATTATTCCTTTATTATTACACATGTACTTTTTATCTGTGAAAATAGTCTTCATTTAGAAATTAATATAACTATTCCAGTTTTCTTTCAGTCAGTATCTGCATGGCATTTTTTCTCTAATCTTTTTACTTTTATATTCTAATTTTGTTTATATTTAAATGATTCTGGTAGACACAATATAAGTGGATCTTGGTTTTTTATCTAGTCCAATAATCTATGTCTTTTAACTGGTATGTTTATTTGGACCATTTACCTATATTTAATATACAGGCACACCTCATGGTATTGTACTGTGCTTTATTGTGCTCTTCAGACATTGCATTTTTTTTTTTAAACAAATCAAACGTTTATGCCAACCCCATGTCCAGCAAGACAACTGGTGCAAATTTTCCAACAGCTTCAGCACAATTTGTGTCTCTGTGTCATATTTTGTAATTCTTATAATATTTCAAACTTTTTATTATTATTACATTTGTTATGATGCTCTGTGATCATTGATCTTTGATGTTACTATTGTAATTGGTAGGAGGGGGTGTGTGCATGAACCATACCTGTAATAGATGACAAACTTAATCTATAAATGTGTGTGCCCTGACTACTCCACCATCTGGCCATTCTCCAAATCTCTCTCCCTCTCCTCAATCTCCCTATTTCGTGAGACACCACGGTATTGAAATTAGGCCAGTTAATAACTTTAACAGTGGCCCCTAAGTATTCAAGTGAAAGAAAGAGTCACATGTTTCTCACTTTAAATCAAAAGCTAGAAATGATTAGGCTTAGTGAGGACAGCATGTTGAAAGCCAAAACAGACACTAGACCTCTTACACCAAATGGCTAGCCAATTGTGATGACAAGGAAAAATTTTTGAAGGAAATTAAAAACATTACTCCAGTGATCATACAAGTGATAAGAGGAAAGAGACTTATTGGTGATATGAGAAAGTGTTAGTGGTCTAGACAGATGATCAAACCAACCGAAACATTCTCTTAAGGCCAAAGCCTGATCCAGAGCAAGATTGTAACTCCCTTCAATTCTATGAAGGCTGGGAACAGTGAGGAAGCTGTAGAAAAGTTTGAAGTTCAAAAAAAGAAACCATCTTCATAACATAAAAGTGCAAGGTGAAGAAGCAAGTGTTGGTGTACGGAATCTAGAAAAATGGTACTGAAGAATTCATTTACAGGCAAACAGTGGAGAAACAGACATAGAGAATGGACTTATGGACATGGGGAGAGGGGAGGAGAGGGTGAGATGTATGGAAAGAGTAACTTGGAAACTTACATTACCATATGTAAAATAGATAGCCAACCGGAATTTGCTGTGTGGCTCAGGAAACTCAAACAGGGGCTCTGTATCAGCCTAGAGGGGTGGGATGGGGAGGGAGAAGGGAGGGAGGTTCCAAAGGGAGAGGATATATGTATACCTATGGCTGGTTCATGCTGAGGTTTGACAGAAAAGAGCAAAATTCGGCAAAGCAATTATCTGTCAATAAAAAATAAATTAATTAAAACAAAAAATGCTGGTGTAGAAGCAGCAGCAAGTTATCCAGAAGATCTAGCTAAGATTGTTAATGAAGGTGGTTACATTAGACAACAGATTTTCAGTGTATACAAAACAACTTTTTACTGGCAGAAGATGTCATCTAGGACTTTCATAGCTAGAGAGGAGTCACTGCTTGTCTTCAAAGCTTCAAAGGACAGGCTGACTCTATTGCTGGGGGCTAATGCAGCTGGTGACAGTAAGTTGAAGCCAATGCTCATTTACCATTTTGAAAATCCTAGGATCCTTAAAAGAATTTTTCTAAGTCTATCTTGCCCATGATCTACAAATAGAACAATAAAACCTGTATAACAGCACATTCATTTTCAAGATGACATACTGCTTACACCTACTTCTCAGAAAAAAAGATTTCTTTCAAAACATTACTGCTCATTGACAATGCACCTGGTCACCCAAAAGCTCTGATGGAAATGTATAAGATTAATGTTGTTTTCATGCCCACTAACACAACACTCATTCTGTCGGTTCATAGATCAAGATATAGTTTTATTTTTTTTTTTTTTTTTCAAGATATAGTTTTAAATTTCAAGTCTTATTGTTTAAGAAATCCATTTTGTAAGGCCACAGCTGCCATAGATAGTGATTAGTGATTCCTTTGATAGATCTTGGCAAAGTAAATTGAAAATCTTCTGGAAAGGTTTTAGCTTCAAGACACCATAAGAACATTCAAGATTCATGGGAAGAGGTCAAATATTAACATTAACAGAAATTTGGAAGGATCTAAAGGATACCCCATTAGACAATCCTGACATGGAAATATTTACAGATGGCAGTTCTTTTGTTCAGGATGGAAAGCGTAAAGCAGGTTTTGCCGTGGTGACTGCTAAACAGGTTTTGGAAACAAAATCTCTCCCCCAGGGAACCAGTGCTCAGTTAGCGGAGCTTGTGGCTCTGACCCAAGCTCTAGAAATAAGCAAAAGGCAGCGGATGGGCCTGATAATCTATGTGAGTCTACTTCTGCTGACTCCAAAAATCCTGAGTCTGCCATTTGATCCTCAAGACAATGTCTTCCTGTCCTGGGCTCACTCCTATGCTGCATTCCACAATCGGTCTAACTGCTGGGTCTGTGGAGCGCTCCCCTCTTCATCAGTGGAAGGCTTCCCATGGTGGACATCCCCACTTAAAGGAAAAGACTTTCTCCAAGTCTGTGAATACCTTCGACAACAATCACATTCGATGCCTCTTCTTCATCTGATGACATCTACCAACCCTAAAATGGACTGGTGCAACACGTTGCACTTTAACTATGGACATAATGTGACTTTTAATTTCGATTTTAACTTGTTTTAATGACTATGTTGCCTGCATCTGTAATTGTATAACTGGATTTGTTTCTAGCCGCATGAAAGCTTTTAAGTTACAAATGGTTGCTCAAACTCCTGCTACTGCTGTAGCTTCCTCCAACTACTATTTGGGGCCCCTGGATCAGATATCCTCAATATGAGGATTAGGAGAATATGTTGCCTCACCAATTTAGGAACAATGCCCCTTGTCAGCTTGGAAGCAGTTATGGAATGAGAACGACGCCCCTTTTCCCTAGGCAACATAATTCTCCTAAAAGAAAAGGGGGGAATGAGAGAGTCATTTCCTGGGAAGGTTGATAGGGAGTCTAGGGGTCCCCAAGGAGAGAGGGGTCTGGAATTCTCAAGGAGGAATAAAGGACAAACTTTTTTTTCTTTCAAAAAAAAAAAAAAAAAAGAAGTTGGTTTCAACTCTCATGGATAACTTTGAGGAGTTCAAGACTTAATTAAAAAAAAAAAAAAAAAAGGAACTATAGATTCAGTAGAAATAGAAAGAGAACTAAAAATTAGAGCCTAAAGATGAGACTGAATTGCTGCAACCTTATGGAGAAGGAAATGGCAGCCCACTCCAGTACTCTTGCCTGGAGAATCCCATGGAGGGAGGAGCCTGGTAGGCTACACTCCATGGGGTTGCAAGGAGTCGGACACGACTGAGTAACTTCACTTCACTTATTATAAAACTTGAAGGATAAGAAGTTGCTTCTGAAACTACTCTTGGTGATAATTCTGTGAAGATTATCGAAATGACAACAAAGGATTTAAATATTACATAAACTTAGTTGACAAAGCAGCAGCGGGGTTTGAGATGATTGACTCCAATTTTGAAAGAATCTCTACTGTGGGTAAAATGCTATCACAGAGCATCACAGGCTACAGAGAAATTCTTTGTGAAAGGAAGGATCAATCCGGATATGGCAAACTCCAAGACTATGCATTTTAAGAAATTGCCTCAGGCACCCTAACCTTCAGCAACCACCACCCTAATCAGTCAGCAGCCATCAATACCAAGGCAAGACTTTCCAACAGCAAAAAGATTATGACTTGATGAAGGCTCAGATGGTTAGCTTTCTTAGAGGTAAATTTTTTTTTCAAATTTAGGTTATGTACATTGATTTTTAGACATAATACTACTGCTTACCTAATAGACTATGCTGCTGCTGCTAAGTTGCTTCAGTCGTGTCCGACTCTGTGCGACCCCATAGATGGCAGCCCAACAGGCTACCCAGTCCCTGGGATTCTCCACGCAAGAACACTGGAGTGGGTTGCCATTTCCTTCTCCAATGCATGAAAGTGAAAAGTGAAAGTGAAGTCACTCAGTCGTGTCCGACTCTTTGCGACCCCAAGGACTGCAGCCTACCAGGCTCCTCCACCCATGGGATTTTCCAGGCAAGAATACTGGAGTGGGTTGCCATTTCCTTCTCCATAGTAGACTATGGTAAGTCACTTCAGTCGTGTCCGACTCTGTACGACCCCATAGACGGCAGCCCACCAGGCTCCCCAGTCCCTGGGATTCTCCAGGCAAGAACACTGGAGTGGGTTGCCATTTCCTTCTCCAATGCATGAAAGTGAAAGTGAAGTTGTGTCCAACTCTTAGCAACCCCATGGACTGAGGCCTACCAGGCTCCTCCATCCATGGGATTTTCCAGGCAAAAGTACTGGAGTGGGGTGCCATTGCCTTCTCCTATAATAGACTATAGTATAGTGTAAACATAATTTCTATATGCACTGGGAAGCCAAAAACTTTGCGTAATTTGCTTTATTACAGTGGTCTGGAACTGAACCCACAATATCCCTGATTTTTGACTGTAACAACTTTGTTGAGATATAACTCAAATGCACACACACATAAATCCTCTTTACAAAGCTTATAATTCATAATTGAAGTAAATCTACCACCTTTCTACATGTACTCTATTTTAATATTTATATTTCATTTATTTTAACTTTTTTCCCCCCATCTCTGGACTTAATTGAGCATTTTAATGATTCTATCTCACATCTCTATTGACTAATTTTTATACTTTTAAAAAATTTAATGTGTTGTCTTATATTTCACAGTATACATTTTTAATAACTTGAGTCTACTATCAAATAATAGTATACTATTTCATATACTGGAGAAGGAAATGTCAACCCACTCCAGTATTCTTGCCTGGAGAATCCCATGGACGGAGGAGCTTGGTGGGCTACAGTCCACAGGTTGCAAAGAGTCAGACACGACTGAGTGACTTCACTTTCACTTTCACTTTCATATATAAAAGAAAGCCCTTAAAACTACACAATGGCATTTTTCCTTGATGTACTTTCTGCTATATTTATCATATATTTTATTTTTACATGTGCTATAAAGAAAACACATTGCTACTAAATTTGCTTTAAAAAGTCAATTATTAATGAGAGCAATTAAGGTAAGTAAAAATAATTCATTTTATTGTATATTAATTTATGTTTTCAAAACTCATTTCTCTCTTGGAACCTTGTTCCAAGTTTTAAATTTATATGCAACTTTTTCCTGAAGAATTTCTTTTAACATTTCTTATAGGGTATGGAAAATTCTGAAAGAGATGGGAATACCAGACCACCTGACCAGCCTCTTGAGAAACCTATATGCAGGTAAGGAAGCAACAGTTAGAATTAGACATGGAACAACAGACTGGTTCCACATAGGAAAAGGAGTACATCAAGGCTGTATATTGTCACCCTGCTTATTTAACTTATATGCAGAGTATGTCATGAGAAACGCTGGGCTGGATGAAGCACAAAATGGAATCAAGATTGCCTGGAGAAATATCAATAACCTCAGATATGCAGATGACACCACCCTTATGGCAGAAAGTGAAGAGGAACTCAAAAGCCTCTTGATGAAAGTAAAAGAGGAGAGTGAAAAAGTTGTCTTAAAGCTCAACATTCAGAAAATGAAGATCGCATCTGGTCCCATCACTTCATGGATAGATAGGGAAACAGTGTTTGATTTTATTTTGGGGGGCTCCAAAATCACTGCAGATGGTGATTGCAGTCACGAAATTACAAGATGCTTACTCCTTGGAAGGAAAGTTATGACCAACCTAGACAGCATATTAAAAAGCATAGACATTATTTTGCCAACAAAGGTCCGTCTAGTCAAGGCTATGGTTTTTCCAGTGGTCATGAATGGATGTGAGTTGGACTGTGAAGAAAGCTGAGCACCGAAGAATTGATGCTTTTGAACTGTGGTGTTGGAGAAGACTCTTGAGAGTCCTTTGGACTGCAAGGAGATCCAACCAGTCTATCCTAAAGGAGATTAGTCCTGGGTGTTCATTGGAAGGACTGATACTGAGGCTGAAACTCCAATACTTTGGCCACCTCATGTGAAGAGCTGACTCATTGGAAAAGACCCTGATGCTGGGAGGGATTGGGGGCAGGAGGAGAAAGGGACAAGAGAGGATGAGATGGCTGGATGGCATCACCAACTCTATGCATATGAGTTTAGGTGAACTCCAGGAGTTGGTGATGGACATCGAGGCCTGATGTGCTGCGATCCATGAGGTCACAAAGAGTCAGACACCACTGAGCAACTGAACTGAATTGAACTGATAGGGTGGTCTTTTGGTAATATGTTCTCCCAATTCTTGTTTGCCTGAACATTTTCTTGGAAAATCTTTTCAGGGTATAAATTTCTGGACTGAAAGTTATATTTACATATATATGCAAAACCCAGAACACTGACAAAATCAAATCTGGTGTGGATGTGGGGTAACAGGAACTCTTATTCATTCTTGATGCAAATTCAAAATGATATGGTCACTCTGGAAAACAATTTGGCATACTATATATATATATATATAAAATCACTTTGCTATAAACCTAAAACTGATACAACATTGTAAATTCACTATTCTTCAATTTAAAAAAATGATATAAAACAGTCCCATATATACTTCTTTTAAAATGGAATTCTTAATTTATTTTTGGTATGGATTTCTCCTTAATATTAACAACATTTCAGGACATATATAATCTCAAATGGCAAAATGAAGTGAATGAAGTATACCATAAAGAGAAGAGAGTTTTCAGATATCAGGGCAGAAATTACTGGTCACTTTAAGCAGTTACATAGTAGTTTTATATGTTTTTATAAATAAGAAAAAAATGACGAAATAGTTGATGTTTCCTTGGTGCTTTGTTAATAAGTACTGATAAAAAGAATTTATCAGACCTTCTGTCTACCATAAATCTGTACTGATGTTTATCAACTTTGAAAGAAAACCAAATTAGCAACTTGGCAAAACTTATTTAAATAACTGTTGTTACCTAACCATAATTAAAAACAACTAGGTATTGACAAAACATTTTCATCATGATTAATTTCAGGGATAGTAATTTGGAGAACTCACTTTAATAACACAGTTTCTTCCTTCTAAGGCCTTTCAAAATCATTCTTGTAAGTTCATAATGAAATGATGAAAAGGGTATAGGCTTATAAGAAAATGTCATTAACAATTTTGCTTCTCTGACAGTGTTCCAGTGTTATGTATGAAATAAAGGACTATATGTGTGGTCCCATCATTGAGAGTCTCAAATTGACCCAAATTCCAATACAATTTAGCTTTATTTTATACACATTTCCTTTCTATTACTGCATTTTGTATAATTTACCTAGAGTAAGTTTTACTTAAATTTTCATCATTGATTGTCCCGTGCTTAGTCGCTCAGTCGTGTCCGACTCTTTGCAATCCAGTGGACTGTAGCACCCCAGGCTCCTCTGTCCATGGGGGTTTTCCAAGCAAGAAGACTGGAGTGGTTTGCCATGCCCTCATCCAGGGGATCTTCCCAACCCAGGGATCAAACCCAGGTCTCCTGCATTGCAGGTGGATTCTTTATCATCTGAGCCACCAGGGAAACTCAAGAATACTGGTGTGGGTAGCCTATCCATATTGATTAAATATTCTCAATTGCTTATTTTGGAAACAGTTTCATTAAAAAGAATATAAGGTTACTTATATATAGTTACACATTTAAAAATTTACTATGATTAAAGCCAAATATCTAATAATTTAAGTGAAATGGATATTTATAGCAAGTTTTAGATATTTAGATATATTAAATGTTATTATAATTATATATAACATAAATTATTGAAAATTACCAAAATATCAAATAATTGATACTGAATCTTTTTACATTTTATGCCAAACGTTAAAAATAGCTTTATTCATAATTAGGAAAATATAGAAACAATACAAATACCCATCAACTGGTAAGTACATAACTATGCTTTATACATACAACTGAACACTACTCAGCAATAAAAACGCACAAATCACAAACTACTGATAAATGCAATAGTATGGAGGAATCTCAAATACACTAAGCCAAGAATAGAGTCCAGACTTAAAAGGCAATGTGATGTATAATTGGGTTTACATAGCATTCTTGGAAAGACAAATTATAGGGGCATGAAATATGTCAGGAAAAGGTTTGAGAGAAGGAAGTTGACTAGAAAAATAAGAAATTCTGAAGAAAGTTTGTGCTTCCTAGATATACATCCAGGAGTGGAGATGCTCTTGAAATAATTCTTGCACCCCAGTGTTTAGAGCAGCACTATTTATACTGCATGGATCTATGTCAACCCACTGTAAACAGTGTTGCTCTAAACATTATATAAATATATATATATATATATATACATTTTATATAAAATAACATAAATCAGAACATTTATGTTATATATAATTATCTTATTATATAGAAGCTGGATGAAGCACAAACTTGAATCAAGACTGCCAGGAGAAACATCAATAACAGCAGATATGCAGATGACACCACCCTTATGGCAGAAGGTAAAGAGGAACTGAAGAGCCTCTTGATGAAAGTGAAAGAGGACAGTGAAAATGTTGGCTTAAAACTCAACATTCAGAAAATGAAGGTCATGGCATCTGGTCCCATCACTTCATGACAAATAGATGGGGAAACAATGGAAACAGTGACAGACTTTATTTTCTTTGGCTCCAAAATCACTGCAGTTGCTGACTGCAGCCACAAAATTAAAAAACACTTGCTCTTTGGAAGAAAAGCTATGAACAACCTAGACAGCATATTAAAAAGCAGAAACATTACTTTGCCAACAAAGTTCTGTCTAGTCAAAACTATGGTTTTCCAGTAGTCATGTAAGGATGTGAGAGTTAGACCATAAAGAAGGCTGAATGCTGAAGAATTGATGCCTTTGAGCTCTGGTGTTGGAGAAGGTTCTTGAGAGTCCCATGGACTGCAAGGAGATCAAACCAGTCAACATTAAAGGAAATCAATCCTGAATATTTATTAGAAGGACTGATACTGAAGCTCTAATACTTTGGCCACCTGAGGTGAAGAGCTGACTCATTAGAAAAGACCTTGATGCTGGGAAAGATCAAAGGCAGGAGGAGAAGGAGACAATAGAGGACGAAATGGTTGGATGGCATCACTGAGTCAATGGACATGAGTTGAGCAAACTGTGAGATGGTGATGGACAGGGAAGCCTGGCTGCTGCAGTCCATGGGGTTGCATAGAGTTGGACACAACTGAGTGACTGAATAACGATTTATAATAGCCAAACATGGAAACAACTCTAATGCTCATGAACAGAGATTGGCTTAAAAAGATGTGGTGTATACATATATATATATATATATATATGTATTTAAAACAATGTGATATTTTATATATTATTTATATATATATATATAAAATGGAATTTTACTCAGTCTTTAAAAAGAAGAAATATTTCCATTTCAAACAATATTGATGGACATAGAAATATTACACTAAGTGAAGTAAGTCAAGCAAAAAAAAACAAGTACTATGTGATGTCATCTACATGTGGAGACTAAGAAATAATATGAATGATTCTATATACATAACAGAAAGTGAATCACAGACATAGAAAACAAACCTTAGGGTTACCAAATGGGAGAGGGAGGGAGGGGTAATTAGGAGTCTGGGATTAGTAGATACAAGTCACTATACTTAAAATAGATAAGAAACAAGGACTTAGTTTTTAGCTAGGGAACCATATTCAATATCTTACAGTAACCTAAAATATAATGTAATCTGAAAGAGATATAGCTAAAATGTATAAATATATATGTAGCTGAATCACTATGATGTGCCACTGAAACTAACACAGTATAATACATCAACTATATTTCATTTAAAAAAAAATAGAAAATGCTTAGGCAGAATGCAATAAAACTAATGTAAATCTTGATTTTGGTGTTATTTATAGCTCATAGAGTTTAAAAAAGTATATGAATTATACTGTATTAGACTTTGAAATGTAAACATGTATGATGTGAACTAATGACAACAAAAACAATGAATTATAAATAGGATGGCTACATAAAAGTAAAAATTCACCAAGAATTTAAAATGGTAAATTAGCTATTCTCCCATTAGTATGTTTACCACTTAAGACCTTGCTGTTAATAATTGACCTGCCTACAAAAAAGCTATGGTATATAAAAGGTACCAATACAATTAACAATTTTAGTCAAATAAAAGTATAAAACTATACCCTAGCAGGGCTTTCCAGGTGGCGCTAGTGGTAAAGAACCTACCTGCAGCTAGAGATACAAGTTCTATCCCTGGGTTGGGAAGATCTCCTGGAGAAGGGCATGGCAAGCCACTCCAGTATTCTTGTCTGGAGAAAACATGGACAGAGGAAACTGGTGGGCTACCGTCTACAGGATCACAAAGACTGGAACATGACTGAAGCAACTTAGCATGCACTCATACCTTAGCAGGAAAGAGAAGGGACATTCAAATAGGTTCATTGAGTAGTGTTGACTAAAGGAGCTACTTATGAAGATGATGGCAGTTAGGAGAAATAAACAAGGAAGACGGGGTTTTCCAGGAGGGAGCTACAGCATGAAATTATCATCCCAAAGTAAAAAGGAACAAGAGGAAAGAGTATCTTTGAACCCAACAGAAGATGTAGTTATAGTGGCATCAGTTATAGTGACTGAAGAGCACGTGCATCTGAGAGCAGCTGCGGCCTTCAGGGGAGAAACAGAGCCATGGCCTCATGGTGGGGGAAGACCAGGATGAAATACCTTACCTTTACTCTTCTCTTTTTCTTAAGATTTAGGTGTAATGGACACAAACAATTGCACATATATAATAGATACATTTTGATGAGTTTGGACCTAAGTACACACTCATGATACCATCACCATAATCAAGGCACTAAACACATCTATCACTTCCAAAAATGTCCGTGTGTTTGTGGGTGTATTTTGTGGCCAGAATACTTAACATGATGTCTACCCTCTCAATAAGTTTTTAAGTACACAATATCATACTGTTAACTATAGGCACTGTGTTTTACAGCGTTCCTCTAGAACTTACTCATCTTCCACAACTGAAACTTTATACCCACTAAGCAAAAACTCCTATTTCCCATTCTGCTCCTCCTTGGCAATCACCATTCTTTTGTCTGCCTCTAAGACTCTGTTTTAGATCCTATATAAAAGGATACATGCAGTATTCTTCTGTGACTGTCTCATCTCACATAGCATAAAAGCGTCTGGAGCCACCCATGTTGACATAAATAGTAACATCTTTTTTTTAACGCTGAATAACACCCCTGTACACATGTAACGTATGGCCCATTTTCTTGATTCATCTGTTGATAGACACTCTGACTGCTTCTGTATCTTACCCATTGTGACTACTGCTACTATGAACATAGGGGTATAGGTATCTCTCCGAGATTCTAATTCCAATTCCTTAGGATATATACCCAGAAACAGCATTGCTGGATTCCATAGTGGTTACAATTTTGTTTTGAGAAACTTTGTTTTCCATAGTGGCCACACCATTTAACACTCCCGGAAACAATGTATATGTTTTCTAGTTTCTCTACATCCTCACCAGTACTTATCATTTGTGGGTTTTTTGGTTTTTTATAACAGGCATTCTAACAGGTGTGAAGTGATAGCTCACGTGGGTTGATTTTCATTTCTCTGGTAATTAGTGATGTCAAGCACCTTTTCCCATACTTCTGGGCCAAGTGCATGCCTTCTTAGAGAAACATTCATTTAAGTTATTTGCCTATTTTTAGGCCAAAATATTTGTATTTTTTTGTCATTGAGTTGTAAGAGATATTAATATACTTTGCATATTAATCCCTGATTAGATATATAATTACAATTATTTTTTATCATTACACAGCTTGCCTTTTCAGTCTGTTGATTATTTGCTGTATAGAAGCTTTTAGTCTGACGCAGTCCCACTTGTCTAATTTTTGCTTTGTTTGTACTTTTGGTGTTAAATCCAAGAGACTATTACCAATACCAAAGTCAAGAAGCTTTTCCTATATGTTTTCTTCAGGGAGTGTTAGAGCTTTATGTCTTACATTTAAGTCTTTAAATCGTTTTCAGTTGATTTTTCTGTATATGGTAAAATGTCTTTTTCCATTTTTAAAATCAACATGAAGACACCTTGTAGTCTAAATATTTTATTTATCCACTTTCCTCAGTAACTGAATTGCCCTTTCAGTAGCTATCCGAGATTCATACCTTAAAGATGACTGATGTAATATTTATGGGTGTGTTTAAAGTTATTGATTACTTCAGCATAATTCCTATCTGACAAGAAGTTTAAAATGTCAGGAGTTTATGTGTGAAGTCCCTATGAACTTCCCTGGCCCCTTCACACCCGAAACCGGGGTAGGAACCCCCTCCCCTAGGCTTCCAGAGGCTCTCCTGCCTGGCAGGATCACTGTGTTTGTAACACTGCTCTGTCACTGACTGTTCTCACGCATGCTTCATTTTCTCATTTGAAGTGAAAGTCAAAGTGTTAGCTGCTCAGTCATGTCCAATTCTTTGTGAACCCATGGACTGTAGGCCACCAGTCTTCTCTATCCATGGAAGTTTCCAGGCAAGAGTCCTGGAGTGGGTAGCCATTTCTCCAGGGGATCTTCCCAACCCAAGGATCGAACCCCAGTCTCACACATTGCAGGCAGATTCTTTATCATCTGAGCCACCTGGGAAGCCCATTTTCCTGCTTATGGAGGAATTTGAATGCTGCCTTTATACCCCAACACTGACAGTTTCTGACATAGCATATATACTTAATCAATGCTTGTTGAATATGTGCAAAAAATGTTTTAGACACTAATTTCATTGTTTGTATTGTTAAATGATATGAGTATCAAAATCACTAAAGGTCTATTTTTTTTTTCAATTGTCTCTTACTCTGCAATTGCCAAGTTGAGACTGTAACTTTCTATCTTGCCATTTCATATCAATTCAGCAAACTTGCACAAATTGCCTCTTATTTTGGTAAATATAATAATGAAAACAATAACTTTACATAGTTGTAACCTAAGAGCAGAGGTAAGCACAAATTGCATTGAAATACAGGCAGAATGTGGCAAGTGTCATAACTATTTAATGCAAAATATTCTATCAACACAAAAACTGGAATATTTTTTCTAGAAGTCTTCTTGAAGAAATTTGAATGGATGGTGTTTATATATTTGATGAGAGAGAATAGAGAAAGGGTTTACAATAATATAAAAAATAAGGAGATAGAGTGATCAGAACTGTCAGAGATATGTAATTTAAATGAATTACAGATATATAAGAGCCTTCATTTGGAGGGGAAAGATGTGTGTATGTGTGTGTTCATTAGAAGCAATGAAAATCCAAGTTAGAGCCATGGCAGTGTGAACACAGGTTAGCATAACTGTGTTAGGATGTCATGGAAATAAATCTCAAAGGTGGAATATCTGCACATGTTCTGATACTGTGAGACTAAAACAGATCATCAAGGAAAAATAGTAAGAAAAGATGAGAGGCCTGAGCATAGGACTGTATGTGAAAGATACTTCTAAGAATCTCAGTTTTTATGTTTTAGAACTTAATTTTAATAACTATTAGTACACAGTATTACACTATAAAACTTTATGTTTAATAACATTATTAGTCAAAATAGTTAATTTGTTAGATTTTTTTTCAATTTCTTCTATCTTCTGTTTTTTTTTTTTTTTTTTTCCCTTCTGGAATTCTGCGTATGAGGCATTTTAAGAGCCCGTGGTTTTTGATAACTGTATTTAGCTTCTTTTTTAGTTAATACATAATACTCTTGCACCTGCCACTGAAATGGTTATAAGTGACTCATTTCACATTTACATACTTCATATCCTGTTCAAAAATCTCCAGGTATTAATAAACTTTTTAAGTGGTACAATCAATGGCTCTCCTGAAAGCCATGGAAAACATATAACCCCTCATAACTTACTACTTTTTGAGACCACGGTGCCTTACATCAGGACACTAGTAAAAGTGCATAATCATCTTTCTGTTATTACGACTTTGGGCTCCAGCCATTTATAAGCCAATTGTAAATGTTTCATGAGAGCTAAGGTGTGATGTTATGACTTAGGTTCTTTTTTATTACTTTTTAGTAATGTGTCTCATAAGTTCCACTGTTACAGTGTCATAACATTGAGCAGGGATGCTGTGCAATACTTTTGCATATTAAATCTGCAATTTACACATAAAATAAGTGCTTAACTGTTTGATTTATAAGAAGAAAATTTAGGAAGTTAATCTAATAGTATTTTAAATTTCTTGATGTAGATATCAATTATCCAAACTAAAAAGACTTGGTAGATAATTTAGCTATTTCTCTGCCCATGAGCAAACTTCTACCTTAACTGTCATATATGTTAAAAAGAAAAGGCCCTATAGGTTATTTACTTCTTCAATAATGTATATTCACCATGTGATTTTTTTTTCTCAAAATGTATTGCTATACTTAACACTATTCCAACTATTTCAATGACTTTCACAGTCACTTGGAAAAGAAAAGAATCACTGTCCCCCATTCTTTTACTGAAACCCTCGTATACATGAAGGACACTAATAAGAACCCATCAAGCATTTCTTCTCCTGCCTAAGTGATATTTTTATTTTATTATATACTTTTAAATTATACATTTTAACATATAATTAAAAGAAAAATAGTTTTATGGGAATATGTCAGGCTAAAGCTAATGACTTTATTGAAAGACTTCTTAATATCTTTGATTGGATCAAGTGGATAGTAGGCAGTATCTTGTCATACAATAAGTAGACATTCCTCACGTTAAAATATAATGACATATTTTGAACAAGACAAAAATAATCTACAGACTGGAAGGAAATATCTTCAAATGATGCTACCCACAAGGGATTAATTTCCAAAATATACATACAGCTCATATAGCTTAATATCAAAAAACAACTCAAAAAATGGGCAGAAGAACTTAATTGACATTTCTCCAAAAAACACAAACATTAAAAGACAATATCACTATTAGAAAAATGTAAATCAAAATATAATGAGTTCGGACAGGTCAGAATGGCCATCATTAAAGTCTGCAAGTAACAAATGCTGGAGTGGGAGTGGAGAGAGGGAAACCCTCCCACATTGTTGGTAGGAATATAAAATTAGTGCAGCCACTGTGCAGAACAGTACAGAGGCTTCTTAAAAAACTACAAATATAATTTACCATATGATTTAGCAATACCATTCCTGGGCACATACCCAGAGAAAACTTTCATAGATTCACAAGCAAACAAACAAAACTTTTGGTACCAAAGGGGATAGCAAGGGTGGTAGTGAGCAGGGGCAGAGATAAAGCAGGAGTTTGGGATTTAGAGATACACACTACTGTGTATGAAACAAACAACAAGGACATACTTTATAGCACCAGGAATATATATTCAATGTCTTGTAATGATTTATAATGGAGAAGAATCTGAAAAAGTATAGACACACACACACACATATCTATATAACTGTATCATTCTTCTGTACACCTGAAACAAACACAACATTGTAAATCAACTATACTTTAATAAAAAGGTTAAAATGTAATTTTAAAATATATACTAACATATCTTTAAGTGTGGATATTATTATTGCTTTTCACTATAAAGCACAGATTTTCTTTCTCCTTTGTGTCTATCACCTTTGTCCTGTGGGAAGTTACTGTAAGTTTTTAAACATACAGAAGGAATTTTCATTTACTAATACACTAAAACAGAATGCATCACATTGTTTACTTAAGTCAATCTTTCTCATTTAGTATTTACTAGTGAATATCATCCCTGATACTTTGTCATCATTTCTTTTTACTCATTATTTCTTCATGCCATTTTCCCCAAATGTACAGAGTTGTAGCTGCTAGAATGTGGGATCCTAACTCCAGCTTGCCCTGTACAGTTATATTCCAAACAGAGCGGGACATGAAACTTTACATGTTTTTATATGTGTTATTATTTTAATTAGAAGAGTATGCTTAATATACCATAGTATGAAGATATACAACTTTTTTTCAGTTTTTCATCTATAATGGCTACATTTTAATGATACCTATAATTAAAAGTAGTTCCTATGCTTGTAATTTTATGTCTTTATTTTCACTTGTAGTGTGACTTAAACTTCCTAAGAAAACCAAAATAAAGCAATCACATCTAAATGCAGTTCGATGGGTCATTCTATTTTCTGGCCATCTCAACTCCTCCCCTGTCTGACAGAAGCCATGGAAAGAAGATGAGAAACTTGTCATTGTCTCTTCACCCACTGTGATAAACACATGTTTTATTCATCTGTACCTCAATTCTCTGAAGCTGCTTAGGAGAGGGTATTATGAGAAAAATAGGTTACAACGTACTGTTGATAAAGACATTGTACTTATTCTTGCAGGAAAAAAATAACACTTTTTAGAAACCAACTGATCCAACTGATTAACTTTAATTAAATATAACATGCTATTTTGTGATAGCAATACAAATTATTTTATCTGAACATTAGGCATGAAATAAGCTAGAAGAACAACATCATTCAGAGCCAAAGAGTAGCTGTTATTTTATTTAGTTTTCATATAATCATTAGATCAAAATGTGAGAAGTATTAGAGCATCATGCTAAATTTTTAAGCAGAGGATTTTAAATAAAAATTATTAAACAACTTTAATGCAAAAAAAGAGATACACTCTTCTAGCTGGGACTTAAATAAGTATAAAACTGATATAAAAATAGACTCTTGGATTTATTGATTATTGTTTCTGAAAAGCAATTAAGCCGTTGTTAAATCTATTGGGGAATGGGTGAAAACTGATATAAAAATAGACGCTTGGATTGATTATTGTTTCTGAAAAGCAATTAAGCCATTGTTAAATCTATTGGGGAATGGGTGAAAAATTTTAGTAACTATACATACTGAAGAGCAGGCCACATGATTAATGTAACTTATTTAGTGTTCATAACATATTATGAGATAGATATTAGTATCTTCATTTTATGCCTAAAGAGGAGCTTTAATATGCTTCCCAAAGGCACACATTTAATAAGCAGGGATATTTATATTTACAATTGTGCATATCTCACTATGGAATACAGTTAATGTCCACTATATGACAAATGTAAAATCAGGGGAAAATACATATGTTAGTGCTTCATAATTTTATCAAACATAGAGTACTTAGTGTATATATAGTGATTCAAAGAATTACTTTATATTTTATTTGATAAATAGTAATTGAACATACATGATATGATCATTTTTAGAAGCAGAAACATATTTAATGAAAAAACCTTATTGGTGGGGATGTAAAATGTGATGAAATCCATGATGAGTCTATGCTGGGGATATAAGGCATTTGGAACTGAAGAGCCTCTTTAAGCTTAGATTAAAAGACACCTCTTTGCTGATAACTTCAGTTCAGTTCAGTTGCACAGTTGTGTCCAACTCGTTGCAACCCCATGGAATGCAGCACGCCAGGCCTCCCTGTCCGTCATCAACTCCTGGAGTTTACTCAAACTCATGTCCATTGATTCAGTGATGCCATCCAACCATCTCATCCTCTGTCATCCCCTTCTCCTTCCACCTTCAATTTTTCCCAGCATCGGGGTCTTTTCAAATGAGCCAGTTCTTCACACCAGGTGGCCAAATATTAGAGTTCCAGCTTCAGTATCAGTCCTTCCAACAAATATGCAGGACTGATTTCCTTCCTTTAGGATGGACTGGTTGGATCTCCTTGCCATCCAAGGGACTCTCAAGAGTCTTCTCCAACACCACAGTTCAAAAGCATCAATTCTTAAGTGCTCAACTTTATTAATAGTCCAACTCTCACATCCATATATGATTACTGGAAAAACCATAGCTTTGATTAGACAGACCTTTGTTGGCAAAGTTATGTCTCTGCTAATTCTGTCTAGGTTGGTCATAGCTTTTCTTCCAAAGAGCAAGCATCTTTTAATTTCATGGCTACAGTCACCATCTGCAGTGATTTTGGAGCCCCCCAAAATAGTCTGTCACTGTTTCCATTGCTACCCCATCTATTTGCCATGAAGTGATGGCATCAGATGCCATGATTTTGGTTTCCTGAATGCTGAGTTTTATGCCAACTTCTCACTCTCCTCTTTCACTTTCTTTAAGAGGCTTTTTAGTTCTTCTTCACCCTTCTTCATAAGGGTGGTGTCATCTGTATATCTGAGGTTATTGATATTTCTTCCAACAATCTTGATTCCAGCTTGTGCTTCATCCAGCATTAATGATAATACTGAATCCACTAAGAAAAGTACTAAAGGGAAAAGTTGAGGGGGCAGGGATAAGGGATCCTGGGTTGTGACTGATCCTCATACTTTATTCTCCAGGTGTTATCATATGCTTGCGTCTTGCTGTGTCCTCTTATTACTTGGTATCCTTACCACTAGAGTGTGTGCTTTGCCATATACTTGCTTTAGCCAATGACATATCAACAGATATGACTTTACCTTTAAAAAGGTGAGTTTGGGGTTCACCTCTTATACATGATTTTCTATAATAGCAGTACCCAGGTAACCAGTGCTTCAGGACAGAAAACTTGGAGAACACCATACACTCAAGATAAGTTCTGTTCTAAAGAGACAAGAGATACAGAAAGATGATCCAGGCCAACCTGAAGTCTAAGGAACAGAATACAGCTGATTGTAACTGCCACATAAGATATTGAACAGATTACATTACTGTTGTTTGAAAACATTAAGTTTTGGGGTTCTTGTGGCAGTAGCTAACTAATATTCTTGTTAATGATGCCTATGGTTGCCATCATTTAGTATATTTTTAGGATCCCACAGTTGATATCACAATAAAATAGGGGGCTTGAGAGTGACCATTCACTTCTTGGATGCACAACAGCATGATATTATTAAATATCCCAAAAGGAATAATAGCAAGAGAATGAATGTCTGTGAGGATGACTATGTGATGACCAGCAGGTTTTCAATGATTACTGACTGAATGTTTGACATATTCCAGGGACTGTGCTAGTATCCAGCCCACACAGAATTTAAAACCTAAATTTAGGTATCAATAAGATTCTGAGACTTAACTGTCATAGGTCTTTCTGAATTAATTGACTAGCATTTCCTAATACTCTCACATAGCTTCCGTATTTGTTAGAACTCAGTTCAGAATGTCACTCAGCAGCACACCCAAAATTCTGAAGTTCAGGATAGGGAATAAGCGTAAAACAGTTAATTTGTGACAGAATATATCACTTTCCTTCTTCACATTTTTTTGGATTGGACATTGCTAATTCTGAAGTTATTTCTTTTAATGTTCTCATTTTCTGTACACATCCCTTCCTAAAACAGTGTTGGTATCCCTCCTTCTTTTTCTAAGTCTCTGCTATTGAGTTGAATTTTGAGATCCATAGATTCAACTATGATTTATTAAAGGAGGACCCATTTCTCTGCTTTTCTGTCCAGGAATCCTATTTTTTTGCCTGCTCTTTCACTAGTTCCTCCATTTCCTAAAACTTTTCCATTTAAGTTCCCAATCCCTATTAATGGTACAGGATTATCCTTATTACAAAAGGGTTTAAGACAGACATTAACCTTTGATTACATATGGTTGACACACACACACAAAAATGTGTAGTTGGTGGAAGCTACCAGTAGAAATTTTATCCTTTCTAGTCAATCTTACCTTTTTGGTTACCATCACACTCTCTTGAATCTAGATTACCTTCAACTTACACCTTTGCCATAACTTTTTAGCATGCAGTCTCCTGTGGCTATGAACCATCCTGCATTTCCCAGTCAGATCAAATATCTCAACACTGTGTTACTCTCTAGAAAGAGATGTATTATACATTCAATGTTTCCTGAGAGCTTGTCAAGGCAAACACACATCTCACCAATCAGGATAACACTTTGTGTCATCCTTCTTTGAAAATTTTACAATGGTCCTCTACTCATTACTAATTGTTTTCCCAAATTTTCAAAGATATTTCACACATTATACATTCTCTATGAAGCCTTTGCTATTCCTTCTAATAGAGAAAACTAACACAGCTTTACTTTGAACCACAATACCATTCATCATATCCAGTCAGATATTATAATTACTCAGATAATCATTTTAAATATTGACAAGGCAGGGACACTGCCTTATTAATTTAAAAAAGATACACTAAATCCCTTGCATCTGGTAGCAAGTGTCTCATGTTGCTATAGTTAAGTACATTATTACTAAAGTGAAAGAAACTGAAAATATTCTAGTAGGTATGATTCTAGTGATAGACTTTAGCTAGCGCTAAAATAAAAAAAGATAATAATAATAGCTTTATTGAGGGCTTACTATGTGCTTGACATTGTTTTAAACTGGAACAACACAGAAAGTTTGGTTGTATCATTTAGTCACCTTTTAAAGATGATGAATTTGAAGCACAGTAAACAGAAAGAAATGGCAACCCACTCTAGTATTCTTGCCTGGAAAATGCCATGAACAGGGGAACCTGGAGAGCTACAGTCCATGGGGGCACAACTTAGCAACTGAGCCACCACCAAAGTCAATTTACTTACCCAAGATCGCACTGACAATAAATGACCAGGAAGGCATAGAAATCGAAGCTAAGAACACATGCTGCCCACCCTCCTGTTCTTCAGAGATGTGAAGTGGCCCAAAGGAATACAAAAGCTAATAGGAAGGATGTTCCATGGTCAATGGTTCTCTACAAAATGTGGTCAGGCATTGTGAATAATGAAGTTAAGTAAATATGCATGAATTTGGAACAATTCTAGTCAGGTTTGTCAGGAGTAGAGATTTTGAGGGCACAAAGAAAGTATGTTATTTATAGGTGATTCATAGAATCATAAAACATTTATTTTACTATGTATGGGATAGAGAAATTATGCTGTGCATTATAGAATGTGGGGAAAAACTGCATTCCATGGGCTTCATCAAGTTCCTTTTTTAAGGGACAGGAAATTTTAATAAAGAATATGTAACAGAGATCATATGTGGTCTAAAAGACTAAAAAATTTTATTATTTGAATTTCTGTGTAATTTCAGTTCAGTCGCACAGTCGTGTCTGACTCTTTGTGACCCCATGAACTGCAGCCCTCCAGGCTTCCCTATCCATCACCAACTCCTGGAGATTGCTCACTCTCATGTGCATTGAGTCAGTGATGCCATCCATCCATTTTATCTTCTGTCGTCTCCTTCTCCTTCTGCCTTCAATCTTTCCCAGCATTGGGGTCATTTCCTTGCATCAGGTGGCCAAAGTATTAGAGTTTCAGGTTCAGCATCAGTCCTTCCGATGAATATTCACAACTGATTTCCTTTAGGATGGACTGGTTGGATCTCCTTGTAGTCCAAGTGGCTCTCAAGAGTCTTCTCGAACATCACAGTTCAAAAGCATCAATTCTTTGGCACTCAGCTTTGTTTAGAGTCCAACTCTCACACCCATACATGACTACTGGAAAAACAATAGCTTTGACTAGATGGACCTTTGTTGGCAGAGTAATGTCTGCTTTTTAATATGCTGTCTACTTTGGTCATAGCTTTTCTTCCAAAGAGCAAGCATCTTTTAAATTTATGGCTGCATTCTGGTATAATGTATTGTGTTTAGACTGTTCCCTTTCCCTCTTAGGCACTAGCCCCCAAAGTCAGGTAGGTAAAAGTACTGTTTTTACATTAAGGACTTTACCTGTTGGGGAGTTTCCTCGTTGGAATCCTGGAGAGCATGCCACTGGCCTGGAGCAGTGTGACCTTCCCAACCAGGGAAGAGAAAAGAGGTGTCTCATCCTGAGGCCTAGGGACCGGCCAGATGTAGGAGAGCAGGACCTTCTGGGGGCCCAAAGGGAAAGCTCTGAGTGGACCCCAGAAAGGGATATGGGAGCCCTATTTCGGATGGCCTGTGTCCTTCCAACACCAGGTATCCTCAAGAGAGCCCACGGTTTAGGCCCGGCCCTGAGGAACAAGGATGTGTACTGACTGGAGGAGCCAACACTGAGGTGTGTTGAAGCCACCATACAGCTCCCAGAACCTGGGTTTTATACAAATACACACATGGAAAGTAAACAGTTCTTGGTGAGCCCAATGGGGCCCATCCTTAAACAAGAAGCCAAATAACCACACACAGTTTTCCAAGGAAATGTGTTTGCCTCTCTAACCAGCATCCTTGAGGAGGAAGGAAAGAGGGCAGTGGAAGGACACAGCTCAAATGAAGACACTGTGAACGTGTCTCCACGTCTGTCTACATTCATATCACCATCATCACCATCCAGTGTTCTTGTCTACAGGGTGAGCAACATTCACCTGGCACAGCAGTGTGAGACAGGCCAGGCCAGCCGTCCCCGCAGCCCCTTCCTCAGCACCATAGTGGGAGGGAGAGTGCAACTGACCGTGGCCAGAAAGGACACCGAACTACCTCATCCCCTCCACCGCCATCCAAGAGGCGTCCTGACTCTTCCAAAATCCGATGTATTAATAAAAGACAAGGTCAGCAAAATCCATCTCTATGCCACCTGAAGCTATCAGCCATCATGCATGAACATGGCACTTCTAAAAATTTCATATATCTGAAACCATCTTAAAAAAAATTCCCAGTGACTCAAGTCATCTTACAGTACTTCATCTCAAATATTAAAAAAAAAAAAAATGTTTTCTGAGTAAAATGGCCTCCACAGAGCCCAATAATTTACTTAAAAAGGGTTTCTTTTTAATTAAAAAAAAAATTTTTTTTAATAAAAATTGAAGACGTAAAATGTGGGCAGAGGAACAAGAGGGTTGCTTGATTTGCATTTCAAATGGTGAGGGGACTGGGAGGACACTGCCGAGGAGAGGGAACCCTGACTCCTGAGGCCCCTCTGCTCTCGCAGCTCTGCTCTCCCAGACTCTGGCTGCACCACCAGGAACACAGGACAAAAGTTTTAAGTACAAGAGACCAAATGCGAGGCTTCCTTGTCGTGGCCGTGACCGGCTAGGCGATCGCGTGTGCAAACGCAGCAGACCCCGCCCTGCTGAATCACACAGGGTAGTCCTAAAACCCTTGTGGAATGTTAATTTAATAACCTAATGGCTTAATATTTTGCTACCTTAAAATGCAGAAATAATAGAAACAATCTGTGAATTCTTTTCATACAGATAAGGACTTCAGCTTTAGTGACTGATGGAACTTTGCCTGCACTCGCAGCCATTTTTTTTTTTTTTTTTAATGCCAGGATTCTGAGCAGTGTGAAGTTGCCGATCTAACTTTAGTAAATTTGCTTTTAAATGTCATTTACAGATTATTTCAGTTGTTAACTGCGGGCCTAAATTATTACAATTTGGAAAACACAGGGACTTAATGACTCTTTCTCACCCACCCACATACATGTGTACACACACATTTCTTAGTAAAAAACTGAAGTGACATGAAGGGGACCGACATGAATAACAAGCTCAACCTCTTTGTGCCTGGAAAGGAGGAGGACTGGAGCAGCCGGAGACTCACTTCCCCCTCTCCTGGGCCTTTCTCTATGCCTTAGTCTCTCCAGCACACAGATGCATGCCTGCGTGCATGTGCGTGCACACACACCCAAAGATGGCAGTGGCACTCTCTCCCTCACCGATCCCGCGAGTGGGAGGGTGCTGTGGAATTTGTTCTGGTCTCTAGGATGTATCCAAGAGGATTCCAAGCCATGTGAAAATTGCCCTGCTTTCTAGAGAATGGAATGTGACCCTGTAACTTCAGAAGCACAATCATTTAATAATTTTTTTTTTAATCATCCTGTCTACCCACAATAGAGACGTCAACAGGTTCTAGGAATTAAATATATCTCTTTACAACCTAGAGCATGTCCAATTTTTGGAAACCGTGTTTTGATGGTTTCTTTAATATCTTTCCTGTATGGGGCTTCTTCCCCTAAATCTTAGAGTCCCTTCCAGTGAAGAGAGGTGGACGCTCTCTGTGTGAGCTATATCTTGTCTCTCTGGACCGACTCACCAGGAACCACCTGCAGGTCCTGAGTCTGTCTGTGTGGTGTCCTCAGCCTCCAGCCATACAGGTGGGCTCCAAGGGCTTTTTTTTTTTTTTTTTTTTACATGAAGCAATAGAATTATAAAATACCTAAATTTTTTTCAAAATGTAATGTTTTCCATAAAATCTGTTGGTAAAACCCCTACTCCCTCCCCATCTAAATTCTTTGATTTTTGTTAATACTTGTTTGTGTTTGGGGAATTTTTTCTCCCTCACATCCAGAAGTAGCATAGACACATTCTGATGTTGAGTAAAATAGCACGTCACAATAGGTGGTAGTGTCCCTCGTTTTTACGTTAGTGAGTTTTAAAAGAATGTACGAAGATAGTCACGAATGTACTAAGTGTTCTAATCCTGCTTCCGTTCACTTTGGCTGTGTCTACATGACAACACAGGTTTGACAGAGAATAAAGTTGTGCCCAGTGTCATGGGTGTTAGTGTGCCCCTCCCCCTCAGTGTTGGACCCCACCCTTCCTTGCTTTTTAAGTTTCGTGGGAGGAGTTACCACATCAGCAGCAATCATCAACCAACCAATGGGATCTACTTAGTGGTAAGTGGATTAACTGTTTAAATGCTAAGAGTCACTGGCCTGACCACACCATAGTATGGCCACTTGGGTTCCTGCAGACATGGCTTCATTTTCCACCTTTGCCCCAAATGTTTACTTCTTGCCTGATTGAGGAGGAGGGTCTCAAGACCTCAGATTGGAGGCCATTGAGCTCTTAACCCTGCCTCACCATGGAGAGAGATGCTATGAAGTGGTGGGACTTCCCTGGTGGTCCAATGGTTACCACTCCCTGCTTCCACTGCAGGGGGCACGGTTTCTATCCCTGGTCAAGGAACTAAGATCTCACATGCTATAGGGCCAAAAAAGAAGTAGGGCCCCTGGGCCAAGGGACTCTTAATGTCATTCAGAGATACTTGTTTCTTGTAGATCCAGTCTTAATGTTTTTCTGACATCCTAGTGATAGCAGACCCTGCGCAAAGTGGATATCAGGGTTAATACTGTGAGGAGACAAAATAATGAGAATAGTTTTACCAAAGATAATGAAACATTGCATAATGTCTGCATTTTACCATTGATTTGAGTGCACCCTTAGAAAACTGAATGTAACAAAAACCCAGGACATTTTTTGGAAATTGTATGCTCTCTACAACTGTGTGAATTTTTATACAAGCACTGTTTTATGTTATATAAAATGTTATAAAAATAAAAAAAAGTAAATAAATAAATAAATTTATGGCTGCAGTCACCATCTGCAGTGAATATGGACCCCTAAAAAATAAAGTCTCTTTATTTTAAAGGGTTAGGGTTAGGGTTAGGGTTTAGGGTTTAGGGTTAGGGTTAGGGTTAAGGTTTCCATTGTTTCCCCATCTATTTGCCATGAAGTGATGGGACCAGATGCCATGATATTGGTTTCCTGAATGTTGAGTTTTAAGTCAACTTTTTCACTCTCGTCTTTTACTTTCCACCATATGTTGGGTTAGGGTTAGGGTTAGGGTTAGTCAAAGGCTTTGGCATGGTCAATAAAGCAGAAGTAGGATGTTTTTCTGGAACTCTCTTACTTTTTTGATGATACGATGGATGCTGGCAATTTGATCTTTGGTTCCTCTGCCTTTTCTAAATCCTGCTTGAATATCTGAAAGCTCACAGTTCATGTACTGTTGAAACCTGGCTTGGAGAATTTTGAGCATAACTTTGCTAGCATGTGACATGAGTGCAATTGTGCAGAAGTTTGAACACTTTGGCATTTCCTTTTTTTGAGATTGGGATGAAAAGTGACTTTTTCCACTCCTTTGTCCAAGCCTGAGTTTTCCAAATTTGCTGGCATATTGAGTGCAGCACTTTCACAGAATCAATTTTTAGGATTTTAAAACACTCAACTGGAATTCCATCAGCTCCACTGGCTTTCTTTGCAGCGATGCTTCCTAAGGCCCACTTGACTTCAAATTCCAGGATGTCTGGCTCTAGGTGAGTGATCACACCATCGTGGTTATCTGCATCATGAAGGTCTTTTTTGTATAGTTCTTGTGTGTATTCTTGCCACCTCATCTTAATATCTTCTGCTTCTGTTAGGTCCGTACCATTTCTGTCCTTTATTGTGTCCATTTTTGCATAAAATGTTACCTTGGTATCTCATTTTCTTCAAGAGATCTCTAGTCTTTCCCATTCTATTGTTTTCCTCTATTTCTTTGCACTGATCACTGAGGAAGGCCTTCTTATCTTTCCTTGATATTCTTTGGAAATGCAATCAAATGGGTATATCTTTCTTATTCTCCTTTGCCTTTAGCTTCTCTTCTCTCTCAGATATTTGTAAGGCCTCCTCAGACAAACATTTTGCCTTTTGCATTTCATTTTCTTGAGGATGCTCTTGATCACTGCCTCCTATACAATGTCATGAACCTGTCTGTAGTTCTTCAGGAACCCTGTCTATCAGATCTAATCCCTTAAATCTATTTGTCACTTCCACTGTATAATAGTAAGGGATTTGATTATACCAGTCATACCTGAATGGTCTAGTGGTTATCCCTACTTTCTTCAATTTTAAGTCTGAATTTGGCAATAAGGAGTTCATGATCTGAGTGACAGTCAGCTCCTGGTCTTGTTTTTGTTGACTGTATTGATCATCTCCATCTTTCCTACAAAGAATATAATCAATCTGATTTTGGTATTGACTATCTGGTGATGTCCATGTGTAGAGTCTTCTCTTGTGTTGTTGGAAGTCAGTGTTTTGTATGACAAGTACGTTCTCTTGGCAAAACTCTGTTAGCCTTTGCCCTGCTTCATTTTGTACTCCAAGGCCAAATTTCCCTGTTACTCCAGGAATCTCTTGACTTCCTACTTTTGCATTCTAGTCCCCTATAACGAAAAGGACATCCTTTTGGGGTGTTAGTTCTAGAAGGTCTTGTAGGTCTTCATAGAACCATTCAACTTCTGCTTCTTCAGCATTACTGGTTGGGGCATATACTTGGATTACTGTGATATTGAATGGTTTGCCCTGGAAATGAACAGAGATCATTCTGTTTTTTGTGATTGTACCCAAGAACTGCATTTTGGATTTTTTTGTTGACTATGAGAACTACTCCATTTTTTCTAAGGGATTACTGTCCATATAGTAGATATAATGGCCATCTGAGTTAAATTCACCCATTCCAGTCCATTTTAATTCACTGATTCCTAAAATGTTGATGTTCACTCTTGCCATCTCCTGTTTGACCACTTCCAATTTACCTTGATTCATGGACCTAACATTCCAGGTTCCTATGCAATATTGCTCTTTACAGCACTGGACTTTACTTCCATTACCAGCCACGTCCACAACTAGGTGGTGTTTTTGCTTTGGCTCTGTCTCTTCATTCTTTCTGGAGATATTTCTCCACTGATCTCCAGTAGCATATTGGGCACCTACAGAACTGTGGAGTTCATCTTTGAGTGTCCTATCTTTTTGCTTTTTCATACTGTTCATGGGGTTCTCAAGCAAGAATGCTAAAGAGGTTTGCCATTGCCTTCTCCAGTGGACCCCATTTTGTCAGACCTCTCCACCATGAGCCGTACACCTTGGGTGGCCTTACATGGCATGGTTCATAGTTTCACTGAGTTAGACAAGGCTGTGGTCTATTTGATCATTTTGATTAGTCTTCTGTGATTGTGGTTTTCATTCTGACTGGCCTCTGACCAATAATGATAAGAGGTTTATGAAAGGTTCCTGATGGGAGAGACTGACTATGGGGAAACTGGGTCTTGTTCTGATGGGTTGGGCAATGTTCAGTAATTTTTAATCCAATTTTCTCCTGATGGGTGGGGCTGTATCCCCTCCCAGTTATTTGACCTGAGACCAAACTATAGTGGAAGTAATGAAGATAATGGCGACCTCCTTCAAAAGGTTCTGTGCATGCAATTCTACACTCAGTACCCCCTGACCCTGCAGCACGACAATGCCAACCCATGCCTATACCAGAGACCCTTGGACACTCACAGGCAAGTCTGGATCTGTCTCTTGTGGGATCACTGCTCCTTTCTCCTGGGTCCTAGTGCACACAGGGTTTATTTGTGCTTTCCAAGAGTCTGTTTCCACAGTCCTTTGTAAGTTCCAGTGGCTCTATGGTGGGGTTAATGGTGACCTCCTCCAAGAGGGCTTATGCCACACCCAGGTCTGATGCACCCAGAGCCCCTGCCCCTATGGCAGGCTAGTGCAGACCCATACCTCCACAGGAGACACAGAAACACCCAAAGGCAGATCTGGCTCAGTCTCTGTGCGGTCTCCTGGTGCACAGCAGTTTTTCTTTGAGCCCTCTGAGCCTCTCTGGCCCATATGGGGTTTGATTCCAAACGTGATTGCTCCCCTCCTACCATCTGGTTGGGGCTTCTCCTTTGCCCTTGGACGTGGGGTATCTTTTTTTGGTGGGACCCAACAATCTCCTCTCGATGGTTGCTCAGCAGGGAGTTATAATTTTGGAGTTCTCACAGGAGAAGATGAGCGAACTTCCTTCTTCTCTGCCATCTTGACATTTCTGTGTAAAATGTCTCCTAATCTCTACTATCTCTACTTTATTTTTAGTTCTAGATGAAAGTACCAACCCATTTAACTACAACTTGTTCAGTTTCCTTTATCTAATAATTTTGATAATAATAACAGTAATAACACCATAGATAATGCAATGTGGAGATTAACAATAATTGAAGTAAACAGCAATACATAAAAAAAAAAAACTCAGTAAAGTGAGAGCTTAGTAGAAAGAAGCAATTAATTCTGTGTTTGAGGAAAATGTATTACATATATTTTAATCAAGCCATCCCATTTACTAGTTAACACTCAGTCAAAGAGAATAATGTATAAAACCCTCATAGTTGTTAGAGATTAATATGTTCCTGGGGTATACTTAAAATGTCAACTGCTTTATTGTAATCTGGGCCACTTAGGTCATGGTCAGAATAATTATGAAACAGTTCATGTCATGGGTACTTCAATTATAGACATTTACTTAGAAAAAGTATTGATTTTGTACCTTGGAGAAAATGAAAATAATCACAAAATATAGCCTAGGTTTCTAAGAGTTGCTCTTCTCATTTGTGAGAATATATATATATGCACTCTGGGAGATGGAGGAAAACAGAGGAGCCTGGTATGCTGCAGTCCATGGGGGCACAAAGAATCTGACAGGACTTAGTGACTGAACAACAATAAATACATACACAAGCAACAATAGCTCAATATAAATGATTGCATCCTTGAGTGCAATATAATTTTCTTTTTTAATATATAAATCCTAAAGTATTATACTTAGAGTATAGCCATACATATTGGTTTGCCTGGAACAGTAATAGTTTACACCCATTTTCCCCAGCATAATTATTAATACTGTCCTTTCTAGTCACAATATCATCTCGATTTGGATAACAACTTGTGTGGTCCCAGGGTATAATTCAGAGAAGACCCTCTGTTCTCAGTCACGTGAGAAAAACCATTAAATATGTTAACTATCATCAACTGTCACACAAAACATTAACATATTTTATGCTACTGCTGCTGCTTAATTGCTCAGTCATGTCTGACTCTTTGAGACCCCATGGACTGTAGCCTACCAGGCTCCTCTGTCCATGGGGATTCTCCAGGGAAGAATACTGGAGTGGGTTGCCATGCCCTCCTCCAGGGGATCTTCCCAACTCAGGGATCGAACCCAGGTCTCCTGCATTGCAGGTAGATTATTTACTGTCTGAGCCATCAGGGAATCAACATATTTTATAGCTGGGATTATTTATACTCTATTCAAAGAGACAAGCATGGGGTGTAACAAAAAGGTCATATTTTCAGATTATAGAAGGAGAAAGTAGTTACCCAGATAAACTAGAAAATGTCTAATGCTTATAAGACTTGAGGTGACAAGAACTACCATATTAGAGAACAGGTCAGGGGTTTTTAATTTGAGATAAAGTGACTGTAGCTGGGACTGTTGGACCCTTTCTCCTGGAGTGTTTGCAGTATGACCCAACTTCATCCAACCTCATATGCCCTCCCTCTCACTCCAGTGCTTGCCCTGCAACAAGGACAAAGAGTCAGACAGTTCCAAATGTAACACCCAGGAAACCAAGCACATCAGATGTTTATGGTAGAAGTGAAACATATGCAAAGATGATCAGCCAAACTCCTAAAGAATCAAAGTTAAGTTGATGTAAAGAAACGTAAGCACTAAAGGAACTACTCCCAGGAGACAATGGACTCTGTGAGGCACACATGCTAAAGAATGTTCATTTTACATTGGGGTGATTGAGTCTGACACATACACAGGATGACTATATATGAAATAGATAACTAAGAAGTACCTATTGTATAGAAAAGGGAACTGTACATGTATAACTGATTCACTTTGCTGTACAACAAAAACATTTACAGCACTACAAATCAACTATATTCCAATAAAAATTAATTTAAAAATACAAGATTAAAAATTAAATACCATAAGGATGAAAAAAATAATTTGATAAACATATTTCTTAAATGTATAGAGATCCAAAGTCTTTCAATGTTACAATGACATGTTACTTTGAATGAGTTATACACACTTAAGATATAGCATTTGCCTTATATGCTTAAAATTATTTTTGATGTTGATTTTATTGTGTTGTCTTTGTCACTTACTGAACTCTAACCTTCATTTTCAAGAAAACTTTACTATCAGAAGTAAAGTCAGTTATTAAAACAGCTGTATTTGTTTTCTTGACTATTTCTTCTTTTTTTTTTTTTCCTTTTGAACCTTTTATTTTGTATTAGGGTATAGCCGATTACCAATGTTGTGATAGTTTCAGGTGAACAGCAAAAGGGCACGGCCATACATATACATGTATCTATTCACCCCCAAACTCCCTTCCCATCCTGGCTGCCACAATACATTGAGCAGAGTTCCATATGTTATACAGTAAGTCCTTGTTGGTTATCCATTTAAAATATAGCAGTGTGTACAAGTCCATCCCAAACTCCCTAACTATTCCTCCCCCTGCCACCTCTCTGGGAACCATAAGTTTGTTCTCTATGTCTGTAAGGATGTTTCTGTTTTAGAAGTAAGTTCATTTGTATCATTACTTTTTAGATTCCACATATAAGGGATATCACAATATTTCACCTTCTCTGTCTGACTTACTTCACTCAATATGACACTCTCTAGGTCCATCCATATTGCTGCAAATGACATTATTTCATTCTTTTTAATGGCTGATAATATTCCATTGCATAGTACCACATATTTATCCACTCCTCTGTTGATGGACATTTAGGTTGCTTCCATGTCTTCACATGTAAACAGTGCTGCAATGAACATGGGGGTACATATATCCTTTCAGATCATGTTTTTCTCTGCTTACATGCTCAAGAATGAGATTGCTGGGCCAAATAGTAGCTCTATTTTGTTTTTTAATGTACCTCCATACTATTCTCCACAGTGGATATATCAATTTACATTCCCACCAACAGTGTAAGAGGGTTCCCTTCTCTCCATGTCCTCTCTGGCATTTATTGTAAAATATGTATTTAAAATGCCATTGTCTCTGTAGTCAGTATATAGGAAAAATTTTGTAATGCATGGCCTTTATTTTCTGGTAATTTAATCAAAGATGTAGATTTCAATTATGATAGCACTGATATGGCATTTAATTATCCCATGTGCATCATAAAAACTATGTACAAAATGAGAAGTAATTTATGTTTTACATACTATCTTTTCTTATTTTATGTAATAGATAATATATGTAAGATACATATAATATTTTTATTATTATTTTATAAACAACATATGTCTTCTTCTTCCTGATAACTATAAGAGTATGTGAAAACAAAGAAATATCCTGAAAAGGGAAAAATAACTCTACAATGTAAGGATATGGCAATTTCTCACTTTCTGAATTTAATTTTGTGAAGTCTCAGTACCATATTGTTCTCAATGTGACTTTAGGTGCTTATAAAGAGCCAATAAAAATGTTATAATATATTGTAAGCCATTGAGTCTGGGACTTTAATCTGATTATACTGTCTACAGCTCTTTAAAAGTTAGTACAAAAGACATCCAAATCTAATAAAATCTAATCTGAGCAAGGAATTATTGAGTTTTCCAAATCCATTAAGAAACCTAATGGCCATGTGTTGTGAACTAAGGCAAATGTAGTAATCTAATTTTGCCTTTTAAATCAGAGAGAGTAGCATGATTGTCAAAGACCTGTCTTTAGATATTAACTAAGAAAGCCACAATAATAAACATCATTACATTACATTAAAAGAGTAATGCACCAAGATTGCTAAATCTCTGATCTTTAGTTAACAAAGGGACCATTGTAAACTTGCCAAAGGCTGACCTCAGTGAAGAGTCAAGACTACAAGAAGGGTGCAATTAGCAGGGACTAACCTACACACAAGCCCACAAAGGAGTAAAAGAAGAAAAAATATCAGGCAAAATTTCCATAAATGCCCATAAAATACATTATTAAGTTAGGCTTCCTTGACAAAGTTTTTTTTTTTCCCTTCATTTTCAGCTATCTTATCATCTTTTTCCATTTTTCTATTATCTCTAATGACAGAGTATCTTTGCCATTGCAATAAAGACAACATATCTGCCTTTGTGAGGCTTCCAGAGACAATGCATACTAAAGATTCTCCTTTAGTATGTTTATATTTCATTGAGACACAATGAAGCCAAAAATATTCTTAAAAACATAAGATAGTCTAAAAAACATGATACAAATGAACTTACTTACAAAACATAAACAGACTCAGCAACACAGACAATGAACTTATGGTTGCTAGAGGTGGGTAAGTGGGTGGAAGGATGGGGGAACAAATAGGGAGTTTGGATGAACAGGTATACACTGTTATATTCAAAACTGGGTAACCAACAAGATCCTATTGTATAGCAGATGGAATTCTGCTCAGTGCTGTGTGACAGCCTGGATGGGAGGGGAATTTGGGAGAGAATGGATACATGTATTAATATAAATATATGGCTGAATCCCTTTGCTGTTCACCTGAAACTATCACAACATTGTTAATCTACTATATCCCAATACAAAATAAAACATTAAAAAAGTAAGATAGTCTTCCACTGTGCCTGATAAACTTACTTGCAGGACAATAACAAGCTTTCTACATGGTTCTGCTGTTCCAGATCTTTTCCTCTTCCATTCAAACAGTCATTCAGAAATATGTTAAATGCCACTACAATGGCCTATAACAGACAGTAGAGAAACCACAATACTTGGCATCAGTAGTTGACCAGGGAAGTCCCCTTACAGATTACTAAATGATACCAAAAATTAACATTACCATGAAAAGCTATTATAAGAGCTCTGACTGTGAAAGTATATAGTTTGAAGCATGTCTCATGAATATAAACATCTGATCCCATCTTAAGTCTCTAGGGAAATATGTAAAAAGAGTTATACAAGCTGCAACAAGGGCATGAGGGAGAGTGGGCCAGATAAATAAGTGGGAGTGTTAGAAAAAGATATTACACATTGAGAAGAAATTGTAAAAGACCAGCTACATCAGAAAATGATCAGATCAGATCTTAATTTTTCTTACCATATGCGCACAAAATAATCATGTGATGTGAAAGAAGTGTTAACTAATGCTACAGTGGTAATCAGACTGCACTACATAAATGTATCAACTAAATATGTTATATATCTTAAACTTGCACAGTGTTATAAGTCAGTTATATCTCTATAAAAAATGTCAACTGTTGGTGAAAAGGAAATATGAATTGGGAAGTGGGTACAGTGAAAAAGATGAGGCTAAAGAGGGAAGGAGACCCAGGTTAAGAATCTCACCATTTATCTTTAAGCTAAAGGAAACAGTCAAACAATATTAACGATGACTCAGACATAAACGTATTTATATATAAGAATGATCACTTGGACTTCCATAAGGTCATTTTTTTTTTCTAAGAGCTGGGAGAATTTGAAGTGAATATACTATTAAAGTAGACTGCTGCAGTAAACATTGCTGGAGAAATTCACATATCCAGAATGAGCTAAATTCAATTGTTTGGAAGGAAACAAATTTATTTATTTTTCACCTTATATTCAAGCTTGCTCTTGTCATATTTTTCCTCATCCCCAAACCATCTTGCTTGCATCCTATATCTTCCCAAGCACTTGAAGGTGGTAAATAACAATATCATATTCAACATGAGAAAGGTCACTGCAATATCAAAATATCAATCTCACCCAAATGAACACTTGATTTTCCTAATTTGTCTTGTCCAGGAAATTCTCTAATAGTGGGGACGTAGAGGCAGTCATACCTCACCCAGGTTTTGGATGAATGAAGGAAAGAATATTAAGGGATCAAAATAGGCCTGCTTGACTAGTGTTGCTATTATCTAGAGCTGGTGCAGCCAATGTCTGTGGGGCAGGTGCTCCAGGCTGGTCATTTCCTTGGAGAGCTGTTTTGCACATTCAGAATATCTCTACCCATGCCCTACAGACCTCATGGTTGCAATCCATTTTCTAGCAAGGCAATCATAGTTACTCAGCATCAGAGTGACTGTCTCTTATTATTCTTCCCGGAGGCAATAGCCTAGGGTGGGGGAACCATACACAGACTTTTTCAGATGGGGTTGTTCGATCTAAATAGTTGTCTTAAGAATCTGATAAAGATTCCTTGAATCTAATCCTCTTGGTTTGAGATTGAAGAAAGGGTTGGAACACAAGAATGAACAGCCATGGTAATTGGAAAGCTTTTGTAAAACATCTCCCTAAATTTTTCTGATGAACTGTTTTCTCATCTAGGCTGGACCGTGGTTGATGAGCCTGAGGGGTCTCATTAGAAAGCATTGGAACTGTACTTTGTATCTTTTTAGAAAATTAAAGCAATCATTTGACCAGTTTTCAATAGCATGGTGCATCATCTTAAATTGAGACAACTGCTGAGGTCTCATTTTACATCTTCATCCTAAAGAAATGGTGGTAGAGATTCACTTGTTTTTAAGATATATGATCAATAACATTCAATGATTAGAGGGATGGAGTAAAAGACAAGAAGTTCAGTTTGACTACTCAAATTTCTTTAAGAGAATGGTGATACAACTCATTGAAATAAGGAGGGCACAGACACAGTATTAAGGGGCTAGTAAGACTAGAGACCTCTTCAAGAAAATTAGAGATACCAAGGAAACATTTTATGCAAAGATGGGCTCAATAAAGGACAGAAATGGTAGGGACCTAACAGAAGCAGAAGATATTAAGAAGAGGTGGCAAGAATACACAGAAGAACTGTACAAAAAAGATCTTCACGACCAATCATGATGGTGTGATTACTCACCTAGAGCCAGACATCCTGGAATGTGAAGTCAAGTGGGCCTTAGAAAGCATCACTATGAACAAAGCCAGTGGAGGTGATGGAATTCCAGTTGGGCTATTTCAAATCCTGAAAGATGATGCTGTGAAAGTGCTGCACTCAATATGCCAGCAAATTTGGAAAACTCAACAGTGGTCACAGGACTGGAAAAGGTCAGTTTTCATTCCAATCCCAAAGAAAGGGAATGCCAAAGAATGCTCAAACTGCCGCACAATTGCACTCATCTCACACACTAGTAAAGTGATGCTTAAAATTCTCCAAGCCAGGCTTCGGCAATACATGAACAGTGAACTTCCAGATGTTCAAGCTGGTTTCAGAAAAGGTTTCAGAGGAACCAGAGATCAAATTGCCAACATCCATTGGATCATCAAAAAAGCAAGAGAGTTCCAGAAAACACCTGTTTCTGCTTTATTGATTATGCCAAGCATATGACTGTGTGGATCACAATAAACTGTGGAAAATTTTGAAAGCGATGGGAATGCCAGACCACCTGACCTGCCTCTTGAGAAATCTATATGCAGGTCAGGAAGCAACAGTTAGAACTGGCCATGGAACAACAGACTCCAAATAGGAAAAGGAGTACGTCAAGGCTGTATATTGTCACCCTACTTATTTAATTTATATGCAGAGTACATCATGAGAAACATTGGGCTGGAGGAAGCACAAGCTGGAAGCAAGATTGCTAGGAGAAATATCAATAACCTCAGATATGCAGATGGCATCACCCTTATGGCAGAAAGTGAAGAAGAATCAAAGAGCTTCTTGATGAAAGCAAAAAAGGAGAGTGAAAAAGTTGGCTTAAAACTCAAAATTCAGAAAACAAAGATCATGGCATCCGTTCCCATCACTTCATGGCAAACAGATGGGGAAACAGTGGAAACAGTGGTTGACTTTATTTTTCTGGGCTCCAAAATCACTGCAGATGGTGATTCTAGCCATGAAATTAAAAGATGCTTACTCCTTGGAAGGAAAGTTATGACCAACCTAGACAGAATATTAAAAGGTAGAGACATTAGTTTGCCAACAAAGGTCTGTCTAGTCAAGGCTATGGTTTTTCCAGTGGTCATGTATGTATGTGAGAGTTGGACTATAAAGAAAGCTGAGCACTGAAGAATTGATTCTTTTGAAAAGTGGTGTTGGGGAAGACTCTTGAGAGTCCCTTGGACTGCAAGGGGATCCACCCAGTCCATCCTCAAGGAGATCAGTCCTGGGTGTTCATTGGAAGGACTGACATTGAAACTGAAACTCCAATACTTTGGCCACCTGATGCAAAGAGCTGACTCATTTGAAAAGAGTCAAATGCTGGGAAAGATTGAGGGCAGGAGGAGAAGGGGACGATGGAGGATGAGATGGTTGGATGGTATCATCGACTCAATGGCTTGGGTGGACTCCGAGAGTTGGTGATGGACAGGGAGTCCTGGCATGCTGCGGTTCATGGGATTGCAAAGAGTCAGACATGACTGAGCGACTGAACTGAACTGAACTGACTCTCTTAATCAGTGGTATGACTATCAGAAAGTACAGTATCTCAAAAAATGAAAACAGCTTCAACTGTATGTGTGCACACACACAGAACATGTGGAAAAATAGCAAAACATTTTGAGTAATTATTAACATAAGTTCTTGCTTCAAAACAGATAAATGCAAGGTTCTTTTTCTGAAGATAAACATCAAATTTGATGCCAGGTAGGACTCAGAAGAGGACGGCAGAAGATGAAATGGTTAGGTAGCGTCACTGACTCAATGGACATGAGTTTGAGCAAAATCTGAAAGATAGTGAAGGACAGGGAAGCCGGTTGTGCTGCAGTCCATGAGGTTGCAAAGAGCTGGACATGACTTAGCAACTGAACAACAATGACACAGATATCAGGCTTGAAATCTGATCAGACAGATAATGGACATATAATCAGCTTGTGTCTCTTATGCATACATTACATGTGAGCAGGATTGTGCTTCAAATTTTATAGCCTAGAAATATATAGGCTGGAATAAATAATTTTATAATTATCTATAAAATAATTGTGCAATAACTCAGCCCCATAAAAAGGTAGTATCTTGGGTCTCCCTACTCTAAGGATAAGTGAAAGTGTTTTTTTTTTTTTTTTTTTTTTTTTTTTTGTTTTTGTTTTTAAAGACAGAAACCTTGCCTTTCATGCGTGCTCAGTCATATTCAACTCTTTACAACCCCATGGACTCTAGCCTGTCAGGCTTCTCTGCCCATGGAATTTTTCAGGCAAGAATACTGGAGTGGGTTGCCATTTCCTACTCCATGGCATCTTTCTGACCCAGGGATTGAACACTATCTATGAGTTACATAAATATTTGAATACACTCAGGTAAGAATTGTAGTGGTAAAGCAAGAGACACGGTACCTTGGTACAAGCCTGAGGAGTTTATTTATTTTTATTTAAACAGATTTAATTTAGTGTCTGCTCAATACTGAATACTTTTAAGCTAAAAAAAAAAAAAAAAAGAAGAAGTTATAATTAACTGTTAACGTTAATGAATTTAAACCTTCTCAAGGTTCGATGCAGGATACAGGATGCTTGGGGCTGGCACACTGGGATGACTCAGAGGGATGGTATGGGGAGGGAGGTGGGAGTGGGGTTCAGGATTGGGAACATATGTACACCCTTGGCGGATTCATGTTGATGTATGGCAAAACCAATACAATATTGTAAAGTAATTAGCCTCCAAATAAAATAAATTAAAAAAAAAATAAAGTAACATAATGCAAAAAAAAAAAAAAAGTGTCCAACAAAGTAGATATGAATTAGTGTGATGTTTCTTGTTTTGGTCTCAAACATTCTAAACATCAATCTAAGATGTTTGTGATAATTTCAAATATGTACTTTGTCCTTGTTTCTCCTAGAAAAAAGAAGCACTTAAGTAGTGATTGACAATAGTAGATATTTAATATATAACTTTGGAGGATTTTTTTTTTTGGTACTTTTTTAAATGTTCAAATGTTGAAAGAATGTGTCTTAACCATAAATATAAGCTGAAGTGTTTCTCAAACTATAATGTGCCTGAAATTCACTAGAGAAGCTGATTAAAACTTCAGATTCTTGGTACACAAAAGGTAGAGATCACATGTGAATTATTTGGCAAGGCAAGGCTGATGGGCCCAAGAAAATAAACTATAAGACTCTGATGTAGGTGGTTAAGAAGTTGGCACTAATAATAGGAAGTTGCTGTATAATACAGGAACACAGGAAGCTCGTCCTCCGTGGATGGGAGGGAGGTTAAAGAGGGAGGGGATATATGTATACTTATGGCTGATTCATGTCGCTGTATGACAAAAGCCAACACAACATTGTAAAGCAATTATCCTCCAATTGAAAATTAAAAACAGCAACAGACACACACACAAAATCAATGAGCAAAAAATGCAGAATTTAAAATGATGCATACACAATGATCACAACTATATAAAATTATTTCTGTATAACCAGCAGGAGTGGACAAACTACAAAACTGACAATTTAGAGTGCTGTGTGCTTAGTCAGTCAGTCATGTCCAACTCTGTGACCCCATGGACTGTAGCCTGCCAGGCTGCTCTGCACTAGCTTTGTTCGTAGTGATGCTTCCTAAGGCCCACTTGACTTCACATTCCAGGATGTCTGGCTCTAGGTCAGTGATCACACCATCGTGATTATCTTGGTTGTGAAGATCTTTTTTGCATAGTTCTTCTGTGTATTCTTGCCACCTCTTCTTAATATCTTCTGCTTCTGTGAGGTCCATACCATTTCTGTCCTTTATCGAGCCCATCTTTGCATGCATGGTATCTAGAATTGAAATGCCGTTGGACTTCCCTGGTGCCTCAGACGGTAAAGGTCTGCCTGCAATGCGGGAAACCTGGGTTCGATTCCTGGATTGGGAAGATCCCCTGGAGAAGGAAATGGCAATCCATTTAGGCACTATTACCTGGAAAATCTCATGGACGGAGGAGCCTGATAGGCTACAGTCCATGGGGTCACAAAGAGTCAGACACGACTGAGTGACTTCACTTTCACTTTTCATGAAACAAGTTAACTACTCTGTGGTCTTTGAACAATATGTATGAAAATGACCTGTGAAAAATTCCAACCCTATGTTGACTCTGTAAAGAGACAGGAGAACTCTATCTCTCCCCTTCCCTATCACCCTCCTCCCTAAGTCCTCACTAGTACCTTCTTACCTCCAGAATTTTAGACAGTACGTTTCTGTTGTACAAGCCACCAGTATATGGGCAGACTAACACACAGCTAAAACTAATCAAAATATATTAATTGTAGACCTAGCAGAGCTCAGAATAGGGAAATTAACCAGGGATAAAGAGTTGCATTATATAAAGATAAAAGGACCAATTCTCCAAGAAGATAAAATAACCCTTAACATTATCTACATAAGAATAGCACATCAAAATTCAGAAAACTAAAACTGAGAGAACTGCAAGGTTATTTCTAGGTACTGGAGCTTTCTGAGCTGTATTTTCTAAATCCCACACAAATCATTTGTTAATGAGTGATGAACAATGTGAACTCTAAAGTTGGAAGATATTTTCTCTCTAGAAATGGTGATTTTTTTTCTTAAAGACAATATGTTTTCAATACAAAACCATGAATATATACAAATTTAGGAAGCAAAAAAAAAAGAAAAATTATAACAAACTACATCCCAAACTACTTACTTTGTACCACTGAAAGTGCATCAGATCATTACCCTAATAGGTTATTCTGATATCTGTTCATGTCATTGCTAGAAAATAATTCATTGATAGTCTCAGGGGATGGACTTTCAAGACACAATTATATATAAAAATGAGAAGAATAACAATAATGTATTATTACTTTAGAAATATATAATATTAGGATTCAAAGTTGGAGAATGTTAATTATAAGAGATACAGAACATTTTAAATTTAAACTTTCATTCTTTATATATCATTATACTTGAAATTTAAATTATGTTCATACAGTTTTTAAAATTCCATTTTAGAGAAAAAACTTCTTCCCCTGATTTTCTTCACTCTCCTCTCAATTCCGCCTCCCCCCCCCCCCAAATAAAAAGCTAAAATGAAACACAAAAATAAAAACATGAAGTTTCTTGCCTGCTTTTTTGGAGTCTTCTATTTTTCTCAAGAAATAATTTCAACATTTCACAGTGCAATAAATCCATTTAGCCTCCCTGACTCCAGGTTTTTGTGTCTTTGCTCATTATTTCCATCATTAAAATAAAGGCCTTGAACTCTCAGTGGCTCCTGAGCAAAGTGTCTTAGAAGGTGAGGAAGTTGGGGTGGACAGTAGAGAGGCAGACTCAGAGGGGAGGAAGCTCGGCACAAGGATAATGGCAAGCTGCATGCAACCTTTTAATTATTTAAAATAAAAAACAAATTTAGAAGTCATTTTCCAGGACAAGAAGATAAAGCACTGTCTGTTGTTTAGTCTGAGCTATGAATACCTCTTCACTGCACATATTAGAAAAGGGGATACATTGTTCTCCTTTTCTCATCTCACAGGAATATGATGACAACTTTTTGACAGAAAATCATTCTGCAAAAGATATTACTGGTCTTCCATGCCCACATGTTTTCTTAACCCTTGTAAATTATTGTAAACATTTTTGTGTGAAGATGAAAGGGTTAGAAAATATGTCTTTGGCAAACTTGTAAAATACTGTATTTTATTCCAGGTAAATCAAATAATTCAAACCTTTCTTCTTTTTCCTTCTGCTTCTATTCAATTGACCTCTCCCTTTTTTCTCTTCATGAATTAGTTTTAATACATCAGTGGCCTTGTCAAATTCCAATTTCATGTATGTTTTCACAAACAGCTTGAAAATTACATCCCATTTCCAGAATCCTGTCATCTGTTAGGTCTCCAATGTTCTCAAGGTAGAATATGTCCTTAAATGTATTTTTGAATTCTCTAATTTTTTAAATTGATAAAGCACATGAGTACTCAGGATGTACCTCAGCTACAGCTTGGCCTGCTGAATTATAATCACACAAACAATATTCCCAAGGGGTACTTGCTGTTCTTGCTTGTTTCCTGATGGTGACTGGCACTTGATCTCAATTCAGGGTTCATTTTCCCTTACTGCTGATCTCAAAAAGACTTATGTCTCTGAGTTTAACAATCCTAGAGAATTATTTCTTTCTCTTTACTTTTCACATGTCAGGAGATATCTGATCTTACATTTAATGCTTACCCCTGAAGGAGATCCTATGTTAAACTAGAATTCTTAGCATTGATTTTGAAGAAAATTAAGTTAATTTAAAAGTACAATATTATTAATTGTTTTCATCAGAATATAATTTTATGCATATCTTTTATTTATGTCTTTACTCAAATGATATACCTTGAATTATAGAAGAACAAAAGAAAAGAAAAATTATCTGTGTTTTCACATTGTCCAATTAGTATTCTATTAATTATACCTTATTTCCTTTTGCTTCTTAAGAAACTACATTTCAGCCACGATCCACTTTTCACTCTATTTTTAATTGACAGTGTGATTTTCTTTCAATTAAACTGCAGTCACAAAGCACCTGAGGTAGAAGTCTAAATAATCTGTGTTAACCTGATTATAGATGGTTATAATAATTTGGTAGTGACTTTCATTATTTCAGATTATGAAAAATTTGAGCAGAGGACCTTGGTGGTATGCTGGAAAATGGAGATATGTACTTTCTATAATCTACTTCCACAGACACTCTTTCTTTTGCCTTCTCTCACAAGGAATGGAGCACTGATAATGCAAGTATGTATAACAAGGAAAGAGAATTAAAAGCATATTTACTCAAAAGATCACTAGATAAAAAGACAAGTGAGTTAAGTTTACGGAGACCAAAATCATAAAAATACCAGTACTCAGTAAACATAAAACATTTTCAGCCACACTACTATGAAAACATATGAGTTCATAATGAGTAAGATTTTCAAAATTAAAAATAATAACTAGAGTAAGGATGCAGCAAAATTACTATCTGCATTCATGGCTTGTGGAATGGTATAGACAAAACCTCTTCTGAAAAAAGGTTTAAAATATAGATCAAAAGGTTTAGAAATAGTTACAATTTTTGCTTGGTATTTAATTTTGTAAAAGTTTATCTTAGAAATTAAGTAATGTATATGTGCATATTCTTGAATAAGACTTTATTTCATGCATATATATAGACACACATGCAAAAATACAACACGTATATACAGATACCTCTGGAGGAAAAAAATAGATGGCATACTAAACGTTGAATCAATTAAAATGTATCCATAAAACAGGACAGTATGGACTGTTTAAGATGGGTTTTCTGACATCCTTTACAGAAAAAACTATTATGGTTGAATTTAATTACCATCCGTCTTCAGGCTATAAACCTCAACATATGATCTCAGTTAAAAGTTGTTGGTGTTTGCATATTTAAAAAGAGGGAAATGATAGAAGATACATATAAATTATAACAGTTGTTGCCTCTAAATGATAAGCTCTTGATGTTTTTAAAACAAATCTTCTTCATAAATTCATAGGTTATCAAGTATTTTAAGAACCTCTCATTAAAATTTATAGACTGTCAATAAAATACAGGCATATAGATACAGGGCCTTGCTTTCTGAACATCTTGAACTTTCCTTTTTCAATTAATGACAACTTGCCACCAAATCAAAATTTGATTAGCTTTTTAACTTTTATTTAGGATTTTATAAGGGCTTTTAGAATATGTATTTTAAAATAGTATATACCAACAGGGAAATATTATATTACTATAATAAGAGAGTTGGCCTGATGAATAGATAGATGAGGGTTAAAACCCTCTGATGACCTCCACTAACTGACATTTTCAGACTCAGTTGCTTCATATTTAAAATTAAGACAAAGGCATACACATCAACTTTTATACAATTTATAAGCTCTAAAAAATAGCTGGTTAAAAAATGTATGTGTGTCTGTATCTAGGCATAGGTATGTATGTGTGTATGTATGTATATATATTTATATACATACATATACATATATTTGAGCTGGTATTCTGTTTCATATATATATACATATATATATATATATATATATACACACACACATACATATATATACGTGTATGTATATATGTTGGAGAAGGCACTGGCACCCCACTCCAGTACTCTTGCCTGGAAAATCCCATGGATGGAGGAACCTGGTAGGCGGTAGTCCATGGGGTCGCAGAGTCCGACACAACTGAGGGACTTCACTTTCACTTTTATGCATTGGAGAAGAAATGGCAACCCACTCCAGTGTTCTTGTCTGGAGAATCCCAGGGACGGGGAAGCCTGGTGGGCTGCTGTCTATGGGGTCGCACAAAATCGGACATGACTGAAGTGACTTAGCAGCAGCATGTATGTATGGGGTAGTAGTCGCTAAGTCCTGTCCGACTCTTGGTGACCCCATGGACTGTAACCTGCCAGGCTCCTCTTACTGGAGTGGGTTGCCATTTCCTTCTCCATAATATATATGAGCTGGTATTTTTCTTTCTGTTATTATTTTAGAAAACTTTAATTTTTAATTTTCAAACTGTTGTGCTCTTATTCTATATACTTGGTACTGAACTAGAAAGTGAACCTGAAAATAAATACATACTGCTGCTGCTGCTAAGTCGCTTCAGTCGTGTCCGACTCTGTGCGACCCCATAGACGGCAGCCCACCAGGCCCCGCCATCCCTGGGATTCTTCAGGCAAGAACACTGGAGTGGGTTGCCATTTCCTTCTCCAATGCATGAAAGTGAAAATGAAAGTGAAGTCAGTCAGTCGTGTCCGACTCTTCGCGACTGCATGGAAATATTATATATACTAAATATAAAGTAGCCACTCTAATATTCTTGATATCCAGGACAATTTTAATACAGTTAAGCTGTTAAAGGGTTATTGAAACTATTTACAAAATGATAGCCCAGGGTTTCAGAGACAACGCTATATTTAAGTTACAAACAGGATGGTATGTTTTATAACTTCCTCTCCAGTATTCACAAAATTATTATTGATTGAATTTCATGCTTGCAGAGATTCTCCACATGCTTTCTTTTATATTATTAAGTGTACTGCTTGAGGGATCTTAGTTCCCTGACCAGGGATCAAACATGTGACCCCTGCAGTGGAAGCACCACGTCCAAACCACTCTACCACCAGGGAAGTCCCTCCGTGTGCTATGTTTGAGAATGAACATGTGACATATATTTATATTTTACTGATGATACAATTGATTACAAGAGTCTTCTAAAAATACTGCCACTCTTACAAAATGAAGTTAAATGCTAGTAAATATTTCTATTAAAGCTGTCTTTAAAATACAGTACAATATAAAAACTATTTAACAAGACATATGCTTCTTCCCTTTATATGTATGGATGAACTTTTAGTTACTATTAAAATTTTTGTCTTAGGGTGTTATTCTTTAAGAAGAAGAAAAAGTACCTGTGTAAGATCTAACCTAGTAAGTACAATATTACTAGAAGAAAAGTGTTTCTGATACTGCTTTCACAATTTATAATAAATGCTAGAAAATTAGGATTTTATATTAAAGATGGTATAGCAAGTTTCTTTACTACTTTTCTTCTCTAAAATAACAAAACAAACAACAAGGAAAGGGGGAAAGAAACAGAGAGTGAGACCCAAACCTTCATCTTTGGTGATGTGAGGAAACATGGTGATGAGTAGTATGAAGATTAAATAAAGGCAGGAAGACCCCGAGAATATTCTGAGTAAAATCAGCAGAAATGAGGACTCTGCAGCCAACACTACCCAAGCTGGTGTCCACAAAAGGAAAGAAAATAAATATGGCCTTTCTAATATGATGGCCAAGATCAGGGGTTCAAGAATCAAAGAGAGAAATAAGATTTTTTTAAAAGTGAGAAAGTGGGGGAAGAAAAAGTAAGTGCTTGGGAAGAAACTAAAATATATTAAATGACTGTGTGGTAATAATGTTTGAATATGAATTTATATGCTTATAATAAACTATTGACAGATTACCATGGCACTGATGGAGGATGTATTATTTTAAAGCATTACATAAGATTCAGCTGAAGAATCATAAATGCCCCTTCCATTGTAAAGTAATTTTAAGCAGATTGATTTGACAAGCCCTAATTATACCCTTTGTGCTAAAGCAGATCCTAATCATCTTTCTGAATCATTTCAGACTGATTTGAAATATAAGAAAGCTGCTAACATCCTTTAGCTAATTCTTACATCTGTTTCCAAATCAGAACTTGTATGATATTTATTTAAGTAAATTTGGAAATTTAGAGAGAATAATTTAAATCAGAATTCATTTTTTAATATTGTCTAATGTGACAAGGTGATAACTAATTAAAAATAACAAAGAGCAATTTCTCCATCTCTTCTTTTTTTTTGATGTTCTTTCTCAAGACTTTAGCAAGCACAGTAGAAAAGGTTTTATATATATATATATATATATATACACATACATACATACACACACACACATATGAATACAGGCATTATGTATATTTTAGATAACTTATGAAGTTTTGCCTAACTAAAAAATTCATGACATTTTGATTCTACTTGTTCAATTTAGTATAAATAGAATGCTAGATTTCTAATTTAAAAAAAGATATGAAACAAGCAACAAAAGTTTACCATATAGCACAAGGAATTATAGTCAATATCTTATAATAATCTATAATGGAAAATAATTTAAAAATAATATATGTGTATATGTATTTTTGAAATTTAGTAACATTTATCTTTTCACCAGTTTTTCTAAATATCCTGTGGACATTTAATAACAATATATGAGACACAAAATTTTAAATATATCTGTGTACAAGCCCTCTTGGAGGAGGTCGCCATTAACCCCACCATAGAGTCACCAGAACTTACACAGGACAGGGGAAACAGACTCTTGGAAGGCACAAACAAAACCTTGTACACACCAGGACCCAGGAAAAAGGAGTAGTGACCCCAAAGAGACTGACCCAGACTTGCCCATGGGTGTCCAGAAGTCTCTGGTGGAGGCGGGGGTCGGCAGTGGCCTGCTGCAGACTCCTGGGCACTGAGTCCAGCAGTGCATGCACAAAGTGGGTAACCATTATCTTCATTACTTCTACCATAGTTTGGCCCCAGGTCAAACAACAGGGAGGGGACACAATCTTGCCCATCAACAGAAAATTGGATTAAAGATTTACTGACCATAGACCCCTATCAAAGAACAAGACCCAGTTTCCTCCTCAGTCAGTCTCTCCATCAGGAAGCTTCCATAAGCCTCTTATACTCATACACTTATGAGCCTCTGGGCTAGTGCACTGGGACGACCCAGAGGGATGGTATGGGGAGGGAGGAGGGAGGAGGAGGGTTCAGGATGGGGAGCACGGGGATACCTGTGGCGGATTCATTTTGATATTTGGCAAAACTAATACAATTATGTAAAGTTTAAAAATAAAATAAAATTTAAAAAAAATCAAAATTATCATTTAAACTATTCAAAGAGAAATACTCAGAGATAAATATAGTGAGGATATGGAACACTTTAAGAATGATACTTTAAGTTATGCAAAATGGCTGCTTAAATTACACAGTATCTGAGTATCTCTGTCCCCAGGCAGCTATGTTACTCTATATTTCTCTATGCACTGAATTTTTGTAAGTTTTTATCTTGATCTTTTTCTACTTTTTCACCTCTCTTTTGAATTTTTTTTTAATTTTATTTTATTTTTAAACTTTACAAAACTATTAGTTTTGCCAAATATCAAAATGAATCCGCCACAGGTATACATGTGTTCCCCATCCTGAACCCTCCTCCCTCCTCCCTCCCCATACCATCCCTCTGGGTTGTCCCAGTGCGCTAGCCCCAAGCATCCATTACCGTGCGTTGAACCTGGACTGGCAACTCGTTTCATACATATTTTACATGTTTCAATGCCATTCTCCCACATCTTCCCACCCTCTCCCTCTCTCACAGAGTCCATAAGACTGTTCTATACATCAGTGTCTCTTTTGCTGTCTCGTACACAGGGTTATTGTTACCATCTTTCTAAATTCCATATATATGCGTTAGTATACTGTATTGGTATTTTTCTTTCTGGCTTACTTCACTCTGTATAACAGGCTCCAGTTTCATCCACCTCATTAGAACTGATTCAAATGTATTCTTTTTAATGGCTGAGCAATACTCCATTGTGTATATGTACCACTGCTTTCTTATCCATTCATCTGCTGATGGACATCTAGGTTGCTTCCATGCCCTGGCTATTATAAACAGTGCTGCGATGAACATTGGGGTACACGTGTCTCTTTCCCTTCTGGTTTCCTCAGTGTGTATGGCCAGCAGTGGGATTGCTGGATCATAAGGCAGTTCTATTTCCAGTTTTTTAAGGAATCTCCGCACTGTTCTCCATAGTGGCTGTACTAGTTTGCATTCCCACCAACAGTGTAAGAGGGTTCCCTTTTCTCCACACCCTCTCCAGCATTTATTACTTGTAGACTCTCTGAGTGACCCTCACAGTAGAGAAACTTTTCATCTTTAAAGTAGATGTTTTATCAGTGGTGCAGTATAGAAGGAGAAGTTTTGAAACTACTGTAAAAATAAGACCAATAACTGGAAGCAGGAGGCTTAACTCCAAACTCTGACTCCAGGGAACTCCTGACTCCAAGGAACATTAATTGACAGGAGCTCACCAAACGCCTCCATACCTACACTGAAACCAAGCACCACACAAGGGCCAACAAGTTCCAGGGCAAGACATACCAAGCAAATTCTCCAGCAACAAAGGAACACAGCCTTGAGCTTCAAGATACAGGCTGCCCAAAGTCACCCCAAAACCATAGACATCTCATAACTCATTACTGGACATTTCATTGCACTTGAGAGAGAAGAAATACAGCTCCACCCACCAGAACACCGACACAAGCTTCCCTAACCAGGAAACCTTGACAAGCCACCTGTACAAACCCACACACAGCGAGGAAACACCACAATAAAGAGAATTCCACAAACTGCCAGAATACAGAAAGGACACCCCAAACTCAGCAATTTAAACAAGATGAAGAGACAGAGGAATACCCAGCAGATAAAGGAACAGGAGAAATGCCCACCAAACCAAACAAAAGAGGAAGAGATAGGGAATCTACCTGATAAAGAATTCCAAATAATGATAATGAAATTGATCCAAAATATTGAAGTTAAAATGGAATCACAGATAAATAGCCTGGAGGCAAGGATTGAGAAGATGCAAGAAAGGTTTAACAAGGACTTAGAAGAAATAAAAAAGAGTCAATATATAATGAATAATGCAATAAGTGAAATTAAAAACACTCTGGAGGCAACAAATAGTAGAATAACAGAGGCAGAAGATAGGATTAGTGAATTAGAAGATAGAATGGCCAGTCCAGGTTCGATGCACGATACTGGATGCTTGGGGCTGGTGCACTGGGACGACCCAGAGGGATGGAATGGGGAGGGAGGAGGGAGGAGGGTTCAGGATGGGGAACACATGTATACCTGTGGCGGATTCATTTTGATATTTGGCAAATCTAATACAGTTATGTAAAGTTTAAAAATAAAATAAAATTTAAAAAAAAAAAAAAAAGAAAAAAAAAAAAGAAGATAGAATGGTAGAAATAAATGAATCAGATAGCATAAAAGAAAAACGAATTAAAAGAAATGAGGACAATCTCAGAGACCTCCAGGACAATATTAAACACTACAACATTCGAATCATAGGGGTCCCAGAAGAAGAAGACAAAAAGAAAGACTGTGAGAAAATACTTGAGGAGATAATAGTTGAAAACTTCCCTAAAATGGGGAAGGAAATAATCACCCAAGTCCAAGAAACCCAGAGAGTCCCAAACAGGATAAACCCAAGGCGAAACACCCCAAGACACATATTAATCAAATTAACAAAGATCAAACACAAAGAACAAATATTAAAAGCAGCAAGGGAAAAACAACAAATAACACACAAGGGAATACCCATAAGGATAACAGCTGATCTTTCAATAGAAACTCTTCAAGCCAGGAGGGAATGGCAAGACATACTTAAAGTGATGAAAGAAAATAACCTACAGCCCAGATTATTGTACCCAGCAAGGATCTCATTCAAGTATGAAGGAGAAATCAAAAGCTTTACAGACAAGCAAAAGCTGAGAGAATACTGCACCACCAAACCAGCTCTCCAACAAATACTATTCTCTAGACAGGAAACACAAAAACAGTGTATAAATTCGAACCCAAAACAATAAAGTAAATGGCAACGGGATCATACTTATCAATAATTACCTTAAACGTAAATGGGTTGAATGCCCCAACCAAAAGACAAAGACTGGCTGAATGGATACAAAAACAAGACCCCTACATATGTTGTCTACAAGAGACCCACCTCAAAACAGGGGACATACAGACTGAAAGTGAAGGGCTGGAAAAAGATTTTCCATGCAAATAGGGACCAAAAGAAAGCAGGAGTAGCAGTACTCCTATCAGATAAAATAGACTTTAAAACAAAGGTTGTGAAAAGAGACAAAGAAGGTCACTACATAATAATCAAAGGATCAATCAAAGAAGAAGATATAACAATTATAAATGTATATCTTTTGAATTTTTATACATATCTACTTTTTGGAATTATATTGTCTCATCTCTTTTCTCTTGCTAACAGCTAAAAGATCTGTGGATTCATCCTCTAAAGTGAAAAATAACTCCTTACCTTAACTGTGTCTAAGCTTACATCTTTAATATTTTTGTCCTTGAATCAGGAGAGAGGGTAGTCAAAGGCCTTGTTCTCTGTTAACCTGTAAAAGTTGAATACAAAAACATATACTATTAAAGCATATAAGGATGACGGGGAAAACGTCCAATTAGAATTCATTATATACTTGCATTAAATGATGTTAGAAAATATTTGATTATATAGCCAAAAAAAAAAAAAAAAAGATTTTAATGCTACTTTAAACATACAGGTGTGTGTGTGCACAGATGTGTGCATGCTATAAAGTAAGTAATTACAAAATTGCATGGGTTTCTTGAAGAGGTAGATAATTCTGTCACATATTTTTCTAGTTATAAATATATAATAATTTATTATGTATTATAAATTACCTTCTTTTTAGCTTTGGAAGTTAGGTAAGGATCTCAGATCTTGCTCTATTCCTGAAATTACATTATCCTATAAAATATTTGGAAGAATTTCAATCAACAGGGCATAAATGTGAATGAGGCTGAGACTCAGTATGAGTAATAGTACACTAGAAATGAAAGATGCACAACTTTCTGGAATTCTACAAGCATATGTTTAAAGATAGGGAGTTGGACTATTCAATTGTTACCAAACTATCACTATACTAACAGCTTATATAAATTCTATAGAAACAGCTAAGTCTTATGGAATACATAGCATGCATCAGGCATAGTACTAAATATTCAAGTTTTATGATATCTTAAACTTCAGCTCTCTAAAGATATATATACTCCTATTATCCAATACTGTAGTCAAAGAGAACTAATCACAGACAGGCAAAGCTGTGGCAAAGCTGAGATTCAAAGCTCTGACATTAGGCCTCCTGGTCCCCATTCGTAAACATCACACACTATTCCTTTCATTCTCCTTCTCTACTTTCTGAAATGAAATCCCTTTTGTTAGCTAAAACCTTCTCAAAATGCAAACACATTTCCAGTTTCCAGGCCCATATGTAAGGAGCTTGGAAGTTGCTGATCCATCGTAACAAGTTAAAAAATGCACAGGCTGAAGAACCAACAATGCTTGGGTCCATAAGGGAGGGGAGAGCACAGAGTAAGACTCTGCCCCCAGGACTGGAGAGAAGAAAGGAGAAAACAGGGAGTACCAAACTAATTATAACCAAACTGAAAGATGCACAAGAGGTAGTCAACAGCAGAATGGATGAAACAGAAGCAGAAATCAGCAAGCAGGGAGACAAAGCAATTAAAAGCATTCAGACAAAGTAGCAAAATTAAACAAAAAATAATTAAAAGATGTGAGAATCCTTTAAGGGACTTCTGGGACAATATCAAATGGAATAACACTTGCATTACAGAGGCTCCCAGAAGGAGAAAAGAGAGAAAAAGAGCCACAGAATTATTTGAAGAAGAAATAGCTAAAAACCTACATAATCTGGGGAAGGAAACAGTCAGGTATAGGAAGTCCAGAGAATTCCAAATAAGATGAAGCCAAAGAAATATAAAGCAAGACACAATATAATTAAAATGATGAAGATTAAAGATAACACTTTCTTTTTTTTTTTTTAATAGTAGTCAAAACTGCATGGTATTGCCACAAAAACAGCCACAGAGCTACAGTTCAGTGGAACATAACAGAGCTTAGATACAAACACACACTTATACAGACAGTATGACAAAGGAGGCAAGAATATAAATGGGAAAATGTCTCTTCAATAAATGGTGTTATACAATTTGGATAATCACATGCAAAAGAATGAAACTAGACCCTTTTCTTACACCATATACAAAAACAAACTCAAAATGAAGGAGGGACTTAAATGCAACACCAGAAATCCTAAAAACTCCTCAAAGAAAACATGGGCCCTATGCTCTTTAACATTGGTCTGAGCAATATATATACATATAGATAGATAGATAGATAGATAGATATTTTATCTATCTCTTCAGGTAAGAGCAGCAAAAGCAAAAATAATCAAATAGGACCATATAAAACAAAAGTTAACCTACTGGATGGGAAAAGAATATGAAAATGATACATCTGTAAGGGTTTGATGTAGGAAATACACACAAAAAACCTTAAAGAACTCCATATCAAAACAATCACACAATCCCATTAAAAATGGACAGAAGATCTGAATAGACATTTTTCTACACAAGACATACAGATGGCCAACGGACACATGAAAAGATGCTCAAAACCATGAGTTATCAGAAAGATGCAAATGAGATGCCCCCTTACACCTGTCAGCCTGGCTATAATCAAAAAGATAAGAAACAGTAAGTATTGGTGAGAACGTGGAGAAAGATAACACTTTTACACTGTTGATAGAAACGTACATAGGTGTAGCCACTCTGGAAAACAGTATGGAGGTTCCTTATGAAATTAAAATAGAGTTTCTATAAAATCTAGTGATCCACTTTTGATTGTTTATCTGAAGAAAATGAAAACAATTTTTAAAAATATATGTGTACAGCTATATTATTGCAGCAGTGTTTACAATAGCCAAGATATGGAACCAGTAAGTGTCTGCTGAGAAGATGAATGGATAAAAAAATGGACATATACACACATGTATACATATATATATGTATGTGCATATATATACATATATACACACATATATATACACATACATACGTGTGTGTGTGTGTGTGTGTGTGTGTATTTTCCCAGGTGGTAATAGGGATAAAGAATCTGCCTGTCAATGCAGGAGACAAAGGAGACGCAAGAGATATGGGTTCGATCCCTGGATTGGGAAAATCTGGAGGCAACCCACTCCAGTATTCTTCCCTGTAAAATCTGATTGACAGAGGAGCCTAGTGGGCTACAGTTCATGGAGCCACAAAGAGTCAAACATGAATGAGCACATGCACATATGCTCACACACACACACACACACACACACACATAAATTTATCATCAATGGACTATTACTCAGCCATGAGAAGAATGAAATCTTGTGATTTATGTTGACATGGATGAATCTAGAGGGTTTTATGCTAAGTGAAATCAGTCAGAGGGAGACAAATAATGTATGATTTCACTTGTATGTTATCTAAAAAAAAATCAAATGAATAAGCAAAACAAAAACAAATTCTTAGATAAGGAGAGCAAGTTGATAGTTGTCAGAGGGGAGTGAGGTTGGGGGTTAAGGTGTGTGTAGGGAATAAGAGATCCACACTTCCAGCTATGAGGTAAAGAAGTCTTGAGGACAAAATGCACAGTGGCAATAAAAATGTACTATCTCTGTATGGTACATTTTTGCATGCTAAGTCATTTCAGTCATGTCTGATCCTTTTGTGACCCCTTGGACTATAGCCTGCCAGGCTCCTCTGTCTATGGGGATTCTCCAGGTAAGAATACTGGAGAGGGTTACCATGCCCTGGTCCAGGGGATCTTTTGACCAGGAATGACAGACAGTAACCAGACCTGTTGTGGTGATCATGTTGTAATGCATAAGCATATTGTGTCACTATGCTATATGCCATCCAACCAGTCCATCCTAAAGGAGATCAGTCCTGGGTGTTCATTGGAAGGACTGATGCTGAAGCTGAAACTCCAATACTTTGGCCACCTGATGCAAAGAGTTGACTCATTGGGCAAAACCAATACAATATTGTAAAGTAATTACCCTCCAATTAAAATAAATAAATTTATATTAAAAAAAAAAAGACCCTGATGCTGGGAGGGATTGGGGGCAGGAGGAGAAGGGGACGACAGAGGATGAGATGGCTGGATGGCATCACTGACTCAATGGACATGAGTTTGAGTCAACTCTGGGAGTTGGTGATGGACAGGGAGGCCTGGCGTGCTGTGATTCATGGGGTTGCAAAGAGTCGGACACAACTGAGCAACTGAACTGAACTGACTGAACTGATGCTATATGCCTGAACCTAATAGAATACTGTATGTCTAATTAAAATTAAAAAGAAAAACAAAATTAGCATTAATGGAAAAAGTTAATTAAAAATGATGTTAGCTCTTGAGACTCTCAAAGAAAAATTGCACAAGATAAAGTTAGAAAGGCAAAGAATATTCAAGATAATCACAATAGAAGTCAAGACTATTGCAATAGGGAAAACAAATTTAATTCAATTCTGTTGAATAAAGGGCCTGGAGTTACTTTAAGAACTGGGCTGATGTAGTGAAAAAGTTCTGGTGATATTAGGCAGGCTCAGCAGTGGGATTAGACCATCTGAGCTTGCTGAGTAGCACTTATTGAAGTTAGACTCACCCTTCTACAGTCCAGAAGCCAGGGGCACTGTCTTGATGATTACATTTCAAAGGGATCAATAAGAGGTCCCCGAGGAAGACATTTCTGGGTTGCCAAACTTCAAAAGGGTGAAGAAGATTTACATCATAAAAGGGAAGAGAGTATTTACAGTCTTATTTTCTAAAGTAAAGCCTCCAAGAAAAGGGAGGTCAAAGGGCCGAAAGTCAGGAAAATCTTCTAAGCTTTCATCAAGCCAAGGGGAATGGTAGGCTATCTTTGTCAGGAAATTAACATCATATCATAACAAAACAAATTATAGCACAACATTGGGCTGGCCAACAAGTTCATTCAGGTTTTTCCATAACATCTTATAGAAAATCTGAGCAAAGTTTTTGGCAAACCCAATGTAATGCTATTATATTAATAAGATATGACTAAGTGCAATAAAATAAGAGGAAACATGAACTAAATAGTAAATTTTAAAAAAAAACCCACAGATTATAAGTTAATTTTGTGCATCTGAAATCCACAAAAATAAGTATAAAAATTTTTAATATATTTTAATATATTTACATAAATTATCTGAATTGGATATAAAATTATTGGATTAATATATATTAATTATAATCTGTAAGCATATATTAGACATATTTTTATAATGTTAAACCAGGCCTTTGGTATAATTGCTTGGTTATATATTAGATATTTGAAGAAAAATATGTTATGTATCTAAGAATGATAGTGAAAAATTCACTTTATATTTAATTTCATTAATAGTAGAAAGAATTATTTACCTGTAGTCCAAGTGGAAGTGTCTTTCTTTAGATATTTAATGGGTTATAAATACTCAAAGGTAACTCCTTACTAATTTTAGCAAGATTTCCCTACATAAAGTAGAAAGAAGTATTCTTGAATCTAGATAATTGCATTAAATTTTCCTGTTAGCCCACATCGATAATATCCTTCATAACACAAATATTGAAGCTACAAATCTGTGTTTTATTTAGCAGTAACATTTCATCTTTGTATCAGAAAAACACTTTCTCTCCCTTCGGCCCTTGTTATTATCCTTTTAGAGGTTAAACATCATGTGGGTGTCATGAAACCCACCAACTAATAGACTTGACATGAAAGTCTACAATTTGCTCCAATTATCACCCTTTATAACACAGTTTCTAGAAAGAAACTGTGACTGTAAACCATTATCTTAAGTTCAGAGAAACATAGACGAAGTAAAAAATGTCAATCAAGAAAAGAAAATGCAATGCTTTTGTTTGATGAAAGATAAGGAACTACAGTGAGACAAATCAGAGCCTGGTAACCAGACCATATGATTTAAGTGGTTGCAAACCTGTTTTTTTCAAATGAGCCACATTCTTTGTGTCTTTTCCAGACTCTCATCCATTTCAGATTGGTAAATTCTCTTGGGAAGATGAGCGTTACAACAAAATTGATCAACACATTAAATGGAAATAATTCTGCAGATGTAACCTTTTCCACAAAAGCTTAAGATGCATACTTGATAAAAGGTCATTGAAGACAGCATTCTATTTTCCATGCTAAAAGAGGTGTTTTAAGAGAAGAAAGAAATCACTCTTCCCTGCCAAAGTCATATTTTTGGTGAGTGTTAATTTCTTAGCTTGATTGATACAGCTTAAGTATCTCTGGAACCCTGGATTCCAGGCAGATGTTTCTTTCTTTCTTTTTATTTTGTAGTGGGGTATACCCAGTTAAAGAGGTTGTATAGTTTCATGTGAACAGCAAGCAGAATTCAGCCATGTATGTACATGTATCCATTCTCCCCCAAACTCCCCTCCCACCCAGGCTTCCTCATAATATCTAGCAAAGTTTCATGTGCTATACAGTAGGTCTTTGTTGGTTATCCATTTTAAATATAGCAGTGTGCACAAATCCATCCCTAATTCCTTATCTATCCCTTCTCCCCATCCTTCCCATCAGCAACCATAAATTCGTTCTCTGTGAGTCTCTGTTTAGTAAGTTCATTTGTATAATTTCTTTTTAGAGTCCACATATAAGGGACATTATTCAAGGATTCCAATGTTCACTGCACCGCTGTTTACAATGGTCAAGAAATGGAAGCAACATATATACAATGGAATGGTATTCAGCCACTAAAAAGGATGAAACAATGCCATTGGAAGCAACACAGATGGACTTAGAGATTGTCATACTGAATGAAGTCAGACAGAGAAGGAGGAATATTACAGGTAGACTTTTCTTAAAGGGAAAAAAACAAGCACCCTTTTTATAGGTATAGTTTTCAATGATCTTATAGGTTTAGAAAAGCAATTCATTTCACCTTCTTATGTTATTCTAATCACTTTGTATTTCTAGAAATGCAAACTTAAAAGTTGAGAACAAATTTTAAGAGGACAAAACAGATATTCAAACCTTTCTCAAAAAATGACCAGAAGGTTATAAACATTTATATAAAACATGATTATAAAACTTATTACTCACAGGTAAGAAATACTTAAGGAAAAAGGCTTTGTAAGAACAACTAATGATTTAATATCACCATTAGTCTTTTGCAAACCTTCTGTTTCTATCTCCCTAAAATTAATATTTAAACAAAACCATTTCAGATTTAGAAATGTTCTTTAAATTTTTAAAAACAACCAACCAAAAAACAAAACAAAACCAGACAACTTCCTCCCCTTTGGCTTACAAGTTCTCAATGCTTATAACTCTGAAAAAGCATCATAATCTATTATTGAGAAAAAGGATGGCATGTTTTTAAAGTTTAGACTTAATCTAAATATTTGTTGAGAAGACAGTGTAAACAGAAGGGTAAATATTTATCACAGGTTTTCATATATCTTGGAAAGACAATACCTGGAAAAAATTTCTCTTGGATGAAAGTATTTAGTTTGCAAAGTGAACTCGGGAGGAAAGCAGACACATTTAGAAGAAGGCTGTGATAAGCATCCAATTTGACTTATGGAAACAGAAGGAGAAATCAACACAGGGAAGGACAGAATGCATCTTACAGCAATTATCTGCAAAATGGCAGCAGCTGTTCAAGCTTTTGGATGACTGGGATTCTGAAAAGTCCAGATAGAAACATATGGTATAGTGCACCACAAACCAATTTAAAGCTATTATTGTCCATGTTATTTCTTTATGTTATTCTCAGTGAAAGTTAATATGTACATAGATTTCTCTCTGGTGTATCATGAACAAGCAATAAGTCTTAGGGCCCACAAACATATAGACCCAGACAAAAGAATCCTTTATGCAAAAAAGCCTATAATTTATATTAAAATTTTTATAACATTTATACTCTGTATCTATTTTGCATAACATAAAAGTCTACTGCAGTTACATTTTTGGATATTTATGTAAAATTCAGTTAAGAAGAAGAGAAACCACTAAGCTGTTAAAAGCTACACAGCATCTCTTTTCTAATAGATACTTTGCATTCAAGAAAAATAAAATTTTCCATTAGCACCTCCCACTTATTTATGTGGGCCCATTACAATTTTAACACTTATAAGAGGAAGTGTTAATGGTGACATTTTAAAGCACTGGTTTAAAAGGAGGGGGGTGACTTTATAAAAAAAAAGAAATCAGAACAAATTCCTTTTTCTAGCTTGTTAAAATTACATGAGATAAAATTATATTTTATTAAAAGATGAAATCTCATTAAAATCAGAGTATAAATGCACAAGATGAATCCAAGATATATTGCCATGTATAATAAACTCTGTCATTAGTGAGTATTGCTACATGATTATAGTATTCAAAATATCAAAAACTGTCTAATCAGTTAAGAGTATTTGAGGTACCATTTTACAAAATGAGTGAAGACTATTAAAACTGTTCTGTAGTATATGATGGAGAAGGCAATGGCACCCCACTCCAGTACTCTTGCCTGGAAAATCCCATGGATTGAGGAGCCTGGTAGGCTGCAGTCCATGGGGTTGCTGAGAGTCAGACACGACTGAGCAACTTCACTTTCACTTTTCCCTTTCATGCATTGGAGAAGGAAATGGCAACCCACTCCAGTGTTCTTGCCTGGAGAATCCCAGGGACGGGGGAGCCTGGTAGGCTGCCGTCTATGGGGTCGCACAGAGTCGGACATGACTGAAGCGACTTAGCAGCAGCAGCAGCAACATAGTATATGAAATTTTTGTCAGTTTGTTTTTCTATATAGCTTTCAGTTTAAAAGTTTGCTCATCATTTAGAAGTTGTATAGCATATTTTTGAATGGCAAAGTAATAATCCAATGTTTCTGAAAATTTTTGTCTCTGTTCCACATTTTATCTATAAGAAAATTCAATTTCTTTGCAATTATTTATATTCTTAAAAGATACAAATAATAGCTTTTGTTAAAATATTATAAAATAAATAATATGAAAAATGGCAGACATGTGTGGCACATATATGGTTTGTAAAGATTTAATTCTCCAGCTAGATTGAAGATATAGGTTATATAATAAAAATACATTAGTAAGAAAAATAGTCTAATGATTCACTCCTATTTCAAGACTTACAGAATCTAATATTAAAAATGAATTTTTTAAGTTATAAAAACTTAAATATTATAAGAAGTAACATGTGATGTACTTTGTAGCACACAGATTTTTGAAGAGAAAAACCCTGAATAGTTTAAATATTAGCTCAATATTTTATCAGCTGAACGACTTCATTAGTCAATGGCTTTATTAATCAATCTCCATCTCATGTTTCTCTAGTAGAAAAAAAGAAGGAAATAAACAATAATCACCTCACTAGTTGCTTACAAAAAAAAGCTTATTCAAACTTATTTTTTAAACTCTAATGCATATTTAACATAACTGCTTACAACTCAGAGTCACATAACTAATTAAACCTCAATAAACTGAAAAACAGATGTTCAACTCATGGACAATTACATCTATAGTTATTGACCTAAAGTGAAGGGTGTTGATGCAATGAGGAGTTTTAGAAAGACACATGAATCTTTTATAACACTCTATTTGAGGCATTTACTGAGTAGGTCAAAATTTCAGATTTAAAATAATATCTACAGGAATTTGATGTATGGAAAAACCAATACAATATTGTAAAGTAATTAGCCTCTAATTAAAATAAATAAATTTAATTAAGAAAAAATAGATACACATCATATATAAATATATACATGTATGTGTATATGTATTTATACATACATGCATGTGTGTGTGTGTGTATATATATACACACACACACACAGATACATATATATTCTCTCATTCACTTACTATGTATCATCTAGAAGTTGTGAAGTGAACCCAGTTAAGCCATTAATCAAGATTATTCTAGTTTATACTTTGCAGAATTCACTTATCCTAACTACCTTCTAGATTTTTGCCCACCCTGCTGAGATTCCCAGACAGACAATATAACAAAATGGGCAATCTATCTTATAATTCTAATACTAAGAGCTAGAATTTTATTGAGCACTTCATATGTACTCACACTGTGTTAAGCACTTTATTTTATTTAATATCACCTCATGAAATAAGTAATTTTGGAATAACCATTTTAGTTAACTGAACTAAAACAACAAGGTAATCACTAATTTGAAATGCTTTTGGTTAAAAAGTATAGGTGCCAAAAGTTTTGGTCTCCACAACTTGTTTCCAAGACAAATGCACAATCATCTATTACACATGAATTCAGTAGTAAGCAGATATAAAACAGTCTCCAGTTCTCTGACCTGCCAGGTAATCCAACATAATGACAAATAAGTTTATTCAAATAAGATGCAATCTTATTCTAGAGTCAGGATTCCATTACCTTATTTTCAGGCAACTATATCCCTTCAATTTTTCTTTCACCCAATAATTAAACACTAGACTATTCAAGGATCAAGCTTTGGATTCTATCCCTAAAAAGTACAAACTGCAGGACTTCCTTTGTACACAGAAGTGTTAAGAAGTGATGCCAAAATGTTCCAGTTAACACACTTAGCTTAAATATAACTTATTTTATCCATGAGATGTCATGCTATCCTTCACTATGCAAAGGTAGTCACTGATTTCATCAATCAAAGTTTGCGTCTATGTGTGTTCAGTCACTTAGTTTTATCCGATTCTTTGTGACCCCATGGACTATAGCCCACCAAGTTCCTTTGTCCATTGGATTTTCCAGGCTAGAATACCGGAGTGGGTTACTATTTACTTCTCCAGTGGATCTTTCCAACCCAGGAATTGAATCCATGTTTCTTGTGGCTCCTGCATTGGCAGGTGAATTCTTTACCACTGAGCCAACTGGGAAGCCAATGAAAGTTTAAAAGGTAATATTTCTTACATTAAATAGAAAGGCTTCAGATGTTCATTGCCTATAAAGAAAAATGAGTTGTTTAGTAACTGCCTCTAGAGTGTGGTTACTGTGATCAAAGGCTAGCGGAGCATTCCTGAAGGATGAAATTCTGACTAGAACCAGTAAGCTTACTTAGACTGCGCATAACACAACTAAAGCATACATTGGTGGCTGCGCAGCACAGGAGCGGCCGAGAGGAGATACCCTACATCCACGGTCAGGAGCGGCTGCCAAGAGGAGACAGCCCAAGCCAAAGGTCAGGAGCAGCGGCCAAGAGGAGATACCCCAAGTCCAAGGTCCAGAGGAGCAGCTGAGATGAGCTACCCCACATCCAAGGTAGGGAGCAGCGGCCGAGAGGAGATACCCCAAGTTTAAGGTCAGGAGCAGCAGCCAAGTAGAGATACCCCAAGTCCAGTCCAAGGTCAGGAGCAGTGGCCATGAGGAGATATCCCACGTCCAAGGTAAGGAGCAATGGCTGCACTTTGCTGGAGCAGCCATGAAGAGATACCCCATGTCCAAGATAAGAGAAACCAAAGTAAGACGATAGGTGTTGTGAGAGGGCATCAGAGGGCAGACACACTGAAACCACAGTCACAGAAAACTAGTCAATCTGATCACATGGACAACAGCCTTGTCTAACTCAATGAAACTAAGCCATGCCATGTGGGGCCACCCAAGAGGGATGGGTCATGGTGGAGAGGTCAGACAGAATGTGGTCCACTGGAAAAGGGAGAGGCAAACCATTCAGAATTCTTGCCTTGAGAACCCCATGAGCAGTATGAAAAGGCAAAAAGATAGGACACTGAAAGATGAACTCCCCAGGTTGGTAGGTACTCAATATGCTACTGGAGATCAGTGGAGAAATAACTCCAGAAAGAATGAAGTGAGGGAGTCAAAGCAAAAACAATACCCAGTTGTGGATGTGACTGGTGACAGATGCAAGGTCTGATGCTGTAAAGAGCAATACTGCATAGGAACCTGGAATGTTAGGTCCATGAATCAAGGCAAATTGGAAGTGGTCAAACAGGAGATGGCAAGAGTGAACATTGACATTCTAGGAATCAGCAAATTAAAATGGACTGGAATGGGTGAATATAACTCAGATGACCATTATATCTACTACTGTGGGCAGGAATCCCCTAAAAGAAATGGAGTAGCCATCACAGTCAACAAAAGAGTCCGAAACGAATCCCCAAAATGACAGAATGATCTCTGTTCGTTTCAAAGGCAAACCATTCAATATCAGAGCAATCCAAGTCTATGCCCTGACCAGTAATGCTGAAGAAGCTGAAGTTGAATGATTCTAAGAAGACCTACAAACCTTTTAGAACTAACACCCAAAAAAGATGTCCTGTTCATTATAGGGGCCTGAAATTCAAAAGCAGGAAGTTAAGAAACACCTGGAGTAACAGGCAAATTTGGCCTTGGAGTACAGAATGAAACAGGGCAAAGGCTAATACAGTTTTGTTAAGAGAACACACTGGTCATAGCAAACACCCTCTTCCAACAACACAAGAAAAGACTACATATGGACATCACTAGATGATCAACACAGAAATCAGATTAATTATATTCTTTGCCACCAAAGATGGAGAAGCTCTATACAGTCAGCAAAAGCAAGACTGGGACCTGACTGTGGCTCAGATCATGAACTCTTTATTGCCAAATTCAGATTTAAATTGAAGAAAGTGGGGAAAACCACAAGACCTTTCATATATGACCTAAATCAAATCCCTTATGATTATACAGTGGAAGTGATAAATAGATTTAAGGGACTAGATGTGATAAACAGAGTGTCTGAAAAACTATGGACATTGTACAGGAGACAAGGATCAAGACCATCCCCATGGAAAAGAAATGCTAAAAACAAAATAGCTGTCTGAGGAGGCTTTAGAAATATCTGTGAAAAGAAGAAAAGCGAAAAGCAAAGGAGAAAGGGAAAATATACCTATTTGAATGCAGAGTTCCAAAGAATAGCAAGGAGAGATAAGAAAGCGTTCCTCAGCGATCAATGCAAAGAAATACAGGAAAACAACAGAATGGGAAAGACTAGAGATCTCTTCAAGAAAATTAGAGACACCAAGGGAACATTTCATGCAAAGATGGGCTCAATAAAGACAGAAATGGTATGGACCTAACAGAAGCAGAAGATATTAAGAAGCAGTGGCAAGAATACACAGAAGAACTATACAAACTAGATGTTCATGACCCAAATAACCATAATGGTGTGATCACTCACCTAGAGCCAGACATCCTGGAATGTGAAGTCAAGTGGGCCTTAGGAAGCATCACTATGAACAAAGCCAGTGGAGGTGATGGAATTCCAGTTGAGCTATTTCAAATCCTGAAAGATGATGCTGTGAAAGTGCTGCACTCAATATGCCAGCAAATTTGGAAAACTCAACAGTGGTCACAGGACTGGAAAAGGTTAGTTTTCATTCCAATCCCAAGGAAAGGCAATGCCAAAGAATGCTCAAACTACCGCACAATTGAACTTACCTCACATGCTAGTAAAGTAATGCTCAAAATTCTCCAAGCCAGGCTTCAGCAATATGTGAACCATGAACTTCCTGGTGTTCAAGCTGGTTTTAGAAAAGGCAGAGGAACCAGAGATCAAATTGCCAACATCCGCTGGATCATTGAAAAAGCAAGAGTTCCAGAAAAACATCGATTTCTGCTTTATTGACTATGCCAAAGCCTTTGACTGTGTGGATCACAATAAACTGTGGAAAATTCTGAAATATATGGGAATACCAGACCACCTGTCCTGCCTGTTTAGAAACCTGTATGTGGATCAGGAAGCAACAGTTAGAACTGGATATGGAAAAACAGATTGGCTCCGAAAAGGAAAAGGAGGACATCAAGGCTGTATATTGTCACCCTGCTTATTTAACTTATATGCAGACTACATCATGAGAAACACTGGGCTAGAGGAAGCACAAGCTGGAATCAAGATTGCCAGGAGAAATATCAATAACCTCAGATATGCAGATGACACCACCCTTATGGCAGAAAGTGAAGAAGACCTAAGGAGCCTCTCGATGAAAGTGAAAGAGAAGAGTGAAAAATTTGGCTTAAAGCTCAACATTCAGAAAACCAAGATCATGGCATCCAGTCACATCACATCATGGCAAATAGATGGGGAAACAGTATCAGACTTTATTTTTGGGGTCTCCAAAGTCACTGCAGATGGTGACTGCAGCCGTGAAATTAAAAGATGCTTGCTCCTTGGAAGGAAAGTTATGACTAACCTAGAGAGCATATTGAAATGCAGAGACATTACTTTGTCAACAAGGTCTGTCTAGTCAAAGCTAAGGCTTTTTCAGTAGTCATGTATGGATGTGCGAGTTGGACTATAAAGAAAGCTAAGCACTGAAGAATTAATGCTTTTGAACTGTGGTGTTGGATAAGAGCCTTGAGAGTCCTTTGGACTGCAAGGAGATCCAACCAGTCCATCCCAAAAGAGATCAGTCCTGGGTTTCATTGGAAGGACTGATGCTGAAGCTGAAACTCCAATACTTTGGCTACCTGATGTGAAGAGTTGACTCATTGGAAAAGACCCTGAGGCTGGCAAAGATTGAGGGCAGGAGGAGAAGGGACAACAGAGGATGAGATGGTTGGATGGCATCACTGACTCAATGGACATGAGTTTGGGTATACTCCAGGAGTTTGGTGATGGACAGAGAGGCCCAGTGTGCTGCAGTTCATGGGGTCACAAAGAGTCAGACACGACTGAGTGACTGAACTAAACTGAACTGATACCACATTGTAACACCCGCTGTAGCACCCATCTGAGAGATGAGAAAAGAGAACAAGGTGACTGCTTCCCATTACAGTCTAAATACCAGAACCAAAAAATTAGACCCAGAGTTCTCTGACTTAAGCATACATTAGTTCTGTTTCACCAGAGTTATATTTGGCAGCAGAAACTCACTAGTATACAAACCTAGAAACTAAAAATATACAAACTCCTTTTAGTGTCAGTATGCATATACTGAGTCACTTCAGTCGTGTCCTACTCTGGGCAACCCCATGGACTGTAGCCCAGCAGTCTTCTCTGTGGGAATCCCCAGACAAGAATACTGGAGTGGAGCCATGCCCTCCTTCAGGGGATCTTCCTGACCCAGGGATTGAACCTGTGTCTCTCACATCTCCTGCATTGGCAGGCTGGTGCTTTACCACTAGCACCACCTGGGAAGCCTCTTAGAGTCAAGCTTCTGCAGAAATATATTCCTTCCTCTCAAAGACAAATTGAAGAGTGACCAGTAATGAAACCCTGGTAAACTTAGAAATTATAGGCAATGTGGATGTCCTCAGGAATTTTGTTTTCTACTCTGGCCAGGTATTAGTTGTGGGGTTTTTTGTTTTGTTTTGTTTTGTTTTTTCTTTAGAAACTGCTGAAATGATGATGTAACACCTGGATATAATTTGTTTAAAAAGGAATAACTGAATGCTAAATCTTTCAGGCCAGAGAAGTTGAAAACATTTTCAAAGATCCAAGACACTGAACAGACTTACAAGATTATAATATCCCCAGTTTAAATTTCAAAAACTCATGGAGCTTATGGAAGTATTCTCTACCAATAAAAAGATAATCCCCACATTTATAATACTAGACAGGTTTACTGAGGAGAGAGGGGTGAGTAGACACAGTAGAAAGGAAATAAGAGAGAAAACAATTTTTAACATTGCAAGAGTGAGAGTGAATCTAAGTCGGGTGTCTAGAGTCATTTACCGGTAATGTAAACACGCGTTTGTGAAATCTTCCTCTTAGAGAAAAATGGGGCATTATATGCCCCATCACCTTGTCAAAAATATCTACTTTTATTACAGTGACTATTCTCTTGGGGAAAAGCACAAGAATACTCTTGTCTTAGAGCACAATTTAGACATCATATCTGGTAGATGGCGGATGCATGCCCTTCTGTCTGCCACTGAGTCTATAGTCACAAGTCTATATATATTTAGATTGTTGAGATTTATATTAGAAACCATTGCGAGCCCCACACTCCAGGGAATTCTATTGTACTATTGTGCCCTCAGGTTGATCTCCTTACACCTTGAGGTGAGAGAAAAATACTTTTTGTTCTGCCCCTGACCTTCCATGTCCTGGGGTAGAAAATGCCACAGGACTCCAGCAGTTTTTATTGCAGTGATTTGGTTCTTTCTCTTCACTGTCTCAATACTTATTTAACCTTAATTCTGCTACTCAACTGCCACAGATGACAGAACACCACAACCAGAATGAATCTGTACACAGGAAATATATAGTAAATATTTTTGCTCATATAACTGAAAAGTCCACACATAATGATAATGATTCAGGCAACCTTTCTTTAAAGTAGAACATTTTATCACCAGGACTGAGTTTCTCCCTTATGATCTCATAACTTTATTTTCTCCCATTTAGACACTTCTGCCAAAATACAGACTGTATAAAGGATGTGAATAACACACAAACTTAAAAATAACAATGTTAGGAAGTTCAGGAAAGCAAAAGTAAATGACAAAAGTTCTTATATGCATGACAAATTGCAAGAGATCAGAATCTAGAAAAAAGGCAAAATTGACATCCTAAAACTGAAAAATGTTATACCTGATGCTAAGAACTCAATAGTGGGGGACAGGGATGCCTGACATTCTGCAGACCATTGGGTCACAAAGAGTTGGACATGACTTATTGACTGAAAAACAAGAACTTAATAGGTAGCTTCAAAAGCATATTAGATACTCCAGAATCTCAAATAATCTCAAGCAGCATAAATGCAATAAAAAGCAAAAGCAACAATAATAAAGATATCCTACCATAGCTCATTTTAACTAAATTAAAATCTAGAAAATAAAAACCCATACACAGATAAGGACAGAGGGAAATGTATTATCCTCAAAAAAGCAAAAGTAAGTTTGATGACTAACTTTTTAACAGAAATGGCAAAAATGAGAGCAATAAAAAATAGTTATAAATATAAGTGAAATCATTATAAAAGGGGTATAGAGAAAAAACTACTTTCTAAAATTAAGCAAAAGTGTCGCTAAATATTGAGAATAAACAAAGGTTTTCTGGGGAAAAAAAAATCTTGATTTTCACCATCAGAACCTATATAGAGTAATACTAAAGAGAATACTTCTAGGAGAGGGAATGTAAACCCTGAGAGAACAGAAACACAGGCATAAATATGTGCATATTTTCCTAAGCATTAATGGGATTGACAGTATAGGGGAATCAGAAATCATTCATATTCTACCATGAAAACCAGAAGTCAGAAGTCCCAAATACAAACTTAATAAAACACAGTCCAGTATGTAGATAAAATATATTTTGACGACTGCCATCTTACAAAATTAATGTTTATTCCTTCAGTCACTCAGTTGTGTCCAACTCTTTGAGACGAAATGAATCGCAGCACACCAGGCTTCCCTGTCCATCACCAACTCCCGGAGTATACTCAACCTCATGTCCATGGATTCAATGATGCCATCCAGCCATCCTATCCTCTGTCGTCCCCTTCCCCTCCTGCCCCCAATCCCTCCCAGCATCAGGATCTTTTCCAATGAGTCAACTCTTCGCATGGGGTGGCCAAAGTATTGGATTTTCAGCTTTAGCATCAGTTCTTCCAATGAACACCCAGGACTGATCTCCTTTAGCATGGACTGGTTGGAACTTTTTGCAGTCCAAGGGACTCTCAAGAGTCCTCTCCAACACCATCAATTCTTCGGCGCTCAGCTTTCTTCATAGTCCAACTCTCACATCCATTAATGACCACAGGAAAAACCATAGCCTTGACTAGACAGACCTTTGTTGGCAAAGTAATGTCTCTGTTTTTAATATGATACCTAGGTTGGTCATAACTTTCCTTCCAAGGAGTAAGCATCTTTTAATTTCATGGCTGCAGTCACCATCTGCAGTGATTTTGGAGCCCAGAAAAATAAAGTCTGACACTGTTTCCACTGTTTCCCCATCTATTTTCAATGAAAGATGGGACCAGATGCCATGATCTTCATTTTCTGAATGTTGAGCTTTAAGCCAACTGTTTCGCTCTCCTCGTTCACTTTCATCAAGAGGCTTTTTAGTTCCTCTTCACTTTTGGCCATCGGGTGGTGTCATCTGCATATCTGAGGTTATTGATATTTCTCCTGGCAATCTTGATTCCAGCTTGTGCTTTCTCCAGCCCAGCATTTCTCATGATGTTCTCTGCATATAAGTTAAATAATCAGGGTGACAATATACAGCCTTGACATACTCCTTTTCCTATTTGGAACTAGTCTGTTGTTCCATGTCCAGTTCTAACTGTTGCTTCTTGACCTGCATATAGGTTTCTCAAGAGGCAAATCAGGCGGTCTGGTATTCCCATCTCTTTCAGAATTTTCCACAGTTTATTGTGATCCACACAGTCAAAGGCTTTGGCATAGTCAATAAAGCAGAAATAGATGTTTTTCTGGAACTCTTTTGCTTTTTCCATGATCCAGCAGATGTTGACAATTTGATCTCTGGTTCCTCTGCCTTTTCTAAAACCAGCTTGAACATCTGGAAGTCCACGGGTTCACGTACTGCTGAAGCCTGGCTTGGAGAATTTTGAGCATTACTTTACTAGCGTGTGAGATGAGTGCAATTGTGGAGTAGTTTGAGCATTCTTTGGCATTGCCTTTCTTTGGGATTGGAATGAAAACTGACCTTTTCCAGTCCTGTGGCTACTGCTGAGTTTTCCCAAGTTGCTGGCATATTGAGTGCAGCAATTTCACAGCATCATTTTCAGGATTTGAAATAGCTCAACGGGAATTCCACCACCTCCACTGGCTTTTTTCATAGTGATGCTTTCTAAGGCCCACTTGATTTCACATTCCAGGATGTCTCGCTCTAGGTCAGTGATCACACCATCGTGATTATCTGGGTTGAAATGCACTTTTTTTGTACAGTTCTCCTGTGTATTCGTGCCACCTCTTCTTAATATCTTCTGCTTCTGTTAGGTCCATACCATTTCTGTCTTTTATCGAGCCCATCTTTGCATGACATATTCCCTTGGTGTCTCTAATTTTCTTGAAGAGATCTCTAGTCTTTCCCATTCTGTTGTTTTCCTCTATTTCTTTGCATTGATCACCGAGGAAGGAGTTCTTATCTCTTCTTGCTATTGTTTGGAACTCTGAATTCAGATGGGAATATTTTTCCTTTTCTCCTTTGCTTTTTGCTTCTCTTCTTTTCACAGCTATTTGTAAGGCCTCCCCAGACTGCCATTTTGCTTTTTGGCATTTCTTTTCCATGGAAATTGTCTTGATCCCTGTCTCCTGTACAATGTCACGAACCTCCGTCTATAGTTCATCAGTCACTCTGTCTATCAGATCTAGTCCCTTAAATCTATTTCTCACTTCCACTGTATAATCATAATGGATTTGATTTAGGTCTAGTGGTTGAATACCTGAATGGTCTAGTGGTTTCCCCTACTTTCTTCAATTTAAGTCTGAATTTGGCAATAAGGAGTTCATGATCTGAGCCACAGTCAGCTCCTGGGCTTGTTTTGGTTGACTGTATAGAGCTTCTCCATCTTTGGCTGCAAAGAATATAATCAATCTGATTTCGGTGTTGACCATCTGGTGATGTCCATGTGTAGAGTCTTCTCTTGTGTTGTTAGAAGATGGTGTTTGCTATGACCAGTGCATTTTCTTGGCAAAACTCTATTAGTCTTTGCCCTGCTTCATTCCATATTCCAAAGCCAAATTTGCCTGTTACTCCAGGTGTTTCTTGACTTCCTACTTTTGCATTCCAGTCCCCTATAATGAAATGGACATCTTTTTTGGGTGTTAGTTCTAAAAGGTCTTGTAGGTCTTCATAGAACCGTTCAACTTCAGCTTCTTCAGTGTTACTGGTTGGGGCATAGACTTGGATTACTGTGATATTGAAAGGTTTGCCTTGGAAATGAACAGAGATCATTCTGTCGTTTTTGAGACTGCATCCAAGTACTGCATTTTGGACTCTTTTGTTGACCATGATGGCTACTCCATTTCTTCTAAGGGATTCCTGCCCGCAGTAGTAGATATAATGGTCATCTGAGTTAAACTCACCCATTCCAGTCCATTTTAGTTCACCGATTTCTAGAATGTCGATTTTCACTCTTGCCATCTCCTGTTTGACCACTTCCAATTTGCCTTGATTAATGGACCTAACATTCCAGGTTCCTAGGCAATATTGCTCTTTACAGAATCAGACCTTGCTTCTATCACTAGTCACATCCACAACTGGGTATTTTTTTTGCTTTGGCTCCATCCCTTCATTCTTTCTGGAGTTATTTCTCCGCTGATCTCCAGTAACATATTGGGCACCTACTGACCTGGGGAGTTCCTTTCAGTATCCTATCATTTTGCCTTTTCATACTATTCATTGGGTTCTCAAGGCAAGAATACTGAAGTGGTTTGCCATTCCCTTCTCCAGTGGACCACATTCTGTCAGACCTCTCCACCATGACCCATCTGTCTTGGGTGGCCCCACATGGCATGGCTTAGTTTCATTGAGTTAGACAAGGCTGTGTTCCTAGTGTGATTAGATTGGCTAGTTTTCTGTAATTATGGTTTCAGTGCGTCTGCCCTCTGATGCCCTCTCACAACACCTACCGTCTTACTTGGGTTTCTGTTTCCTTGGATGTGGGGTATCTCTTCACAGCTTCTCCAGCAAAGCACAGCTGCTGCTCCCTACCTTGGACGGGGGGTATCTCCTCATGGCCACCCCTCCTGACCTTGAACTTTGGAGTAGCTCCTCTAGGCCCTCCTGCACCCGTGCAGCCGCTGCTCCTTGGGCATGGGGTTGTTCCTCTCTGCGGCCGCTCCTGACCTCGGACATGGGGTAGCTCCTCTCGGCCTCAGCCCCTGACCTCAGACATGGGGCAGCTCCTCTCAGCCACCATCCCTGACCTCGGACGTGCTCCTCTCGGCCACCGCCCCTGTCCTTAGACGTGGGATATTCCTTACATTGCTTTAAAAATCAGAAATTGACCCTCACAGCATTTCTCTGGAGACAAAAACTATTTTCACCTATAGATAGAAATCTAAGGCAGACATCTGGGAAGTGAATTGCCAGAGTTTTACACCAAACTGCTAATTGAAGTGAGATGGGTACTGAGTTTTCCCTACTTCTGTGGCATTGCTGATTTTAAGGTATGGCCAAATTGTATCTTCAAGATATCCGTAAGCACAATACTGATATGTACATATTTTTCAAAGAAATTTTTGTTCATTTTCTTGATGTATGTCATACTGGTCTTGTACTATTCTAATTCCATTGTTAGAGAAACATTTGGAGCTTTGCCCATATTGACACTGTTAGAAGTATTCATAGGAAAATCATCAATGATACTTGGTAATACTGATTCCTTACACTAATATTATTTTAGTCTTGTTAAAATAGGAGAGTATAAAATGAAAAGGAAATGAACTGTTAAGAGTCCGTTATTTGGATTAAGTGTCTTGAATACTCTGAACTATCTCATTTAGTGTGACAATATTTCTCTATACCTGCAATTTTTATTATCTTCATCTGATTCCATAGTTCTATATGAGTAGCTCCAGAGAACATTAGCACTCATGTCACTACCAGAAGAATTCCAGATATAATTTGGCAAGAAAAAATAGGGCATTTTCATTCCGTAAATTGCTCTTAATTGCTGCCTTATTTTGAGTATGATATGATATCTTCCTCTGAATAAATCACATGCATTTCCTTATAAGAACGTACAAACCATTGTAACTTGTAAAGTCCCATGTTTTTTAATTTCTGCAGGAAGATAATGTAAAAGTCCTTTCTTGTTGCTACTAGTATTTGTTAATATATTCATGTTATTATTCTGTTTCAATGTTTTAAAATCCCACTATTATTACTGAATTAAAATATATCAGGCATAGAATGGAAATTATCTTTATTAAATAGGAACTGCTCCACTTAGAGATAGGAAGAGAGCAGAGATGCTGATATTGAGGAGAATTATCTCAGTGACATACAATGACAAGTAGCAGGGAAGGTAAATAGGAAATTTACAGAACAGAATATAACACAGACTGCAAGAATCTGAATGCTGAGTTTGACTCTTTTCTGATAAAAATAAGGAATAAATGATAGAACTTTAAATAGACCTTGCCAAAGATGGGCAGAGAGTTGCAGCAAATTAACAGAGACAACTAGGTTAGTTTTTACATTTCCTCTATGTGCTACTTTAATTTCTTTGGCTCCTTTATCAGTCTCTACTAATCTTGTTCTTAGCCCACTAAATTCCAATTTTAAGCTTTCACTTTGCTCAAATTTAGTGACTCTCTATTTTTTCTCTACCAGTTTTTCCCTGATCAGCATATACACACACCCAATCATTAACCTTTCCCATTTATGTCACACATACAGTCTCAAACTGGAGTTTTATTTTCACTTTGATATTGGCATACTGCATCATAAACCAGATAGTACCTCAAATTATGGAATCCTGCATTCCATCCAAAACATGAGAAATATATAAAGATAAAACTTACAAATTCCCTTACATAAATATATTTACAAGTTCTATACATTTGTCATCTATTAGGAGCTAAAAGATCCAGCATTCTGGAAGCCAGAATCTTAATGTAACTGATGTTTCCATCCTAAGTTCAAAGATCTGTACACAAACACTGACTTCCAAAAATCTTTGGGTAATATAGAAACATTGAAGAATTAATTAGGGTAGGTTAATTGCATCAATTGGAGAAGGCAATGGCACCCCACTCCAGTACTTTTGCCTGGAAAATCCCATGGATGGAGGAGCCTGGAAGGCTGCAGTCCATAGGGTCGCTGAGAGTCAGACACGACTGAGCGACTTCACTTTCACTTTTCACTTTCATGCATTGGAGAAGAAAATGGCAATCCACTCCAGTGTTCTTGCCTGGAGAATCCCAGGGGCGGGGAAGCCTGGTGGGCTGCCGTCTATGGGTCGCACAGAGTCGGACACGACTGAAGTGACTTAGCAATAGCAATAGCAATTGCATCAATTAAGGTTTATATGGCAAATATGTAAATTATTGCATTTAATTTAGGCATGGCCACATAGCAAGTAGAATCTACTTGGTGCTACAAATAATGGTAAAGAATAAGGAAACAAAAACCTATTTTTAATGTTGGCACCTACTTTCTTATGAAATTATCTGTAGTTCATGAACAAGTAGCTTGGATACTGATCCAGGTGGGTGGTTTAACTCCAGATTTTTTGAAAAATTATATACACACACACATATAGGTATATGTATATATGTGAAAGTGTTAGATGCTCAGTTATGTCTGACTCTTTGAGACCTCATGGACCAGAGCCCACCAGGCTCCTCTGTCTACAGAATTCTCCAGGTAAGAATATTGAACTGGGTACCTATTTCCTTTCACCAGGTGTCTTCCCAACCAGGGATCAAACCCAAGGCACCTGCGTTGCAGGCAGATTCTTTACCATCTGAGATGGTAACATTCTTTACCATATATGTGTATATGTGCATATGTATATACATATACACATATACAAACACAGATATGTATATATATATACATATGTGTGTGTGTGTATGTGCGCACGCATGCATGTTCAGTTCAGTGCAGTCACTCAGTTGTGTCCAAATCCTTGTGACCCCAAAGACTACAGCATGCAACGCTTCCCTGTCAATCACCAACCGCCAGAGCTTGCTCAACTCATGTCCATCGAGTTGGTGATGCCATCCAGCCATCTCATCGTCTGTCATTCCCTTTTCCTCCTGCCTTCTATCTTTCTCAGCAACAGGGTCTTTTCTAATGAGCCAGTTCTTCGCATCAGGTGGCCAAAGTACTGGAGTTTCAGTTTCAGCATCAGTCCTTCCAATGAAAATTTGGGATTGATTTGCTTTAGCATGGACAGGTTGGATCTCCTTGCAGACCAGGGGACTCTCAAGAGTCTTCTCCAACACCAACGTTCAAAAGCATCAATTCTCCAGTGCTCAGCTTTCTTCATCGTCCAACTCTAACACCCATACATGACTACCGGAAAAACCACAGCTTTGCCTAGATGGAACTTTGTTGGCAAAGTAGTCTCTGCTTCTTAATATGTTGTCTAGGTTGGTCATAGCTTTTCTTCCAAAGAGCAAACATCTTTTAATTTCAGGGTTGCAGTCACCACCTGCAGAGAATTTGGAGCCCAAGAAAATAAAGTCTCCCACCCTTTCCATTGTTTCTCCTTCTATTTGCCATGAAGTGATGGGACCAGATGCCATGATCTTAAGTTCCTGAATGCTGAGTTTTAAGCCAACTTCTTCGCTCTCCTCTTTCACTTTCATCAAGAGGCTCTTTAGTTCATCAAGTTCTGCCATAAGGGTGATATCAAGGCATATCTGAGGTTATTGATATTTCCCCTGGCAATTTTGATTCCAGCTTGTGCTTCATCCAGCCTGGCATTTCACATGATGTACTCTGCATATAAGTTAAATAAGCAGGGGGACAATACAGCTTTGACTTACTCCTTTCCCAATTTGTAACCTGTCCCTTCCACATCCAGTTCTAACTGTTGTCTCTTGACCTGCATACAGACTTCTCAGGAGGCAGGTAAGTTGGTCTGGTATTCCAGTCTCTTTAAGAATTTTCCACAGTTTGTTGTGATCCACACAGTCAGAGGCTTCGTCATAGTCAATAGAACAGAAGTAGATGTTTTCCTAGAACATTCTTTTTTTTTCAATGATCCAACGAATGTTGTCAATTTGATCTCTGGATCCTCTGTCTTTTCTAAATCGAGCTTGAACAACTAGAAGTTCATGGTACATGTAATGCTGAAGCCTGGCTTTGAGAATTTTGAACATTACTTTGCTAGCATGTGAGATAACTGCAATTGTGTGGTAGTTTGAGCATTCTTTGGCATTTCCTTTCTTTGGGACTAGAATGAAAACTGACCTTTTCCAGTGCTTGTGGCCACTGCTGGGCCTCTCAAATTGTTATCATACTGAGTGGAGCACTTTCACAGCATCATCTTTTAGGATTTGAAATAGCTCAAGTGGAATTCTGTCATCTCCACTGGCTTTGTTCATGGTGATGCTTCCTAAGGCCCACTTGACTTCACATTCCAGGATGTCTGGCTCTAGGTGAGTGATCACACCACATGGTTATCTGGATCATGAAGATCTATTTTGTATAGTTCTTCTGTGTATTCTTATCACCTCTTCTTGATATCTTCTGCTTCTGTCATGCCCATACAATTTCTGTTCTTTATTGAGCCCATCTTTGTATCAAATGTTCCCTTGGTATCTCTAATTTTTTTGAAGCGATCTCTAGTCTTTCCCATTCTATTCTTTTCCTCTATTTCTTTGCATTGATCCCTGAGGAAGGCTTTCTTATCTCTCCTTGCTATTCTTTGGAACTCTGCATTGAAGTGGATGTAACTTTTCTTTTCTCCTTTGCCTTTAGCTTGTTTTCTTTTCTCAACTATTTATAAGGCCTCCTCAGACAACCATTTTTCATTTTTTACATTATTTTTCTTGGCGATGGTCTTGATCACTGCCTCTTGTACAATGTCACAAACCTCTATCCATAGTTCTCAGGCACTCTGTCTATCAGGTCTAATCCCTTGAATCAGTTTGTCACTTAAACTGTATAATGGTAAGGGATTTGATTTAGGTCATACCTGAATGGTCTAGTGGTTTTCCCCACTTTCTTTGATTTAAGTCTGAATTTGGCAATAAGGAGTTCATGATCTGAGCCACAGTCAGCTACCGGTCTTGTTTTTGCTGACTGTATAGAGTTTCTCCATCTTGGCTGCAAAGAATATTACAATCTGGTTTCAGCATTGACCATCTAGTGATGTCTATGTGTAGAGTCTTTTCTTGTGTTATTGGAAGAGAGTGTATGCTATGACCAATGTGCTCTCTTGGCAAAACTCTATTAGCCTTTACCCTGTTTCGTTTTGTACTCCAAGGCCAAATTTGCCTGTTACTCCAAGTATTTCTTAACTTCCTACTTTTGGATTCCAGTCCCCTATAATGAAAAAGACATCTTTTCTGCGTTTTAATTCTAGAAGGTCTCATAGGTCTTCATAGAACCGTTCAACTTCAGCTTCTTCAGCATTACTGTTTTGGTCATAGACTTGGATTACTGTGATATTGAATGGTTTGCCTTGGAAATGAAAAGAGATCATTGTGTTGTTTTTGAGACTGCATCCAAGTATTGCATTTTGGACTCTTTTCTTGACAACTCTTTTGATTGCTACTCCATTTCTTCTAAGGGATTCCTGCCTGCAGTAGTAGATATAATGGTCATCTGAGTTAAATTCACCCATTCCAGTCCATTTTAGTCACTGATTCCTAAAGTGTTGATGTTCACTCTTGCCATGTCCTGTTTGACCACTTCCAATATGCCTTGATTGATGGACCTAACATTCCATGTTCCTATGCAATATTGTTCTTTATACCATCAGACTTGACTTCCATCACCAGTCACAGCCACAGCTGGGTGGTGTTTTTGCTTTGGCTCTGTGTCTTCATTCTTTCTGGAGTTATTTCTCCACTGAGCTCCCATAGCATATTGGGCACCTACCGACCTGGGGAGTTCATCTTTCAGTGTCCTATCTATTTGCCCTTTCATGCTGTTCATGCAGTTGTCAAGGCAAGAATGCTGGAGTGTTTTGCCAGTCCCTTCTCCAGTTGACCACATTTTGTCAGAACTCTCCACCATGACCCATCCATCTTTGGTGGCCATACAGGACATTGTTGATAGTTTCATTAAGTCAGACAAGGCTGTGGTCCATGTGATCAGTTTGGTTAGTTTTCTCTGATTCTGATTTTCATTTTTTCTGCCCTCTGATGGAGAAGGATAAGATGCAAACGGAAGCTTACTCATGGGAGAGACTGACTGTGGAGGAAACTGGATCTTAGTCTGATGGGTGAGGCCATGCTCAGTAAATCTCTAATCCAATTTTCTGTTGATGGGTGGGGCTGTGTTCCTTCCCTGTTGTTTGACCTGAGGCCAAACTATGGTGGAGGTAATGAAGATAATGGTGACCTCCTTCAAAAGGCCCCATGCATTCACTGCTTCATTGAGTGCCCCCAACCCTGCAGAAGGCCACAGTCAACCCATGCCTCAGCCAGAGGCTCCTGGACACTCACAGGCAAGTCTGGGTCAGTCTCAGATTAATGGTAGACCACTCAAAACCACCTTATAATTTTTTTTTACCAAGGCATTAACACATAAAAACATAAGAATAAATAGATGAATAAATGAATTTCTGAATAATTATTACTTCAGGAAATAACTGGAATAGTCCAGGTTGGCATAACTTAAAACAGCTTGGGCTCCTTCTTATGCTAAAAAACATGATGTGTGTGTGATGTGGATACACTTATGCACTTGCATATATACATTCATAGAAGAACTATTAACTTATAGCTAGTGAGCTAACACTAAGGTGGGAACAGAAAGGAGTACAACGTTTTCAGGAGTTGTGTATCATATAACCTGGGGATTGGTTCAGCCACTCATTTCTTTTTTAAATAAAGTTCTTTTTTTTTAAGATAATCCTAAATATTCTGCTGTAAGAAACAATATAGAGGGATTTCATGTACTCTTTGCTCAGTCTCCCCAGATGGTAATATTTTGCAAAATAATAGTTCAATATCACAATCAGGATATTGGCATTAATACATTTGAGACACAGCACATTTCTATAACCACAAAGATCCCTTGTATCATTTACTTCCCTCCTGACCACCTGACTTCTTTAAACTCTGGCAATTGGTAAACTGTTATCTGTTTCTGTATACTAGCATTTCACGCTATTTAAACATGTTAATACAGTATAAGGCTTCCCTTGTGGCACAAACGGTAAAGAATCTGCCTGCAGTGCAGGAGACTGGGGTTTGATCCCTGAGTTGGGAAGATCCCCTGGAGATGGGTATGGCAACACACTCTGGTATTCTTTCATGGTGAATTTCATGGACAGAGGAACCTGGCAGGCTACAGTCTCTGGGGTCACAAAGAGTCGGACACAACTGAGCAACTAACATCTTCACTTTTACTATAGTATACTAAGATTTCAAAAATGTTATGTAAATGGAATCATAGAATATTGAACCTTTTTGGATTGGCCTTTTTATATAAGATGATTTTCTGGGAATGTGCCCATGCAAATTGTTGCATGTATCAATTTTGTGCCGATGTAGTTTAAGTATATTCTAAGGAATGGATGTATTATAGACCCATTCATATCTTGAAGGATATTTGGGTTCTTTATATTTATGCCTGCTTCAAGTAAAGCTAGCATAGACATGGCTGTAAAGGAATTTGTGTGAACATAAGTTTTTATTTCTTTGAGATAAATCCTCAGGATTTTAAGTGCTGGACCATATATTAATTACATTTTTTTTTGAAAGAAAAAGACAATGTATAGTCCAGAGTTGCTATAGTATTTTGCTATGCAATTAGTTGCTATACTATTTTTACACTAAATTATTCTGATGTATATATAAATCAATTTTACTGCATCCTCAGCAGTATTTGATGTTGTTTTGTTTTGTTTTACCTATAGGTATGGAAGTTTTAATTTGAACTTCCCTACTGCCTAAGTAAATTGTACACCATTCCACATGCTGATTTGCCACTTGTATGTCTGCTTCACTGAACATCTTCATTTTATTCCTTAGTTTTGAGAGTTCTTTATAAATATTAGATATTAGTCCATTGTTGGATGTGTGGCTTGAAAATATTTCTCTCACCTTAAAGTTTATCTCCTTAACATCTTGTTTCTTTATCTCTCTAAGAGAGGAAAAGTTTCTTATTTTGTAAAATCCAGTTTATTCTTTTCTGCTTCTATGTATTAGTCTTTTAGTGTCAAGTCTAGGAATACTTTGCCTAGCTTTAGGTTCTAAAGATTTTCTTCTGTTTGATTTCACTAAAGTTTCAGAATTCCATATTTTACATTTATGTCTATAATCTATTTTGAATTCACTTTTGTATAAGTTGTGAAGGGCTATAGTTCACATTTTGCCTATAAATATCCAATTGATGTCACACTGTTGAAAATGCCATACTTTCTCAGTGGACTGCTTCTAAAACTTTATCCAAAAGTCAACTTAGTATATTTGCATGGATTTACATGTGGGTTATCTTTTCTTCTACTTTGATCTATATGTTAATACCTCTGCCTATAAGACAGTCTTGTGTATATGATAAGCCTTGAAATTTTCATTCAGTTCGATGTATTCTTTCATTTCTTTGACTCAGAGGTTATTCGGAAACGTTTAGTTTCAGGTAGTTGGAAATTTTCCTATCTTCCGCATTGATTTTTTTAGCTTGATTCTGTTGTGTTTTTGAGAACATATTCTGTAAGATTTCAGTTCTCTTAAACTGTTCAGATACATTTTATGACCCTGTGTGTGTTGTGCTTAGTCACTCAGTTGTGTCCAACTATTTATGACCCCACAGTCTATCTTAGTACATACTCAATGGGCATTTGAAAAGATATATCCTGTCATTATTCAGTGGGATGCTCTATCAATGCTGATTAGAGGTTGTTAGTTGATGGAGTTGTTGCATTCTTCTATATGCTTGCTGATTTTCTGTTCAGTTGCTCTATCAACTGTTGAGAATTGAGTGCTAAATTTTTCAACCATAATTTTGGATTTGTCTGCTTCTCTTTCCAGGTATATCAGTTTTAGCATCATACATTTTGCAGTTCTGTTGTTAAGTGTATATACCTGTAGGGTTACTCTTCCTGGTGGATTGACTCTTATATAAAATTCTCATCTCTTGATAATTTTCTTTTCTTTAAAAACCTAGGGACTTCATCACATCATTCCTCAGATTCCAGAGCCCCTGTTTGGTCTGCCTATTTTGCTCCACCTCTCAGAGTTTTCTTAAGTTTATTTTGTACATAATGTCTAAGGGTTTGCTTACATTTAGTCAAAAGAACAGGAAAAGGTGTTACTCTAAATTCCTAGAAATAATCAAAGTTCTTTCTCACCTCAGAATCACTAAATATAACTTTCCTCATATCTGAAATGCTCCCAGATTTATGCTGCCTACTTTTACTTACCCTTTAGGTAAAATGTTAACCATAGATATCTTAGGAAAACCACCCTGGTATCCAAGATTTGACTATTCAACTTTATATACAGTAAGATGCTCTTATTAGTTTTTCTTGATATACACATTTCACTTGATATACTGAGACCTAAAATCCCCAACTGACTTTGTTTTGTCCCTTTACTCCCAGATCCACAGGTGTAGTAATGAGTACACATTATACGGTTGATCCTGAGGTACCTTGGGCTTTTCATCCTGACGATGTTTTTGAAAAAGAGCAATGAACTCAGCTTAGTACATTTCACACAGTAGGTGGAGAAAAGGAAACAATTACATGCAAACACAGATACGCACACTGGCACTCACTCACACATCCATACAAAAAAAAAAACCCAGTCACTCATGTACATCCTAAGGCCAGATTTTCATCCTGGTAGGTGCAAGGTGTCTAGAATTCATCCCAGGAAATTATTGCTGCCTGTTCCTTGAAGCTCAGGGCTTTAGTTTCTCTCTCAAACCCATCCATTCTTCACTACTTTGCCATGGATGAAATGGCTCCTTCACTCAATCCCCTCCATCAGGAAATACTCCTCTTTTAAACACCATGGGAGATGGCTGAGGGCCATCCTAAAGGTAAAGGTCATGTCTATTTTTTTAACTATGTAATACAATTTTTAGCACAGCTCCTAAACTCTCGATAAATAGTTATTAAATGATTGAATAAAAAGGGTGGGAAGATTTGGGAGAATGGCATAGAAACATGTATAGTATCATGTATGAAACGAGTTGCTAGTCCAGGTTCGATGCACGATACTGGATGCTTGGGGCTGGTGCACTGGGACGACCCAGAGGGATGGTATGGGGAGGGGAGAGGGAGGGGGGTTCAGGATGGGGGGCACGGGTGTACCTGTGGCAGATTCATTTCGATATTTGGCAAAACTAATACAATATTGTAAAGATTAAAAATAAAATTAAAATAAAAAAATAAAAGAAAATGAAAAAAAATCACTTAAAAAAAAAAAGATCAATGAGAAAAGTAAAATATGACTAAATAAACTTTCATGAATCCTTTTGTCATAACTTTCAAGAGTGCTATTGAATTTAGAGGTCATATGAGACTTTCAAATTAAATATGGTGGCTTGAATGTACTTTATCTCCAGCTCCCTTTCCTTTTAAAACTTCACTAAAATTGCTACTAAAAATTCATATTTTTTAAAAGGCATAGATTAAAGGTCAAAAAGAATGAAGTGAGAGATAATAGAAGGAAATAGAAATATTTCAAAAAATTTGGAACCTGGAAAGCACTGTAATGGTGGAAAGCATGCTGAAAACAGTGAATTTAAGTGTAAGTACATATACCACAAGATCTCCAACCCTCTACCCATCCTGCTCCCCCTGACACACAGAATGCTCAAACCAAACCACTATAAGAAGAAAGAGAAGTGCAATTCTTTGGGAAAATGGATCTTCAATAAAATAAAAATGTTACAGGTATTTTTTTAATTAATTAACTTTAATTGGAGGCTAATTACTTTACAATATTTGTGATGTTTTTTGCCATACATCAATATGAATCAGCCACAGGTGTACATATGTTCCCCCATCCTGAAACACCCTCCCACCTCCCTCCCTACCTGATCCCTCTGGGTTGTTCCAGAGCACCAGCTTTGAGTGCCCTGCTTCATGCATCGAACTTGCACTGGTCGTCTATTTTACATATGGCAACATACAGATTTCAATACTATTCTCTCAAATCATCCCACCCTCACCATCTCCAACATAGTCCAATAGTCTGTTCTTTACATCTGTGTCTCTTTTGCTGTTTTGCATATAGGGTAGTTATTACCATCTTTCTAAATTCCACATATATGCATTAATATACTATATTGGTGTTTCTCTTTTGGACTTACTTCACTCTGCATATTAGGCTCCAGTTTCATCCACCTCATTAGAACTGGTTCAAATGCTTTCTTTTTAATAGCTGAGTAATATTCCATTGTGTATATGTAGCACTACTTTTATCCATTTGCCTGCCAATGGACATCTAGGTTGCTTCCATGTCCTAGCTATTGTAAACAGTGCTGCAGTGAACATTGGGGTACATGTGACTCTTTCGATTCTAGTTTCCTTGGTGTGTATGCCCAGCAGTGGGATTGCTGGGTCATCTGGCAGTTCTATTTCCATTTTTTAAAGGAATCTCCACACTGTTCTCCATAGTGGCTATACTAGTTTGCATTCCCACCAGCAGTGTAAGAGGGTTCCCTTTTCTCCACACCCTCTCCAGCATTTACTGTTTGTAGACATTTTGATGGCAGCCATTCTGACCAGCGTGAGATGGTACCTCATTGTGGTTTTGATTTGCATTTCTCTGATAATGAGTGATGTTGAGCATCTTTTCATGTGTTTGTTAGTCATCTGTATGTCTTCTTTGGAGAAATGTCTGTTTAGTCCTTTGGCCCATTTTTTGATTGGGTCATTTATTTTTCTGGTATTAAGCTGCATGAGCTGCTTGTATACTTTGGAGATTAATTCTTTATCAGTTGTTTCATTTGCCATTATTTTCTCCCATTCTGAAGCGTGCCTTTTTACCTTGCTTATAGTTTCTTTCATTGTGCAAGAGCTTTTAAGTTTAATTAGGTCCCATTTATTTTTGTTTATATTTCCATTACTCTAGGAGGTAGGTCATAGAGGATCTTGCTGTGATTTATGTCAGAGAGTGTTCTGCTTATTTTTTCCTCTAAGGGTTTATAGTTTCTGATCTTACATATAGATCTTTAATCCATTTTGAGTTTATTTTTTTTTTTTGTATGGTGTTAGAAAGTGTTCTAGTTTCATTCTTTTACAGGTGGTTGACCTGTTTTTCCCAGCACCACTTGTTAAAGTTACAGGTGTTTGAAATTCCTCAATGGCATGTTCAGTGCCCAGCAATGGATAAACCACCATACCAAAATGTTAGGTCCTCATTAGTAAATATGAATATGAAAGCAAAGAATAACAAATATTTGTGAAAAATCTCTATTGTAACAGATCAAGGCCAAAAAAAAAAATCAACCTAAAATATTAGGACAGAAAAAATTATTTTGAAATTTCAAATATATGATTTTTTCTAAAACAGAAGATACTTCATTATCGAAACACAGAGGAGTCTACTGAAAAGAGAAGACCAAATAATTAGAAATATAAAGTACTTTTGGAATAAAAATATGAGCTCAAAAAAGACAAATTCTCAAAAAACAAATAGAAAAAAGATTAAGGAAATCTTCTGAGAAAAAAAGGCAAAATTAAAAAGCAATAAAATATCAGTGAAAGAGATAAGAGGTTTAGAAAATTATTTTAAGAGATTCACTGTACAAATAAAACAAAGTTAAAGAAGAACTAGATGTAAACTATCAAATTGTAACACATTATTTTTGAGTAAAGTTATGGATGTTGATGATGAAATAACTTTCTGGGTACTGTACACAATGAATAAAACATACACATCCAACCACATCATTCTGGATTTTTAGAAGATAGGAATCATAATGACAATAAATTTTCATTAGTAACAATAATCTGTAAAAGAAATGGAGCACTAACACTAAACATCTAAACAGGACTACTTATAACAAAACTAAACAAAGTCTAGGAGCTACCTGAATATCCAGTGATAGAGTGGGTAAATACAGCAGCATATAGCCCCTTAGTGAATTGCTATACAGTAGTTACCATTCAAAATAAGAAGTTAAAACTATTTCTAAAACAGAAACATTAAAAAATAATGGCGTAATGTAGAGGAACGGAGAAGGCAATGGCACCCCACTCTAGTACTCTTGCCTGGAAAATCCCATGGATGGAGGGGCCTGGTAGGCTGCAGTCCATGAGGTCGCTAAGAGTCGGACATGACTGAGCAACTTCACTTTCACTTTTCACTTTCATGCATTGGAGAAGGAAATGGCAACCCACTCCAGTGTTCTTGCCTGGAGAATCCCAGAGACAGAGGAGCCTGGTAGGAGGCCGTCTATGGGGTCGCACAGAGTTGGACACGACTGAAGCGACTTAGCAGCAGCAATGTAGAGGAAAACTTTCAAAAAAGAATTAAGCATAATAAAAATCATATAATCAAAGAAGTGGGAATTTATATTCAGGAATGATTAGACAAGGATCTGATATTTTTATTAGTCTAATAATTCTTCATTTTTAAATGATGTGTATGTATTACCTTTGTAAATAAATCATAATTTTAAAGACTCATATCTAAAGAGAAGTCTAGTTGGATTAAATATTTAAAACTACTCAATCTAAAATTTATGGTTGTTTCTAGATAAAATTATATTGTTAAAATATTTTCTATTTTTTTTTCCATGATCCCAATTTGGTCTTAATGTGAGCCATTTGAGGAGCTAGTGCAAAGACATACAAGTATTTTGAGAGTCGATGAATGCTGATATTTATGTGGATTTGAGGTGTTGAAAAAACAATGCTTGACTAATACTTGTTTTTAAACATTAGTAGCATTTAAATGTATTACCATTATTGTGTTGCCCCAAAATAGGACTAGAAATCTGGCAGAAATCTAGACGGCATTTTCAAACATTCTCATGAGGAAACGTGTTGTGGCACCTAAAAATATAAGAAGGGGTTATGAAAGTCTTTTCTAGAAGGTAGAATCCTATAGTATGGCTTTGGAAAAGAGACAAATATCAGTTACTTATTGAAAATTATGTATTATATATGTGTGCCATAATAATATCTGAAAGTACAAAATATATGTTAATATGTATATATTTTTCAATGCACATGTTCAATAGTGGGTATGCTTTAAATTATTATGTAATGTTCAGTCAAAAAAAAACAAAAAAGAATACATAAATTATTCTTTACATAACTGGCACTTAGGAGATAAGAATTATGTTATTGCTGATGGTTCAGCCAGTAAAGAATCAGCCCGCAATGCAGGAGACAAAGAAGATGCGAGTTGGATCCCTGGTTTGGGAAGATCCCCTGGAGAAGGAAATGGCAACCCACCCCAGTATGCTTGCCTGGAGAATCCCATGTACAGAGGATCCTGGTGGGCTACAGTCCATGGGGTCCCAGAGCTGGACATGACTGAGCAACTAAGCACATGGCAGGAGGTGTTCATGGTGCTACCAGGGTATGTCATTCTTAGTGGGAAACACACATTTGCTTAGGAGGAAAGAATTAAGGTAGAAATGGTTTAAAGAAATGCTCTAGCTGTTAAAATAAATGACTTGGAAATGAGTCTGAAGTAGCTTCACATAGGCTCTTAAGCCAGTTTGCTAAATATAGACATTGAATTTTGCTGCTTCTGCTAAAGGGCAATCCAGAGAGGGCTTTGCTATGATTTAATAAATACTGCTTCAGAACAGCCAAACATTGCTTCAGAGAAGCCAAAAACACCCTAGTTACTTGGACATCAAGGAGATCCAACTTGTCAATCCTAAAGGAAATCAACCCTGAATATTCATTGGAAGGATTGAAGCTGAAGCTGAAGCTCCAATACTTTGGCTACCTAATGTGAAGAGCCAACTCATTGGAAAAGACCATGATGCTGGGAAAGATTGAAGGCAAGAGGAGAAGGGATGACAGAGGAGGAGATAGTTGGATGGCATCACTGACTTGATGGACATGACTTTGAGCAAACTCTGGGAGATAATGAAGGACAGGTAAGCCTGGTGTGCTGCAGTACATGAGGGATCAAAGAGTTGGACACGACTGAGCAACTGAACAACAACAATAATTTTTAGTCATAGATGAGCAGATCTTATTTGTATGTGTGTGCATTCATGTAGGTAGATGTAGATATAGATATGATTTGCATTTGTTCATTTAACTCAATTGCCTCATCCATGAGCCTTCACCAGCCATTGTATTTGACAAAAACAATTAAAAAAAAAAAAAAAAAACAGATGGAAAAGGCACATTTCCTGACTTCACCTCACCTTAAGGAATTCACCAACTTGAAAACACAGAAAGACAAACATGATCAAAAATAACTATAGTTTCAGTAAAAGAAATTCACAACATATTGTGAGAGTACCAAAAATAAGTAATGTAATACCAAATAATAGTGAATTATTAAGACTGAAGGGGTTTTCTGAAGTTAGTCCCAATTCTTAAAAGAAAAGCTGCCTTTTCTAGAAACACAGTAAAAATGGAATTATTCCAGTTGTGTGTGTTCCAGGGGGACATCACAAGTATGATCTGGGAGTTGAAAGAGTATTTATATGTTTGTAGGACTGAAGTAGAAATTCCTAGTTCACTATTGCTTGACCACAGACTTCAAAATAAGAAGTGGCACAAAACAACATTGGAAAGTAGACAGGGAATAGTTTACAGAGGTACTTGAATCATGAGCTAATTTTTATTTTATCTTATGGATTCCTTGGTGGCTCAGACAGTAAAGAATCTGACTGCAATGCAGGAGACCTGGGTTTGATCCCTGTGTTGGGAAGATCCCCTGGAGGAGGGCAAGGCAACCCACTCCAGTATTCTGGCCTGGACAATCCCCATGGGCAGAGAAGTCTCGTGGACTACAGTCCATTGGGGGGTCACAAAGAGTCAGACATGACTGAGCAACTAAGCACAGCACAGACATGGCATCAACAAAGGAGAGAAATTAATAGCAGCAACAGAGAAGTTAACTTTGAGCACCACAATATAAACACAGAAAATAAGATGAAAGCTGCACCCAGGGCCACAGTGGACATGGAAAAAATAGGGACAATTTGAGAAAGTTCAGAACTAGGTAGTTGGTAAGATATAGGATATAAAAGAAAACCAGATAACTTTTAGGCACTTGATTGGTTCATGCTGTAGCTAATGAGAAAACAAAAAATAGTAAAATATTTTTAAAATACAGAGATTGTAAGTTCAGTTTTAAACATATTATCTTGAGTTTTCTGCAAGAATTATCCAGCATAATCTTGTCAAACAATATCCACTTTTATCTATACAATCTTGGGTTTTGGGAATTTTCCCATAAGTATGCCACTCTGTTGGCCAATATAATTATTCTAACCAATAGAATCTAGAACCAAATTCATTTATTTTTCTCTATACAATATTTAAATAAGGAACCTATAAAAAGCACTCCAAGCAGCAATAAGAAGTCACTTCGAAGAACTGACCTCAACCTGCGTTCCCAGGACCTGAACACAAACTTGTGAACAAACTGTGAACAAATCTTGCAAGCCTTCAGGGTCTAAGTTAGAGTCTCCCAAAGATTTGGTATTAACTTTGACACCGATTTGAGGTATTTATCTAGGCACTGTAGGATGTGTTAGAGATTTATGGACTGCACACCATCCCATAAGGAGGAAGACTAAGGTCACTCTATCACCCGGAACCACACTGGATGGTGAGCCAAGGTTGACTTGAATGCCTTCCAGGGCTGACGTGGAGCCACTGAGCATTCTGGCTCGAGTCAGACGGCATTTTGTCATGTCTCTTTAGCCTGCTGAAATACATAATACTGGTTCATCAGTCTTGATTTTCATTGTCTTGAAATTTTAAAGAGTACTGCTAAGTCATTTTTCAGAATGACTCTCAGTTTGAGTGTGACAGTATTTTTTGTACTTGCATTCAAATTATGCATTATTGGAAAGAAAAGCACCAAAGTGATGTGTCTCTCTCAGTGCCTGTCAGGAGTACATGATGCTAAGTCCCCTTTCTGGCAAGACTAACTTAGAAATTTGGTTAAGATAGTGTCAGGTTTCTCCACTGAATTGTTCCATTATTCCCTCTATAATTAAAACATATTTACTTAAAGAGAGATACTTTGAGAACATGTATATATTCTGTTTTTATCTTAATACACATTTTTGGATCTTGTCTGTGGGAAATACTGCTGTGGAGTTTTAACGGTGATTTTATTCTTCCTTTATTTTTTACACATTAATTAATTGAAATTCTTTTCTAATAGAGTTATGCAGTCTTCCTACTTATTTATTTATATTACTTGATTATTTATTATACTGTCAGAGTCAGGAATATTTATTTTGTTCTTTGACTTATAATCCAATACCATTTATCTTCAATTCTAAAGTTGTTTAAATTACTTCCGCTTTGGCCATTGGTAGTGTCTGTGCCCTTCTGACATGCCCCCACTATTTTTCTTTCTTTTTTTTCCCCTTTTTTCCTCCCTTTACCACTCCCCTATTCTCAGCCATAAATTCCATAGCAATAAAGTTTCCTCCTTTAGCTCTATGAATTAAGATAATTAAGTAACTTTCCTCTTTGGTAACAGTAACTTGTTCAAGTATGAGAATTTAATTGAGTTTTGTCTAACCAAAGAGAGTGGAATGTAGGATTTTTGTTAGATTTCTCAAAAGAGACTCTCTCTTTTCCCCTAGAAGATAAATTTTGACTATGTGACGTATTTGCACACTGCCGCTTACTTGCTTCAGTAATGTCTGACTCTGTGTGATCCTAAGGACTGCAGTCTGCCAGGCTCCTCTGTCCATGCGATTCTCTAGGCAAGAGACCTAGAGTGAATTGCCATGCCCTCCTCCAGGGGATCTTCCCAACCCAGGGATCAAACCCAGGTTTCCTGCATTGCAGTCAGATTCTTTACAGCTGAGCCACCAAGGAAGCCCCACAAGGACACTACAGATACTTAATTACAAAGCAACATCTCCGACACTCTCAGGGGAGCAACAGTCACCCTGTGAAGGCTGATGATTCAGTTGAAACAACAAAACACAAACATTCAGATGTGGGATGGGGGAGCCTGTAATGAAATTCTTAGAGCCACTGGATTTAAGTCATATGTGAAATCAACAAGTACATTGTATAGATGAGTCAGTTTTGGGTTAACCTTTGTTTTGTAGCTTATCACTAATAAGTATGTCCTCAAATCAAGCTCTATCTGCATTTACCTTTCCAGTTGACATTTAGATGTCCAGTGACTAGAGAGAATGCATTGATTTTGAAATAATGTTTTTAGAATACTCATCTACTCATCTTGTGGAAAACTTGTCGGCCCCAAGCGTTTTCAAGTATTAATCATAAGCAAATTATTTTATTCCATCAATCCACCTGAACAGCATATACTTTGCTGTTTTTGTTATTTCTCCAGACTATAATTTACTACCATGAAGTGGCTGGTTCATTATTTAGAGGGCCTTTGATGTAAACTCTGTAAGTATGGGTTACATGTTGCTTTTATCAAGAGGCAGAGTAATGTACATACAAACAGGCAATGGACAACAAGAGATAAATACGGAGTGAAGCTACCTTCTGGTTTACCTTCCTCTATGTTCCCACTACACTCTTCATTTCCACACACAGCCAGGCCTGCAGTTAATCAAATGAGTCAGTAAGCAGTAAGTGAGATAAAGCATTACTTCTCAATCTGCTTAATTATATAGCAGGAAGCAAGCCCATGACTCGGAGTTACTGAAACTTAAATGATTTCTCACTCTCAGCAAGCTTCCTGACCACCTCTATGAGTTACTGTGCCCACTGCAGAAGATGTATCCATGTATTCTCTGTACTGTTGTCCAGTTAAAAACTTGGGATTATTTATTTGTCTCGAAACTGACTGAAAAGTTCCAAGTCCTCATTCTTGCTAAACTCTGAATCTGTATGAGACTCAGGCATCTTACCAATCAAGGCTATAATTTAAAAAGAAAAAAAAAAAAAAGGTAACCAATCACATACATTTTGACTCTATGCCCACTCTCTCTGCAGTTTCACCTTGTCTTCACTGAGGTTTCCTATCATTACGATGGCAAACTGCAGACAGTAGGAAAGACCTGCAATCCAACACAATGGGCCTAACAGGATTGTAATTAGAACAGGAAGAACAGAATAGCATTTCTGGAAACAGAACTCCATCCTCAAAAATAATCCAGAGCATATCTCGACTTTCTACTGGGAAAGCCTGGGAAACAAGGCAAGTGAAAGGCCAGTACCTTCCTTTGTACCTTTTCTTGGAAGTGTTCCCTCAGTGACTTTCCCACCTGCTTGACTCAAAAATAAACTTCAAGTAGCATTTTCTGTTTGAATCAATACCTCAGGACAACATTCACTTTACTTCTTTCAAAGTGTTTTGCTTTGATTCAATTTTCATTAGCCCTAGAGTCTTGATTCTGATGACCTTGAACTTAGAGGTTGTTAGGTGCCCAAGTTAAGTGATTAAGAAACAAACTCAGTAGTACAAAGTAGTACAAAGGTTCTTTTATTTTGTAATGAAATAATTTTTCCTGGCACTTCAAAGTCAAAGAAACATCATACAGTTAGATAATGCTAGCATTTTATGTGCCTGCACGTTGAGAATAACACTAAATTTCACAGAACATTTTGGCACAGATTTTCATCAAGTGACACAACTCCATTTTCTCCTAAACTAATGAGGATTACAAATGCATCTTCATTTTGTAATGTAATTATGACAACCAGGAGATGATGGAATGGCAGTTCCTTTGTTTGCTCTATTCTGAAAACATTTCAAAATAATGTAAGTAAAGCAGCTGCTGCTGCTAAGTTGCTTCAGTCGTGTCCGACTCTGTGCAACCCCATAAATGGCAGCCCACCAGGATCCCCCGTCCCTGGGATTCTCCAGGCAAGAACACTGGAGTGGGTTGCCATTTCCTTCTCCAATGCATGAAAGTGAAAAGTGAAAGTGAAGTCACTCCGTCATGTCAACTCTTCGCGACCCCATGGACTGCAGCCTACCAGGCTCCTCCATCCATGGGATTTTCCAGGCAAGAGTGCTGGAGCGGGTTGCCATTGCCTTCTACGAAGGAAAGCAGCACATGTGTCCATAATGATTTCATATGCTTCCTAGCTTTAATGAGAGTAAAATCTATTTCAGCATAATTACATTTAGCACAGATTCTAGCTTCCCTGGTGGTTTAGACAGTAAAGAATCTGCCTGTAATACAGGTGACATAGGTTCAGTTCCTGGGTCAGGAAGATCCCCTGGATAAGGGGATAGCTACTCACTCCAGTAGTCTTGCCTGGAGAATTACCTCAACAGAGGAGGCTGGTAGGCTACAGTCCATGGGGTCACAAAGAGTCAGACCCGACTGAATGAGTAAACACTTTTACTTTCTGCTTCTGCTGCTGCTAAGTCGCTTCAGTCGTGTCGGACTCTATGCGACCCCATAGACGGAAGCCCACTAGGCTCCCCCGTCCCTGGGATTCTCCAGGCAAGAATACTGGAGTGGGTTGCCATTTCCTTCTCCAATGCATGAAAGCGAAAAGTGAAAGTGAAGTTGACCCCATGGACTGCAGCCTACCAGGCTCCTCTGTTTTCACATGAAGTATGGATAGTATGATACTTGGACAGTATGATACTATAGAAAGTATGATTCAATTTTCTCCAAAGTGATAAGGAGTAGAAACAGCAGTTTAATTATTAATGTACTACTAATTCAGCACAACATTCTTATCAACAGTGATTTGATTACTGCAGGTACCTCATGATCCACATATTTAGGAAACCACATAAATATCCCATAGTTAGTCAGGACATGATACATTCTTTAAATTCAAATAATGCTAAAAAATCATGTTATATGCTGTCATTATTTAAAAATTTTAGCTTTATTACATCAAAGTTGATATTCTATTTTACGCAAATATGACAAGCTATGAAATAAATAATACACTATACAAAAGTATGACTTATTTTATGATAATATACTCTTAGCCTCAGCAAGTTTAAGCACCTAACTTTTAGTGAGTAGCACCAAATATCGATTTGTCCTCATTTATATTTGCCAGAAGAATGACTGCAGGGTGTGCAAAACTGATATTCATGAGAAAGGCATGAATATGGCTGCACATCTTTATCTCGGCATGCATTAGTAGTTATTTTCATTGGATTTTAGAAGGAAAGTTATGTAAAGCCCAACTTAACAGACACTGGATATCCCATAGGAGTTAGGAATGTGAACTTGAATGGTGTATCCTCATTGGTTCTTGATAGCATGTGTTATTTGACTTCCTTTGTGATCTATACTGATCAGGCCAGTAAAAGATTGTGGGTAGGAAAACTTGCTCTATTGATTACAAAGTTAAGAAATACCTATATGGTATCTACTTTTAGGGCAAAGTTTCTCAAAATGTAATATAATTATAATTCCTCCCTCTAATACATGACTCTATGTTGAATCAATACTCACATGTAATATCTACAATCTCATTCTTTTCTTCTTGTTTCTTAATTAATAAAAGATTCATTTAACTTCATAAAACTTTTGGGATCAACACTTGCTCTTAGAGAAAATTTAAGACAGCTGATTTAAACCTCTATCAAATTCAATATCCATACTTGCTCAGGGATAGTTTCTGTCCATTTATTTTAGTCCTCTGAATAGATCATACTTTCCTATTTCCTCACATACTTTAAGCTTTTTTGTCAAAATATAGACATTTTATATATTATAATGTGATAATATTGGAAATCAAACTTTCCCCCTCCCCAGAGTTTGTTCTTGTTGATTACTGAGAATTTTAGGTGTCCAAGTATCAGTATTTAGTGACTTTTCCAAATTATCTTTCCAAAGACTGTATTTATTTTCATGCGTGGTCACTGAAGTGCCTATTCCATTATTTCATTGGTCAGCTAGTTGACAAAGATTTCTTTAAATGCTTGTGAGAGCAAAGAAAATATTCTATTCTGGTTTTTACAGAATGGCTCTGTGCAGGGCACTTATTTAATGCTAAGCCTACTCATCTACAACTCTGCTTCAGTTTTCATGTCCGTTTTCACACAACACAAAGATCAACATTGGTGTAAACCTAAGCTCCTCGGGTATTTTCAGAGTATGCATCCAGCCCTGGGCATGTGAGTGGCACACCAGACTCCCTGGTATACATGGCAGTCCTTCTAAGCCATTATTCCTTCAAGAACATCTTTCTCAGCCTCCTCCTCATGCATTTGAGTTTAACCACTACTTATTCTGCCTGTCTCCCTTGCTCCAGGAAGCTTTGGGTGGGATATGCCTTTGCATGCTACCTAAGCTGCTGTTAAGAAAGCTCCTGTGGCTCAAAAGGGGGTTGGAAAAAAGGTCAGCCTCTACACTGGTCTCCCAGGGACCTCCAGACCAATCAAAATGCATAAAAACATTTTTTTTAGATCAAGATCTATATTGTTCTCCTCTTAAACCTTCCCTACCACCCACTACCAGCAAGCTGCCCCAGGAACATGGGCAATGGTTGGTGTTAATCTGGGGAGTGAGAAATGGGAGGTGGGCTAATTCATCAAAATTTAGTAGCCTCCTTCTTCATTTAAACAGACCCATGGTTATCTAAATTTTTTTTTTTTTTTTTAAATTTTGGTTCCAGACTTAGGAAAAAGTTGACTTTGTCAGCTTTTGCCAGCCTAACATTTCAGGAGAAGGACCAAATTTTGGAGATCTCCACTGTGTTATTTCTGTGACATCAATACACACAAAGATCTTTCAACAACTTGTGCCAAAGAGGGGGACAAATACCAATTATAAAATATCTAGAAACAAATTATAGTCAAATTGTAACTTCATGACCTACAAAGATGACTTTTTAAAAATCCAGAAAAATTGTCATAAATAGTTCAAACCAAGAAAGATAAATAATTAACATTCAGCTGAAAATATTTATATTTATCAAAAAATGATAAGGAAATTATAAGATTACACAAAATCTATTTTTACAAATGGCACGAAATCTGAAAAGCACATCAAAGATCAAGTCAAAGGAAAAGGAAACAACAAAAAAAGATTCATGAAAAACTTACTTAAGAAATGTAAGAGAAATTTTACAAAATTAGATATGAAATTGAATAAATGATGGCTGATATAAAGAATGATAGAAGTATAATATCTCATGAATAAAACACATTGAAATCTTGCATGTTACAAGATACTTTTAGGAAAATGTCAACTACTAGAAAATGACACTAAAAGAACTATAAAAGAAAATGTAACCAAATAATTCACATGTAAAATTTTGATGATTAATTCATCTAACAACTTACCCACCCATTTCAAAAAAAGTATTAAATACAGAATGAATCACAGGATATTATCACTTTATGAATAGAGACTATACCAAATCTACGTCTATAATTCCAGAATTTAAGAGGGTGTTCACAAATATGAAATCAGCAAAATACCAATTTCCTAATTTAAATAAAGGAGTACAAAATAATGACAGCTACACACCAATCCACTTTGACCATGAATGTGAAAATCCAAATCACAGCAAATAGATTCCAGTTGTACTAGGCAAGATCAATATGCCAATAAATAGATTTTAAAGGAGTTTTGTATTCATAAACATGAAATATATTGACAGGCAAAAAAATGCAAGCCCTAGGACAAATTTCAGAGAAACAGAAATAACCTCTGATAAAGTTCAGCTGTGATTGCTGCTGCTGCGGCTAAGTCACTTCAGTCATGTCCGACTCTGTGCAACCCCATAAACGGCAGCCCACCAGGGTTCCCCGTCCCTGGGATTCTCCAGGCAAGAACACTGGAGTGGGTTGCCATTTCCTTCTCCAATGCATGAAAGTGAAAAGTGAAAGTGAAGTTGCTCAGTCGTGTCCAACTCTAGCAACCCCATGGACTGCAGCCTACCAGGCTCCTCTGTCCTTGGGATTTTCCAGGCAAAAGTACTGGAGTGGGGTGCCATTGCCTTCTCTGTCAGCTGTGATTAAAGTACAGTAAATTTATTTAAAGCCCAATACCAGGGAAGCCTTAAATTAATTTATAAATACATGTGTATTTATATATGTGTGTATCTATATTAAAAGTATAGATTATATATAATCAATCTCTTCTCCTTATAAGTTTAATTCAAATAAAATTAATACAATTCAGCATCAGTAACATTAAACACTTTAATAGTAATAGTATTAATTATTCATGTGTGGATATTTAAATAAAAAATATTTATACAATGCATGTGTATATTATTGTATAACCCTACTTATTTCAATTAAAACTTTTAACAACATAGTAATTGGTTTATGCTTTTGTATTATATTCAGATGACAGAAATCATGAAAATTTACTATGCCAGATGGTTAAAAATTAATATATGAAACTCAGTAGGTTACTTATATACATGTTACAATGAAAACAAAGCACACAAATATACTTAAGAATAAATGTGCAGATATATTCTCTATGAGAAAATTGTTAAAATTTCTATCAAGTATGAAAATATGAAAAAAAAATCATAGCTTGTCTTAGGAAGATCCAATAATGTAAATATGTGCATTTGACTGAAATTGCCACTTAAATTTAAATTGCCACTTAAATTTAAATTTAAAAACCTATAGTTTTTAATTTTGTTTGAATTCTATAACTTGATTCAGAATTTTAAAAGAAGCAACCCTAGACATTCAATACTAGAAAATATATAGAAAGAAAATAGTTACAGTAAAGAGTAGACACTTTCTTTATAAAAAATGCATTATGAAACTGCAGGAAAATAAACTATTTAGTAATGGAATATAAACAGACTAATAAACAGGTTGGTTCAGGTATAGATCAAATTGAATATGCAAATTTATGATATATGAAAGTGGCATTTCTTTTTAGAGACAAATGATGCTTTGAAAATCCATTGGGGGCAGGAGGAGAAGGGGATGACAGAGGATGAGATGGCTGGATGGCATTACTGACTCGATGGACGTGAGTCTGAGTAAACTCCGGGAGTTGGTGATGGACAGGGAGGCCTGGCTTGCTGTGATTCATGGGGTCGCAAAGAGTCGGACATGACTGAGTGACTGAACTGAACTGAACTGAAGAAAGGTAGGAATAAAGGGAGAAGGGAAAGAGAGAGGAAATAATACTTATTAATAATCAGTCCTTGAAACAAATAACTATCAAATACACCAGCATTTAACATACACAGAAAAACTGTGTAGTTACTAGAAAAAAAGCCTAACTTGTTTTGTTTTCTTATTTTTACATGTGTTGGGCAATGTTTTATAGAATATTAAAAAGCCATTAAAAATCACTGATAACTGGAAGTTCAAAATGTCCCCAAACAAAAAAAAAAAACAACTGGAAAAATTAATTCCAAGATTATATATATATATAAAATCTGTTAGCATCATTTATGAGAAAGAACAATAAGCTAACAAAATGGACAATAGGCATGACATACATAGAAAAATACATAAATGAACAATAAATATATAAAAGGAAATTTAGGTTCATAAAGAAAGAGAAACAGACCAAAATAACAATGGCAAAATGTTTTTCAGCTGTGAGATTAAAGAAGATATTTTATAATGCCTACAACAGAGTCCTCGCTCATTAAATTTTGATGTGATTTTAAAAATTAGTTAAAATTCCTAAATTAGTAAATTTAATAACATCCACCAACATAAAAAATTGGTTAAAAGCAATTCTACTGCCAGACTTCTGGGACATACTAGCAAAAACATTTGAAGATTAGAAATTCATAACTACAGTGTCCTCAAAATGGAAGCTACTTTTTCTTTAGTAGGACACAAAAGAGCCAAGTTACAACCGAGCTGTTAACAGGAAGGAAAATTCAGTCACGCCTGACTACACTCTGTCTCAGCCCACACAGAATGCACAGTCAGTCTTGTGGATGCCAGCTCTGACTCATCACCTTCAGGGACCATGCCTGTCCATTCCCACAGTTCTCTCCAAGTCATGCCTGCTATATACATTCATCTCATTATGCCTGCAGATGGCCTCTCTATATTCCATTTGCTCTGCATCAGAGTGACTTATTTTCTTTTTTTTTTTAATTTTATTTTATTTTTAAACTTTACAAAATTGTATTAGTTTTGCCAAATATCAAAATGAATCTGCCACAGGTATACATGTGTTCCCCATCCTGAACCCTCCTCCCTCCTCCCTCCCCATACCATCTCTCTGGGTCTTTCCAGTGCACTAGCCCCAAGCATCCAGTATCGTGCATCGAACCTGGACTGGCAACTCGTTTCATACATGATATTTTACATGTTTCAATGCCATTCTCCCAAATCTTCCCACCCTCTCCCTCTCCCATAGAGTCCATAAGACTGTTCTATACATCAGTGTCTCTTTTGCTGTCTCGTACACAGAGTTAATGTTACCATCTTTCTAAATTCATATAGAGTGACTTATTTTCAAAGAGAAATCAAATTTCTCAATCAAGCTCTGATCATAACAATGAACTTCATTCTTCTGACTGTGCCCAAGGCCCCACATGACCTGATTTCCACTTCTCTTTCCCACTAAAATTAATATTCTGAATTCTATGAGAACATGACACTTACTTTGTTTCCTGTTTCATACACAATTCCTGACAGAATTGTTGTTCCATAAAAATTTACAGAATTAGTAAACCTTAGTCTCCTCCATGCTATTTTGTGCAAGATACCCTCTTCTTTGGGAAGTCCCCTGGAGGAGGGAATGGCTACTCATTCCAGTATTCTTGCCTGGAGAAACCCATGAACAGAGAAGCCTGGCAGGCTACAGTCCATGGGGTCGCAAGGAGTTGGACACAACTGAGCAATGAACCCTTGATAACTTGATAACAGTTTCCTCTATGCCATTTTGCATAGGATACACTCGTTGACATGTTTCTCAGCCACAGGAATGTAAGTTTCACCTTTGGCATTTGTATTTATTGTGACTTCTGCCTGGAGTGAAACTTGTGCCTGTGACTTTTCTTGTACTAAAGGTCTAAGTTTAAATGTGTTTCTTATGAGAGGCTTTCCTTAACAAGTCAATTAAAATGACTAGATCACCTTACAAAAATTTACAATATTTACATCATTTGTCAACATTTGAGGTTTTTGCTGGTTTGTGGATTTAGGAGTTTGCCTTTATAGTATGCTGATTTAAGAAAGCTGTGGTACATATATACAATGGAGTATTACTCAGCCATTAAAAAGAATACATTTGAATCAGTTCTAATCAGGTGGATGAAACTGGAGCCTATTATACAGAGTGAAGTAAGCCAGAAAGAAAAACACCAATACAGTATACTAATGCATATATATGGAATTTAGAAAGATGGTAACGATAACCCTGTATGCGAGACAGCGAAAGAGACACAGATGTATAGAACAGTCTTCTGGACTCTGTGGGAGAGGGCGAGGGGGGGATGATTTGGGACAATAGCATTGAAACATGAATATTATCATATGTGAAACGAATTGCCAGTCCAGGTTCGATGCATGATACAGGATGCTCGGGGCTGGTGCACTGGGATAACCCAGAGGGATGGGGAGGGAAGTAGGAGAGGGGTTCAGGATGGGGAACACGTGTACACCTGTGGCAAATTCATGTTGATGTATGGCAAAACCAATACAATATTGTAAAGCAATTAGCCTTCAATTAAAATAAATAAATTTATATTTAAATAAATAAACTAAAACTAATAAACTATCCTTTTGAGGTAGCATTTATTAATTCAATCATACACTCATTCATTTGAAGAAGACTATTGAGCAACAACAGCACGATGGTCATTATTCTGATTCTTAGAATAAAGCAGGTCAGAAACAAATGCCTGCTTTCTTGAAGCTTACTTTCTAGAGGGTAAAGACAGGTAAACACATTTTATATAGTTAAATACAATATGTTTTAAATACTAATAAGTATCAAGTTGGCAAAAACAGTGTTAAATAAGGAGTCAGAGTAAGCCTCACTGACAAGACTATATTATATTAATAGTTAAAATCCAAACTATGTCTCAAGAAATTTGGAATTAGACATGTGCATTTTTTGATTCTTCAAAGAGAAGAGCCAGGGTTCAGGGAAGAACAGCCATATTCATATTTCAAAACATCAAATGTAATATGCCTAAAGTGTTAAGAAACCAGACAACTAAGAAGTACAATATAATGCACATTTCAATTATTCATAAATTAACCATGTGTTTCTGAAAAGGAGCATACCACAGAAATTTGTAAGAGTCTTAATGGAAATCTAATATTTTCAATGACTCTTGCTTTTTGAAAGACCCTTTATGAAGTTGGGGCTTCTCAAGTGAAGCTAGTAGTGGTAAAGAGCCACCCTGCCAGTGCATGAGACTTAAGAGACACAGGTTCAATCCCTGGCTTGGGAAGATCACCTGAAGGAGGGCACAGCAACCCACTCCAGTATTCTTGCCTGGAGAATCCCATGGACAGAGACGCCTGATAGGCTACAGTCCATAGCGTTGCAGAGTCAGACATGACTGAAGTGACTTAGCACTGCAAGGAAGTGTAACCTAACTGAGCAGGACCCTAAAAGGCCATCCCTGGAAAGACCCCTCCCCTATATCCTATGCTTTGGCTCCTTTCTAAAGTCCTTTGATGGGCTTCCCTGGTGGCTCAGACAGTAAAGAATCCACCTGCAACACAGAGAATGTAGGTTCAATCCATGGATCAGGAAGATGCACTGGAGAAGGGAATGGCAACCCACTCTGGTATTCTTGCCTGGGAAATCCCATGGACAGAGGAGCCTGGTAGGCTACAGTGCATGTGGTTGCAAAGAGTCAAACATGACTCAGAAATTAACAAAAAGTACTTAGATAACAGTATCTGATACAGATTTCCTGAGTTCTTTTCTGCTTAGTCGCTCAGTCATGTCCAACTCTTTGTATTTGGACTGTAGCCCACCAGGCTCCTCTGTCCATGGGATTTTTCAGATAAGAATACTAGAGTGGATAGTCATTTTTCTCCTTCAAGGGATCTTCCTGACCCAGTGATCAAATCTGTATCTCCTGTGTCTCCTGCATTGAGCCATCAGGGACTAAAACTTCCACCAAATGGAAGACCATAGTTATTTGATGACAATGAGCACATAGTCAGGCATACTTGAGCCTCAGGACTGATGATGTTAACCCCTGTGACACCAAGCTGTTACCTCATCATCAACCAATCAGAATTGTGCAAGAGCTCATCACATACCCTGAGATGTGTCTCCCTTACCTACTATAAAAATGCTTTCCTGAAACCATTGGGGAGTTCAGGCTTTTTTGAACACTAGCTGGCCTGGACTCCCCACCAGGCTCCTCCGTCCATGGGATTTTCCAGGCAAGAGTACTGGAGTGGGGTGCCATTGCCTTCTCCTTCCTTATATGGCACCTTACAATAAATACTTCACTTTCATTCAACATAACTCAGTGTCAGTATATTGGTTTAATTGTATGTGGATGAGCAGATCCAAGTTTGGTTCAGAAACATAAAGTCACAAAAGAACAAATATGATGAAGTAATTATGATTTATGGTTAAATTATACAGTGTTAATCTTTAATTTTATGATTTCTGGAGTGAAATTGGATTTACCTTCTTGACTCATGAAGGGAAGCATGGTAGATTTTTACAACAATAGCCCCCAGTGAATCACTTCTCTGCAAGGATTCACCAAGCACTTACATAGTCTTTTTCCTTATATTCAAGTTGTGCTTGGTCATGTGATTACTTTGGTCAATGGATCATTAGTAAAGACAATGTAATCAAGAGTTCATGGCTGACTGATGTTGAGGTTTGACAGAAAACAGCAAAATTCAGTAAAGCAATTATCCTTCAATAAAAAATAAATTAATTAAAAAAAAAGAAAATGAGAAACTAGGCCACGTAGCAAATAGCCATCAAGAACTAATGGACATGGGAATGAAGCCTCTTAGGTTATTCATTCTCAGTGGAGCTGTCAAGTGATTACAATCACATAAGTGACTCCAGGTAAGACTAATAGAAAACAACCCAGGAGAGCCCAGCCCAAAACACTGACCTCTAGATTCATGAGTAAGCAAAATGCTTAGGTAAGCCATTAATTTTTCAAGTTGTTTTTCAGCAAACTCATGCAACAGGAGACTGGGAGATGTAAAGACTTGTACATTTTACAGTTTGATTAATCTCTTATATACTCTACAACTGCTTTTATTAAGTTATAATGATACTACAGGTAAGTAGAACCAGCATCATATGCTTTCCAAAAGAAATGCAAAAAGGGAAAATAGTTGTCTAAGGAGGCCTTACAAATAGCTGAGACAAGGGAAAATGGAAGATACACCCATCGGAATGCAAAGTTCCAAAGAATAGCAATGAGAGACAAGAAAGCCTTCCTAAGTGAACAATGCAAAGAAATACAAGAAAAAAATAGAATGGGAAAGACTAGAGATCTCTTCAATAAAATTAAAGATACCAAGGGCATGCAAAAATGGGCACAATAAAGGACATAAACAAAGTGGATCTAACAGAAGAAGAAGATATTAAGAAGAGGTGGCAAGAATACACAGAAGAACTGTACAAAAAAGATCTTCATGATCCAGATATCATGATGGTTTGATCACTCTCCTCCAGCCAGTCATTCTGGAATGCAAAGTCAAGTGGTCCTTAGGAAGCAACACTACAAACAAAGCTAGTGGAGGTGATGGAATTCCAGCTGAACTGTTTAAAACCCTAAAAGATGATGCTGTGAAAGTGTTTCACTTAATATGCCAGCAAATTTGAAAATAGCAGTGGCCACAGGACTGACAAAGGTCAGTTTTCCTTTCCAATCCCAAAGAAGGGCAATGCCAAAGAATGTTCAAATTACCACATAACTGCACTCATTTCACACAGTAGCAAAGTAATGCTCAAAATTCTCCAAGCTAGGATGCAACAGTACATGAAGTGAGAACGTTCATGTGTCAAGCTGGGTTTAGAAAAGGCAGAGGAACCAGAGATCAAATTGCCAACATCTGTTGGAGCATAGGAAAAGCAAGGGAATTCCAGGAAAACATCTACTTCTGCTTTCCTAACTACTCTAAATCCTTTGACTGTGTGGATCACAATAAACTGTGGAAAATTCTGAAAGAGATGGGAATACCAGACCACCTTACTTGCCTTCTGTGAAACCTGTATGCACATCAAGAAGCAACAGCTAAAACCAGACATGGAACAACCAAATGATTCAAAATTGGGAAAGGAGTACTTCAAGGCTGTATATTATCACCCTGCTTATTTAACTTATGTGCAGAGTATATCATGAGAAATGCCAGGCTGGATGAAGCATAAACTAGAATAAAGTTTGCTGGCAGCAACATTAATAACCTCAGATACACACATGAAACTACCCTTAAGGCAGGAAGTGAAGAGGAACTAAAGAGCTTCTTGATGAAGGTGAAAGAGGAGAGTTAAAAAGCTGGCTTAAAACTCAACATTCAAAAAACTAAGGTCATGGCACTTGGTTCCATCACTTCATAGCAAATAGATGGGGAAACAATATAAACAGTGACAGACTTTATTTTTGGTCTCCAAAATCACTGCAGATGATGACTGCAGCCATGAAATTAAAAGAGGCTTGCTCCTTGGAAGAAAAGCTATGATAAATCTAGACACTGTGTCAAAAAGCAGAGGCATCACTTTGCCAACAAAGGTCTGAATAGTCAAAGATATGGTTTTTCCAATAGTCATGTATAGATGTGAGAGTTAGACCATGAAGAAGCCTGAGCACTGAGGAACTGATGCTTTAAAACTGTGGTGTTTGAGAAGACTCTTGAGAGTCCCTTGAACTGCAAGAATATCAAACCAGTGAATCTTAAAGGAAATCAACTCTGAATATTCATTAGAAGGACTGATGCTGAAGCTCTAATACTTTGGCCATCTGATGCAAGTGCCGATTTGTTAGAAAAGACCCTGATGATGGGAAAGATTGAAGGCAGGAGGAGAAGGGGACAACAGAGAATGAGATAATTGGATGGCATCACCGACGCAATGGACATGAGTTTGATCAAGCTCTGGGAGATGGTGAAGGACAGGGAACCTTGGCATGCTGCAGTTCATGAGGTCACAGAATCAGTCACAACTGAGTCACTGAGAAAAATTAAAACTTCTTATTCAATGTATGGCCCAAAATGTCAACTTTCTAAAGGAGGGTCTTCATGCCAAAATTTCCTCCTGAACTCTAAAATAATGTCAGTTCCATCATCACAAGCTAGATTTTAAAAAATTATGTTCATTTATTTTAACAAAAAAGTAAGAAAAACAATTTAGGTGGTATAAAGTGAAATGTTGAAGATCCTCAAATGAGCTTCACATTTCCTAGCAATGTGAACTTTGACTTATCTTCCAAAATGGTAAATGCCATAACTTGTCATTCTCCCTTAAATTCTTTCTAAAAGTGCATAGAAAGTGTACTCTTGCAGCAAAACCTTTCAATTCTCAAATACAAGAAGGAAATGAACAAGATTCACAACAAATTAAATTCTTCCCTGCTTCTTTCCCCAGTGACAACCTCAATTTTCCTACGCTCTTGAGACAGAGAAACTCTAATCTAACTGCCAGGTGTTTGGATTTTATTAAAACCCTCATTTGAACTATTTTTTTCCTCTCATTTAAATTTCTGGATGTTCCAGATTCATACTTCTATATCCCCTCAAATTGGGTGATGAGATTTTATGGTGGTAGTGGGAATTTTCCTGGCTCATTATTACTGGGCTTTAATTCAAATCGTCAATTGTGCTTATGTTTCCTCAAGAGTTAATTGTATTGTTGTCTCCTTTTGGGGAACTAATTCTGAAAAACCTATTCATGAATCTCATTGTTTTGACTAAAAAAAAAAAAAAAAAGAAACTAGGTAAGTAGTTGTTAATGCCATCCATAAGGATGGGTAAATTGATATAGTTTCTTCTCAGCAATTGACACACAAAACGTGGTACTTGGACCAGGGGCATCGGTTTTAGAGCTTCTCAGACAGAAATCTAGATGCCCTAATCTGAAATCTATATTTTAAGATCACCAGGTTATTCTATGCACATTAGAATTTGAGAAGCAAAGTTATAATATATGCCTTTCATCATTACCATAAAAGCTATTTTTCTAAAAACTCACTAAAGTGGTATCTATATATTTGCATTATTTAGGGTAGATGCTAAACATATATTTTGGAAAAAGTCCCTCAAAAATAAGATGGCTTAAAGTAGATAAAGTTCACTTTTTACGTAATAGTCATTAGGTGAGTGGTCAGGAGTGATTTCTGCCATTTCTGTGATTTGTGAGAGCCATTTCTGCCATATTGAACTTGTAATTCAGGAGTTAAGTGCTGATGACCTGGACAAGATGACTATAGAGAGATCCCAGAAAGTGGTCACAACCTAGATATATTTGGAAGGACTTAGAGATACCATTGCCTGGAGAACTAGATACATGTGTAAGAGAAAGAAAAAATAGTCAAAGAATATTGAAAAACGAGAGGAATGAAGTTTCCATTTATGAAATAGAAAAAAAAATTGAAATGGAAAGTTATTTTGGGGTGAGGTGAATAAGTCAAAACTTGTGTTTGGAGGTTAGGTTTAAGATGCTTATTAAGCACTCAAGTGGAGATGTCGTGCAAGATACATGCATCTGAAGTTCAAGACGCAAGTGCAAGTTGCAGGTATACACTGGTATTTCTTCAAGACATAGTTTTTCAATCCAAGAAATGGGATTAAACCACCAAGGATGTGAATATAGGTAAAGAACAGAAGAGTCAAACACTGGGTGCTGAGTCACTCCAACACTGAGAAATCAGAGAGATGAGCTAATAAAAAGACTGATGGCGAGAAGATACTGCTGTGGGAGAGACTGAAGTGTGGTGAAGTCCAAGGTTTTAAGTAGGGAAGAGTGATCAAGCTCCTATGGCTATTCTGCTTCTAAAATAACCTGTCTAAGGCAGAATATGTAATGTTGATAATACAAAATGTAGATGAGAAGCAATTCAAAGAAAGGTATGTAAAGTATAATATCAGTAAACTAGAAGCACAGAATCAAATGTCAGGGGCTGAGCTGTGGCCTCTTTGTCAGTGATCATATGTGTCTGATATCAATAGAATCAAACACCAATACTTGCAGATTTCAGAAGGAAAATAACATGATCTCTGACCTCAAATAGTTTCTACAATTTTTCAAATGCAGTATCGTTCAAATAAGAAAAATAATCAGGAATGTGTGGGTAAGAACAGGAATGTTAAAAAAAATATGAATACATTTAGAAGAATTCCAGATAACAATCATTTTATCAACTAAATGATATGTACAAAGTAGAAGACACAAAGTATAATACACAGAATAAAAAGTCAAAAGTAAAGAACTATATAATAAATGAAGTTAATGAATAGAATAAGAATAAGAAACTGAATGATAATAAAACACAAGGTAAATTGTGGGAGTGGGTCTGGTAAGACCTTTACAACCTTGAGACATTCTTTTGATTCTGTAATAAACAATTGAAAAAGTATATAGCACCCTTGCTGAGACTAGCGAGGGGGGAACTCTCTGTCCCCCTTCTGATGTCTATGTCAGAAGCTTTCTCTGCCCTTTTTCACTGTAACAAAACATCTGCCACACAAAAGCTCTGAGTAATCAAGCCTGGTCCCTGATCCCAAGGCTAAATCTTCTTCGGAGATCATGAATCCATAAGCTATCAATAGTGAGAGTACAATTCATCTACAAATCAGTTGGACATTATCTACCACAAATCTCATAGGATAGTCCTGAGATTTCTGGAGGGTTCCTAAGAGCTCTCTTAAAGGTCTGTAAGGTGAAAAATGTTTACACAAAGCTAAGACATGATTTTCTGCTTCACTCTATATGAAGTGAAGTGAAGTTGCTCAGTCATGTCCGACTCTTTGTGACCCCATGGACTGTAGCCTACCAGGCTTCTTAGACCATGGGATTTTCCAGGCAAGAGTACTGGAGTGGGTTGCCATTTCCTTCTTCAGGGGATCTTCCCCACCCAGGGATTGAACCTGGGTATCCTGCATTGTAGGCAGACGCTTTACCCTCTGAGCCACCAGAGAAGCCCTATATACTCTATACACTATATACTCTATATACTCAGGGGTAAATAGTGCTCCATGATGTGTAGAATTTCAACAGACAGAATGTATCAATAGAAGCAGATATGGGAGTCACCTGTCTTTATCAGACCTAAGAGCAAGGACATTAATGAGATTTGCAAAAATGCAAAAATCAATGTCATTTGCTCAGTATTTAATTTCTTTGGAAAATATATACATTTTTTTCACAAAAAAAATATATTATTTGTGCTTCCCGGGAGGCTCTGTGGTAAAGAATCTGCCAGCAGTGCAGGAGACATGGGTAATCCCTGGGTTAGGAAGATCCCCTGGAGGAGAGAATGGCAACACACTCCAATATTCTTGCCTGAAAAATCCCACAGACAGAGGAGCCTGGCTGGCTACAACCCATAGGGTCACAAAAGAGTTAGACACAACTTAGCAAATAAATGATAATGAGATTAGTGTTATTGCTTTTAAGGGAATAAATATGGCTCAGATGGTAAAGAATCTGCCTGTAGTGCAAGAGACTCTGGTTCCATTTCTGGGTCAGGAAGATCTCCTGGAGAAGGGGATAGCTACCTACTCCAGTATTCTTGCCTGGAGAATCCCACAGACAAGGGAGCTTGGTGGGCTATAGTCCACGTGGTCATAGAGAGTCAGACACAACTGAGTGACTTTAACTTTCATTTTATTTTTCTTTTATAAAGTTTAATGTTATTGCTTTTAAGAGAATGTATACACTATAATATACATATTCTCATTTTAATTTATAATATAGTAACTACCAAGATCAAATTTAATATGAAAAACAATAGAATTAATTCAAATAAATAAAAGGTCTTCAGTTTCTCAATAATTCTTAAGAATGAAATGGAGTTCTGAGATGGAAAATATAATAGCTGCTGAACTATTAATACCAAAATTGAACTACATAACAGCAACGCATATGCAACAAGAGACATTTCTGCAGTGACCAAATATGGATGTAGGCTACTTTCTATGAGAAATGAATGATTGGCTAAAGTGTGCTACATTAACGAAGTACTATGAAAATCAACATATTATAGATATAGACAATATAGGTGAATTACACAAAAAAATTTGAAAACTACAGACAACATAATATTTACCCTACATTCCCATTTATATATGATTCAAAATTATTCAAAACTAAATGACACTATTTAGGAATTCATACTTAAATTAAAAACAAAAACAAAAAAAACTATAAAGGATTGGCACACAGAAAAAAAAAAAAGCCTGGTAGTGTACTATGTGGGATAGGAATAAGAAGAGATGAGTAATTGGACTGTGAGGAGCTTGTAATTTTCCATTTACTGATGTGGGTGGCCAACACAGATGTTTTCTTTCTTACAAAATTCACATTGCTGTACAGTTAAAATAGTACTGGGAGCTTATCCTAATTTAAAATGGCAAAGTTGAAAGTTAAAAAAAAAAAAATAACAATTTGGAAAGAAACAAAAAGTTCTCTGTTAAGTCTCAAAAACAAAACACCTTTCAGGGCTTTGTTCTGATGCTTAGAAATTTGAAATATATGATGTGACATGTCATAATATTAGCAAGAAATGCTTTAAGAGTGAGAATAGTAGGAAGAGTGGAAAACGTTAGAAGTACTTTTTATTTTCCAGCTGATCTATCAGAAAAAACTTTCTAACCTTAGGACTATAGTATTTATACGAAAAAAAAAATCTTCAACATTTCAGCAAACGCAAATATTTCCTCTCATAAAGACTCTCCAAGCCAATGAATAGATCAGAGTGTGGACTTTTAAGTCTCCACAAATCACATAATTTATCAATGAAATGTGTTAATATGTAGACCTTGAAAGTGAGTGTTAGTTGCTCACTCACATCCTACTCTTTGCCACCCCATGGACTATAGCCTGCCAGGCTCCTCTTTCCTTGGGATTTCACAGGCAATAAAATGGGAGACGGTTGCCATAATGGCAGTAAGATCAGATGAGATCAGTCACTCAGTCGTGTCCAACTCTTTGCGACCCCATGAATCGCAGCACGACAGGCCTCCCTGTCCATCACCAACTCCCGGAGTTCACTCAGACTCACGTCCATCGACTCAGTGATGCCATCCAGCCATCTCATCCTCTGTTGCCCCTTCTCCTCCTGCCCCCAATCCCTCCCAGCATCAGAGTCTTCTCCAATGAGTCAACTCTTCGCATGAGGTGGCCAAAGTACTGGAGTTTCAGCTTTAGCATCATTCCTTCCAAAGAAATCCCAGGGCCAATCTCCTTCAGAATGCACTGGTTGGATCTCCTTGCAGTCCAAGGGACTCTCAAGAGTCTTCTCCAACACCACAGTTCAAAAGCATCAATTCTTCGGCGCTCAGCCTTCTTCACAGTCCAACTCTCACATCCATACATGACCACTGGAAAAACCATAGCCTTGACTAGACTATGTTGGCTAGAACCTTTGCTGGCAAAGTAATGTCTCTGTTTTTGAATATGCTATCTAGGTTGGTCATAACTTTCCTTCCAAGGAGTAAGCGTCTTTTAATTTCATGGCTGCAGTCACAATCTGTAGTGATTTTGGAGCCCAGAAAAATAAAGTCTGACACTGTTTCCACTGTTTCCCCCATCTATTTCCCATGACGTGGTGGGACCGGATGCCATGATCTTCGTTTTCTGAATGTTGAGCTTTAAGCCAACTGTTTCACTCTCCTCTTTCACTTTCATCAAGAGGCTCCTGAGTTCCTTTCACTTTCTGCCATAAGGGTGGTGTCATCTGCATATCTGAGGTGATTGATATTTCTCCTGGCAATCTTGATTCCAGCTTGTGTTTCTTCCAGCCCAGCATTTCTCATGATGTACTCTGCACGTAAGTTAAATAAGCAGGGTGACAATATAAAGCCTTGATGTACTCCTTTCCTTATTTGAAACCAGTCTGTTGTTCCATGTCCAGTTCTGACTGTTGCTTCATGACTTGAATACAGATTTCTCAGGGGACAGGTAAGGTGGTCTGGCATTCCCATCTCTTTCAGAATTTTCCACAGTTTATTGTGATCCACACAGTCAAAGGCTTTGGCATAGTCAATAAAGCAGAAATAGATGTTTTTCTGGAACTCTCTTTCTTTTTCCATGATCCAGTGGATGTTGGCAATTTGATCTCTGGTTCCTCTGCCTTTTCTAAAACCAGCTTGAACATCAGGAAGTTTACGGTTCACATATTGCTGAAGCCTGGCTTGGAGAATTTTGAGCATTACTTTACTAGCGTGTGAGATGAGTGCAATTGTGCGGTAGTTTGAGCATTCTTTGGCATTGCCTTACTTTGGGATTGGAATGAAAACTGACCTTTTCCAGTCCTGTGGCCACTGCTGAGTTTTCCAAATTTGCTGGCATATTGAGTGAAACACTTTCACAGCATCATCTTTCAGGATTTGGAATAGCTCAACTGGAATTCCATCACCTCTACTAGCTTTGTTCATAATGATGCTTTCTAAGGCCCACTGGACTTCACATTCCAGGATGTCTGGCTCTAGGTCAGTGATCACACCATTGTGATTATCTGGGTCGTGAAGATCTTTTTTGTACAGTTCTTCTGTGTATTCTTGCCATCTTTTCTTAATATCTTCTGCTTCTGTTAGGTCCATACCATTTCTGTCCTTTATCGAGCCCATCTTTGCATGAAATGTTCCTTTGGTATCTCTGATTTTCTTGAACAGATCCCTAGTCTTTCCCATTCTGTTATTTTCCTCTATTTCTTTGCATTGATCGCTGAAGAAGGCTTTCTTATCTGTTCTTGCTATTCTTTGGAACTCTGCATTCAGATGTTTATATCTTTCCTTTGCTCCTTTGCTTTTCGCTTCTCTTCTTTTCACAGCTATTTGTAAGGCCTCCCCAGACAGCCATTTCGCTTTTTTGCATTTCTTTTCTATGGGAATGGTCTTGATCCCTGTCTCCTGCACAATGTCACGAACCTCATTCCATAGTTCATCAGGCACTCTATCAGATCTAGGCCCTTAAATCTATTTCTCACTTCCACTGTATAATCATAAGGGATTTGATTTAGGTCATACCTGAATGATCTAGTGGTTTTCCCTCCTTTCTTCAATTTAAGTCTGAATTTGGCAATAAGGAGTTCATGGTCTGAGCCACAGTCAGCTCCTGGTCTTGTTTTTGCTGACTGTATAGAGCTTCTCCATCTTTGGCTGCAAAAAATATAATCAATCTGATTTCAGTGTTGACCATCTGGTGATGTCCATGTATAGAGTCTTCTCTTGTGTTGTTGGAAGAGGGTATTTTTTATGACCAGTGCATTTTCTTGGCAAAACTCTATCAGTCTTTGCCCTTCTTCATTCTGTATTCTTAGGCCAAATTTGCCTGTTACTCCAGGTGTTTCTTGACTTCCTACTTTTGCATTCCAGTCCCCTATAATGAAAAGGACATTTTTTTTGGGTGTTAGTTCTAAAAGGTCTTGGAGGTCTTCATAGAACCGTTCAACTTCAGCTTCTTCAGCATTACTGGTTGGGGCATAGACTTGGATTACTGTGATATTGAATGGTTTGCCTTGGAAACGAACAGAGATCATTCTGTCATTTTTGAGATTGCATCCAAGTACTGCATTTCGGACACTCTTGTTGACCATGATGGCCACTCCATTTCTTCTGAGGGATTCCTGCCCACAGTAGTAGATATAATGGTCATCTGAGTTAAATTCACCCATTCCAGTCCATTTCAGTTCGCTGATTCCTAGAATGTCGACATTCACTCTTAATGTCAGTACTTATATACAAATCTAAGATGTCAAAAATACTATTCATCAAAACATTCTAAAACATACAAATATGTTCCATATGTTTAGATGAGAAATAAAAAAAGAACTGCTTTACTTATTTAACTTTCTTCTTAATAAAGACATTTTTATTAAATCATATCTTATTGTTCCCAGTGGTGATGCATTTATTATGATTATATTTATTTTACAGAAAAATAAATAAGTCAAAGGCATTAGAATGAAATATGCTGTGAGGATAAAAATAACACTTGTGTGGCAAAGGATGCTTTCTGAGATTTCAAGGAAACATTTAGGTTTTGAAAGAAGCAATATTCCAAATGATTCGAGATCATAAAAGACACTAGATAGTCTATCTCATTTTCATTTACTTTACCCAGAGTAGGCAAATATATACATACAAATATATACCAGTCTTTGTGTTATTATAGACTTCCCCAGTGGCTCAGCAATAAAGAATCTGCCTGTCGATGCGGGAGACGTTGGTTCAGTCTCTGGGTTGGGAAGATCCCCTGGAGGAGAAAAATGCCAAGCATCTCCAGTATTCTTGCCTGAAAAATCCCATGGATGGAGGAACTTGACAGGTTACAGTCCTTGGGGGTCTCATAGAGTTAGATGTGACTTAGCAACTGAACATGGACATATGCACGTACCCTCTTGATCAACAGATTTGCTCTACCAAGGTCAGCCTTTCCTCTTCTAAAGAACTATTTTTAGCAGTTTATATAACAAGTCCTAAAGTTCCATTTGTGCATAGCTGGTCAATGTTAACTAACTTCTTAATTCCTACTTCTGAGAATCTGTCATAAAGCCTTCTTACAATTATTCAAGTGATCAATTTTACCATAGAAAAAGTTGGATCATAGAAAAAGCAAGGGAATTAAAAAAAAAAAAATCTACTTCTGCTTCACTGACTATACTAAAGCCTTTGACTGTATGGATTGCAATAAACTGTGGAACATTCTTAAAGAGATGGGAACACCAGAACACCTTACCTGTTTCCTGACAAACCCATATGTAGGAGAAGAAGCAAAAGTTAGAACTAGACATGGAACAATTGACTGATTCGAAATTGAGAAAGGAGTACGTCAAGGCTATATTTAGTCACCCTGTTTATTTAACTTATATGCAGAGTACATCATGTGAAATGCTGGGCTGGATCACTCACAAACCAGAATTAAGATTACTGAGAGAAATATCAATAACCTCAGATATGCAGATAATACTATCCTAATGGCAGTAAGCAAAGAGGAACTAAAGAGCCACTTAATGAAGGTGAAAGAGGAGAGTGAAAGAGCTAGCTTAAAACTCAACATTTGAAACGAAAATCATGGTGTCTGATCCTATCTCCTCATGGCAAATAGATGGGGAAAAAGTGGAAATAGTGACAGATTTTATTTTCTTGGCCTCCAAAATTACTGAAGATGGTGACTGCAGCCATGAAAGTAAAATATGCTTGCTCCTTGGAAGAAAAGCTATGAGAAACCTGGACAGTGTATTAAAAAGCAGAGACATCACTTCACCAACAAAGGTCCCTATAATCAAAGTTATAATTTTCCCAGTAGCTATGTCCAGATGTGAGAGGTGGACCATAAAGAAGGATGAGCAGTGAAGAATTGATGTTTTTGAACTGTGGTGTTGGAGAAGACTCTTGAGAGTCCCATAGACATCAAGGAGATCAAACCATTCAATCCAAAAGGAAATCAACCCTGAACACTCATTGGAAGGACTGATGCTGAAGCTGAAGCTCCAATACTTTGGCCACCTGAGGACTGACTCATTGGAAAAGACCCTGATGCTGGGAAAGATTGCTGAACAGGTTTTGGAAGCAAAATCTCTCCCCCAGGGAACCAGTGCTCCATTAGCGGAGCTTGTGGCTCTGACCCGAGCTCTAGAGTTAAACAAAGGGCAGCGGATGGGCCTGATAATCTGTGTGAGTCTACTTCTGCTGACTCCAAAAATCCTGAGTCTGCCATTTGATCCTCAAGACCATGCCTTCCTGTCCTGGGCTCACTCCTATGCTGCATTCCACAATTTGTCTAACTGCTGGGTCTGTGGAGCACTCCCCTCTTCGTCAGTGGAAGGCTTCCCATGGTGGACATCTCCACTTCAAGGAAAAGACTTTCTCCAAGTCTGTGAATACCTTCGACAACAATCACATGCGATGCCTCTTCTTCATCTGATGACATCTACCAACCCTAAAATGGACTGGTGCAACACGTTGCACTTTAACTACGGACATAATGTGACTTTTAATTTTGATTCTGATTGTTTTGTTTTTGCTGTTTGCTCCCTACATCTGTAACTGTATAACTGGGTTTGTTTCTAGCCGCTTGAAAGCTTTTAAGTTACAAATGGTGGCTCAAACTCCTGCTATTGCTGTAGCTTCCTCCAGCTACTATTTGGGGCCCCTAGATCAGATATCCTCAATATGAGGATTAGGAGAATATGTTGCCTCACCAATTTAGGGACAATGCCCCTTGTCAGCTCGGAAGTAGTTATGGAACGAGAACGATGCCCCTTTTCCCTAGGCAACATAATTCTCCTAAAAGAAAAGGGGGGAATGAGAGAGTCAGTTCCTAGACAAGTTGATAGGGAGTCTAGGGGTTCCCAAGGAGAAAGGGGTCTGGAATTCTCAAGGAGGAAGAAAGGACAAACTTTTTTTCTTTCTCCACATTCCTTAAGGTTATATAACAGTAATGTATCCTGCCTAAGGACAGTCTTTGGATTCACCCTTCTGTTATCTTAAAATGTTAATTATGGGAGTAGACCTGGTCTTTACAAGGATGTATTTTGCCTAAGGACAGTATTATCTTAAAATGTAAATTATGGGAGTAGGTCTGATGAGGTCTTTACACCTTTAAGATATTCTTTGGATTATATAACTTCATTGTTAACACTAGCAAGCGGGTACTCCTTCTGCCCCCTTCTGATGCCTATGTCAGAAGCTTTCTCTATCTCCTTTATACTTTAATAAAACTTTATTACACACACTTTATTACACACAGAAAAAGAAAGATTGAGGGCAAAAGGAGAAAAGGGCGACAGAGGTTGGATGGCATCACTGACTCAATGGACATGAGTTTGAGCAAACTCCTGGAGATAGCAAAGGACAGGGGAGTCCTAGTGTGCAGCTCTGCAGTTGCAAAGAGTTGGATACAACTTAGTGACTGAGCAACATTAATCAATAGAAAAATATTATTTATTTAAATCTAACTTACCTAAGAAGTCCATCCACATAAGAATTAAGCACTTCACATAAAACACATACATATGCACAACATCAAGTCTTTAAAAGCAGACCTTATTTAAGCCCTTATTCAGTTAGTGAAACCACATCTACAGCTGAAATTTCTTTTTTTTTAACCTTTAAATTTATTTATTTTAATTGGAGGCTAATTACTTTACAATATTGTATTTGTTTTGCCATACATCAGCATGAATCCACCATGAGTATACACATGTTCCCCATCCTGAAACCCCCTCCCAGATCCCTCCCCATGCCATCCCTCTGGGTCATCCCAGTGCACCAGCCCCGAGCATCCTGTATCCTGCATCGAACCTGGACTGGTGATTCATTTCATATATGATATTATACATGTTTCAATGCCATTCTCCCAAATCATCCCACCCTCTTCCTCTCCTACAGAGTCCAAAAGACTGTTCTATACATCTGTGTCTCTTTTGCTGTCTTGCATACTAGGTTATCATTACTATCTTTCTAAATTCCATATATATGCGTTAGTATACTGTATTGGTGTTTTTCTTTCTGGCTTACTTCACTCTGTATAATAGGCTCCAGTTTCATCCACCTCATTAGAACTGATTCAAATGTATTCTTTTAAATGGCTGAGTAATACTCCATTGTGTATATGTACCACTGCTTTCTTATCCATTCATCTGCTGATGGACATCTAGGTTGCTTCCATGTCCTGGCTATTATAAACAGTGCTGCAATGAACATTGGGGTACACATGTCTCTTTCAATTCTGGTTTCCTCGGTGTGTATGCCCAGCAGTGGGATTGCTGGATCATAAGGCAGTTCTATATCTAGTTTTTTAAGGAATCTCCACACTGTTCTCCATAGTGGCTGTACTAGTTTGCATTCCCACCAACAGTGTAAGAGGGTTCCCTTTTCTTCACACCCTCTCCAGCATTTATTGCTTGTAGACTTTTGGATAGCAGCCATTCTGACTGGTGTGAAATGGTACCTCATGGTGGTTTTGATTTGCATTTCTCTGATAATGAGTGATGCTGAGCATGTTTTCTTGTGTTTGTTAGCCATCTGTATGTCTTCTTTGGAGAAATGTCTATTTAGTTCTTTGGCCCATTTTTTGATTGGGTCATTTATTACAGCTGCAATTTCATAACATAAATTCTCTTCTGTACTAACTAAAGATACAAAAGAAGGAAGGGAAAAGCCTCTGATTTCAGGAGTATACATTTTAATCATGCAACTATTTTTTCATGACAATCAAAGATTGTGTTCACAAATGAGTATCACAAACATAAAATGAATGAATTATTAGGCTAGTAAAACTTCCCCAGCCCCATTTACAGCATATATCAGGTAAAGGATATGATGGTATCTTGCATAAAGCATTGCCTGTTATTTATCCTTGTTTAACTGCATAATACCAGGATAATCACCTGTAGTTAGGCTGAGGAAAATATTGCTTTTGTTTAATTTTTTTCTTTTTAAAAAATGATTATATTTTATATTAAGCACCTCTACTCTTAGTTTTTTAAAAGCTATGTCAACTCTAAATACCTTGATTATCTATGTCTTATTAAGTAGGGTCCTATTAATCAAAAAGGATAAAAAGATTTAACTGAAAGTTGAAGTACTACCTTATTGATTAGTAGAAAAGTCCTTCATTATTAGCAGAAAGTAGTCAATGTAATTTAGAGACTGATAGGCTATTTCAGAGTTTGTCACATCACAAAATCTAAGTAACTAGTGAAGGTAAATTTCTTAAAATGAGATTTAAAAAAATAAAAGTTTTCATATCATGGTGCACAATAAAAATGGTAACTTAGTTTGATTGCCACAAATACTGCACGATTTACACCAAAACTCATTTTTTAGAAAGTAATTTTTTAAAAGAAATAAGTTTTTCCTTGGGCTTAAACTAATGCTTTCAGCCTCAACTTTGAATCATAGAATGTTTTTATAATCATAGGTCTAATTCTCAAGCTATGTTAGGTTGGAAAAAAGTTCATTTGGGTTTTTCCATAAGATGTTTTGGAAAACTTAAACAAACTTTTAGCCAACCCAATAGTTGGGAATATTGTATGGACATGTAATTTTTCCAAAAGGATTTTCATAAAAATATACTTAAGAATATGAATTTCACTTTAAATTTAAATAAGCTTGAATTACTAACAAATAATTTTATCTATGATTTAAAACTTTGGCAAACATTTAATCATTCAATAACACGTATTAGGGAAAGAGTTGCTCTCTTAGTCCTAATGCATACAGCATTTTTATAGAGAATTATTCTATATAAAACCGTGCACACTAGGAGGATATACATATCGAACATGGGAAGGAAACACACACATACACACTATGCTCACACATACATACTCCTTTCCCAAACTGTAAATGCCAAAGGTCACTGAACCAACACAAATCCCTATTTCAATTTTATTGTAAATGTAGAAACACTAGAAAGAAGATGACTAGCTCAGCCAATAGGTGTTTCCTTGGAATACTTATTTAAACTTCTGAACTTGGTATATTTAAAACAGATAACAAGGACCTACTGTACAGCATAGAAAACCCTGTTCAATGTTATGTGGCAGCCTGAATGGGAGAGGAGCTTGGGGGAGAACGGATACCTGTATATGTACGGCCAAGTCCTTTTGCTATCCACCTGAAAACTGTCACAGCATTGTCAATTGGCTATACCCTAACACAAAATACAAAGTTTAAAAAAGTAAATAAATGTTTGAGCTTGGTAATTCTTTCTCTTGGGCAATCACAAGGCAGAAGAGGAGACCTTCTCATCTAACCACTAGAATCTTAAACATTTATACAGAGGCCTTAATTGGGTCCTGTGTGGAATACCATGCAGAACGGTCTCAACAATGCACTGCTCTCTCAAGGCCCTTGAAAAAGGCCCCTGCTATGTGAACAGTGGGCAGAATGTACATGCCAAGGACAGGAGAGGGTGAGCATTCTCCAACTGCCCAAGCTCAGCTCTCAGTTCAACCATTGGTCACATTCTCTTGATGACCTCTCCCAACACCCTGACCTTGGGGACCTCCTCTGCCAATCCCACATGCCCCCCTCACCTCCTGCCATGCACTGAAGAATTCAGCAAGGGGTTTCATCATGGGGGATGGTTCATTTGGTGGCTATCTGACTGCCTTGGAACAGATGTCACAGCAATAATAGAGGCACATGTAATAAGAAACAGATTAAAAAATGATTACCAAAATAAATAAAAATTTTGTTTTCCAATAGGAGCTCCATGATCCAAATCATTGATGTGTTAATTCCCTTCAACTGGAGGTCAGATCACTCGAGATGTTCATTTGTGGCCCAATGTGGTTTAATAAAGATGATTCATTAACACAGTCATCAGGTATGAACATACAGCCTCCTTGCAAAGTCATAAAAATGTCCAAGGGCATTGTATTTTGGAGGACAGCTTCCTCATTAGACATACATCAGTGTTCAGTAAAGACAAGCTTGGCCAACCATCATTTAAGGCTTGGTGGGTGAATTTAGTCAGGGCATGTATTTGCTTATGTCCTTCAGGCCAATGAGGGTAACAAAGATGGCAGCAAAATGATCATACCAACACAAAAAAGAATGTGCCATCTGGCCTTGTAGAGAGAAGGCTGGAAATTTTTGTTACTGTGGGGTAGATTCTCCCTGTACCTAGGAAAAACCCAGAATACAGCAGCCCAACCTCCCAGGTAGAAGGTATGGCCAAAAATTTGTACTATACAACCACTGAGTCCCATTCAGGTGGACCCAATAAATACCTGAGTGGCACAACCCATCAATGCAAAATCAGTTGCTATCCTCTAGGGTGATAGGATATCCTTCTTATATGCCCAGTACAGTTGGGCTAACTCTATTTAGAATGATTTTTCTGTATCCAAACCCAGTTGCTCAAATGTCCATAGACTGGTGTAAGCCACAAAAATGCATTCCAAATCTGAGCACAGATATTCAAGACCCTAGCGGTTATATTTTTAGGATCCTTCTGATTATCAGTGAGATGGTTGCCTGTGCCATTTGATGGACAGAAATACTCATGCCCAGTGTTACTGATAGTGTGGCCACAGGCCAGCTCCCTGGACCAGCGTTGTGATAGCAGATGAAATAAGGGCACTATGTACTTCATCTGGGCCTTCCAATCTCCTTCCTGTGGTGGTGATGGTGATACTCATCATGTCAATCCTATAGAGGGGCAACTGCCCACCTACTCAAGAGCTAGGTTGATTTCTTTATCAGGTATGCACAGGTAGGCCCACCTGTAGGAAGGTAGGTAGGTATTTCCATTAGGTGCCAAACCTCTGACTGGACATCCCAGGAGCATAGAAGTCTAAAGAAAAATAAATCCCTATTTAAAAGAAAATGCTTTTTAGAGTTTTCTTAATTTTTAAGCTAAAAACAAAACCTTGTGACTTAAAGTCAATAGGAAGAAGAAGACATTAGAAACAAAGTCACAGATGGTTCAAATTTTGGATCTACTACACGAGAACCATAAGATAATAAGTATTTGTATGCATAAAATGCATATAAATCTATAAGAGATGTAAAATGTGACATATATAAAATAATAAAAATATGATTCACAGAAATATATGACTTATCCAGACAGGAGAAAAATTAACAAAGAAGAAACAAACATAAATCAAACAGCAAAATTGACTTAAACAGATACATATCTACAGTTTTTCTATATATAAACTGCAAAATCCAGAAATTTTAAGAAAAAACTTATGATAATATAAAAATACAAAAATATTTTAAAATAAATGGATGTTCTATTCAGTTCAGTTCAGTTGCTTGGTTGTATTTGATTCTTTGCAATCCCATGGACTGCAGAACACCAGAATCTTTGTCTATCACCAACTTCTGGAGCTTGCTCAAACTCATGTCCATTAAGTCAGTGATGCCATTCAACCATCTCATCCTCTGTCATCCCCTTCTTCTCCTGCGTGCAATCTTTCCCAGCATCAGGGTCTTTTCCAATGAGTCAGTTCTTCGCATTAGGTGGCCAAAGTATTGGAGATTCAACTTCAGCATGAGTCTTTCCAATGAATATTCAGGACTGATTTCCTTTAGGATTGACTGGTTGGAACTCCTTGCAGTCCAAGGGCCTTCTCCAGTCCAAGGGTCTTCTCCAGTCCAAGAAGACTTCTCAAGTGTCTTCTCCAACACCACAGTTCAAAAACATCAATTCTTTGGTGCTCAGCTTTCTTTATGGTCCAACTTTCACATCCATACATGACTACTAGAAAAACCTTTATTTTGATTAGACCACCTTTGTTGGTAAATTAATGTTTCTGCTTTTTAATATGCTGTCTAGGTTGGTCATAGCTTTTCTTTTAAGGAGCAAGCGTCTTTTAATTTCATGGCTGCAGTCACCATCTGCAGTGATTTTGGAGCCCAAGAAAATAAAATCCTCACTGTTTCCATTATTTCCTCATCTATTTGCCATGAAGTGATGGAACCACATGCCATGATCTTAGTTTTCTGAATGTTGATTTTTAAGCTAGCTTTTTCGCTCTCCTCTTTCACTTTCTTCATGAGGCTCTTCATTTCCTTTTCACTTTTTGCTGTAAGGGTGGTGTCATCTGCATATCTGAGGTTATTGATATTTCTCCCAGCAATCTTGATTCCAGCTTGTGCTTCATCCAGCCCAACATTTCTCATTATGTACTCTGCATATTAGTTAAATAAACAGGATGACAACATACAGCCTTTCGCAATTTGGAACCAGTCTATTGTTCCATGTCCGGTTCTAACTGTTACTTCTTGACCTGCATACAGATTTCTTAGGAGGCAGGTAAGGTGTTCTGGTATTCCCATCTCTTTAAGAATTTTCCATAGTTTGTTGTGATCCACACGGTCAAAGGCTTTGATAGAGTCAATAAAGCAAAAGTAGATGTTCTTCTGGAACTCTTGCTTTTTCTATGATCCACCAGATGTTGGCAATTTGATCTTTGGTTCCTCTGCCTTTTCTAAATCCAATTGAACATCTGGAAGTTCTTGGTTCACATACTGTTGAAGCCTCACTTGGAGAATATCGAACATTACTTTGCTATCTTGTGAGATGAGTGCAGTTTTGCAGTAGTTGAATATTTTTGGCATTGCCTTTCTTTGGGATTGGAATTAAAACTGTCCTTTTCAGGACTCTATATATACACATATAGTCCCAATTTATAATTGGGTTTGTGTATGTGTGTATCGGAGAAGGCAATGGCACCCCACTCCAGTACTCTTGCCTGGAAAATCCCATGGACAGAGGAGCCTGGTAGGCTCCAGTCCATGGGGTCACTAAGAGTCGGGCAAGACTGAGCGACTTCACTTTCACTTTTCACTTTCATGTATTGGAGAAGGAAATGGCAACCCACTCCAGTATTCTTGCCTGAAGAATCCCAGGGATGGGGGAGCCTGATGGGCTGCCATCTATGGGGTCACACAGAGTCAGACACGACTGAAGTGACTTAGCAGCAGCAGCAGTATATGAATATACACACACACACACAATGTGAATGCTTCCCTGGAGTAGGAAATGGCACCCCACTCCAGTACTCTTGCCTGGAAAATCCCATGGATGGAGGAGCCTGGTGGGCTGCAGTCCATGGGGTCACTAAGAGTCGGATAAGACTGAGAGACTTCACTTTCACTTTTCACTTTCATGCCCTGGAGAGGGAAATGGCAACCCACTCCACTGTTCTTGCCTGCAGAATCCCAGGGATTGGGGAGCCTGGTAGGCTGCCCTCTATGGGGTCGCACAGAGTCGGACACGACTGAAGTGACTTAGCAGCAGCAGAGCCACTAAGCAATGAGAATGCTTACCTAAATAAGACTTTTGAAGATAAATTGATGAAAAAATAACATTTTAAGCTAATAATCATTCTAGATTCAAAGAAAGAAAATTAGCAAATATTCCATTTGAAAGGAACAAATGTACTGTCCTAAATTTGCATGCAAAAAATAACATAATTTTAATGTTATTATGAAAATTTGATACAATGACAAGAAGTAGATCCATGTACAAAAATATTTGAATATTTTATCATCCCTATCCAGTTGTTCTTTAAGAAGGGGCAAATAAACATCAGTAACATGATATAATAATTAAACATACGAATATACTTGACTTAAATAAGATATAGACCATTACACCCAAAGACAGCAGAATACACATTCTTTTAAAGTATACCTCAAACATTTACCAAACTTTACTATACACTACGTAACTCCAGATTTAGGAAGTTCAAATATTTGAAATCATACAGGTATTTTCTGACCACAGTAAAATTGAACTAAAAATCAATTAGAGAAAGATGAGCAGAAAATTCTCACATGTACACCCGTGGCAGATGCATGTTGATGTATGGCAAAACCAATACAATATTGTAAAGTAAAAAAAATAATAATAAAAATAAATTAAAAAATAAAATAAATTTCTCAAATATTTAGAAATTAAATAACATTTTAGAAATAAGTAATACATTTTAAATATCAAAACTTATTTTTGTTTGAAAACTTTGAGAAATGAGCTAGTAGTGGACCACTGTGTTCCAGGATTTCCATAGGTGAGTTTAGAAAGAGCAAAATCATTGTGAGAGAGGCAGTCTATGTGGCAGAAAGACAAAGGGACATTTAGATATTCATTATAAAGCTGTACATGTATTACACAAACATATTTTTATGCAAGTAGGCTACATATTTTGAGTGCCTTGAGGATGCTGACGAATATCATAGGCTCAGAAGAATTCTGTCAAGCCCAAACCCACCTCTGAAAAATAACAGTTATCACCAATTCTAGGAAGAAACACCACCTATACTTCAGTTCAGTTCAATTCAGTCGCTAAGTCATGAATCACAGCATGCCAGGCCTCCCTGTCCATCACCAACTCCCGGAGTTCACTCAGACTCACGTCCATCGAGTCGGTGATGCCATCCAGCCATTGCATTCCCATCCCCATCTACATCCCCATCTACTTCTCATCCTCTGTCGTCCCCTTCTCCTCCTGCCCCCAATCCCTCCCAGCATCAGAGTCTTCTCCAATGAGTCAACTCTTCGCATGAGGGGGCCAAAGTACTGGAGTTTCAGCTTTAGCATCATTCCTTCCAAAGAAATCCCAGGGCTGATCTCCTTCAGAATGGACTGGTTGGATCTCCTTGCAGTCCAAGGGACTCTCAAGAGTCTTCTCCAACACCACACTTCAAAAGCATCAATTCTTTGGCACTCAGCGTTCTTCACAGTCCAACTCTCACATCCATACATGACCACAGGAAAGACCATAGCCTTGACTAGACGGACCTTTGTTGGCAAAGTAATGTGTCTGCTTTTGAATATGCTATCTAGGTTGGTCATAACTTTCCTTCCAAGGAGTAAGCCTCTTTTAATTTCATGGCTATACTTAACCAAGTACTAATACCTGAACGAGTAAAACAAGCTTTTGCTAGATGACACCTAAATGGTTTACACAAGGAAATAAAATGTAGGCTCCGTCTTTGACTGACCTCTCTCAGGGTTTCACAATCTTGTTTTCAAAGGCTTCCACTACAGCTTTTATTTTCATACTCATCACATCCATGTGTTACCCTAAGGTGTTATGCTGTGCTCAGTCGCTTCAGTCATGTCCATCTCTTTGCGACCCTAAGGACTGTGGACCACCAGGCTCTTCAGTCCATGGGATTCTCCAGGCAAGAACACTGGAGTGGGTTGCCATGCTCTCCTCCAGGGGGTCTTCCTGACCCAAGGATCAACCCCTCTCTCCAGGGTCTCCTGCACTGCAGGCAAATTGTTTATTGCTGAGTCACCAGGGAAGCCCATGTGTTACCACACACGGTAACAGGCACCACTTCCAAAGAATACGCCAGGACCAGGGTCTTCTGTCACCCACGCTGCATTTGCATTCCCATCCCCATCTACATTTTAGGCTCCTGGGACAGATGTTTGGTTTCTAATGGTGTACAGAGGTGAATATCAGCATCTTTGGAAATTACAGCGAGTTGAATTATGAAGTATCTAGGCATGACCTGCTCACTTGTGATGACACAGGACAGCTGGGATCTATTATACACAGGGAGATCAGAAACAAGAACATAATGTATTCTCAGAGCCCCCAAAGACACATCTAGACCAGAAGGCTGTAAAATATTCACGTCGAGCAGCAGGTTTAAGTTACTCTGTGTTATGTAATTAATTCATATCTGTTCTTCCTAAGGGTTCCATTAAATCCTATAAGCTTTTACAACTTTATCTCAGGAGGACTATGAGTAATTAAAAGTCTGCTACACACTTTAGAAAGCAAGAAAGCATAGATAGAAAGGATCCTTTCTTCACTCATGGCAAAGACAAACAAAAGCTGTGGTCAGTGGTTCAGAGCCAGTTAATATTTAGAGATGAAGTCAGAAGACATGGTGGCAGGGAAGACTGACAGACTTTTCATAGGGCAAAATCACGGGTGACTCTCAAAGAAATATTAAGAAATATTTTTTTAAAAAAAGAAATACTTTCATTTTCAGCAAAACAAAAGACTAGTCCTTAATATTTTATTAAAGATTTCTGAAGCCAAAAATGACAATGTGAGACTGAAGAGATAGCTGGAGGAAGGATATTTACAAAGTTAGAAAACTATTCAGAATAAATAGCATGAAGAAATGAAGAAAACAATTTCTAAAGCAGGATTTCTTCTTTTTCTAAAAAGAATAATTTCATAGAATGGAGAAGATAAAACAAAAATAATGAGAAAACTGATAAAAATAAGAAGCCTATTAAAAATACTAACCCTAACCGGAAAATTTTTTGCTTTTTAATATTCAGTGTTCACATTACTTATATTACCACAGTTTGATTATTTCTAAGGAAGGTAAAAAAAAAATAATGTTTTCATGATACTGTTTTTAATTTGTGAATATGGAAATTTTCAGAAACAAAACACAGAAAAAATGACATAATGTCTAATTACTTATCACTCAACTTCAAAAGTAAGCAGTTTTTCATTCATTTAATGCATTATCCATCTACACCTTTTTAATCACAAGTATTGAGTTGGCCAAAAGTTCATTTGCACTTTTCTGTAACATCTTATGGTAAAACCCTAAGGATCTTTTTGGCCAATCCAGCATTTTGAAAAAAAAATCCTAGATGTTATATTACCCACAGATACTTCATCATGGAAAACATAATAATCTTATATATTACTATGAATATAGTAATGACCATAATACACTACTTCCTACCAAAATTAATGTAATTCTTCAACATCATCTAATAAAATCTTAATGGTTACATTTCCCCAAATACCTCAAACAATCTTTGTAGTTAGTCCATTCAAATTAGGTTCTAATGAAAGTCAGTTTTTAATTCAGAGCTCTTTATTTTGTTCTATTGGTCTATGTATCCTCATAAAAACAAAAACAAAAAAATCTCATAAAAACAGATGCATAGACCAGTAGAACAAAATAAAGAGCTCTGAATTAAATCCACATATATGTGGTCTACTGATTTTCAAAAGAGTGACAAGAATAAATAATGGGCAAAGGGTAGTCTCTCATATAAATGGTGTTCTGAAAACTGGATAGCCACATGTGAAAGAATGAAATTGGATTCATATGTCACACCACATGTAAAAATAAACTGAAAATTAATTGAAAATTTAAAAATAAGACTGAAACCATAAGTCTTCTAGGAGAAAACAGGGAAGAAGCTGCTTGATGTTGATGTTGGCAATGATATTTTTGGATGCTATGCCAAAAGTACAGAAAACAAAAGCAAAACTAAACAAGTGAGATTACATCCAACTAAAGAGCTTCTGCATAGCAAAGGATACAATCAATAAAAGAAAAGGTAACAAATGGAATGAAAGAGTTGCAAACATATCAGATAAGAGGTTAGTAGGCAAAATACATAAGTTACCTCTAAAACTCAATAGCAAAGAAAAAAATAATTCAGTTTCAAAATGGGCAACATACCAAATAGACATTTCTCTGCAGATGACATACAAATGGTCAACAGTTATGTGAAAATGAGCTCGGTATCACTGATCATGGTCAGGAAGCAACAGTTAGAACTGGACATGGAACAACAGACTGGTTCCAAATAGGGAAAGGAGTTCGTCAAGGCTGTATATTGTCACCCTGTTTATTTAATTTATATGCAGAGTACATCATGAGAAACGCTGGAGTGGAAGAAACACAAGCTGGAATCAAGATTTCTGGGAGAAATATCAATAACCTCAGATATGCAGATGACACCACCCTTATGGCAGAAAGTGAAGAGGAACTCAAAAACCTCTCGATGAAAGTGAAAGTGGAGAGTGAAAAAGTTGGCTTAAAGCTCAACATTCAGAAAACGAACATCATGGCATCCGGTCCTACCACTTCATGGGAAATAGATGGGGAAACAGTGGAAACAGTGTCAACAGTGTCAGACTTTATTTTTCTGGGCTCCAAAATCACTACAGATGGCGACTGCAGCCATGAAATTAAAAGACGCTTACTCCTTGGAAGGAAAGTTATGACCAACCTAGATAGCATATTCAAAAGCAGACACATTACTTTGCCAACAAAGGTTCGTCAAGTCAAGGCTATGGTCTTTCCTGTGGTCATGTATGGATGTGAGAGTTGGACTGTGAAGAACGCTGAGCGCCAAAGAATTGATGCTTTTGAAGTGTGGTGTTGGAGAAGACTCTTGAGAGTCCCTTGGACTGCAAGGAGATCCAACCAGTCCACTCTGAAGGAGATCAGCCCTGGGATTTCTTTGGAAGGAATGATGCTAAAGCTGAAACTCCAGTACTTTGGCCCCCTCATGCGAAGAGTTGACTCATTGGAGAATACTCTGATGCTGGGAGGGATTGGGGGCAGGAGGAGAAGGGGACGACAGAAGATGAGATGGCTGGATGGCATCACCGACTCGATGGACATGAGTCTGAGTGAACTCCGGGAGTTGGTGAGGGACAGGGAGGCCTGGCGTGCTGCGATACATGGGGTCGCAAAGAGTCGGACACAACTGAGTGACTGATCTGATCTGATCACTGATCATTAGAAAATAAAAACCAAAACCACAGTGAGAAGTCAATTTGCACCTAGGATTTTTATTATTATCAAAGAAGCCAAAAGATAAGAAGTGTTGGCAAGAATATAATTTATGGAAAAATTTCCTGACATTATAATAAACTGTATGAAAGTTCTTCAAAAAATTAAAAATAGAACTACCATGTGATTCAGCAATTTCATTTCTGAGCAGTTATCCAAAGGAAATTAAATCAGAATCTCTGGATCCCAACACTCCCACATCCATTATAAAATATCTAGAGCCTCAAATATGTTAAAATTCAGGATTGGGGCAAGAATACCTTACAGGTGGTGTTTTGTCATTTCTAGGACATTCCCATTAGGAAACATATACAATATTATGTGTTGTCAGTCTCATAACTGGTGATGCTACAACAAATAAATAAGCCAGATGGTTTTGACTTGATTCCTTTATCACAAATCACCCATTAACCATTCACCTGGTTGTAGGAATATTAAATAAATGTATGAACTCCAATAGGAATGTTAAATTTGTAACTATAAGAAAGGCTATCACTTCTTTTTCAAGTATTAGGTGAAATCATTCTGCAAAGAAAAAATTCTCCACTTTTCCTCATGGACTGTTTGGTTATTCTATCTGACACAATGTATGCACAACTAGTGTTTACCTTGGCCTTACTTAATAATCTCTACCCAAAACTCGACTATGGATGCTACTTCTCTTATTTTGAAATTAGTTATTTTTATATTTTTAAAAATATATATTATGAAGGACAAAAATAAATTATTATCTCCAATTAATTATTCAATAGGAAGAAATTCATTACAGAACGTTCTGTGACAAAAAAATGGATTATTCCACATTACTATAAAAATGCATGACAATGTTCTTTTAACTCTCATGTTTGTACATCAAACTTCACTTGAAATGATTCATAAGTTAAAAACAATATGTGAAGGGAGATGTAAATATTAAAGACTAGCAAATTCATATATAGAAATGAAAATAGCAATTGAATTCATCATCCTAGTTGATATTTGGGAATCTAAAATTAAAGTTTTTAAACTATGGAACAAATTTTATTTCCTGCATCAGGCACATCATAGCTTTCCTGCACTTGGCAACACTAGGAAGCATTTCAACACTACATGTATGGACCATTATAAATAGCAAAGTCACCAACAAAGAGCACAAAATGCGAACCATAATAAAATGCGAACTATAACAAAATGAGGTGGATGAAACTGGAGCCTATTATACAGAGTGAGGTAAGCCAGAAAGAAAAACACCAATACAGTATACTAACACATATATATGGAATTTAGAAAGATGGTAACAATAACCCTGTATACGAGAAAGCAAAAGAGACACTGATGTATAGAATAGTCTTTTGGGCTCTGGGAGAGGGAGAGGGAGAGGGTGGGATGATTTGGGAGAATGGCATTGAAACATGTATAATATCATATATGAAACGAATTGCCAGTCCATGTTCGATGCACGATACTGGATGCTTGGGTCTAGTGCACTGGGACGACCCAGAGGCGATGGTATGGGGAGGGAGGTGGGAGGAGGGTTCAGGATGGGGAACACATGTATACCTGTGGTGGATTCATTTTGATATATGGCAAAACCAATATTGTAAAGTTAAAAAATAAAATTAAATTGAAAAAAAAAATGTGAACTATAACAGGCTGCAAAAAAGACCCTTATCTACAGTAAGAGAGCTGAGAGAAAGCAGAGCATCACCTGGTTTGACTCCAGCAGGGAACATGTGTCCAGGGACTCAAATTCATGACCACTCTGCATTTGCCCTCAAATGGTCACCAAAGCACTGTTTGGTTTTGAGGTTGAAAATATATTTTAATGAGTAGATGAATTCACAAATAAACATTCTGTGAATAATGAGGATCAACTCTTTTTGCTTCATTCTGCAACCAATATAACATATGCCTACAATATATACTTAAAACAACTTCTGAATAATAATACAAATATCATTAACAATATTAAGGTTATTAAAATCATGATAGAATTTATTTGAGGTTCTTTTTGTGACCAGGATATAAAACAGTGAGTACATACACAAAAAAGTCTTTTTTAAAGTCACTTGAAGTTCATCTTTTCTCTGGGTTATTATACCACTGATTTGACATATATTGAGATTCCTCTGCTTGTTTGCAGTTATGCAGGATTGATTTTTATTCGTCCTTTGAGATAGCATTTTACCATTTTCATTTAAAATAGTTATATGGCTTCAAGGTACAATTCATTTTTTTATTTTATTATACTATAAGGTACATTTCATTTTCCACCCAATACCACACTCTTTTCTCCTTTAAAAAACTTTAATTCAGGCTTTTATTACCATTTTTTTCATTTCCAAATGTAAATATAAAATACATACGCACACATATATCAAATATGGTGGTGATGGTGCTCAGTAACGTCTGGCGCTTTGTGATCCCATGGACTATAGCCCATCAGGCTCCTCTGTCCATGGAATTTTCCAGGCAAGAATACTGGAGTAGGTTGCCATTTCCTGACTCAGGGATTGAACCTACATCTCTAGCATTTCCTGGATTGGCAGGCAGATTCTTTACCACTGCATCACCTGGGAAACCCATATATCACATATATTCCATTTATATAAACATACACATACATGTATGTATATATTTGTGTGTATATAAATTTTTATTGTGTGTATATAAATTTCCCTTGCTCTATTGTCTGACACAAACATGTCACACTTAAAATATACCTGACAAACCATTATATATTATATCATATCACTGTATAAAAACATACAATCTTCATTATGTTTTTTTTACAGCTGCATGGAGTTTGCCTTGATTATGTATCAAAATGTGTTCATCAGTTAATTTTGAAAACCACAATGTTATGTACCTTACTTATTTCAGACCAAGCAGACCAGAGGTAGCTAACATTTCCATATGGTACTACACAACAAAATAAAACTTTCACAGCACACTTGAGTTAACTAGAGAGGGTTTTGAAGGTATTTATAGAAGTCTCAAAAAAATAATTATATTGTCTTTATACAAACTAATTGTGTAATCAAAAAATAAAAGTTAATGGCAATGTATGTTAAAATCATTTACAATATTCAAATGAAAAAATTTTAAATTTTAATGAGGTACTTAACTGTAATTAACATCAACTTTAACAGCTAAAATGATCATCTATAATTTTTATCATAATATTAAGTGATGCTGTCTAGAATTTCTGACAGCATCAATAAGATGCTTTATCACACAGGTTAAGAGCAAACTGCAAGAGAGATCTGACTGCTTTTTTTCCTTTCTAACCACTTAACAAATTCTGTTCTTGCAATTTAATACAATTTGAAGAGCTCAATCAATTTTTATTATATGTGTGTAATTATTCTTTTAGTGGCTCTTTTGTTTCTTGGATAAATGTTGAAAAATTTTGTAATGATGTTGGCAGATTTTAAATTGTATAGGACTTTTTCATATTATACATGTCAAAATAATTATCAAGATTTTTCTCAAATATAGGCACAGTGTCTTCTCTAGCCTTTTGAATATATACGTATGTGTGTGTGTGTATATAACACACATAGTCATAAATGTTTATATATATATGAAGTGAAGTGAAGTGGCTCAGTCGTGTCCGACTCTTTGTGACTCCATGAACTGTAGCCTACCAAGCTTCTCCATCCATGGAATTTTCCAGGCAAGGGTTCTGGAGTGGACTGCCATTTCCTTCTCCAGGGGATCTTCCCAACCCAGAGATCGAACCTGGGTCTCCTGCATTGCAGGCAGATGCTTTACCGTCTGAGCCACCAGGGAAGCCCCTATATATATATATAAGTACCTACTATATATATGTATGTGTGTGTGTGTGTGTGTGTGTGGGTGGCACTATCAAGTTTATATACAGTCTGTATCCTATGATATTTACAGTTTATTTATTAGGAACTGATCTTAATGATAACAAATGTTATAGAACATAACCAAAAAAGCAGTCGATTAAACTGCAATGCATATCAATGGGTGGGAATTGAAAAGAATTTTAAAATAAATTATACACCTGGAGAAAACTATAACATTAATATAAGAAGAAAAAAAAAAACATTAATATAAGAAGAAGTCAAGCTAGAATTGTGTCCAACACAAAATTTTATGAAGGAAAAATTATTTCACAGACTGTAAATGACTTTCCAAAAATGTACATCTGGATAACAGCAAGTTGAAGATTGGAATCCAGGACAATGTTCCCTCTATTCTCACATACTAATGCTACCTAATGGATGCTTATGTGCCTGTATATCCAGTCCTCCTCTGCTGCACACATACAGAAAACTTTCTAGGAACTGTGTCTTCTTTTAACATCCTTATAAGGCAAGCTCTTTGGCTCATTTTGCACAATTTAGAATGCACATTCTCTCAAATTTGATTAGTCTAGGATTTAAAGGCAGTGTTCGCTCTGACAATCTGGAATTGGAACTATGAGATCCAAAGGCTTAATCTGATTTGCTGCTGCCAAGAAAAAGTAAACACGCTGGTATTGTAACCTAGATGGGAGTGGAGGGGAAGCTCTTTTGTAATCAATGTTAAAAGTGAAGCAGATACATAAAAAAGAAACAGAGAAAAGACAAGAATAGTATCCTGGTTGCGTACCATTCCTTAATTGATTTCTTTGCCCACACTTATGGATTAACTTTTTGCATTCTCAATGTAGCTCTAGGGTGGTCTTTGTGGTTTATAAAAAGAGTCATCACAACTTTACTGTAAGCCATAATATCTTCTTTAAGAAGAAATCTGAAGGTATATTTTTTGTTAATTTTTAATTGACATATACCTAGCTTACAATACTATATTAATTCCAGGTGTACAATATACTGATTTGATATTCTTATAGGTTATATATACTCCATTTAAAGTTACTACAAAGTGATGACTATATTTTCCTGTGCTGTACCATATATTGTTGTTGCTTACAAATTTTATATATAGTAGCCTGTGTCTCTTAATGAACCAATATTAAATGTAAAAGTACATAATTTGACAGAAAATTCAGAAGTGTTAGATACTAGAAGACAATTAAAAAAGAAAAGAATAATAAAATGGGAACCAATATGATAAACTCAAAAAAGGGTAAGTAAACCAGTTTTTCAAAACAGGAATTCAAGTAAAAAGTATTGAAGAATAACTCAAGCCCATCAAAAATGAAAATCCTGAGTAATGACAAAAGAATGGCCCATCTCCACATAACCACATCTGAAACATATACTACATAACCAAATCTGAAATATATACTACAGTATATTTTTAAAATATATATAGTACAGTATATATATTTTTTAAATATTTTTCTGTACAGATTAATATATAGGCGATGATATAGGAAGTATTAATTAATACATGTTGGGCTAAAATTGACAATTAGTTTCAATAAAAAACATACAAAAATAACATCAAGTTCAGTGGTAGATGGACCTCAAAACTGAATCAGTCAGAGGTCCTGCAGTCTATAATGTTGACTTAATTATTATGGGATAGAAAGACTGTAGTAGTTGCTGAAACAGACACAATTGCTAGAATTTAAGCACAATGGCCCTTAGAGGGAGGAGAGTGTGTCATTTCCTGTGTGTCTCCCTTGGGAGTAAGGAATTGCTCCAGGAACGCCCCAGCTTTTCTCCAGATGCATTATTTGGACTTAAGCCACATCGTTGTCCCTTAATCAGCAGGTAGGAAAGGCAGTGGAATCATCAGGATTGGCCGATGATCTAACATACAGTAGACGCAGGGGTAGTATTGCAAAGTCACACGCATGCATGCACACAGACACACATACACACACATCTACACGCTTGAATCAAAGTGTTGAACATTGACTCTTAATTTATTATGCCAGATGTTTCCCTTGTCAATATTTTCAAAATCTTATTGCTAATGGCTATTTAACATTTCAATAGGTATATATAAGGCAATTAACCACTGTTCAACCTGGCTACAGTTTATAATATTTTACAATTATAAATAAGGAATAGAAATGTGCTTTTTCTTCCTATGTTAATAGTTTATCATGATCTTACAAATGGCAATATGAATAGTTTTAAAATTTTACCAAATTTTACTCTAAAAAGACTCTTCCTTTTTATATTCCTATAGGTAATAAATGAGAAATCATAACTATAGTATTCCCAGAGGTAAGCAAAAAATAGCTTTTAAATGCTTCTATTAATTTTATATATAATACTATTTTTATACTCTGTTATTAAGGTTGGACTTTTTGTTTCTAGTCCTATACATTTATGTTAAATACTAACTGTGCATTTCTTTCACCAATTTTTATAAAGTAAGCATTATAAAATTTTTTATATTTTTAAATTTTCTTAGTATTTTTAAAGATATTTGTTTTATATCACAATTACTAAAATTTTTTTTTCAAAGAGACTATATTTCCAATACCACTTGTTGAATTTTAGAAGCATACTGGAAGTAACACATCCTTTATCCAATCAATGTTTTAATACTCTAGGATGTATTCTAGAGTCTACAATACAATAGACTCTATGTCTTCTAGGGTCGGCTAGGTGTTCTAGAATGAATCAGAATAAATTACAATATTGTTTACCCTGATTAACTTCTCTGACAATTCAGTTGTAATATCATAGTTTTTCATGATGAAAATCTAATATATTGGGGTATCCTGTAGAATAAATATCTCTATCAACTAAGTAGAATTACAATAAGTCATGGTTGGACATGAATTTTCATGTGATTTAATTTCCCAATGAGCACAAATATCATGAAGTGGTTGTAAAACTATACTTATTGATCTTTAAGGAGTAATTCTTAAATAGAAAAAAAGAATTGTTAAAGATCTTTAGCTAAAATATTTCCTTTATGGACCTTTGCTGGGCTCTTTATATGCATTAAACAATTCTCAAAACAATCTGATGCCATACTGTTCTTATTATTCTCATTTTACAAAAGAAAAAGTTGTTTAAGAGGCTTGGAAAATTATAAAAGCTTATTGTCAAGAGGGTCCAAAATTCATGCTGAGGAAGCTTGGAACATATGCTTGTTCATAGTCATCCAGTTATACTGCCTGTAATAATCCTCCAGGGTTAGAGATATCTGTGATTGGGGAGTGAGAATGTTACAGGGACCACAGCTGTTCAAGACCTCGGGATCCCAGTAGAATTGGGGGGGCAGTGAGATAATCTCTTCCTCGGGTCACCTTGTTCTTGTTCAGAATTGGGAGTTACATGTCAGTCTCACCCTTGGCTGACTCCACTTTCTAATCCTGCTTATGGGGCACTGAGAGAATGAAATAAAGAAGTATGGCAGGGGTGAAGGGCTAATGCAGATTTATTCCTGGAATAGATTATTGCAGTTTCTTTAATTGGCTAAACAGCTAACCTACAGGGAGGAATATTTATTGCTCAGCAATAAGATGATAAAAACTAGCAAGAAAATCTTCAAGTTTCTTTACTTGCTCCCTCCACACCAATGTCAGGCATCACTGTCCTCAAATATATTTTGTTATTAAAAGGCAGTAGAAACACAAATTATGCCTAACCACCCACTGTCTTGTACCTTCTTGTGATGTGGTCTGAATTGTATCACATAGATCTATTACCTGCTCAAAATTTGTCAAGACCAATAAATACTCGGGGCTTCCCTGGTGGCTCAGATGGTAAAGAATCTGCCTGCAATGCGGGAGACCTGGGTTACATCCCTGGGTCAGAAAGGTGCGCTGGAGAAGGGAATGGCAACCAACTTCAGTATTCTTGCCTGGGAAATCCCATGGACAGAGAAGCCTGGTGGGCTACAGTCCATGGGGTCCCTAAGAGTAGGGGATGACTGAGTGATTAAACGCTTTCTCAATAAATACTCAGCAAGTTGTAACCATGAAACTTAGTCATTATCTGAATATTCTTTTTGGTTCAAAATTCATAACTTCTCTCCCAGCCCACTATACCTAACTTTACTTTTGCTGGCATGTTCCCTCTTCTATTATATTCAACTCCTATGGTGTGCCTCCCATTGAATGTCTAGTGTTTTCCCCTAAACACCCAGACTTGTTTATTTAGTATAATATCTTCACCAAGAGAACTAGGCTAAGGTCTCTGATCCCTTGTAAACTATCTTTTTCACTTTATATGCTTAGCGCATTGCATCATTTTCAAAGAATATAAATCCAATTATAATTTCCAGTTACAAGTTGCAGAAAATCCAAATCAAATACCCTTAAACTACAACTATGATTTATAGGAATTGAATAATTCTGAAGAATAAATCACTGGTGTTATTTATAGGCACAGTTAGATAAATTGGGCATGACATCACCTGATCTCAGGTTCCATTTTTTTATCTTCCTCCTCAGAGTGGCTTCCTTTGTTTTTCTTTCAGTCTCTAAGTCGTGTTCAATTCTTTGTGACCCCATGGACTGTAGCACACCAGGCTTCCTTGTCCTTCACTATCTCCCAAAGTTTGCTCACACTCATGTCCACTGAGTTGGTGATGCCATCCAACCATCTCATCCTCTGTCGCTCCCTTCTCCTCCTGTCCTCAACCTTTCCTAGCATCAGGACTTATTCCGGTGAATAGGCTCTTTGCATCAATTGGTCAAAGTATCAAAGCATCAGCATCAGTCCTTCTAATGAATATTCAGGGCTGATTTCATTTAGAATTGATGGGTTATATCCAAGTTAAATATCTTGGTAAGGCAAACTTTTGAGATTCATCACTCCTAACATAGCAATCCAGAGGAAGAAATATTCAGTGTCACACATTTCATCTTAATCTAAGATTTTGCTGTCAACCTTCCAAGTAATCTATGAATTCTCCACAAAAGTAGTTGAAAACAAACAAGCAAGAAACAAAGCCCGAAAAACAATGGGAAGGGAAAAGAAGATATTTAAGCTCTATACACAGAGGACATGCTACTCATATACTAAGATGTTCCCAGGCTTGAAGGGAGATGACTTTGGCATGACCATTTCAAATATATTTAATGACAAGTAAGTAACATACTTGTCATTAAAAATCTAAACACTGACAGATAAAAGATTATAGAAGCTTATAAAAATTACGTTATCTAAGCTTTTACTTAAAATTTTTAAAAAATAATCATAAAACACTATAACATGTCACTTTAAATGTGTTTCACAATGTTGTACTTACAATGCATTAAAATATGTTAACTATCTACATGATTCTGAGTCTGTCATAGTAACAGATATTTGACAGATTTTGATTTTAGCTTCTCCAACTTATATTTGCTCTCTCAAGAGTTTCATCATTGAATTAACTGAATCACTGACATGATAGCAAATATTAAATGTATTTGAAATAAATTTATAAATACAAAGGACAGTAAGAAACTACTACAATAAACTATATGCCAATAAAATATACAACCTAGAAGAAATGAATGAGTTCTTAGAAAGATATACTCTCCTAAGACTGAACCATAAAATATGTGCCAGTTACAAGTACTGAAATTGAACCTAATTAAAAAAATTCCCAGCCACAAGTCCAGGACCAGATGGCTTCACAGGCAAATTCTACCAAACAATTAGAGAAGAGTTAACAAATCTGAAACTTTCAAAAAATGCAGAAGGAACACTTCTGAACTCATTCTATGATGTCAACATGACCTTGATACCAAAACCAGATAAAGATACTTCAAGAAAATTACAGACCAATATCACTGATAACATACACACAAAAATCCTCTACAACATACTAGCAAACTGAATCCAACAATACATTAAAAGAATCATATCCCATAGCCAAGTGGAATTTATCCCAAGGATGTAACAATTTTTTAATATCTAAAAATCTATCAGTGTGATGTACCATATTGACATATTGAAGAATAAAATCCACATGATCAAAAGATGCTCAACATCTCTGATTATCAGAGAAATGCAAAACAAAACTACAGTGAACTATCACCTCACACCTGTCACAATGACCATCATCAAAATGTCTACAAACAATAAATGCTGGAAGAGGGGGTGGAGAAAAAGGAACCCTCCTACACCGGTGGAAACATACATTGGTACATTCACTAGGGAGAACAATATGGAGGTTCCATAAAGAACTGAAAATAGAGGTGCCACATGATCAAGAAATTTCACTCCTTAGCATATATCTAGAGAAAACTCTGATTCAAAAATATACATGCACCCCAATGTTCACTGTATCACTATTTACAATCGCGAAGACATGGAAGTGAATGGACTCATTTGTTCATTATATAATCTAACAAATGTTAATGATACATTAAAATCTACTATTTTTTTATTTTTATCTGGTTGCTCTATTGAAATATTTACAATGTGCAGCAGTGTTTATTTAGAATTATAATGAACTGATATTAAGAATTCTGAGAAACAATTGTGAATTAAACAGGATAAAATGTATTTCTTCCTCATACAAAAATGTCTACAGGTTGGAGTTTAGGTTTGATACAGTAGATCAATGGTTTTATCAAGAACAATGCTTCTAACTTTCTCTTCTGACTCAAAGTTCTATTCTCATGGCCCAAAATAAGTTGATGAAGCTCTATCTACACATCTGTACTCCAGGTATCAGGTATCAGTGTAAGGGTAAATGTGACCTTCCCAGCTGTCTGTACCTACACGCACCTCTTATGGAATCATCCACAAACTTTCCAATAGGTTTAGCTTTTATTCCATGTGTTAGGTAATAGTCACACTACCCAACCAACTCTCAATGATTTCCAAAACATGTCTTTTACCTGTATATATTGGATTCCAATAGAAAGGTTATTAGTAAGAAAAAAGGGAAGAGTGGTAGGGCAGAAAATAAGTTGCCTCTTCCAAAAAATGTTGCTGTTATTTTTCTATCACTTCTTAGTATTTAATCTGAACACATATTGACTTCTTTGCTCTTCTTTTCTAATATTTTTACATAACTTTGTAATTCTAACAGATTACAAAGATGGCAATAAGGATTATTAAAAATAATGATGGTGTTTTTTAGTAGATGATTCTGCCAGATTGTGATAAGCACTACTGACATGTTTAACTTGCCTGGGACTTTTAATGAGATCAACCAGACAACCTAACAGTTTTCACTTTATATTTGATGACATGTAATTTGCCACTTAAATATTTTAAACTAATAGTTTTTAAATGTAACCGTCCATTTTACAACTAAAATTTTCTCTATACCTTTCATTTAACTTTGTATAAAACTAACTTTTAATGATAAACATTTAATTTGAACTTTTATAGTCAATATTATATCATCCTTTTGTTTTTACTTATTATCTAGTATAAATCTTTTGTAAGTTGAAAAGTCTGTGCATTCAGCAAGTATTTACTGAGGGCTTACTATTTGCCTGGCACTGTATCTGATGATCCAATTAAAAATAACTTTTAATTAACTCTGAGTTGAAAATGTTTATGCATATTTTTATAACGTGCATGATTTTAACATCTTGTTTTGTGCATTTAGCTTGATTTGAACTCTTTATTCTATGACATGTGTTCTTTACTTTCTGCTGATTTGGAATGCATGCCACTCAATTTGTAATTACACTGACAATTATTATTAAACTAATAAAAACACTGAGGGTTTCTCTGATGCTCAGTGGTAGAAGAATCCACCTGCAGTGTAGAAGACAAGGGTTCAATTCCTGGGTCAGGAAGATTCCCTGGGGAAGGAAATGGCAACCTGCTCCAGTATTCTTTCGTAGGAAATCCCATGGACAAAGGGACCTGTTGGGCTGCAGTCCATGGGGTTGCAAGAGTCAGACACAACCGAGTGACTACTGACCACACAGCACAATAAAAACATTAAATCTGTATTTTATAAATGGCAAAGTCAAGAATGAAAGAATATGATTTTCTTTTCACTCAAACTATTCCTTCTACATTTTAAAATGTGAAAACTGAAGAATTTGGTAATGATGAGAGGTTATGATGCTATTTGAGGGCATGATGATTACATATAAAAGAAGCTTCTATCCCTTCAAAAATGATCTTCTCATAAAAAGGGAGATATACGGCACAAACTGGGGGTTTCCCAGGTGGCGTTACTGGTAAAGAACCCACCTGCCAATGCAGGAGATATAAGACACCATGAATTCTATCCCTGAGTCAGGAAGGTCCCTTGGATGAGGGCATGGCAACTCTTTCCAGTATTCCTGCCTGGAGGATCCCATAAGAGAGGAGCCTGGAAGGCTAAAGTCCATAGACGCCAAGAGTCAAATACAACAGAAGTGGCTTAGCATGCACAACACAAGGCATATACTGAAAATTGAGTCAGAAGTAGGTAAAGAAGGTGGATGGAGATTGAGTCCTCCCAACAGAAGACACAGCACCAGTGCTCCACAATTACTCTACTCAGAATCCCCAGAAACCCTACAACGTATCACCTTCCTATTTTCCAAACTCGTTAGTGAACAATTTTCACTTTGGCTGTCCAGGATCCAAGTCCCAACTTGAAGTGAACCCCTAGATAAATGGGAAACAAAGTGCCACTTCCTTGTAAGGAAAGCACGATGGTCAGAAATTACCTCTCCCTGTTCATGTCCTTGACCTCAGACATCAGTCAGCCAGGGCAACACAGTGCAACACGAGGCCTTGTCATTTTCTGGCTGTGTGACGACTGCAGGAATTCTCTTCTTCTGCCTCAGCTTCCTCCAATGGAAAAGGTGGATAAGATAACTACAGTGACACTCGCCAGCTCCTTAGGTTATAGTGTTGTGCAGTTGCTAAGTTGTGTCCGACTCTTTGCGACCCAATGGACGGCAGCGTGCCAGTCTTCCCTGCCCTTCACAATTTCCTGGAGTTTCCTCAAACTCATGTCCATTGAGTCAGTGATGCCAGGTTATGATGAGTTTTGAGTTAAAATATATAGAGAGCTTAGAACAGCCAGCAGCACATGATGAATATTCAGTTCAATCTCTCAGTCGTGTCCAACTCTTTGTGACCCCATGAATCACAGCACGCCAGGCCTCCCTGTCCCTCACCAACTCCCGGAGTTCACTCAGACTCACGTCCATCGAGTCGGTGATGCTATCCAGCCATCTCATCCTCTGTCGTCCCCTTCTCCTCCTGCCCCCAATCCCTCCCAGCATCAGAGTCTTTTCCAATGAGTCAACTCTTCACACGAAGTGGCCAAAGTATTGGAGTTTCAGCTTCAGCATCAGTCCTTCCAATGAACACCCAGGACTGGTCTCCTTTAGGATGGATTGGTTGGATCTCCTTGCAGTCCAAGTGACTCTCAAGAGTCTTCTCCAGCACCATAGTTCAAAACATCAATTCTTTGGTGCTCAGTTTTCTTCACAGTCCAACTCTTACATCCATACATGACCACTGGAAAAACCATAGCCTTGACTAGATGATGAATATTAGATTTGGTAATTAAAAATATTCCTGCTACAGGACTTTGAATCCTGTGGAGTGATTCAGTGTTGTGAGATCCTTGGGATGACTCAGAATGGCATCTTCAGAGTCAAGACAACGTGTAAATACTGAATGAAGGGCCTGTGGGAGGGTGGTGTCTCTGTCCGTCCTCCTGTGGTTCCCATCTGAGACAGGTTTCCTCCAGCTTTCCCTGCCATTCTCGGAACTACTAGGTATCTTCTGAAACTGATTCCTTTGCTGCCTAAGTTACAATATTTCTGTTTGGGCAAACAAGTACCCTGATTTACCATAAGCACCCTGTTTTGTGCTTCACAATACTTTCTGCACACAATCTCAACTATAATCTCATGTTTAAATTTTATTAGCTAGATTGTAAACTCCGTGAAATGAGAAGCTGCTGTTAGCTAGACTCCCTGTGGTTTTCCCAATATTTAACAGAATGCCTGAGAGATATTCCTTAGAAATGCATATTGGAATACATGGGAGGGGGAGGAGGGGAGAAAGAGTAAATACAGACTTTAATCGACAAAATACTAAAGGGAAAATAATCTAGTGCTAGTTACCCCCAATATGAAATATTCAGTTAAAATGATTACCACCTACTATCATGGTAAGTGAGTGGACTTGGTGGGAGGCTTGTGCAAGATTTTCTGTTTTTGAAAGATTGTACAAGCATTTCAAAATGCTCACCAGCAAACGAAAAAGCCTGGAGGTACAAATGCAAATTAAATGTCATTTAACCTTGCAGAAAGAATCTCAATATCTTATGTGAATTATGAGAGCTTCTTACAACATCACTATTCTAAGAAGATAGCCCACATCCTTTCTGTGGATACATGAGGGGATACTAGCTGCACCCAGAATGGACAGTTGTATGTGGTGAACTGGGAGATGAATGATTCGCACAAACACATAAAAAGTAAACATAATAATGCTACAAGACCCATGGGATTTCTGTTGATTTCAGTTTAACTTTTTCAGAATTCAGAAACCCAATCTGAATACAATACCAGAAAGACAATCTGACTGATAAGTTTGATCCCTGGAGATTCAGTTCTGCTTTCCTTAGAGATCTGTTTTGAAAAGGCCAATGCGCCTGAATTATTGGCATCAACTCTGGTGGTAAAGAGAATGACTTTCTTTTTTTTTTTTCTCCAGATCCTTTACCTTTTAAAGGAACCACAAGATAAAGAAATTAATGGGTTTTTCCCAAAAGGCCAGGGTTTTAATACAGCTCCAAAATAATATATGCATTACAACTTCATTTTCAATCCATGGGTAAAGTTGAATTCCCCATTCTTTTTTCTTATCCTTGTGGCCCAAGATGGGGAAAGGGGTTTATTTAGGAACTAATTACTGATTCCTCCTTTTTATCCCACTTGCCTCTTTCTTTCTTTCTTCAAAGATGCCCTACTATTGATAAACCTTCAGTTTTCAGTCTCCACCTCTTTATCCTTTTATATCTACAGATCTACTCTGATTTATTTCTTTTGCCACTCTGCATTATTTATTAGGCAGTATTTTTTTCATATTACCTTCACAAATATTTTGAATAAATGATCTTAGTCAAATACTTTTCTGCCGTACCTATAAAGTTATTACTATGATAATCATAGCCCTGAAACTATTATCTTTGACCCTCTTTGATATCTTTGTTGTTGTTCAATCATTAAATCATATCCAACTCTTTGCAACCTCCATGGACTGCAGCATCCAACCATCTCATCCTCTGTCATCCCTTTCTGCTCCTGCCCTCCATCTTTCCCAGCATCGGGGTCTTTTCCAGTGAGTCGACTCTTCACATCAGGTGGCAAAAATATTGGAGTTTCAGCTTCAGCACAGATCTTCCAATGAATATTCAGGACTGATTTCCTTTAAGATGGACTGGTTGGATCTCCTTGCAGTTCAAGGACTCTCAAGAGTCTTCTCCAGTACCACAATGGCTTACTAAATGCTAAATCCAAAGATCATCAGTCATGATTTCTCAGTAGCATTTACATTTTCATCCTAACCTTTCAAAAATATTCCCTCCAGTAGCAAACTCTAAACTATTTTGAACTGGCTCTCACTGACAGTTTTTCCTGTCTCATTATTACTTTTCTCCTTCTGCAACATAAAATGTGATTCTCAATGAGTTAATTTTAAGAATCACATGAGAAACTTTTTCTGACTATATGTATTTTTAACTTAGATATCCTGAGATAACTGGCTTAACTTTCAGGGCTTCTGCATAAACAGGTTAAAATAATAATCACTGCTAGATTCAGTTGGTATTACTGATAGAGTGTACCATTCTCCTTCCATATACTAGGCAACTGAAAAAAAAAAGCCTAAGAATTATTGGAGAGTTAAATAAACATGAGACAAGCATACTGAAAACCTCAATTCACCAACGCATAAAGTCCTTTCACTTTTCTTCATTTATTTCATCCAACTGTACTAAGTGAAATCTTCTTTTCCCCCAGTGGCAGATATTTTACCATGTATTGGGAAGATTATATAACTCTCTTGTACATTTCCGTTATTAAATGTTCATCCACCTTAAAACCATAATGTTCTATCTAATTTAAAATATCTTCTCTCTCCACTGCTAATCATGCTAGTGGGACAAATATCCTGAAATACGAATAAAGTAATTTCCTCCTTTTTTAAAAAAAAATCTGTTCTCTCACCTCTGGTATGTTGAAATGCTAAGAGTAAGAATGTGTGAATATGTGACACATTTTTAATTAGCATTTGTATTTAGGTCTAAGTTGATGATCACTTTTTTCTGAATCACAATGTTGGTTGCTGGTTGCTCAGTCACTCAGTCATGTCCGAATCTTTGCCACCCTATGGACTGTAGCCCTCCAGGCTCCTCTGTCCATGACATTTTCTAAGCAACAATACAGGAGTGGTTTGCCGTTTCCTACTCCAGGGGATCTTCCCAACCCAGGAACCAAACCTGTGTCTGCTTTGTCTTCTGCATTGCAGGCAGATTTTTTACCCGGTGAACCATCAGGGAAGCTCTGATTCACAATAATAACCTCTTTGTAGCAGGTGTCCAAATGCTGGTGTTCTCACAAGGCACAGGTGTGAGCTCTCCCAGGCTCCCTGAGGGGGCAATTCTCTACTGCAGAATCCCTTAAATTATAAAAACTAGCTTTGGTTCAAACTTTTTCAGTCACTTACATCTCATGTTCCATATGGGGTGCCCCAATCCAAAGTCATATATTAATCCATATTAAATATAAGTAATAAGTGGTGGGCTGCCATCTATGGGGTCACACAGAGTCAGACACGACTGAAGTGACTTAGTAGCAGCAACAGCAGCAGCAGCAGCAGTAAGCCAAAAAGGTTGACAACATGGAATGATTTTTTAAACACTACTGAATAAACCAAAAGCATAGAGAAAGAGAAAAAACAAAAACAAACAAACAAACAAAAATAAGTAGCAAAATGGTAAACTTTAACATCTTAATCAGGTTAAATACAGATGTTCTACAACACCCCAATAGAAAGAAAATGCCATCTATGCATAATTATATAAACACAAGAAGACATGAGTAGGTTAAGAAAAAAGAATGGAAAATATAGTATCTAACTACTTAGTAAAAGAACAATAGAGTGACTAAAATACTAGACCAAATAGACTTTAGAACGAGGAATAGTACCAGAGATAAGAGGAACATTATCATTGTGAAAAGTTTGGCAATTTTTTACAAAGACATGTTAACCCTAAATATGTATGTGTCTTACAACAGAATTTCAAAATACATAAAAAGTTGTGATAAAACTAAAAGGATAGATAAACCCAAAATTATAAAGGTGTTCTTTAAACTTCTCTTATTAAGCAATACAATGAGGTTAAAAATTCAGTAAACATATGAAATATTTAATAACACTATTAACCAACTTGAACTAATGGGTAATTATAGATTAAATAGAAAATTCTAGAATGTTCCACCCAAGACGAGCAGAATATATACTCTTTTTCAAAAGCATAAGGAATATTCACCAAAGTAAACTATGTCCTGGACCATAAATAAGTCTAAGCATATTTAAAAGAAGTTAGACTATATAAAGCATACAGTTGACCCTTGAACAAACAATATAGGAACTGGGATGCTGACTGTCCGCACAGTCAAAAATTCCCCTATAATATGTTGGTACTCTGTATACGTGGATTCTCAGTATCTATTGTTATCCTCCATATTTGTGGTTCTGTATTAGCAATTCAACTAACTGTGAATGTAGTAGCACAGTATTTACTATTGAAAAACACTCATGTATGAGCAGGCCTATGCAGTTCAAACACATGTTGTTCAAGGATCCACTGCATTTTATAATAATGATGGGATTAAAACAAAATTAACAAGAAAAAGGTCCCACCAAAAACTTGCAAAAGAAATAATACATTAATAAATGAAGCCACTTGAAATATTACAACATGTTTTAAATTGAATTAATATGAAAACTCAACATATCAAAAGTTGCAAGATGCACCTAAAGCATTTATTAATGCATAATTTATATATCTTTAAAAATAAGTACATAATGTCAGTGAAGAAGTATCTCAAATGAAATATCTAGCTTCTAAAAACATTAAATGAAAGTAAATTAAAATCAAAACAAAAAATAAAGAAGATAAGAAAGATAAGAAAGGAAATCAGTAACTTTAAAAGTATAAAAAGAATAGAGAAAATGAACAGAACCCTTTAGTTTCGTGAAAAGCCAAGAAAATTGATAAACTTCCCAGCAGACTGTTAAAATTAAAAGCAGAGAACATACAGAGAAACAGCAGAAATGAAATGGGGATAGTACTACAGATGCTACTGACCTTACAATGATAATATGGACATACGAAAAACTTTATGCCAATATATTTCCCAACTAATAAATGGGGCAAATTTTTTGAAAGACACAAATTTAGAAAGCTATTCTATGAAACAAATAGATAGCCTAAGTAGTCTTTATATAAAATAAATTTCATTATGCAATATCTCACTACATAGAAAACTCTGAGAGAGTAAACTGGTAAATTCTTGCAGACATTTAATGAATAAATAATTTCAATTTTAGACAAACTCAGAAACTAGAAAAAGAAGGAATACTCTGATTTCATTGTGAGGACAGTATTGACCTGACACCAAAATCAAAGTGTTCACTGGATCTAAATATTAAAATATATTTTTATCATTCTGCCTTGTAATTCTAGTATGAAGGATAAAAAGGAAATCAAATTTTAATAAATGAATACCTATCTCATGATATAAGTAGTTCTTAGGCACCACCAGAGCAGAAGATACAATGATGTGCAAACAGAATCACTGTGATAATAACCACTACATATGATACATCAGCCTCTGACATGCCAAAATTTTGTCATCATTTTAACATTTTCAGGGACCCTAATGTTTTTGTTGTTTAGCACTATCACAATTTTTATATGATCTCCAATATACCAGTTCATGGAGATAACACATGTCCATTACCAGGACAATAAAAACATTGTTTATAAGTAAAAATCTTTCTCAAAATGGCCCTTCTGGGAAAAGAATGACCACCCACTCCCTTTTAGAATCACTTCTAGATGTATTTAGAAAAAGAAAAGGAACATTTTGTCAGTTTTCATACATATTTCTAAGCAGTAAACTTTAAAAATAACTGTGTCAAAATTCAGTTTTATGCATGCATGCTTAACTCAGTTGTGTCTGACTCTGAAGGATCTTCCCAACCCAGGGATCAAACCTACTTCTCCTGCATCCCCTGCACTGGCAGGCAGGTTCTTTACCACTAGCACCACCTGGGAAGCCAAACGCAGTTTAAGAAATTCTTTCAAACATAATTATTTTATCCTTAAATTTGTAGAATTGAAAAGTTTCATCCACTCAAAAGATTAATCATGGAAAATGTTCATTTCTGATCAAAAGCAAAGAATTATTTCCTCAATGTACTTGATTTACATACTTGAGGAAGATGATTTATATAGGCATAAACATCAGACACAACTGAGCTACTCAAAGACACACACACAAACATTTCCTAGATTTATGCTTTTCAATTAAAAGAGAAGGCATTGTGATTTCATATTTAATCAAAATAATTTAAATTGAAAAGAAAAAAAATTATATGCATGTTCAAAACAGCTGTCCTTTTGTTCTCTGTACATTCCTTGCCCAACCAGCGCCTGCTTCAACTGTACCCTACTCAAATGACTGACCTTCCTATGTATTTGCGCTAGACCCCAACTAGTGATGGTTCTTGTCAAAAGGGTAGTGAGTGGTGTGTCCCTCTGCTGTTTCCCTGGTAAATAATGAGCCCACCTGACATCAATTCCCCCGTAACTGGTTACTGGTAATCTTCCATTCTCCTCAAATAAAGCTTGCCACCATATTGTGGACTTAAAAAAAAAAAAAAGCACAATGTGAGAGTTGCGACTTGTTTTCTTTCAGGCAATATGAGGACTGCAGCCCAAGAGGCTGCACCTCGGATAGCTCTGAGAAACTGTTCCAAAGAAGCAGAGGGGGAAGGTAAATATATGTGATTTTGGTGAAGAGGGAGTTCAATGCAATCGAGCACTTATCCTACAAAAGGTTTTCTGCTAGTCACAAGGAGCTAATGTCACCATGAATGGATTTAGTGCTTTTCTAGATATAAGGAGATGCAAGAATTGGGCTCACAAAATCAGTTCCTAAAAATATTTAACTATCTGAAGACCTGTTCCACCAGTTTTCCTGGAACACAAGTGCCTCAGCTTTGTTCTCTACCCTGAACTCCTTTCAGAGCATGACAAAAGTCAACAAATAGAGCAACACAGGATTCAGTCCAGCAGAGGTAGATTGTAAATGCCCTTGGGAGACCCAATGTGTAGTTGACAATGTCCTGCCTCTTGTGTGCTGTACATTGTAGAGTGTCTATCCAGGACCCTGCTTCCAACATGTAAGCCCCTTTCCCCATCTATTAAACCATTGATGTCTCTGTCACTGACTTTGACTGTTTCTTTGACCTTGAAGCTGCAATCACCATCTGCAATCAGCTTCACTGCAGATGGTGATTGCAGCCATGAAATTAAAAGATGCTTACTTCTTGGAAGGAAAGTTATGACCAACCTAGACAGCATATTCAAAAGCAGAGACATTACTTTGTCAACAAAGGTACATTTAGTCAAGGCTATGGTTTTTCCAGTAGTCATGTATGGAAGTGAGAGGTGGGCTATAAAGAAAGCTGAGCACCAAAGATTTGATGCTTTTGAACTGTGGTGTTGGAGAAGACTCTTGAGAGACCCTTGGGCTGCAAGGAGATCCAACCAGTCCATCCTAAAGGAAATCAGTCCTGGGTGTTCATTGGACAGACTGATGCTGAAGCTGAAACTCCAATACTTAGGCCACCTGATGTGAAGAACTAACTCATTTGAAAAGACCCTGATGCTGGGAAAGATTGAGGGCAGGAGGAGAAGGAGAAATCAGAGGATGAGATGGCTGGATGGCATCCCCAACTCAATGGACATGAGTTTGGGTAAACTCCAGGAGTTGGTGATGGACAGAAAAGCCTGGTGTGCTGCAGTCCATGGGGTTGCAAAGAGTTGGACACGACTGAGTGACTGAACTAAACTTGACCTTGAAGCTGGGCAAGTGCAGGTCTTAGACACCTGTGGGGTTCAGCCCAACAGTATATCACAAGCTCCTATCTTCAAAATCTCTCTCCAAGTGTAATAAGCTATTCTCTAAACAATGCAGTGTTCACAAAGGTTTGCTGCTGCTAAGTTGCTTCAGTCGTGTCCGACTCTGTGTGACCCCATAGATGGCAGCCCACCAGGCTCCCCCATCCCTGGGATTCTCCAGGCAAGAACACTAGAGTGGGTTGCCATTTCCTTCACCAATGCATGAAAGTGAAAAGTGAAAGTGAAGTCGCTAAGTCGTGCCCGACTCTTAGCGACCCCATGGACTGCAGCCCACCAGGTTCCTCCATCCATGGGATTTTCCAGGCAAGAGTACTGGAGTGGGGTGCCATTGCCTTCTCCATCACAAAGGTTTAGGAGGTACATTCAGGGAAAGAAAAAACTTAGAAAATATACTATTCTTGTATTCTAATCATTGCTGGTTGAAGAGTTAGAAAATATCACAAAACACAAAATACTCAAACTTTAGAATAGAGTTGTTCTTATGAGGAGAAATTGAAATGTATAATTTCTAATTATGAATTGTAGGGATTGGAAATCTATTATTTAAATATTTCCCTCAGTTCAGTAGCTCACTCATGTCTGACTCTGAAATCCCATGGAGTCTCTTCTTTCACTTTCATCAAGAGGCTCAGCAGTTCAAGTTCTGCCATAAGGGTGGTATCAAAGCATATCTGAGGTTATTGATATTTACCCAGGCTATCTTGATTCTAGCTTGTGCTTCATCCAGCCTGGCATCTCACATGCTGTACTCTGCATATAAGTGAAATAAGCAGAGTCACAATATACAGCCTTGACATACTCCTTTCCCGATTTGGAACCAGTCTGTTGTTCCATGTGCATTTCTAACTGTTGCTTCTTGACCTGCCTACAGATTTCCCTGCTAAGTAGTAAATATTATACACATACACACATACACATACACATATTTTCATAGCATTCTATGAACATAACAGTTTAAAAGACACTCCATTCTTTAAAATATACTTTGGCCATCTCATGTGAAGAGTTGACTCATTGGAAAAGACTCTGATGCTGGGAGGGATTGGGGGCAGGAGGAGAAGGGGACGACATAGGATGAGATGGCTGGATGGCATCACCAATTCGATGGACGTAGTTTGAGTGAACTCCAGGAGTTGGTGATGGCAGGGAGGCCTGGCGTGCTGCAATTCATGGGGTTGCAGAGAGTTGGACATGACTGAGTGACTGAACCAACCAACCATTCTTTAAAATTATATAAGCAAGTATTGTAAGTGCATAAAAAGAAGCTTTTTTGATTGTAATATATGTGCCTGACATTAAGCTTTAGATTGCTGAGAAATCCATTTCAAAGTCATCCTTCTTTAACAAATATATTGCCAACTGAATCGGTTTCCCTAGGTGGCTCAGACGGTAAAGAATCTGCCTGCAATGCAGGAGACCCGGGTTCAATCCCTTGGTTGGGAATGTTGGAGGAGTTTGTAACTTCCTCACTTCTGCTTGCCACAGCAAAAATTTGAAGGAATGGATGGACCAGTGTTAACAGCTCCATGTTACAGCTCAGTTTTATTTAGCAAGCAAAGGGAAATACATCCTTGAGGCATGAGGATGGGCCGACCCAAAAGACTGGAAAAGAAGAGAAACCCCTGGCTCAATTTTGGCTCCTCTTTTTATTTGCTATTTCTCCTCCCCCTGAGCCTGCCCTATGTAAATCTGGCTAGCCAGGAGATCTGTTCTCACTCCAGTCCTCAGACCTTCCTTTGTTCTATTTTTGTGGGCTTTTCCCTTCATTGTCTTTTAGCCACCACCATTCTGGACTCCTTTTTCTTATTCTACTTACCTAACAGGAGGATCCCCTGGAGAAGAGAATGGCAACTCACTCTGCTATTTTTGCCAGGAGAAGCCCATGGAGAGAGGAGCCTGATGGGATACAGTCCATGGGGTTGCAAAGAGTCAGACATCATTGAGCAACTAACAATTTCAAGTCACTGCTGCTGCTGCTAAGTCGCTTCAGTCGTGTCCGACTCTGTGTGATCCCATAGACGGCAGCCCAACAGGCTCCCCCGTCCCTGGGATTCTCCAGGCAAGAATACTGGGGTGGGTTGTCATTTCCTTTTCCAATGCATGAAAGTGAAAATTGAAAGTGAATTCGTTCAGTCGTTTCCAACTCTTAGCAATGCCCTGGACTGCAGCCTACCAGGCTCCTCTGTCCATGGGATTTTCCAGGCAAGAGTACTGGATTTCAAGTCACAACTACTAACAAAACAACTAGATAAGGAACCAGGCCACCTCACACATGAAGTTTCCTTTATAGAAAGCTCTGGGTGAAATAGATAACAAAAAGCTTTTCCCTTCCCTCATCCTAATTCCTACTCTTAAACTCTAAATACAGTAATAGCGAGCCCACAAAATTCTAGGCACCCCATCCTCATCCCCAGGAAAGGCAGAATTCGAGGTCCATATGCACACACACTCTTGAAACTGAGCAGGGTCCTATGGGCTTCTAGGTATGAAAACCTTTCACTTCCTTGCTTTTTGGCGCCAGCCTCCATGACCTTCCTTGAGTTCCAAAGCATATACTCTAGGACAGTTGATATCCTGGAAGGGATGGGATGCAGAGATAAGGGAAGTGCAGCCAGGAAACAACGGTGCAGTCTTGGGGCAGGTCCTGGTTCCCTTTCAAGGGATACACATAACAGTATCTTTGAGCTCTTTAAGGTATCAGCATTCTTCAAACCAGAGAAAGATCACCTGAGGCTACATTAAAAGAACCAGAGGAACTCATCAAGACGATTACTTGAGGGATTTCCCTGGCAGTCCAGTGGTTAAGAATTTGCCTTCCAATGTAGGGTGTGTGGGTTCAATTCTTAGCCAGGGAAAAAAGATTCCTCATGCTGCCAGGCCAAAAAAAGCCAAAACCTAAAACAGAAGCACTGTTGTAGCAAATTCAATAAAGACTTTAAAAATGGTACACATTAAAAAAAAAAACTTAAAAAATTTGATGAAATTAAAGGAGCCATTCAAGAAACTAAGATCAAGGCATCCAGTCTCATCACTTCATGGGAAATAGATGGGGAAAAGGTGGAAACAGTCTCAGATTTTATTTTCTTTGGCTCCAATGTCACTGTGACTGCAGCCATGAAATTAAGAAACACTTGCTCCTTGGATGAATAGCTATAACAAACCTAGATAACATATTAAGAAGCAGAGATATCACTTTGCCAACAAAGATTCATATAGTCAATGCTGTGATTTTTTCCAGTAGTCATGTACAGATGTGGGTATTGGACCATAAAGAAGGCTGAGCACTAAAGGCTGATTCTTTTGAAGTGCTGTGCTTGAGAAGACTCTTGAGAGTCTTTTGGACAACAAGGAGATCCAACCAGTCCATCCTAAAGGAGATGAGTCCTGGGTGTTCATTGGAAGGACTGATGCTGAAGCTGAAGCTCCAATATTTTGGCCACCTGATGCAAAGAGCTGACTTATTAGAGAAGACCTGATGCTGGGAAAGACTGAGAACAGAAGAAGGGAACTACAGATAATGGGATGGTTGGATGGCATCAATGACTCAATGGACATGAGTTTGAGCAATCTCCGGGAGACAGTGAAGGACAGAGAAGTCTGGCATGCTATAGTCCATGGGATCACAGCCTCAGACCCAACTTAGCAACTGAGTAAAAACAACAACAACAGAGTAATGTTCCTGAACACACCCTAATCTTATGAGTATCCCTGCTTTTGAAGAACCATTGTTACAAAACTCCTCATCAAATCCTCCTAAGTTGGGACACAGTTGCAGGGGGGTGGGGTGGGCAAAGCAATAAAGCTTTTTTTTTTTTTTTTTTCTATTTCACTCAAAGCTCTGTCTTCAAGATGTTATTTGGCACTGATAGGCAGAGGTGGCAGAGGTTAAAGTGGTGAGATAGCATCACCAATTCAATGGACATGAGCTTGAGCCAACTCCACAAGGTAGAGGTGGACTGGGGAGCCTGGTGTGCTGCAGTCCATTGGGCTGCAAAGAATTGGAGACAACTTAACAACTGAACAACAATAACACAGGGGCCATGATTTTGGCATCTCTCTCTTTCTCTCCCACCCCTACATGACCTCCCTATGTGACTCTTAGGCCCACCATGTAGCCTCCAGGACCTGGGAGAATAAACCTTGTTTTTTCAATTACCTGCTGGTTGTTACTGAGGTGTATCTTACAATATCTTGCACTAATAAAAAGAACCACAAGCTTGGCTCCTACTGTCTGAATGTCTGTGGGAGCTCTGTACAAGCAGTATGGCCCTGTGAGTGCCTCAGGCACTCCTAGCCAGTAGCATCACTACCCATATTCAGAGACCAACATGCAATGGAATGTATCATTTGTAGTTAAATTTCTAAGCTGCATTCTAGGAAAAATTATCTATTGGAAATGGTAGAGAGTGGATATGACAGCAAAGGCTAATCATAACTATTCCCAGCTTGATGACATATTGCAGCACCAACACCATTCTGTTGTTTGAATGGAAAAACATATTTACTTTCTCAAATTTTTATTAACTATATTTTAAATAGGGCTTCCCCTGTTGCTCAGTGGTAAACAATCTGCCTGCAATGCAGGAGTCACAGGAGACACGGTTTCGATCCCTGGGTCTGGAAGATCCCCTGGAGGAGGGCATGGCAACCCACCCCAGTATTTTTCCCTGGAGCTGGCAGTCTACAGTCCATAGGGTCACAAAGAGTCAGACACAACTGAAGCAACTTAGTATACATACACGTATTTTAAATAACATCAGGATTTCTTCTAAGTCGCTTCAGTTGTGTCCAACTCTGTGCGACCCCATGGACTGCAGCCTACCAGGCTTCTCCATCCATGGGATTCTCCAGGCGAGAACACTGGAGTGGGTTGCAATTTCCTTCTCCAAAACAACATCAGGATTAAGGCCCTATATTTAACTTCCTCAGATCCCTAGCAACTATTTTCTACATAGTTGACTCATCCTTATAAGTGGGTGTGTCAAGCAGTTACTGCCACAATACTATATACAAAGCATTAGAAAACAGCCTCATGTGTCTATGCATCAGATGGTTGAAAGATGTAGAGTCAGACTGGGCTCAGCCTGGCTCTCTGCTTCAGTTTGGATCTGGGTCTGTTCCATGTAACTCCTTGGAGGAAGGGACGAGCTGGGGTAACTTCTCACTGCAATGTCAGACATGCAAGAAAGGCATCATGACCACACAAGTGTATCAACTCTCTGTTGCCATCATATCTCCTCACTTCCTATTGGTTAAAGTAAGTCACATGGTTGGTAATATTAGGGCCCCATTCATCCTGCAGATTTGAACAAGTAAAAGCAGAATCCAGGTGTGTGACCAGAAACTTAATTTACATTTTGATAGTATGAACATCGTGTTTAGAGCTCAGTCACTCAGTTTTGTCTGACCCTTTGCAACCCCATGGACTGTAGCCTGCTAGGCTCCTCTGTCCATGGGATTCTCCAGGCAAGAATACTGGAGTGGGTTGCCATTTCCTTCTCCTGTTACAGTGTAAAACCAACAAAAATTTTTATGAAAAGAATATAAAAGAATTATATATAAATATATTTATTTATTTATGAGGTTTATTTTCTCTATTAGTAGAATATTATTAAAATTTAATATTCTACTAATAGAACGAAAAAATAAACCTTCATTTTGAGCCTGTTTGGCCTAAAGGGAAAGGAAATTTTCTAGAGTAGCTTTTGGAAATATAAAATGCTAACTTATAGACATAAATCTTGGAAGAAATTATAACATAGATGGACCCTATCACTAGTTTGGATTCAATACAGGTAGCTTTAATTCTAATAGTACTGAAGACTAATTGTGTAGGCTACTGTTCTAGGTACTAACATTTAGCATTATTAATAGTAAAAAAAAATATTATAACAAATTGTGCAAAGATGATGATATAATACCACATTCATTAGTTAGAAATTGTAACCATTAATATACAAGAGAAAATCCACTGGCTTAAGAAAGATATAGAAAATTAAGTTCAAATAGCTTGTCCAGGATCTCACATACAGTAAGTGGTAGAGTTAGATTTCAAACTCATAGTCTGTCAACTAAACCCACATGCTTAACTACCTGATTGTATTTCTCCTTCATAACTTCATATCTGGTATATCTTCATTAGTGCTTCATATCTGGTGTAGCCTTCATATCCCACCTAATTTATATGTCCCACCTGTGGATCCTCCTGGAAAAAGTAGACAATAACTTTCAACATGTGTGCTAAGCCACTTCAGTAGTGTCGGACTGTTTTGACCCTATGGACTGTAGCCCACCAAGCTCCTTTATCCATGGGATTCTCCAGGCAAGAATACTGGAGTGGTTGCCATGCCCTCCTCCAGGGGATCTTCCCAATCCAGGGATTGAACCTGCATCTCTTAGGTCTCTTGCACTTGCAGGTGGGTTCTTTACCACTAGTGCCACCTGGGAAACCCCACTTTCATATATCATTTATGTCATTTTCAAGGCTGATTATCTTCTTTAGGTATTCAGAAGGCAAATTTAATATATGCAAGATTCTTTTACAAAACTTAGATCCATTCTTTTTGAAGTTAATATGATGCTGTTTCTATGTTTACAAGTAAGTCCATCTGATAAGTAAATATTTAATATGATTAAAATTAATTCCTTATAATGAGCAATTCAATATTGTAGCTATTGTTAATTACAAAAATTAGTATTGTTCAAAAAATCACCGTTTAACACAATCTATGTAATTATATTTTTAGCTATCAAATAACAAGCAGTAACAAAATTGTCCCACAGTCCCTAAACATTCCACTAAAATGTAAAAATAACACAGAGGGAAAAGAAAGTATCTAAAACCAAACAGCAAGTGAAAAAGATATAGCTATGTCTCTTCACCGTGTTATGTTCAAACTAATTATTTATCCTTAATACAGTAAAGAGGAGCTGGGACATTGTGATTCATTCTTAGTCTCTTCTTATAATGAAACTCAATCAAAATAAGTGATGTATTTCTAATGGGTTAATCATATTTTAAAATGTTTTAATATAGTTAATTTTGATAATTTCTTTAAAATGATCATATCATAAATATACATTTTAACATTCCAATAAAACATGTCTCAGATAGATACATTTTATTCATGGCAACACAGTAGCCAATATCCCTTTCTTTCATCTTTACATGGCATACATTAGAAACCATTCCAACATGAAGCCTTGGAAAAAACATTATTACTGAATCAAAGACCCGGCACTGATTCACCTGCTGTGTGACTCTGAGAACATAATGTATAAAAGTGCTGAGTCATTTTTTAATCTTAGAAAGTCAGAAAATATGATTAATGCATCTTTTAGCATTATTTAAGATTTAAACATAGCAATACTTGTTCAAGTGTTTATAAACTCTAAATAACATGAAAACATAAAATTAAATTTCATTATGACCACAGCCTTAAAACCTAGGGTATCTGCAGATACTTGAACTGAAAAGTTTGGAATATTAAAAGAGGTAATTTATGAGTATAGCTTAAATGTAATAACACAATTTAATAGAACCTATTCCCACAGTGGAAATAATTATATCAAAAGGAAAGCAAATATGTGCAAAAAATAATTAACCATGGTATATTACTTATCAATTGCTGCATGACAAACTGCCATGAAATTTAACAGCTTAAAATTGCAAACTATTTTATTTTTTTCAGGCTTCCCAGGTGGCACAGAGGTAAAGAATCTGCCTGCCAATGAAGGATACACAAGAGACACAGGTTTAATTCCTAGGTTGAGAAGATTCCCCTGGAGGAGGAAATGGCAACCCACTCCAGTATTCCTGTCTGGAAAATCCCATGGACAGAGGAGCCTGGGGAGCTACAGACTAAGTAGACACAAAGAGTTGAACTCTATTGAGCATATATGCACACATTTTTATTTCTGGCCACACTACATGGCTTGCAGCATCTTAGTTTCCTCACCAGGAAATGAATCCAGCCCTCAGCAATGAAAATGCAGAGTCTTCACCACAGGACTGCCCAGGAATTCCCTAAAATTACAAACTTTCAATCTCAAGTTTCTATGGGTCAGAATTCTGGGAGTGGTTCTTCAGAAGCCTAAGCTGGGTGGTTCTCATCTGGAAGTCTCACCAGGATGCAGTCAATGTACTGGCTGTGTCTGGGGCAGTCTGAAGACTTGACGGAAGACTTGCCAAGATGTCTCATTCACATGGCTGTCAACAGGTGGCCTCAGATCCTCACCATAGGAACCTTTCTAAAGTACTTCTTGAGTGTTCTGACAACATGACAGCTCTCTTTCCCCAATGCCAGTGATTCAAGAAGAAAGTAAGGTGGAGGCTGACATAATCTTGATGACAAGTTTTACCCCGTCAGTTTTGTTGTATTCTACTTGTTAGAAGTAACTCACTAAATCCTTCAAGCTAGGCTTCAACAGTATGTGAACCGTGAACTTCCAGATGTACAAGCTGGATTTAGAAAAAGCAGAGGAACCAGAGATTAAATCACCAACATCTGCTGGATCATAGAAAAAGCAAGGGAATTTCAGGAAAATATGTCCTACTTCACTGACTATGCTTAAGATCTTAACTGTGTGGATCACAAAAACTGTGGAAAATTCTTAAAGAGATGGCAATATGAGATCACCTTACCTGTCTCCTGATAAACCTGCAAGCAGGTCAAGAAGCAACAATTAGAACCATAGAACAACAGACGGGTTCAAAATTGGGAAAAGAGTACATCCAAGGCTGTATATTGTCACCCTGCTTATTAAACTTACACACAGAGTACATCATGTGAAATTCCAAGGTGGATGAAGCTCAAGCTGGAATCGAGATTGCCAGAGAAATATCAATAAACGCAGATAGGCAAATGAGACCACCCTAGTGGCAGAAAGTGAAAAGGAACTAAGGAACCTCTTGATGAAGGTGAAAGAAGAGAGTGATAAAGCTGGCTTAAAACTCAACATTCAAAAAACAGAGAACATGGCATCCAGTCCCATCACTTCATGGCAAATAGAAGGGGAAAAATGAAAACAGTGACAGCCTCCAAACTCACTGCAGACAGTGACTGCAGCCATGAAATTAAAAGATGTTTGCTTCTTGGAAGAAAACTATGACAAACTTACACAGCAAATTAAAAAGCAGAAACATCACTTTATTGACAAAGGTCTGTCTAGTCAAAGCTATGGTTTTTCCATTAGTCATGTATGAATGTGAGAAGAAGCCTGAACACAAAATAATTTACGCTTTTGAACTGTGGTTTTGGAAAGGATCCTTGAGAGTCTATTGGACAGCAAGGAGATTCAACCACTCAATCCTTTAGGAAATTAACCCTGAATGTTCTTTGGAAGGACTGTTGATGAAGCTCCAATAGTTTAGCCACCTGATGTGAAGGACTGACTCACTGGAAAAGACCTTGATAATGGGGACAGTTGAAGGCAAAAGGAGAAGGGGGTGGCAGAGAATAAGATGACTAGGTAGCATCACTAATTCAGTGGACATGAGTTTGATCAAACTCTGGGAGATAGTGAAGAACAGGGAAGCTTGGCATGCAGTCAGTGGGGTTGAAAAGAGTTGGACATGACTGAGTGACTGAACACCACCACCACCATCAAAAGGAAGGAGAATCAAGCTCTACTTCCTGAAAGGAGAGCTAGCAAAAATTTTGTGCACACTTGTAAACACTTCAAATTTCAGTCTCACTATTATGATCCAGTAATACAGTGGGTCTCATTCAATCTGCATCAAGTCAATTATTTTAATTATCATGAAGTTCTTACTAAAGCTACTATGCATGATGTGCATGCTCATGCTCAGTTGTGTCCAACTCTCTGTGACCTCATAGACCCCATAGACTGTAGCCCACCAGGCTTCTCTGTCTATGGAATTTTCCAAGCAAGAATGCTGGAGTGGGTTGCCATTTCCTTCTCCAGGGGATCTTCCTGACCCAGAGATTGAACCCATATCTTCCAAGTCTTCTGCACTACAGGCAGTTTCTTTTTTTTTTTTTTTTTAACCACTGCACCACCTGGGAAAGGATGCTGAAACAGATGGTGGGGATAGTGAAATGTATTTACCTTTTAATGTATAAATCAGATATGCATAAAGTATAGAAATACACAGTATACTGTGGTATAAAACTTCACATGAGAGTAATTAGAAAAATAATGTCTAAGAACTCCTGGTAGGGTTAAAAATAAACAGGCTAAAGACAAGTGATTTAATTTCTGTTTTAATAAGATAGCGATTTAATTTGTCTAATTATTGTAACATCTTTATATATGTCAGGTATAGTTGCTGAACAGTTAAATACTTTAAGAAGCAATTATCTGGTTTTACGGTTAATTCAACCAAAATCTTTCACATGACCATGAAAAAAATATTACATCTATTCACACACACACTGAAACACACATTCATATAATTAAAATGGTATTTAGAGCACAAGTTTAATCAAAAGCATGAGTTTAATGCTTCTATATGCATTATCACAATACATCATCAGAGTCAGTATGAGGAATAAGAAAAGCCAGAGTAAATGTACTCCTGAGTTACTATCATTAACACTACAAATTTATAGCCAATAATTTTTTTTTAATTATAAGTCTAGTAGTTGAGAAAAATTTTGAACTTAATAATATGTGATAATGCATCATGCTCCTGACAAAATAGAGCCAAGGGAGAAATACAGGTTTCAAAGCTAACATTCATAATTATATCTTTAAATGAGTTGATGACAAAAACAGGAATAACTATATATAAATATAAATAATTTGCTTCATGTTGATCTGGAGTTAAAGTTCCTGGTTTTCTTCTAATAACAAAGGGTTCTTCCCCCAAACCAATGCCTAAGCGTGATAATTATCTACTTTGCAAGCATCTTTTAAACTGTTATCTCTTTGGAATTCTATCTTAAGAACAGACTTTTCAACTTCTCTCCAAATTAAACACTACAGAATAGTGGTGTAAAGTTGCATTGCATAAACATGGAGTGTTAAAACCAACAGCATCCCTTTCCAGATGTGTGATTTTTATTCAAGATCATTATTAGTGAGTATCTACCATATGACAGGCACTGTTTAAGGAGAAGCAATACAACATGAAATAAGATGCTCTTTATATACTCATGGAGTGTGAATGTTCTGAACTGCCTAATATTCACTTAGTTCTCCATCTCTCCATCTATAAAATGGGGAAAGTATTGTACTCTAGACATAATGCTGTTGCTTAAATATGACAATTTCTGTACTGAGCTTTGTAGTGCTGTACACTACAGCAGATAGAATTTAGTCAATAAATAATTGATATCCCTGTGATTTTAGGACCCATCTTAGTAATTCCCATAGAATTCTAGACAGAGTATTTATTCTTTATTAAGACATTATTGTTTTCCTTTATTTCTGACTCTGAGACTGAATTTCACTCTTTTATTTTGATTCATAGACTACTAATGGTAATTTAATGGGAGAAAAAAGCATTCTTCTACAGAGTGTTTGCATAACATCAATGCCCACAAAGGTATGTTAAATCAGATAATTAAAGAATATGGAGAAACAGACATGGAAAAGAGACTTATGGACATGGGGAGAGGAAAGGAGACGGTGAGATGTATGGAGACTTACATGGAAACTTACATTACTACATGTAAAATAGATCAGATCAGATCAGCCGCTCAGCCATGTCCAACTCTTTGCAACCCCATGAATCGCAGCACGCCAGGCCTCCCTGTCCATCACCAATGCCGGAGTTCACTAAGACTCACATCCATCGAGTCAGTGATGCCATTCAGCCATCTCATCCTCTGTTGTCCCCTTCTCCTCCTGCCCCCAATCCCTCCCAGCATCAGAGTCTTTTCCAATGAGTCAACTCTTCGCATGAGGGGGCCAAAGTACTGGAGTTTCAGCTTTAGCATCATTCCTTCCAAAGAAATCCTGGGGCTGATCTCCTTCAGAATGGACTGGTTGGATCTCCTTGCAGTCCACGGGACTCTCAAGAGTCTTCTCCAACACCACACTTCCAAAGCATCAATTCTTCGGCGCTCAGCCTTCTTCACAGTCCAACTCTCACATCCATACGTGACCACAGGAAAAACCATAGCCTTGACTTGACGAACCTTTGTTGGCAAAGTAATGTCTCTGCTTTTGAATATGCTATCTAGCTTGGTCATAACTTTCCTTCCAAGGAGTAAGCGTCTTTTAATTTCATGGCTGTAGTCACCATCTGCAGTGATTTTGGAGCCCAGAAAAATAAAGTCTGACACTGTTTCCACTGTTTCCCCATCTATTTCCCACGAAGTGGTGGGACCGGATGCCATGATCTTCGTTTTCTGAATGTTGAGCTTTAAGCCAACTTTTTCACTCTCCACTTTCACTTTCATCAAGAGGTTTTTGAGTTCCTCTTCACTTTCTGCCATAAGGGTGGTGTCATCTGCATATCTGAGGTTATTGATATTTCTCCCGGCAGTCTTGATTCCAGTTTGTGTTTCTTCCAGCCCAGCATTTCTCATGATGTACTCTGCATAGAAGTTAAATAAACAGGGTGACAATATACAACCTTGACGAACTCCTTTTCCTATTTGGAACCAGTCTGTTGTACCATGTCCAGTTCTAACTGTTGCTTCCTGACCTGAATACAAATTTCTCAAGAGGCAGATCAGGTAGTCTGGTGTTCCCATCTCTTGAAGAATTTTCCACAGTTTATTGTGATCCACAGAGTCAAAGGCCTTGGCATAGTCAATAAAGTAGAAATAGATGTTTTTCTGGAACTCTCTTGCTTTTTCTATGATCCAGCAGACGTTGGCAATTTGATCTGTGGTTCCTCTGCCTTTTCTAAAACCAGCTTGAACATTAGGAAGTTCACAGTTCACATATTGCCGAAGCCTGGCTTGGAGAATTTTGAACATTACTTTACTAGCGTGTGAGATGAGTGCAATTGTGTGGTAGCTTGAGCATTCTTTGGCATTGCCTTTCTTTGGGATTGGGATGAAAACTGACCTTTTCCAGTCCTGTGGCCACTGCTGAGTTTTCCAAATTTGCTGGCATATTGAGTGCAGCACTTTCACAGCATCATCTTTCAGGATTTGGAATAGCTCAACTGGAATTCCATCACCTCCACTAGCTTTGTTCGTAGTGATGCTTTCTAAGGCCCATTTGACTTCACATTCCAGGATGTCTGGCTCTAGGTCAGTGATCACACCATCGTGATTATCTTAGTCATGAAGATCTTTTTTGTACAGTTCTTCTGTGTAGTCTTGCCACCTCTTCTTAGTATCTTCTGCTTCTGTTAATAAAATAGATAGCCAACACGAATTTGCTGTATGGCTCAGGAAACTCAAACAGAGGCTCTGTATCAATCTAGAGGGGTGGGATGGGGAGGGAGATGAGAGGGAGTTTCAAAAGGAAGGGGATATATGTATACCTATGGCTGATTCATGTTGAGGATTGATAGAAAACAGCAAAATTCTATAAAGCAATTATCCTTCAATTCAAAATAAATTAATTTTTAAAAAAGAATAAGATGTTGAGTAAAACTGCAAACTATTGTGACTTCATTAACCAGGTTTAGAGCTGTTTCCCTTTAATGGCAAAATATTCTTTCAGACTCCATTTAGGGCCCTATTTCAATACAGACCTACAGCTTTCTTGTTGTTCAGCTGCTAAGCCCTGTATGACTCCTTGCAAACCCATGAACTGCAGCTTATCAGGCTTCCCTATCCTTCACTATTTCTTAGAGTTTGCTCAAATTCATGTCCATTGAGTCTGTGACGACATCTTTCTAGAGGGCATATAAAGCTATTAGTCAAGAATGTTCATCTGGGACAAGTCGAGTGGATTCAATGGCCAACACAACCCAGAAGCCATGTGACCTTCATAAGCACTCTTTCCCACCCCATATTATTAAGTTCTCTCATCTAAACAAAGGAGATGATAATTGTTCATTGTTGTTCAGTAACCAAGTCATGTTTGACTCTTCATGACCCCATGGATTGCAGTATGTCAGGCATCCCTGTCCCCCACCGTCTCCTGGAGTTTACCCAAGTTCATGTCCATTGCATCAGTGATACCATTCAGCCATCTCATCCTCTGTGGTCCTCTTCTCTTTCTGCCTTCAATCTTTCAGCATCAGCGTCTTTTCCAATGAGTCAGAAGCTTGCATCAGGTGGCCAGAGTATTCGAGTTAATAATACATATTTCATAGAGTTGCTGTGAAGGTCAAATGGAAGGTTCAAATTAACTCACAGAATTAACATAAATTAAATCTCAGAGAGAATTATAAATATTATCAGATGTTGAATATCAACGTGTACAGACACCACAGTTGGCTTTATTATATAAGGCACATGAGTTAGGCAATACATTTGAAAGATACTAAAAGATCTAATGACTTAAGCAAAGTATAAAGGTTTATGTTGTTTCAGTTCAGTTCAGTCGCTCAGTCGTGTCCGACTCTTTGAGACCCCATGGACTGTAGCACACCAGGCTTCCCTGTCCAGCACCAACTCCTGGAGTTTGCTCAAACTCATGTCCATTGAGTCAGTGATGCCATCCAACCATCTCATCCTCTGTCATCCCCTTCTCCTCCTGCCTTTGCCAGCATCAGGGTCTTTTCCAATGAGTCAGTTCTTCACATGATGTGGCCAAAGTATGGGAACTTCAGCTTCAGCATCAGTCTTTCCAATGAATATTCAGGAATGATTTCCTTTAGGATTGACTGGTTTGATCTCCTTGCTGTTCAAGGGACTCTCAAGAGACTTCTCCAATAGCACATTTGAAAAGCATCAATTCTGCAGCACTCAGCTTTCTTTGCATAACATGAAATCCAGAGGTAGATAGTACAGGGCTGTTATGGAGGGTCCAAAATGACCAGAAGAAGCTCGATCTTTTTTTTCTTTTAACTTTCTCCCTGGCCATCCTTGCCTCATGATGCTTATGCTCAAATTACTTATTCATGGCCCAATATGGTCTCTGAAATGATTGGTCAACATCTATAGAAAGCATGTAAGAAGAAAAGAGAAACAAACAAGTGTACATCACAGCTGAAAGAGAACCTTTCATGGTCTCCCAGAAGACAGTTCAACTGACATCCTTTCATAGCTCATAATAAAATCAAGATGCAATATTTTAAAGGGAGAATAGATATTGGACAGTCAAGTAGCAGATAGCTCCTATATAAGGTTTTCTCAAAAAAAGGGGGGGCAGTGTTTAAAATTTTAAATGAGCTTAAACAGGCATTTGATTCAAATAAAACAAAATTTTGCATCAGGGTACCCACTTTAAATTTAGACTTGCAGAGACAGCACATTGCAAAGCTCAAAGCTTAAATACACTGAGTATCCCAGCAGGAGTTTCAGCTTTGTAAGTCAACTTTCACACCACAAAACTATAATAGTAGAATGATTATTGTTTAAGTGGTAAAATCAGGTAGCCATTTAGCATGTACATTACAGCAACATGAAATAAAAAGAATTAAGACTTGCTCTAAACCTTAGAGCAAGATGGCATTACACAATCAGAATTTCAAAATAAGCATTACATTCGGTCATCATGATGATAAAGAGAAAATGATAGGGAGAGATCAGGAAACTATACACCCTATCATTTCTGTCTAAAATGGCATAGCTTTTTCATTGAGGTGAAATTGTTAGATGAGAAACAGCTATTGTTACCATGGTAACAACATTAAAAATAAAAAGAAAATGTGGGATGTTTTCAAACTGTAAGTTCAATTAAAATGCTTACTGAAAAATCAAATAGATCTTGAAACAACACTACAATATATGTTATGAGACCATAAATTATAAATTATGAACATTCTAAAACTTATTAAGAAAAATAAATTAATTTCATTAAAGGGTGAGTATTGAAAAGTATGGTTTTAATAATAGCAAAAGAGTTCTAGTATTCTAATTGTTGGACATCTTTTACTGAAAAGTTAAACAAGATGTGAAAGCAATCATCATAAATAACAAGTTGTTTAAACAAACCAAAAATAAATAGCAAAGACTCACATGAACATACATAAAACTGCACTGTTCCTTTTCCATTGATGTGCATTTGTATGGGATGAGTGTAAATATAATTGCTATGGACAAGCCTGCATTGACAGTTTCAACAACAAACATAATGTAGATACCTCCAATTCCATTTTTCCCATCTCGCTACTGTCCTTCCCCAGACAAGTAGGGACCAAACACTGAGTAACAGCCTGAATCATTCCCCAGCGAGTCTCTTCCACCAAAGTATGTCTTGATTTCCATCAGTCTGCTCTCTTTATTGTACCATCCTAGTGAGAGCCAACTCTAGATCTTCTCTTGGAGTCATGTAACACCCTCCTAAATGATCTTCCTGCTTCTGCTCTTGCCCTTTCAGTTGATTATTCACCAAGTAGCTGGAATAATCGTCATAACTTTATGTCACTCTGCTTTAAACTTCTCCATGTCTTCTCATTGCACTCAGAATACAAGATAAATTTCTTATTTTGTTCTGCAAAACTCTGAATGATTTAGCTCTCATCTAACAGTTGACTTTATCCTTTACTCTAGCTACTGTGAGCTGACAAGCTTTGTTTTCTTCTGTCTTAGAGCACCTAAATTATTTCTGTATATGAATACTTGCACTGCGGTCCGCCTTGATCAGGAAGTTTTCCTCCCTTACAACTAGTTCCTTCACTTGTTTACTTTTCAGTCCAAATTCCTTAGAAGGCTTCTCTGTCCTACCTATTTAAAAAAAATACAACTTACTGTCATTTAGTTCATATCGCTTTTCTATTTTACTCTCATAATAATTCTTAATACTATCTGCATTAGTCTTATTTCATTAATAATTAAATTACTTTGCCTGTGCTTACTCAAATATAAGGTTTTTGAAAATAGATACCTTATTTGCTTTTTACAACTATTTCACAATACTTGATCAGTGTCTGACATTCATTAAACAACTCAATATATATTTGGAATAGGTTTTAATGAAAATTTTACAAAAATAAATATAATAAATGAAAGAATCACTTGTATAAAGGAAAGGATCTATGGTAAATATGTCATCTAAAAATCATATTCATTGCAGAGATACATGTCTGTGGGCAGCAGGAATCATTAATGTCATTGCTTTTCTTTAACAAATTATTAAAGGCAAGTTATGAATCCCCAGACTATGTGAGAAGAATATAGAGAAAATAGAACAAAATATTAAAGTTATTAGGAAAAAGAATAATGCTGAAAGGTGGAGTTAGAAGAAATTTGACATTTTTCAGACATCTGCTGAAAAGAGCTTTCAAAAAAAAAAATTAAGAGCACTGTGTGCCAGTACTTAAAAGAAACAGAAATTAATGGGAGAGAAAAAATAATAGAGGAACAGTAAGGTAAAAGGTTCTTTACAATCTCTTGAAGTCATTACTAGCTACAAACAAATGTTTATTATATCCAAGCCTAACTTCTCTCAATGAAGCTTTGAAGGCAAAAGCATAAAAATAGCATAAAATAACAAAGATGATTTCTAAAGTCAACACTCAAAATTAAACAACAGTAAAATCTTCCAGAAATTTCAGCAGAGTAAGAAGAGTATAAGAAAGTACAGATTCTGAAAGCACATTAGACTTCCTAAATAGGGTCTAATAGCATGAATTCATAATCCCCTCTTCTTTCTCATGATGTTGAAACTATGCAACTCAGACTGGGGCTTGAACCCACGGGTGAAGACTCAAACCCAACCAAAACCTAGATTGGGACTAAAAGTCAGTCTTTAACTAAGACACACCTGGTCTCAGGACTTAATGAAGCTCAGGTTCTTGGTCTTGTCTCAGAAAGAATTCAGTTAGAGACAAAGTGATAGATACAAGTCTGTGAAAGTGAAAGTGTTAGTCCTTCAGTCTTGTCCAACTCTTTGTGACCCCATGGGCTGTAGCCCACAAGGCTCCTCTCTCCATGGAATTCCCCAGGCAAGAATACTGGAGTGGGTAACCATTCCCTTCTCCAGAAGAACTCCTCAATCCAGGGATTGAACCCAGGTTTCCCGCATTGCAGGCAGATTCTTTATCATGTGAGCCATCAGTGAAGCCCTGATGGCAAAGAGTGAATTTATTTAGAGAGAAACAGTCCACAGAGTGTTGGCTGTTTCAGAAGGCAAGAGTGCTCTCAGTACTGTCAGTTTTTTTCATAGGGGTGGGTAATTCCATAGGCTAATGAGGGGGAGGAATATTCTGGCTATTTGGGGGAAGGGGGTGGGGATTTCCAAAAATTGGGCCACGGCCCACACTTTGACCTTTCTGATTCGCCTTGGAACTGTCATGGCATCTGTGGGTGTCATTTAACTTGGGAATATGTTCCAATGAGCATATACTGAGGTTCAAGTTCTAGTGGGAGTTGACTGTCATCTTCCTATTTGGTCTGATCAGTTTATGTCATGTCCTTGGGTTATATCCTTCTCTTAAAGGTTGTGCTCTGTCCTCTTCTCTCCTGTTTCAATCAAATTTCAACCTTTCCTATTTGTAAATGTATTTTTTGCTTTTTCTGCATTCTTGATATTTTCCATCATTCTCCAAATTCATTTCCTAAATCAAAGCCTGGATGGCACTGGAAAAATTACTTGATTTACCTGAGAATTAATTCTCTTGTGAATTAGATGAAAAGTGATAACTCTACCCATATATGTTTTAGTTATATTGATTCCAGTTGCTCTTAGCAGTAAGTGGCAGCTTGCAGCAAGCAGTAGCTGGAAGCAACGTCTTAGTTTACCAGACCAGGAGTCCTAACCACTGGACCACAGGAGCCAGCTGTAATGGCTAAGGTCCCTAGTCTTGCCTGCCTAGTCAAGAACAAAATCAGGCAAGAAGGCAGAAGGTAAAGAGTAAAGTAAAAAGTTGATTGAAAAAAAAAAAGTACACGCAGAAAGGCACATGCGTGAGCTCAGAGAGCAAGTCGCGCCTTTGGGAAGTTTAAATCCTTTATAAGGGGGCAGTTCTCCAAGTTGAGTCTTTGTCTTACCTCTGGCCGAACACCTTGCTTTGTTTCCCCTGGTTGATTTGTCTTAGGACCCTCCCCTGGGGTGCACATGCACACCTTAGCCAAGATGGATCTCAAAGTGAAGGTTTCTGGGAGGAGCAAGATTCATTATGGCCTGGAATTATCCTCTGACTTTGGAATCCAAGGGTCCTTTCTGGGCATGTGTTGTTGTTGTTCAGTCTCTCAATCATGTCCGACTGTTTGCAACCCATGGCACGCCAGGCTTCTCTGTCCTTCACCATCTCCCATATCGTGCTCAAACTCGTGTTCATTGACTCGGTAATGACATCCAACCATCTCATCCTCTGTTGTCCCATTCTCTTGCCTTCAATCTTTCCTAGCATCAGGGTATTTTAAAATGAGTCAGCTCTTCACATTAGGTAGCCAAAGTATTGGGGTTTCAACTTCAGTATCAGTCCTGGACATGTATACTGAAGCCCACCAATCTTTTATCTCAGGAAAGGCAGAGAGGAGGCTGGCTGATTGTAAATGTCAAATCTGGAGCCTGTCTACCTCTACCTCAATATGTATTAATTTGTATTTCTCAAATATTTCGGTTTTTGGATTTTTTACACACTTGAAAATTATCAGGACACCCAAAATAGATTTTATACTGGATAAATTTTAGATGTACATTTGTCAGCTTGGAAATTAGAACTGAGAAAAAAAATTTAAAGTGTATATATTAATTTACTTAAAATAATTGTGATAAACCTGCCACATATTAATATAAAGACATGTTTTATAAAAATTAGCTGCAGTTTTTAAACAACAATAAAGCTAGTGAGTTACAGTTTTACAAGTTCCTTAATGTCTAGATTGATAGAAAAGAGCTGAATTCTTTTATCTGCTTCTGCTTTTACCATGTTGCTATACTTTGCTCTGTTTGAAGTTTATGAAGAAATTCTTACCTTATAGTACTTTGATAACATTATTTTAATAATCTTTTCAGATCATCTTAGATCTTATTCCTAGATACTACACCAAAACTCATTAAGTGGTAGTGTCTTAAAGAAGAGAAGTGGTAAACTGGACTCCATTAAAATTTTTAAAACTTCTGCTCTTTAAAACATGCCATGAGAAGATGAAAAGGCTAGACAAAGACTGAGAGAAAAGAATGAAAATCACAATCCGATAATAGAGTTATATTTAGACTCTAGGAGATCTTGAAACTCAGTAACAAACCAAACCACTGAATAAAAAATAGAGGATTTGGGCAGATACTTCACTAAAGAAGATAAACAGATAGCAAGATTGTGGACATACAGAAAATACAAACTAAACTAGAGTGAAGCAAATCATTCACCATTAAGACATAGTCCTGCTGCAGTTGGCCTGAAAGAGAGAAGAAGCTGCTCTTGAGCATGGGAAACTTGAGCCTGATGGATTTGTTCATTATCTTGATTGAGGTGATGGTTTCTCAAGTGTATACCTTAGTCAAAACACACCAAACTGCATGCCCCAAATATATGAAATTTATGATATTTCAATTAAATCTCAGTAGACATATTAAAATTGACAAATATTCAAGTGTGCAAATTTAATAACATTCAAAGATACTCATTTTTATTAAATGAAATTTGATTTTTTTTTTTTTTTTTTTGGAGGGGGAGCAGTACATGGCAGTGAAGAATAGTGACTACTTACATGTTTTGGTGTACTGCCTTGACTTGCACTAAGGTACCAGCAATTTTACAGTCTATGATTTCATACCATCAGAGGAAATGTTATCACATAGAGTTGTTCTAGGATAAATCAGGAAATTTTAAAGAATGTATTCTACACTGGATTATGTCAGCACTCATTGTTAATGAGCATTATTTATACACACACAAACACACACACATCTTCAGGAAAAATGTGGAACTGACTCTAGATGATAGAAAAACATCAAGTCCAGGTATACTTCATTCATAAATTCATCCACAGATCAGCTATTAACTTACTGTTTGCAGTTAAATCTGAAAGTTTAGAAGTTGCTCTCTTATTGGAAAGTGGCAGTGCCATCATTGGCTTTGCTGATTTTTCACCCAGCAAGCATTCAGTCGTGTCAACAGTTCAACGCATTGTCGGTCTCTCAGTCATTGTGTATTCTCTCCTGTCAATAAAATAAGATAATTTAATGGCAGACATTTCTCTGACTTCTTCATTTCTAACTTGAAATGCAAACAATGGTTGGCTACTAAGAGATTACCACACCTACTTTTATACTATTTCTCTCTTTTAAAGATAATTCTGAATCTTTGGACTTAGCATGGAATTGAAACTTAACTGGTTGCATATACTATTGAAATAAGTTATATGGCATGAGATAACAATTTGGTGAATTATTAATATACCCAAAGCCAAAAGAAATCTATAATTTAATAATTGTGCTTTTCATTGGCAATTTTTAATTCTTTCTCTCTTCCACTAATGAGAGAAATTTTTGGTATGTCAGTTTATACATAATTTTTCTATAGTTTTAGATATAGGTAGTATAATCTTACAATAAGAAAGTGAGTTTTCTCATTTTTTATTAAGTCAATGATCCACCTTTTAATATAAGTTGCTCAGTTTAATGGAAGAAAAGGAAAAAATGTGGAAGTGCTAAAAATAATAGTTAAAGAATGAGGGGGAACAGACTCATACTGGTTTAACTTTCCACGGACCTATCTTTAGTCAACTGACCTATTTTGAGGCCTACTTTTCCCCTAACCTTACCCCCCACCTTCTTTCCTCCTGATTCTAAATTTGGAGACTGAGGTTTACTGTATAGATTAGTTTTCTTTCCTCACTCCTGCTCCAGAGTGAGCAATTCTAGGCTTCGAGTTTCTTGGCTCTGTTTTATTCATCATCATCCTTTCCTTTCTTTCTTCTAGAAATTTATTAAAATCTTTAATCATCCAAAGAATCCTTTTCAACAAATGGAGTCATTTCCTTTTGTGTCTGCTTATTGTCATTACATTGTTTCTTTAAAGAACAGGAAGCAAAGGTATATACTCAAGTCATCATCTTGATGCATAAGCTGCATCAATTTAGTTGCATTTCATTTGAACACTTCTTTAATTCTTATAAATTACAAAAATTACAATTAAGAATTTTAGGGAGCATTTCTCTCAGGGTCACTTGAGATTCTGCCTCTTGGGCTTGAAGTATTAAAAGTTTTCATTGAATAAAACATAACTTTCAATTTTGAGGTTGGGAAAATATTTTTTAGTCGAAGATTATGACCAGCCAACAAAGGTACCAGAGCAGATTCCCTTACTTTGCTTGAACTCTACAAGGATTCAGAGCCTTGGTACCAGCAGAGGCCTCCTGTGCCCATCCACCTCCATGGAGTTCAGATGAATTTGGGTGAATCTATCCTGGCTCTAGGATTTACTGTTATTGGTTGATGATACTGTTTTATTAAGTGAGGGAATAGGTTATCCTTGAAACTTAGTTTCAAGAAGAGGTACCTGGGTTATCCTCAATTGAAGGACTAGGTAAATTTTGCTCAGTTTAGGCACTGAGTGGGTTATCCTCAGTGAAGGGAACTGGGAAATCTCAGTTTACATACTGAGTGGTTGTGAGTTAGTCACTCAGTCATGTCCTACTCTTTGCAACCCCTTGGACCAAGCTCCTCTGTCTGTGGGATTCTCCAGGCAAGAATCCTGTAGTGGGTTGTCATCTCCTTACAACTGAGTGGTTATCCCCAGTTTAAAGATTGGAAAGATCTGAGTATCTAGGGGGTAATACCAACCTGTGAATGTTCCTTGAATTGGCTACCTTAATAGAGTTTGTTGAAATGAAACTAAAATCTTATGAGAGCATTAAAGGAAAACATGGGGAGAACGCTCTGACAAATCACAGCAAGATTTTTTTGGCCCACTTCCTAGAGTAATGAAAATAAAAATAAACAAATGGGACCTAATTAAACTCAAAAGCTTTTGCACAGCAAAGGAAATCATACACAAAATGAAAAGACAATCCTCATAATGGAGGAAGAAAATATTTGTAAATGAAGTGTCTGACAAGGGATCAATCTCCAAAATACACACACATAGTTTATGCAGTTCAGTAAAAAAAAAAAAAAAAAAAAAAAAATGGGCAGAAGACTTAAATATGCATTTCTCTAAAGAAGATATACAGATGGCCATAAAGCACATGAAAAGATTCTCAATGTCACTAATTATTAGAAAAATGAAAATCAAAACTACAATGAGGTATCACCTCACACTGGTGAGAATGGCCATCAACAAAAAATCTCCAAACTATAAATGCTGAAGAGAGTGTGGAGAGAAGGGAACCCTAACACATTCTTGGTGGGAATGTAAATTGTTATAGCCTCTATGGAGAGCAGTATGGAAATTCCTTAAAAAACTAAAAATTGAGCTACCATATGATCCTACAATTCCACTCCTGGGCATATATCTGGAGAAAACCATAATTCAAAAAGGTACCTGCATCCCAGTGTTCACTGTAGCACTGTTTACAATAGCTAGGGCTGGAAGCAACCTAAATGTCCATTGACAGAGGAATAGATAAAGAAGCTGTGGGATATATATATATATATATATATATATATATATATATATATATAATGGAATATTAATCAGCCATAAAAAGAACAAAATAATGTGATTTGCAATAACATGGATGGACCTAAAGATTGCCATACTGAGTGAAGTTAAAGAAAGACAAATATGATATTATATTACTTATATGTGGAATATTAAAAAAATACAAATGAACTTGATCACAAAACAGAAACAGTGACAGATGTAGAAAACAAACATGATTATCAAGGCAGAAAGAGGGGATGGGAAAAATTGGGAGATCAGGATTGATACATATACAGTACTATGTATAAAATATATTACCAATAAGACCCTACTGTATAGCAGAGGGAACCCTACTCAATACTCTGTAATGAACTATGTGGGGAAAAAAAATCTATAGAAAAGTGAATACATGTTTATCTTATTCACTTTGCAATACAGCATAAAGTAACATAACAATGTAAGACAATTCTACTCCACTAAAGATTTTTTTAAAAGAATTTTAAATGAACTCATCCCGTATATATATATATATAGAGAGATGATAGATGGATATGCAGAAAATAGCACAAAACATAGAGAGTGTCAATTATTCTCTGTGGAAAAACATAAAACTTCAAAAATGAGTATGGTCACAAATTAAGAAATAATCTGCCTTCTCAAAAGGAATAGCTATTACAATTAAAAAATCATAGGCAATAAAGTAATGGGCTTACCATAGCTGACAATAAAAATGGATAGGGCTGGAATATTTAAAGCATTTTTTTTTCAGTAATTATATATACTTAGCAGATTGGTGCAAATATAAGTATTGGTTTCAGATTTATTTTAAAGACGTATCACATGTAGGGCTTTGGATTTGAGCTGGGTTGGTTGAGGGGCAGGTAGAGCACAGACTTTCGACTGTGGACTAAAATGTCTATGACCTCTCTAGAGTGGAGTATCAGGGTTCCAAGTAGAAGTATTTCTAGAAAAAGTGTTCCAGTTGGCACTGTGAAAGCTGCATAGTGAAGCTGTGTCCTACACACTATTCAGTTTCCATGTTGTTTATGAAACACCCCAGTCACCAATGGGAGCTGGATGACTTCCTTGGTGTCATCCAGCTAAGTGGCTAAGACTCCCTACTCCCAATGCAGGGGGCCTAGGTTCGATCCCTTGTGGGGGAACAAGATTCCACATGCTGCAATTACGAGTTCATGATGCAGCTAAAGATTCTACTTGCCACAACTAAAAGATCCTACATGCCAAAACTAAGATCTGGCGTAGACAAGTAAATAAATAAATAATTTTTAAAATGAAACAAACAAACAAAAACCAATGGAAGCTGTGTCTGCCTTCAGCCTTCCCAGCAGAAACCAGATGTGTGACTTTAAAAAGCCTGAGGCATGGTACGGAGAGGGAGGAGGGATCAGGATGGGGAACACATGTATACCTGTGGCGGATTCATGTTGATACATGGCAAAACCAATACAATATTGTAAAGTTAAAAAATAAAATTTAAAAAAAAAACCATCTTAGAATCAGATATTCCAGCTTCAAGTATTTTGGCCCTATCTATACAAGTCACCCTGAGCCATTCAGGCTATCCAGATGAGGCTCCAGATATTGTAGGCTAAGAAGGTCGGACCCCACTACCCCCTCTCTGGCTGACAGAGTCCATAGGAATATTAAAATCATTTAGGTCATTTGATTTTGGGGTGGCTTACAACACACAATATATACTGGGAACACCAGAAACTAGACAAATTGAGTGGCACTGGCCAAATAATGTTGTATTATCCATCACAGAAAAATGTATACCACTTAGAATTGCATGTAATCAAAATTTTTGCCAATAAAACATTCTCACAAAATGGCAAAGGACATTGGAAGAGCATTATTTGCCTATTTAAAGCAAAATAAAATCATCTGAAGCCTTCCCTTTATTCTGTGTAGTAGTATTGATTTTAAAATATTAAAATAATCCTTCAACCAACCACTTTTCAAAAAGTGATAGGTCTATACAGCCACATAAAACTGTTCTATTTTACAGTTTACTTTTTAATCTTTTTTCTTTTTTTATTGATCTCCAAAAGCTTCCAGAGGAGACACTTTTGATGTATAATAAAGTATCTATTCTTTAGAAAATCTATTTTTCCCCCACATAACAATTTGAAAGAGGATCACTGCTGTAATTTGATGTTACTTTGCACTTTTTCAGAAAAATATTTTAAGTAGATTATTTTGCTAAATCACATCATGATTAAAATGCATACTTAAATAGATGATATATTGATGGATACAAACAAATTTGATTTAGTAAATCAGTTACTTTATACAAACATTTTTTTGAGTTCAATTGAAATTCAGGATATTTCTCTATTGAATCAAATGCTTTCTTAATTCGAAGTTGAAAACAAAGGAATGGAAGTTGTGTGGCAATTATCTGACAACAGCTTACAAATAATATCATTCTGTTTAAATTTAATTTAGAGTACATAAAAAGGGACTTCCCCGGTGGTTCAGTAGTTAAAGTGCTGTGCTACTAATGCAGGGGGTGCAAGTTCAAACCCTGGTCAGGAAACTAAGATCCCACATTCAACAAAGCAAAACACACACACACACACACACACACACACACACACACACAGAATATTGACAGCATATAGATTGTGAGTTTTAATTTCAGGATCATTGCTTATGAGAAAGAGAAATACTTTTCAAAGTCAATTCTTACAAATTTAAACCTATAAACTATTTCCAAAATCACCTTCTATCTATGGTGAAAAGAAATACAAACTCATTTTCTTTTTCCTCCTACTAAATCTTGACAGCCTTGGAGATGTGGTTCCTTAAACCTAAAGCAAGGGTTTCTGTGGTGGCTCAAGGGTAAAGAACCCTCCTGCCAATATAGGAGACTCAAGAGACATGGATTCAATCCCTGGGTCTGGAAGATCCCCTGGAGGAGGAAATGGCAACCCACTCCAGTATTCTTGCCTGGCAAATTCCATGGACAGAGAAGCCTGGCGAGCTTCAGTCCATGGGGTTGTAAAGAATCAAAAAAGACTAAAGGATTAAATAACACAAAAACAAACCTCAGGCAGGCACTGGCAAAAGGGGAGGGAAGCCCTGGGCCTACCAATTTAATGCAGCCTTTCTTTAAAAAAAAAAAAAAAAAAAATTCCTGCATACGTACATCTTATTAAACCAGTTAATCCTAAAGGAAATCAACCCTGAATATTCATTGGAAGGACTGATGCTAAACCTGAAGCTCCAGTACTTTGACTACCTGATGTGAAGAGCAGACTTCTTGGAAAAGACCCTGATGCTGGGAAAGATTGAAGGCAGGAGGAGAAGGGGACAACAGAGATGAGATGACTTGATGGCATCGCTGATTTAATGGACATGAGTCTGAGCAAACTATAGGATATGGTGAAGGACAGGGAAGCCTGGTGTGCTGCAGTCCATGGGGTTGCAAAGAGTTGGACATGACTTACTGACTGAACAGCAACAAGGCCCACATAAGGCTGTTTTGAAGTACTAACAGGCTGAGAAATCAATATGTGTTCAAAGCACATAGCAGAGAACTATTACAAAGTACTTTATTTATATAGTATTAAAGATATTAATGATATTTTAATAGCTAAAATTAAGATCTAGATCCTGGCACTTAAAATAATCCTGGTAAGGACGTAAAAGTTGAAATCTGCATTTCAAAAACTACTTGCAAAATAAATATGCAAATATCGTTTATTATTTTTTATTGAAATCCCTATGAAAAAGACATGCAAGGTGGATAAATAAAGGAAGATAGTCCCCTAGAGCTCCACTGAAGTAATTTCTCTGCATATAAGTTACTTCCAGGTGAGAGACTCTAGATTCATATTAAAGAACATGGAACACGTACATTAAAGGGCAGCACGGGGGTCTTTGCTTGGCTCACTCTTCTAGATGGTGGTCGAATACATTGCTCCTCATCTGGAGTTATTTTACTTACCTCTGAGTAATATGTTTCATTTCTTAAATGAAAGAGCAAGAGAAATTCAAGAAACTAATTATCAAACAGATCAAAACCAAAATGCAGAAACCCCAAGTTGAAATTTAAACACAAATGAATTGTGTGTTTTTTTAAGCTGAATAGTTTTTATTTTTTGACACTCATTCCCTCAGTCTCTATTAACTGCTCACTCTTATCAATCTTTTCCTGAAATATTTTCCAAAACATTTCCCATTATTTTACTTTTATTTTTGCTTTCCTTTTTTACTATATTTCCCCCTTACAGTCAAGCATATTGTGTAATTTTCTGTGACACTCAGCAGGTTCATGACCACTAGAAGAGTATTTGATCAAATCCAAGCTTATGGCTAAAGTTTGTTGAAGGTGACAGGAAGAAATCTAAAGAGAAGAAAATAGAGAAAGAAAAACATAATTGCAAGGCAAACTGGAATACTGTAAGATGGCTATAAAGTGAAAATGGCCTTGGTTCAAAGCTGTGCAAACCCCAAAATACATGTTTCTTTATTATTTACTCCTATGACTGCCCCTCATCACAATAAACTTTGTTTTGAAATATAATTTATATCAAATAAAATATTTCAATTTTATTTTTAAATTTCTATGAGTTTGATAGATGTGTACACCTGCACTACACAGTTAAGATGAATAAATTTCCATAATGCCAGAAAGTTCCCCTGTCAACTTTCACTGTTTTGTACTTAAGTTGACTGTTTGTCTCTCTTCCTAAAGTGGATAAAAACTCTTTGAGGGAAGGCAGTATATTTGTTAATGATTATTCCACATCACAAAGTATAGTGTCTAAATCAAAGTAAGTGACAAATGCTCATATGCAAAATTAATGACTAATATGAGGGAGACTAAATAGATGATGCGGAAGATGACAGGGTGGTGACTTTTATGGAAAGGATATCAATTGAGACTGAACATACTATATGTAAAAATACAACTTTTATTACATGGCACAAAGAAAGAATATCATTAATTTTTGGTTGTATGTGATTGTAATTGAATTTTTCTTGCAATAACCTAACTAAAAGAATCGATGCCTTAATTAGGTTTTATATTAATCAGGGATTGCAACTGACAGAAAAAATAGTCCTAAATAATTATCAAAATAAATAAATTATTAATAAATGTATCCAGGAGAAAAATGTAGTAACATTTTCACTTGACCAAAAAAATGATTCAAAACTCACTGGGATTTTCTTTCTCTATTTTGTTTCCTCTTCAAACCCTCATCCCCATCCAGCATGAAGGACATACAGTTTGTAGAATTCAGAGATCAAGCTTTAATGCCAATAGCATCGAAAATAAAAGTGGTTTCTTTACTTTGAGTCAGTTTAAAATACATTGAGGCCATGAACTGATATGATTGATTTAAGTTAAAAGCATTCTTATTACTATGCCTCTAGCTCACAACAACTTTTATTAAGAAATCATGACAGAAAGACAAAAGAATTCTTTCAAGATTTCTTCAAAATCATGTCTTCTTAAGTTAAATTAGAGTTAATATAAAATTAAGTTGTTTGGAAATCTTCCTTTTTAATTAGAACATGACTTATTTGAGGAAAAAAAAATCATAGGCATTACTGTAACTCAAAATATGCAGTATATCTCTTTTAGAGAAAAAGGCACTTTGTACCTGAGGGTAATAGAACATATATTCTAGGTTTTATATATATATATATATATATAAATTTTATATATATATAAAATATCAGGACACAGTGTGAAGAGAACAGAGTGCCTCTAGAAACTCAAGTGCAATCATTGAGACAACCACCGAACCTCATCAGTACAGACTAATAGAATGGCAGGGGAAAAATCAGATCAGATCTAGTGGGACTAAGGAGAATGGTTTTGTAAAAGAAGTGACCTCCATGAGAGCAACCAGATGGTCCAATGAACACCGAGAAACACATGTAGCTAACCCCATCATGGTACCCAAAATTTTAAATAATAGTAACTTTGGGGGTGATAGAATTTTCAAGTCATGGGCATAAACATCAGAGGATATTCCTATTAAAAGACTGAAAATCATCTGAATAACACCTCCCACTGGAGCTTCCTGAACCTGCTGTATCTATGCCCTCTGTAGTCACCTCCACGTTGAGTCTAGGTTTGGCCGTGTGACTTGCTGTGGCCAACAGGACAAGAAGAAATTTAACACAAGCAGAGACATAAAACACTCTTTTACACTGGAGCTTAAACTATGCACACTTCCCACATGTGAAGACGCCCAGGATAATAAGCTACAGACATGCGTCTTAGAAGACAGGTAGCATTAACCACCTAGTGTGCAGAGAGGCCACATGGCCTCAAATGAATGACTGAAGCCACATGATATCTCCCATTGAGAACAACCATGGCAACCTCCACTTGAGTCCAGGCCAAATTTCTGAGCCACAGAATCATGAGAAAATGTTTATAATAATTTAATGATAATTTTAAGCCAATAATTGTTGGGGTGTGTGTGTGTGTGTGTGTGTGTGTGTGGGCACTGTGCTTGTTGTGCTTAGTTGGTCAGCCATGTCCGACTCTTTGTGACTCCGTGCATGGGGATTCTCCAGGCAAGAATACTGGAGTGGGTTGCCATGCCCTCTTCCAGGGGATCTTCCCCACCCCGGGATTGAACCCAGGCAGACTCTTTACCTTCTGACCATCAGGGAAGTCTAGGAGTACTGGAGTGGCTAGCCTATCCCTTCACCAGGGGATCTTTCTGATCTAGGAATCGAACTGGGGTCTCCTGCATGCCAGGCAGATTCGTTACCAGCTGAGCTGTCTGTGTGTGTGGAATTACAGATAAATATTTGATTTGGGTTTCTCTGATGGCTCGGTGGTAAAGAATCTGCCTGCCAATTCAGGAGATGCAGTTTCAATCCCTAGGTCAGGAATATCCCTTAGAGAAGGAAATGGCTACCCACTCCAGTATTCTTGCCTGGATAATTCCATGGACAGAGGAGGCTGGTGGGCTACTATCCATGAGCTCACAAAAAGTTGAACAAAACTGAGCAAGTAAATAACAAGAGCAACATAGAAACAGTACCTTGAAATGGAGCACTGTCACAGCAAAAGCCTAAAATGATGTGGCATTGTCAAGGAATATAAGGAGATTGATAATAAAGGAGAAAACCAGGAGGAGGCCTGAGTCAGTTTGGAGGAACTGCAAATAAACTGCTACTATTTCTGTAAAAGTGGTGAAGAAAGGGCTGCTGGAGGGGCATGGGGGGTTGAGGACCAATATAAGCTGAGGTAGAATAATTAGCCGGCATGAAACAGCCTTGAAAAGTCACTGTATCTAATGAATTGTTGGATCTGGCTAAGGACATGTCCTGGCAGTTTTTGCAAGTATCATCTGGCCTCTTTCAGCTGAGTTTCCTAAGGTATGAGGACAAAGAGGAGAGACAAAAAGGAACCCTTCATTTTGCAAGCGTTTTCGAGGAAAAATAGAAGTGACTCGTTGGTTTGGAAAATAAAGCATTTACATTTTCAGTCTATCTGGCAAAAATCCATAAAGCAGTAAGTTGCCTCAAGGGAAAGATCAGCAAAGTTGTGGTAGAAGGCCTTTTCTTAGAATCTCAGAGTGGTTTAAGGGTATGCCAAAAGATTTGTTCAGCTTGACAAAGATGGATTAAAATATCATATTAACATTGCTACACAGTAGCCTAACATCCAGAAGGAGATAGAGGTATATTATGAAATGAATGACTTCAGGGGCACAAAGCAAGTTCTCCAAAATATCCCAGGAAATTCATAAAGGTCTTTAAATAAGTGTACTACTAAAAATCCTGACAGCTTGGATGGAGAAGCAGGAACTGAGAGGATTCAAAATTAAATGAGGCCTCTTGGCCCTACTTTTGAAATGCATTTTGAGAAGGAATGCTTTGCCAAAAGCATGGACTATTTCTTTTTTGTTTGTGTTTGTTTTTTAATTGAAGCATAGTTGATTTACAATATTAGTTTCAGATGTACAATATATTCATTCAATATTTTTATATAGTCCTTTTATAGATATAAAATATTGGCTATATTCATGTGCTGTAACAATATATCCTTTTCACTTATTTCTTTTATTCACAGTAGTCTGTACCTGTTAATTCCCTACCCTAACCTTGCCCCTCCCCTCTTCCCTTTTCTAGGAGTACCTGCTATTTTGCTCTCTTTTTCTGTGAGTTTGTTTCTGTTTTGTTATATTTCTTCATCTGTTTTATTTTTTAAGGGCGGGTAATCTAAAGGGTGGAGCCAAGAACTACAGAGAAAATCAGCATAAGGAGCTGTGTCCAGGGAGGAAAACTGAGGTCTAGTCAGAGACCAGTCCTTGCCCCTAGAATAGGGTCCAGAAACAGGTGTCTGGATTTCAGAAGTTCTCTGGACCAGTTATTATGCTGTCTCTCCTACATTAAATCGGCCCCTGTATTAATTTTCAATTGCTACACTGTACATTACCACAAACTCACTGCCTAAAATAACAAAACTTATTGTCTCATTGTATCTGGGGGTTAGGAATCTGGATACCATTTGCTGAGCCCTCTGCTGAGAGTCTCCTGAGGCTAAATTCAAGGTGTCAGCCAGGGCTGTGACCTCTTGTGTTACCTCTTCCAAGATCGCTGTTAGCAGCATTCAGTTTTCCATGGCTGCAGGATGAAGGACCTGAGCTTCTAAAGAACACTCGTCATCCCAGGTTTCATGGTTCTCTTTACAAACTGGTAGTTTGCTTCCTCTGAGGTCAACAGGAGCAGAAATCTCTGATGCTTCACCTCTTTTTAAAATGCTCACCTGGTTAGGTCAGATCCACTTAGTATAATTGCCTTTTTGAGTAACTATAGATGAGAAAACTGTTAATCTAATGGTAAGAAAAAGTGAAAAACCTGCTTAAAACTCGTCATTAAAAAAACTTAGGTCATGGCATCCAGTCCCATCACTTTGTGGCAAATAGATGGGGGAAAAGTGGAAGCAGTGACAGATTTTCTCTTCTGGGGCTCCAAAATCACTGTGGATGGTGACATCAGCCATGAAATTAGAAGACATTTGCTTCTTGAAAGGAACGTTATGACAAATCTAGACAGCATATTAGAAAGCAAAAACATCACTTTGCCAACAAAGGTCTGTATAGTCAAAGCTATGGTCTTTCCAGCAGTCATTTACGGATGTGAGAGTTGAACCATAAAGAAGGCTGAGTGCCAAAGAATTGATGCTTTTGATCTGTGATGTTGGAGAAGACTCTTGAGTTCCTTGGGCAGCAAAGAGATTCAACCAGTCCATCCTAAAGGAAATCAAACCTGAATATTCATTGGAACGACTGATGCTGAAGCTGAAGTTCCAATACTTTGGCAAACTGATGTGAGCAACTGACTCACTGGAAAAGATCCTGCTGCTGGGAAAGATTGAGAGCGGGAGGAGAAGGGGTAAACGGAGGATAAGGTGGTTGGATGGCATTGGCAATTCAATGGACATGAACTTGGGCAACCTCCAGGAGACAGTGATGGTCAGAAAGGCCTGGCATGCTGCAGTCATGGCGTTGCAAAGAGTCGGACACAACTTAGTGATTGAACTGCAATAACAGCAACAATTGTAGGAAAGATATTCTATCATATTAACTGTTCATCTACACTCAGGGAACATATTCCAGGAAGAGAGAATCTTGAGGGCATTTAGAATTCTGCCTACCATATCAAGATTGTGGGCTGAATAATCTGTTGTTTAAAGTTTTTTTTGTGTATGTGTGTTTTTTTTTTTTTTGGGAAGTCGACCATTTTCAAAGTTGTTATTGAATTTGTTACAATATTGCTTCTGTTTTATGTTTTGAGTTTTTTTGTTTGTTTGTTTGTTTGTTTTGTGTTTGTTTTTTTTTTTGTGGAGAGGCATATAGGATCTTAGCTTTCTGACCATGGATTGAACCTGCACCCTCCTGCATTGGAAGGCAGACTTAACCACTGGAGCACCAGGGAAGTCCCCTGTTGCTGTTCAACTCAGAGGTCTGTGAATGAAGTTTGGGACCTCAGAATAGCTTCATTTACTCACATCCAGGCGATGTGCTCACAAATTTTGGATTTTGAGCCTGGTGCCATAATGAGATAAGATTCTGGAGATCTTGGCAGAAGGTGTGCATGTTGCATATGAAGGATTATGAATCACTGGGTTCAGTGGAACACTGTGGTGGATCGTTACAGTAACACTGCTCCACAGTGCATCACACTTCTCTGTATACATGCAATTGTGAAATTTCTTTCTATTTGCACTGAAATTGCCTTGCTTTGGCCAACAAATCCACAGGAAATGTCACACACAGAGCTGGAAAGTTCTTGTTCTTCAAGCTAAAAATCAAAATGACTGTAATCTCAACTCAGGCTAAATGCTTGCCAGCAGGTTTGCTTTCCACAGTGATATGGATTAGTGAATCTGAATCATGTACATCACTTATATTCTCAGATTAAGCACATAAGAAATTTTTATAAATAATGAGAAACAATTTTTTATAAATAATGTCTCACTGTTGGACAAGAGAATTTTATATATATATATACACACACACACACACACACATATATATATATGAAATGCTAGAAGAAACTTGTGCTAATTGGATTGGAATCAGAGGATTTTAATATGTATCTCAGGTTTTACATGCATATATATAGGTTGGTAGATGAATGGATGAATACATACATAGATAGAGACACAAATATAATAATAAACTCCTGTCTGCTGATGGTGTGTAGAAGTAATGAAACCCAGAAGCAATGAAAATACTAGTACCCAGATCTTGGTTCTAATTACTTTTCTCCCTTACAGAAAACAGAGAGTCTTATAGAGAATTTGTTACTCTAATGAGTAGAACCAGGACAATGTAAAATTAACCTGGAATATCTTGCTATGGGGAAAAAAAAAGAACTGCTCAAAGATTGATGGATACTGATCTAAAGGTAATAGGAGCCTGATTGAACTTCTCATTGTTAAAAAAAAAAAAAAAAGGCTATTTTTTTTCACCCTATGCTTAGGATGTCAATTCCAATAATAGAGAAACACCTCATATAAAATACTAATTAGGAAAAGAAAAATAAAATCTCAACAATATGACTGATTCTTAATATTGAAAAAGGCAAACACTGAGATCCTGTGGGCAGGTGCAAAGTTTTGTTTCCAGCACCTTTTCAAAATGTTGAAATATAATAGTAAAATAAACTGAAGAAACTTTCTTCTAAATAAAATGAAAATGAACAAATTACCTATACTCTTCAGAAACTATTCATTATTTGATCTAAATGATAATAACAGCTAAAACTTACATTGTACTGCTCAAAGCACCTCATGTACAATAACTTCATTCCAACACTAATCCTTCTGTTTAATACTATTATTTTCTCAATTATTAAGATGAGGAGACTGAGACACTGTAATTTTTCATACACCTGCAGCTAGTTAATGGTAGAACTGGAATTTGAACCAAGGCAAACTCACCCATAATGTTAAGACTCTTAACCACTACTCTGTTTAAATTTTAACTAACTGTAATTACTATGTTAATACTTTAATTAGCATGATAACATCTTCCAAAATTATCCATTGTCAGTTATTTTTCTCCTGAAAATTCTCAATACAGAAATCTCTGCACCTTTAAAAATGAAATATGCCAGAATCCTTACTTATTATGACCCAATTTGCTTCTCTATTATGCATTTTGGGAATCCATTAAAGCTCCTCTTAAAAAAATGAATAAAGACCTCATAATAGGCAAAGGTTACTTCTCTTTTCATCCTCTGAATAAATTATTATTTAACTGAACTTTTTAATGTCCCCAATGTGATTCATCTGTTTTCATTAAATGCAGTCATTACTCTGGTAACAACATTTATAAACCAAAGTTTTAAATAAGCTAAATTGTATTTAATTGTATGTTCTTCCATCAAATGTTGAAAACTTCTAAAGACATTTTAGTACAAAATACAGTTTAATTTTCTTCCAAATAAACAAAGGTAGTTTTAAAATAATATAATTCTGCTGCTGCCTATTATATACATATTCTGAAGACATATTGCTTGATATTGATCTCTGCAACATTTGAACTGAAATAGTTATAATGTACATGTACATTGTGTATAAAATGAATACAATTTATATATACAAATATGTACATATCAGTTCAGTTCACTCAGTCATGTCCGATTCTTTGCGATCCCATGAACTGTGGCATGCCAGGCCTCCCTGTCCATCACCAACTCCCGGAGTTTACTCAAACTCATATCCACTGAGTCGGTGATGCCATCCAACCATCTCATCCTTTGTCATCCCCTTCTCCTCCTGCCTTCATTCTTTCCCAGCATCAGGGTCCTTTCAAATGATTCACATCAGGTGGCCAAAGTATTGGAGTTTCAGCTTCAGTATCAGTCCTTCCAATGAATATTCAGGAATGATTTCCTTTAGGATGGACTAATTGGATCTCTTGCAATCCAAAGGACTCTCAAGAGTTGCCTCCAACACCACAGTTCAAAAGCATCAATTCTTCAGTGCTCAACTTTCTTTATAGTCCAACTCTCACATCCATACATGACTACTGGAAAAACCATAGCTTTGACTAGACAGACCTTTGACTAGATGGACCTTTTTTGTAAAGAAAAGGGCAACTCTTTCTAGAGACATTTGCATCATCCAGAGCCTTTATAATTTTCAGTCACAATGTCTGTTTTTAATTTAACAAATTGCCAAGCAAACTAAAATAACAAACAAAGCTAACAACAAAAACTACCAAGAGAAATTTACTACATACTGATTCAATATGTGACTCACATATTCAAGTTATCAAAGACTTTAAAAATGCTGTAATTAATAAGTTCAAGGAAATAAAACCTACAATTGACAAACTAGGTACAAGTTTAGAGCCTTTCTCCAAAGAATTGGAATCCATAAAAAAAGTCAAACAGTATTTCTAAAACTAGAAAATAAAAAAAAAACAAAAATTAAGAATGAATTAGATGGGTTTTAAGATTTCATCCTAAAATGTGAATATAACAGCCAATTCAGAAAGTTCTACTTATTCAAATATTTTTCAAAATGAAAGTTAAATAAAGACACTTTTGGATACACAAAAACTGAATTTGAATTTTCATTAAAGAAATACTGTTGTAACAGGCTATAAAATATTAAAAAGCTTAAAAGAAGATGTTTAATATTTTTATACCTAAAATTATTAAACTCAGTTGAAGTTAAAATGACATGAATGAAGGAACATGCCATGAGGCAAATTAAAAGACTCCTCAATAATGTAAAGATGTCAATTTACCTCAAACTCTATGTATCGGTTTATCATAATTCCTATCAAAAATACAGCAATTTTAAATCAAAATGCTGATTTCAAACTGCAATGGCAATGTAAGTAACCTAAAATGACAAGAACAATCTTAAAGAATCAAGTTGGAGGATTTATACTATCAGACATTAAAACTGATTATAAAGTCACACTGATTAAAATGTGATATTGGCATAAGAATAAAGAGAATGTGGGGGAAAAATAGATTGACAAAGACGGACTTGCAGATGAGTTACAAGAAGATACCACTTCGTCATCACAGGGGGACAATGGTCTTTTTAATAAATGGTGCAATGTCACTTGGGGATATATATGGTGGGGCTGGGAAAAATCTTGACAATTAATATTTCCACACGCCACCATACATAATCTCAACTTTAGACAGATCATAAATCCACATGTAAATTTTAAGATAATAAAGCTTTTAAAAGAAAACAGAGATTATATGACCTTAAAATAAATAAATATTTTAATTAAGATACAAATATTACCAACTCTTTGAGAAGGAAATGTCACCCCAACCCATTATTCTAGCCTGGAGAATTCCATGGACAGAGGAGCCTGTCAGGCTACAGTCCATGGGGTCAAAAAGAGTCAGACACGACTGAGCAAATAACACACAAACACACATTACTAACTTTAAAAGAAAACAAAGCAACTTGATAAACTGACCACATTAAAATAGATAGGTAAACACCATAAATCTGTTTAAAAGGTAAGTTACAGGGCTTAACATTAAAAAAAAAAAAGATATTTTATCTCTCTCTCTCTCTCTCTCTCTCTCTCTAAAAGGAGACAATATGTAAACACATATATATTCCCCATATATTAACATGAAAAAGACAACATAGTGGAAAAATAAGTAAAAGATTTGAAGAAGCATTTCAAAACAGAGGATATTCAAATAACAGATGAAAATATGGAAAGGTGTTCAACTTCATCAATTACTGCTGCTGCTGCTGCTAAGTCGCTTCAGTCCTGTCCAACTTTGTGCAACCCCATATGGGGCAGCCCACCAGGCTTCCCTGTCCCTGGGATTCTCAAGGCAAGAACACTGGAGTGGGTTACCATATCCTTCTCCAATCACTAAGGAAATGTAAAAAAACCATAGCAAAATATTGCTCAAATCACCAAAATGGATTAAAGGACAGAATATTTGTTGAAAATAAATAGCAACTAGAATTTGTGTGCACTGATGGTAAAATTTTAAACTGGTACAACATTCAGTTGAGTTCAGTCGCTCAGTTGTGTCCAACTCTTTGTGACCCCCTGGATTGCAGCACGCCAGGCCTCCCTGTCCATCACCAACTTGGAGTTTACTCAAACTCATGTCCATTGAGTTGGTGATCCCATCCAAACATCTCATCCTCTGTTGCCCCCTTTTCCTCCTGCCTTCAGTCTTTCCCAGCATTAGGGTCTTTTCCAATGTGTCAGTTTGCATCAGGTGGCCAAAGTATTGGAGTTTCAAGTTCAGCATCAGTCCTTCCAATGAATATTCAGGACAGATTTCTTTAGGATGGACTGGTTGGAACTCCTTGCAGTCTAAGGGCCTCTCAAGAGTCCTCTCCAACACCACAGTTCAAAAGCATCAATTCTTTGGCACTCAGTTTTCTTTATAGTCCAACTCTCAGTTGCACACATGACCACTGGAAAAACCATAGCTTTGACTAGAAAACATTACAATTATTTGATGTGTTTACTGAAGCTAAGAAGATGACTCAGCTGTTCCACTGTAGACACATATACAGAAATATATATATATGCCTTAATTTTTAGTAACACTGCAAAGAATTGGAATAACTATTGAATTTTAATAAATATATAGATGTTTATTAATAAAAGAATGAATACATAAATTATGACATATAATACTGTAGATTACCATAGAATAAGCAGTGAGTATGTCAAGGCTGTATATTGTCACCCTGCTTATTTAACTTCTATGCAGAGTACATCATGAGAAACGCTGGGCTGGATGAAGCACAAAATGGAATCAAGATTGCCAGGAGAAATATCAATAACCTCAGATATCCAGATGACACCACCCTTATGGCAGAAAGTGAAGAAGAACTAAAGAGCCTCTTGATGAAAGTGAAAGAGGAGAGTGAAAAAGTTGGCTTAAAGCTCAACATTCAGAAAACTAAGATCATGGCATCTGGTCCCATTCAGTTCAGTTCAGTTCACTCGCTCAGTTGTGTCCGACTCTTTGCGACCCCATGAATCGCAGCACGCCAGGCCTCCCTGTCCATCACCAACTCCCAGAGTTCACCCAGACTCACGTCCATCGAGTCAGTGATGCCATCCAGCCATCTCATCCTCTGTTGTCCCCTTCTCCTCCTGTCCACAATCCCTCCCAGCATCAGAGTCTTTTCCAATGAGTCAACTCTTTGCATGAGGTGGCCTAAGTACCAGAGTTTCAGCTTTAGCATCATTCCTTCCAAAGAAATCCCAGGGCTCATCTCCTTCAGAATGGACTGGTTGGATCTCCTTGCAGTCCAAGGGACTCTCAAGAGTCTTCTCCAACACCACAGTTCAAAAGCATCAGTTCTTCGGTGCTCAGCCTTCTTCACAGTCCAACTCTCACATCCATACATGACCACAGGAAAAACCATAGCCTTGACTGGATGGACCTTTGTTGGCAAAGTAATGTCTCTGCTTTTGAATATGCTATCTAGGTTGGTCATAACTTTCCTTCCAAGGAGTAAACGTCTTTTAATTTCATGGCTGCAGTCACCATCTGCAGTGATTTTGGAGCCCAGAAAAATAAAGTCTGACACTGTTTCCCCATCTATTTTCCATGAAGTGATGGTACCGGATGCCATGATCTTCATTTTCTGAATGTTGAGCTTTAAGCCAACTTTTTCACTCTCCACTTTCACTTTCATCAAGAGGTTCTTTAGTTCTTCTTCACTTTCTGCCATAAGGTTGGTGTCATCTGCATATCTGAGGTTATTGATATTTCTCCCAGCAATCTTGATTCCAGCTTGTGTTTCTTCCAGTCCAGCGTTTCTCATGATGTACTCCCATTACTTCATGGCAAATAGATGGAGAAACAGTGGAAACAGTGGCTGACTTTATTTTGGGGGCTCCAAAATCACTGTAGATGGTGACTGCAGCCAGGAAATTAAAACATGCTTACTGCTTGGAGGAAAGTTATGACCAACCTAGACAGCATATTAAAAATCAGAGACATTACTTTGCCAACAAAGGTCCATCTAGTCAAGGCTATGGTTTTTCCAGTGGTCATATATGGATGTGAGAGTTGGACTATAAAGAAAGCTGAGCATCTAAGAATTGATGCTTTTGAGCTGTGGTGTTGGAGAAGACTCTTGAGAGACCCTTGGACTGCAAGGAGATCCAACCAGTCCATCCTAAAGGAAATCAGTCCTGGGTGTTCATTGGAAGGGCTGATGTTGAAGTTGAAACTCCAATACTTTGACCACCTGATGCGAAGAGCTGACTCATTTGAAAAGACCCTGATGCTGGGAAAGATTGAAGGCAGGAGGAGAAGGGGATGACAGAGGATGAGATGTTTGGATGGCATCGCCAACTCAATGGACATGAGTTTGGGTAAACTCCGGGAGTTGTTGGTAGACAGGGAGGCCTGGTGTGCTGCGGTTCATGGGGTCACAAAAAGTTGGACATGACTGAGTGACTGAACTGAAGCAATGAGAAAGAATGAACTATAGGTCTACAATGACAGGGATTAATCTTACAAACACAGCATTGAGATAAGAAAAAAAAAAAAGGAAACCCTAGATATATGAATGTATAGTTTATTCCATTGTTTAAAAATTCAAAACTCTCTTGGTAGAGGTTAAGGATGGCAGTGTTACTTAGGGGAGAGAAGGGGACTGGAGTGTGTGCAAGATAAATTTCTTGGCATAAGTATATTTTATTAGATTAAATTTTTAAGATAATATCTTGTGCATATCTTGGAAGGAATAAGTACTAAATAAAAGGCGATGGGGTTATTTTTTGACAGGAAAAAAAGTTTATTTTTCTCTTTACATCACAACTACCATCAGGGTATACTTAAGAAACATTAAAGAGATAAATGTAAAATAATTTATTAAAAATGTATACAGAAGAGAGATTATTTATAGGCTCTCAGTATGTAACAGTTGTACAAATTTTTAAAATGGAAAAATACAAATCACCAAGAAATGTAAGTCTATGAAAGGTAGTAAATGTACACAAAATTATAAAATTTAAATAAATAAAAATTAGTATTTATATTAATAAATATATTTAATATTTAATAATAAAACCCTTTAAAGTATAAGTGTTCAGAAAAACAATAAAAGTGTGACCAAATATTTGGATATAATTATACTTATAGTCACAGAAAGAAAATTCAATAGAAATCTCAAATATAAAATGCAGTACTTCTTACCATATTAAGCATTTAAGGAATATTTTATGGATAATGTTACAAAGTAATTATTTTATTTCATCACAAAATAAATTTTTTAGCATCTAAGTGTGTTGGACCCAGTGGCAGGAATTAGGTAGAATGTGGTGAGCTAAAGAAATACACTTCTGTAACAATCTAGAGGCATGGGAAGGTGTGGAATGTGGAGGGAAGGCTCAAGAGAGACAGGACATATGTATATGTATAGCTCGTTCATACTGATGTATGGCGGAAACCAACACAATATTGTAAAGCAATCATCCTTCAATTAAAAATAAATTTAAAAAAGCACACTCCCTACTACCAAATTGTCTGCATTTTAATGCAAATGCTAATAATGTGAGCAGCTAAATAAATAACTAACATTGCAAAAAAGGTGTGAAGGAAAAGGAGAAGTTATTTAGTGAAGAGTCATGGGTTTAATATTGGGTGCCTCCCAGGCCCCTCTTCTTCATCTTTCTGATGGTTCCTCCCTCCTTCCAGATCAACACTTCTACACATCACATGACTAGGGGATTTTTGCAGAATCTAACACCTGTGGCTGCAGTATGTCTCTGGTCAGTGATGTGTTAATATAAAGTGTCTTCAGGTTTTGTCCTAGAAATTCTTTTCTTCACTGCTACACTGTGATTAGACTGGAATACATGATAATTCTATTGGTAGACTAATCCTATAATTTCCAAAGGCATAGATGTAGTGATGATGACACAGTTTTTTTTTCTAGTTCCAATATCCCCTCAAAATGTAGATTTATATATTCTTCCATTGAATTTGTTCTTGTTATTTAGTCGCTAGTTTGTGTCTGACTCTTTTGTGGCCCCGTGGACTGCCAGGCTCCTCTGTCCATGGGATTTACCAGGCAAGAATACTGGAATGGATTATCATTTCCTTCTCCAAGGTAATCTTCCTGACCAGGAATTAAACCAGAGTCTCCTTTGGGTCTCTTGCTTGGCAGGTGGATTCTTTACTACTGAGCCACCTGGGAAGACTTTTTCCACTAAATATTCACATCTAAAATATAAATTTTGATATCCCATACTCAACCTGCTCCACTCTCAATTTTTTATTTCATTATGTCAATCTTATTCACATAGTTGTTCAAGCCAAAGACTTTGGAAGCATCATGACCCTTTCTTCTCATCCCAGATAAAAACAGAAGATGCTGCCAGATATTTTCAAATATATTTCCCAAATATGATCGTGTATCAACAATTCCAAGTTGTCTTAATCCAAGCCATGATAGTCACTTATCTAACTAATCAATAGCCCCCATATTGCTATTATTTATTTATTATAATTTACAGTGGATTTCCCCTATAATCTATTTTCCATACATCAGTCTGAGTAATCACTTAAAAATATAGATCTGACTATTATCTCTTCACTGTTTACAATCATTCAGCCCTCACACCTCACGTAAAATCAGAAATCTTTACTATGCTTCAAAATGCCCTATACAATCTGGCCACAGGATCCTTTTCAGCATGGCCATATTTCATCCACATGGGCACCTTGCTCTTGACACCAGGCAGATGCCACTTCCTAAAAAATCTACATTAATTCCCTCTAGAGAAGGTCTGTATATCCATAATCCCATAGCCAATAAATTCAAGAGGCATTTATTAAACATGTATTATTATTTTTAACTTATTTTATTTGATTTATTTACAATGTTGTGTTAATTTCTGATGTTCAGCAAAGTGATTCAGCTGTATGTGTGTGTGTGCATGTGTGTGTGTGTGTGTGTGCACACGCATGTATGTGTGTGTGTGTAAAGGGCTTCCCTGGTGACTCAGCGGTAAAAAATCCACCTGTCAATGCAGGAGATATGGGTTTAGTCCCTGGGTCAGGAAGATCCTCTGGAGAAGGAAATGACTACCCACTCCAGTGTTCTTGTCTGGGAAATCCCATGGACAAAGGAGACTGGTGGGCTTCAGTCCATGGGGTCACAAAGAGTTGGACACAATTTAGAGACTAAACAACAGTAAGAATATATATGTACCTATTCTTTTCCATATTCTTTTTCAAAATGGTTTATCACAAGATACTGAACCGAGTTCCCTGTGCTATACAGCAGGATCTTGCTGTTTTCTCACTCTATAATCTAATATAATAGCTTGCATGTGCTAATCCCAAACCACCAACATCTACTATTGATGAAGCTGCATGACATATATCCTTTTTAGTGCCTCTGTTTATATAACATGAGATATAAAAATTTCTGTTTTTCCTTCTATAGTTATAAATTATCTTTTCTGAGAAAATAATTGACTCAGACTTCTTTATGAAAGTTGATAATTGTCTCTAAAGTCCTATACATTCTTTCTCTAAACTATACCAGATACTAGAATCCTGTTATTAGGGAATGCTTCAGTTAAAAAAAAAATAGTTGAAAGGAAATTGCTTTATGAGAATAATCACCTAAATTAATAATATGGGATGTTTATGTGTATTCAGAAAGGAAGAAAACAATCACATTTATGTCCATATTATACTCTGTGCTTCGGAAAGGTAATCCAGTTGCTAAGAATTCAACAGCCCTTATAACATTAAAAGGAAATGTTCCTGCAATTACTGACTTTATAGCATTTAGTTTTTTCCTGAGGGAAAATCAATAAAGGGATAAAGGAAATATACTTTTAACTCTATTGGCTTTAATATGAACATTTTGTTTACATTAATTGCTAATACTGTTTAAACATACATCTCTTTCATCTTAAAGCACTGTTATCCACATACTATTCTTGATCACATAATAGATTGATGCCATTTACTATTCTTCAACAGGCTAATAATAAACAATAAATTTTTACTATTCTTTTGATCTTCCAGTCTTCTCTCACAAATGTCTTCTTCTGTGGCTATATATATAGATTATACTTTCTTTTACTGACAACATGTTTCAATATAAAGATTTATACCCATCATTCTCCTTGCTCCTAGGGTTGATTTCTCTCTGTTAAATATGAAAGATTATTAGCTCTGCTCCATTTTTACCTCCATCACATGTGTTCCGAGGGGGTCCATCTTCTACTCCCTGCCTAACCCATCCCTCTCTCTGAGCCAGTGAGATGCTATCTGATTCAAGCACATTGCACTTGGAAAAGAACAGGGATGAAAGAGGTTTGAAATCACTTACCTGCCCATTTATCAGTCGCATTTTCTTTGTAATACCCCCAGCATTACCTTAGGATACTGTTGTCTAAACATTCTGTTTAAACAGAATGCTTTATCCTCAAAGACCAACTTGGAAACAAAAAGCTGAGAGAAGGAAAGGGTTTGCAGGCTATAAAGGAACAAGGCAGGAGGAACAGAGCCAGAAGAAAGTGTCAGCTTTGTTCTTATAGGTCCAATATGTTGTAACTTGCCCACACTCTAGTTTTACCTTACCCTTTCTTTTCATTTTGGAACAAAGTTACTAGAATATGTTATTTAGTATCTAACAAGTTGACTGGATCACCTCAGGAACACTCAGGTTTGATTTTCCTCTTTCAATCATTGGCTAGATCCGACTAACCTCCCCTCCCACCTCCCTAAATTTGACATCAACAGAATCTGAAGAGGAACCACATTTATTTGCTGCCACTCTGCTTGATCTTAGACTCTGATCACCAGACTGCCCTCAGGATTCTAAACTGAGACTCCATCTCCTCCACTTCCTGTCAGTATGTGGATACAGCTCCCATGCCTGATTTGGTTTGGATTTTCTATTTTCAGGCTAACGTAGATTGGTATGCTAAGTCGCTTCAGTCGTGTCCGACTCTGTGTGACCCCAAAGACGGCAGCCCATGAGGCTCCCCCGTCCCTGGGATTCTCCAGGCAAGAACACTGGAGTGGGTTGCCATTTCCTTCGCCAGGGCATGAATGTGAAAAGTGAAAGTGAAGTCGCTCAGTCATGTCCGACTCTTCGTGACTCCATGGACTGTGGCCAAAAGGCTCCTCCATCCATGGGATTTTCCAGGCAAGAGTGCTGGAGTGGGGTTCCATAGATTGGTATACTCTATCACAAATCCACTTTGTCAGCCATGGAGCTGAAGGTAAGACTCAGTTCTCAAGCCCAGCAAGTCTGCTATGCCAGCTTAAGAGCTCCGATTTGGGAGGACTAAGGCCCTGCAGTATGAGATTAATAAACTACAGTAAAATGCACTTGAAAATCTTGGAATCTCAGGTTTCCTACACTCACAGGATTTTCAGAAGTGGCCCACTCCTCTGTCTTTCCAACAGCATGCCTTCCCTCCTGGCCATAAAATTCATAGCCAGGATTGCCACTACATAACCTGGTGAAGCAAAGGTTATATTCACTAAGGAAGAAACAACACTGTTACTTTCAATGATCTGTAGGACTCCATCCACATGTGCCTGCAGAGGGTGGGAGACAATGGATCTAACTGGAGCTGGAACAAAAAGGGCAGAACTTGAAGTTGGTAAATGTTATCAACATGGGAGCAATCTCCTATAAAAAGAATCAATTCTCTGGAAAGGATGCAGAAGGTAATACTATCATACTGGTAGGAAACCTCTGGAAAGTTTGGTGAAAGTGATGGTCCACACTAGGTAAAGTAGAAATACCAGAATATTTGCTAAAAATTAGGTCAAGTAGAGGAAATGGTAAAAATACTGATAAAACTCAGCATGCTATAATGGATGTGCATAAATATATAACATCAAGAACCTATCTGCCATGGAGAGGCTGAGCACTATGCCACAACTACTGAGCCTGTGCTATAGAGCCTGGAGCCACAACAACTGAGCCCATGAGTCACAACTACCGAAGCCAGTGTGCCCTAGAGGCTGTGCTCTGCAACAAGAGAAGCCCCTGTAATGAGAAGCCTGTGCACTGCAACTAGCGAGTAGCCCCCACTTTCCACAACTAGAGAAAAGCCCACACAGCAATGAAGACCCAGCATAGTCAAAAATAAGTAAATAAAATTATATATAAAAAAGAACCTTATATATAAAAATTGGCTATGATTCACAGGCGTGCCTTGAAGACACATGGGTGACAGGGAAACTGGTATTATTGAGATGCAATGTGGTGGGTGTTCTCTGTAGGTCAGAGGTGATGGTGGGAAACACTAGAACAGATCTGACTATCCAGATAGCAACATGCATGACGTAAAAGGCAATAATGATGGTGCTTAACCATCAGAAGCAAAAAAATTGTCCTCAATTTTATTGTAAAGAATAGTAATATCTCAGTGGAAGACAGGTAAATACACTCTTTGAGCTCTCTGAAGATGGTTAAGACAACACAGATTCACTTGAGATAAGACAGATAACTAATAAAGCAGTTGCTTAGTCTATACAAAATAAAAGAGGATTTGTAATTAGTGTCCCATCCAGATTCAAGTAACATACCTTATATTCCACTTCAGACCTGAACCAGTTCTCATCCACTGAACTGATTGACTAAAGAAGTGGCCAGGTTCCAAGAGAGAAGGACCATTCAAAGTCATGGCAAAGATACACTATAATGACTCCCTCAATTCTATTCACAATGACAATCTGCTAGAATGATTTTATGTTCGGAAAATGGTGATACCAAACATTTCAAGGATTTTTGGTTTTGCCAAGATAAATTCTCTGGATTCCTGAGGAGTTATGCTTTCATAGAGTAACACAACAGATGTACAAATAATCATTAAAAACTAGGACTGTGTCCAAAGTCTGTTCTCTAGGGGGTGAGATGAATCGAAAGAGTAGCATTGAAATATATATATATATATTATCATATGTAAAATAGATAGCTAATGGGAGGTTGCTGTATAACAGAGGAAACTCAACCCAGGCTCTGTGACAACCTAGAAGGGTGGGATGGGGCAGAGGGTGTGGGTGGGAGGGAGGTTCAATAGGGAGGGAATATATGCATACTTATGGCTGATTCACATTGTCTTATGGCAGAAACCAACAGAATATTGTTAAGCTATTATTCTCCAATCAAAAAATAAATTAAAAACATAAAAATGGAATGGAAATTTTTTTAAAAAAGAAAACAAAACAACAAACTAGGACTACTGCCCAATGACTTTTGTCTCTTTATGCAAGGATTCACCAATCTGGTCCTTGGGAATCAATGCTACAGTTATAGCAAGGGGGAAGGGTGTCAAGAACTGTGAAAGGCCTGAGATTTTTCCACTGCTTACAAAATAAGTAACTATCCTAGTTTCATAGATGCTGGTGAGGGGCATTAGAGACAAAAGGACTTCATCACTCACTTTGCAGTAGATACCATGAGCTTCATGTTCCTATCAGTTTCTTGTAGCTGACATGCCAACGAAGCAATAGGAGGAGGGCTAGATGCATGTTCTGAGTGCTGTAGTTTTGCATTGCAACTGAAAAACCTTGGGGTGCTTGCCTACCTGTTGCCATTGAAGATACACCATCTAATAAAGGTGGTGGTGGTGTAGTCACTAAGTCATGTCCGACTCTTGCGACCCTATGGACTGTAGCCTTCCAGACTCCTCTGTCCACGGGATTCTCCAGGCAAGAACACTGGAGTGGGTTGCCATTTCCTTCTCCAGGGGATCGTCCCGACCCAGGGATCGAACCCAGGTCTCCTATGTTGCAGGCAGATTCTTTACCAACTGAGCTGGGTATTGTTCAGTAAATTCCTGTTCCCTCTGCCCGGAGAAAGATACTATATCTTCCAATGCTGCCTGTTGTACAAACATCCTTGAAAAGTCAGTCCAAACAACACTATTTAACCTACATCATTCAGAAATGAATGAGATTCATGGAGAATTATCTCCCAACAATGCATAACCATAATTTTTAGACCACTTCACTACTGGCGAGTTTCCTCATATGGGTATATGCCATCTGTCAGCCACTCTGATTCTGATTTGACTGATGGGCTGGAACTAAATCTGTTTGAAACATCTTATAGAGCATCTAACTAAATGCTACTATCAACAAGACCCTAACAGCAAAATGACAACTTGTACTATTGACTTCAGCCTGGTATGTTGCATCCTCAGGTGAACAAACCCGATAAACTATCAGTGTCTGGCTTAGAAAGCCAGGTGGTATTTCCCCTAAGTGTCTGTACTGACTTTTCTACTTGGTCAACAGGACCAAGTTATAAATTTGGGTCCAACAGGATGTAATCAAGATTGCCCAGATCCCACCTTGGACAATAGGTACAACAATTCAGCCTACTGTCCAGGCAGTTGGCTGTCAATTCAGCTTACCCTGGATTCCTACCATGAGGTTGAACAGTTGATGCACTCATGACAAACTCTAAGGTAGAGGCATTATTTTTGCAGGGAGATGAAAGTTAAATACTGGAAATAGAACTGCCTTATGACCCAGCAATCCCACTGCTGGGCATACACACCGAGAAAACCAGAATTGAAAGAGACATGTGTACCCCAATGTTCATCGCAGCACTGTTTATAATGGCCAGGACAAGGAAGCAACCTAGATGTCCATCAGCAGATGGATGGATAAGAAAGCAGTGGTACATATACACAATGGAGTATTACTCAGCCATTAAAAAGAATACATTTGAATCAGTTCTAATGAGGTGGATGAAACTGGAGCCTATTATACAGAGTGAAGTAAGCCAGAAAGAAAAACACCAATACAGTATACTAACGCATATATATGGAATTTAGAAAGATGATAACGATAACCCTGTATGCGAGACAGCAAAAGAGACACAGATGTATAGAACAGCCTTTTGGACTCTGTGGGAGAGGGAGAGGGGGGGATGATTTGGTAGAATGGCACTGAAACATGTATAATATCATATAATAAACGAATCGCCAGTCCAGGTTCAATGCAGGATACAGGAAGCTTGGGGCTGGTGCACTGGGATGACCCAGAGGGATGGTACGGGGAGGGAGGTGGGAGTGGGGTTCAGGATGGGGAACATGTGTACACCCGTGGTGGATTCATGTTGATGCATGACAAAACCAACACAATATTTTAATTAGCCTTCAATTAAAATAAATACATTTAAATTAAAAAAAAAAGAAAGTTAACACCCTGTTTTCCATAGAAACACAATCCCAATGACATACAAGGTCTCCTGAAAAGAAGAGGTTATTCACCATTTTTGGGAACTCTCAGAGTTCCAACCTCCAACCTCAGTCATTTCATATGGTGGCAATGTCCTCTTGGTGTTAGCATAGATAGAGGACAGACTGGAATGACTTCTCTCTGCCAGTTCCTCCAAAATCAGACAAGACTCAACAATCCCAACTGAACTAGAAACCATATGTTTACCAGCTAGTTAGATGAGGGATGGAAATTAGACAATGTCAACCTGTGTCCCACAGGTCAAACTTGAGGAACCCTAATGAAAGCCTTTGGGTTTTGTTGAGGTTATCTTAATGTTCTCATTCCCATAGGAGAGTATAATATTTTTTATTTCTAGGATGAGAAAATGTTAATCTTTAGAAATTTGTATTTCTTAAATATAATTGAAGTGCCAAACATGCATTTTATGTCTCCGTCACATGTAGCAGAAATTGCAGACCACCAAAAATTCACATATGTATTGGTCTGTTTATAAAGCAGTATTTTAAAATTGGCATAAATACTTATTTTTCTACATGTACTATGCAGTAATTAAAATGACAACTTGGGCAATATTAGCGCTCTGATTTAATTGAGGGGTGTTTAGCTGATTACAAACAGTGTATTCATTTTTTTAAAAAAAATGAAATTCTAATTAGTGTTGGCTTCCTGTCAAAATCAGTAATTAAGAAAGTTGTCAAAGTCAATGCTATTATTCATCTTGATAATGAAATTATTTAAACATCAAACATGAATGTTCTATTAGCTTGAGGAGTATAATTGTTAACAGTGCTCACAGGGCGAAATAAACATATCACATCAGCTACATTATCTACCTAAATACCTCCACACAGATGCTGGTGATTAAGACGCTGAAGCTTTGTAAGTTTAAGTATGTTATTGAGATTACTTTCCAAATAACGTTTAACTTTGTTGAGGTAGTACCTGTGATATATGTGGGAAAACATGACTCCACATTCTTTTGAAGGTCAATTATTAATAAAATGCTTTTATAACCTGCAAAAATAAACTGTACTTTAAGTATTTAACTTTATGACTTTTGGCATGTATTCCAGAAACAATGATGATGTCTCACTGCACATATCCATCACCCCTGAAAGTCTCCTCCTCTCTGAATGAACTTCAGCCCTTCCTCACCAATCCCCTGTGCCCAGGAAACCACTAATCAGTGGAGTTGTTTTTTGCTATATATTTGCTTGAATTTTCTAGAATCCATATGAATATAATCATAGAGTTGGATTCTTTATGGATTTTTCAGTCATGATAATTAAGATTCATTCATGTTGTGTTACATATTAATAATTAATTTTTAATGCTAAGCAGTATTCCATTGTATTGCTATACCATAGTTTCTGGATCTATGCATACTTTTATGACATTCCAGCTATTTTCAGGTTTAGCTATTACAAATAAAGAGACTATGAACATTCATACACAAGTCTTTGAGTTGAGATATATGCTTTAACTTGCTAGGATAAATACCTAGAAATACAAGGATAATGTTATTTCTATATCTAACATTTAAAAACATATTTTTAAAAACTTTCAAAAGTTTCTCCCAAGCAGAAAATCTTCTAAGATTTAACATTTGTACCCATATTATATGAGAATTTCAATTCCTCCGAATCATTGCTAAAACTTTTAAATCATTGCTAAAGGTTTTTTAGTTTTGTTTTTTTTTTCCAGTTGTTTGCTTGTTTTCACCATTCTAATGTATATGTAGTAATATAATACTGTAATTTTAGTTTATATTTTCCTAATGACTCATGATTTTGAACACATTTCATATACTTGTTTGCCTGCCATCTGTGTAGTTTTCTTTTGAGTGAAGAATCTGTTGAAATATTGTTACTTATTTTTATTGATATGTGTGCTTTTTTATTATCAGGTTTGAGAATTCTGTGTGTATTTTGATAGAAATCTTTTATTAGACATGTGATTTTTCAAATATTTTCCTTGCCTGATTTTTTAATTTTAATGATATTTTATGAAAAACAGATATTAAGTTCAATTTATTGTTTTTAAGAAATCATACTTTGAAATGAGCAAAGAACAAAGATTTTATCAAATGTTTTTAAAAGTTTAAAAATGTTAAGTTTATGTTCCAGTTGATAATACACTATGACTTTTTAAAAATATACCATTCATGATATGTATTTAAGTTTCTTCTGTTCTTCCTTTCTATTTTACGCATATTGATATACAAATGCAGCACCTTTTAAAAGATTCTTATACCATGTCTTCTTTCTCAACACACTTTCCCTCCACGCTGTTGTTATTATCATATCACTAAGTCATGTCTGACTTTTTGTGACCCATGGACTGTAACCCACCAGGTTCCCCTGTTCTTCACAGTCTCCTGGAGTTTGCTCATATTTATGTCCACTGAGTTGGTGATGCTATTTATCCATCTCATCTTCTGCCTCCCTTTCTCCTTTTTCCTTCAATTGTTCCAGCCTTAGGGCCTTTTCTAATGAGTCAATGCTTCACATCTGTTGGCCAAATTATCGGAGTTTCAGGATCAGTTCCCCCAAAGAATATTCAATGAATATTCAGGGTTGATTGCCTCATTTACATATATATACACACACACGTGCATATATATATATAGCCACATAAATATCTCTGAATTGTTTAGTATTATCATTAATATATTAATCTATCTTTATCTAATATCACATTGACATGGAATATAGAACTTTATATTTACTGTGGGAAAGAATCCCTTAGAAATGGAGTAGCCTACATATTCAACAAGAGACTGGAATCTAGTACTTGGGTGCAATCTCAAAAATGGTAAAATGATCTTGATTCACTTCCAAGGCAAACCATTCAACATGACAGTAATCTAAGTCTATGTCCCAACCACTAATGCTAAAGAAGCTGAAGCTGAATGGTTCTATGAATACCTACAAGAACTTTTAGATCTAACACTAAAAAATATGTGCTTTTCATCATAAGGGACTATAACACAAAAGGAGGAAGTAAAGAGATACCTGGAGTAACAGGCATGTTTGGCCTTGAAGTACAAAATGAAGTAGGAAAAGGCTAACAGAGTTTTGCCAAGAGAATGCAATGGTCTTGGCAAATACCCTCGTCCAATAATACAAGAGATGACTCTACACATGGACATCACCAGATGGTCAATATCAAAATCAGGTTATTTATATTATTTGCAGTCAAAGATGGAGAAGCTCTATACAGTCAGCAAAAACAAGACCTGGAGCTGAGAGTGACTCAAATCATTGACTCCTTATTGAAAAATTCAGACTTAAATTAAATAAAGTAGGGAATACTACTAGGCAGTTCTATACACAGTAGAGGTGACTTATCCCTTATATACAGTAAAGGTAATGAATATATTCAAGGAATTAGATCTGATAGACACAGTGCATGAAGAACTATGGACAGAGGTTCATAACACTGTACAGGAGGCAGTGACCAAAACCATCTCCCACGAAAAAGAAATGCAAGAAGGCAAAGTGGTTGTCTGAGGAGGCCTTACAAATAGCTGAGAAAAAAAGCAAAAACCAAGGCATAAATGGAAAAATATACCCAACTGAATGCAGAGTCCCAGAGAATAGCAAGGACAGAAAAGAAAGCCTTCCTAAGTGAACAATGCAAAGAAATAAAGGAAAACAATAGAGTGGGAAAGACAAAAAAATCTCTTCAAGAATATTGGAGACACCAAAGGAACACTTCATGCAATGATGGACACAATAAAGGACAGAAATGGCAAGGATCTAATAGAAGCAGAAGATATTAAGAAGAGGTAGCAAGAACACAGAAGAACTGTACAAAAAAGTTTTAATGACCCAGTTAACCATGATGGTGTGGGTCACTCACCTAAAGCCAAGCATCCTAGAGTATGAAGTCAAATGGGCCTTAGGAAGCATCACTACAAAGCTAGTGGAGGTGACGAATTCCCTGAGCTATTTAAAATCCTAAAAGATGATGCTGTGAAAGTGCTGCACTCAATATGTCAGCACATTTGGAAAACTCAGCATTGGCCACAGGACTAGAAAAAGTCAGTTTTCATCCCAATCCCAAAGAAAGACAATGCCAAAGAACATTCAAACTACTGTACAATTGTACTCATTTCACATATTAGCAGAGCAATGCTCAAAATCCTTCAAGCTAGGCTTCAGCAGTATAAGAACCAAGAAATTCCAGATGTTTAAGCTGGATTTAGAAAGGCAGAGGAACCAGAGATCAAATTGCCAACACCTGTTGGATCATAGGGGAAGTAAAAGAATTCCAGAAAAACACCTACTTTTGTTTCAGGGATTACGCTAAAGCCTTTGACTGTATGGATCACAATAAACTGTGGAAAATGCTTTAAGATATGGGAATACCAGACCAACTTACCTGCCTCCTGGGTAATCTTTATACAGAGATAGAAGCAACATTTAGAACCAGAAATAGAACAACAGACTGGTTCAAAACTGGGAAAGGACTATTTCAAACCTGAATATTGTCACCATGCTTATTTAACATATGCAGAGTACTTCATGTGAAACGCCAAGCTGGATAAATCATAAGTTGGAATCAAGACTGCCAGGAGAAATGTCAACAACCTCAGATATGCAGATGATACCACTCTAATGGCAGAAAGCAAAGAGAAACTAAAGAGCCCTTTGATGATGGTGAAAGAAGAGAGTGAAAAAGCTGGCTTAAAACTCAACATTCAAAAAACTAAGATCATGGCTTCTGGTCCCATCAGTTCAGTTCAGTTTAGTTCATTTCAGTCGCTCAGTCGTGTCCAACTCTTTGTGATCCCGTGAATTGCAGCATACCAGGCCTCCCTGTCCATCACCAACACCCGGAGTTCACTCAAACCCACGTCCATAGAGTCAGTGATGCCATCCAGTCATCTCATCCTCTGTTGTCCCCTTTTCCTCCTGCTCCCAACCCATCCCAGCAACAGAGTCTTTTCCAATGAGTCAACTCTCTGCGTGAGGTGGCCAAAGCACTGGAGTTTCAGCTTTAGTATCATTCCTTCCAAAGAACACCCAGGACTGATCTCCTTTAGGATGGACTGGTTGGATCTCCTTGCAGTCCAAGGGACTCTCAAGAGTCTTCTCCAACACCACACTTCAAAAGCATCGATTCTTCGGCGCTCAGCTTTCTTCACAGTCCAACTCGCACATCCATACATGACCACTGGAAAAACCATAGCCTTGACTAGATGGACCTTTGTTGGCAAAGTAATGTCTCTGCTTTTCAATATGCTATCTAGGTTGGTCATAACTTTCCTTCCAAGGAGTAAGCATCTTTTAATTTCATGGCTGCAATCACCATCTGCAGTGATTTTGGAGCCCCCCAAAATCACTGTTTCCACTGTTTCCCCATTTATTTCCCATGAAGTGATGGGACCAGATGCCATGATCTTCGTTTTCTCAATGTTGAGCTTTAAGCCAACTTTTTCACTCTCCACTTTCACTTTCATCAAGAGGCTTTTTAGTTCCTCTTCACTTTCTGCCACAAGGGTGTTGTCATCTGCATATCTGAGGTTATTGATATTTCTCCCGGCAATCTTGATTCCAGCTTGTGCTTCTTCCAGCCCAGCATTTCTCATGATGTACTCTGCATATAGGTTAAATAAGCAGGGTGACAATATACAGCCTTGACGTACTCCTTTTCCTATTTGGAACCAGTCTGTTGTTCTATGTCCAGTTCTAACTGTTACTTCCTGACCTACATATAGGTTTCCCTTTTTGTTGTTGTTGTTGTTGCATTTTTATTTTATTTTATTTTTAAACCTGAAACGCTGTATTAGTTTTAAGAAGCAGGTCAGGTGGTCTGGTATTCCCATCTCTTTCAGAATTTAATGGCAAATAGATGGGGAAATAGTGGAAATGATGACAGGTTTTATTTTCTTGTTCTCCAAAGTCACTGCAGATGGTGACCTTAGCCATGAATTTAAGACACTTGTTACTTGGAAGGAAAGCTATGACAAATCTGGACAGCATATTGAAAAGCAGAGACATCACTTTGCCAACAAAGGCTCATATAGTGAAATCTATGGTTTTTCCAGTAGTCATGTATGGATGTGAGAGTTGGACCATAAAGAAGGCTGAGCACAGAAGAATTGAGACTTTCAAACTGTAATGCTGGAGAAGACTCTTGCGAGTCCCTTGGACAGCAAGGAGATAAAACCAGTCAATCCTAAAGGAAGTTAACCCTGAATAGTCATTGGAAAGACTGATGCTGAAGCTCCAAAACTTTGACCACTTGATGCAAACAGCTAACTCTTTGTGAAAGACCCTGATGCTGGGAAAGATTGAGAGCAGAAGGAACAGGGGGTGACAGAGGATTAGATGACTGGATGGCATCACTGAGTGAATGGACTTCAGTTTGAGCAAACTCCAGGAGATAGTGAAGGACAGGGAAGACTGGCATGCTGCAGTTCATGGGGCAGCAGAGTTGGACACAACTTAGCAACTGTATAATAGTGTTTTATAAGTCTTAAAGTCAGATATATATATCTCTCAAGTTTTTTGTTTTCAAAGTTTTTTTTTTGCTTGTATTATAATCTCTGACTTTTCAAGTAAAGTTTAAAATCAGCTTATTTTTTTGAATTAAGCTTTTTTAAATTAATTTATTTTAATTGGAGGCTAATTATTTTACAATATTGTGATGGTTCTTGCCATACACTGACATGAATCAGCCATGTTTGTTCTGTTGCATATTGTATCTTTTACATCTTATTTTAAGGGTGATTACTGTTGTATTTAGGAATTTATTTTTAAAAATGTTTCCTATATCTAGAAAACTTACTTTTCCATTAGGTCTAGTAGCTTTTGCAGTAGATTTCTTAGGATTTTTCTACTTGATAATGTATTCCATTAGTAATGACTTTTACTTCTAGTCAGAGTGCTTTTGATTTTCATCTTTTCTCATTGCATTGGCTTGACTGATTCAATTTTGAATAGAAGTGATGAGAATACACATTCTTCTTATATTCTAATCTTCATAGTACTTAGTTTCTGTCATTACATATGATACTAGCAGTAAGTTTTTCTCAGACCTTCTTTTCAAGCTGAGGAAGTTTCCTGGTATTTCTATGTGCTGAGAGTTTTTCTTAGGAGCAGCCTTTACATTTGTCCATTTTTTATATAGTCGTCCTTACTGTCATAAAATTTTTAATGATACATCAGCCCGTATTAATATTGCCATCCCTGTAGAATCTGTAGTGATGCAACCTTCTCAATTCCTGGTGTTTGTCATGTGTGTGTTCTTTCTTTTCCTTCTAATCAGTTTGGCTAGAATCTTATCAATATTATTGATCTTTTAAAAGAACTAACTTTTGCTTATTATGCTTCTCCCTTTTATATTTACCCTTATTTTTATTGTTGATTTTTCTCCTTTATATGGCTTTCCTTTTCTCTTCATTTTCTGTTTTTCGAAACAAAAGTTGTGCTTTGGTTTGAGACCTTTCTTTTTTACTCAAATAGGTGTTAGTGTGATAAGCCGTCTCCTAAGTATTATTTTAGTATCATACCACAAATTTGGATATGTTGTGTTTTACTTTTACACAATTTATCTATTTTTGATGTCTTCCTCAATGTACAGGTAATTTAAAGCTGCATTATTTGATATTCAAATATTTGGAAATTTTCAAAGGTCATTTCCAATTTGATACCATTGACTGCATGCATTTTGTATGATATAACACTCTTTAAAATGTATTAAATATGCTTTATTGTCCAGAATATGGACAGAATATTCTGTCAAACGTTTTATGTGTCCTTAAACAAATGTGTATTCATCACTTGTTGGGTGGGATATATCTGGATTTTAATCCATTAAATTACTGTCAAGCCTTCTGTATCAGTCCCTCAAATACTGAGAGATCTGCTATTAAAATATCTAACTGTAATTGTGGCTTTATCTATTCCTCCCTAGAGATCTATCATTGTTTGTTTCTTATTTTTGAAGCGCTGTTATTAAGAGTATAATAATATTAGTGTTAGGATTTTTATGACTGTTTTACAAATTGTTGTTTGTCATTACAAAATAAACTTTTAAAAATCTGGTTTATTTATTGATCTGGACTAATTTATCTGATATTAAAATAGTCACATAAGCTTTCTTTTGATTAATATTAACAAACTACATCTGATTCTTTTTACTTTTAAATTTAGTGTGTGTTTGTATATAAAATAATATTATAAAGGAAACATATTCTTGGTTCTTAGCTTTTTATGCAATCTGATCATCTTTACCTTTTAATTACTATGCATGAGTATTTACATTTGTGCATAAATCTTTCATTTGCAATTTGTTTACCTTTGTTTCATCTGGTCTTTGTTGTATTTCTCTTTCTTTTTTGCTTTGTTTGGGTTAATCCAATATTATTATTCCATTTTATATATTTTGTTGATTTATAAGCTATAACAATATGCTCTAATAATTTGGCCACCTGATGCAAAGAACTGACTCACTGGAAAAGATCCTGATGCTGAGAAAGATTGAAGGCAGGAGGAGAAGGGGATGACAGAAGATGATATATTTGGATGGCATCACTGACTCGATGGACTTCAGCAAGCTCTGGGAGTTGGTGATGGACAGGGAAGCCTGGCGTGCTACAGTCCATGGGGTCACAAAGAGCCAGACACGACCGAGCAACTGAACTGAAGCTATAACACTCTAACTAACTTTTAGAGGCTGTGTGAGAGTTTCTACTACCCTTTGTTAGCTACTTTCCATCTATCTCTAAATGATATTATGCCACTTTACATATAGTAAAAGAACCTTACCAGAGTTTCTGAGTATCTTTGGTTTGTTGTGGTGGTTTATTTGCATTTTTTCGTAGTGTGAACACTTACTGTGAGATTCACTCTCTTAACAAGTTGTGAAGTGCACAATACCATATTAGAAACTCTAGGCCCTGTGCTGTAAGACAGATCTCTACAATAAATTTATCTGGCATAACTAATCGGTTATGTCCATTGAGCAATGAGGAACTGTTCAATAGTTATCATGTCTTGTTTTGAAGATTTCTTAGGCAGGTCTAGGGCAGCATCTAGCCTAAGTTTAAGTATCCTCCACTGCTGGACAAGCTCTATTTGTGTGCTTTTCCCACTGCTCCATAATGTGGGCCAAAAACAGGCCCAGTTTTTTACTTTGCAGGAGTATAAGCACTGTTTCTTTTGGTCCTTTCAAGTAGATCCTTCCCAGCTCTCAGCTAGTACAAGCTGTATGAACTCATCATTGTTCTACTCAATACCCAGGGGTCCTTCTGCACTTTTCTGAAGCTCTCCCTCTGAATCCCTTTTCTTTCCACTCCTCTGCCCTGGGAATTTTACCCACCAGGGCTTTTCTAAACTCAATGACATCACTTCAACCCAGAGAGTCAGCCAAGCCCTGCCTGGGCACTTGCTCCTCATACCACAGTCTGAAAAACCTCTCAAGGCAGTGAGCTGAGGAGTTGGTCACCCACCATGTTTGTTTATCCTGTATTTAAGGATCACACTTCTATTGGGTTGGCCAAAAAGCTTGTTTGGGAATGGAAACAAACTTTATGACTAACCCAATAAAATCATTATGGCACATACTTACTTTTTAAATTTTTTTAAATGGTAAATCATTTTAAATTTAAAGATTTATCAAAAGGAGAAAACTAGTCCCTATTTTTCTATCTTGAATAGGAGTAGAATTCCTCAAAATGCTCTTTATTAATGGTATCAAATGATTGGTTTTCAGCTCATAACACGTTTTGCATATTTTCCAGATGGAGGGAAGGAAAAACAGACCATGTTTTTATGCTGCTTTCTTCAAATGCTAAGAATCTTTCAGGAATTCATTTCCTTCCAATAGATACCATCTACAGTGTATAATGATGAACTGGTAGCCTGAAATAATTAGTGTATACAAGGTGATCTCTATGCTATTTTTACTGAACACCAGATGGCAGGAGTTCCTGGGTGTATATACATATATTTTATAACTGATTTAAACTTGAACAGCAATTAACAAGAAAGAATCTTTAAAAGGAAGAAGCACAAAAATACAGTCAGGAAAAATCATTCTCTGAGATAAGCAAATAATTTCCCCCTTTTATAACACAAGCTCACTAAGATACACAGATGTCCAGTGGTAGTTTGTATTGTTAAACACACACCAGGAAGTCCCTCTGGTAATTAAGTTAGCCTTGCTACAGTCAGAAATGGGCATACTGCTGTCATAAGCAAAAACACTAGTACTATTAAAATTTACTACCCTAACAAAGCGTATACTTGGCTTTATCTGCAGAATATGAATGAGTGTCATCCAAGATTTTATTAAAACACACACACACACACACACACACACACACACGGAGACCTAATTACTTTATATATATTAAAGGAAGAAGCACACAACTATGTGAGCTTTACTCATGAAAGAGGCTGTTTAAAGCCAAGAGAAGAGAGTGGTATCAGGACTCAGTCCAATTAGAATTTCCATCCTTGCTCTTCTTAAGCATAATTAAGTAAGTCACATACAATTTTTCTTCATCGTAAAATGAAGATATATTACATTGTGAGTGATAAGTGAGATGACATAAATAGATACCAAACACAGAATTCATATAAAGATATTGAGCAAATATTATATATTTTTAAATGATGGGCAGAGATCAACTGAAATTTCACAAGAAGGAACTAGGAATGATAATCGAGTTTTTAATGATAATAGTTAAAGGGGTCTGGTCTAGAAAGAATGATGTAGAATTTCTTTTTTTTTTTCTTCTCTACTCTATCCTGCTAATCACAATTAAAAACTCAGGAAATTACACATATCAAACCAAGGGAGAATTCTTAAATGTTAAAGGAGAATTCTAAACCAGAAGAAAGCATACTTCTTCAGAACCTCAGGACTGAAGAATCCACCAATAACAGGGTAATGTGTTATCTCCTCAACAAACAGATAAAGACTACTCAGACCCCCAATCCCAACTCACCATCTAGTGACAAAATGAAGCTAGAAAACCTTATTTCTCTGTCACCTTGAACAGAAATTTTTCTGAAAACCTCTGAAAAAGCCAGACCTACTGGGCAGAGAAAATCTGCTGGGAACCCAACAATAAGTGGCCGTTGGAATCATTCTCTTTAGCTGCCGGACCTGGGACTTTCCATTTAGAACAAGAGCTCCTAAGGTGTGCAGGCAGCAGGTACGAGAGAGACCCAAATCCAGAAAACAGCCCGATCAATAAGAGCATCCTTACCGGCCAGGACTCTCCTTCCCACTCAGGGATACTGAAGAGGGTTCATGGGACAAGACACAGGGATCCAGTCACACATGTGGCCTCACCCTAGAAGCCTATTTGTCCTACATGCTTAAGACATCCTGGCCTATCCAGACATACCTGACAAGTGAGTTAAACAAGCAGAAAGGACCAAGTCACAACAAATAGCATGATCCAGGCAGCCTCTCTGTTCTCAGAGACCTGAGGATCCCTTCATCTGCTCAGGGACATGGGGAAGCAGGTGGGCACTGAGAGGGTAACCCCTCCTCTACCTAAAGAGACCAAGCAACCTGGACAGGAGACATGCTTTCTGCTCTGCAGGGAAGTACTGCCAAAGTCCCATGGAAGAAATAGCAGCACCAGAAAAAACAAGCAGAACAAAGAGCTGTGAAAATGAAACTGTCACTGGAAACACATCACACCGAAGTAGGCCAATCTGCTCAGTCGCCTCGTGGTGTCCAACTCTTTGTGACTCTGTGGACTGTAGCCTGCCAGGCTCCTCTGTCCATGGAATTTTCCAAGCAAGAATAGTAGACTAGGTTGCCATTTCCTACTCCAAGGGATCTTCCCAACCCAGGGATCAAACCTGTGTCTTCTGCATTAGCAGATGGATTCTTTACCATTATGCCACCTCGGAAGTAGGCCAATACCCATATGTTAACTCTCAACAGTGTGATAAACAGCTAAAATAATAGATTTTAATAGGGCCCAGAGACTCCTAACATAATAAAAATAGCCCAGGAAACAGTAATGACCCAATCACACCAGTAATCAATAATATCATAACTGGAATGAGAAAAGAAAATCAACTAACACCAACCTCAAGTTGAATCAGATGTTAAAATGATTTGACCACAATTTGAAAGCAGCCTTCATAAAATCCTTTCAACATTCAATAGCACACTCTCCTATTCAAATGAAAAATTACAAATATTCAGCAAAGAAATAAACTAATAGAAAAGAACAAATGGGAAGTATAGATATGAAAAATATAAAGCAACTATAAAAATCTCAAGAAATTTTTATTAAAGTGGAGATAATAGAGAATAAAAATCAGTGAATTGGGGACAGAGAAATAGAGTTCACCTACTCTGAAAACAGAAAATAGACTGAGAAAGAGAAAACTGATTAGAGCCTCAGGGTCTAATGGAACAACAAAAGATCCATTTGTATAATAGAATTTCAAGAGGAGAGGAAAAGGCAAGGACTGAAAAAAAATTCTAAAAAGTAATAGCAGAAAATTTCCTAAATTTGGCAAAAAACAGAAACCTACAGGCGCAGGAAGACAAAAAACTGCAAATTTGATCAGCCCAAGAAATTCATGCCAAGATATGCTATAATTATACATTTTTTTTCTGTTTATTTATTTATTTTACTTTACAATATTGTATTGGTTTTGCCATACATTGACTTGAATCCACCATGGGTGTACATGTGTTCCCCATCCTGAACCCCCACCCCCACCTCCCTCCCCATCCCATCCTTCTGTGCCATCCCAGTGCACCAGCCCTGGGCACCCTGTATCATGCATCAAACCAGGACTGGCTATTCATTCACATATGATAATTTACATGTTTAAATACCATTCTCCCATATCATCCCACCCTCTCCCTCTTCCACAGAGTCCAAAAGACTGTTCTATACATCTCTGTCTCTTTTGCTGTCTCACATACAGGGTTATCGTTACCATCTTTCTAAGTTCCATATATATGCATTAATATACTGTATTGGTGTTTTTCTGTCTTACTTCACTCTGTATAATAGGCTCCAGTTTGATCCACCTCATTAGAACTGATTCAAATATATTCTTTTTAATATCTGAGTAATATTCCATTGTGTATATGTACCATAGCTTTCTTATCCATTCATCTGCTGATGGACATCTAGGTTGCTTCCTTGTCATGGCTATTATAAATAGTGCTGAAATGAACACTGAGGTACATGTGTCTCTTTCAATTCTGGTTTCCTCAGTGTATATGCCCAGCAGTGGGATTGCAGGGTCATATGGCAGTTCTATTTCCAGTTTTTTAAGGAATCTCCACACTGTTCTCCATAGTGGCTGTACTAGTTTGCATTCCCACCAACAGTGTAAGAGGGTTCCCTTTTCTCCACACACTCCAGCATTTATTGCTTGTAGACTTTTGGATAGCAGCCATTCTGACTGGTGTGAAATGGTACCTCATTGTGGTTTGGATTTGCATTTCTCTGATAATGAGTGATGTTGAGCATCTTTTCATGTGTTTGTTAACCATCTGTATGTCTTCTTTAGAGAAATGTCTGTTTAGCTCTTTGGCCCAGTTTTTGATTGGGTCATTTATTTTTCTGGAATTGAGTTGCAAGAGTTGCTTGTATATTTTTGAGATTAATTCTTTGTCCATTGCTTCATTTGCTATTATTTTCTCCCATTCTGAAGGCTGTCTTTTCACCTCGCTTATAGTTTCCTTTGTTGTGCAGAAGCTTTTAAGTTTAATTAGGTCCCATTTGTTTATTTTTTCTCTTATTTCCAATATTCTGGGAGGTGGATCATAGAGAATCCTGCTGTGGTTTATGTCGGAGAGTGTTTTGCCTATGTTTTCCTCTAAGAGTTTAATAGTTTCTGGTTTTACATTTATATCTTTAATCCATTTTGAGTTTATTTTTGTGTATGATGTTAGAAAGTGTTCTAGTTTCATTCTTTTACAAGTGGTTGACCAGTTTTCCCAGCACCACTTGTTAAAGAGATTGTGTTTTGTCTATTGTATGTTCTTGCCTCCTTTGTCAAAGATAAGATGTCCATAGCTGCGTGTATTTGTCTCTGGGCTTTCTATTTTGTTCCATTGATCTATATTTCTGTCTTTGTGCCAGTACCATACTGTCTTGATGACTGTGGCTTTGTAGTACAGCCTGAAGTCAGGCAAGTTGATTCCTCCAGTTCCATTCTTCTTTCTCAAGATTGCTTTGGCTGTTCAAGGTTTTTTGTATTTGCATACAAATTGTGAAAGTATTTGTTCTAATTCTCTGAAAAATACCATTGGTAGCTAGATAGGGATTGCACTGAATCTGTAGGTTGCTTTGGGTAGTATACTCATTTTCACTATATGGATTCTTCTGATCCATGAACACGGTATATTTCTCCATCTATTTGTGTCCTCTTTGATTTCTTTCACCAGTGTTTTATAGTTTTCTATATATAGGTCTTTTGTTTCTTTATGTAGATATATTCCAAAGTATTTTATTCTTTTCATTGCAATGGTGAATGGAATTGTTTCCTTCACTTTCTGTTTTCTCATTGTTAGTGTATAGAAATGCAAAGGATTTCTGTGTGTTAATTTTATATCCTGCAACTTTACTATATTCATTGATTAGAACTAGTAATTATCTGGTGGAGTCTTTAGGGTTTTCTATGTAGAGGATCATGTCATCTGCAAACAGAGTTTTACTTCTTTTCCAATCTGGATTCCTTTTATTTCTTTTTCTGCTCTGATTGCTGTGGCCAAAACTTCCAAAACTATGTTGAATAGTAGTGGTGAGAGTGGGCACCATTGTCTTGTTCTTGACTTTAGGGGAAATGCTTTCAATTTTTCACCATTGAGGATAATGTTTGCTGAGGGTTTGTCATGCTGCTGCTGCTGCTAAGTCGCTTCAGTCGTGTCCTACTCTTTGCGACCCCATAGACGGCAGCCCACAAGGCTCCCCCATCCCTGGGATTCTCCAGGCAGGTATGTTCCTTCTATTCCTGCTTTCTGGAAGGTTTTTATCATAAATGGATGTTGAATTTTGTCAAAGGCTTCCTCTGCATCTATTGAGATAATAATATGGTTTTTATTTTTCAGTTTGTTAATGTGGTATATTACATTGATTGATTTGTGGATATTGAAGAATCCTTGCATCTCTGGGATAAAGCCCACTTGGTCATGATATCTGCCCTAATTTTTAAGATTGCTTTCCTTCTACTAACCCTGTGCTGGGAGGCAGTGTAAGGAACTCCTCCCATGGCAAAGGTCTTGAGGAAGGAGGCTCGGCATATGCAAAGGCAGGATCGAGCCTCAGGAGTACCCCTGGAAATTCTCGAGCATCTACCCCCAAAACCAGAGTCTGCCTACTTTGCTGCTTTGTGCTTTCACCTACATCTCTGACTTTATGGGGGGCTGTCCCCCACCACCTTTCTCTGAAAAAGAGTTAACTTACCGCTCCAGTTAATAAAGTTCCTGAGCATGACAAGAGTGTCTAAACTATCTAAATACAGATTCCTTTGAGCAGTTAAAAGATTGATTAGAAATTGTATTGGTGACGGGTTTTTCACTTGTTGGGCCAATGTTTGCTGCTAAGTTTCCATATCCCTTACCTACTGTGTCCCTGGAAGTGTATTGATTAATATAATTGGTGTATAGGAATTTAAGTAGTAGCTTTAATGTTTGTGACCTTGGACCCTTGAGTTAATTCTTTTCTTGTTACAGCCCACCACACCTTTGCCCTTTAGGAATCCAACTTTATCTAATGCTTTCAGAGGGTGGCGCCTGACTTTAGAGAAAAATAAGTTTTCTGAAAAAAGGATCTTAAAATGTTGACAGGCCTCCAGGCCAGAAGATGATGTAAATCACCTAACTTTTGTATATGATAAGTTTGCAGGAAGAAAGCCTGGCTTACTGCTGACTCTACCCCTTCCCCCATTATCCTATATGCATAACTTAAGGTATAAAAACTACTTTGGAAAATAAAGTGTGGGCCTTGTTCACCGAAACTTGGTCTCTCCATGTCGTTCTTTCTCTCACCTTCTGGCTGAATTCCCATCTGGGTCGTGGAGGCTCGTCAAGCCTACTAACTAGGCCTGGGCTTCTAAGATCTGACCGGGGAGGCCCTAGTGTCTCCTCTTCTTCGGGAGAACAGGAGGATGCCTGTGGCCTACGTAGGTGATGCAAATTCCTTATTTTGGAATTTTATTAGCTTTCCACGTAAACCAAGTTATTCAGCCTCTTTTCTCCACTGAATTTTCTCACTGAGCTATCCTTATTTAACTTTATATCTTTAACTCTATCTTAACTTTATATCTTTAACTCTATATTAACTTTATATTTTTAACTCTATTGTATCCCGATTGCCAAAGCCGTCTCCCCTTTGAATTCCCTGGATCCACTGGGGCTGGACCCCGGTACTGGGGTTCTTCATTTCTTCCTTTTCTAGTTGCTTTAGGTGTAGAGTTAGGTTATTTATTTGACTTTTTTCTTGTTTCTTGAGGTATGCCTGTATTGCTATGAACCTTCCCCTTAGCACTGATTTACAGTGTCCTGTAGGTTTTGGGTTGTTGTGTTTTCATTTTCATTCATTTCTATGCATATTTTGATTTCTTTTTTTAATTTCATCTGTGCTTTGTTGGTTATTCAGAAGCGTGTTGTTCAGCCTCCATATGTTGGAATTTTTAATAGTTTTTCTCCTGCAATTGACATCTAATCTTACTGCATTGTGGTCAGAAAAGATATTTGGAATGATTTCAATTTTTTTGAGTTTACCAAGGCTAGATTTATGGCCCAGGACATGATCTATCCTGGAGAAGGTTCCGTGTGCACTTGAGAAAAAGGTGAAATTCATTGTTTTGGGGTGAAATGTCCTATAGATATCAATTAGGTATAACTGATCTATTGTATCATTTAAAGTTTGTGTTTCCTTGTTAATTTTCTGTTTAGTTGATCTATCCATAGATGTGAGTGGGGTATTAAATTCTCCCACTATTATTGTGTTATTGTTAATTTCCCCTTTCATACTTGTTAGCATTTGTCTTACATATTGTGGTGCTCCTATGTTGGGTACATATATATTTATGATTGTTACATCTTCTTGGATTGATCCTTTGATCATTATGTAGTGTCCATTTTTGTCATTTTTCATAGCCTTTGTTTTAAAGTCTATTTTATCTGATATGAGCATTGCTACTCCTGCTTTCTTTTGGTCTCTGTTTGCATGGAATATCTTTTTCCAGCCCTTCACTTTCAGTCTGCATTTGTCCCTTGTTTCAAGGTGGGTCTCTTATAGACAACATATATAGGGGTATTGTTTTTGTATCCATTCAGCCAGTCTTTGTCTTTTGGTTGGGGCATTCAACCCATTTACATTTAAGGTAATTATTGATAAGTATGATCCCGTTGCCATTTACTTTATTGTTTTGGGTTTGAGTTTGTACACCCTTTTTGTGTTTCCTGTCTAGAGAAGATCCTTTAGCATTTGTTAGAGAGCTGGTTTGATGGTGCTGAATTCTCTCAGCTTTTGCTTGTCTGTAAAGCTTTTGATTTCTCCTTCATATTTGAATGAGATCCTTGCTGGGTACAGTAATCTGAGCTGTAGGTTATTTTCTTTCATCACTTTAAGTATGTCCTGTCATTCCCTCTTGGTCTGAAGAGTTTCTATTGAAAGATCAGCTATTATCCTTATGGGAATTCCCTTGTGTGTTATTTGTTGTTTTTCCCTTGCTGCTTTTAATATTTGTTCTTTGTGTTTGATCTTTGTTCATTTGATTAATATGTGTCTTGGGGTGTTTCGTCTTGGGTTTATCCTGTTTGGGACTCTCTGGGTTTTGGACTTGGGTGATATTTCCTTCCCCATTTTAGGGAAGTTTTCAGCTATTATCTCCTCAAGTATTTTTTCATGGTCTTTCTTTTTGTCTTCTTCCTCTGGGACTTCTATGATCAATATGTTGGGGCATTTAACATTGTCCCAGAGGTCTCTGAGGTTGTCCTCATTTCTTTTAATTCTTTTTTTCTTTTTTCCTGTTTCATTTATTTCTACCATTATATCTTTTACCTCACTTATCCTATCTTCTGCCTCCATTATTCTACTGTTGGTTCCCTCCAGAGTGTTTTTTATCTCATTTATTGAATTATTCATTATATATTGACTCTTTTTTATTTCTTCTAGGTCTTTGTTAAACCTTTCTACAGGCACAGGAAGACAAAAAACTGCAAATCTGATCAGCCCAAGAAATTCACACCAAGATATGCTATAATTATACTTTTAAAAATTAAAAAAAAAAAATCTTAACAATCAGAAATACCACATTGCTGTTTAGCTGCTAAGTTGTATCCTACTCTTTTGCGACCCCAAGGACTGAAGCCCACCAGGCTCCTCTATCCATGGGATTTCCCAGGCAAGAATACTGGAGTGGGTTGCCATTTCCTTCTCTGGGGGATCTTTCTGACCCAAGGATTGAACCCACATCTCCTGCTTTGGTAGGCAGATTCTTTACTATTGAGCCACCAGAGAAGGCCAAAGACCACATTACCCATAGAGAAATGCCAATTGAAATGACAGAAAATTTCTCATCTGTAACCATGGAAGCCAGGAGAAAGTGGCACAGTATTTTTCAAGTGCTACATATCAGTAATGAATGGGGAATAAAAACATTCTCAAGTGAAGAAAAGCAAAAACAATTTATCACTAGCAGACCTATTCCCGACAACTGGTTAAAGGAAGTTCTTCAAATTGAAAAGATATGATTTTAGAAAAACAGTTAACTTAGATCAAGAATGAAAAAGAATGAAAGAAAATAGAATTATGCATATATATAATAAACTATTCTTTTCTCATGAATTTTGTAATCATATTTGATAACTGAAATAAATATGTTTAAAACTGATACTTAAGACAATGATACTTAAAAGTAGAAAAGTAAAAGGTACCTAAATGGACATAAGGTTTCCACATTTCTCTCCAAGTGAGTATTCTTGTTACCAACATTTGTTACAAGTATATGTAGAAAGAGAAACATCATATGATATTGCTTGTATGTAGAATCTAAAAAAATGATATAAATGAATCCATAAGTTTTGTGAATTCATGAATTCACAAAAAAGACCCACAGATATAGAAAACTAACTCATGGTTACCAAAGCAGAAATGTGGGGTGATAAATTAGAAGCTTGGGATGAACATACACACACTACTGTATACAGAATATAAAACCAATGAAGATCTACCATATAGCACAGGGAACTCTAATCAATATGCTGTATGATTTATATGGGAAAAGAATCTTAAAAAGAATGAAAATATCTATATGTATAACTGAACCACTTTGTTGTATACCTGAAACTGCTGCTGCTAAGTCACTTCAGTCATGTCCGACTCTTTGCAACCCTGTGGACTATTGCCCACCAGGCTCCTTTATCTGTGGGTATTCTCCAGGCAAAAAAACACTGGAATGGATTGCCATGCCCTGCTCCAGAGAATCCTCCCAAACTAGGGATAGAACCTGCATTATTGGCAGGCGGGTTCTTTACCACTAGTGCCACCTGGGAAGCTGACACCTGTAACTAGCACAGTGTAAATCAACTATGCTGCTGCTGCTACTGCTGCTAAGTCGCGTCAGTTGTGTCCGACTCTGTGCGACCCCAGAGACGGCAGCCCACCAGGCTCCCCGGTCCCTGGGATTCTCCAGGCAAGAACACTGGAGTGGGTTGCCATTTCCTTCTCCAATGCATGAAAGTGAAAAGTGAAAGTGAAGTCGCTCAGTCATGTCCAACTCTTAGCGACCCCATGGACTGCAGCCCACCAGTCTCCTCTGTCCATGGGATTCTCCAGGCAAGAGTGCTGGAGTGGGTTGCCATTTCCTTCTCTATACTTCAATAAAAAGAAAGGAAGAAGTATATGTATTATGCTATACATGTATTGCAATATCCAAAGCAAACTTAATAACAAATATACAAAGAGATACATTTAATAATAACAAATAAATGTACAGGGAACCGTCCCCCTACCCAAATGTTCAAATAATCCCCTGGAAAGGGGAAAAGAGAAATGAAAAGAAGAACAACCAGATGCAACAATTCATGCTTAACCTTAGAAGGAACATCTCCACATGTCCTACACCACTGTATCTCTAGATGTTTTTCTAAAGAAAGAGAGCCTCTGCATTTTTGTCTTACATGCAGATGTCTTACCAATAACTACAGTATTTGCTAGTTATTGCTCACTAGGTCCCATCAGCATAATGTTACTAATGCAATGGGCAAGCAAGGTGCCACTGGAAGAGAAATGCAACTAAGTCCTCTATTTTCTAAATCATGATATATAGCTGGAGAGCTGATATACCCCAGAGGTGGGACAGTGAAGGTGTCGTACTGGCCTTACCAGCTGAAAGCAACCTGCTTCTGATTGTCGTCTTATTTTTTTGTTTTTGTTCTTCATTTATATTTTGTGCCTTTCAGGTATATATAAGTATTTTTTCTACCCATGACACAATGATATCCTCCACATTTTCCATACTATTGGCAATTTCATAGATCACATTTAGATCTTATTTCACCTGGAGTTTACCTTTATATAAGGCATTCATTAGAAATCCAATCTTATTTGTCTCCTATGCTGTACAACCCAAATGCATGTATATTCTAGTTGGTACTGCTAGTCTATATAAATCTTACTATATTCAAACACTAACCTTGGGGTTGGCAGCAATGTAAGGCAAGATGGAGTCAAGTCCCTGTAGCCTGTTTCTGCTGCTCATTAAAACTAGAAACTGAGGGCACAACACTAACAGCAACTCCGAGAAAACAAAGATAAGTTTACAATAGTGGGTATCAGAGGAGAGCACAGTCTAAACTTTAGGACCTGTACGTGGATAAATTTCACAATTTTTTTTTTTTTTTTTTTGCTTTTTTCTCCCCATGTCTGCAGAGGGTGGGGCCCAGTCCTTGAACTGAATTGTGGGTCAACACAGGGGAAAAAAAAACAAAACTATGAAAGATATCCTCCTCTTTCTAGTCAGAAGATTGTAAAGGGATCATGTGAAACAGAGGATGCGGGTGGAGTCACTTTTTTTTTGTTTGTTTTTCTTTTATTCCCTTTTCTTTTGCCCCCTGAGGTCATTCTGTTAGAACTTCACAACAGGGCTCAGGCTTCTAATGCACTGTTCGTGGGATCTTCTCTTTGTATTTCCCATTTCATGGATCACCTACCTGCTTGATTCAAAGTCATGCCCAATGATCCTGAGAGTCCAGATTATAAATCACTGGTTATGCCCTGATCACCATATCCCAAGCTCTGTCTCTAAGCATATTCTAATTAATGATATATACTAAGTTCTCATTGAGGGCAGGAGGAGAAGGGAGCAACAGAGGGTGAGATGGTTGGATGGCATCATCGATTCAATGGACATGAGTTTGAGCAAACTCTGAGAGATAGTGAAGAACAGGGAAGCCTGGTGTGTTGCAGTCCATGGGGTCAAAAGAGTCAGACATGACTGAGCAACTGAATGACAAAAATTCTCATAGTCTAACTTCATGTCTTAACCTATGTTCTATATCTTTAATCTACAATAGCCAATAAAACTGATCAAAACACAAAGATGACTCATACCACTAACTCTTCTTTATAAATCTACGTCTCTCAGTAAAGAAATTGGGAGTAGAATGAGTATAGGATTTAAAAAAAAATAGGTCAAAATTCTGAGGAAAACTCCCAAAAGGTGAATTGCTTTATAGAATATGATATTTTCAATGGAAATGGCCAGAGTCCTGCTTCAAAATAGATGAAATGTTAAAGAGTTTTAACGGAACATTACTTCTAATTGGTGCCAGGCTATTTACAACTAATTTTCATGAGTTAAAAATACCTTGTACTTCTCATGAAAGTGGTCCATACTAAACAACACTTGCTCTATGGATTTTTGGCATCTTCATTTCAACACCAGCTGCAATAACTACATAATAATAAAGCATTCCAAAATTAATCAACCTTCATATTTCTCTTGTAAAAATATCTCTAGTGTATTTTTTTCCACTTTTAATATTACAGCACTTAAGACGTCAATGAGATTTCCAATATGAGGACCTGAGGACCTAGGACAATAGATGGGAGAAGTAGCTGTATGAACAGTAAGAAAAGTGGCAGAGAAGATTGAGTGTGAACTGATGGGGATGTTGATACATCTGTGAGGCTTTCAGATGTATGTATTATCAATTTTCACTTTTTTATTCCATCCATATCACATCACATGGTCACAACCAGGACTATTTTCTTCTTGGATTGAATGGATTTCCAAGGCTGATCATTATCATTCTCCTTACCGATCACGTAACAGAGAAATCATCTAGACCTGCTATGGAAGTAAACTATATCTCAAAACTGCAGCACAAGCAGTGGATAGTGAAAAACATATAGATAAAACAAGACAGATACAAAAAAAATAATAAGAAGAAGAAAGCACCTATGTTAGATTTGGTGTTCGTAATTCATACAGAAAATATTCATGGAGTGTATTGCTGTTGTTGTTCAGTTGCCCAGTTGTGTCCGACTCTTCAAGACACCATGAACTGCAGCACACCAGGCCTCCCTGTCCCTCGCCATCTCCCAGAGTTTGCCCTGTTATGTCCACTGCATCAGTGATGCCATCTCATTCTCTGTTGCCCTCTTCTCCTTTTGCCTTCAATCTTTCCCAGCATCAGTGGGGTGTATTAACATCAGTAAAAGGTAGTTAATAAAACAGCTATGTATAACAGTGGTAAAATCTTGGGATTCTTCACTTAGGCATGCTATTTTGACATATTACACAGAGATTGGTTTGTAACATTAGACATATTTTCTAGGTTTAAGACAGGTTTGGGGTCTAGGTATGGTAGTCAGTAGCCAGACTCTCAATTTACAATGTCCAGAAGTTTACGGACCATCACCCTTCATTTAGTTCAAGAGCAAGAAAGAGTAGAATTACAGACAAATAAACTAAAATTGATCATAACAACAACACATACTTCAGTTCAGTTCAGTTCAGTTGCTCAGTCGTGTCCAACTCTTTGCGACCCCATGAATCGCAACACACCAGACCACCCTGTCCATCACCAACTCCAAGAGTTCACTGAGACTCACATCCATCGAGTCAGTGATGCCATCAAGCCTTCTCATCCTCTGTTGTCCCCTTCTCCTCCTGCCCCCAATCCCTCCCAGCATCAGAGTCTTTTCCAATGAGTCAACTCTTTGCATGAGGTGGCCAAAGTACTGGAGTTTCAGCTTTAGCATCATTCCTTCCAAAGAAATCCCAGGGCTGATCTCCTTCAGAATGGACTGGTTGGATCTCCTTGCAACCTCAAGCTTTATTTATCTGTGCTAGAGATAGATTCAAAAAAAAAACACCAAATCCCATGAACTCAGGGGGGGAAGTTGATCCCTAGGAAACAGCAGAGAAACATACTGCTTAACACTGGGGCCAGGGGCTAAATTGTTACTTATCTAGGAAGATGACTACATACTATGAAAATCCCAGGTTGTGCTAGTGGTAAAGAACCCGCCTGCCAATGCAGGAAACATGAGAGATGTAAGTTTGATCCCTGGGTAGGAAGATCCCCTAAAGGAGGAAATGGCAACCCATTCCAGTATTCTTGCCTGGAGAATCCCCATGAACAGAGGAGCCTGGAGGACTACAGTCCACAGGGTCATAAAGAGTTGGGCATGACTAAAGTGACTGATCACACATGCACATGCCTACATACCAGAATTTCCCATTTTAAATTTCAAAAATTACTTGTGTTATCAATAGATGCTATCCAAAATTTCCTAATTCTTTGCTGCTAATACATATTAAAAAAAAACTCCAGCTGCCGCTACCCCATATTCTATTTGCTGCTTCCTCAGCTCAGTAGGATCACCATACTCTGTGCAGATTCCACCTCATTTTTGCAATTATTTCTGCTTAGGCAGAGAACAGGAAAATCACCTCACCTTGTGAGCTTCTCCCCTTTGAGGGTTTGCAGTCCTGTGTTGCCTGAATATAAATTGCCTCATATATTTTTTCCAGTGTCTAATGCCAATAACTGTAGTGAAGTGAAGTGAAGTGGCTCAGTCGTGTCTGACTTTTGGCGACCCCATGGACTGTAGCCTACCAGGCTCCTCTGTCCATGGAATTTTCCAGGCAAGAATACTGGAGTGGGTTGCCATTTCCTTCTCCAATAACTGTAGTATTAGATGTCAATTCAATCATTTTCTCCCTTAATTCAAGACTACACAAGAACCTGTCTTGAATCGTATGTCCAGAAAGATGGGCAACATTTCTACAAAATGGTCACAATGAGGTATTTTTAAAGACATGAATAGTATTCATTATATACTATTTGCGTAGGTGACAGTAATGTATGTTTCAATAAACGTGTATGAAAAGATTCAGTAAATCAAGAATTATCTTTAAGTTTTGTGTGTGTGTGTGTGTGCACGTGTGTGCACATCCACTCAGTCATGTCCATCTCTTTGTAATCCCATGGACTAAAGCCCACCAGTCTCCTCCATCCATGGGATTTCCCAGGCAAGAATATTGCAGTGGGTTGCCTTTGCTACTACAAGGGATCTTCCCAACCCAGAGATTGAACCCAAGTCTCTTGTATTTCCCGTATTGGCAGGCAGATTCTTTCTCCTGAATTACCTAGGAAGCCCCATCTTTAAGTTGCCTAGTAACATTATCCATCTGAACATTTCACATTTAATATTTTTTTCAGCATTATTTTGTTCTTAAAGAAGTAGACATCTCATGCTTTTAATAATTATTCTGACAGATAAGCCATATAGCCATATTTCTATCAATTTAAAAATATTGCTGATTCTACAACTTAAAATGTGTACATATCTATAAAATGCCTTAATTTTTTTAAATCAGTACAGTTAATTTACAAGGTTGTGTTGGTTTCTGAAGTGCAATAGAGTAAGTTAGTTATACACATACAAATATCCACTCATTTTTACATTCTTTTCCCTTTTAGGTCATTACAGAGTATTTAGTAGAATTTGTCTTGTATTTAAAGTACTCTATGTTATGTTGTTGAATTGATGGGCTGTTCAGATTTTCTTTCCCTAGTTTCTCAATTTTATAATTTTACTTCAAGTGGATATTTGCCATTGTATGAAACTGTTTGCTGACTCTAATTACATTCCTGGAAATTATGAAAGAATTTTTTTCGGAAAACTAACACATGTCTCAGAAAAATCTTATTATATCAGAAGCATTTATTCTTATTGGAGTTGTAGAAACAGTGCATGTACACAGAAAACACACTTAGCTTTTCTTGTGCTACACTGTATTACAGTCATATCTTATTAGATGTAGCATTTGTCCACTTCAATATTTCCTCAGGAACTGCCAGTTATGAAATACAGGAATGACTAAAAATACACGAGTTACATACTAGCTGTTAGAAACTTTACGTTAAGCAGTTTTTCTAAGAGGAGATAGGAATGACATATAATATTTTGAAATTTTTGATAGGACAGGTAATGACACTTCACATTTTTCTTTTCAGTTTGTCAACCATACATCTTCTAAAATCAATTTTAAATCCTCTATTTTATTGCGTTTATTTGAAGGTGCTGGTGCAGTAATTTCTTCTTTAACTGACATTCAGATCTCACATATCAAGAAGCAATAAAGTATACTTTCAAATTACCTAATATATAAATGCTCAGTTGCTACGTAGTGTCCAACTTTTTGAGACCCCATGGACCATAGCCCGCTAGCCTTTTCTGTCCATGGAATTCTCCAGGCAAGAATACTGGAGTAGATTGCCATTTTCTCCACCGGGGGATCTTCCCAACCCAGGGATTGAACCTGTGTCTCCTGCATTTCTTGCATTGCAGGCATCTCCTGCATTGTCTCAGGATTCCCACTGAGCCACCAGGGAAGTCCAATATATAAGTATCATTTTACATTTTAAAATTTGAATTACTTTCTAAATGATTCTTATTCACTGTATACTACTTTAATTCAAATCAGAAGCAGAAAAATATACATGAATCTTGATATTTAAGAGTGATAGTATACAGTTTCACAGTGTTTCAATGTTTTACAAAGGTGCTCTACTTTTGTAAAGATGTATGGATCATGAAAACCATTGCAACACTTACAGTTAAAACTTGCCTAAAAAAGTCTCTCAGAATTGAAACTGCATGAAAAAAATATTCTTTCCCTTGATACAAATTCTGTTTATTAATTGAGGACATTTCTAATTAAAAGCATCAAACTCAATTATCCTCTTCCAAAACACAAACCTTCTGTCTTCAAGATGAGTAAGAATTACAGAAGTTGTTTTGATTGCTGAGTGTCCAAGGGCTTCATTCCTAAATCATTTTAATTTAAGCATATAAGATAATAATCCACAGCTCTACCATGACAGAAATGCAGGTCTGTCTATGGGGAAAATGAAGATGGTCAATATGTATGAGTGCTAAGTCACTTCAGTCATGTCTGACTTTTTGTGACCCCATGAATTGTAGCCTGCCAGGCTCCTCTGTCCATGGAATTTTCCAGGCAAAAATACTGGAGTGGGTTGCCATGCCAACTTCCAGGGGATCTTCCCAACCCAGGGATTGAACCCATATCTCTTATGTCTCCTGCACTGACAGGTGGGTTCTTTACCACCTGCCCCACCTGGGAAGCCAATATGTACAAGACTCCTCAGCAAAAAAGTGCTACTATCTGAGCTTGAGGAGCTCCCAATATACAGGGCTCGGCAAAGAGAGTCAATCACTCTTTCTGTTCCTCCTCCTCACCCCAGGTATCTAGACTTCTGTTTCACAGTCCTACTCCATCATAAGAATCACATGTGGTGTCTGAAAAAGGATCACAAATTGTTGAGGTCATCCAGACTCAATGAATGAGACTGTATACAGGGGAGCAGTCATGCCATGGGATAAGGATGTTAGACAAGATCTATACATTAATTCCTACATTCCTATAAATTTGAACAGAACGATTTGGTCCAGTGCTTCCAAGAGTGTGGTCCTTGGACCAGAAGCATAAATATCACCTGAGAAGTTAGAACTGTCTAATTTTAGGGTCGCATCCTAAACCCACAGAATCAGAAACTCTGGGGGTAAGACCCATAATTCTGTGTTTTAATTAGCTTTGTGAGCCATTATAATGCACACTAAACCTTGAGAACCACTGATGCAGACCAATCTTAAAAACAAGGAACCACACTGATGAACCCCTTGGTTTCCTGGTTACAGTACAAACTGTTTCTCTGGACATATGCCTTGAATTAGTTCATAACTTTCATTGATCTGCTCGTGACTCCAGTTCCTGACCTGTGTAAGGACCATGCCTTCACGTTAGTCAGTTAACCTCACACAACTAACCTGATTTCTCTGTTTTACATTTGTGTTTTCATGCTCAGTTGCTCAGTCATATCCAACTCTTTGCAACCCAATGAACCCTGTCAGGCTCCTCTGCCCATGGAATTTCCCAGGCAAGAATACTGGAGTGGGTTGTCATTTTTATATAAATATTAATAGAGATAATAGATAATTAATAGAGACTACAGATCACTTCAAGAAAATTAGAGGTACCAAGGGAACATTTTGTGCAAGATGGGCTCAATAAAGGACAGAAATGGTATGGACCTAAAAGAAGCAGAAGATATTAAGAAGAGGTGGCAAGAATACACAGAAGAACTGTACAAAAAAGATCTTCATGACCTAGATAATCGCTATGGTGTGATCACTCACCTAGAGCAAGACACCCTGGAATGTGAAGTCCAATGGGCCTTAGGAAGCATCACTACAAACAAAGCTAGTGGAGCTGATGGAATTCCAGTTGAGCTATTTCAAATCCTAAAAGATGATGCTGTAAAAGTGCTGCACTCAATATGCCAGCAAATTTGAAAAACTCAGCAGAGGCCATAGGACTGGAAAAGGTCAGTTTTCATTCCAGTCCCTTTCTTAGGCAATGCCAAAGAATGATCAAACTACTGCACAATTACACTCATCTCACACACTAGTAAAGTAATGCTCAAAATTCTCCAAGCTAGGCTTCAACAATACATGAACCATTAACTTCCAGATGTTCAAGCTGGTTTTAGAAAAGGCAGAGGAACCAGAGATCAAATTGCCAACATCTGCTGGATCATGGAAAAAGCAAGAGAGTTCCAGAAAACATCTACGTCTGTTTTATCAACTATGCCAAAGCCTTTGACCGTGTGGATCATAGTAAACTGTGGAAAATTCTGAAAGAGATGGGAATACCAGACCACCTGACCTGCCTCTTGAGATATCTGTATGCAGATCAGGAAGCAACAGTTAGAACTGGACATGGAACAACAGACTGGTTCCAAATAGGAAAAGGAGTACGTCAAGGCTGTATATTGTCACCCTGCTTATTCAACTTATATAAAGAGTACATCATGAGAAACACTGGGCTGGATGAAGCACAAGCTAGAATCAAGATTGCCAGGAGAAATGTCAATAACCTCAGATGTGCAGATGAAACCACCTTTATGGCAGAAAGTGAAGAAGAACTAAAGAGCCTCTTGATGAAAGTGAAAGTGGAGAGTGAAAAAGTTGGCGTAAAGCTCAATATTCAGTAAACTAAGATCATGGCATCTGGTCCTCTCACTTCACGGCAAATGGATGAGGAAACAGTGGCAGACTATTTTTTTGAGTTCCAAAATCACTGCAGATGGTGACTGCAGCCATGAAATTAAAAGACACTTACTCCTTGGGAGAAAACTTATGATCACCTAGACAGCATATTAAAAAGCAGAAATGTTACTTTGCCAACAAAGGCCCAACTAGTCAAAGCTATGTTTTTCCAGTGGTCATGTATGGATGTGAGAATTCGACTATAAAGAAAGCTGAGTGCTGAAGAATTGATGCTTTTGAACTGTGCTGTTGGAGAAGACCCTTGAGAGTCCCTTGGACTACAAGAAGATTCAACCAGTCCATCCTAAAGGAGATCAGTCCTGAATATTCATTGGAAGGACTGATGCTGAAGCTGAAACTCCAATACTCTGGCTACCTGATACAAACAGCTGAGTCATTGGAAAAGACCCTGATGGTGGGAAAGACTGAGGGCAGGAGGAGAAGGGGACGACAGAGGATTAGATGATTAGATGGTTGGATGGCATCACGGACTCAATGGACACTAGTTTGAGTAAACTCCAGAAGTTGGTGATGGACAGGGAGGCCTGGCATGCTGCAGTTCATGGGATTGCAAAGAGTGGGACATGACTGAGTGCTGAACTGATTGACTGACTGAATAGAGATAATAATCACCTTCCCTTTATGGACCCAGGACACATCACACAACAAATTCAGCTCAAGGATCTATGATATTTCTTCCAGTTCCCCTGGAGATTAACACTTATTATTAGTACTTGTTAAATTTCTGCAACATGCATTCGATCATGTGTTTGTGACACTGATATCATCAGTAATAATTATTAGTTTTAAGTTAACTCATTGAAACATCACATGTGTATATTTGTGTGTATATACACAATGCCACTAAACTGTTAATTTTTATAATGAAAATAATGTTATCAATAGGCATATCTTATTAAAATACTTTTTACAAATTCCTCTGACATATTTTCACTGCATATGCTGCAACTCTCTACTCAGGTCCACCGAACATAAGGGATATCAGGCTCTGAAATCTTTATAACTTTACACCTAGGGAGTAATATTGGAGGTTTGTGTAGGACAAACCTTTCTCTAGGGATTTATTTATACATGGAATTAGGGTTAACGTCATGGCCAGTGCAGAGTTCTTGCTTTTAGATTAACATCTTTTCTGATTTCACTTCTTCAAAGCACCATTTACTCAGTATAAGGAAATCTAATAGCACCAGGAGTGCTTGATCTCTAATTACAGGAATAGCTCATGTCTGAGAAGATCTAAGCATAGTTGGAACTGTGGCTGTTTATAGTCATGAAGATGCCAATACTTTTATTAAAGGACTGGCCACAGTCTAACTTTTTATCAGGTCCAAAGGCTAAGAAGCACCTGTTCAGGGATAAACTGAGGAATATTAACTTTTTAAGAGTTTATTTCAGCAAAATACAATTTGAATCAAGCAGTGCCAAACTGGAAAGAGTGAAGAGCCCTGCACCAAACAGACCTGGGGAAAGACACGGAGGGAGCAAAGGCAGGGCACTCTTTGATAGGTTACAGCTTAAGTGTTTGGAAAAGGCTAGTTGGTTGGTTGTGATTGGTTGCCTTTAGGTTTTGAATTTTAACTTTGAGGCATTTAAGGTTTGGGGGTGCTTATGTACACAGCTAATGTATTAAGGTCACCTCAGTCTAACAGCCTCCTTGTTTAATTAAACCCACGTAGATGGCTCACTGGTAAAGAATCCATCTGCCAATACAGGAAACGCAGAGATGTGGGTTCAATCCCTGGGTTGGCGAGATCCCCTGGAGGAGGAGATGGCAACCCACTCCAGTATTCTTGCCTGGGAAATCCCATGGACAGAGGAGTCTGGTGGGCTACAGTCCATGGGATCACAAAGAGTCAGACGTGAGTGAGCACACACATGTAAGGAAAGCTGTCTTGGCGCTTGTATGGCTGACTGCTGCTGCTGACACTCCTGGCCTCAGGAAGAGTGCCTCAGATGCTTCTACATGCGCAGCTTCAACAGCAGCAGTCCAAGTGTTTGTACCTTTTAGTTTCACTTTGAATCTCATTTAGTAGCTCACAGTAAACGACAATGGGTATTAAGAATCCGACTGCCAACATAGGAGGGACAGGTTTGATCCCTGACCCCAGAAGATCCCATATGCCAAGGAGCAACTAAGCCCACGGGTCACAACTACTGAGCCTAATTGCTGCAACTCCTGAAGCCGGTGCACCCTAGAGCCTGCGCTCTGCAACAAGAGAAGCCACCGCAATGAGACCCTGCACCAGAACTACAGAGTAGCCCCCTGCTTGCCACAACTAGAGAAAAATACACATAGTCAGAAATAAATCAATATTAAAAAAAAAAAAGATTTCAGAGAACTTTTTTTTCATCTTTCTTAATTCTCAACCCGTTTCACTTTTTTTCCTTTTTTTTATATATATTTTTCTTCTTGCTAGCTAGGCATTAAGTTGATCATGAAGAATATCCTAGTTATATTACAAAATAAATTCAGGTGTTTACATTTCTTCACCTAACAAGAACGGTGTTTGCTGATTCCTTAAACAATATGTAAGATACATGCTACATAAAAAAGAAAAGCAATAATTTCCTTCTATCACAATAAAAGCAGTGTTGCTTTCTAGATAATATTAATAAAGCATTGTATAATTATTTTCTCACGTGTTGCAAGTTTCATATGTACTATATCACAATAAATTGAATTGATAAGTAATCCCTGTGATGATTCCTAACATTGACGATACATATTAATTCAAATAAGGCATATTAATCACTTTCTGGTAAAAAAAAAAAATCCATAGCTTAGTAGCTATGTCTAGGTACAGTGTAGTTGTTTAGAAAAGTGCAAAATTATACATCTGACCTCTTTGATTCATCATGAATCAACTTAAATTTTTTACTTTATGATGACATGAAAATGATATGTTTTGCATTTTGAATTTTCATCTTCCCCCGAGCTAGTGTTATGCAGTAAGATACTCTCTCCAATGGTGGGTGTGGCAGCCAAAGCTCCCAGCCAGCCAGGTGACCATAAGAGTGAACAGCCAATATTTTTAAAACTGTTTTCTACCTACACATGGACCCTGTTTTGCACATCAGTACTGCTGCTGCTGCTAAGTCGCTTCAGTCGTGTCTGACTGTGTGCGACCCCATAGACGGCAGCCCACTAGGCTCCACCGTCCCTGGGATTCTCCAGGCAAGAACACTGGAGTGGATTGCCATTTCCTTCTCCAATGCATGAAAGCGAAAATCGAAAGTGAAGTCGCTCAGTGGTGTCCGACCCTCAGTGACCCCGTGGACTGCAGCCTTCCAGGCTCCTCCGTCCATGGGATTTTCCAGGCAAGAGTACTGGAGTGGGGTGCCATTGTCTTCTCCAGCACATCAGTACAGTATTCTAGAAATGACATGAGATACTTAACGTGCATGCGTGCTCAGTTCTTCAATCATGTCCTATTCTTTTGGGACCCCATGGACTGTAGCCCTCCAGGCTTCTCTGTCCATGGGATTATCCCACGAACAATACTAGAGTGGGTTGCCATTTCCTACTCCAGAGATACTCAACACTTCAGTATAAAATAGGCTTTGTGATAGATGATTTTACCCAACTGTAGGCTAACCTAAGTGTTCTGAGAATGCTTAACATCAGCTAGGCTAAGTATGATGTTGCTAAGTTTAAATGTATTAAATGCATTTCAGACTTAATGATATTTTCACCTCCAGTGAATTAATTAGGACATAACCCAATTATAAATGGAGGAAGAATTGTTGTGAAATAAAGAAAGAAAACCTCAGGACTTCCTTGGTGGTCCAGTGGTTAAAAACTCTGCTTTTCAATGCAGGAGGTGTGGGTTTGATACCTGATGGGGAGACTAAGGTCCCTCATGTTGCAGGGTGAGGCCAAAATCTTAAAAAAAAAAAAAAGAAAGAAAGAAAGAAAACCAAACCTCATTTAAGTGAAGTCAGGAGGCCCTGTGCAAGGGGAAGGTTCTCACATGAACCACTCATGCAGCCAGCATAAATAGGAAGACGAGAAAGATGAGAACCATGTAGGCAAGGGAAACACTAATAACATGGGAATTTCACCCCCTGCTTTGAAAAAAAAGCAAGATCCTCCCTCTGCCAGCCACAATGTTCCTCCCTCCATGTACAACAAATGAGAAGCTGCCACAGCCTTGAATTCTTGTTCAGCTCATGGGACAAAAGTGAACAACCTAATTTCCTCCCAGTACCTAATAAAAGCAAGTCTTTCCCCTTTGTTCCCCAGATTTGCCTGTGAGTCACCATAGTTTTCCTGTCCTGAATTGCAATTCTCTGCTCTTCCTGGATAAACATATAACTGATAAAATAACCAGCTATCTTATTTTTAATGTTGACATTACATAAAATACATATTTTAACATTCTGTACTGGTTAGAATTACTCATATAAATATTTAGCTATCCATCTTCTTTTACAGACATTATTCATCCTTCATCTCACAGCTGGCTTTTCTCCTACCATCAGTTATCTTTCTGAGTAAAGATGCTAAGTGCTTACTTTCTCACGTCCTTCTCTCTGTTCAATAACATAACCTGGCATCCAGACCCCAATAAGACGGTTATTTTGAGACACTGGTCTACCATCTTCTCCATCTGTTAACTTTCAGAATATAGTTGCTATTCCTTTCCTCAACACCTCATATCCAATTTATTGGCCTGTCCTGTGGCAAGCAGAGTGAACTTTGACTCAGTAAGAGAAGGTAGAGTTTTAAATTTTTGTTTGGTTTTGGGGTCAGATAATTTCAGTCTAGATTCCACATGTGGTTTTCCTGCATTCTGAAATCTTAATCACAGAAATAGTTTATGGCCTGTATCTATATAGAAGATTTTTGTTCTTTTTTCATGTTGATAATTTTTCTTGCTGTTTTTAAAGACTGATTCCTATACTATATACCTAAAATTTATAAAATTGTCTTAAAAATGGGTGTACAGTTTTTCACCTTTATTAAGATGTATAGTATCTGTCAATTCAAATCAGAGGATGCATTCTATGTCTATTGGCAAGTAAACTTGGACTGTTTGAGTGACTTGACTGTCCTATTCTGATTTGTTGTTGTTGCTCAGTCACTCATGTCTGACTCTTTGTGACCCCATGGACTGCAGCACTCCAGGCTTCCCTGTCCTTCACCACCTCCTGGAACTTGCTCAAACTCATGTCCATTGAATTGGTGATGTCATCCAAACATCTCATCCTCTATTGTTCCCTTCTCCTCCTGCCTTCTATCTTTCCCAGCATCAGGGTCTTTTCTAATTCTGATTAACAGTACTATTAAGTCTGTTTAGCCTCTGAACAATAAAACAGAAGAAGACAATTCATTTTTATGATTAACAAGTAAAGGGGGTGCAACATTTACGAAGCATCTATTCAAAGCAGGCATTGTGCAACAAGGGCATATAAGTTGTCTAAAAAGCCAATCTTACTCAAAAGACACAGAAAACTATAGAGTAATACATAAATAACTATAATAGTATCTAAGAAGCAGCAGAACACTGGGTAAGTATGAGATTTCAGGCAGAAAAATCTAAGGACAAGTCCCAGCTATGTCATTTACTAGCTGTGAGACTTGGGTAGGTTACAAAGCTTTGGAAATTCTCACTTTTCCCATCTACCATATGAACTCCAGTGTTCTTGCCTGGAGAATCCCAGGGACAGGGGATCCTGGTGGGCTGCCGTCTGTGGGGTTGCACAGAGTCGGACACGACTGAAGCGACTTAGCAACAGCATATGATCTTTAATAGTAATTTCCTGATATTTCATAATTTTGGCTATTAATATAAAGTGCCAATGAAAGGAGACTGTCATGGAAGTTTTATGAATGTGCAAAAGGCAAATGCATAGAAATAGGCAAAATTTGAGAAGAAATTGAAATAAATGTTTAAAACAATCTAAAGCTGTTACAAAGACTGAAAAATATTGATGAATAAAGGTTTGATAACTATTACAGACTATTAAGGATACTGATATTCACTAAACGTAAAACTATCTACTTTTTAGTTAAAATTTATACAGAAAATATACAAAAAGTGGACAATCAGGGAAATATTAAAATATCTTGATGGTGAGAGGGGATTGTTATCATGCATTATTTCTCAAAGTGAATAAGATTAATGAATATTTTTATTATTCATGTATTCATTATATGAAACATGTAATGTTTAATAGCAGAAAATTCTAATTTTGAAAATAATATGGTTAGTAAAATATGAGGATGAATTTTACAATGGCAATGAAGAGTCTCAAAACCAGGTAGTAATTGTGGTAGAGAGAGACATATCACGGTAAGCTTTATAACTCATCAAATCAGATCAGATCAGTCGCTCAGTCATGTCCGACTCTTTGCAACCCCATGAATCACAGCATGCCAGGCCTCCCTGTCCATCACCAACTCCCGGAGTTCACTCAGACTCACGTCCATCGAGTCAGTGATGCCATCCAGCCATCTCATCCTCTGTTGTCCCCTTCTCCTCCTGCCCCCAATCCCTCCCACCATCAGAGTGTTTTCCAATGAGTCAACTCTTCACATGAGGTGGCCAAAGTACTGGAGTTTCAGCTTTAGCATCATTCCTTCCAAAGAAATCCCAGGGCTGATCTCCTTCAGAATGGACTGGTTGGATCTCTTTGCAGTCCAAGGGACTCTCAAGAGTCTTCTCCAACACCACAGTTCAAAAGCATCAATTCTTCGGTGCTCAGCCTTCTTCATAGTCCAACTCTCACATCCATACATGACCACAGGAAAAACCATAGCCTTGACTAGACGAATCTTTGTTGGAAAAGTAATATCTCTGCTTTTGAATATGCTATCTAGGTTGGTCATAACTTTCCTTCCAAGGAGTAAGTGTCTTTTAATTTCATGGCTGTAGTCACCATCTGTAGTGATTTTGGAGCCCAGAAAAATAAAATCTGACACTGTTTCTACTGTTTCCCCATCTATTTGCCATGAAGTGATGGGACCGGATGCCATGATCTTCGTTTTCTGAATGTTGAACTTTAAGCCAACTTTTTCACTCTCCACTTTCACTTTCATCAAGAGGCTTTTTAGTTCCTCTTCACTTTCTGCCATAAGGGTGGTGTCATAGTCAGTTGAATACTTTTTTTTTTTTCTTTACTATTGTATGTATCTGTGAGTATCCCTGAAAAGTGAGGTTTATATAAGGTGAGTGAGGAGCTTGGATTTTTCTCCTTATGTTCAACAAGACTCACTCTGTGCAAAAAAAAAAAAAAAATACATTGAATAAACCCAGGAAGATAAATAAACCCAGGGAAGTCTTCTAAGCTAGGGCTGATTACTTAAAATTTTTCCCTATTCTCTTTAGATGTTCTGAATAATTCTATATGTTCATTGCCAAGCTAAATAAACATTATTTAATTAACAGATGTATTGATCTGATCACTGAAATGTAATCTGTTGACCTTCCTATTATGGCAATATGTATGGTTTCTAAATGAAGTTTAGGAAAACTCCCTACATATATAACAAAAGAGTATGGAAATTCACATGCAAGGCAATGAAATTTAATCTTTATAAATGATTGTTAAAAGTTTCTAAATGAACTGAAATAACTGACTCAGGTTAAAATACAAGTTGATACAAGACCAAGATTGCACGTCCAATAGAGTCTTAACATGGCTTACCAATGTTAATGAATAAGACAGAAATGAACTTCACCAAAATGTTATTTGGTGTCTTAGTCTATTTCTAATTGATAATATTGCATCTTTATTAATATTAGTGTTATTGTGTATATTTTCAAAAGTGCTAATGATATTTAAATATTATAAGCAAAACTTCATAAAATGAAATAAGCTATAGCTATTTTAAAGAAAAATATTGACTTTTAAGCCTGAAAAGAATAAACATTGACTTAGAGAAAAATTACACTATGATTTAAATTCTAGTTGCCAATGAATTGATTGGGAAAAGCCAGAAACACATTGAGCTACTAGATTTTAACACTCCTTTTCTTAAGAAACCAGAAAAACTTAAATTTAAAAATGTAACCAAGGCGTAACATCTATCTGTTTTATGCAAAAGGGAGTAAAAAACAAATGCTACATATAGTTTTTTACTTCATAAATCTTATTAGTGTGCCTGAGAGTAATGTATGTATGATCCCATTAATAAAACCCCAAATATTATTCAGTGGCATTCAGAATAAATCAAGTGAATGCTATCTTTTTATATTGATCTGAGATAGATGAAAAGTCCTGATGAGTATAACTATAATATGTTGTTTTGATCAACAGGGAAAAAAATCATTGAAAAAGTCCAGGAAAAAAATTTTAAAATTCAAACAATTGTTCAAATAATAAAGAACTACTGATACAATAATATTATGAAGCATAAATGATCTAGGGACAGGTGAGGTGGAAGAGAGGTTCAAGAAGGAGGGACATATGTACACATATAGCTGGTTCAATTTTGTTGTACAGTAGAAACAGACTGAACATTGTAAAGCAACTATACTCCAATAAAAAAATTAAAAAAGGTGCAGTGATTAATCGTACAAATTGTTCATAAAACTGATAACTATTATAATAACCACATTATCAGTTCAGTTCAGTTACTCAGTCATGTCCAACTCTTTGTGACCCCATGGACTGCAGCACACCAGGCCTCCCTGTCCATCACCAACTCCCAGAGTGTACTCAAACTCCTGTCCACTGAGTAGGTGATGCCATCCAACCATCTCATCCTCTGTCGTCCCCTTCTTCTCCTGCCTTCAGTCTTTCCCAGCATCAGGGTCTTTTCCAAGGAGTCAGTTCTTCACATGAGGTGGATGCAAAATTTTGGAGTTTCAGCTTCAGCATCAGTCCTTCCAATGAATAGTCAGGACTTCAGGATGGACTGGTTGGATCTCCTTGCAGTCCAAGGAATCCTCAAGAATCTTCTATAACAGCACAGTTCAAAAGCATCAGTTCTTCAGAGCTCAACTTTCTTTATACTCCAACTCTCACATCCATACATGACCACTGGAGAAACCATAGCTTTGACTAGATGGACCTTTGTTGGCAAAATAATGTCTCTGCTTTTTAATATGCTGTCTAGGTTGGTCATAACTTTTCTTCTAAGAACAAGCATCTTTTAATTTCATGGCTGCAGTCACCATCTGCATCTGCATTATAACTATTAACCTATTTAATCATTAGACCAGTCCTAGGAAGTAGGTTTATTATCATTATTAATTACGAAATGAGATTATTATCTCATTATCAATTATTATCAATCTCAATTACGAGATGAGGGGCTTGAAGCTTGGCAAAGTTAAGAAACTCAGCTGAGTAATATTCCATTGCATATATGTACCACATCTTTATCCATTCATCTGTTGACAGACATCTAGGTTGCCTCCATGTCCTAGCTATTGCAACTAATGCTGCAATGAACATTTGGGTACAAGTGACTTTTACAATTATGGTTTCCTCAGGGTAAATGCCTAGTTGTGGGACTGCTGGGTCATATGGTAGCTTTATTCCTAGTTTTTAAAGGAATCTCTATATTGTTCTCTATAGTGGCTATATCACTATGGCAGAAACCAACACAACATTGTAAAGCAATTTTCCTCCAATTGGAAAAAAAAGAAACTTGGTTAAGTGGTGTAGCCAGAATTCACAGCCAGCAGTCCAGCTGCAGACTACCAGGTCAGAGGTTTACTGTGTATCTTCACTGCACAGCATACCAGATCCTGGGATATCTTCCACAACGTGACACACCATGCATAAACAGAAGAACAGGCTGTCAGAAGACACATTCAAACTGGGGAAGCAAGAAAAGGACACTGGAGAGTTCTCTCAGAACCAGCCCTTTTGGACACATAGGAGTATGCCTTCTAAGGAAAGACCTTCAATCTGTCTTAGTCTATTCAAACTGCTATAACGAAATACTACGGACTACATAGTTTAGAAACAACAGAAATTTATTCATCTCAATTCTGGAGGCTGGAAGTCCAAGATAAGGGTGCCAGTATGGTAGGGTCCTGGTGAGAGCCCTCTGCTGGAGGGCAGACAACCAGCTTCTCACTGTGTCCTCACAGGGTGGGAGGAGTGTGGGAGCCCCGTGGGATTTACTGTACAAGGGCACTAATTCCACCTGTGAGGGTTCCACCCCTATCACCCATTACTTCCCAAAGGCTCCCTCTCCTAACACCATCCCACTGTGTGTGTGTGTGAGGATTTCAACATGTGAATGCTGGGGAGAAGTGGGACATCAGTACTCAGATCACATCCCTCTCTATTGCTTTATAGCCTGAGAACAACTTTAACAACAAAATAGTAGGCCAAGTGCTACTGGGTTTGAATAACAACTGCTGTTGCTAAGTTGCTTCAGTTATGTCCACCTCTTCACAACCCCATGGACTGCAGCCTACCAGGTTCTTCTGTCCATGGGATTCTCCAGGCAAGAGTACTGCAGTGGGTTGCCATTCCCTTCTCCATTGAATAATAACTACTTATAATAATTCTCTGAGAAAACCAGTTGTCTAACAGATGAAGATATGCAGCTCGTGGAAAACTGGAATTCCATTTTAGAAAGTGAAAAGAAGTTTCTGCTCCTACAGAAAGTTAAGCTTGATACAGAGCCTCCCTCTGACAGAATGGGACTGCCTCCCTCTGACAGAATGGGACTGCCTCCCTCTCCCCCCAGTAACTCATTGTGCTGTAATGCAGAATAAATGTAAAGGTCACTCTGTTTTTTTAACACTCTTGCCTTGAATCACAAACCACTATACCTTAAAGGCTCTCATATCATTGTGACACTTTCCTTCTATAATGTTTAATGTTAGCTTACAAATATTTGTTCAGCAGCTATTTTATTTCATTTCTGTTGTATTAAAGGGTAGATTAGATTGACTGATGTCAGAGTCTTGTGTCAAATACAGTGTGATGACTGAATTTCTTTTGTTGCACTGACAGATAAAAGTGCCCTGTGCTCAAAGATCATTTCATCCTGTATGAGATTTGTTTTTCCATTGAAACACATGCTTGTGATACGATAATTCATTTTCTGTATGGTCAAATCAATCTGGATCTACTGTCAATAGTATTCTGAATTACCAACAGACTTTACATTTTTGTTCAACCAATAGACATCACAGAAGCATGGGCTATAGTACAAAAGACATATTTTCAAAATTTAAACTTTATGCATTAAGGAGTAAGGATACAGCCTAAGGGTTCAAGATGATGAAGGAGGAAGATTCTGAACTCAACTCTTCCCATGGGCACAACAAATCTACAACTAGATATAGAATAATTTCTTCTGAAATTATGAAAAACAGAGGAACAGTCTCCACCAAAAAAGGGGTAAAAGAACAGCATCAAGATGAGTAGGAGACACAGATATAATCTTATAAGGACAAACCCATACCCCAGTACTGGTGACCCATAATTGGGAAGGATCACAAAGGTCCAGTTATTTTTTCCTGAGGAGCAAGTGACTTGGGCTCCCTGTTCATGCACCATAGCCCTTAGACCCCAAAGAGGAGAGGCAAGCCCCCAGACACGTGCTCACCTCAAGACACAAGAAAAAGCTCAAGCACACAATCTAACCTTACACCTAAAAAAACTAGAAAAAGAACAAAGTCCAAAATTAACAGATGGAAATAAATATAATATTATAGCAGAAGTAAATGAAGTAGACAAAAAAAATCAATAAAATTATCCAACATGGGTAGACTTGCAAGGTAAGTCAAATGAGTCAAATGGAGAAAACTAAACACTTTGCTAATTTAATCAAACAAATGAACAAAATGGTCAAAGTAAAAACAAAGATAAACCAGAAGGGATGGTGTTTAGGTGAGACAAAATGCAAGGAAGGAGTCAATGTAATGGTGATGTGCGTTAATAAGACACGTGGAGGTGGTAACTGCAATGTACAGAGATGTTGATTCATGATATTGTGTACTTGAAATTTCTATAATAATGATATACAAATGACAGAATTGGAAGCAATAAGTGTAAAGAAGCAATCGAGAGGTACTGTTTTCCTTATCTAGAGTAGCTAAGATTTTTAAAAATTGATTTTATCAAGAAATGTAGATTTGGGTATCATATTTAAATTCAATGACAAGTAGTAAAAGGATTTGCATGAATTATTTGGTACTGAGATGAAGGGAGTTGAGATGTGAGAAAAATTTTCATTTTTCAGAGGAGACCCAGAAGAATCTGTCTAAAAATTATAATATAAGAAGGATAAGCTTGATAATTCTTTTTATGGTAGTATAAGACCAACAAAACAAGAATGGATAAAAATAAATGTGTTGAACTAGAGATTTAAGATAAGGCAATATAATTTTGAACTAAATATTTAAACTTTTATACATTTTTTTATTTTGCATATATTAATTTCTTGTTAGTTTAGTCACTTCATAATGAAGTGTTAAATCAGGTTACTGGACCCAATTTCCAACGTGAGGGAATAGTTCCCCTGACACCAACAAATGAGACTTAGAACCCTGACTCAATTCTGACTCTATGTGGTAACAGTATCAGATTCCACAGGTTACAGATTCATTCCTTCAGAACTGCCCTTTTCACATTTCAGATGCTGGTAAAAAGCCTGAGCTGTTACCTGTACTTTTGACTGATCAGGCTATTTATTAGACTTTCCTAAGATCTCCTCTTTGGGTTTCATTAATTTAAATAGAGGAGAGTGAAAGAGTGGGCTTAAAATTCAACATTCAAAAAACTAAGATCATGGCATCCAGTCCCATCACTTTGTGGCAAACAGATGGGGATAAAAGGGAAGAGTTGACTCATTGGAAAAGACTCTGATGCTGGGAGGGATTGGGGGCAGGAGGAGAAGGGGACAACAAAGGATGAGATGGCTGGATGACATCACTGACTCGATGGACATGAGTTTAGGTGAACTCCCGAAGTTGGTGATGGACAGGGAGGCCTGGCATGCTGCAATTCACGGGGTCGCAAAGAGTCAGACACGACTGAGAGACTGAACTGAACTGAACTGAAAAGGGAAACTGGAAGATTTTATATTATTTGGGCTCTAAAATCACTGTGGATGGTGATTGCAGCCAGTAAACTAAAACACACTTGCTCCTTGGAAGAAAAGCTATGAAAATCCTGATGCTGAAACTGAAGCTCCAATACTTCGGCCACTTGATGCAAAAGGCCAACTCACTGGAAAAGACCCTGATGTTGGGAAGATTGAAGGCAGGAAGAGAGGGGGCAACAGAGGATGAGATGGTTGAATGACATCACTGACTCAATGGACATGAGTTTGAGCAACTCTGGGAGACAGTGAAGGACAGGGAAGCCTGGCGTGCTGCAGTCCATGGGATCACAAAGAGTCAGACACAACTTAGCAACTGAAAAACAACAATTTACAAATGACAACTCAGAGAAACATTTCACTTACTAAACACCCATTTATATAAAAGTATGTAACTCAGGAACAGTTGATGGCAAAAAATGCACAGCGAATAAAGTATGGAAAGTGAAGAACATCCATGACATCCAGGTGTGCCACTCTTCCAACATCTCCACATGATCAACCAGGAAGCTCTCCAAACCCTGTCCTTTTGAGTTTTTCTGCAAATTTCATTACATAGATATGACTGGTTAATTCATTGGGCATTGGTAATTGAGTCAACCTCCTGCTGCCCACCCCATCTCAGAATACAAGGGGTATGATTGAAAGCTAATTAATTAGTTAATTAATTACCTAGTTGGTTCTGCTGGCAAACAGCCTCATCTTTAGGTGGGATCCAAAAGTTACCTCATTAACATAATATCAGTTCAGTTCAGTCGCTCAGTAATATCTAGCTCTGCGTGACCCCATAGACGGCAGCTCACCAGGCTCCCCTGTCCCTGGGATTCTCCAGGCAAGAACACTGGAGTGGGTTGCCATTTCCTTCTCCAATGCATGAAAGTAAAAAGTGAAAGTGAAGTCTCTTCAGTCGTGAACAACTCTTAGTGATTCCATGGACTGCAGCCTACCAGGCTCCTCCGTCCCTAGGATTTTCCAGACAAGAGTACTGGAGTGGGGTGCCCAGGCTTCCCTATTCATCACCAACTCCTGGAGCTTGCTCAAACTCATGTCCATTGAGTAGGTGATGCCATCCAACCATCTCATCCTCTGTCATCCCCTTCTCCTCCTGCCCTCAGTCTTTCCCAGCATCAGGGTCTTTTCCAAGGAGTCAGTTCTTCACATCAGGTGGCCAAAGTATTGGAGTTTCAGCTTCACCATCAGTCCTTCCAGTGAATATTCAGGACTAATTTCCTTAAGGAGGGACTGGTTGGCTCTCCTTGCTGTCCAAGGGACTGTCAAGAATCTTTTCCAACACCACAGTTCAAAAGCATCAGCTTTCTTTATAGTCCAACTCTCACATCCATACATGACTATCATAAAGACCATTGCTTTGACTAGATGGACATTTGTTGGCAAAATAACGTCTCTGCTTTTTAATATGTTGTCTAGTTTGTTCATCGATTTTCTTCCAAGAAACAAGCATCTTTTAATTTCATGGCTGCAGTCACCATCCGCAGTGATTTTGGAGCCCCCCAAAAATAAAGTCTGTCACTTTATTTAAAAAGAAATACTGTCACAATGGAAACAGTGACAGTGATAGTAACATAACGTAGGTGTCAGAAACAGGGAAAAGAAACAGGTATGCACTTATTATAAATCACAATATTAAAAAGCCATTCTAAGAAAATAAATTAAAACATATTAGAATTTGTTTAAGAAAAAGTTCTTTAGCAACAACTGTATTATAAAATGGAATTTGGTGTCAGATATATTTCAGTTTTTACTGTGTTAATTACAAACTTGACATTTTTTCTGATGTCACCAAATAAATGTAGGAAAGAAGGAATATACATATATACATACATACATGCATATATATACACATATACACACATACATATGTGTGTATATGTGTGTGTGTTAGTTGTTCAGTTGTGTCTGACTCTGTGATCCCATGGACTATAGCCTGCCAGGCTCCTCTGTCCATAGAGCTCTCTAGGCAAGAATACTGGAGTGAGTAGCCATTCCCTTTTCCATGGGATCATCCCAACCCAGGGATTGAATCCAGGTCTCCTGCATGGCAGGCAGATTCTTTACCATCTGAGCAACCAGGAAAGCCCCATATATATGTGTATATATACACACATATATGTGTGTTTGTATATATCTGTGTGTTTGCATATCCTAAAATACAACACCATACATTCCACTGAATGAAACTGAAATCTGTCATTTGGATTTCACTTTGAATAATTATTGTGCTTATAAAACAGGAGACATTGAAAAATTATCTTATATTCTAAAATTGGTGACATAAGCTTAAAGACATACATGTGTAATTAAACTAATGTGCTTTTGAATAAGAATGTCTTCCTTTTCATATAAGAAATAGACTCTTACACTATTCCAGACAGCAGATTATTTTTGTTTTCTTACATTTAATTTCTTTGTTGGTGTTGTCCTCTGACACCTGTTCACTGAAATACAAAATAACTATCATTTATGAGGCTCCATAGTCAAGAATGGCACTCCACTCCAGTACTCTTGCCTGGAAAATCCCATGGATGGAGGAGCCTGGTAGGCTGCAGTCCATGGGGTCGCTAAAAGTCGGACACGACTGAGAGACTTCACTTTCACTTTTCACTTTCATGCATTGAGAAGGAAATGGTAACCCACTCCAGTGTTCTTGCCTGAAGAATCCCAGGGATGGGGAGCCTGGTGGGCTGCCATCTATGGGGTAGCACAGAGTCAGACACGACTGAAGTAACTTAGCAGCAGCAGCATCATAGTCAAGATAAAATGTGGTTGTTTTGCTTTTCATTAGAAATTTCCATAAAAGTGTCTCTTAAGACAATGAATTAATAGGCTTTCTCAATGTGATACTGTCCATTCAGGTTCAGAATTTATTTTTAACAGCTTCTTTCAAATGTAATGTCTAATTTATAAGTAAACTATTTTTATGAGCTTTCACTAAAACAGTAATAATCGTCCTAAATAGAATAAAAATTTATAAAATTTGAGAGACATTAATTGTATAGAATGTTGAGGTTCCCTTCCCTTCTTGGTTTTTGGGCCTAATAACTAAATTGACATAAAACAGATTAACAGGAAAAAAACATTTAATTTTTCAGGAATAGGAGCTCATAAAGTATGAAACTCAAAGGATTGACCAAAGCAGGCAGATGTTATTCCTCTTGCTAAATCACTTCAGTTGTGTCCAACTCTTTGTAACCCCATGGACTGTAGTCCACCAGGGTCTTCTGTCCGTGGGGATTCTCCAGGCAGGAATACTGGAGTGGGCGGCCATTTCCTTCTCCATTTATACCTCTTCGACATGTAAAAAACACATTTGTAAAGAAATGACAAAATGGGACATCCCCAGTGGTCCACTGGTTAAGAATCCACCCGCCAATGCAGGGGAGACAGGTTCAGTCCATAGTCCAGGAGATCCCAGATGCTGTGGGTAGCTAAGTCCCAAGCACCACAACTACCGACCCTGCGCTCTAGAGCCTGTGCTGTGCAACGAGAGTAGCCACACTCACAGAAACCCACGCATCGCAACTGGAGGGCAGCCCCTGCTCGCCCCAAATACAGAGAGCACATCCATAGCAACGAAGACCCAGTGCAGCCAAAGATACAATTAAATGACTCTGCGGGACAGGGAGAGGGTGGGGAGATTTGGGAGAATGGCATTGAAACATGTATAATATCATGTATGAAATGAGTCGCCAGTCCAGGTTCGATGCACGATACTGAATGCTTGGGGCTGGTGCACTGGGACGACCCAGGGGGAGGGTGTGGGGAGGGGAGAGGGAGGGGGGTTCAGGATGGGGGGCACGGGTGTACCTGTGGCGGATTCATTTCGATGTTTGGCGGAGCTAATACAATATTGTAAAGTTTAAAAATAAAATAAAATTAAAAAAAAAAAAAGAAGAGTTGACAAAAAAGGGGGTTTGGATGCAGGATGAGAGATTAGTGAAGAAGTAACAAGAGAGGTGTCCATTCAGCTTCCTTGGCCCTGAGTTTCCTATCTCCGTCCACAAGGAGGATGTCATTTATCCTCCTGGGGCAGGCAGGGTAGCTTCATGTGGGAGATTGATGTCCTGCTTTCAGGAGGAAAAAGAAGGATCAAGGTGTCTTCATGTACCTGTTGTTACTTAAGTACCTTTAATTCAAAGTGATCAATACTTCAAGGTGGCATATTTTGGGGCGGTATATTTTGCTCTCCTTCAAAAAGGAAGACAGCATTTAGTGATTTTAGAAGCACAATAATTTACTCAAGCTGTCAGCCTTCACCTTTCACAGAGTGGTTCCAGACCGACAACCAGTAAAAGAAACTGACAGCGTAGACCTGAGTGCCTCCTCCCCAAATGACACTTTGTGGTATCAAGAATTGCCATTTTTTCACATTCTTTACTATTTATTTGGCAAAGGAACACTATTATCTTTGCATGTTTTGTCTCATTGCTTCTGCACATTTAAGGCCACACTGAAATAGATAACTGCACATTATCTCAGTTCTTTTGGGAAAATGCTAATGAATTCTACTAATTCTTCAGGTTTTGCAGGCATATTGGGAAAAAGCTCAACTGTTATTTAATTAAAAAAAAAAACTTGTTAAGATTACACGGGCAATAAACAAAACTATTTATATAAAATAATAACTGCTCTAACAACAATAAATAGTATCTTTATCTTTGACATCTTCCCATTCAACTTTTGCCCAATCTTTCTAACTCTTTCTAAACACAGTCTTTCTAACTTGGTATTTTCTCTCCATTTACCTGTCCTGGCCTTGCCTTTCTTTTTCCTCTGCTTTGTTCTTCCTATTTCAAATCAGCTACCTTTCACCACAATCCAACTTTCTTTAATCCTATGTAAAGAAGGAGAGTGCAAACCCTCTCTCAATGCTACAATTGAACTCATGTTTTAATATATAAACTGTGATAAACTTTTGCTGTGGAAAGTCGTAGAATTGTGAAAACTGATGCCAATAAAATATATTAACCCCCACTTCAACTGTGCCTCAGTCTCATATGGCATTCCTTTTTTTTTTTCTTTTTTAGCTATGATCATTTCATGACTTCAATATATTTTCCAATCCTTATCAGGTTAATAAAGTTTCATACTCAATGACCATAACTCTTACTCCCAACAAATAACACTGCTCTTTGTATTTGTTCCATTTAGAAAATTAAAAACATCTACTATACAATGTATCTATTTATATTTCTATACCCAAGTTTGTCATCTGAAGCATCCCTGGATTAGTTTTTATTATACATTTATCCTTCATTCTATTGAGAGAAAACAAAATATGTTATCCCCAAACATATCACTTTGGCATATTAGTAATTTTGAATTAAAGGTACTTAAGAAATAGCCAATGCAAAAAGGATCTTCTGACTCTTCCTTGTGCCTCTGAAAGCAGGAAATAAGCTGCCCATGTTAAGGGTACTTTCCTTGCACCTGGAGAGTAGAAGGCATCCTTATCACAAGGAACCGAATTCAGGGCCATGAAAGCTGTATAAACAAATCAGGTTACTTCTTCACTAATTTACTACTCCCAGTCCAAATGTCTTTGTCTTGTCAATTCTTGACACCTTTATTATTTTGTTATCTAAAGGCATAAAAGCTGCTTTCTTTGGTCATTTCTTTGAGTCTCTTATTTTATGAGCTCCCATTTATACACAATTAGACTTGTTTTTCTTCTCTTAATCTCTCCTATGTCAATTTACTTATTAGGGCAGGAAAACAACCTAAAAAAGAAGAAGGGAAAATATTTCTCCCAAGAACTATCTTTTATCTTCTCTTACAGATTCCTAGTCTATCAAGTAGCCTTTGCGTATCATGGAATTTTAAACTTTTTGTTTATTTCCCTGTTTTTTTCCCCTAATGCCTGCAACTATACAGCCTCATCTTTCTATATTAGAAATAAATAAGCACAAAAAAACACAATGCAAATTAACATATGTTGACCTCATTCAGTATGTCTCCTATAACATCCTCATTCAAACAGACATGGTATATAATTTCCCCTTACTCGTGTCTAAAGTATCTTGCCACCATGATTCTGCTCCACTTGCCACTACTGAACTCAATGATGAATGCAATGAGTCTCCCTAAAATGCAAACTTTCTGCTGCATGTGACTGTGTTGTGAAATGTTTTGCTTGTTTTATCTTAACACTTATTATTCCTTTAGCTTTCCTGACCTAAGAGAGGAACACTGTCTCTACTTTTCTTTGGATTCTTTGGCTATTCTTGCCTCATTCCATGACCTCCATCCATCCCTTAAACATTTGCTGACCTCCAGGATTAATTTTTCTCTCCCCTTGATCTTACAGTGTTAAGCAATCTCTCTGCTTAATCTCAACCATGTTCATGCCTTAAGAAATGTGGAAGAGTCATTTTAACTGAAAATCTGATAAACTAGTTCTAAATCTAAATCAAATCTGTGTCAACTGTTTTTACATTGAAGAAGAAGTTGCAATGCCTTGGGACCAAAACACCCATTTGAGAACAAAGAGATTAATTGTGGCAGGCAGTATCTTCCTCCTAGAATAAACACCCTGCATAACTATGGTGAGTTTGGGTGGAACTTATAACTATGAGATATAATTCACATAATTATGTTTTATATGGGAAAAGGGAGATTATTCTGGGTGGGTCTGGCCTAATCAGGTGAGCTCTTGAAGGCTTCTCACAGAGAAAAAATCAGATAAGCTACTCCTACTGCAAGGAGATCAAACCAGTCAATCCTAAAGGAAATCAGTCCTGAATATTTTTTGAAAGGAGTGATGCTGAAGCTGAAGCTCTAATACTTTGGCCACCTGATGTGAAGAGCCAACTCATTAGAAAAGACCCTGATGCTGGAAAAGATTGAAGGCAGGAGAAGAAGGGGATGACAAAGGACGAGGTGGTTGGATGGCATCACCGACTCAATGGACATGAGTTTAAGCAAGCTCCAGGAGATGGTGAAGGACAGGGAAGCCTCATATGCTGAAGTCCATAGGGTTGCAAAGAGTCGGACACGACTAAGCAATTGACCAACAAGAACTTCCCTGAAGAATGGAACAGCTATGCTGCAAACTGTCTACGAAAGCACAGGGCAAGTAACTACAGGCGCATCTAGGAGGAGTCCCTGACTGGAAGCTGGGAAGAAACTGAGAGCCTCCGTCACATAACTGCAAAAAATTGAAGTTTTCCAACCACCTAAATTTGCCAGGTATAGGACCCAAGCCCTAGATGAGAACACAGCTTGTTCAATGTCTTGATATAAGTCTGAGACCTGAGGAGAGGTTCCAGCTAAGCCAAGCTCATACTCCTGGTTCCTGGAAACTGTAGGTTAATAAAATGTGTTTATCCAAGCTCCTACACTGCTAAAATGTTATTGTTGTTTAGTTGCTAAGTCATGTCTGAACTCTTTGTTGACCCCATGAATTGTAGCCAACCAGCCTCCTATGTCCATGGTTTTCCCAGGCAAGAATGCAGAAGTGTGTAGCCATTTCCTTCTCCAGGGGATCTTCCTGACCTAGGGATCGAACCCACTCCTCTAGCATTGGCAGGTGGATTCTTTACCACTGAGCTACCAGCGAAAACATTACAAAGCAATAAAAAAAAATGAATACACCAATGAAATCGCTCTGCTCTCCTATTCCATTCAACCAGAATGCATCTCCTTCTCTAGTCTAGGGCAGTCTGTCCAGTAGAATTCGCTGTTGATGGAAACGTTCGGCATATGAGCCATAGAGGATAGTAGCAACGAAGCCACTCATGGCTATTGAGCCTTTAATATGTAGCCAGTAAGATTAAGAAACTGAATTTTAAATTTTGTCCCATTTTAATGAATTAAAATGTAAATAGCCACATATGGCTAACAGCTACTGGATAGAAGAGTTAAGCCATGGTGCTATTGTATTTATCCCCTTCCTTTCTCCACATGGTGAAAATGTACATTTTTTTTCTATCATCACTATTAGTATCAAAGAAGGGAGCTCCATCTTCAGAAACGTGGATGTCCAAAAACAGAGTTATCAGGAATGACAGCAAGAAAGGAAGGTTGACATCCCATACCTACTTCGCACAGAACAGCTCAGCTAATCTTGTTGGCCCATCTGAGTAGAGGAAGTAAACAGAACACGTGATGTTATAACAGACACATGGAGCATCAGTAAAGCACAGACATTCCTGCATTTTGGCCTACCAAGAAGTTCTCTGTGGCTCCAGGGGAAGGCTGCTATAACTCAAGTGTATGTTTGAAACCCTACACAACAGGACTTTTTAGCAAAGATGCCAAGGAACATGAGGCTGAAGTGTGTACCAGCAGCACACACATCATCTGGCAGGAACACCATGGTTTTGCTCTAAATTGGATGATGGCATTCAGAGTGAACTGTTCTGGGATCAGTATCAAATGCTTTTAACTAGGAGGCAGAGCCCACAGAGCACAGCAAATGCCGGAATTGACAGCACAAAAGTGGGCATTCATGTTAGCCTGGAGAAGGCACTGTTTCCTCTTTTATGTGGTCTGGGTAGTGTTGCTGCATTTATCTGTGCTCATGACCACATGAGGGGTCTTGTTTGGGCCTCACTCCATCACAGTCACAGAATGGCCTCGTGTGATATTGGTGTTCAGCGAAATGATTCTGTTCTGTAGCACACTGTGACCTCAAGGTCAACTCTCAGCTGACAACTGAGGGGCGATGTCTTTTCTTTGTCAAAGGCAATAATTTGATCAAAATAAGGCCATTTTGCATTTGTACATCACTGATTTCAGATGGACCAATAAACTATGTTATAATAATACATATTTTAAATTTCTGGACAGGCCACTCACCCAAAATTTCTGGACAGGCCACTCACCCAAAATTCTGACTCATCCATACAGCTGTGTCCTTCAAACCTTTAGTCAGTCACCATACTGCCCTTTGAAATCAGCATGGCCAAAAATGTTCTCAAGATCCATGCCTCAAACCAGTTTCTTTTTCTGAATTAGCTATCTCTGCCACAATTACCCAATTCATGTTAAGCAAGAATCCCAGGCTATCAATACATTTATAATAAAATGCCCTCAGCCAATCAAATCACTTACCAGGTGCAACCAACTCTATATCCTGTGGACTCTGGAATCTGTCACACTTCTTTAGGAGTACTCTTTATTCCATGTTTATGAATAAGAAGAACTAATATCATCAAGATATATCAGTTATTCCCAATTTGATTTACAGATTAAATGCAATTCCAAACAAAATTCAAGCAAGTAACTGTGTGGATATTGATAAACTGATTTTAAAGGCTATGTGTAGAGGCAAAAGACCAAGAATAGCCAACATAATATTGAAAGAGAACAAAGTTAGAGGACTGATGCTACCCATCATGAAGCTACCGTCATCAAGGCAGTGTGGTAAAAGTATTGATGAAAGAACAGACACATAGTTCAATGGAATATAACTCAGTATGATACTCAAATGATACAATTAAACTTACTTACAGAGTCCCTTGGACTGCAAGGAGATCCAACCAGTCCATTCTAAAGGAGATCAGTCCTGGGTGTTCATTGGAAGAACTGAAGCTAAAGCTGAAACTCCAGTACTTTGGCCACCTCATGCGAAGAGTTGACTCATTGGAAAAGACTCTGATGCTGGGAGGGATTGGGGGCAGGAAGAGAAGGGGACAACAGACGATGAGATGGCTGGATGGCATCACCGACTCAATGGACATGAGTTTGGGTGAATTCGGGGAGTTGGTGATGGAAAGGGAGGCCTGGCGTGCTGCAATTCATGGGGTCTCAAAGAGTCAGACACGACTGAGTGACTGAACTGAACTGAACTAAACTGAAACTTACTTACAAAACAGAAAGAGACTTACAGACTTAGAGAATAAACTTACAGTTGCCGGTGGTGGGTGGGGAGGGAAAGTTAGGGAGTTTTGAGACGGACGTGATGCACACTGCCATATTTAAAATGGATAACAAGCAAGGACCTACTGTATAGCACATGGAACTCTGCTCAATGTTCTGTGGCAGCCAGGATGGGAGGAAAGTTTGGCAGAGAAAAATTTCAGTTCAGTTCAATCATTCAGTCATGTCTGACCCCTTGAGACCCCATGAATTGCAGCATGCCAAGCCTCCCTGTCCATCACCAACTCCTGGCATTTACTCAAACTCATGTCCATGAGCCTGTGATGCCCTCCAACCATCTTATCCTCTGTCGTCCCCTTTTCCTCCTGCCTTCAATCTTTCCCAGCACCAGGATCTTTCCCAGTGACTCAGTTCTTTGCATCAGGTGGCTAAACTATTGGAGTTTCAGCTTCAGCATCACTCCCTCCAATGAACATTCAGGGTTGATTTTCTTTAGGATGGACTGGTTTGATCTCCTTGCTTTCCAAGGGACTCTCAAGAGTCTTCTCCAACGTCACAGTTCTAAAGCATCAATTCTTCAATGCTCAGCCTTCTTTATGGTCCAACTCTCACATCCGTACATGACTACTGGAAAAACCATAGTTTTGACTAGACAGACCTTTGTCAGCAAAGTGATGTCTGCTTTTGAATACACTGTCTAGGTTGGTCATAATTTTTATTCCAAGGAGCATGTGTCTTTTAATTTTAAGGCTACAGTCACCATCCTCAGTGATTTTGGAGCCCAAGAAAATAGTCTGTCACTGTTTCCTTATGTATTTGCCATGAAGTGAGGGGATCAGATGTCATGATCTTAATTTTTTAAATGCTTAGTTTTAAGTCAGCTTTTTCACTCTCCTCTTTCACTTCCATCAAGCAGCTCTTTAGTTCCTCTTTGTTTTTTGCCATTAAATGGTGTCATCTGCATATGTGATACCCCAATACAAAAAACAATAGTTTAAAAAATATAGTCAACTGATCACTGACAAAGGACCAAGGGCAACAAGGGCAATACAGTGGAGCAGAGGTAGTTTTGTCAATAAATTGTGCTAAAACAAGTGGACATCCATATGCAAAAAAGAAAAGACTCTAGATCCTGAGGTTATACTTTCAATTAACTACAAATATATAGATACCTAACTGTAAAATGCAAACATTGGCTGACAGTCTTGGCACAACTATTTTAGAATCCATAGCCATTTAGATCATTCCCACCTAGTCTTCAGACCCTTTGCTCTTCACTCTTAAGTTAGTCCTACATCACGGTCTGAAGACTTTCCCCTTTCTCTGGATCTTTTCCCATTTCTCCATCATGGGCATTTTTCTAGGAAGGAAAAAACGAACAAAAAAAAACCTTGCACATTTGTTCCCCTCTTGGTGTTGCTTTACCAAGAATCTGGACTAAAACTAGAGATGTAAATTCTGTCTTCATAAGTTTGTCCTTCACATTATAATGAGATAATATATAAACTGATTAACACTGTGCCTAGAATGTATAGGACACACTAAAATGCAGGCATTAAGAATCACTGCAGTTATAGTAACGCTAACTTGTCTTGGCTGAAATCTATTTCTAGGACTTTCCATCAAACTCCTTCTGTCTTTTAACAGCTTCCAGTGTGATCTTCTAAATGGCCAATTTACCCATATAACACAGTGGTTTAGAAGCCTTCCTCAACTTTCCGTTTCTATGTTGGAGGCAATTGTGACACAGGATTTGGATTTTTGCCTGATATTTGACATCAGAATAAAAACAAGCTCTATCAGTGCATGGTCTGTACAAACCATGATTTTTAAGGTGCCATAAATACACCTTATTTTATAAAGTGGTCCCACATTCTGCAATTCTCTGATCAGCACCAAACTGTAGCTCTTCTCACCACACGCTTTTCCTAGACTCTGTAACATTATGTAAGCACATCTTCTTGTTAAATAAGCTCTACTCAGCCTCTTAAGCCACTTTTTTTTTTTTCAAGTTTTCTCCATAAGGAAACTTCTTAATCATCAGTACCCACCCCTGAGAACAAGCCATATCACATCTCATCTCCAGCATTGCATTCAGGGCTTTGTATTCTTTCCTTTTTGGTTATATATCCCGCTTTTTTAAAAATTAAATATCAAATCCTTTAGGTTAGATATTTATTGTATTCATCATATATCTTTGCATATTTCTTGCCAGCCAGGGAGTCTTGGCATAGAGTGTGGAAGCTTAATACATTCATGTTAAAGGAAAGAAGGAACTAATGAATAAATCTAAACTTAAGGCTTTTTCTGGTACAGTAAATAAAAGTTTCAGAATCCTTTACTTTTTGCTTAAATGCCTGTCTTAAGTAGAAAGGCACTTATTTTGCATTTATACAATTTAATAAAAATATAAATTTTAAATGGTTTTAGAATATCAAAGCATAAATTATACAATTCTTATTTGAGATGAAACAAAATTAGAACACACCTTCTGCTTTTGAAAAAAAAACTTTGTACTTTCCCAGTAAATAATGTGTCTTAGTAATCTAATACCATAGCATCTTTTGAGAATTTCAAAATTTTCATTTTATTCTTGATTGAACTCATCTCTTTATACATGTCTTTCTACCTTTGAGTTTAATTTTCTTTGCAAGAGTATGAATATATAACAAAGTACCACCAGAACAAGCCATATTTTTATTTTTATAATGGCATTTTTCTTTTGGGTCTAGGGTTTTCATACCAAAGTTCACAGGATAGCATGTTTCTATTAAAACAAATGTTTCTCCGAATGAAGATATGTTGGCTCACATTGGGTTTACTTAGTCTTAATGGGAGTTACTGATAATCAAATATAACTATTTTTAATTCACATAAATATTTACTTCATAGTTAATATTTTCATAGAAACATGTTCTTAGAAGAGTTGCCAAATGAGATAAAAAAATTATGATGGATTCTGGCAAAATAAGAGACTATATCTGTACTCTGTGACATCTAATTATATCCAGGAAATATGAAGATTATTTGGGGCTCTGATTAGTGTTCTTAATTAAAAGGTATCACTAGAAGAAATAATATACTACAATGTATGAATTTAAGAACATACATAATGCCAGTAAAAATAGCTATAAATATTATTTGTGAATATGCCTTATTTTCTAAGTATATAATACTTCAGTGTTCTATCTTTGTTCTATCATTACTTTAGTTCCTATGAATGATATATTTGTACTAATACATTGGTGTACATACTGTATTCAGTTTATGTTCCGAGTAAAAGAACTTGGTTTGGAAGACAGTATTGTTTAGAGGGAAAGAATTGCAGTTTCTGGACTATATATTAGAGAAAAAAAAAATTCATCCCTAGAGATCACAAGGGCTTCTCTGGTGGCTCAGACAGTAAAGAATCTGCCTGCAATGTGGGAGACCTGGGTTCAGTTCCTGGGTTGGGAAGATACCCTGGAGAAGAGAATAGCTACCCACTCTGGTATTCTGGCCTAGAGAATTCCATGAACAGAGGAGACTGGCAGGTAAGCTACATGGGATCACAAAGAGTTTGACACGACTAAGACGCTTACTTCTTGGAAGGAAAGTTATGACCAACCTAGATAGCATGTTCAAAAGCAGAGACATTACTTTGCCAACAAAGGTTCATCTAGTCAAGGCTATGGTTTTTCCAGTGGTCATGTATGGATGTGAGAGTTGGACTGTGAAGAAAGCTGAGTGCCGAAGAATTGATGCTTTTGAACTGTGGTGTTGGAGAAGACTCTTTAGAGTCCCTTGGGCTGCAAGGAGATCCAACCAATCCATCCTAAAGGACATCAGTCCTGGGTATTCATGGAAGGACTGATGCTTAAGCTGAAACTCCAGTACTTTGGCCACTTCATGTGAAGAGTGGACTCATTGGAAAAGACCCTGATGCTGGGAGGGACTGGGGGTAGGAGGAAAAGGGGATGACAGAGGATGAGATGGCTAGATGGCATCACTGACTTGATGGACTTGAGTTTTAGTGAACTCTGGAAGTTGGTGATGGACAGGGAGGCCTGGTGTGCTGTGGTTCATGGGGTCACAAAGAGTCGGACATGACTGAGCAACTGAACTGAACTGAACTGAAGTGACTTTTACTGAAGGCACAAAAATTTATCCTGTGTATGTTATTTCAAAAGCAAAAGGGAAAACTACCTGAGGCTACACAAATTACTTTTTGAGCTTTTTTATATAGCCAATAATTATATATTTGTCTACAAAAGTACAATAACCATAATGAAAATTCAAATATCCAAAATATCATTTGTATATTAATAACCTATAAAAATGAATTTATTGCCTTTCTTTCCAATATGTTTTCCTAAAATTTAATTTTCATTGCAAAATTTCTAAAACAGCAAAAACTCTATTCGCAGTTTATAGAGTTTTTGACAGTTTTGATTAGGTTATTCTTTTTTCTCTTAAATTACAATTTTTGCACATAATAAACATTATTAACTATAAAACTTCTAATATAATGCATTACTTTTCTTTTAATGTCTTTTCAACTATCCAAAACTCTGATGTGTACAGAGTAGAGATTTCAAATAAGCTATTCTGTAAGAATATATTTTTAATGTTTTCATAACCTAACACTCAGGTAAGTACTGAACAGTAAGCTTATGGACTTTTCATTAAACCTATGATCAAAGTTATTTTGTAAGAATAAAACATGTGTTTATAATTTGTTGTTATTTAGTTGCTAAGTTGTGTTTGATTCATGCTATGCTAAACGCTAAGTGGCTTCAGTCGTGTCTGACTCTTTGTGACCCATGGACTGTATAGCCCACCAGGCTCCTTTGTCCATGGGATTCTTCAGGCAAGAATACTGGAGTGGTTTGCCATGCCCTCTTCCAGGGGATCTTCCTGACCCAGGGATCGAACCCACACCTCTTAAGTCTCTTGCATTGACAGGCAGATTCTTTATCACTAACACCACCTGGGAAGCCTATATATATATATATATATATATATAAAATAACATATATAAACATATATATATATAACATATATATAATAGATAACATATATAAAGTATATATAATTATACATATATATAAAACAAAAAGATTTCAGTCCCTGGTGGCTCAGATGGTAAAGAATCTGCCTATAATGTGGGAGACCCAGATTCAATCCCTGTGTCGGGAGGCTCCCCTGGAGAAGGGAATGGCAACCCACTCTAGTTTTCTGCCTGGAGAATTCCATGGACAGAGGAGCTTGTCAGGCTACAGTCCATGGGGTCACAAAGAGTCATACATGGCTAAGCAACTAACACTTTTGTATAACAATATAGCTAGACCAATTTGTTGTTGTTGTTGTTGTTGTTGTTGTTGTTATTGACAGTTACATACAATTCAAATAAACTTTCTTTTGATAACAAACTAGGATACAAACTAGCTGTCAGAAAGAGACAGCTGAAAAAGTAAGAATCAGAGAAGAGATAAGGAGCGATTGATGGCTTTCTGAGACTAGGAGAGACAAAACTGTGGTTAACAGGCTGCCAGAAAATATGTTGATGTCTTGGTAATCTTCCTACTTAGGCTTTGAGTTTGGACTCCAACAAGCAGTATTAGAACTACAGGTTAACCAAAATTAGACATATTCATAAAGGAAGTCAACCTAGCTTTGAATCATTTCAGTCTTTATAGCTGGTTAAGGTAATCCAACTTTATCAGAATGAAAATTAAATTATTTTAAGGAAGCTGATACCATTCCATGATCCCATTTCTTTATAAAGTTAAGAAGATAAGCATGTACGTATGAAATTAGATAAATTATCAGACAAATACAAGAGGAAAAACAGGGAAAAAATAGATCCATAGAGAATCCAAATAATGAAGTGTTCAAATATTGACTTTAAACAGCTATATTCACCATGAGTAAGTGTGTGCATACTCAGTTGCTTCAGTTATGTTCGACTTTGTACAACCCCACGGACCATAGCCTGCCAGGCTCCTCTTTCTGTGGGATTCTCCAGGCAAGAATACTGGAGTAGTTTGCCATGCTTCTTCCAGGGGACCTTCCTCACCCAGGGATCGAAGACTCCACTCGTCTCTTACATCTCCTGCATTGGGAGGAGGGTTCTTTACCACTAGCACAAACTGGGAATCCCCTATTTACTATAAAAGGCAGTATTATAATTTTGGTCAAGAAATAAAAGGCGAACCAATGTGAATCAAAAGATAAATGCAAATTATAGAACTGAAAAATACAACAGAATGAATGGCTCAATAGGTACATTTAACAGCCATCTAGACTCATCTGAATAAAACTGTGAAACTGAAAATGAAGTGGAAGATAATAATAGTATAGTATTATACTATGGAATACTATACTATATTATTATATTATATATTATATAATACTATATATTATACTATTACTATGCTAATATTATACTATAGAATAACTATAGTAAAATACAGAGAGGCAAAAATAATATAAAAATATGAAAACGAGAGTAAGAGATCTAAGGAATAGACTACAAACAAACATCTTTCAGTTCAGTTCAGTCGCTCAGTCGTGTCTGACTCTTTAAAAGGATTATATTGCCAGACAGAAAAGAATGAAGTGTAAACAAGCAATCTTTGAAAGACGCCTTGCAATTTTCTAAAACTGATATAAGTAATCAAACAACAACATAAAACCTTATCACTATTTTGTAAATCGCTATCTCGAAATTTATAGTCAATATTAACTAAACAACAACCACAAATATTTGACTTCTGGGCCCTTCTTAATTAGACCCTGTTATGATGCGAAGGTAATGCAAAATGCAGCCACGGCTCATGGCTTATAGAATGAACTGTGGAGGGCTTTAGAACTGAACTACACAACAGGCAACGATTGGTGGCCTATCAGGGTACCTATTTTGCACATCTATTTTAATTTAATTTATTCCCTATTCTTCTTTGTGAAAAGAACATGTGGTCTTTTCTCTTCCTTTTGACCTTGCAAATTATCCAAATTAGCCTGTGGGCTGAAGTGGGTCTGACTCTGACAGAACACATCTTAATACTGAGGACATGTGAGAAGCCTGAGAGGAACTTTAATGAAAGGGACAGAGGAACACTCCGTACCTGGTTTCAATTTGACTGCTGGCACAAGTTATAGCAGTTTTAAACAAAACACATATACCTTCTAGGGTCGGCAGTCTGCCCCAGTTGAACTGTTCTGAGGGTCTCAGGAGACTAGCATCAGGGTGTCAGTCTGCCGCATCCTCACCTGAAACTGGGCAAAGATGTGCTTCTACGTCTATTCAGGTTGTGAGCAGAATTCATTTCTGTGGTTGGAGGACTGAGGCTCCGCTGGCTTGGACCAGAGATCCAAGTGCTGCCATCAAGTCGGTGCCACGTGGCCCGCTCCATCTCAGCAATGGAAAATGTCCATGTATCGAAACCCTCTGACTCTTAAAATCTCTGACTTCCCTTCTTAGAACCAGCAGGAGAACCTCCTGTGCTTTTAAACAACTTGTTAAAATTAATTGAAACAAGTCCATAATATCTTCTGAAGTCAACCATGGCATATAACATTATCAGATCACAGGAATAATATGATGTCAACCTCCTTTTCAATCCCCAGGATGGTGTGGAACCTTGGGGAGCCTCTTAAAATTCTGCCTGCCACAGTGCAGAAATGATTTTACTAATAATGTCCTTATAACTGAATTGAGAGACGTCTGTCCGAATATTCTTTTTTATTTATTTATGTGTTTGTCTGTACCAGGTGTTAACTGCAGCATGTGAGTTGTGGCATGTGGGTTATAGTTCTCCGCCCAGGGATCAACCTGGGCCCTCTGTATTGGAAGTACAGAGTTTGCCACTGGACCACTAGGTAAGTGCCTTGTCTGAAGACACTGAAAAGAGCATCTAAAACAGTGATTTAATCTGTAATGTAGCACCACACAGGGGCCTCAGTGCTCACCATTTGGCCCAGAAAGCAAAGGCCTAAAGGCAAGACTATTTGAAATCCATCATATAGGAATTTTACCTTCTAGGTGATAATCTAATTACTCTTTCTTAGATAACAAATGATAAATGGCAAAATCTAACAAAAAGCAATGGCTTTTTTCCAACATACGCAAGTAGCCCTAGGTTCACTGAAAATACTGGGATAAAAGATGCCAGAGAAAAGGATGGCTGTTCATGTCCTAATGACCTAAACAGCAACATAAAGCAAAGCTGATTTAAATTCACAGGCTGTGGGGGAGGACACTAACATACCCATGTGCGTATGTGCTAAGTCACTTCAGTAGTGTCCAGCTCTTTGCAACCGTACGGACTGTAGCCTGCCAGGATCTTCTGTCCACCGAGTTTCCCAGGTAAGAATACTAGAGTGGTCACCATGGCCTCCTTCAGGGGATCTTCCTGACATGGGGATTGAACCCACGTCTCTTATATCTCCTGCATTGGTAGGCAGGTTTTTCACTAGTGCCACCTGCGAAGCCCCTCTAACCATGGCTACCACATGGAACTTTCACGGGATGGTGAACTAGTGTGACTGAGTGCCTTTCTCTTTCCAAATACAGGTTGAGTTAAAGGGTAGAATTAAAAAACAAAACAAAAACAGAAAATTCTAATTAAAAAGACATTTTCTTCAGAAAACATTACATCAGAAGGCTTATAACTGTAAGTCCCATAAAACTACATTTCAGACCTCTGTTTTTCTTTCTGACTTTAACCAATTTTATATTGTTGGAAATCTTTCTGAAGGGGAGGTGTGGTATACACCTTGCAGACTAATGGTGCTTAAAGCCAATAATATTAAATTTTCTCTATATATACAAATCATCATTGTTATTTATCTAAACTTATAGCAAGTCTTATTATGCTTTAAACACGTGCTTATAATTTTTACAACCATCCTTATTGCATGAGTGCCTGGGTTGCTAAAAGTGTTGTCTTTGTACAATAATATTTAGACTTCTCTTGAAAAATGAAAGCATGCTAGTCCATTTCCATCCACGCAGATATACAGCACCTTGAGAATAAGATATGCAAGTTCATTCAAATGGTTAAGACAGATTAAAACAATCATTCTCATACAATGGAAAAAAAAAACACAAAAAAACAAAAACGATTTTTATAACACCTCAAGCTCTCCAAGACTGGTTATCATTTTTCTGAAGTGCAGCCTGTGGGCTAAGTTTTCATCTTATTTATTGTACATTGGGTCCAATAGACAATATACTGATATCACTTGTCTCATCCTATCACACTAAGCATTGCTCTGTATAGAATCTACACATAAGAATTTTTGTTATAATGACTAACTGAAATCTCAGTTTTAATAGAATCGTAAGTGACACCTGGTGTGTGTTGGTGGTTATCAAGTATAGTACTCTGTAGAAACGTGTTTTAGAAGTTTAGAGAAAAAAAATTGTTAAATGACATGCAAGAAAATATTTCACCAATTTCCTAATTATTTAAATTACAATCTTTGAAGCTAGATTTCAAACAGCATAATCATCAGATGTTTTATGCATGGCTATTGAATGTTATGAGATACGCTGGAATACATAATCATAAAAGTTTAAGACATGTTATAGCAAATTCAGTACACACTAAGATATAGAAAATCACAAAATATTTTATGTATTGTGAAAGCACCTCAATAAATTATCACAATTGTTTATGAGAAACCAAAAGACCTCCAAAAAGAGGGTCTCTTGTTGACAGGGAAGCGATAGCTGAATTTTGTTAAACAAATTCAAAAAAATAAAAAGTGAAACAATATATAAAAAGGATTTAAAAACCAAAAAAGGGAAGAGTTCAATAGCTTGTTGATGCCCCTGTCTTTGGTATTATTTAACAAAGCCAAGTGCTGCCTCAAGATATAAAACATGATTAAAAAAAAAAAGGAACACCAGGTCAAGGCTAATATTTGTTTAGAAAAGTTAAGAGATATGATAACACACAAAATTATATACTTGTGTCAGGAAAATCTGAAAGATAAAAGTGAAATACCTATAAAATAATTATTTCTAAGCCTCCAGCTACCTTAAAAGTTTGTTCAACAGAAAAAGAATCCAATACTTACTGTCAAATAATTAAGTATAAATATTTGCATAAACATGGTTTTCAATTATTAAAGTAAATACATTAAAGTGCTCAGTTCAGTTCAGTCGCTCATTCATGTGTGACTCTTTGCAAACCCATGAATTGCAGCACGCCAGGCCTCCCTGTCCATCACCAACTCTCGGAGTTCACTCAAACTCATGTCCATCAAGTCGGTGATGCCATCCAGCCATCTCATCCTCTGTTCTCTCGTCCCCTCCTGCCCCCAATCCCTCCCAGCATCAGGGTCTTTTCCAATGAGTCAACTCTTCACATGAGGTGGCCAAAGATTTGGAGTTTCAGCTTTAGCATCAGTCTTTCCAATGAACACCCAGGACTGATCTCCTTTAGGATGGACTGGTTGGATCTTCTTGCAGTCCAAGGGACTCTCAAGAGTCTTCTCCAACACCACAGTTCAAAAGCATCAATTCTTTGGTGCTCAGCCTTCTTCACAGTCCAACTCTCACATCCATACATGACCACAGGAAAAACCATAGCCTTGACTAGATGGACCTTTGTTGGCAAATAATGTCTCTATTTTTCAATATGCTAGCTAGGTTGGTCATAACTTTGCTTCCAAGGAGTAAGCATCTTTTAATTTCATGGCTGCAGTCACCATCTGCAGTGATTTTGGAGCCCCCAAAAATAAAGTCTGACACTGTTTCCACTGTTTCCCCATCTATTTCCCATGAAGTGATGGGACCAGATGCCATGATCTTCGTTTTCTGAATGTTGAGCTTTAAGCCAACTTTTTCACTCTCCACTTTCACTTTCATCAAAGGCTTTTTTTTAGTTCCTCTTCACTTTCTGTCATAAGGGTAATATCATCTGCATATCTGAGGTTATTGATATTTCTCCTGGCAGTCTTGATTCCAGCTTGTGCTTCTTCCAGCCCAGCGTTTCTCATGATATACTCTGCATAGAAGTTAAATAAGCAGGGTGACAATATACAGCCTTGACATACTCCTTTTCCTATTTGGAACCAGTCTGTTGTTCCATGTCCAGTTCTAACTGTTGCTTCCTGACCTGCATACAGATATCTCAAGAGGCAGGTCAGGTGGTCTGGTATTCCCATCTTTTGAAGAATTTTCCACAGTTCATTGTGATCCACACAGTCAAAGGCTTTGGCATAGTCAATAAAGCAGAATTTCTGGAACTCTCTTGATTTTTCTATGATCCAGTGGATGTTGGCAATTTGATCTCTGGTTCCTCTGCCTTTTCTAAAACCAGCTTAAAAATCAGGCAGTTCACAGTTCACGTACTGCTGAAGCCTGGCTTGGAGAATTTTGAGCATTACTTTACTAGCATGTGAGATAAGTGCAATTGTGCAATAGTTTGAGCATTCTTTGGCATTACCTTTATTTGGGATTGCAATGAAAACTGACCTTTCCCTGTGGCCACTGCTGAGTTTTCCAAATTTGCTGGCATACTGAGTACAGCACTTTCCCAGCATCATCTTTCAGGATTTGAAATAGGTCAACTGGAATTCCATCACCTCCACTAACTTTGTTTGTAGTGATGCTTTCTAAGGCCCACTTAACTTCACATTCCAGGATGTCTGGCTCTAGATGAGTGATCACACCATCATGATTATCTAGGTCATGAAGATCTTTTTTGTACAGTTCTTCTGTGTATTCTTGCCACCTCTTCTTAATATCTTCTGCTTCTATTAGGTCCATACCATTTCTGTCCTTTATCAAGCCCATCTTTGCATGAAATGTTCCCTTGGTATCTCTAATTTTCTTGAAGAGATCTCTAGTCTTTCCCATTCTGTTGTTTTCCTCTATTTCTTTGCATTGATCACTGAGGTAGGCTTTCTTATCTCTTCTTGCTATTCTTTGGAACTCTGCATTCAGATGCTTATGTTTTTCCTTTTCTCCTTTGCTTTTCGCCTCTCCTTTTCACAGCTATTTGGAAGTCCTCCCTAGACAGCCATTTTGCTTTTCTGCATTTCTTTCCCTTGGGGATGGTCTTGATCCCTGTATCCTGTACAATGTCACAAACCTCAGTCCATAGTTCATCAGGCACTCTATCTATCAGATCTATTTCTCACTTCCACTGTATAATCATAAGGGATTTGATTTAGGTCATACCTGAATGTTTTAGTAGTTTTCCCTACTTTCTTCAATTTAAGTCTGAATTTGGCAATAAGGAGTTCATGATCTGAGCCACAGTCAGCTCCAGGTCTTCTTAAATCTTAACTATGAGTTATATTTTTCATCGTTGTTGTTTAGTCTCTAAATTGGGTCTGACTCAGCCAGGATCCTAAATCCATGGTATTACCCTTGCAAGAATACTGGAGCCGGCTGCCAGTTCCTTCTCCAGGGGATATTCTGGACCCAGGGATCGAATCCATAGCTCCTTCTTGGCAGGCAGATTCTTTACAACAGAGTCACTTGGGAAGCCCATGAGTTATATTCACATTAGTATACCTAGAAAACCTAGAGGGCTAAATTTCTAAAACAAAACAGACAATGCTGTCCATTTAATTCTAAATTTTCATTAAAGTATTTTAAAAATGACCAGAACTTTTGAAATGGTACCTCCTAAATGGCCCCTTAGTCTAGTCAAAGTCAGACTCAATAGATTTTACTGCTTTTTAATTGCCTAACTTGAGAATATCTATTCTTCTGTGAACATAGGACAGCAGAAGAATAACATGAACTTTGTAGCCAACCCAGTTCTCCAAGGAGGAGTGAAAAGTGACAGTAGCTCAGTTGTGTCCGAGTCTTTTTGACCCATGTACTATATGTCCATAGAGTTCTCCATGCCAGAATACTGGACTGGGTAGCCTTTCCCTTCTCCAGGGTATCTTCCCAACCCAGGGATCAACCCCAGGTCCCCTGCATTGCAGGAGTATTCTTTACCAGCTGAGCCACAAGTTCAGTTCAGTTCAGTTGCTCAGTTCAGTTCATGACTCTTTGTGACCCCATGAACCACAGCACACCAGGCCTCCCTGTCCATCACCAACTCCCGGAGTTCACCCAAACCCATGCCCATCGAGTTGGTGGGGCCATCCAACCATCTCGTCCTCTGTCATCCCCTTCTCCTCCTGCCCTCAATCTTTCCCAGAATCAGGGTCTTTTCCAGTGAGTCAGCTCTTCACGTCAGGTGGCCAAAGTACTGGAGTTTCAGCTTCAACATCAGTCCTTCCAATGAACACTCAGGACTGATCTCCTTTAGGATGGACTTGTTGGATCTCCTTTCAGTCCAAGGGACTCTCAAGAGTCTTCTCCAACACCACAGTTCAAAAGCATCAATTCTTCGGTGCTCAGCTTTCCTTATAGTCCAAATGTCACATCCATACATGACCACTGGAAAAACCATAGCCTTGACTAGACAGACCTTAGTTGGCAAAGTAATGTCTCTGCTTTTGAATATGCTGTTTAGGTTGGTCATAACTTTCCTTTCAAGGAGTAAATGTCTTTTAATTTCACAGCTGCAATCACCATCTGCAGTGATTCTGGAGGCCAGAAAAATAAAGTCAGCCACTGTTTCCACTGTTTCCCCATCTATTAGCCATGAAGTGATAGGACCGGATGCCATGATCTTCGTTTTCTCAATGTTGAGTTTTAAGCCAACTTTTTCACTCTCTTCTTTCACCTTCATCAAGAGGCTCTTTTGTTCTTCCTCACTTTCTGCCACAAGGTAAGCCCAATAATACTGGAGTGGGTAGCCTATCCCTTCTCCAGCAGATCTTCCTGATCCAGGAATCAAATCTGGATCTTCTGCATTGCAGGAGGCCAAGTCATATCAGAACTGTAAGTTCTAGGACAAAACTGTTTTTAAATTTTTCATCCTCATGTATTTACAGTTTGAAAGACCATTCTGACATGCAGAATGGCCTTAGCTGAAAGAAAGACATTTGTAGTCTAACATCATTATACTTTAGAAGCTGCTCAGCATCCTGATTTTTGTGCGTGTATTTAAAATGACAACAGTCTAGAACTGCATTTTCCTGAAAGGGCCATAGATTTTTAAAGGACTCTAAACTTTTTGTCAGTCAATACTGACAACTCATAGTTAACTAAGAGTATAAGGTAAGTCACTTCAGTCCTGTCCGACTCTGTGCGACCCCATAGACGGCAGCCCACCAGGCTCCCCCGTCCCTGGGATTCTCCAGGCAAGAACACTGGAATGGGTTGCCATTTCTTTCTCCAATGCATGAAAGTGAAAAGTGAAAGTGAAGTCACTCAGACGTGTCCAACTCTTAGCGACCCCATGGACTGCAGCCTACCAGGCTCCTCCATCCATGGAATTTTCCAGGCAAGAGTACTGGAGTAGGCTGCCATTGCCTTCTCCGAACTAAGAGTATACACAAACCTAAAGTTTTTCAAAAAATGTTAAGAATTTAGTAGGAAATCAATGACCTACATTGTACCCTTGATTATAAAGTCCTGACTTTTTTTGATCATCCCTCTTCATAAAAGGGAAACTTTACTCACAATGCACTTCCACCTCTATCAGAGTGAAGAGAATAATTATCACCTAATAATCACACATTATTAATGAAGTCCTAAGAGTCTGGCAAATATTATATCATAATTCTGACACCTCCAGTTTCCTATTTAAGCTGACAGTCTATAAATACTTGTCAATATTTTCTTATATATTTGAAAACTGAAACAGATATACCTATATCATTACAGGTTTATATTTTATGTGAAATTTTGATGAGTTAGAATATAGAGTGAGTACATCTCACTCACAAAAAAAGAAGGCCACTTCACAAAATAATAATATGAATGACTTTCACTAGCAGATTTGAAAAGTAAGAAATTGTGGCATAAAACCAGAGCCCTCTTCACCCTTAGAATCAAATTGTGGTGTAATGTAATAATCTTCAGCTCTGGACTTGCTTTTAAAAAGGTATTATCACAGGAAAGAAGTGCATTCTGTATTAGCAGTGACATTGGATATAGCAATTAGGTCCCTGTTACAAACTCATGGTGATGATACATCAGTATCTAATTGCATTGGAAGAGCTCATCAGATCATGAGTTAAGAGTTCTTTAAGGACTTCCCTGGTAGTCCAGTGGTTTAGAATCCACCTGCCAATTCAGGGGATACAAGTTTGATCCCTGGTCCAGGAAGATTCTCCATGCCATGGGGCAAGTGAGCCCAGAAGCTGCAACTACGGAAGCCCACACACCCTGGAGCCTGTGGAATGAGAAGCCACTGCGGTAAGAAGCCCACACACTTGAACTAGAGAGTAGCCCCTGCTGGCTACAACTAGAGAAGCCTATGTGCAGCAGCAAAGACACAGTGTAATCAAAAATAAATAAATATTTTTTTAAAAAAAGAATTCTTTAAGCGAGGGACCTCAAGTCATTTTTCAGTAAACATTTGTTGTCTGTTACCTTTGTTACAAGAGCCTGTTACCAGGCTGTTTTCTAAGCTCCTGATTCATTAGTTCATATTAGCAAACTTACACCAATCACAACAGAGTGGAACACAAAAAGAAATGTTATACATGCACACAAATTCATATGTCAATACATCATCCAGAAGAAAAATGTCTAGAAAAATTACAAACTTACAAACAAGAAAGACTATATATACATTATGGGAGACATCACTATTTTGCTTTAGGAAGGGATTAGAATTAACGTAAAATGAGAAGTACTGTATGTTAAAATGCTTTTATAAACCAATCATAAGATATCATAATACCAATTTTAGTGTTATGATAGGTTTTCCCAGTGGCTCAGTGGTAAAGAATCCACCTTCAATGCTGGAGGCACAGGAGATGCAGTTTCAATCTGTGGTAGGCAGATCCTCTGGAGGAGGAAATGGCGATCCACTCTAGTATTCTTGCTAGAAAATCCCACGGACATGGAAGCCTGGCAGGCTACACTCCACAGAGTCACAGAGAGTCAGACACAACTGAACTACTCAAAAATACAGTGTTATGATTATATCATTATTTGGAAGTGAGTGTTCAGTGATGGAAGAGTTCATCAGATTTTTCACTTTATGGATAAACATAACTTTGAGAGGAGAATGAGAAGAAACTAGGGCATTTTGGGGTGACCAAAGCAAAAATTAGCAGGTTAGAGTATATTCAAGGAATAAGGAGTAGGCCATTTATGGAATACTTTCAATATATACAATGGGAGTTCAGACTGGAGAGGTGTGCTAGATTAGTGCATTATTTAATTGAATTTGAAAGCAAAGGAGCATAGAACTAAAATTCAATAGATGTAAATATAAGATCTTATTTACTGAAACTTATATAACCCATCTATTTATTTTTTTTTCCACTTGCAATAGTATTTTATTTTATTTTTTAACTTTACAATATTGTATTGGTTTTGCCATATATCAACATGAATCCGCATTCACTAACCAAGTATTTATTGAGTGCCTACCATGTGTCAGAATCAGGAATGGGTATGCAATATGAATATTCTATCAGATTCACGGGACACACGTAACTTAGATGCGGTAACCCTTATTTTAAAAAGAGAAAGGATACTAATATACACACTGGACTTAAGACAGTTCAGGACTGTAGGTGCATAAGCATGGACTAGGATACCAGCAGGCGGGCGTCACAGTCCTTATCTGTACACTCTATGTATCATCTCCATGTGTGACTTCCCTATCAAAACTAATAACATCCCAGCATATTTAGATTAAAAGGAGTATTTCTTCATCTTAAATTGTTTTTCCTTCTTGAACTTTATTCTATCATTTCTTGGGGCCCTCTGACTTGTGTATCATTTGTATCATTTTTCCTGGCTGTATCAACTTGTGTATCATTTTTCCTGGCTACAGAAGCATTTGCCAACTGTGGTGGGTAAAAATTTATTTTCCTGATTTACTCAGTGTCTGTTTATTATGATAAAAAAGACATATGAATCCTATTCTAATAAAAAGAGGTCCTCTTTCCTGATGCTTCATCTTTTGAATTATTTAATATGCTTAACTCTGCACTATCCATTTCAATCTGAACTGAATATTAAGCAGTTTTGTCATCCACTTTCTGTACAGAGTATATTGTTCACCTTCCAATATTCCTGCCTTGGTGCTGTCTTCCAACATGACCCTGCAAGGTGATCCCTTGGCTGCTAAAATCAGAATTTATAATGTTCTGCTTGTGACTTCCGGCAGCTGTTTTCTCTGTTTCTGTGTTGGCTGTAAAGGCCCGGATTTGGTAGGTAGAAAGATACTTTTATTCAGGTCAATTTTCCTGAAGAATGTTTTCATGTATTTATTCATCATTTGCAGCTTACTCAAGCACAGCTTATATAAAACATTGGCACTGATTTCAGCATTATAAGAAAGCATCTGACATTGAGTAATAAAAAATATTTATGAACAGCATTAGGATGGTATATATATATCCCTTCCTTTAAATGGTAAAAGAGTGGGCTCTGTGGGCCAAGTCACTTCAGCTGTGTCTGACTTTATGACCCCACAGACAGTAGTCTGCCAGGCTCCTCTGTCCATGGGATTCTCCAGGCAAGAATACTGGAGTGCATTGCCATTTCCTCCTCCAGGAGATCTTCCTGACCCAGGTGACAACCCTGTGGCTCTTACATCTTCTGGACCCAGGTATTGAACCCATGTCTTTTACATCTCTTGCATGGGCAGGCAGGTCTTTACCACTAGTGCCAATTGCAAATGGTCAATAAAAAAGTGGCAGCTTCCAAAATTCAAATCAAATGTACAGAAAATAAAAGTAATCAAATAAGTCATCATTACATTGCAAGCAGTGTATTTTACAAGTTTAAATTGAAGGAGAGAAATCTAAAATTGAGAAAAATATTCTTTTTCTGTATCTCCTGTCTCCCTTGTTTCAAAGACTAAGAGCCAAAGAATAGATGCTTTCAAAATGTAGTACTGGAGAAGACTGTTGAGTGTCCCTTGGGCAACAAGGAGATCAAACCAGTTAATCCTAAAGAAAATCAACTCAATATTCACTGGAAGGACTGATGCTGAAGCTGAAGCTCCAATACTTTGGCCACCTGATGCGAAGAACTGACTTATTAGAAAAGACCCTGATTCTGGGAAAGATTGAAGACAGGAGGAAAAGGGGACAACAGAAGATGAGATGGTTGGATGGCATCACTGACTTGATGGACATGAGTTTGAGCAAGCTCCAGAAGGACAGGGAAGCCTGGTGTGCTGCAGTCCATGGGGTCTCAAAGAGTCAGACATGACAGAGCGACTGAACAACTCTCCCATTCAGCTCCTATACCAGAGTGGGTAGATTTTCCCTTCTCCAGGGAATCTTGCCAACCCAGGGACTGAACCCAGGTCTCCTGCATTGCAGGCGGATTCGTTTACAGTTGGGCCACAAGGGAAGCCCTCCATTCAGCTAACAAGAGTCAATCCCGTATTTAGTCAAGCTTTTTAAAACTTTTAACCTAACACATAAGGTAACAAGACTTTATGTTAAAACAATCTCTTGAGTTTTCTGTTCATGCACCATATACTTAACTCTAGAAAGTAAAATAAGAAATATAATAGGTGTGAAAAGTACAATAAGTATAAAAATCTTTAAAAACTTAGAAAAATTCCTAATTACTTTCAAAAATAGAAAAGAATGTTTACAACTTATTTACTCTGTGTTTTATGACTGGGTGGGCTGACTCTCTGGGGGAAAAAAACCTGATACTGGGAAAGACAGAGGGCATGAGGAAAAGGCGGGTCGCAGAGGATGAGATGGTTGGATGGTATCACGGACAGGGAAGCCTGGCATGCTACAGTCAATGGGGTCACAAAGAGTGGGACACAGCTTAGCAACTGAACAACAATAACCTGTTTTTTTTTCATAGGCTTAGAACAAAAGTATCTTACTTTTCAAAGAATTATAAGGCATTTAATATTTTCAAAATCTGTTAAATTGAGGAAGCAGTTCTATCCATTTGGAACAAGAAGATTACAAAATATTTATTCCACGTTAACTTCGTCCTAGTACATGATGATTTATCTATGATTTGAAATCTTATGAAATGGAAACATTCCTTATAGAAAGTAGCACTCTGCTAGATGTGAAACAAGGTTGAAAGGGGAGGAAAGTCCTCTTTGAAAGCTGCTTTTGATTGGTGTTATCGAATGAAAGAATTTCCAGATGGAGGAAAAGAGCACGGCTTTAAAACTCCAATAATGTCATTCTCCATAACAGCAAATAATTTTTCTTTTCAAATCATAAAAATATAATTAATCATGTTAGACACTAAAAAAGCAAATCTGAGACAGTTTTTGATGATTTATCCTTGTGTGCAAAAAAGGTAATTGTTGGGTATTACCCAGTTGATTAATTTGTGTCCTAATTTATTCTGTATGCTGTGTTGCATGCATGCAAATTTTTTGTGGGTCGACGGAATTCAATAAAGGCCCTTAAATAAGAATGCTGCTGCTGCTGCTGCTGCTGCTAAGTCACTTCAGTCGTGTCCGACTCTGTGCGACCCCATAGACGGAAGCCTACCTGGCTCCCCTGTCCCTGGGATTCTCCAGGCAAGAACACTGGAGTGGGTTGCCCTTTCCTTCTCCAATGCATGAAAGTGAAAAGTGAAAGTGAAGTCGCTCAGTCGTGTCCGACTCTTAGCGACCGTATGGACTGCAGCCCACCAGGCTCCTCGGTCCACGGGAGTTTCCAGGCAAGAATACTGGAGTGGGGTGCCATCGCCTTCTCCAAAATAAGAATGCTACCCTTGTTCAAAAATCATGGGTGCCATTGACACAAACTTGCTTTAAATTTATGTTAAAAGCCAAACGTAAATAATATATTTCATTGTAATTTATGTTAGGTCAGTTCATATCACTTATATGTGGTCCACTTGACATATTTGTCCACCTGGTTGTATATAAATGGTAACAAACTCCATCAAGTTCAGTCGTTGTATGGTACCTGAGTCCAGGGCCTAATATTTTTTGCAGTTAATGTACCATAAAGATACTAGATACCTAAAGCTTAAGTACCATGATATTTCCTAAATGTAAGAAAATAAATCAGAAAAGCAAAGTACAATAGGAGTAAACATTTAATATTCAGAAATTATTTTTAAAATGTCAGATATCTTTGTTAGGTGTTTTATCATCAGTTCCTCTCATAAGACTTCTAACCAAACTGTGTTGGTTGTTCTTTCTATGTGAGTGCATGATACTTGGAGTTCAAAAACTTGGCTGCTTTCTTTGCCCTGGTTAAGTCTTTGACTTCAATGGTCCTTCTTGGAGATTCCTTTCCCTGACTTTCTTAATTAGGATACACTGACTGTTACTAAGAGAAGCCTCATCATTTTTAAAGTACATATTGCAATTAAATATTAATTTGCTTATTGTCTATCATTCTATGCTTCAAGAGATCAGGATTGCATTTATGTGCCTCACTGCTTTATTCTCATTAGCAAGCATGGTCTCCAGAATAGTCAGGGCTCAAAACACTGTCTGTGTCTTTAGTCATTATGTACTCAGTAAATGCTAATTGAATGTATCATGACTTTCAAACTTTTTTGCATGAAATCCTTTATTTCAATAAAATCATATGTAGGACCACAATTTATATTTTAAGAAAACTAAATATATAATATGAATAGCTACTCACTCCAGTATTCTTACCTGGAGAGTCTGATAGACAGAGGAACCTGGCGGGTTATAGTCCATGGGGTCACAAAGGGTTGGACATGACTGAGCAATTAAGCACGCACATATGCATATTTACACATACACAGGTAGGTACTGTGTACGTATGTTAAACCAATCAGAAGTCAGTAAAAACAAGACAAACAACTCAAAAAATACCTGAAGAGACATTTCATTAAGAAGGTTTTAAAACGGTGAATAAGCACATAAACATAAAATATGCACTACCAGGGAAAAGCCGATGGAAAGTAAAATGAGGAAATGACTGGATAAAATTAAATAGGTTGGTCAAAAATAAACTGACTTACTATGTTAATAAATATTTGTGAAAACAGTTACTAGAATTGTCATACAATGCTGGTAAAAGTTAAATTATACAGCAATTTTGGACAATTATTTAGAAGTTTCTAATTAAACATGTATTTATTTTATGACCCAGTCATTTAGATTTTCTCAGTATATCCAAGATAATAAGTGCATATAAAAATAATTAAAAAAAAACTTCTTTCTTGTTTTGTCACTAAGTCATGTCTGAATCTTTTGTGACCTCCATGGACTGTAGCCCTCCAGGCTCCTCTATCCATGGGATTTCCCAGCAAGAATACTGGAGTAGGTTGCCATTTCCTTCTCCAAAAAAGACTTCTAAGAGATTGTTTTTAGGAGCATTTCTCAAAATATTGAAAAAGAAAAGAACTTTAATGCCTATAACAAGAAAACTGATTAATAAACTATAGTATAATCACACAATAGAATACCACTCCGCAAAAAAAAAAAAAAAAAAAAAAAAAAAATCAGATTCCTACTACACACAAAAATAGATGGATCTCAAAAACACTGTTTAGTGAAAGAATATAGACAAAAACAAAATATATAAAAAAGTATAATAATACTTAGGTGAAGTTCAAAAACAATCAAAACAAATCTGTGTTTTAGAAACCCAAATAGTGGTTAGCTCTGTGGTTAGGAAGGGGTTTTACAGAGATTGTACTGTGCATGACAGACATGCATATTGCTAACATTCTACATCTTGGTCTGTTTGATAGTTAGCCTGAAGTACATGAATATAGAAACTACTGATCCATATAGTTAACATTAATGCACTGTGAGAGTGCTTGCAGACATGAAATTAAAAGACACTTGCACATTGGAAGAAAAGCTATGACAAATCTAGACAACATATTAAAAAACAGAGACATTACTTTGCCACCAAAGGTCTGTATAGCTAAAGCTATGGTCTTTTCATTAGTCATGTATGGATGTGAGAGCTGGACCATAAAGAAGGCTGAGTGCAGAAACTGATGTTTTTGAATTGTGGTGCTTGAGAAGACTCTTGAGAGTCCCTGGGACAGCAAGGATATCAAACCAGTCAATTCTAAAGGAAATTAACCCTAAGCATTTGTTGAAGGACTGACGCTGAAGCTGAAACTCCAATACTTTGGCCAGCTGATGTGAAGAGTGTACTTATTGGAAAAGACCCTGATGCTAGGAAAGATTGAGGGCAGGAGGAGAAGGGGACAACAGAGGATGAGATGGTTGGATGGCATCACTGACTCAATGGACATGAGTTTGAGCAAACTCCAGGAGACAGTGAAGGACAGGGAAGCTTTGAGTGGTTGCAGTCATGGGGTCACAAAGTCAGAACATGACCGAGTGACTGAATGCACTTTAATATGTATGTCTTATTTCTCCAAAAAAAAAAAAAAAAAAAGAAGAAAAACCTATGAAGAGTAAATTGATGAGATTTTCCCTGGTGGATATTAAGACTTATGTTAATAAGTGAGTTATTGGTACAAGAAAAGAAACAAAAGAATTGAAAACTACAGAGAATACAGAAATAAATGTATTCATGAATGGCTAACCTATAAAAGAGATGATTACTCAGATCATTGAGAAAAGTATGTAATTTTCAAGTGATCCAATTATTTCTCCATGGAAGGAAGGCACAGCAGGAGGGAAGGAGGAAGGAAAAATGGATTCCTGCCTCTGATCCTTCCTACCCAAAAATAAACATCAAATCGATCATAAAGCTAAAATTAAAGAATAAAACTATAAAAGGATTTAGAATAAAATATAGAAGATAATATTCTTCATAGTATCTTTAAAATAATCATTTATACAGTGTTTCCTTGTGCACTGCTAAGCACTTTCCAAGTTTGTACTGACGACTCATGCAGTCTTAACATTCAAGTCTGTGAACGACACTTCTATTACCTGCGTTTTAGAAAAAAGGAAGCTTTCTGCTAACGAACCATCACAAAGCTTAAAACTGAAAATAATACCAATTCCTTATTTCAAAGTTTCTATGGATCAGGAGCCGAGGTGGGTTGTCTGCTCCCAGGTTTCCAAGGCTGAAATCAAGGTGGTGGTTGACTCTCTCTTGCTGTGGAGACAAAACTCCGGAAAGATCCCCACACCAGGTTTCCTTGGTTGTAGGGAGAATTCATTTCCTTGGGTGTGTGTGACTGAGGTCTCCACTGCCTTGCTAGCAAGTGACCCAAAACTAACTGCCTTCAGGTCCTTGGCACACAATCTTCTCTGAAGGCCCTCTGACACTTCATTCTGCCTTCTCTGTACTAATGGAACCCTCCCTGTAGGCGTTACCCTGTCAGAATTCATTCCGTCCAATCTCAGGGACAGACGATCCAGTCCCTTTCAAAGCTGTGCCTGATTAGGTGGACTCCATCCAAGTAATCCCCATTTTGATTAACCAAAAGACAATTGATTAGTAAGCTATTATATCCAACCTTTAGGAGAAGGGTATCATAGAGAATATGCATGCTAAAGAGGGCCCATTTTAGAATTCTGCTTACCACACAGGATTTAAATAACTTGCCTGAGGTTACTCAGCTAGTATAGGAGAGAGTGAGAATTCAAAGTTGGTTTGCCTGCCTTTGGGCCATGTTCTTAATCACTGCATTATTATATGCATAGTGAAGGATTTTTTTTTTAAATGCAAAACACAAAACATGCAAAGTATAATGGAAAAAAGTAACAAATTCTACCATTTCAAAAAATTTAAAGTCTGCTTCACACACAAAAAAATATTACAGTGAAAAGACAATCTATAAGGTAGAAAGTCTGTCTGCAACCAATATAAATGAAAGGATTCAAGAGAGATATAAACAGAGCAGCAAAGGGAGGAGATAAATAGATATTAAAATAAAAGACACTTGCTCCTTGCTTCTTGACCAACCTAGACAGCATATTAAAAAGTAAAGATATTACTTTACCAACAAAGGTCTGTCTTGCCAAATCTTTGGTTTTTCCAGTAGTTATATATGGATGTGAGAGTTGGACTATAAAGAAAGCTGAGCACCGAAGAATTGACGCTTTTGAACTGTGGTGTTGGAGAAGACTCTTGAGAGTCCCTCAGACTGTAAGAAGATCCAACCAATCCGTCCTAAAGGAAATCAGTCCTGAATATTCATTGGAGGGACTGATGTTAAAGCTGAAACTCCAAAACTTTGGCCACCTGATGTGAAGAACTGACTCTTTTCTTGAAAAGACCCTGATGCTGGGAATGATTGAAAGCAAGAGGAGAAGGGGATGACAGAGGAGGAGATGGTGGAACGGCATCATTACCTCAATGGAGTGAATTTGAATAAGCTCCAGGAGTTGGTGATGAACAGGGAGGCCTGGTGTGCTACATTCCATGGGGTCACAAAGACTTGGACACAACTGAACAACTGAACTTATAGGAAATTCGTGAGAAAAACAAACATTGCAAAAACCACAGAAGTATGAACTAGCAAAAGTCACAAAAGATAAATTACAATGGCAAATAAACATATTAAAAGATGCTTAATTTTTATTCAGAAAAATGCAAAATTAAAATTCCAATAAGAGACATTGATATCCTTATCAGACTTGGAAAAAAAAACGAAACAAAACCCTAGATTGCAAAAGTTTGTGGGAACACTCATTCACTGACCGTGGGGCTGTGGACGGGAAATATTCTAATGATTTCCCAGCAAGCATGACAACTTCTTTAGATACTAGACTCTATCAAGCTAAGGGCATTTCCTTCCGTCTCTCTTGCTTTTGCTAAATTTTACAGATGCTTTCTTTCTATCTATAAGATACTTATGTTTCTTATTTGCCATGGTGGGGGGTGGTGTAGCCACCAAGTTGTATTCAATTCTGCAACCTCATTAACTATAGCCCGTCAGGCTCCTCTGTCCATGGGATTTCCCAGGCAAGAATACTGGAGTGTTTTGCCATTTCCTTCTTCTGGAGAGTCTTCCTGACCCAGGGATCCAACACATATCTCTTGCACTACAGACAGATTCTTTACTGCTGAGCTACCAGGGAAGGCCCACTTAAATGCCATTAGTGAAAGTGAAAGTGTCAGTAACTCAGTCTTGTCTGATTCTTTGCAACCCTCTGGACTGTAGCCCACCAGGCTCCTCTGTCCATGGAATTCTCCAGGCAAGAATACTGGAGTGGGTTGCCATTTTCTTCTGCAGAGGATCTTCCCAACCCAGGGATCAAACCCAGGTCTCCTGAATTGTGGACAGATTCTTTAACCATCTGAGCCACCAGGGAAGCCCATTAAATGCCATAAATTGTACTAATTTAATCTATTAATGTAGTGACTCCAAAAATGATCTAATCTTTTGCCATCCTTGTATCTATTTGTTCCTAGAGCATTTTTACTAATTATTCTACTGAATCACCTTAAAATTTTTTGCATGATTTGTCAAAGCAAAATTGGCCTATAGTTGCCTGTTCCATAGTAATATTTGTGTTTTTATCAGTTATCTTACCTTTGTAAAATGAGTTATTTTTTTCTCATTTTGAGACTGAATGTAACAGCTTCTTAAAATTTGTTTAATTTTACCCAGGTCCAAAAAAAAGTTTTGTACTAGTCCTTTGCCAGCGTCCAAGGGACAAATATGAAGACATTTAACATATAATTTAAATTTTTCTGTATCTAATGGCTATTTCAAATGTTCTTCTTCAGTTAATGTGTGATTTTCCCCCTAAAATATCTCCCTCTTATCTTCCTATTCACATTCATTTTGAAATAACTTGGTCCTGAGAGTCACCTATAAATTTGTAAATCTCTGTATCTAAAATTAGGTAATCACTTTATTATGTATCTTTGTGGTTTATTAGCTGATTCTCTATAATTTTCTTGATTCTATTTATCAAATGTTATCTATTTCCCTGAGTTGTAAAAGAACTAGCCTTCATTTTATTTATTAACTTTATCATGTACCTGCCTTATAATTATGTATTGTTCTGATCTTTAGCATATTCCCCTCCATTATTTTCTTTAAATTTCTTTGGATTATTCTCTATTTTCTTTATATAACTTAATTCAAAATTGAACTATTTTTGCTGCTAATAAATTCAGCTAACATTTATGCTAATTTGGTCTCATGTCCAAGGCTTTGAAGTCAGACACAGCTTAGCGACAAAAACCACCACTACCACCACCACTGAGGTTTTGGTCCTCTTTTTTACATTTTTCTTCTTACATCTAATACTTATAGTTCCCCCAAAAAAATCTATTATCAATAACAGGTTAAAGAAATTTACTTTATTGATTTTCAAATTTATTATGCTCTGGTCAGTGAGTTTATCCTGAATGATAACTTTTGGAATTTGTTAATATTTATCTTACTATATGGCCATATATGAATATTTTATGCTTATACCTGGTGGCTCAGATGATAAAGAATCCGCCTGCAATTCAGGAGACCTGGGTTTTATCCCTGGGTTGGTAAGATCCCCTGGACGAGCGCATGGCAACCCATTCCAGTATTCTTGCTTGCAGAATCCCCATGGACAGAGGAGCCCGGCAGGTTACAATCCATGGGGTCGCAAAGAATCAGACACAGCTGACCGACTAAGCACAGCACACAGATTTCTAACAAAATCTTATATTGTTTGACTCAATTTCCCTATATCCTTACTTTAATTGTTGATTTACTTATTCTTTTACTAAGGATGAAGTTTATACTCTAATAAAGTGCTACAGACAAGTACACTTGTGAGTATCATTTGTGAGATTATTATATGTTACAAAAAGTACAGCAAATCAGATTGAAGGAAAATATAGAGGAAATAGGCTTGGGGTACCCAATTTGCTAAGGAGCCCTAGATGCAGTAAATGAGAAATGACCCTGGATTCTGGTTTGAATTATGGTAATTTATATAAATGGTGACATTAGATGATGCAATTAGGCCTGAGGATTCTTTTTTAATTATATGTTTTGGTAAGGAAGATTTTAATATTATTACATCTACTTCTTAGACTACTCCTTACTAATAATGAAGTCTTTCCTTCATAATATTTCAGGCTTGATGATCAGTTCAGTTCAGTTCAGTCGCTCAGTCATGTCCTACTCTTTGCGACCCCATGAATCGCAGCACGCCAGGCCTCCCTGTCCATCACCAACTCCCGGAGTTCACTGAGACTCACGTCCATCGAGTCAGTGATGCCATCCAGCCATCTCATCCTCTGTTGTCCCCTTCTCCTCCTGCCCCCAATCCCTCCCAGCATCAGAGTCTTTTCCAATGAGTCAACTCTTCGCATGAGGTGGCCAAAGTACTGGAGTTTCAGCTTTAGCATCATTCCTTCCAAAGAACACCCAGGGCCAATCTCCTTCAGAATGAACTGGTTGGATCTCCTTGCAGTCCAAGGGACTCTCAAGAGTCTTCTCCAACACCACAGTTCAAAAGCATCAATTCTTCGGCGCTCAGCCATCTTCACAGTCCAACTCTCACATCCATACATGACCACAGGAAAAACCATAGCCTTGACTAGACGAACCTTTGTTGGCAAAGTAATGTCTCTGCTTTTGAACATGCTACCTAGGTTGGTCATAACTTTCCTTCCAAGGAGTAAGTGTCTTTTATTTTCATGGCTGCAGTCACCATCTGTAGTGATTTTGGAGCCCAAAAAAATAAAGTCTGACACTGTTTCCACTGTTTTCCCATCTATTTCCCATGAAGTGGTGGGACCGGATGCCATGATCTTTGTTTTCTGAATGTTGAGCTTTAAGCCAACTTTTTCACTCTCCACTTTCACTTTCATCAAGAGGCTTTTGAGTTCCTCTTCACTTTCTGCCATAAGAGTGATGTCAGCTTGATGATAGTATTTCCATATTGATATCTATACATTCACAGTTCTTGGCTAGCATCTTCCTATTGTATTGTTTTCAATTACTATTTTACATAATTTGTGCATTGTGAATATATATATTTCTCTTTAAAATAACATATTGCCTGAGTTCAGTTTTTAAATCCACTTTGAGTTCTCTGTCTTTAGTAGGTGAGTACAGTGACAGATTTTGGGGGATCCCTCCCCATATCCATTACCTCCTTCATCCTATCCTATGGTACCCATATTTCATGCCAGTGATTTGGTTGGGGTTGACCTCTACCTCTTCCTCTAAAGATGAAACAGATTGGACTATGGAATTGATTCAGGAATGACTCAGAATGAAAATGAAAACAGGAAAAATAAGATATTGGTTTAAAAGAGCATAGTCTATGAAACAGAAATAAGCTCACAGACATACAATATAAAAAGAGTTTATTGGGAAACAGGATTCAGTTCAGTTCAGTCACTCAGTCATGTCTGACTCTCTGTGACCCCATGAATTGCAACACGCCAGGCCTCCCTGTCCATCACCAACTCCCGGGGTTCACTCAAACTCATGTCCATTGAGTCGGTGATGCCATCCACCCACCTCATCCACCCTTTGACTGTGATTCACACAGTCAAAGGCTTTGGCATAGTCAATAAAGCAGAAATCGATGTTTTTCTGGAACTCTTGCTTTTTCAATGATCCAGAGGATGTTGGCAATTTGATCTCTGGTTCCTCTGCCCTTTCTAAAACCAGCTTGAACATCTAGAAGTTCATGGTTCATGTATTGCTGAACCTGGCTTGGAGAATTTTGAGCATTACTTTACTAGTGTGTGAGATGAGTGCATATACAGTAGTATATATATGTCAATAGCTCAGCTGTAAAGAATCTACCAGCAATGCAGGAGATTCAGGAGACACAGGTTTGACCCCTGGGTTGGGAAGATCCTTGGAGGAGGGAATGGCAATCTCCTCCAGTATTCTTGTTGGGAAAATCCCATTGACAGAGGAGACTTGTAGGCTACAGTCTATGGGGTCACAAAGATATGACTGAGCAAAGTGTATGTTAATGCCATACCTCTAATTTATCTCTTTCCTTCTACCCGGTTTCCCGACAGTTCCAGAAAAAATACCTATTTCTGCTTTATTGACTATGCCAAAGCCTATGACTGTGTAGATCACAATAAACTGTGGAAAATTCTGAAAGAGATGGGAATACCAGACCACCTGACCTGCCTCTTGAGAAACTTATATGTAGGTCAGGAAGCAACAGTTAGAACTGGACATGGAACAACAGACTGGCCCAAATAGGAAAAGGAGTATGTCAAGGCTGTATATTACCACCCTGCTTATTTAACTGACATGCAGAGTACATCATGAGAAATGCTGAATTGGAAGAAACACAAGCTGGAATCAAGATTGCTGGGAGAAATCTCAATAACCTCAGATATGCAGATGACACCACCCTTATGGCAGAAAGTGAAGAGGAACTAAAAAGCCTCTTGAGGAAAGTGAAAGTGGAGAGTGAAAAAGTTGGCTTAAAGCTCAAGATTCAGAAAACGAAGATCATGGCATCTGGTCCCATCACTTCATGGGAAATATATGGGAAAACAGTGGAAACAGTGGCCGACTTTATTTTTCTGGGCTCCAAAATCATTGCAGATGGTGACTGCAGCCATGAAATTAAAAGACGCTTACTCCTTGGAAGCAAAGTTATTACCAACCTAGATAGCATATTCAAAAGCAGAGACATTACTTTGCCAACAAAGGTCCATCTAGTCAAGGCTATGGTTTTTCCAGTAGTCATGTATGGATGTGAGAGTTGGACTGTGAAGAAGGCTGAGCGCCGAAGAATTGATGCTTTTGAACTGTGGTGTTGGAGAAGACTCTTGAGAGTCCCTTGGACTGCAAGGAGATCCAGTCTGTCCATTCTAAAGGAGATCAGTCCTGGGTGTTCTTTGGAAGGAATGATGCTAAAGCTGAAACTCCAGTACTTTGGCCACCTCATGCGAAGAGTTGACTCATTGGAAAAGACTCTGATGGTGGGAAAGATTGAGGGCAGGAGGAGACGGGGACAACAGAATATGAGATGGCTGGATGGCATCACTGACTCCATGGACGTGAGTTTGAGTAAACTCTGGGAGATGGTAATGGACAGGGGGGTCTGGCGTGCTGTGATTCATGGGGTTGCAAAGAGTCAGACATGACTGAGCAACTGAACTGAACTACTGTATATAAAATTGGATGTTAGAGTTGGACCATAAAGAAGGCTGAGTGCTGAAGAATTGATGCTTTTGAACTGTGGTGCTGGAGAAGACTCTCGAGAGTCCTTGGGACAGCAAGGAGATCAAACCAGTCAATCTTAAAGGAAATCAATCCTAAACATTCACTAGAAGGACTGACACTGAAGCTGAAACTCCAATGCTTAGGCCACCTGATGTGAAGAGCCGACTCATTGGAAAAGACCCTGATGCTGGGAAAGACTGAAGGCAGGAGGAGAAAGTGGCAACACAGGATGAGATGGTTGGATGGCATCAGTGAGTGAATGGGCATGAATTTGCACACACTCTAGGAGATGGTGAAGGTCAGGTAAGCCTGATGTGCTGCAGTGCATGGGGTTGCAAAGAGTCAGAAACAACTTAGCAACTGAACAACAGCAGCAAGTATATAAAATAAAAAATGAGGACATGCTGTATAGCCTGGGACCATAGTCAATGTCTTATAGCAACCTATGATGGAAAAAAATTGGAATCACTTTGCTATGCACCTGCAACTAACAGTTTTAACTGACAATACTTCAATTCAAAAAGTGGTTAATAAAAACAGCATGATTTTCCCCTTGTATGTGAAAAGAGACACAGAGATGATCTTAGGGTTATCCAACGAAGGTTGTAACTGAGACTGGAGCCAACTACAAAGAAGTAGAATGGGAAAATTAAAATAGCAAGGAGTAGGATCCTAAATAACACATTGGCCTACCTGAGTAGCAAGTGTACAGCTGGCATCTTTATTTACTACAAATATGTTATTTTAAATAACACACTGTTTTAAAACAGCATTTAATTTGCATGACAGTTTGGAACAGCCAAAGACAAAAAATAAACAACAAAAAACACTGCAACCAATATAGTTAGTGATTGTCATATAACATGAATTCAATTTGGAATTCCTGCTACTTTATTTTGGAGAAGGCAATGGCACCCCACTCCAGTACTCTTGCCTGGAAAATCCCACGGACGGAGGAGCCTAGTAGGCTGTAGTCCATGGGGTCGCTGGGAGTCGGACACAACTGAGCGACTTCACTTTCACTTTTCACTTTCATGCTTTGGAGAAGGAAATGGCAACCCACTCCAGTGTTCTTGCCTGGAGAATCCCAGGGACGGGGGAGCCTGGTGGACTGCAGTCTATGGGGTCGCACAGGGTCGGACACGACTGAAGCGACTTAGCAGCAGCAGCTACTTTCTTTCTTGTTTTTTGTTCTATTTATTTTTAATTGCTTTATTTACCCAACTGTCTTCCCCTGAATTCATTATATACTTCTTGCTGCAGTATACATGCTAACAATTCTTTTTGTAGTTTCCGTGGGTAGTGAAATTTGAGTCAGAGAATGACTGAGAATATCTTCAACTCACTTCAAATTTCTATTAAGTCTTACATGGTGTGGACATATCCTAGTTGAGAGTTGTTTTTCCTCAGCAAAGATATTCTATTGATTTCTATTATCTGAATTTGATAATTCAAATTATCAAATTTGAGGGACGTGATTCTTATTCTCACATCTATTTTTTTAGTTCTTAGATGGTTTTTTAGGAAACCATCAACAGGGAGTTTGTTTGGTTGGCACTCAATGGACTCTAAATTTTTGATATTCTGTTTTCTTCAGTTAGTTAAAATTTTCCTTTTTAGCATTTCTTAGAATTGTTTGTAGCCATTCACTCTATTTCTTCTGCTCAAAATTCCATTATAAAGATGCTGAAATTTATCAGCTGATGATCTAAATTCTATAGCTTTTTATCCATATTTTCCATCTATCCACTTTTGTACTGTATTATTATATTAGTAAATTAGTCATGTGGCTTTCCAACTTATTCATTATCATTGTGCTTTAACTATTCAATCATTCAAGCTTTACCAGTAAAGGTTTTTAGTGTTTAGTAGTACATATTTATAGTAATATATGCATATATCTATAGTTATATAGTGGAGAAGGCAATGGCAACCTACTCCAGTATTCTTTCCTGGAGAATCCCATGGACACAGGAGCCTGGCGGGCAACAGTCCATGGGGTTGAAAAGAGTCGGACATGACTTAGCAACTAAAGCACCACTAACCATAGTTATATACATACATATCTTATTATTACATATTTTGTAAATTTTTATTTTATTTCCAAGCTTAAACTTAAAACTTGCTCTTTTGCCTTTTTATCTTGAAAATGCTTAAAGATTACATAAGAAACAATCTATATTAACTGATTAACTGATAATATCTGTCAAAGAAAAATTATACTCACATTGAGAACATCTTATTTCATTTTGTAAAAATTGCGTACCAACGCCTAGTAGATGTAACCAGGAATTGTAGCTCTTGCTAGCCAGGTGACTTCAGAAATACATTAGCCAAAACTTCACTGCCTCAACCATCATCACCAATACAGAAAACAGACTCTTCAGAGACTGGGAATTAATTAAATAATGCATTATATTAGATTTTGGATATTTAATTTCTTGACAAAAGATTTATTTCTGAAATAAAATTTGGCTTATTCATTATTATTTTAATACATTCATTGTCATATGAGGAAAATACAATATTGCATATTACAAAATTAGAGTGGTCTTGACAATTCTCTTTATTTCATAAGTCTAGATCAAAATCTCTTTTTTCAAATGATTACCCTGAGTCATCATATGTTTCTGATGAAGATTCTATACTTTCTCTTTCTCAGCTCTAATGTAATGGTTTTTCTTATAATGAAGCATTTACCATTAAATATGTATAAACTATTAATATCTTAGCAAAAATTTCAGCTTCCCTAGATCCCAACTTTCAAATGTTTTTCTGTACTGATTGAATAAATATAGTTCATTGTTTTAGCAATGCCATTTGTGACATTTTCAATAAATATTTTTAACATAGTCTAAATTGTCACAAACTATATATTTCTTTAAATTTCAAAATGATACTTTTCCACATTGTACATATGAGATACTGTAAGTAAAAAGGAAAAAGCATAAACCAAGGCAAATGACTTTATCAACCAGCAAAGCAATGTTTCCTGAAAATCTGGCAGGTACATTGAGTCAACACTGGTCAATTTAGTATTTAATCAAGCTGTTGAAAACTTTTAACCTAACACAGAAAGTAACAAGACTTAATGTTTAAACAATCTCTTGAGTTTTCTGTTATTGAACTATACTCAACTCTAGAAAGTAAAATAAGAAATATAATAGGTGTAAGAAATACAATAAATGTAAGAATCTTTAAAAACGTGTATTCCTATGGCAGATTCATGTTGATGTATGGCAAAACCAATGCAATATTGCAAAGTAATTAACCTCCAATTAAAATAAATAAATTTATATTTTAAAAAACACTTAGAAATAATTACTATTTACTTTCAAAAATAGAAAAAGAAAAGAATGTTTACAATCTATTTACTCTGTTTTATCATTGGTATGAGTTCTACAGCAAAACATAAGGAAATAAACTATCATAGGCGAATGAGATACGGGAAATAAATTGAAATAAAGTCACCTCACAGAACACATAGGACACATTCATTCAGAAGTTAAAGCTAAATATTAAGAAAAAGTAACAATAAAATTAAGTAAACATAGAATTTTTACTCAAATATCAAAGTCAACAAACAGAAAGACATTCTCCATGTGGACGTAACTCCCAACACTTGCAGAAGAGTGAGTTTTTTAAATAATAGCACAAACTTATGACAGAACTCTCAGCTTTTTAGAACACAGAGAAAAGGAAAAGTTGAAAAATAAACTGAATAATAAAACAGAAAGAGAATATAACATACAGAACATGAAAAACAAACAAAAAAATGTTCAGTGACAAAATTTTTTCATGTGAAAAATAAAAAACAGAATACAAGGACTAGGGTATGAATACAGCTATGAAGGTGATGTCAGAAAAAAACAAAATGTACTCTTTTTGAAACAGCAGTTAAACAAAATTCATACAAAGATAAGCAAAGTTGTTCCAATTTAAAAGACTGTAAAACAAAATTGATTTAAAACCAATTTAAACATAAAGAACAGTTATGTATATAAACCTACATAAGAGAATAGGCATACCTTTTTATAAATATAAATACATTTGTTGAGTTGGTGTAATAGGCAACGACTGAGCACTAGTTACTACAATTTCCAGATGAGAATTCATGAAATAAAGTATGGTTTTGGAAATATATCTTTAATAACAGGTAGTTTTATTTGAAGAAAATATTTTGCTCTACTTGGGAAATTATTTATAACCTAGAACTAGATCCATATGTGAATTCTCAGGAATATTATCTATGTCTGAGTGTAGCTTCTGGGGCCAGATTCCCTGAGTAGAGTCCTATCACTCGTCCTAACCGGTTACCTAATTTAGTGTGTACACCTTAATATCTGTGTGCTCTAATTTCCTCACTTGTGAAATAAATATGACTAATAATACATTGTTGTGAACAGAGACATGGATTCTAAATTTTTAATTCCTTCAGTCTTTATATAGTGCATTTAAATATAATAAAGATAAGAAATATAAAAAGATATACCTATTTTTGGTAGGAGTAGGTAACAGCTAAGCTTCAGTTTCAACCTGTGTCACAGCTAGAAGAGATGGTAGAACCCATTTGAAAGAATGTAAAGAAAAGAAACACATAAAGAAAGAGGATATTGTAAAGTTTAAAAATAAAATAAAATTTAAAAATAAATTAATTAAAAAAAGAGGATCAGATAATAGGATCTCAGAAAACACTAGAAAAAAACAAACAAACAAAAAACACAAAACAAAACACACTTAGTAGGAGAAGCCCTGATGTGCAAATTATTTACTTCTTATTTGCAATCAAATACATAGACACTGGAATTAGTAGTTTAAGAATTAGTGAGGAGCTGGGGGGAATTAAGCTACAGCAAAAGCAAATAGGACAGGACAATTTTAATGACATAATCTCCATTTGATGCATCAGACAAGAAGAGTCCTTCTGCGTTGCAAATGCCAGACAGCCTGGAAACATTTTCTGTCTAGAAGAAGCTTGGCCAATGATTGTTGATTCAGGAAAACATACAGAGTCAAATATGAGTGATAAACATGACAATGATGCAGCATGCTCAGAAGGATAAGGAAAATGAAGACAAGATTGGAAAATTGAACATCACTTTTTGAACACTTGCCAAAAGAACACTGCCAAAAAGAAAATGAATGTGGTTCATTAAAAATTTATAATAAATTTAAATATGACCTACATTTTAATTTTCTCTATAAAAATGACAAGGTAGTATGAGGAGAGCTCAGGGAAGAAATGGGTAAAAAGGAAAAACCTAAGCAGAGAACATATGAGATGACAGAACGAACGTATGAAATACAGAAAAAAAAAATAGTCACAGAAATAGGAAATTGAAAGGATAGGGAAGAATAATTATCACTGTTACGTCACAGCAAGAGACAGAAAATGGAAAAGGAAGGAAAGAAAAGGAAGGAAGGCAGAGTGGGAAGGAGGGAGGGAGGAAGCTGAAGGGAAGATGAGAGATAAAATGGAATAGGTAGAGAGAGAGAGAGAAGGGATGGAGGAGACAGAAAGAGCGAGACAGAGAGCAGGGGTGAAGATCATAGGCAACACCAGAGAGATTAGATTAGGTGGACAGATGGGTAATAGACAACGGATGGATAGATAGATAAATGGACAGATGGAGAGTCATACAGAATGGATGGAGGGAGAGGAGGAGGGAGAAAGAGAGACAGAGAAAGAGAAACACAGACAAAGGAGGAAAGGGGAGGGAAGAGAAAGGAGAACGATGATAGAAAACGCTTAAAAGGAATTAGAAGTGTTAGAGGCAAAATAGACATAAAAAATACAGTAAGGAACACCAACATATGACAGATTAGAGTCTCCAGTGAGAAAAAAGTAAGCTGGAATTGAAAACATTTACCAAAAATGAGAGATAATTCAGTTCTACATACTGAAAGAGAATACCATATAGTGTGGAACACTGAGGTATAATAGTTAACACAAGGATACCCTATCAAAGGTATTATTCTTCTAATATAAAGTAAGAGTTCTTGAACATCTAACAAAGAAAACAAATCAAATCATAGAAAGAAAAATCATACTGGTCGCAGGTTTCTCCATCTAACACTACAACACAGGCAAAGAACACTTATAAAGCCCTTAGGGACATAAACGAACCCAATTTCTAAGAACAAAGGCAACCAACACTAAATAGGCACACGTTTAAGAAAATATTTTTCTTTTGACTCCTTCCCTGCTGCTGCTGCCGCTGCTGCTGCTAAGTCACTTCAGTCGTGTCCGACTCTGTGCGACCCCATAGACAGCAGCCCACCAGGCTTCCCCGTCCCTGGGATTCTCCAGGCAAAAACACTGGAGTGGGTTGCCATTTCCTTCCCCAGTGCATAAAAATGAAAAGTGAAAGTGAAGTTGCTCAGTCCTGTCCAACTCTTAGCGACCCCATGGACTGCAGCCCACCAGGCTCCTCCATCCATGGGATTTTCCAGGCAAGAGTACTGGAGTGGGGTGCCATTTACACTGATATAAATGCACAGACCACAGCACGTTCTCATGTAACATTAGCCACATTCTTTATTCCTTCCTAGAGACATGCCCTTGGCAGTGTAACTTTAAAGTTACTCCCATTAAACAGTGGAGTTTATTCCCCTCCTCTTGTATCTGAACTGGTCTTGAGACATGTTTGAGATGATAGGAAGTCACAGGAGTGATGCAATGCCAGCTCCAACTTATGGAACACTTTCTACAGAGCTGCAAAAGTCTCACTGTTTGGGGAACAAGTTGCCCTGGCCTATTTGGAAGATGAGACACCCTAGAAACTAGTGACAAGACACCAGACATCCAGATGACAAGATGAGGCCCTACAACATGTGCCAGTCTCCAGCCAATCTGGTACCTTGGGTTAGAAGCAAAGTGAAGCCATCTAAGACAGAAAACATCCCCTCCCCAGCTAAGACTAGCTCAAATCGCCATTGAACAGAATCTTATAATAAATAAAGGGTTCAGTTCAGTTCAGTCACTCAGCCGTGTCTGACTCTTTCCAACTCCATGAACCGCAGCACACCAGGCCTCCCTGTCCATCACCAACTCCCAGGTTCCACCCAAACCCATGTCCATTGAGTTGATGATGCCATCCAACCATCTCATCCTCTGTCGTCCCCTTTTCCTCCTGCCCTCAATCTTTCCCACATCAGGGTCTTTTCAAATGAATCAGCTCTTTGCATTAGGTGGCCAAAGTATCGGAGTTTCAGCTTCAACATCAGTCCTTCCAATGAACACCCAGGACTGGTCTCCTTTAGGATAGACTGGTTGGATTTCCTTGCAGTCCAAGGGACTGTCAAGAGTCTTCTCCAACACCACAGTTCAAAAGCATCAATTCTTTAATATTCATGAATAGAAAACTAAGACAATTTTATCAAAATAGGTATAATCTGGGTAAAAACATAAAATGACATCAGTAATAACATTATATAATGCTAAAAATATTAAAAATGAAGATAACAGCAAATGACATTCATATAGGAGAAAGAGAAACAAATCATTGGAAATGGCTAGTAAAGACTTTTACCCCATGTGTAATGAATAGAACAAAAAATATATAGTAGTATTTAATACAATTAATTGGATATATATGATTGACATATATCATAATTTAGAACCTGAAAATAGGGCACATCTTTTCCGGTTTTCATTCACTATTTACAAACATTGACTTCATGTTAACACACAAGGTATATTCCAATAATTTCAAAAAATAGAAATAGTATAAAAATTTCAGATCATTGTACCATAAAATTACAAATTAGAAAAGTCTCTTCAAACCATAATTTTTTAAAAAAGCAAAAGCAATCTCCATTTGGGGGGATAGTAAAGAAAAACAAATAAGCCACAATGAAAACACCACATATAAAGCTATATTTTATAAATGTCATATGTAGAGATAAAATCTAAACAGGCACATTTGCAAAGAACATTTAAAAAATGTTCCCAAAAAAACCATTACTCTCAAGTCCTAGGATCAGTAGCTACTATCAAAGTATTAAGGAAGATAGGAACTAGGTAGACAGAAGATGGAAATTAGAGGAGGAGATATTTCCATATACTTTTTATATTTTTCACATTTTCTACCATAGCAGTACATTGACCATATATATGTACACACACACCACAATTTTTTTTTAATCCATTCATTGGTCATTGGACACAAGTTGTTTTCATATTTTGGCTATAATACATAATGTTGCAGTGATGTGGAGGTGCAAATACCTCTTCAGGATAGTGATTTAATCTTCCTTCAGATCTATATCTAAAGTAAAACTGCTGGATCTTATGGTAGCGCTATTGTCCTATTATTTTTTTTGAGAAACTCTCAAACCAATTACCAAAAATGGCTGCACCAATTAACATTCACACCAACCCACTAACCATGCATAAGTGTTTTCTTTTTTCCCCACCCTCTGCAAACAGTGAATTCACAGGAACAGAGAGTAGATAGGTGGCTATTTGGAACAGAGACAGGTGGAGGAAATGAGTGAAGGTGATCAAAATGTGAAAGCTTCTAGAATATGCTTGAGAAGTTCTGGGAATGTAGGGTACAGTAGGGGACTGCAGTTAACATTCTTTTGTTGTTTATTTGCAAGCTACCAAAGGAGTAGATGCTAAAGCTTTTCAATAAAACTGTAAATATATGAAGCAAAGCATGTATTAACTAATTTTTTGTGATAATCATTTTTTAATTCAGACAGTAAAGAATTTGTCTTCAATACAGGAGATCCAGGTTCAACCCCTGGGTTGGGAAGATCCCCTGGTGAAGGGAGACTATCTTGGGAAATCCCATGGACAGAGGAGCCTGGCAGGCTCAGTTCATGAGGTCGCAAAGAGTTGGGCAGTCTCAAATGCAATACTTAGGTGCAACTTCAAAAATAACTGAATGATCTCTGTTCACTTACAAAGCAAATCACTCAATATTACAGTAATCTAAGTCTATGCCCCAACACCTAGTGCTAAAGAAGCTGAAGCTGAATGGTTTTATGAAGTCCTACAAGACTTTTAGAAATAAACACCAAAAATGATGTCCTCATCATCACAGGGGACAGCAATGCAAAAGTAGCAAGTCAGGAGATACCTGGAGTAATAGGCAAGTTTGGCCATGGAGTACAGACTGAAGCAGGGCAAAGGCTAACAGAGTTTTGCCAAGAGAATACACTTGTCATAACAAACACCCTCTTCCAACATAAGAGGCAACTCTACACATGGACATCACCAGACGGTCAACACAGAAATCAGATTGATTATATTCTTTCCAGCTGAAGGTGGAGAAGATCTATAGCAAAAACAAGACATGGGCTGACTGTGGCTTAAATCATCAGCTCCTTATTTCAAATTTCAGAATTAAATTAAATTCAGAAGAAAAAAAAGGGGAAACTGCTAGGCCATTCAGGTATGATCTAAATCAAATCCCTTACAGTTTTACAGGGGAAGTCACAAATAGATTCAAGAGATTAGATCTGATAAACAGAGTGCCTGAAGAACTATGGATGGAGGTTCATAACATTGTACAGCAGTGATCAAAGTCATCCCCAAGAAACAGAAATGTGAAAAGGCAAAATGGCTGTCTGAGGAAGCCTTACAAATAGCAGAGAAAAGAAGAGAAACAAAAGGCAAAGGAGAAAAGAAAAATATGCCCTTCTGAATGAAGAGTTCAAAGAATTGCAAGTAAAGATAAGAAAGCCTTCTTAAGTGAAAAATACAAAGAAATAGAGGAATATATTAGAATGGGAAAGACAAGATTTCTTCAAGAGAATTGGAGATACTAAGGGAACATTTCATAAAAAGATGGGCACAAAAAAGGACAGAAATGGTATGAAACTAACAGAAGCAGATGATATTAAGAAAAGGTGGCAAGAATACACAGAAGAACTGTACAAAAAAAGGTCTTAATGACCCAGATAACTATGATGGTGTGATCACTCACCTAGAGCCAGACATCCTCGAGTGCAAAGTCAAGTGGGCCTTAGGAAACATTACCACAAAGCTAGTGGAGGTGATAGAACTCCAGCTGAGCCATTTCAAATCCTAAAAGATGCTGCTGTTAAAGTGTTACGGGCAACATGCCAGCAAATTTGGAAAACTCAGCAGTGGCCACAGGACTAGACAAGGTCAGTTTTCATTCCAATGCCAAAGAAGGGCAATGCCAAAGAATGCTCAAACTACTGCACAGTTGCACTCATCTCACACACTAGTAAAGTAATGCTCAAAATTATCCAAACCAGACTTCAACAATCCAGATTGTTTTAACTTTAACTTCCAGATGTTCAAGCTGGATTTAGAAAAGGCAGAGGAACCAGAGATCAAATTGCCAACATCTGTTGCATCAAATAAAATGCAAGGGAATTCCAGAAAACATCTACTTCTGCTTCATTGTTTGGGCTAAAGCCCTTGACAATGTGGATCACAACAAACTGTGGAAAATTCTTCAAGAAATGGGAATACCAGACCAACTTACCTGCCACCTGAGAAACGTGTGTACAACGTATTAAAAAACAGAGACATCATTTTGCCTACAAAGGTACATCTAATCAAAGCTATAGTTTTTCTAGTAGTCATGCTTGGATGTGAGAGTTGGACTAACAAAGAAGGCTGAGCACCAAAGAATTGATGCTTTTGAACTATGGTGCTGGAGAAGACTCTTGAGAATCCCTTGGACTGCAAGAAGATCAAAACTTTCAATCCTAAAGGAAAGCAACCCTGAATATTCATTGGAGGACTGATGCTGAAGCTGAAGCTCCAATACTTTGGCTTCCTGAAGCGAACATTGACTCATTGGAAAAGGCCCTGATGATAGGAAAGATTAAGGGCAAGAGAAGAAGGGGGCAATAGAGGATGAGATGGTTGGATGGCATCACTATCTCAGTGGACATGAGTTTGAGCAAACTCAGGGAGATAGTGAACGACAGGGAAGCCTATCATGCTGCAGTCCACAGGGTTGCAAAGAGTTGAATATGACTGAGCAACTGGTCAAGAACAACAATACAATGATAAGGTAGATACCAATAAGAGGTTGATAAATAAGTTTTATGTGCATCGATTAGTAATGCCTTATTTCTCTTGGAATTCATCCAAAAAACAAAAATTATTCAAAAGTATGGCATTGAAACATGTATAATATCATATATGAAACGAGTTTCCAGTCCAGGTTCGATGCACGATACTGAATGCTTGGGGCTGATGCACTGGGACGACCCAGAGGGATGGTATGGGGAGGGAGGAGGGAGGAGGGTTAAGGATGGGGAACACATGTATACCTGTGGCAGATTCATTTTGATATATGGCAAAACCATAACAATATTGTAGAGTTAAAAAATAAAATGAAAAAAAAAAAAAAGTATGGGATGTAAAATAGACTGATATAGTCAAACAGTAGCCAACTTATCTGAGAATTTCCCCATACAATCAAATCACAAACAACATTTAGAAAATAGGGGAAAATATTTGGATATTAACTTAATTGATGAATGTTTTCCTAGCAAGGATTAGTGAAGGATTTTATTTGTTTTTTAAAAAATCTACTTTTAAAAAACTGTCCTTCTTCAGTTCAGTTCTGTTGCTCTGTCTTGTCCCACTCTTTGTGATCCCATGGACTGCAGCACACCAGGCCTCCCTGTCCACCACCAACTCCTGGAGTTTATTCAAACTCATGTCCATGGAGTCGGTGATGCCATCCAACCATCTTATCCTCTGTCATCCCCTTTTCCTCCCACCTTCAACCTTTCCCAGCATGAGGTATTTTTTCAATGAGTCGGTTCTTCACTTCAAGCGGCCAAAGAATTGGAGTTTCAGCTTCAGCATCAGTCCTTCCAAAGAACACCCAGGACTGATGTCCTTTAGGATGCACTAGTTGGATCTTCTTGCAGTCCAAAGGATTCTCAAGAGTCTTCTCCAATATCACAGTTCAAAAGCACCAACTCTTTGGTGTTCAGTTTTTTTTATAGTCCAACTATCACATCCATACATGACTACTGGAAAAACCATAGCCTTGACTATATAGAACTTTGTTGACAAAGTAATGTCTCTGCTTTTGAATATGCTGTCTAGGTTGGTCATAACTTTCCTTCCAAGGAGTAAGTGTCTTTTAATTTCATGGCTGCAATCACCATCTGCAGTGATTTGGAGCCCCAAAAAATAAAGTCAGCCACTGTGTCCACTGTTTCTCCAACTATTTCCCATGAAGTGATGGGACCACATGCCATGATCTTTGTTTTCTGAATGTTGAGCTTTAAGCCAACTTTTTCACTCTCCTCTTTCACTTTCATCAAGAGGCTCTTTAGTTCTTCACTTTCTGCCATAAGGGTAGTGTCATCTGCATATCTGAGGTTATTGATATTTCTCCTGGCAATCTTGATTTCAGCTTGTGCTTCCTCAAGCCCAGTGTTTCTCATGATATACTCTACATAGAAGTTAAATAAGCGGGGTGACAATATACAGCCTTGATGTACTCCTTTCCCTATTTGGAACCAGTCTGTTGTTCCATGTCCAGTTCTAACTGTTGCTTCCTGACCTGCATACAGGTTTCTCAAGAGGCAGGTCAGGTGGTCTGGTATTCCCATCTCTTTCAGAATTTTCCACAGTTTATTGTGATCCACACAGTTAAAGGCTTTGGCATAGTCAATAAAGCAGAAATCGATGTTTTTCTGGAACTCTCTTGCTGTTTTGATGATCCAGCTGATGTTGGCAATTTGATCTCTGGTTCCTCTGCCTTTTCTAAATCCAGATTGAACATCTGGAAGTTAAAGTTAAAACAATCTGGATTGTTGAAGTCTGGCTTGGAGAATTTTGAGCATTACTTTACTAGCGTGTGAGATGAGTGCAACTGTGCAGTAGTTTGAGCATTCTTTGGCATTGCCTTTCTTTGGGATTGGAATGAAAACTGACCTTTTCCAGTCCTGTGGCCTCTGCTGAGTTTTTCAAATTTGCTGGCATATTGAGTGCAGCATTTTCATAGCATCATCTTTTAGGATTTGAAATAGCTCAACTGGAATTCCATCACCTCCACTAGCTTTGTTCATAGTGATGCTTCCTACGGCCCACTTGACTTCACATTCAGGAGTTATGTATTAAAGAGTTATGTATTCATCTAAAAAACATTTATTTGCTTATGAATTCTAGTAGTTTTCTAAGAAAAACATCCATGAGGCTGAATATCTGTCAGACATTTAAGTGAAGCAAAGTAGAGCCAAATTACTGTGAATCATTGGTTAGACACTTTATTTCATATGCCTTAGCAGTGAGTTTTCAAATAAAATTAGTATTTCTAAAGTACTGTGCATCTGAAGTAAACAGACTGCTGATATTTCTCCAGCAAAGACAGGCTTATTTGGGATAGGCAGAGAATTTCAATTCAGGGTCTGCAACCATGGCAAGACATCTGAAATTCCTCAGAAAATGAAGGAAAAAGAAAGCCTTATAGATGGAAAAGGATGTTGGGAGGACTAAGGAAACAAGAAGTCATAGCTTTTCATTGGCTGAGTCCCGAGTCTTTCCACTTCTTATTGAACTCTGAGGTGTCATTGGGTGTGAGAGTTCCCCTTTCTGGTCTTCCAATTCTATTTTCTTGTTCATGCATGTATGCTAAGTTGCTTCAATGTGTCTGACTCTTTGGGACCCTGTGGACCATATTTTCCAGGCTCTTCTGTCCATGGCAAGAATGTCTAGGCAAGAATACTGGAGTGGATTGCCATTTCCTCCTCCAGGGTATCTTCCCAAATCAGGGATCAAACCCAAGTCTTGCATTGGCAGGCATGTTCTTCACCAATAGAAGCAAAGGAAGCCCCTTTCCTTTATTAAAAATTTTACAGTACATTTTGCTATCCTATTTTCACTTTTTCCCCTGGTGGCTCAGATGGTAAAAGATCCATCAGCAATGCAGGAGCTCTGGGTTCGAACCCTGGGTTGGGAAGATCCCGTGGGGAAGGGCATGGCAACCCAGTATTCTTGCCTGGAAAATTTTCACGGACTGAGGAACCTGGCGGTCTTCAGTTCATGGGGTTGCAGAGTCAGACAGGACTATGTGACTAAGCACTTCTATCTCCCTCCATTATGGCAGGGATACAGAATCTTCAAATTAGAGAACAAATGGTCCTAATAAATTTTAAGGGGAGGAAATGAAACATTTTAGTGAATTTAAGACTAATAAGTTTGTTTACTAGAATGTCTATATATACTTCTCAGATCTAGGTGCATACATCTGAGAACATAGGATAGTTTTACTCTGGTGATTAAGTTTAGTTCCCCCTCAAATTCTTAGATCAACCTTCAGTTATAATCTTAACATTCAGTTTGGGCAGTGACAAGGAATTATGCCAGAAATCATCGTGAGGTAACATGAATTGATGATTATTTGTCCTTATAATGTCAAATAGAGAGAAGTTCACTACATCATCACTATTATTTTCCTTAAGACCAATACTAAGATGACTAGATACGCATGGATTATTTATGACCTGTAAACTACCATGATTGAGAAAAATAGCCAGGTGGCACTCTCTAAAGCATTCCAAGAGTCTGCTAAATATAACAGAGAAGGTTACAGGGGCTGCTTTAAATTATTTTTGTGTCTCATTTAACAGAAACTCTTCTGAAAATTAGTTAGAATTGTATGCTAATGAACAACTGTATGCTGGCTTCTCATTGAAAACCATCCGGGGAGCCTTCTACTAGTACTGCTTGGCAGGGCTCAGGCTTACTCTGTCTAATGTAGAGCCAAGGCATGGGCTTAAAAAAAAAAAAAAAAAATTAAAGTGATTTCCTTGTGCAGCCATGGTCAAACAAAAAAATCTTGTTTCTATTTCTCAGTTTTATGCAGTATTTCCCACTTAAGCTATTTTCTTTCCATTTAAGTATTTTCTTAGCCTTAGTTTGCTGTCCTATTACAGCTAGAATCTAACCTACATTTTCAAGAATCTGGGTATCATAATCACACAGGATTTTCATTACTTTTTAAATATTTATAATTTCTCACTGGAACTCAGAGAGTAAAATTCTTAATCTTACTAGTATTTAATATGGATACTAGACCTTCCCTAGTGGCTAAGATGGTAAAGAATCCGCCTGCAATGCAGGAGACCTGTGTTCCATCCCAGGGTCAGGAAGATCCCCAAGATAAGGAAATGGCTACCCGCTCCAGTTTTCTTGCCTGGAGAATCCCATGGACAGAGGAGCCTGGTGAGCTATGGGGTCACAAAGATTTTGACACCACTGAGAGACTAACACTTTCACTTCCATGATTACTAGGAATTTGATTTTTAATAAGATTCAGTCCTGATGAAGAAAATACACAAACATATTTAAAAAACAGCAAAAAAAAAAAAAAATGGGGGTGTCACTAGGATTATAGGTTTTAAAACCACTCAGATGAGGATCAGCTCACTTGTTCTAATGTTACTGCCATTATGAAAAACAAGTTACATGTCTTAGAACCATTTCCAGGTCTCTTCTGGGGATTACATTTGTTGAACATAAACATTTCGCACAGTGACTGGCATATATTTAAATATTCAATAAATATTAATATTTCCTTGCCATGTTATTACCTTGCAACATTACCACAATATTTACCTGTTGGCCTCCAATCGGTTATCCTGATCTATCCATCTAGTTACCTCATATATGTTGCTAAGAAAGTCAGAATCTGAGTTTTTTATGAGGCCTCTGACCCTAGGGAGATTTTGGCTATTCCAAAGACAAACTTATTTTTACTTCAGTCATAACAATTTATACACATGATGCAATTTTTAATGTAAATACACACAATTACTAAATCCAATCATGGTTCCTATGAAAATACATTTATATGAACAAGGAACAATTCTACACAAATTAGGGAGTTACTGTGGATGAATAGAAAATCCAAAGAGTTTCTAGTATAAGGCACCACGTCCTCATCCCAGAAAATACATAATAATACCTTCAGGAATCTTAGGCTAAATACAGAATAAAGTATGAAAAGATGGTACAGATGTCATTTCATTACCCATCTGGACTTCCGGGTTTGAGATTTTCTGAGATGTATTATTTGTATCCCCAAAAACTGAAATACAAAGTTTACATACAAGGAAGCCAGCTTTAATGTCTGACTTTCTCCCCTCGCTTACAAGTCACAGCTTCCCCAAGAGAAAGAGGCAGCATCCGTACTGACTAACATATTGGGAGAGCATCATCAGTTTTGACTCGCTAGATCCCACCGCCACCTCCCCGCACACTCTTTTTTTTTAATTTTTTTTCTGAGCCTATACATACTTATCCCAACAGCTGTGTGAATCACTGACCTAATTATCTGTGGCCAGAGTAACAGGATTGGCTTTATTTTCAGAAAAGAATACAAGATGGGACAAATTGAACTACTCTGATCTTCGGGGTGAGGAGTAATTTGAGGTCTTACGACTTCCATCTCTTGGGACACACTTTTCAAAGTGATCATGGAGGAGCCACAGACGGACAAATAGAAAGCTACAATTTGTTATACAATGAAAAGATCACAGGCACAGAGAAATGTTTCACACTGTAACTGTAATTTCAGTAAATGTGTGCTTTCAAAATTAAAAGATCTAGCTCCACTAAACAGTCTCTAAACATGGGTCTTAAAACACATGCATGAATTAAAACACAATGCTACTAATTTCTTGTCTATTCTGCCACAATTTGCCATTATTATTTTTAATTTTCTTTAGGACTTGCCTTTTGCCTGAGTTTCGAAAAGAGTAAATACACATCTACCAGATTTAGTTCTGGGTAGTGCATTTAAGTTCCCCAGAGAGAAGAGACAAGGATTTTAAATAGTTTTCATCTCTAGAAAAACAAAGATATTAGGAAGTTGGATGCAGCCTAGCTTTTAATGGGTCTCAGAGGCAATTAAGTCAGTGGACATTAATAGTGGGGAGATGAGGCATTACAAAATTCATATCTTACTTTAATGTTGATAATATTTCTAAATAGGCATTAACATCTTAAAAGCAAAAGTAAAATGATATGAATCTATTAGTCATATTGTAAACTAACAAATCATTTAAATTGGACAGTTAAGAGTTGTAAAATAATATGCAAACTTGTAAATATATTGAATCAGTCTGTAGAGAAAAAAAAGCGATAAACTCTCCAAATGCCATAATAAATGTAGATTTAAAATGATATAGTTTCTTTCCCACCAACAGTGTAAGAGGGTTCCCTTTTCTCCACACCCTCTCCAGCATTTATTGCCTGTAGACTTTTGGATAGCAGCCATTCTGACTAGGGTGAAATGGTACCTCATTGTGGTTTGGATTTGCATTTCTCTGATAATGAGTGTTGTTGAGCATCTTTTCATGTGTTTGTTAGCCATCTGTATGTCTTCTTTGGAGAAATGTCTGTTTAGTTCTTTGGCCCATTTTTTGATTGGGTCATTTATTTTTCTGGAATTGAGCTGCAGGAGTTGCTTGTATATTTTTGAGATTAGTTCTTTGTAAGTTGCTTCATTTCCTATTATTTTCTCCCATTATGAAGGCTGTCTTTTCACCTTGCTTATAGTTTCCTTTTACAGCCACTCTGGAGAACAGTGTGGAGATTCCTTAAAAAACTGGAAATAGAACTGCCTTATGACCCAGCAATTCCAGTGCTGGGCATACACACTGAGGAAACCAGAATTGAAAGAGACACGTGTACCCCAATGTTCATTGCTGCACTGTTTATAATAGCCAGGACATCGAAGCAACCTAAATGTCCATCAGCAGATGAATGGATAAGAAAGCTGTGGTACATATACACAATGGAGTATTACTCAGCCATTAATAAGAATACATTTGAATCAGTTCTAATGAGGTGGATGAAACTGGAACCTATGATACAGAGTGAAGTAAGCCAGAAAGAAAAACACCAATACAGTATACTAATGCATATATATGGAATTTAGAAAGATGGTAACGATAACCCTGTATGAGAGACAGCAAAAGAGACACAGATGTATAGAACAGTCTTTTGAACTCTGTGGGAGAGGGAGAGGGCGGGATGATTTGGAGGAAGGGCATGGAAACATGTATAATATCATATAATAAACGAATCGCCAGTCCAGGTTTGATACAGGATCCTTGGGGCTGCTGCACTGGGATGACCCAGAGAGATGGTACTGGGAGGGAGGTGGGAGGGGGGTTCAGGATGGGGAACACGTGTATGCCCGTGGCAGATTCATGTTGATGTGTGGCAGAACCAATACAATATTGTAAAGTAATTAGCATCCAATTAAAATCAATAACTTTAAATTTTAAAAAATGATATAGTTTCTGTAATGAGAGATATCGCAAATTAAGTGCTCAAAAAATGCTTTTGAGTACATACCTAAAAATGCTGGATAAAATAATAAGGAAAAAGATAAAGTGAACCAAGTCAGCAGCCCTCTCTCCATTCTTCCTAAACTCCCCTCATCCCCAAACAAAAAAGAAGAATCCATAGATGCAGCTGCACACTAGAGCTACAGAGAAGGCAAGTACCCTGGTAGAGAAATGATTCACAATAGAACCTGAAGTTAGTAATTCCAAGAAGTAAGACCCTTAGTGAGTCACTAGGGTCTGGGAGGGAAGCAAAAGAAAACAATCCCAAGCAAACAAACAAAAATCTGTCTCAGCAAGGGAGAAAATAAAGACTTTGCCCTTGGCCATAATTGCACAGGAAGAAAGAATAAACATTTGCCAGGAGAATTTGTTATCACAATTTGACACAAGCAAAGATTTATACTATCCATTGATCTTAAAAATCCCATACTGAAATATAGTCTAAACATAACAGAAAAGTGAAAAAGAGAAAATGAGGTTGCTCAGTCGTGTCTGACTCTTTGCAACCCCATGGACTGTAGTCTACCAGGCTCCTCCATCCATGGAATTTTCCAAGCAAGAGTATTAGAGTGAGTTGTCATTTCCTTCTCCAGAAGATCCTCCTGACTAAGTGATCGAACCCAGGTCTCCTGCATTGTGGGCAGATGCTTTACCATCTGAGCCACCAGGGAACTCAACTGGAAGGATCAAATTTAAATATTCTCAAGAGAGACAATTTTTAAAACCAGGACTTAAAAAAATTAGCAAGGATAAAATTTAATGGAACATGAACAAGCAATAACAAATCAGTAAATACACAAAAAAATAGAGTTAAAAATATAAACTATAATATTAGTAATATTACTAACTAGCAAAATCAACAAATCATAGCCCTAGGTCTGTGAAAACTGTACATAGAAAGTCATAAAAAGACTTTAAAGTATTTTGAAAGATACAAGAATATTTTGACTGTGTGAGTAAAAGTAGACTCCTAAAATGGATAAGTGATATCTCAGGAACAAAGAGAATGTCTATAAATAAAATTTTAATAATTGAAATTAGAATGTCACTGTCTAGGTGAAAGCAAAATATGCATGGCTAAATAGAAAGGTAGATATTCAGACATATAAATGCTACATAAAATATAAGATGGAAAAGATGAAACATCTTTTAGATGTCATCAAGTTAAAAAATATTGAAGAGTTCTAACATGCCTAATTAGAATTACAAAAGGAAATAATGGTGAATATAAGACAGTATTTGAAAAAAAAAATAGTGAATAAGGATTTAATTAGCTGGTGAAAAGATAATAATCCTAAAGTTTAAGAATAGCTCCCCAAATTTTAAACAGTATTAAAAAAAATCTATACTGAGCCACATGAAGGAAAAAAGAATGCTAAAACATCCAGAAAGAAAAGACATCTGATTTCCAATGGAAACAATAATTACATTGATAGTTGACTCCTCTATAGCATTAATGCCCACACTGTGTCCAGCCCTGGAGGTCAAAACTCTTTTCATAGTGTTACTGCACTCATTCTCTCTCTTGTGATAACCTTGCTTTTTTATTTATGATATTATTGATTTTTGTTCTTTTCTTTTACTGTTTAGTCGGTCAAGTTATTTTAAGGATGTGTAAACATTGTTGATCTTTTCAAAGAATTAGCTCTTGTCTTTTAAACTTCTCTATCATGTATCTACTTTTCTGTTTCATTGATTTCTGCTCTTTATTATTTACTTCCTTCCAGTTACTTGGTTTCACTTTACTTTTCTTTCCCTGGCTTGGAAATGTAGATCCTTAGTCCTTGAATTTAGAAGCACTAAAGATAGTAGATAGTCTTCCCCTCTATGAATTGCTTTGCCTATATCCCATGAGCATTGGTATCAGCTGATGTCTGTCCATTCCCTTCAAAACACTTCCTATTATCACTTTTCATTTCATCTTTGGCTCATGAATTGTTTAAAAACATGCTGTCTACTTTCCAGATATTAGGATGTTTCTAGATATCTTATTGTTGATTTCTAATTCAATTTTGTTATGATGAGAAGGCATTGTATATTTTCAGTTCTTTTAAGTTTACGGAGACCTATTTTATGGCAAAGCTTGTGGTCTACATTGGTGAATACATAATGGGAACGCCAAAAAAATGAGTATTCTCCAGTTAGTGAATATATTGTTCTAAAAAGGTCAGCTAGATCAAGGATTTGCCAATCTTGTTCAAATCTTTCAGACTTATTTTTCTGCAATTTTTATTAATCGGGTGCCAAAAATTTAATTCTATATTTTGAGACTTGTAGACATGTGCCTTGTATATAAGCTCCTTTTGTGTGTGTGTGTGTGTGTGTGTGTGTGTGTAATAAAGTTTTATTAAAGTATAAAAGAGATAGAGAAGGCTTCTGACATGGCATCAGAAGGGGGCAGAAAGAGTACCCACTTGCTAGTGTTAACAATGAAGTTATATACTCTCCAATGAATCCAAAGAATGTCTGGAGGTTGTAAAGGCCTCATCAGACCTACTCCCATAAGTTACATTTTAAGATAACAGAATTAGCCAGAAGGTTTAATCCAAAGACTGTCCTTAGGCAAGATACATTATTCTTATATAATCCTAAGGAATGTGGAGAAAGAAAAAAAGTTTGTCCTTTCTTCCACCTTGAGAATTCCAGACCCCTCTCTCCTTGGGGACCCCTAGACTCCCTATCAACCTGCCTAGGAACTGACACTTTCATTCCCCCCTTTTCTTTTAGGAGAATTAAGCCATTTTTTTGATTATGTAATACTGATTTTATCATTATTTTGATGTTTTATGTTATTAAAAGAGGTTTTCTTTACTTTGGTAGGCAAAGTAGTGATGTCATGCTCTCTTATCCTCTTTGAAGAACTGTGCTTATTAGATGGAATATTTAGAATAATAAAATATGAGTAACTGTTGATAAACTTATTTTATGTGTTTGACGTTTTTTTTCCTTTACCTCATGGTGCATACTTAAAATAGCTGATCTAAAGCCTTTGTCTAATAGTTCCAACATTGAAACAGCTGAGTATTGGCATATATTCACTGTTTATTCTCCCTATTGCTTATATGTCAAATCATCTGCATTATATTCTGGATAATGTGAATTCTATACTAGATAGACGTCTACTTTTGTTTCATCAGCACATACTCAAAGTCAGATTCAGGCTGTAGTCCTGCTTCCCTTTGTGTGTGTGGTGGCTTTAGCCTTCACTTGGCTCTCAGTGTGTTTGCTATGCTGGATTATGTCTGCCATTTCCATGCATGCTTCCCAAAGCCTTTGTATATGTTCAGTGTTATTAAGTCTACACTTCTTTAATAAGTTTGGGCTTCTAGACATGAGGCTCTTAGACACCAATGTTTGTAATGCAGGGAAGCAGAAGTGAACTCAAGAGCTTCAAGTCTTAAAAAAAAAAAAAAAAAAAAAGAGCTTCAAGTCTTTCATTAGTATATTATCACCTGTAACAGTAAGAATAATGACAGCTGTTGACTCAGATTACAGGAGCTTCGAAGTTTCTGGCCCTGTGCTGTAGGCTTTTTATCAGAGTAATACAAGATAAAATTTTCTTGGAGAAGTACAGCTATTAGAAAATTCAATCTTTGATTTTTTTTTTTTAATACTTAGCTACTTCTTAATCTGTACAAGTTAAGTCCAGAGACACCCAATTCATGGCAGAATCTTTTGAATTCTTCTTAATGAAGTCTGTTTCCCCAGTGTACTCAAAAGTATTTGAATGAAAGAGAAAATAAATGAATGAGTTATTCTTATATCAAAACAAGCCCTTATAGAATAATTTGTTTTATTAAATTTTCATCAGTATATTTGTTTTTCCTAAAGAAGTAAGAACTGAATAGAGAAAAACAAAACAAAAATGGGTTGTTGTATTCTTGGAAATTACTTCAATATTCAAAAGCAAGGGCATGATTAATAAATAAATCTCTAGTGCACATATTTCCTGATTTTGGATATTATGGGTTGAATTGTTTCTACTCAGAAAAGATACTCTGGAGTCTAAACTCCTAGCACCATAGAATGTGATTTTATTGGAGACCATCAAGTTTTAAATGAGATCAGTAGTGAGCATCCAATATGACTGGTGTCCTTATAAGAAAAGGAAGTTTGGACAACACAGACACAGTGAAAATGCCATGTAAAGATAAAGATTTTTCTTAGGCAGAACAGTATCTATGCCAAGGAATGACAATGATCATCAGGAAACCACCAGAAGCTAGGAGAGAGGCAAGTACAGATCACAAGAGGGACCAACCAAGCTGACACCTGGTTCTCTGATGTCTAGTCTCCTCAAGTGTAGACAAATGCATTTCTATTGTTTAAGAGATTCAACTTGTGGAACTTTGTTATAGCAGCCCTAGCAACCTCATACAGGAGCCGAGATATCTAGTTATTTGTTATTTTTCTACATAAAAATATGTTGCTCTTAATACTACTGTCCTTATGAAATAGTTAATACTGATATTTTTGAAAGCACAGAATTCATCGAAAGGTCAAGTGTTAGAAACATCTCACTAATTCTCAATTTGCTTATGTATGTAATCATTAAACCTATTTGTGAAGTTTATTTTTCATTATCATAGAAAAAGATAATTTCTTTAATCATTATATTCTAGGTAATTTATAAAATGGCAAATGCCATTTGATTCTAGCAATTATAAAAACTTTTGTACATAATGTATTCGATTTATGACCATCAGCTTTAAGAAATTATAACAAAAATAAAGCTCTCAGAATGAGAAAAATAGAGAACCCGATTTGGTGTTATAATACTAAATTAAAATCAGTTACACACCCATTTACAAAACACAAGGGATATAACACACAAATATAGAATTAATAAGAAAACTGTTACAGACTTGCAGGATATCTTCAGAGGCCTAATAAAATAGAATTGCATCCTGTATTTATTGATTCCATGATTTTCTCCCCATCTTCATCTTGGGAATATACATAATAAATAGTTATGTTTTATTCCTGTGTGTTTTAAAACAATTTGCTGGCTCAAAATGTTTAACAACAGGGTCCAAATATAGGATACCAGATTGGTTACCCTCAGCAAGAAAATTATAAAAATTTTTTTTGAAATCTAATCATTAATTTGGGTTTGACTATGGCAGTTATCACATAAAGATGAAGCACTCAACTAATAACTATTATCTTTTGCCTCCACTTGGTAATAAATTACTAAAGCATAAAAGTGTGTACAATCTGGGTGAATTTATTTTCCAGTTAAAACATAAGTTGCATGTGAGTACCTGATAGTAGCAGCAATAGGATTTAATTTGTTTTTAAATGTTTGAGACAAACCTTTATGTTGTTTAAATCTAACAGCTTACTAAGACAGATGTGTTCAATTTTCAGAAGAGAAATTCTGCTTAATTTCAAAATAAGCAAATTCAAATTCAAAAATAACAGACATGGGTGATTTTAAATAGCAAAGATGAAAGTTTATTTCCCAGTCTTACTTTCTTGCCAAGCAGCTGGGCAGCCATAAGGTACACTTACCTAATTGGTGCCAATTAACTACCAGGTGGGTTCAGTTTAGTGCTGAATCCAGTACAGATTCAGAAACCTATACCAACCACTGACCCATCAGACATACCTTCAGAGATGCTACAAACATACTGCTTTTCAAAATGTGAGTGGCAACTCCTTAATGTCTCACTGTCAAGGGAAATGTGTGCTTAATATCAGTGTATACTCTGTAGGAGTTCCCATTCTGCCTATGAGATCCAGGCCCCTAACACCCATCTCTCTCACCGATCTCAACAGTAAATGTGGTGACATTAGAGAAGAAAACAAATAACATGACTTGAGGACCTGGAAGGTAAACAACAGCAGAGGAGTGATGGGAATGAGTTAAGAGTTGGAGAAGCAAACCGGTTGCAGGCTGCGTTTTTGATTCTTCTTTCATGGTTATCACCAAGGGTAGACACCAATTGCACAGGGGTATGTAGCATGCACAGCTAAAACTTTGGCAGAAAATTAAGATATTTCTTCCAGGGAACAATGGAAGAAAGTCAGTTAGTTAGGCCAGAGCATGCAAGAAAATCCTAAAGGAGGTGAAGCTGGCATTTCTGTGGAGAAGCACATAAAACTCTCAGCCTAACGTGTGAGCTGCATTTGCTCTGCACAAACCCGTTATCAGCAGAGCAATTTTGAGCATTCAACTAACATTTGAACCACCTGCAGAATCAGCCTAAGCCCTGAACTTCACAGGTTCAAATAAGCATGCCTCACAGGCCAAAATATTCATGACCAACGTTTTGAGAAAACAACTGAGATTTGAATCATGGCAACAAAAGGTAAAACACAACTGGCAGTCTGAACAAAATAAACTCTATCTCCTGCAGAAACAAACCATCAACGTTCTCCACAGGATTAAAACAAAACCCAGAGTCTACACAATTCACAACATCCAGGATATAATAATAATAATATTAATAATAATTCTTTGTATGTATATGTATGGCTGAATCCCTTCGTTGTTCACCTGAAATTATCAAAACATTGTTAATCGGCTATACCTCAATATAAAATAAAATGTTAAAAAAATAATAATTCTTAACACACCAAAACTGAGGAAAATATGAGTCATTCTCAGGGGAAAAGGCAACCAAAAGTGACACAGACTCTGGGATGACTCAGATGATAAAATTATTTGATACAGATTTTAAAGCAGCTATTATGAAACTATGTTTTATGTGGTAAAGGAACACTATTTGAGATACATTTAAAAAGGTAGAAATTTTAAGCAAAATATAAAAGTTTATAAGGAAGGCAAAATGGAAATTTTACCAATAAAAAATTATTTCAATAAAAATCTCACTGGACAGTCCATGAAGACATGCCATTTTGTCTTCAAACTACAGCTTAAACAGCACTAGTTAACAGTTTCTGCTCGGAATAGGTCATGAAAATATTTAACGAATAAAATCTTAAAGGTCTGAAAAACCAAATGTTATTTAAAATATTAAATATAGCATATAATTCATATAAACTGAAAAATTTATATGAAAGCAAATATAAATTTCTAATGGAGAAACCTCAGTGCTTTATAAGAAGGATAAACCACATTATCATCTTTATAATTTGAAATGTTAAATATCCCACACTAAAGTAATCTATTAAATGTCTTAGATACACCAAACAATTAAAATTTTCTCATGTATCTTGAATCTTCTTGTAAGGAAATTTGAAGTTGAAACTCTGTTCTAAACACGAGTAAAAGCCTGAACAAACTAAAAGATCAACAACTTTTTTAAAAGAAAAGGCCACAGAGCAAACAACTCGACCCAAAACTGGAGAGCAGAAAGGCAGACAAAGAATCACAACTTACCAGAGCAGAAAGTCACGAGCTGAAACTCCCCCAGAACTCATCCCAGAGGGAAAAAGCCCGACTGTAAGTAACTCGATGATGGGGGCTCAGAGTAGACAAGTCCAAGAATTAAAAAACTCCAAGGGGCCCTTCACACAACTGAGTTTCACCTCAGAAACTTGACCAAGTTTTCACAGTAAATACTGGAGAAAAAGATTCCAGAGCCTCAGGCGAGGAAAGAGAAAAAGGCACTATTATGAAAAACACCTGAACTTACTGTTCTTCAATAAGGCTGCCAGCAGGTGAGAAACTATTTAAGCATGGCCTTAACTGCTGGCTTTTAAACCTGACTTGCCCATCTGCAGACCATACTAGCTATCCTGTCCCCTAAAAGAAAGAGAGAATGAGAAATATGTAAGCAATTTGCAGTGCAGATATATAGGCTCATTAAAAGACTGAGGCTGTGACTTCTCCACTGGTCCAGGGGCTAACATTCCAGGCTCCCAATGCGCGGACCTGGGTTAGATCCCTGGTGAGGAAACTGGATCCTGCTTGCTGCAACTAAAGATTCCAGGGGCCACAACTAAAATCCTGCACAGACAAATAAATAAATATTTTAAAAGGAAATAAAGACTGAGACCTACTTACAGAACTATGAAAACTCCCCCTCCCCCACCCTCCACATCACTTTACTAAAGGCCCATTTACAGCTGCTGATTTTACCCAGGGCATCATGTCTGCTATCAAGAGAAAAATTACAAGTCATATCAAAGACAGCAATTACAGCTTGAAGAGGCAGAAGAAATACCAGAATTAGACAAGGCAGGGATATTGGAATTAGTAGACTGAGAGTTGGAAACATCTATGATTACTCTGCTAAGGGGTCTAACAGGTAAACAGATGACATTCAAGAACAGAAGGGCATTATAAGCTGAAAGTTGGGAATCTTAAGGGCCAAAAAAGGAAATCAAGAGATAAAAGACACTACAACTGAAATGAAGAATGACTCTTATGGGTTCATTAGCAGACTGAACACAGCTGAAGTAAGAATCGCTGAGCTAGAGGATGTCAAAAGGGCATACATGTCTGAAATAAAATCAATGAATGACTGAAGCAGTAATAAGTAAAAGCTTATTGTACACACACCAAAAAGACAGGTCCTGAACCAAAGCACTCTAACCAAAACATGGAATGAGGCTCAGGGTCCATTGTTATAAACTGGTTTACATAGTGAGAAGTCAATGACTGTTTATAATATTAAAATTTCCTTAAATGATAGAGAATTACTCACTGGTTACCTCATACCAACTTTGGTAAAAATTTACATTTTGCTAATAATTTGAAAGGCATACAAGAAATGGCCCTGGTCAACTTAGCCTAGCGGAACAAGCTAACTTAAGCTTTATTTGTATGAATAAACTGATTTTGTCTACACGGGGAATTTTCAAGGCTGGCCTTTTTTAATTTAACAAGGATACATCAATAGAATCCTTGAAAACTGAAAAGTGGAGAGAACAAAGTCTGGAAAAAACATAATATCTAGAGACAGTGACAGTGAAAAGTGAAAGCGAAAGTCACTCAGTCGTGTCCAACTCTTTGTGATCCCATGGACTATACAGTCAATGGAATTCTCTAGGCCAGAATACTGGAGTTGGTAGCCCTTCCCTTCTCCGGGGGATCTTCCAAACCCAGGGATCGAACGCAGGTCTCCCGGATTCTTTACTAGTTGAGCCACAAGGGAACAGTGGACAACTACAACAGGTATAACGTACATGAAGGGGCATACCAGGAGGTGAAAGTGAAAGGGGCTTCCCTTGTGGCTCAGCTGGTAAAGAATTTGCCTACAACGCAGGAGACCTGGATTACATCCCTGGGTTGTAAAGATCCCCTGGAGAAGGGAAAGGCTACCCACTCCAGTATTCTGGCCTGAATCCAGCCCAGTATTCAGTCCTGAATTCCCACTCCAATATTTCTGGCCAGAAAGAGGAAAAAACAAAAAAAGAAGAAGAAGAAATATGTAACTAAAAATGACTTAGAATTTTCAACTAATGTTAGATATCAAACTATAGATCCCAGAAAACACTAGAGCAAAATAAATGCCAAAGAACTACCCTTATGCATATCACTTTTAAGTTATAAAAATAATCAAAAATTAAAAAAAAAAAATTCTGAAAAAGGCTTAAGGGAAAAAAACACTCTACTTACAAAGGAATAAAAATAAGCATTACATCCAACTTCTCCAAAACCATTCAAGCAAGAACAGAAAGAAAGTGAAAGTGTTAGTCACTCAGTCAAGTCTGATTCTTTGCCATCCTGTGGGCTGTAGCCCACCAGGCTCCTCTGTCCATAGAATTCTCTAGGCAAGAATACTGGAGTGGGTAGCCATTCCCTTCTCCAGGGGATATTCCCAACCCAGGGATCCAACTGGGATCTCCTGCATTGCAGGCAGATACTTTACTGTCAGAGACACCTGGGAAGCTCATGAACAGAATGGAGTGACATATTTAAAATGCTGAGAAAAAAACTATAATTAGGTAATCTGCTTCCCATGTGGCACTAGTGGTAAAGAACTCTCCTGCCATTGCAGGATACACAAAACCCCTCCCTCAGAAATGGATAAACAGAAAATCAGAAATGACATAGTTGAACACAACAACAAAATCAATCAACTGGATATAATTGACATCTATAGGCTATTTCATTTCCACAACAGAACACATTCTTATCAAGTTCACACGGAACATTCACCAAGATAGGCCAAATACTGAGCAATAAAACACACCTTAACAATTTTAACATGTAGAAACCATACGATTTCTGCCCTCAGACAAAATGAAACTAAACTTGAAATAAACAAAAGAAGAATAACTGGAAAATCCTAAAATATTGGGAGATTTAGCAAGATGCATTTAAATAACATGAGTCAAAGAAGAAATCTCAAGAGAAAATTTTAAATATTCAAATCAAATTAAGAGTCTCATGCTCTACTGACCCAGATAGCCAGGCAACTTGAACTGAATTAAAATGAAAGCACAACCTATTAAAATATGTGGGATGCACTGAAAGAGTGCTTAGAGGAAATTTTACAGTACTGAATGCATATACAAGAAACATTGTAAAATCAATCATTTAAGCTTTCTTCTTTACTACAAAAAGAATGGCAAGTTAATTCTAAAGTAAGCACAAAAAAAGAAATAATAACAATTAGAATTAAATCATTGAAATTGATGAAATCAATGAAATTGAACACACGAAAATCATGTTTGGGTCACGATGGTAGACTGGGATGACTATGAGCTAATTTCCTCCCATATACATTCTAGAATTACAATTACATATAAAATAGCTGTCACTGAGAATGACCTTAAGACTAGTGGAACACATGTATACCTGTGGTGGATTCGTTATGATATTTGGCATAACTAATACAATTTTGTAAAGTTTAAAAATAAAATAAAATTAAAAAAATAAAAATAAATAAAAATAAAAATACTAACTAGGGAAAAAAAAAAAGACTAGTGGAATAGATTTTCTACAAGTAAGGTTCATATTGACAGTTGGCTTAAAACTCAACATTCAGGATGACCCAGAGGGATGGTATGGGGAGGAAGGTGGGAGGGGGGTTCAGGATTGGGAACATGTGTACATCCATGGTGGATTCATGTTGATGTATGGCAAAACCAATACAATATTGTAAAGTAATTAGCCTCTAATTAAAATAAATAAATTTCAAAAAAAAAGAAAACTAAGATCATGGCATCCAGTCCCATCATTTCATGGCAAATAGATGGGGAAACAGTGGCTGACTTTATTTTTGGGGGGGCTCCAAAATCACTGCAGATGGTGACTGCAGCCTTGAAATTAAAAGACGCTTGCTCCTTTGAAGAAAAGCTATGACCAATGTAGATAGCACATTAAAAAGCAGAGACATTACTTTGCCAACAAAGCTCTGTCTAGTCAAAGCTATGATTTTCCTAGTAGTCATGTTTGGATGTGAGAATTGGACTATAAAGAAAGCTGAGTGCCCAAGAATTGATGTTTTTGAACTGTGGTATTGGAGAAGACTCTTGAGGGTCCCTTGGACTGCAAGGAGATCAAACCAGTCAATCCTAAAGGAAATTAGTCCTGAATATTCATTGGAAGGGCTGCTGCTGAAATTGAAACTCCAATACTTTGGCCACCTGATGAGAAGAATTGACTCATTGGGAAAAGACCCTGATGCCAGGCAAGACTGAAGGCAGAAGAAGGGGATGACAGAGGATGAGATGGTTGGGTGGCATCACCGATTTAATGGACACGTGTTTGAACAAGCTCCAGGAGTTGGTGATGGACAGGGAAGCCTGGCATGCTGCAGTCCATGGGGTTGCAAAGAATCAGACATGACTGAGTGACTGAACTGAAGTTCCGTAAATTCAAAGCTATAATTTTTCCAGTAGTCATGTAAGGATGTGAGAGTTAGACCATAAAGAAGGCTGGATGCTTTGGAACTGTGGTGCTGGAAAAGACTTCTGAAAGTCCCTTGGACTGCAAGGAGATAAAACCAGTCAATCCTAATGGAAATCAATCCTGAATATTTATTGGCTGCTGAAGTTGAATCTCCGATATTTTGACCACCTGATGCAAAGAGCCAACTCACTGGAGAAGAACCTGATGCTGGTAAAGATTGAAGGCAAAAGAAGAAGAGGGCAGCAGAAGATGAGATGGTTAGAGAGCATCACTGACTCAATGGACATGAGCAAACTCTAAGAGATAGAGGAGGATAAATGAGCCTGGAGTCCTGCAGTCTATGGAGTCTGACAGGACTTAATGACTGAACACAAGTATGTAAGGCTATAAAGAAAATGACACACTGGGATGGTAGGAGAAGAAGAGACATGTTCTACTCTCGACCAATAGCCACAATGTAGGGAATGGGAGGGATGTCACAACTATGGAGATTTCCCCACACCCTGCTCCTCAGCACAGAGGACCTGCACCAGGAAGACAAGGCCCGATAACATCTGGCTTAAGAACCAGCAGGGCTTCCAGTGGGAAGAGCTGAAGAGCTAAGGGAAACCAGTACCCCACTCCTGAAATGTTCATGCACAAACTCACTTGTTTCAAGTCACCACGTGGAGAAGCTGCTTGAAAAGTGCCTGGGTCATATATAAGATGTGGATTCACTGATTCATTTTAGGGCATATGCCAGAGGGGCAGAGATGTGGTGGAATTTTCTCCAAAAGAAAGTACTGGTGGATGCCAATTTTTTTCTTCCTTCCTTCTAGCTGGCCTGGCACTGGCAGGCCAGCTAAAACTGTATGGAACTTTAAGGTCAATAAGAAGGGTGACCTTTTGAAACAGAAAGACTCACAGCATGACCTCTGTATAAAAGGACTTACTGTGAAGGAGGAGGTCCCTAGGATTATGGGGAGCCTACATGTCAGGATGTGAAAATTGAAGTGTAATTTAAGAGAGTAATTAAAAAAATGGTACAGATGAAACTATTTGCAAAGCAGAAATAGAGACGCAAATGTAGAAAACAAATGTATGGATGCCAAGGAGAGTACGGGGGGAGTGGGGTGGATTAGGAGATTGGAATTGATGTGTATACACTACTATAATGTAGGTAAAACATAGGTAACTAATGAGAATCTACTGTATAGCACCGGGAACGCTACTCAGTGCTCTGCGGTGACCTACATGGGCAGGAAATCCAAAAACAAGACCGTTGTTCAGTCACTAAGTGGTGTCCAACTCTTTGCGACCCCATGGACTGCAGCATGCCAGGCTTCCCTGTCCTTCACTGACTCCCAGAGTTTGCTCAAACTCATGTCCATTGAGTCAGTGATGCCATCCAACCATCTCATCCTCTGTTGCCCCCATCTCCACCTGCCCTTAATCTTTCGCATCATAAGGGTCTTTTCCAGTCAGTCAGGTCTTTGCATCAGGTTGGCCTATGTATTGGAGCTTCAGCTTTTGCATCAGTCCTTTCAATGAATTTCCAGGTTGATTTCTTTTAGGATTGACTGGTTTGATCTCTGTATGTCTGTGTCACTTTGCTGTATAGCATAAACTAATACACCATAAAGCCACTATATGCCATTAAAATTTAAAAATAAACAGATCAAAATACAGAATAATTTTTTAACAGTCCATACAAGTATGAGCTTGTATGCCTTCCTGGGATGGGGGTCCGCTCTCAATTTTGCGTTCATATTCTCAGCCATCAGCACTCCTGCATGTCTGTCCCACACGTTGTACATTTCGGCTCTCCTGCCCCTCGCCCAGCCACTAACAGTCACCTCATCTTTCAGTGATGATCCCAAGTACACAGAGGATTTTTCTCATTTCCTCTGTCTGGCTGAAGAGTTCAGCAAAAATACGTGTGCCTCTAATTCAGAGCATTTTTTTCCGCACTCCTGCCCTAGCCCGACAGTAGTGGCCTCTGCCATGCATTCCGTAACACACAAAATTCAGAGGTTTTCCCTCAGAATTTTTTTTTTTTTTTCCTCAGTGCTGTCCTGCCCTCAGCTGGCAGGTGTGGACCTGAGCCATAAGCGAGGTCACTATGAGCTGTCCTGCTCTTATGCCAGTTCTCAGAAGCCACTGCCTGGAGCACCGCGGATCCCAGGACAGGGAGAGCTTTTTCCTGCCCTGTCCCCAGTATTCCTGGCCCCCGTATCCCACTGAGCCTTGATTCAGTCCCATCAGAAACAGCTGGGGGTGCAGATTCTCTTTGTGACCTGTGCTCCCAGGGACTCTGAATCATCTGCTAGCCCCCACTGAGCCATACAAATTCTCCACATTTTCTTGTTTTTTTCTTACCCTCATCGGTGGATGATTTCTTCTCCTCCTTTGGGGTTAAAAGAAGCTTTGTACCTCTCCCAGGCAGGCTTCTCACTTAGTGGATTTGGTTCATATTTGTTTCTTTGTGTCCTAAACTTTCTGAAGAATTTTAAGAAATTTATTTTGGGGGGCCAAGCTACATGGCTGGTGGGATCTTAGTTCCCCCAGCAGGGATCGAACCCAGGCCCTTGACTGTGAAAGTTCAGAGTCCTAACCACCAGAAAATTCCCAAGAAACTGATCTTGTAAGTTATCCTACTTTCCTGATTGATACAAAAAGAAGAGAAGATACCTTCTTTTTTGAAGCAGTGTAGGAGCATTCAGAGTAGGGGATAATTTTGTTTTTGGCTACACCGCATGGCTTGTGGGATGTTAGTTCCCCAACCAGGGAGTGAACCCCAGCCCCCATGATGGAAGCACAGAGTTCTTACCACTGAACCACAGGGACTTCCCTGGAGGACAATTTTTAATGCCAACTTAATGATACTTTCTAACCAAACATAGTAGGCTTGCTGAGGCTATGAAAAGTATCACTGTACCCTCATTGCCTGGAGAAATATCAATAACCTCAGATATGCAGATGACACCACCCTTATGGCAGAAAGTGAAGAGGAACTAAAAAGACTCTTGATGAAAGTGAAAGAGGAGAGTGAAAAAGTTGGCTTAAAGCTCAACATTCAGAAAACGAAGATCATGGCATCTGGTCCCATCACTTCATGGAAAATAGATGGGGAAACAGTGGAAACAGTGTCAGACTTTATCTTTGGGGGCTCCAAAATCACTGCAGATGGTGACTGCAGCCATGAAATTAAAAGACGCTTACTCCTTGGAAGCAAAGTTATGACCAACCTAGATAGCATATTCAAAAGCAGAGACATTATTTTGCCAACAAAGGTCCGTCTAGTCAAGGCTATGGGTTTTCCAGTAGTCATGTATGGATGTGAGAATTAGACTGTGAACAAAGCTGAGCGCCAAAGAATTGATGCTTTTGAACTGTGGTGTTGGAGAAGACTCTTGAGAGTCCCTTGGCCTGCAAGGAGATCCAACCAGTCCATTCTAAAGGACATCAGTGTTCTTTGGAAGGAATGATGCTGAAGCTGAAACTCCAGTACTTTGGCCACCTCATGCGAAGAGCTGATTCATTGGAAAAGACTCTGATGCTGGGAGGGATTGGGGGCAGGAGGAGAAGGGGATGACAGAGGATGAGATGGCTGGATGGCATCACCAACTCGATGGATGTGAGTTTGAGTGAACTCCGGGAGTTGGTGATGGACAGGGAGGCCTGGCGTGCTGCATGCAATTCATGGGGTCTCAAAGAGTCGGACAGGACTGAGTGACTGAACTGAACTGAACTGACCCTCATAATGAGGAGTTTTTTTTAATAAGTTTGTTGATTTTAACTGAACTGACCCTCATAATGAGGAGGTTTTTTTTAATAAGTTTGTTGATTTTAATTATTGAGGAGATCCAGGCCTGCATTTGCCTAAGATGAGCCATTATAACTGTCAGTTTCCAGAGTCTGCCCATTACTATGGAAGTTTGTAAAGTCTCTGAGCTGAAGATGCTTTCATATTAGCTTTTAATAGCATTACATGCAATCCACTCCAGTATTCTTGCCTGGAGAATCCTCATGGACAGAACAGCCTGGCCGGCTACAGCCCACAGGGTCACAAAGAGTCAGACACAACTGAGCAACCAAGCACGGCGCAGCTAGGCAGCACTACAGGCTCATTTCACAGACTTCTCGAAGAACTCTAAGTGATGTGTTCAAGAACAGTCTTATGGACTCTGCGAGAGAGGGAGAGGGTGGGAAGATTTGGGAGAATGGCATTGAAACATGTAAAATATCATGTATGAAACGAGTTGCCAGTCCAGGTTCAATGCACGATACTGGATGCTTGGGGCTGGTGCACTGGGACGACCCAGAGGGATGGAATGGGGAGGGAGGAGGGAGGAGGGTTCAGAATGGGGAACACATGTATACCTGTGGCGGATTCTTTTTGATATTTGGCAAAACTAATACAGTTATGTAAAGTTTAAAAATAAAATAAAATTAAAAAAAATAAAATTAAATTAAAAAAAATAAAATAAAATAAAATAAAATTAAGCATAAAAAAAAAAAAAGAATAATTCTGGAGAACGTGTATCACAGCTTACCAAAAATGCTTATGATTTTTCAATCTATTTTTGTATAAGCTGCTTCCAAAATAAGAGCTAAAATCACTTAGGAGCAAAATTTAAATTGGAACAATTATGTACTGACCTGGTGTTTCTACACAGGGAATTGGAATGTTAAATACTTCCAAGGTCAGAAATGAGAAAGAAAACACTTAACTATATCTGATTTTGAAATTAAGATTACAGGAATTTGCATTATCTGATATTTGTTATGGATTTTTTTTCTGCTGGAGACTGGTTGAAGTTAATAAAAGTCAAGCCTCATATAATGCCTCAATATGCAGGCACTATCTAATCACTCTACCTAATTTAGAATAATTTCTAATTTTACTGTGCCAAACAATCCAGTGAAGTGAGTACTGTTATTATCACCATTTTACAGATGAGGAAATTGAAGAACAAAATGCTAATTAATGGCCAACAAATACATGAAGGTAGAGTCAGTCAGCCTGGCTCTAGAGTCTGCATTTCCCCATTATGTTCCATTATGAAATCAGACAGCAAGACTATGTACCAAACTATACCTATAAATTATGGATTGTGCATACGTGCATGCTCAGTTACTTCAGTTGTCTTCGACTCTTTGAGACCCTATGGACTGCAGTCCTCCAGGCTCCTTTTCCATGGGATTCTCCAGGCAAGAATATTGGAGTGGGTTGCCATTTCCTACTCCAAAATTATGGATTAAACCAGTGTAATTTTAGAAGATTTTGATTTTGATGTGTGAACTGCATGTTCTGTAGCTATAAATTTAAGTGTATTTGAACCATAATCACTGATATTCTTTAAAAGGAATTTATCTAATGTTATATATCATATATTCACTGCAGTTAGCATTTTTGTTCATAAAACATTTTCTATACATTTTTGTTGTATAATTCCTAAATTTATTTGAAACCAAAATATTTTAATTTTCTTCTCAAAGCTGTACTAAAGGTCCACTTAACAGGCAAAGAAACAGAAAAGTCAGTATAGAGCCACATATTTAATTAAAATAGTACATTTTTATCATCATTTTGGCAGTGACATTAGATTTGCTCTAAAGAGCCCTACACAGACATGTGACAGTTTTTTTATTTCTATATATGACTTAATCATCCCATTATGGACATTTACCATTTAATGATAAGCTCTTCTCAGCCTTAAAATACATTCTCATTTAAAGTTGCACAAAGATAAAGTGGAAGAGTGGGGATCAGGTCTGCCTGCCTCTACGCTTTCTTTTTTTTAATATAAATTTATTTATTTTAATTGGAGGCTAATTACTTTACAATATTGTATTGGTTTTGCCATACATCAACATGAATCCTCCACAGGTGTACCCGTGTTCCCCATCCTGAACCCCCCTCCCACCTCCCTCCCCATACCATCCCTCTGGGTCATTCCAGTGCACCAGCCCCGAGCATCCTGTATCCTGCATCGAACCTTGACTGGCGATTCATTTCACATATGATATTATACATGTTTCAATGCCACTCTCCAAAATCATCCCATCCTCGCCCTCTCCCACAGAGTTCAAAAGACTGTTCTATACATCTGTGTCTCTTTTGCTGTCTCACATACAGGGTTATCATTACCATCTTTCTAAATTCCATATATATGTGTTAGTATACTGTATTGGTGTTTTTTTCTTTCTGGCTTACTTCATTCTGTATAATAGGCTCCAGTTTCATCCACCTCATTAGAACTGATTCAAATGTATTCTTTTTAATGGTTGAGTAATACTCCACTGTGTATATGTACCACAGCTTTCTTATCCATTTGTCTGCTGATGGACATCTAGGTTGCTTCCACGTCCTGGCTATTATAAACAGTGCTCCGAAGAACATTGGGGTTACATGTGTATCTTTCAATTCTGGTTTCCTCAGTGTGTATGCCCAGCAATTCTTTCAACATGAGTCTCTGGTGGATTCTGACAGATTCTGCCTAGGCTCAGCCAGTCTGTTCTCAGTGAGAGTGCCCATTGGTGTTCACTGAGGTGGTTAGTACTCTTTAATCTCTGGGAGCCCTTCTGGTTTCTGCTCCTAACTATGAGCTGGGGAACTGACAGTCTGCTTTTCTTAATCTTGCTCTGTTTCAGTTCAGTTCAGTCATTCAGTCATGTCTGACTCTTTGCAACCCCATGGACTGCAGCATGCCAGGCCTCCCTGTCCAGCACCAGCTCCCAGAGTTTACTCAAACTCATGCCCATTGAGTCAGTGATGCCATCCAACCATCTCATCCTCTGTCATCCCTTCTCCTCCTGCCTTCAATCTTTCCCAGCATCAGGATCTTTTCAAATGAGTCAGTTCTTCGCTTCAGGTGGCCAGAGTATTGGGAGTTTCAGCTTCAACATCAATCTTTCCAATGAATATTCAGGACTGATTTCTAGAACTTACACAGGACTGGGAAATAGACTCTTGGAGGGCACAAACAGAATCTTGTGTGCAGCAGGACCCTGATCTACAGATGATGCTCTGATATTTGCCTGTGACTTTGTAATCTAGGCAGGCTGCCCTGAAGAATCTGATCAGAAAACCACTGTGTGCCGCATTGGCAGCACAGCTGGAAACCCTAGCCAGACTCTCAGCAGTATTTGCTAACACATCTCCTCTGCTTCACAGTCAAATACTAGAAATGTCTCAGATCCTTCCATGTCATGAGGGGGTGATGAAAGTTAATCTGGATAATCATCTCCCTCACCTACAGATGTGTTTTTCTCCCTTCCCTAGGCTGTGTTTGTGCTGCATTAGCCTGGATGGTCATCTCCTCCTAAGGTTGAAATGAGGGAATGTGGTAAAACACTTCTGCATTTAGTTTCCCACCAACCTATCTGACAGACCCAATAATGAAGGATTTTAGTTTGAAAGGCAAAGAAAAGAATAACATGGGTCATCTTGTAAGTCCAACTCATTCCTCTTTCCCATGACCTACACATATTGAAGAGCTAGCTATTTAGTATTCTTTTTGTAGCAGAGATATCCCATCCACTACATCCACTATTCTGACCCATTATAAATAGTTCTCTAGATTATAATAAAATTAAATGTCCCTTGGGGAGTGGCTATGTATTTTTAAGAAAAGAACATGTATAATTTTACCAAGGTCAAACTTTGAAGAGTTTGTCTATGCATATTTCAAGTTCTTAGTTAGTGTTAGTCACTTAGTTGTGTCCAACTCTTTGCAACCCCTTGGACTGTAGCCCACCAGGCTCCCCTGTCTGTAGAATTATCCAGGCAAGAACACTGGAGTGAGTTGCCATGTCCTTCTCCAGGGAATCTTCCTGACCCAGGGATTGAACCCAGGTATCCTACATTGCAGGTGGAATTTTTACTGTCTGAGTCACCAGGGAAGTCCAAGTCCTTAACTGATTTTTACACCTCTCAAACTATTTAGTAACCATTCAGTAATTCCCTAGAGGCACATGGATACCTCCGAAAGTAAAAACTACGGGTCTCTTATGCAAGAGGTAAAATAGTGAAACGATTTTAACTTCCAAATTATTATTTTGCTTATTCTCTTTTAAAAATGCATTTTTGTTGAAAGATTGTTTCCTACTGCTATAGTCAATATTTTCTAAGACAAGACTGAAGAGTAACAGAAATGTTTAAGCAACTTCAATGACAAGCTTTCTAGAAAGCCATGTTAAGGAAAAACATACCACAGCTGCCATCATCATGAAATCTCAACAGAATTAACCACTTTTTTTTGTTATTTTAGAATAAGAAGTCTTTTTTTTCCCAGTATTATTATATTTATTTAATTTTTTAATATTAAAAACATTTTGTTTGGGGTATAGCCAATTAACAATCCTGTGATAGTTCCTTAAAATAAATTAAGATAAAAGCAGATATAAAAGATATTTATTATAAAGTAAATTAATTGTACTTCAATTAGTAAGACAATTCAAATTAATATCACATGAGACTAGCCATTTGTCAGCAGAAGCATTCTTGTTGATAGTCATTATATTTACTTTAAATAGAGTAATATTAACACTATAACCCCTGGCAGTGATGGGTATATACTAAAGTCACTTCATAGCTATCTAGAGCATCTGTGAAATCTCTGTGTTGATGGAATGAAATTACAGCTCTCTACAAGGACTCCCTTCTTCCTCCGACCACAGAAGGAGGCTTAGTCTCTTAACAGTTGGTATTGAACAAGATGAGACGAGTATTGTCTCGAGAAACTCTTTTGCTGAGAAAATGTTTGGTAAAAGCCACCATCTGTTAGCTGTCTTTGTGGGACATATGAGATTGTCAGGTTTCAAGGCTTTAGAGAAGAAGCTATTTAACAGTAGCACAATGGGTGACAAATAATGGCTTGGGAGATAAGAAGAGAGAGCTAGAATGATGGCAAAAGGTTGTGAATGATGTGGGATCTCTCACGACATTAAAATAACTCAGTTACTATATATAAATATTATGTATGAATAGTCTATAAAAACTAAAAAAAAAATAGAAAAAAAAAGTGAGAGCTTTGAGCTCTTTTTTTCAAAAATCTACTTCTCTGACCAGAATTACTCAAATTCTTCAAAACATTTACACACACACACTCACGCACACACACACAAGCACACATACACACTAGCTGTGGGATTTTGTTGAATACGCTTTCTTTTGAATAAAAAGGTCACATTTTCCTACTGTTCTGAATTTACTAACAATGGTATAATCTGTATATCAATATTGATACATATAACGTTTACATATTATTTTTAATGCCACATAATAAATAGGCCATAGAATGATTATTCCATAATTTAACATTTCCTACATTAGGGAGTATTTAGGTTTTTGTAAAGTGGATCACTTACAGAGTACAAAATCTATTCTAGGACATTTAATGAGATGGATATTTAACTCATTGACTTATACCCTTACAGTTTTTTAGCAGTTCTAAAATATTGTGTTTATCTCCGTATGTTTCTCTCTCAACAGTTTTGCTTTTTCTTGGTGGAATTTTCTGGTCAGAAAACACACATCTCTGGGAAATTTTCTCCTACTTCCCTCTTTTGTTTCTAGAATACAAGTTCATCATGATAAGGCTTCCCAGGTGGTGCTAGTGTAAAGAATCTGAATCCACTTGCCAGTACAGGAGATGAAGGAGATACAGGTTCGAACCTTGGGTTGGGAAAAATGCCCTAGCGTAGGAAATAACAACTCACTCCAGTATTCTTGCCTGGAAAACCCCATGGACAGAGGAGCCTGGCAGGCTACAATCCCTAGAGTAGCAAAGAGTTGGACACAACTGAGTGACGAAGCATTTATGGTAAGTATTAGAAATTCTGGTTTTAGTTTCTATTTCTGTTTATGAATTTCTTTTATTTTACATCTTTTACGCTACACTTAGCTGAATTTACATTCTCATGAACCCAATGTAAACGTGTTTCTTTTCTAATGATCAGGAATCTATTAAATTATTATTGTATTATTAATCTAGTGCTTTTAATTTTCTTGAATTCAGAAATTTTCACAGTGCTCCATTCTTCTTTTATGGGTATGATTTACTCATGACTCTCTTTAGGATATTTCACTGCACTTACCATGATACTCTTTAGGGATGTGCCCAGGTATGTTCTCCCCTGTTTTCAGGTACGTGATAAGATCAGTTATCCCTTTGAAGTGAAATGTGAGCAGGAGACTAGCTTTGCAAATGAAATGGGACCTGAATGGTATCTGTAGGATATAGGTGGAAGCTTTAGGACCTAGATGATAATTGACACTTTCTTTTCCCATCAAAAATTATGAGTAGCAATGTTCTAGATAGTAGCTGTTCCATCAGCCCAATTTCCAGAACCAGAACTATCAGAGACTCACTGATGAAACTCCACACCAGCACACACTGTTATTCTCATCACTGAAAATTCAGGGCTGCCTGGTAAGGAGGGATGCATGTGTCATACTTCTGTCTTTACTGGGGTATGATTCCTTTACACTGTTGTGCTAGTTTCTGCTGTTCAACAAAGCAAATCAGCGATATGTATACAGGTGTCCCCTCTCTCTTAGATCTCCCTCTCCCAACCATCCCACCCCTCCAGCTCACCACGGAGCACCCAGTCGAGCTCCCTGAGCTACAGAGCCGTTTCCCACCAGCTGTCTGTTTCACATACGGCAGTACACAGACACCAATTCCAATCTCCCGATCCATCCCGCCCCTTCTCTCCTCCCTAAATCCACCCATCTGTTCTCTCCCTCTGTGTCTCTATCCCTGCCCAGCAAATAGGTTCGTCTGAATCATTTTTCTAGATTCCACATTTATGTGTTAATATATGATATTTGTTCTTCTCTTTCTAACTTACTTCACTCTGTAGGACAGACTCTAGGTCCCTCCAGGTCACTACAAATGACACAATATCGTTCCTTTTATGGTTGGGTGATATTCCATTGCATAGACTGTACCACTCTTTATCCATTCATCTGTTGATGGACATTTAGGCTGCTTCCACATCCTGGCTATTGTAAACAGCTACAATGAACAGGTGCATGTGTCTTTTTGAATTATTGTTTTCTGAGTCTACACCCTGTAGTGTGATTACTGGGTCAGAATGGCCATGATCAAAAAAATCTACAAAAAATAAATGCGGGAGAGGTTGTAGAGGAAAGGCAACTCTTTTGCACTGTTGGGAATGTAAATTGATAAAACCGCCTTGGAGAACAATATGGAGGGGCCTTAAAAAACTAAAAATAGAAGTACCATATGTCATACTTTTTTTTTTTTAAGTCTCATTTGCTAAATTTGATGTCTTGATTTTTTTACATCAAATACTAGTTTTTTCTTTGCTGTCTTTTCTCAGCTTTATTGACTATCTCTGATGAATGAGTGGTTGGTCCCCAAGGGATTGTAACGAAAGGGTTGTGGTCTCAGCAGAATGTGAGCTCGTCTGACTTCTGGATGCCAATATCCTGCATCCTTCTTGGGGCTGTCATTTAGCTGGGAGCTCCATTCAAATGCTGGTCTTAGCCCGGAAAGCCACCACTCCCCTGAGCAACAGCACACAATTTAGTTGGATGGCTAACCCCAGAATCAGAGGCTCCCTTTCCTACTTAAGTCCTGTTAGCTAGAGCTTCTTTAGGCTCTTTCCTGCTTCTTTCCAAATGTTGGTACTTACATTCAGAGCCCTTCTCTTAACAGCAGTTCACATTTTGAAAGCAGTTTCAAAATTTAACCTGTGTATCTAGAACAGCTGCTACAGCTCCTGATAAGGCGGGCGCAGTACCCATTAGTCCTTAATGTAATCCTCATTAATTATTTTGACAATTGGCCCTGAACCTTCAGGTTCTTTTTTGTGTATGTTGTCTCTGAACTTGAATATTTTTGCAATTGCTTTTACCTCCGTAGTAGTTGCTTGGTAACCTTGCTTTGACCTGTACTTTTCTCCGCTTTTTTTGCCCTCCAGCAATATGATTCCACTTGCTTTCTAGTCTCCAAGAATTTTTCAAAGTTTTCTTCTGCTGATGACATAATTTTCTAAGTTTCCAGATCTACAACAAATTGATTCTGTTATTTTATGACATTTCTGCAATTCTTAGAAATTCTTAGTGGAAAAGGTAGAAATATAGGACATTAATCTCTCTTGTTATTATTTCCAGTTTGCATTCCTATTTATAACTTATTCATGTGATCATTCATGTTTTAAATGCTAGATTAAAATTGAGAAGCAAAGTGTAACGTTAACAAGGTCAGTTATAACTGATGAGCACAGACTCACATCTGGTAGAAACCCTAAATTCTCTAGGCACCTAATAAGCGGTTGTGGCTTCTTTCTCTTTAACTACTGAAATTTGATTATCAATTCATATCATTCAAGTGTGGTAGAGAAACTAGTTCAAACTTCTTTTCACAAAAATAAACCATCAATCAGGAAGAAAAATCACTTGCATGAGTGATTACTTAGATTTCCCAGGGTCAGGACTGCAATGTGGCATTCTTAGTCTTAGGCCACAGTTTACTTCTAATTTTAAACCACAAATACACTATGTTTTTGATTATTGGGTAGATAAGCTGCTGTATGTGAGTGCAGAAAATGAAGTTTGACAGATAATGGATTTAAAAATAAAAAAAATATTTCATATATTACACATATGTGCACAAAATATGCTTCAGTCATGTCCAACTCTGTGCGACCCCATTGATGGCAGCCCACCAGGCTCCCCCGTCCCTGGGATTCTCCAGGCAAGAACACTGGAGTGGGTTGCCATTTCCTTCTCCAATGCATGAAAGTGAAAAGTGAAAGTGAAGTCGCTCAGTTGTGTCCGACTCTCAGCGACCCCATGGACTGCAGCCTACCAGGCTCCTCCATCCATGGGATTTTCCAGACAAGAGTACTGGAGTGGGGTGCCATTGCTTTCTCCAATATAGTTCTTATACAATATCAATAATAATGTATCATACATTTTATATACTATATATTTTGTATTATGTACTTAAATGTATACTTTTTAAAAATAGTATATAGTTAAATTCAGTGTCTTTGTAACTGAATGAACCTAAAAACACAGACAATTAGCTAAAATTGGCTATTTTCCTGTGCCTTTAGAATCTATGTTTCAATTAATGACTAATATTTAATTATTTATGATAAATGGCCTTGAAAATGAATAAATTCAATTAAAGGAACAAATGAATAAAGAATAAAGGGGGAGAAGTTATTTCCCTACATTTTTTTTTTCAAACCTAAGAATCTTATTGTAGGTCAACATTGTTTTACATGAAAAAGTAATAAAGCTTACACGATATGTTAGTCAAGTGTGTATTGATTAGCCGTTTGTGCCCTACTTCTGCAATAGTTTTGAAAAGGGTGCTCTAAATATGTCATATTTCTCTAATCTCTAGAGTGAAAATAAGTCCTTTGTGGATGTTTATTCTTCCACAGTCAGATCACTGCTTCAAGTCTGTATCATTCAAATAGATGGTTAAGTGATATTTCAAAATATCAAAAGAAGTTATCACAAAAACCAGCGCAGAAGTAATCCATCATATATCAATTTTCAGAAATATCTCAGCTCAGCTGTTCATGGACAGAGGAGCCTAGCAGGCTACAGTCCATGGGGTCTCAAAGAGTCAGACATGACTGAACAACTAACACACACACACACACACACACACATATCAGATAAGAACATGTTATTCAAGGAAACAATTTTTAATTCATTGCTCTTAACAACACAATGCACTCATTTATTTTACAATTAGAAGTGTATTAAATTTGTTTCATGTTATACCCAGGCAAGAAAATAATCCTTGACCAAAGATACAGGTGTATTTTCCCTAGTATCTATTATATCCTTAGGGTCACACATTAATGTTATTTTTGAGATTCTTTAGGTTACTCACATATGAAATTATGCATTATTCATCTACTTACCCTTTACAGTGTACATTTTCATCACTAATATTTTAACTAAATCCCATAAAGAATGTTAGCTAATGTTATAGAGGAAATTTAATCTTCCTTCAGGTCCCCTAAACTTAGAATAAAAAATATTTCTGATAGGAGAAAAGTGCTGTGATAGTTTGGGATAATCAAATTTCAAGAGAGATGAATATTTTTATTAGAAGAGCAACTGATATTTATAGGAAAAAGAATTATTTAGGAGAAGAAATAAAGGTAAATTGTCTCATAAATTTTTCCTAAGTTGTAAATAAACAATATAGAGAGCCTATAAATGTTGAAAAAATCAAATTACAGACACTTAAATAGATATATTTCAATAAGAGTTAATACAAAAATGTTTCACAGGTGACATTAAACCTATTTCACAGGTGACATTAAATCTAAAGTTTACTTCCTTTTGATTTTTGCAAAACTAATACAATTATGTAAAGTTTAAAAAATAAAATTAAATTAAAAAAATTTAAAAAAATAAAAAATAAAGTTTACTTCCTCAAATGTAATTGAAAGCAAGTCAGAGTATGTATAATGTTTGGACATATGAGGACAAAATTATATTAGCACCTAAATTAGCCACTAATACAGAGATCTTAAGTCAATCACCTTGAGACTTTAAGACTTTTCAAGATCAGTAATCTAACTAGTGCAAAAATAAGATACTGCTCTATTTTATTAATCTGTTTGCTTTGTCTTACATTTATAGTAGTTTTAATAAAAACTTTGCATTTTCTAAAAAAGTTTCAAATGCATCATACAAATTCTGCAAGAATGTTACACTTATGTTTCAATTAAAAGTAAATCTGAAAAGACTTATCTAATGCAAGTTAAATCATTATTTGAACTACTGTAAGTTCTTACTAATAATACAAAATCGTTTTTAATGCCTATCTGGAAGAATATAGTGTTACAGCTACCTACTTCTATTATTTCAAGGAAATGTAAATAAATTGGGTACCAACCCTTTCTGTTACCATTGATTTATTCCTAATTAACACACTTGTCCCTTAAACAAAATCAAAGAAGTGTTGTGGCTGAGTTCATCTTCTCATTAAAAGGATTATTGGCTTCAAACTGAGTCAAGAGTTGTGTTCTTTAATCTCCAAAGGGGGAAAAATTTGCTATCAAAATGATTTAGTATGAAGGATTCAAACTGCAATTTGAAAATGAAAACATGGGGCCTAGTGGACCTTCCACCAGTGAACCAAATAGAAAAGCATGATAATGAACTACAGGGACAGGAAGATTGATGAGAATTCTTGCCCGTCTTTTAGGTTAAAAAATTGGTTGCAAAAAGGAACATAATGTCCCTTTTTCTTTTGATATGAATTAAAGCTAAACCAGCAATAACCTGTGAAGAAAAATATCATTTATATTCAGTATATCAAAAATAATGTATTCTGAAGGTGAATTTTTTTAATTTAAATTTTAAAGATTAAAGGGATGAAAAACATTTTTGAAGTCATATGTCTACAGTCTCATTAATACTAGATTTTAGTAACTAAGTAAACTTTTTATTCCAATTTTAATATGATGTAGGAGCAGAACACAGAGGATTTTTTAAACAGTGAAAGCACTCTGTGTGATACTGTAATGATACACACATGTCATTATATATTTTTCCAAATGCTTAGAATATACAGGAGTGAAAGCTAAGGTAAACCATGGACTTTGGGTGAATATGATGTGTCAATGTAGGTTAATCAATCATGATAAACGTACCACTCTGAAGGGAGATTTTTACAACAGTGAAGGCTATGTATGTGTAGGGCAGGGAGTATATAGAAAATTTTGTATCTCCTTTTCAAATTTTGCTATGAACCTCAATTACTCTTTAAAAAAAAATGAAGTGTTAAGAAAATGGTGTAGAAAGTAGCATGGATCACCCAGGTGAAAGTGTTAGTTGCTCAGTCATGTATGACTCGTTGTGACCCCAGTGGACTGTGGCCTGCCAGTGTCCTCTGCCTATGGATTTTCCAGGCAAGAATACTGGAGTGGGTGGCCATTCCCTTCTCCCAGGGACCTTCCCAACCCAGGGATTGAACCCAGATTTTTCATATTGCAGGCAGATTCTTTACCATCTGAGCCACCAGGGAAGCCCACATGGTGTGGACAGATATTTTATTTATAAGTGTAATAAAGGAAACCAAGCAGTCATCCACATTTGAAGGCCCAATATTAATACTTGTGTAGGTATATGTGCATATATATACACACACAATTCATATATCACAAGCCGCCAGTAGGAAATATGGCAAACATTTTCCCCTGGTGGCTCAACCAGTAAAGAATCCACTTGCAGTGTGTGAGATCTGAGTTCTATCCCTGGGTTGGGAAGATCCCCTGGAGGAGAGCATGGCAACCCACTCTAGTATTCTATCCTGGAGAATTCCCATTGACAGAGAAGCCTGGTGGATCACAGGCCATGCAGTCAGAAAGAGTCAAGGCACCTCCTTCAAAAGGATTTGAGAGCTAGATGTGAGAGCTGGATAATAAAAATGGCTGAGCACTGAAGAATTGATGATTTGGACTTTGGTGCTGGAGAAGATTCTTGACAGTCCCTTAGGCACCAAGGAGATCAAACCAGTCCATCCTACGTGAAATCAACCCTGAATATTCATTAGAAGGATTGGTGCTGAAGCTGAAGTCCCAATAATTTGGCCACCTGGTACAAAGAGCCAACTCATTTGAAAAGACCCTGATACTGGGAAAGATTGAAGGCAGGAGGACAAGGAGATGACAGAGGATGAGATGTTTGGATGGCATCACTGACTCCATGGACATGAGTTTGAGCAAACTCTGAGAGATGGTGAAGGACAGGGAAACCTGGTGTGCTACAGTCCATAGGGTCGCAAAGAGTTGGACACGATTGAATGATTGAAAAACAACAAACAACAATGGTATTTTCCCTGGATTTTCATCTGTTCTAGCATTCTAAACCCCACCTAGGACACTCCAGCACAACTAGATGCCTCAGCAGGTAAAGAATTCTTCTGCAGTGCAGGAGACACAAAGACATGGGTTCATCCCTGGATCAGGAAGATCCTCTGGAGGAGGAAAATGGCAACCATCTCCAGTATTTTTGCCTGAAAAAACCCATGGACAGAGGAGCCATGTGGGCTATAGTCCAAAAGGTCACAAAGAGTTGGATACTACTGATTGACTAAGAACTAAGAACACACAAGTGAAAGTGAAAGTGGCTCAGTCCTGTCTGACTCTTTGCGACCCCGTGGACTGTAGCCAGCCAGGCTCCTCCATCCATGGGATTTTCCAGGCAAGAATACTGGAGTGGGTTGCCATTTCCTTCTCTAGGGGATCTTTCCAACCCAGGGATCGCACCCAGACCTCCCATATTGCAGGCAGATGCTTGAATCCCTGAGCCACCAGGGAAGCCCATAAGAACACACAGCTGTGAGTCAAATCATTGGTTTTCTAAATATTTTGACTACCTGTAAAATATGATTTCAAAGACAAAAAAGCATAAAACATCTTTAAAATATTTTACTCTACTTTTAACATGGATAATAGTCTTTGACAATATGTTATTTCTTGATATAGTTTATTTCTTAGGAGATTTAACTTTCTGCTAATACAGGTGAAAACTGAGTTTTTATACATCTTGAAGTAGGTTCTGCATGGTTCACTGCAAAGAACTGAAAGGTTAATTGGAAAGACCTATATCAACAATCAAATATAGTCACTTCTTTATTGTAAGGCAGCTTTTGAGTTTTATAAATTTAGTGGAACCATTTTTTTTCCTATGACAAGAGTCTCTGCTACACTGACTTGTCATTATTTTAAATGGAAGATTATCGGTAGAATTTTTTTAAGGTAAAGGAAGAAAGATATAATAATTACTAACATTAATCAAACACCTCCAGTACATTGAGAAAGTTTTATGGTTTTCTCATTTTGCTAGTGGTTTAGAAAATAGATTTGGAGGAAAAAAAAAATATCAGATTCAGATATTATCTTTGCAGCTTCCTAACACTTACTTGGAGAAGGAAATGGCAACCCACTCCAGTGTTCTTGCCTGGAGAATCCCAGGGACAGGGGAGCCTGGTGGGCCGCCGTCTATGGGGTCGCACAGAGTCGGACATGACTGAAGTGACTTAGCAGCAGCAGCAGCAGCAACACTTACTTTTGTCAAGTTACTTCATCTTACTAGTTCTCAGGTCTCTTATTAGTAAAGTTAGGGCTAATGATAATGTCAGAGGATTGTTTTGATAGTTATTTAGAAGGCCCATGATATACACATAGCTAAAACTCAATCGTTTTAGCTATTTTTATTATGAACAACCTTGAAATTAGTGTGTTATTATTTACTCTCAATATAGATGAAAAGTCTTAAGGTCAGATACATTGTTACTTTAACAGTGGTACACAGCTACTAAAATGATGGAGCTGAAATTTTAAATCCAAACAAATACACTCTGTGTAGCTGATAGCTGCCTTCACTTGCAACAGTAGTTATTTTTTACCATATAACCTGAAAGGTGGAAACATATGTATAGGAATGGGAAGTAGTTTTATTATTTTATTTATTTAGAAATATGGTGTGTGTATATATATAACTGGGGTATAATTGCTTTACAGTGTTGTGGAAGTTTCTGCAGTATAACAAAGTGCATCAGCTATAAGTATACACATATCACCTTGCTCTTGAGATCCTCTCCCTCTTGAGCCTCCCTCCCACCCAGCTCCACCCCACTTTCCCTCCACCTCATCCCTTCTCTACCCCATACTCCCAATCCACAAACCCCTCAATCCCACCCACCCCTCCATCCCACACCTCTAGGTCATCACAGAGCACTGAGCTGAGCTTCTGTGCTATACAGAAGCTTCCCACTAGCTAGCTACTTTACACACGGGAAGTGATTTTATATTTAACTACTCAGATTTCATATAGTCAATTCTTGGTGACCAATGAGTTCAAAACTGGTCTAACACTTATGTGCTGTGTGCTGTCTTTAGTCCTTCAGCCTCAACCAAACTATAGGGAGGGAACACAGCCTCACCCATCAGGAGAAAACTGCATTAAAGATTTTCTGAGAATGGCCTAAGTCACCAGAAGAAGACCCAGTTTTCCTCACAGCCAATCCCTCCCATCAGGAAGCTTGCACAAGCTTCTTATCCTAATTCATCAGAAGGCATACAGAATGAAAACCACAATCAGAGAAATCTAACCAAACTGATCCCATGGACTATGACCTTGCCTAACTCAATGAAACTATGAGGCATGCTCTGAAGTGCCACCCAAGACAGACGGGTCATGATGGAGAGTTTGGACAAAACATGGCCCACTATAGAAGGGAATGGCAAACCACTTCAGCATTATTGCCTTGATAACCCATGGACAGTATGAAAAGGCAAAAAGATATGATACTGAAAGATGAACTCCCCAGATTGGTAGGTGTTCAATATGCTACTGGAGAAGAGCAGAGAAATAGCTCCAGAAGGAATGAAGAGGCTAAGTAAAAGTGCAATAAGCAACCAGTTGTGGATGTGTCTGGTGGTGAAAGTAAAGTTTGATGCTGTAAAGAACAACACTGCATAGTAATCTGGAGTGTTAGGTCCATGAATCAAGGTAAATCAGAAGAGGTCAAAGAGGAGATGGCAAGAGTGAACATTGACATCTTAGGAATCAGTGAACTAAAATGGACCAGAATGGCCAAATTTGATTCAAGTGACCATTATATCTACTACTGTGGGCAAGAATCCCTTACAAGAAATGGAGCAGCCATCATAGTCAACAAGAGTCCAAAATACGATACTTGCACCCACTCTCAAAAAAGACTGAATGATCTCAGTTCATTTCCAAGGCAAACCATTCAACATCACAGTAATCCAAGTCTATGCTCCAAACAGTAATGCTGAAGAAGCTGAAGCTGAATGGTTCTATGATGACCTACAAGACCTTCTAGAACTAAGACCCAAAAAGATGTCCTTTTCATCATAGGGGATTGGAATGCAAAAGTAGGAAAAATACCATAAAGGAAAGATTTGCAGAATATAGGTCTCAAAATCATGTTAGCAAATTCCTCTCAAATCTCTGCCTGATTTCTGGTCTATATTATGAAGGAGAGATTTCTAGTAAGCTAAGGTATGAACTAAAGCAAATGACCTAAAAAACTTGATTAGAGATTTCAGCAGTTGCCCAATAGTTAGAAAATAAGATTTAAGTTCAAGTTCTGCCAATATGGGATAGGCTTAGTAATCATCTCAAATTTGCTACTGAAACTCCAGAAAGAGTATATCCTAGAAATAAGGAAAAAACTAAAACAGATCTTTCCCAATAAAGCTAAAACCAAGTTTACATTAAATAAAGTAGACCACCATTAATATGACCACCTCTACAGTAAAGCCAGGGTAGGGACTTTTTAGAGAAAGATAAAATAATTTAGCTTCTCAAAATTATAATAATGAGTGAATATTCAAATGTTAATAGACTTGAGAAGACAAGGGAAAATATAATCCATACTTAAAATAATCAATAAATAGAAAGAGTTGATAATAGCCAGGACATGGAAGCAACCTAGATGTCCATCAGCAGATGAATGGATAAGAAAGCTGTGGTACATATATACAATGGAGTATTACTCAGCCATTAAAAAGAATACATTTGAATCAGTTCTAATGAGGTGGATGAAACTGGAGCCTATTATACAGAGTGAAGTAAGCCAGAAAGAAAAACACCAATACAGTATACTAACGCATATATATGGAATTTAGAAAGATGGTAACAATAACCCTGTATACGAGACAGCAAAAGAGACACTGATGTATAGAACAGTCTTTTGGACTCTGTGGGAGAGGGAGAGGGTAGGATGATTGGGGAGAATGGCATTGAAATACGTATAATATCATATATGGAACGAGTCACCAGTCCAGGTTCAATGCATGATACTGGATGCTTGGGGCTGGTGCACTGGGATGACCCAGAGGGATGGTATGGGGAGGGAGGATGGAGGAGGGTTCAGGATGGGGAACACATGTATACCTGTGGGGGATTCATTTCGATATTTGGCAAAACCAATACAATATTGTAAAGTTTAAAAATAAAATAAAATTAAAAAAAAAAGAAAGAGTTGACACAAACGACCTTAAATAAAGGACTTTAAAATAATCCTATTAAATTTTGTTAAAAAATCTGAAGAAAAATATGTTTAATTGCTAAAGTTGGGAAAGGCAGGAGAGATATGAAAACTCTAAAAATTGTTATATGCAAATAAATGCTAGGAATGAGAAATGTAATATATGTAATCAAAAATATATTACATGGGATTAGTAATAGACTGGAAACTACAGAGGAATGGGTCACTGATCTTGTAGAAAGGTCAACAGAATTATCTATGTGGAAGTACCTAACAATAGAGATTTGAGTTTCCGGATGTGTGAAGCAAACGTTGTCAGAAGTAAAGGGAAAAATACAAAAATTCTTAAATATATTTAATCATATACAGAGATATTTTTACACTATATTCTTAGTAAATAAGAAGCAAAAGGTTTTAGAAGGTTTGACTTTAGAAAATGTAAATAATACTATCAAGACTTAATCATCTTTCTTAGATTCTTTTTTTTTTAACTTTACAATATTGTATTGATTTTGCCATATACCAAAATGAATCCGCCACAGGTATACATGTGTTCCCCATCCTGAACCCTCCTCCCTCCCCATACCATCCCTTTCTTAGATTCTTAAATCAAACTGTTGCAGGATTCAACATTCAATTCTCTGTAAATACACATAGAACATAAAACAGACTACATGAAAGGCAATGGAATGTTATCAAAAGTGTCAAAGAATGTAATCATACAGATCATGTTGCTTAAAACATTAGATGTAATACAAAATGTATAACAATATAATTTTATATAATATATATTATAAAATATAAAATCTCCAAACATTCATGAATTAGAATAATTTTAATAACTAACATCCCTATATTTGGGCTTCCTAGGTGGTGATTGTGGTAAAGAACCTGCCTACTAATGCAGGAGACTTAAGAGACATGAGTTCAACCCCTGGGTCAGGAAGATACCCTGGAGAAGGGCATGGTAACATACTCCAGTATTCTTACCCGGAGAATCCCATGGACAGAGGAGCCTTGTGGGCTACAGCCCTTGGGGTCACAAAGAGGTGGATAGGACTGAAGCAACTTAGCATGCATGCATAAACCTGTATTTATGAATAAGACTCACTGTTAAGATACAAATGCTTTCCAGATTGTTACACAGATTCAATACAATTCCAATCAACAAATTTATGTTATAGAAATTGACAAGTTGATTATATAAATATTGTACATGAAAATGCAAAAGATTTAGAAGAGCAAAACATTTTTGAAAAGGAAAAAAAAATTGAAAGATTTACAACAGTTGATTTTAAAGGCTACCAAAAAGTTACAGCTATCAAGACTGTGTTATTCACTTAAGGATAAACATTTAAATCAATGACTAAAAAGGAAAAGCATAGTCATCAATTCACACATATATATGGTCAATTGATTTTTGACAAAGATATCAAAATAAGTCAGGGGAGAAATGATGGTATTTCCAATAAATTATGCTGAAAAATATACATCCATATGAAGAAAAGATTTACTCCAGTTCCTACCTCACACTATCCACAGAAATCTATTTAGATTTATAGAGCTAAATGCAAATCCTAAAATTATATAGCATATAGGAGATAAGAAAGAAGAATATCTTTACAAAACTTTGAGATAGATGAGATTTCTTTAATAGACAAAAAGTTTAAGTTAAGAGGTAGAATAAATAGCAATAACAAAATCGGGATCATTGAAATTAAGATTGAGGAAGCAAAAATCAAGTCACAATGAAGAGCGTATATACATAAACAAATGAAATGTATAGGGCTTCCCTGGTGGCTCAGACGGTAGAGAATCTGCGTGCAATGCGGGAGACCCGGATTCACTCCTTGGGTCAGGAAGATCCTCTAGAGAAGGGATGGCAACCCACTCCAGTATTCTTGCCGGGAGAATTCCATTGGCAGAGGAGTCTGGTGTGCTACAGTCCATGGGTTTGCAAAGAGTCAGACATGACTGAATATATGGACAGGAAAGCCTGGCATGCTGCAGTCCATGGAGTCACAAAGAGTCGGGCATGACTGAGCGACTGAACTGATACTTATATAGACATACAAAAATATATAAATCAATAATAGAATAAATGATTCATTAAAAATGGTGGGGAGGATAAATTAGATTGGGATTTACATATACATAATACTACATATAAAATAGATAACTAATTAGAATCTGCTTATAGCACAGGGAATCCTATTCAACACTCTGTAATGGCCTATATGGAAAAAGAAGCCACAAAAGAGTGGATATATGTCAATTATAACTGATTAACTTCTACTGTACATCTGAAACTAACACAACATTGTAAATCAACTATACATCAACACAATATTTTTTAAAAATTTTTAAATGGTTAGAACATTTGAATAACACACTTAAAAAATTAAGCTATATGAATGGTAGACAAGAATAAGAAAAGTTGCCCACTGTCATTTGTCATTAGAGTAATGAAAATTAAAACAAACAAACAAAAAAAATGAGATGTCCCTAAATGCTCAATTAAGAGACTAAGATGAAATAAACTATTGAAGAAAATATGCAATAACTTGCACTCCCTTGCTATTACTTGTGAGGATATAAAATGATACAACCATTTGGAAGACTCTCAGAGAGTATCTTTTAAATTTCAATATAAAACCACTTTATACCCCCGGAATTCCTTATCTAGACAGTTATTCACTTGAATAAGAAAATATATGTAAAGGCAAAAAGATCTGTGTCAGAATATACATTGCAGATTTAATGATCATGGCTCAAAACAGGAAAACAAGATTGTTATTCAATAGATGAATGAATAAATAAATTTTGGTATATTCAAGGAATGATGTACTATACTTCAATAAAACAAAAAAATTGACTGAAATAGGGCATACCACAGACATACCTCAAAATATTAATTTGACTAAAGTAATCCAGATACAAATGTGTACACACTCTGTAACTCCATTTATATAAAGTTTAAACTTAATCAAGAAGAACAGATAGATTTAACCTATATAATAGAAATCACAGTAATGGTTATCTGTGAGGAGAGGATGACTGAAAATAACCATCAGGAAATCTCCTAGGGTGACAAAAATATTCTTTAATTTGACAAGGATGATAATTACATAGCGATTACAAATGTTACTCAAGGATACTTAAAACTCATGCATTTTATTTTATGGAAATTGTAGTTCCCAGAATAACATATAAAGCAAAGATGATGTAGGAAAAATACTGGAAGGAGATATTTTCATTTCAACACAAAATTCACTGGTGAACTTTGCCTGAGTACTATATGTGGTGTGGTCAGTATAAAAGGTAGAGTACAGTAATTTAAGCAGTGAGTGGCAAGTTTTATTCATAGGCAAATTCATTCAACATTCATTTATCAAACATATATTTTTGCTGGACATTGTTCAGGCACTGAAGATGAAGTGATCAACAGCAACAAAATTCTGCCATCATACGATTTATATTCTAGTAGAAAAACAACGTGGAGAAGGCGATGGCACCCCACTCCAGTACTCTTGCTTGGAAAATCCAATGGATGGAGGAGTCTGGTAGGTTGCAGTCCATGGGGTTGCAAAGAGTCGGACATGACTGAGCGACTTCACTTTCACTTTTCACTTTCATGCATTGGAGAGGGAAATGGCAACCCACTCCAGTGTTCTTGCCTGGAGAATCACAGGGACAGGGGAGCCTGGTGGGCTGCCGTCTATGGGGTCGCACAGAGTCCGACACGACTCAAGCAACTTAGCAGCAGCAGCAGCAGCAGCAAAACAATGAATGGATAAATCAACAATTGAGATAATAATACATTGGATTAGTTCTATAAAGTTAATTTTTATAAAAGTGCTAACACAAGAGAGAGAACAACATAGAAATATCCAGCTGTACTTCAGGTAACCTTTCAGAATGCTCTCTCTCTTTTTTTTTTTTTTGTAAACCACCAACTAACTTCTGAAAGCCACATTTCCTCATTTTTAAAATGAAAAGTCTAATCTAGAATACCTATTAATTCACTCTGTTGTAGAATTCTGAGCTTCATTTCATCATATTATGTGATGTACCTTTCCCCATAAAGATTTTTGTCTCTTTCTATTTTTCCTAGAGTATATTCTGAGTTGCAAAAAAGAAATCACTCAGATTTCTGTTATTATGTTAAAATAAATCTAAAGTATTTATTTTTTTTAAAGATCATGACATGTATATGTAGCTATGTAGTCTTATTTCATTTTCCCCTGTCAAAACTTTAAAAAGCCCTCATTGTGTGTATATGGGTATGTGTGTGTGTGCATGTGTGTCTGTACACAAATGCATAGTCATGTGAAGCATCATCTATATTGGCAAGCAGCTCTCAGGAATGAAGGCTGAATTCCAGGCTGACCTAATCATATTCTTGGTCCATTTGAAAAAGAAAATGATGAGTCCCTTTATTCACCAAACTTCTCACAATTAATGTTATCATTCCAAAAAATAATAGGAGATAAGATGGGTCACATTTATCAGGGATGCATACATGGGAAGATTTCACTTTTATTTTAGTAAGTGACTAAAATATACACCCTTTCGTGGGAATCTAAAAATCAACAAATTTGCTGTGATTTTCTTTGAAAATTGTGGTTGGGGGTTTTGAAAATAATAATCCATATAATCATTGTTGAATTACAAACATAATTCTGCATGTGGTGTTGCCCTATTCAAACAGAATGTTAATCACTGCAAGTTAGTTCATGATTACACAATAATGTAGGAGGAATTGGTGACAATAAAACAATAATTTGATTTTTATTTAAATTCTTCCTATCCTTTATTTTTCACAATATATTTTCTTTGTTTAACTGAGTTGTAGATTCTCATTTGAGCTTGCAAATGCGTGAGCTCAGTAAAATCACTGCATATGTCTTAATAAATAATGGAAAACATTTTATTACAGATAGGCACACTGGATTTGCATGCCTTATCAGTTACACAAGATTGAACTGGACAGTCCCTATTGCTTACTGAGTAGTATTTAAAACAGAATTTTGTTATCTTCATACTCTCAATGCCTGTATGGGCCCACTGTTAACAAAGTAAGTTACCAACATCTTACAAAGAAGTGGCCAATTTGAACAATGTATTATGATACATTGAACAAGGTTACTTGAACTCATCTGAGCATTAATAATTAATGCTGCTGCTGCTAAGTCGGTTCAGTCGTGTCTGACTCTGTGTGACCCCTAGACAGCAGCCCACCAGGCTCCCAGGTCCCTGGGATTCTCCAGGCAAGAATAATTAATGACATTTTATAAAATAAAGATTATGTAAGAATTTATAAATAAGTTTGAATTTGCTGATTATTTCATGACTGAAATAACTGTTATAGAACAAATATTAATAGCATCATTTTGCATTTAATGTATGAACACTGGTTCTGAGCATGGCATAACGTTTCACCTTTCTCTAATTAACTAGCAATAGTGCTTATGAATGCAAAAGTAGGAAGTCAAGAAACACCAGGAATAACAGGCAAATTTGGCCTTGGAATATGGAATGAAGCAGGGCAAAGACTAATAGAGTTTTGCCAAGAAAATGCACTGGTCATAGCAAACACCCTCTTCCAACAACACAATAGAAGACTCTACACATGGACATCACCATATGGTCAACACCGAAATCAGATTGATTATATTCTTTGCAGCCAAAGATGGAGAAGCTCTATACAGTCAGCAAAAACAAGACCAGGAGCTGACTGTGGCTCAGATCATGAACTCCTTATTGCCAAATTCAGACTTAAACTGAAGACAGTAGGGAAAACCACTAGACCATTCAGGTATGACCTAAATCAAATCCCTTATGATTATACAGTGGAAGTGAGAAATAGATTTAAGGGCCTAGATCTGATAGAGTGCCTGATGAACTATGGGATGAGGTTCATGACATTGTACAGGAGACAGGGATCAAGACCATCCCCATGGAAAAGAAATGCAAAAAAGCAAAATGGCTGTATGGGGAGGCCTTACAAATAGCTGTGAAAAGAAGAGAAGTGAAAAGCAAAGGAGAAAAGGAAAGATATAAGCATCTGAATGCAGAGTTCATTAAAAAGAATACATTTGAATCAGTTTTAATGAGGTGGATGAAACTGGAGCCTATTATACAGAGTGAAGTAAGCCAGAAAGAAAAACACCAATACAGTATACTAACGCATATATATGGAATTTAGAAAGATGGTAACAATAACCCTGTGTACGAGACAGCAAAAGAGACACTGATGTATAGAACAGTCTTATGGACTCTGTGGGAGAGGGAGAGGGTGGGAAGATTTGGGAGAATGGCATTGAAACATGTAAAATATCATGTATGAAACGAGTTGCCAGTCCAGGTTTGATGCACGATACAGGATGCTTGGGGCTGGTGCACTGGGACAACCCAGAGGGATGGTATGGGGAGGGAGGAGGGAGCAGGGTTCAGGATGGGGAACACACGTATACCTGTGGTGGATTCATTTTGATATTTGGCAAAACTAATACAATTTTGTAAAGTTTAATAATAAAATAAAATTAAAAATTAAAAAAAAAAATAATGGCAAGAAGAGATAAGAAAGCCTTCCTCAGCAATCAATGCAAAGAAATAGAGGAAAAAAACAGAATGGGTAAGACTAGAGATCTCTTCAAGAAAATTAGAGATACCAAGGGAACATTTCAAGCAAAGATGGGCTCGATAAAGGAAAGAAATGGTATGGACCTAACAAGGGCAGAAGATATTAAGAAGAGGTGGCAAGAATACACAGAAGAACTGTACCAAAAAGATCTTCATGACCCAGATAATCACAATGGTGTGATCACTCACCTAGAGCCAGATATTCTGGAATGTGAAGTCAAGTGGGCCTTAGAAAGCATCACTACGAACAAAGTGGAGGTGATGGAATTCCAGTGGAGCTATTTCAAATCCTGAAAGATGATGCTGTGAAAGTGCTGCACTCAATATGCCAGCAAATTTGGAAAACTCAGCAGAGGCCACAGGACTGGAAAAGGTCAGTTTTCATTCCAATCCCAAAGAAAGGCAATGCCAAAGAATGCTCAAACTACTGCACAGTTGCACTCATGTCATATACTAGTAAAGTAATGCTCAAAATTCTCCAAGCCAAGCTTCAGCCATATGTGAACCGTAAACTTCAAGATGTTCAAGCTCATTTAGAAAAGGCAGAGGAACCAGAGACCAAATTGCCAATATCCACTGCATCATGGAAAAAACAAGTTTTAAGAGAGTTCCAGAAAAACATCTATGTCTGCTTCATTGACTATGCCAAAGCCTTTGACTGGGTGGATCACAATAAACTGTGGAAAATTCTGAAAGAGTTGGGAATACCAGACCCCCTGACCTGCCTCTTGAGACATTTGTATGCAGCTCAGGAAGCAACAGTTAGAACTGGACATGGAACAACAGACTCGTTCCAAATAGGAAAAGGAGTATGTCAAGGCTATATATTGTCACCCTGCTTATTTAACTTATATGCAGAGTATATCATGAGAAACTCTGGGCTGGAAGAAGCACAAGCTGGAATCAAGATTGCCGGGAGAAATCTCAATAACCTCAGATATGCAGATGACACCACCCTTATGGCAGAAAGTGAAGAGGAACTAAAAAGCCTCTTGATGAAGGTGAAAGAGGAGAGTGAAAAAGTTGGCTTAAAGTTAAACATTGAGAAAACGAAGTCATGGCATGTGGTCCCATCACTTCATGAGAAATAGATGGGGAAACAGTGGAAACGTGTCAGACTTTATTTTGGGGGGCTCCAAAATCACTGCAGATGGTGACTGCAGCCAGGAAATTAAAAGACGCTTACTCCTTGGAAGAAAAATTATGACCAACCTAGATAGCATTTTGAAAAGCAGAGACATTACTTCGCCAACAAAGGTCAGTCTAGTCAAGGCTATGGTTTTTCCTGTGTCATGTGTGGATGTGAGAGTTGGACTGTGAAGAAGGCTGAGTGCCAAAGAATTGATGCTTTTGAACTGTGGTGTTGGAGAAGACTCTTGAGAGTCCCTTGGACTACAAGGAGATCCAATCAGTCCATTCTGAAGGAGATCAGCCCTGGGATTTCTTTGGAAGGAATGATGCTTAAAGCTGAAACTCCAGTACTGTGGCCACCTCATGCGAATAGTTGACTCATTGGAAAAGACTCTGATGCTGGGAGGGATTGGGGGCAGAGGAGAAGGGGACAACAGAGGATGAGATGGCTGGATGGCATCACTGACTCGATGGACATGAGTCTGAGTGAACTCCGGGAGTTGGTGATGGACAGGGAGGCCTGGCGGGCTGCGATTCATGGGGTCGCAAAGAGTCGGACACAACTGAGCACCTGAACTGAACTGAATTGAACAGTGCTTCTGAGAGCATATGACAGCATAGCTGGTATGCCACTAATTTGCTCACAAACTCAGGGCAATGATAAGCAAAATATGTTTAATGGTGGAAGATAATTTTCTGACTGCAAAAATGGGCCAAAATACAGTAAAAATAATAGTAAAAATCAGGACTAGATGCGCTAAAAATGGTTTAGTATCAGTGGTATCCCTTCATTTTTTGATTGAAAGATAACCTTTATAGTCTCTTTTTTTTTTTTTTTTTTTCTGGAACTCTCTTGCTTTTTCTTTTTTTTTTTTTTTAATTTTATTTTATTTTTAAACTTTATATAACTGTATTAGTTTTGCCAAATATCAAAATGAATCTGCAACAGGTATACATGTGTTCCCCATCCTGAACCCTCCTCCCTCCTCCCTCCCCATTCCATCCCTCTGGGTCGTCCCAGTGCACCAGCCCCAAGCATCCAGTATCGTGCATCGAACCTGGACTGGCAACTCGTTTCATACATGATATTTTACATGTTTCAATGCCATTCTCCCAAATCTTCCCACCCTCTCCCTCTCCCACAGAGTCCATAAGACTGTTCTATACATCAGTGTCTCTTTTGCTGTCTTGTACACAGGGTTATTGTTACCATCTTTCTAAATTCCATATATATGCGTTAGTATACTGTATTGGTGTTTTTCTCTCTGGCTTACTTCACTCTGTATAATAGGCTCCAGTTTCATCCACCTCATTAGAACTGATTCAAATGTATTCTTTTTAATGGCTGAATAATACTCCATTGTGTATATGTACCACTGCTTTCTTATCCATTCATCTGCTGATGGACATCTAGGTTGCTTCGATGTCCTGGCTATTATAAACAGTGCTGCGATGAACATTGGGGTACACGTGTCTCTTTCCCTTCTGGTTTCCTCAGTGTGTATGCCCAGCAGTGGGATTGCTGGATCATAAGGCAGGTCTATTTCCAGTTTTTTAAGGAATCTCCACACTGTTCTCCATAGTGGCTGTACTAGTTTGCATTCCCACCAACAGTGTAAGAGGGTTCCCTTTTCTCCACACCCTCTCCAGCATTTATTGCTTGTAGACTTTTGGATCGCAGCCATTCTGACTGGTGTGAAATGGTACCTCATAGTGGTTTTGATTTGCATGTCTCTGATAATGAGTGATGTTGAGCATCTTTTCATGTGTTTGTTAGCCTGTATGTCTTCTTTGGAGAAATGTCTATTTAGTTCTTTGGCCCATTTTTTGATTGGGTCATTTATTTTTCTGGAGTTGAGCTGTAGGAGTTGCTTGTATATTCTCGAGATTAGTTGTTTGTCAGTTGCTTCATTTGCTATTATCTTCTCCCATTCTGAAGGCTGTCTTTTCACCTTGCTAATAGTTTCCTTTGATGTGCAGAAGCTTTTAAGGTTAATTAGGTCCCATTTGTTTATTTTTGCTTTTATTTCCAATATTCTGGGAGGTGGGTCATAGAGGATCCTGCTGTGATGTATGTCAGAGAGTGTTTTGCCTATGTTCTCCTCTAGGAGTTTTATAGTTTCTGGTCTTACGTTTAGATCTTTAATCCATTTTGAGTTTATTTTTGTGTATGGTGTTAGAAAGTGTTGTAGTTTCATTCTTTTACAAGTGGTTGACCAGAGTTCCCAGCACCACTTGTTAAAGAGATTGTCTTTCATCCATTGTATATTCTTGCCTCCTTTGTCAAAGATAAGGTGTCCATATGTGCATGGATTTATCTCTGGGCTTTCTATTTTGTTCCATTGATCTATATTTCTGTCTTTGTGCCAGTACCATACTGTCTTGATAACTGTGGCTTTGTAGTAGAGCCTGAAGTCAGGTAGGTTGATTCCTCCAGTTCCATTCTTCTTTCTCAAGATCGCTTTGGCTATTCGAGGTTTTTTGTTTCTCCATACAAATTGTGAAATTATTTGTTCTAGCTCTGTGAAGAATGCTGTTGGTAGCTTGATAGGGATTGCATTGAATCTATAGATTGCTTTGGGTAGTATACTCATTTTCACTATATTGATTCTTCCAATCCATGAACATGGTATATTTCTCCATCTGTTAGTGTCCTCTTTGATTTCTTTCACCAGTGTTTTATAGTTTTCTATATATAGGTCTTTAGATTCTTTAGGTAGATATATTCCTAAGTATTTTATTCTTTCTGTTGCAATGGTGAATGGAATTGTTTCCTTAATTTCTCTTTCTGTTTTCTCATTATTAGTGTATAGGAATGCAAGGGATTTCTGTGTGTTGATTTTATATCCTGCAACTTTACTATAGTCATTGATTAGTTCTAGTAATTTTCTGGTGGAGTCTTTAGGGTTTTCTATGTAGAGGATCATGTCATCTGCAAACAGTGAGAGCTTTACTTCTTCTTTTCCAATTTGGATTCCTTTTATTTCTTTTTCTGCTCTGATTGCTGTGGCCAAAACTTCCAAAACTATGTTGAATAGTAATGGTGAAAGTGGGCACCCTTGTCTTGTTCTTGACTTTAGAGGAAATGCTTTCAATTTTTCACAATTGAGGATAATATTTGCTGTGGGTTTGTCATATATAGCTTTGATTATGTTGAGGTATGTTCCTTCTATTCCTGCTTTCTGGAGAGTTTTGATCATAAATGGATGTTGAATTTTGTCAAAGGCTTTCTCTGCATCTATTGAGATAATCATATGGTTTTTATTTTTCAATTTGTTAATGTGGTGTATTACATTGATTGATTTGCAGATATTGAAGAATCCTTGCATCCCTGGGATAAAGCCCACTTGGTCATGGTGTATGATCTTTTTAATGTGTTATTGGATTCTGATTGCTAGAATTTTGTTAAGGATTTTTGCATCTATGTTCTTCAGTGATATTGGCCTGTAGTTTTCTTTTTTTGTGGGATCTTTGTCAGGTTTTGGTATTAGGGTGATGGTGGCCTCATAGAATGAGTTTGGGAGTTTACCATCCTCTGCAATTTTCTGGAAGAGTTTGAGCAGGATAGGTGTTAGCTCTTCTCTAAATTTTTAGTAGAATTCAGCTGTGAAGCCGTCTGGACCTGGGCTTTTGTTTGCCGGAAGATTTTTGATTACAGTTTCAAATTCCGTGCTTGTGATGGGTCTGTTAAGATTTTCTATTTCTTCCTGGTCGAGTTTTGGAAAGTTGTACTTTTCTAAGAATTTGTCCATTTCTTCCTCATTGTCCATTTTATTGGCATATAATTGTTGATAGTAGTCTCTTATGATCCTTTGTATTTCTGTGTTGTCTGTTGTGATCTCTCCATTTTCATTTCTAATTTTATTGATTTGATTTTTCTCCCTTTGTTTCTTGATGAGTCTGGCTAATGGTTTGTCAATTTTATTTATCCTTTCAAAGAACCAGCTTTTGGTTTTGTTGATTTTTGCTATGGTCTCTTTTGTTTCTTTTGCATTTATTTCTGCTCTAATTTTTAAGATTTCTTTCCTTCTACTAACCCTGGGGTTCTTCATTTCTTCCTTTTCTAGTTGCTTTAGGTGTAGAGTTAGGTTATTTATTTGACTTTTTTCTTGTTTCTTGAGGTGTGCCTGTATTGCTATGAACTTTCCCCTTAGGACTGCTTTTACCGTGTCCCACAGGTTTTGGGTTGTTGTGTTTTCATTTTCATTCATTTCTATGCAAATTTTGATTTCTTTTTTGATTTCTTCTGTGATTTGTTGGTTATTCAGCAGCGTGTTGTTCAGCCTCCATATGTTGGATTTTTTAATAGTTTTTCTCCTGTAATTGAGATCTAATCTTACTGCATTGTGGTCAGAAAAGATGCTTGGAATGATTTCTATTTTTTTGAATTTACCAAGGCTAGCTTTATGACCCAGGATGTGATCTATCCTGGAGAAGGTTCCATGTGCGTTTGAGAAGAAGGTGAAATTCATTGTTTGGGGATGAAATGTCCTATAGATATCAATTAGGTCTAACTGGTCTATTGTATCGTTTAAAGTTTGTGTTTCCTTGTTAATTTTCTGTTTAGTTAATCTATCCATAGGTGTGAGTGGGGTATTAAAGTCTCCCACTATTATTGTGTTATTGTTAATTTCTTCTTTCATACTTGTTAGCATTTGTCTTACATACTGCGGTGCTCCTGTGTTGGGTGCATATATATTTATAATTGTTATATCTTCTTCTTGGATTGATCCTTTGATCATTATGTAGTGACCATCTTTGTCTCTTTTCACAGCCTTTGTTTTAAAGTCTATTTTATCTGATATGAGTATTGCTGCTCCTGCTTTCTTTTGGTCCCTATTTGCATGGAAAATCTTTTTCCAGCCCTTCACTTTCAGTCTGTATGTGTCCCCTGTTTTGAGGTGGGTCTCTTGTAGACAACATATGTAGGGGTCTTGTTTTTGTATCCATTCAGCCAGTCTTTGTCTTTTGGTTGGGGCATTCAACCCATTTACGTTTAAGGTAATTACTGATAAGTATGACCCCGTTGCCATTTACTTTATTGTTTTGGGTTCGAATTTATACACCGTTTTTGTGTTTCCTGTCTAGAGAATATCCTTTAGTATTTGTTGGAGAGCTGGTTTGGTGGTGCAGAATTCTCTCAGCTTTTGCTTGTCTGAAAAGCTTTTGATTTCTCCTTCATACTTGAATGAGATCCTTGCTGGGTACAATAATCTGGGCTGTAGGTTATTTTCTTTCATCATTTTAAGTATGTCTTGCCATTCCCTCCTGGCTTGAAGAGTTTCTATTGAAAGATCAGCTGTTATCCTTATGGGTATTCCCTTGTGTGTTATTTGTTGTTTTTCCCTTGCTGCTTTTAATATTTGTTCTTTGTGTTTGATCTTTGTTAATTTGATTACTATGTGTCTTGGGGTGTTTCGCCTTGGGTTTATCCTGTTTGGGACTCTCTGGGTTTCTTGGACTTGGGTGATTATTTCCTTTTCCATTTTAGGGAAGTTTTCAACTATTATCTCCTCAAGTATTTTCTCATGGTCTTTCTTTTTGTCTTCTTCTTCTGGGACCCCTATGATTCGAATGTTGTAGCGTTTAATATTGTCCTGGAGGTCTCTGAGATTGTCCTCATTTCTTTTAATTCGTTTTTCTTTTATCCTTTCTGATTCATTTATTTCTACCATTCTATCTTCTAATTCACTAATCCTATCTTCTGCCTCTGTTATTCTACTATTTGTTGCCTCCAGAGTGTTTTTAATTTCACTTATTGCATTATTCATTATATATTGACTCTTTTTTATTTCTTCTAAGTCCTTGTTAAACCTTTCTTGCATCTTCTCAATCCTTGCCTCCAGGCTATTTATCTGTGATTCCATTTTAATTTCAAGATTTTGGATCAATTTCACTATCATTATTCGGAATTCTTTATCAGGTAGATTCCCTATCTCTTCCTCTTTTGTTTGGTTTGGTGGGCATTTATCCTGTTCCTTTATCTGCTGGGTATTCCTCTGTCTCTTCATCTTGTTTAAATTGCTGAGTTTGGGGTGTCCTTTCTGTATTCTGGCAGTTTGTGGAGTTCTCTTTATTGTGGCGTTTCCTCGCTGTGTGTGGGTTTGTACAGGTGGCTTGTCAAGGTTTCCTGGTTAGGGAAGCTTGTGTCAATGTTCTGGTGGATGGAGCTGTATTTCTTCTCTCTCCTTTCAAAGAGTTGGGCTGCTTTTCTGGGTGCCTGATGTCCTCTGCCAGTATTCAGAAGTTGTTTTGTGGAATTTACTTGATGTTTAAATGCTCTTTTGATGAATTTGTGGGGGAGAAAGTGTTCTCCCCGTCCTACTCCTCCGCCATCTTGGCTCCCCACTCTCATTTTTTTTTAAAAAGAAATTACCCCTACCCCGTCTCATCTTCATTCTTCTCCTTCCCTGCCTATCTCTCCTCAGCAAAATGCAAATTGAAATAAAACATTCCCATTGCACCAGAAGTATATTTTCTACACAAGCTAAAATGTAAACCCAATCTTTACAAAGATCAAATCAGTCAATCCTAAAGGCAATCAACCCTGAATATTCATTGGAAGGACTGATGCTAAAACTCCAATACTTTGGCTACCTGATGAGAAGATCTGACTCGTTGAAAGAGACCCTGCTGCTGGGAAAGACTGAGTGCAGGAGGAGAAGGGGGCAACAGAGAATGAGATGGTTGGATGACATCACCGATTCAATGGACATGAGTTTGAGCACACTCTGGAAGATAGTACAGGACAGGGAAGCCTGGCATGCTACAGTCCATGGGGTAGCAAAGAGTCAGACATGACTGAGACTGAGCAACTGAGCACAGGAAGTACGTAAATGCCCATCAGCAATAGAACAAACTTCTACACACACAGTGAAATATCCTTCGATGGTGGAAACGAATGAACCACAACTGAGGTGCCAACAGGGAGGAATTTTGCAAAAGAATGGAAAGATTAAAGAACATATAGACACAAAATACTCATTATTGACTAAAAATAGGCAAAACTAACCTTTAGTGAAGCCATTAGGAAAGGAATTCCCTTAGGAGAGACTCAGGCCTGACCAAGAGCACCAAGGGGGCTTCTTTGCTGCCAATAATGTCTCACTTCTTGATCTGGGTGCTATTAAGATACGAATGCTGCTGCTGCTGCTGCTAAGTCACTTCAGTCGTGTCTGACTCTGTGCCACCCCATAGACGGCAGCCCACCAGGCTCCCCCGTCCCCGGGATTCTCCAGGCAAGAACACTGGAGTGAGTTGCCATTTCCTTCTCCAATGCATGAAAGTAAAAAGTGAAAGTGAAGTCATTCAGTCGTGTCCGACCCTTAGTGACTCCATGGACTGCAGCCTACCAGGCTCCTCCGTCCATGGGATTTTCCAGGCAAGAATGAAAATTCAGCCTTCTCAGCTCATGTAATAGTTGCAGTTTTCTACATGTATATAGCTGTTTCAATTAGAAATTTGTAATTTTTTAAAGTTGTCAGAATTAGATGTGCAAATACTTTTACGAATGGCATTTTCAGACACAGATAATGAAAAGAAATTGAAATGTGCTTAAAGAAATTAAGATAAAAGATTGAAAATATGAGTTAGGACAAAAAAAGTAACAGATAAACAAGCAGATTTTTAAATTGCCAAGTAAAATTGTTAGATTTTTTAAAAATTTATAATATTATGAACATATATTAAACAAACAAAAAAACAGAGATCATAAAATCAAACAAGGAAAAAAAATTAACTGGATTCTTGACAGAAAGGATGTCAAAATGCAGGGAATGATAACTTAAATAGCATTTAGAACACGCAAAAATATGTTGTGATTTCCACAAACACATTTCATTAATGCTAATATTTAAGGTTACATTTGAGATCAAATAAATATGACTTCAGATAGAAAGTCTGAGATTTAAGAGGGAATGATAAACTAAAACAGTGACTAAAAGGAGTAAATTAAACATCCACATTTAGAACTTGACAAGAAAAAAAAAAAACTGTTTAATAGACCCCTCTCTTCCAAAATAAGTAGCTATATGTTAAGGAGAACAATAATAAAGAGAGGAGTTTGAAAAGAATTCTACAAAGAAGAGCACACAGAAGTCAGTCAAAAAAGTCAAAAGAAAGGAATATTACATAATGCTGCTACTGCTACTGCTGCTGCTAAGTCACTTCAGTCATGTCCAACTCTGCATGACCCCATAGACAGCAGCCCACCAGGATCTCCTGCCCCTGGGATTCTCCAGGCAAGAAAACTGGAGTGGGTTGCCATTTCCTTCTCCAATGCATGAAAGTGAAAAGTGAAAGTGAAGTCACTCAGTGGTGTCCAACTCTTAGCGATCCCATGGACTGCAGCCCACCAGGCTCCTCCATCCATGGAATTTTCCAGGCAAGAGTACTGGAGTGGGGTGCCATTGCCTTCTCCATATTACATAATATTCAAAATCAAATAGATGCATTAATACAGAGGTGGAAGAGATTTTTTTTAAGATAAGAAGGTACTGAAAAAAAAACATGAAAATAAATTTGAAAACTTAGAAAAGTAGAAGAAAATTTTGTCAAATATAGCTCATGAAAGGAAGCAAAGAAAAATTAGAAAGCCTAGATATTCCTTTCACATTTAAAGAGTCAAATATCAGGCCAAATGTTTTCCTTCTGGTGAGTTTCTACCAAAGTTTCAAGGAAGACAGAATTTCAACCTTACAAAAATACTTTGAGAATCGGAGAAGAGGACACATTCCCAGAATTCATTTTATAGAGCCAATAAAACTTTAAAACAAGTATAGGTTAAGAAATTAAAATGATCAGTTTCTCACATTGACCATGGAAAAATGAAAAATAAAATAAAATTAGATTGAATTCATCAATATTTATAATGACCAACTCATCAAAAGCAACTTGCTGCTGCTGCTAAGTCATTCCAGTCGTGCCCAACTCTGTGAGACCCCATAGATGGCAGCCCACCAGCTGCCCCCATCCCTGGGATTCTCCAGGCAAGAACACTGGAGTGGGTTGCCATTTCCTTCTCCAATACACGAAAGTGAAAAGTGAAAGTGAAGTTGCTCAGTCGTGTCCGACTCTTAGCGATCCCATGGACTGCAGCCTACCAGGCTCCTCCATCCATGAGATTCTCCAGGCTAGAGTACTGGAGTGCGGTTCCATTGCCTTCTCCGAAAAGCAACTTAGGTTTATCCAAATATATTAGGCAAGCGCTTAGTTTAATTTACTCACAATAGCAGATTAACAAATTAAAGCAAAAAAAAATTACTTAGCACTCAATATTCATTCATAATTTAAAATTTTTTCAACTAAAAGAAAAATTAGAAAGAAGAAATTCAGTAACTATATACATGTGTGTATGTATGCACATAAGAATGTATATATGTATGCATGTACTATATACATGATACACACACACAAATAGACACATAGAATTTAATGATGAACATTGGAGTTAAATTAAATTAAAATTAAATTTTAAAATTAAATTAAATTTTAAGTAAATTTTAATTTTTAAATTAAAATTTAATTTAAAATGTCATTAAATTTAAATTAAATTAAATTTTCTTTAAATTAAAATTTCTTCTAAATATTCTTAGTCAATGGTGGGGAAAATCATGACTAAAAGGATTGGAAAGAATGACTCAAACTGTCATTATTATGACATTATGTGATTGTGTATATAGAAAAGGAAAAGTATTCTATTAATAAAATACATTACTAAAATCAATCAAGAAATTTAGTTTGTTTCAAAACTACCTAATCAGCATATACAAATTCAATTGCATTTCTGTACATACCCCACAATATAATAAGATACACAAAAGACATCTTTGTAAATAATGACTATCAATATTTTTAAAATATCAACTCTTCCCAAAGGGACCCAGACATTCACTGCAATGGCAATTCACATAAAAGCTGTCTGTTTTTCTATTTGATAGAACATGATATTCACTGGGAAAGACTGAAGGCAGGCGGAGAAGCGGATGACAGAGAATGAGATGGTTGGATGGCATCATATGAGTAAGCTCTGGGAGTTGGTGATGGACAAGCAAGCCTGGCGTGCTGCAGTCCATGGGGTTGCAAAGAGTCGGACACAACTGAGCAACTGAACTGAACTGAACTGATATTCAATAAAAATCTAAAAATAATATGATGTAATAAATTCAAGAACAGCCAAGGCCTAATAGGGAGAATTTGCCTCATCAGAAATCAAGATTTATAATAAAGCTGGTGTAAAAGTAGTACAATGTTGTTGTCAAAATATAAAATAAAAATTACTAGAAAGGAATTAAAAGGTTATATTCAAATCCACCCATTGATGGAAACTTGATATATGACTTAGCTTTCATTACTGTACTTTGATAACATGGATTTTTCAATAAATGATCTGAAACTATTGGTTATGTTTATGGAAAGAATGGAATTAGCCTCCTATCTCACATTCATAGAGAAATCACAGAGAAATTAAACCTTTAAAGGTGAAAGAAAAAACTTTCCCTTTAGAATAAAATACAGGAACATATGTAATTAAGATAGAAACAGGTTTATTAAAACAAAAAAGAAGTTCTTAGAAGAAATGAATTAAAGAAAAGTTTGATAAATTTGGCTATTTTCAAAATTAAGGATTTATGTTAGCTAGATGATACCCTGGAGAAAATTAAAAGCTAAAACTAGAATTATGTATCTCGAGTATATATCAATTATATTGGATTGCTATCTTGAAAATATAAAGGATTACAGATCAGTATGAGAAGCCAAACAATCCAAGAAATATTAATAATGTGAAAAAGTTACTGATAAGGAAAAATATATATTAGCTAAAATACTAGGATTTTTTAATAACAACTTTGGAGAAAAAATAAAAGGTCACCAAATATCCATGAGGATATAGAATGCAGGGATTTCTAAGCAATGGTGGTGCTGGCAATGACCCTCCCCCCCATAAACAGGGAGATGAAGAAATAGAGATATAGATGCAGAAATATATAGATATATAGAGATGCTACAGGTAAAGTGTAAATTTCCCAAGCACTGAAAACTGTTTATCATATCACAAAGCACATGACTTTTTAATATTTATATTTATTTAGCAAGAATCCCTTCACTACTTTGAAAATATCAACAGCCTTCAAGATTCCAACAGTAGATTTAATCTGAGCTGAGGGTTTCCCTACTAGCCCAGACTTACACATCTTGAAAACCATCAACATTCACCTAATTGTTGAAAAGTATATGATACAGGCTGTCACTATTTTCTAATCAAAGTTTGAAAACAAATAATATATCTGCTATTTATTTCATAACTTCAGTTCTGTTGCTCAGTCATGTCTGATTCTTTGCAACTCCATGGATTGCAGCACACCAGGCTTCTCTATCCTTCACCATCTCCCAAAGTTTTCTTAAACTTATGTCCATTGAGTCAGTGATGCCATCTAATTATCTCCTTCTCTGTTGTTCCCTTCTCCTCCTGCCTTCAATTCTTCCCAGCATCAGGGTCTTTTTCAATGAGTTGGTTGCCATCAGGTGGCCAAAGTATTGGGAGCTTCAGCTTCAGCATCAGTCTTTCCAATGAATATTCAAGGTTGATTTCCTTTAGGATTGACTGCTTTGATCTCTTTACTGTCCAAAGGACTCCCAAGAGTCTTCTTCCTCACCACAGCTCAAAAGCATCATTTCTTTGGTGCTCAGCCTTATTTATGGTCCAACTCTCACATCCATACATGACTATTGGAAAAACGATAGCTTTGACTATATGGATCTTTGTCAGCAAAGTGATGCCTCTACTATTTAATATCCTGTCAAGTTTCATGATAGTTTTTCTTCCAAGGAGCTAGTGTCTTTTAATTTCATGGCTGTAGTCACTGTCCACAGCAATTTTGGAGCCCAAGAAAATGAAGTCTGTCACTGTTTCCATTTTTATCTATTTGCTGTGAAGTGATGGGACCAGATGCCATGATCTTCAATTTTTGAGTTTTAAGCTAGCTTTTTCATTATCCTCTTTCACCTTCATCAAGAGGTTCTTTAGTTCCTCTTCACTTTCTGCCATAAGGGTGCTCTCATCTGTATATCAGAGATTATTAATATTTCTCCTGGCAATCTTGATTCCAGCTTATGCTTCATCCAATCCAGCCCAGCATTCAGAGAAGGCAATGGCACCCCACTCCAGTACTCTTGCCTGGAAAATCCCATGGATGGAGGATCCTAGTGGGCTACAGTCCATGGGGTTGTTAAGAGTCAGACACAACTAAGCGACTTCACTTTCACTTTTCACTTTCATGCATTGGAGAAGGAAATGGCAACCCACTCCAGTATTCTTGCCTGGAGAATCCCAGGGACGGGGGAGCCTAGTGGGCTGCCGTCTATGGGGTCGCACAGAGCCGGACATGACTGAAGCGACTTAGCAGCAGCAGCAACAGCAGCCCAGCATTTCACATGATGTACTCTGCATATAAGTTAAATAAGCAGGGTGACAATATACAGCCTTGATGTACTCCTTTCCCAATCTTGAACCAGTCCATTGTTTCATGTCTGGTTCTAACTGTTGCTTCTTGACCTGCATACAGGTTTCTCAAGAGGCAGGTAAGGTGGTCTGGTATTCCTCTCTCTTTGGGAATTTAAGAATTCCATAACTTACTTGATAATAATAAAATTAAAAATTTGTGATGTTGAAGTTTTTTTTATTTCTACCGAAGCTGTGTTTCCTTTTCTTCCTTTAATCTAGGCTCCAAGTAAGCTTGACTATTCCAAACACTGAGATTTTCCCAAAGTTCTGACTCTAAGTGGTGTGTCCAACCACAGCTGTATTGTGGTGAAATACATTTACGGTTTGATAAATTCCATATCTATCCAAATAGTTACATTCTCCAAAGTATTTAGTGTGGATTACTTCTGGTTTTGTTTTAATTTATCCATTTTTTTTCACTTTTAATTTTATTTTTGCATTATGACTTCATTGGTATTTTTCCATACAAGATTTATGGTGGTTTCTATAACTCATCATGTTTAATGGTGAAAGTTAAAACTAATGATATAGAAACATCACTGTTCTTCATAGACATTTTACCAATTGACCTTGGCCCAATATAACCACAGTAAATATTACTAATAGTATTTTACTTAATCTTTATTCACATTTTATTTAATTCCTGTCAATGCAAGTGTTTCTAGATATACTATAGTTATATGACCATTTCATATAGTATATGGTGTCATCATGAAGAAAGAATGACTTAATACGTTTATACATATTTTTCAAAGATATTTCCTAAGTAGCAGAAATAAATGTAATCATCTTTTTGTGAATATGTTTCATAAACTCACTGAACCCATTTTACTGATTGATTACTGTTTCCCTTGGATGCCAAAGACCTCATAGTCATAAGTCTAAATCTATTCTGCCATGTGTGAATATGTCAAATTAAAAAATTAAATATTAGTATAAAAATCTGGGTTCTATTTTAGAGGTGAATATTTTTTTAGCAGGATTACTTCCATGAAATATAATATCATAACAACATAAAGCTAATCTATACTCATTGAATGCTTACCATCTTTCAGTTTTCCCAGCAGTGTAAGAATTAACTCATTTAATCATGACAGCAATATATCCTTATTATAGAGATTATAAAACTAAAGCACAGAAAAAATTATGTTGTTCACCTAAGTTATCACAATTTTTTAAGCAGCAGAACAGGGATGGGACTTTGAGAAACCTTACCCCTGAGTGCAGATTCTTAAGTACTATGTGTACTTATTTCTAACTGAATTAAAGAATTTCAATAAATAAATATAAAGATTTTAACAAATATGTTTTCATTTTTAAAAATCTTATATTGCTCACCAAGGATCTAGATTTAGTCATCTTAAGTGCTGACATCTACTATTATGCAAAAAAAAAAATGTACTTTGGTGATCAGGGTAAGCTGGGAAAACAGGAAAAAATTGCCTCATGTGTGTGTGTTTGCACACTCACAGATGTGCATGCATGTGCATGAGCATGATGGTAGATTGGCTGGAGTTAAACTTGCCCCTGATAATGTTAACCAGAAATCAGTTCAGTCAGGCAAAAATGGCACATGTGGTTAGCCAGCAAAATAAGTACTCAGAATCAAAACCATCAATTCAGAAAAACTGCCCTGCTCAGACAGTTTAAACCAAGCCACAGAAAACCGGGCAACCAAATTACCCCATGGTTCAAGGTGGCAGGACCTCAGGTAGGGGATTTAGGGTTCTGGGTAGGATGGCTCTCACTGAGCAACAGGGAAAGAAAAGTTGTTAAGGTCAAAAGGAAAGACAGGAATGTGGGGCAAGTAATCAGGTGGTAAAAGTAAGGTACAATCTGGGGACAATCTCTCTGTACCTGATTACTAGGACAGCGATGAGAAGAATATGTCTGATTTAACATTCAGTCATCTGTGATTTAAACTAGAGCTTTTCCAAAGACATTTTCCTAAGTTCATATTTTTTCTAAGTCTGATGGTTTGGTTAACTGAATTTAAATGTGTAGGTAAATCATAATTATAATTATGAAATTGGCACATATTTATTATTTTCTGGCAAACAATGTAGGAAGTGCTTTACTTCTATCTCTGACTATCTTCCCAAAACAACTCTTTGTGGAAGTTATTATCATACCAAAGATAACAGAGTATATAATTAAATTGTATTTCAGATCCAGAAACTTAGCTCCTCGTATCGAGAAGGTAGAATAGGAAAATTTTTGGTGAAGAGCACCTTCTAACCAGAGAATCAGTGAGTATTTCACTGAAATAGTGTAGTGTTTCCTGAATCATATTTATTGTAAATTTAATCCTAGCAATAATTCTGTGACATAAATATTGATATAATTTTTCCTACAATAATAAATCAGATAAACGTATTGATGCCTTGTATTTTTCACACGAGGCATCAGTATAATATTGACATGTTATTGCACGTGTGTGTGTGCTAAGTCACTTCAGTTGTGTCCAACTCTTTGCAACCCTAAAGACTGTTGCCCACTGAGCTCCTCTATCCATGGGATTCTCCAGGCAAGAATACTGTAGCGGGTTGCCATTTCCTACTCCAGGGGATCCTCATGACCCAGGGGTTGAACCCACGTGTCTTGTGTCTCATGCATTGGCAGGCAAGTTCTTTACCACTACCACCACCTACGAAGCCCTGTGACATGTTATTTATCACCAACACACAAATATTACTGATTTAGTACTGTTATCTACATGGAGATTGGAAAAAACAAAAGCTCTAGGTCTTCACAATGGATTTACCAGAATATTAGACATTCAATTTAGTTCTCTCTGACATCAAAGTCTTTCTTTAAAAAATTTGATTAAGTGTTTAAAAAAACAAAACTCAGACATGAACTTTTTTGTTATCCCTTTCATAAGAGGTAATTTCTTCTGAGTCCCCATATAAGTATAATTTCATAAGCAATATTAATCCACAGTTACAACTAAAACAGTAACTATCAGAACTCATTTTGCAAGTACAATGCAGTTTTATTAAATTAAAAATGAGATTTTTAAAAAATTTCATAGTCATGTGCTTGGAGGACATACTTATTCTGAAATTTTATTTATAAATCACTTACCTTGGAGTAGGAAATTACCAGATCTGGAAAGGTGGAAGTGATAGAGAAATATCTGAACTTCCACATGATAAGAAGCTTCACTGGAAAGTTTTAACAAGGTAAAAAATGGTTGAGTCTATGCTTTCACCAGTGTATTTTGCTTGCATCCTCTCAAACATCCCAGAGTCTTTCTGCAGAGTCTACAAGACTCCCAGACCCCTAATGTCTGTCTCCATCTGTGCTGTAACAAAACCAGCCCTGTATTAGAGCAAGTGATGTATACTACAGTGATCTGATTTGTGACTGCATTTTCTCTAAGACTGAAGAATACAGTCAGATCTAGGACTACTTAGCATAATAGCTGCTACCTAACATATGAACATAAACTAAAATCTACCTATCCACAAGACATCAAAGAGTGTGACATTTTTATGCAGAATTATGATCATACAGTTAGCCTGCTGCTGCTGCTGCTAAGTCGCTTCAGTCGTGTCTGACTCTGTGCGACCTCATGGACTGCAGTTTACCAGGCTTCTCCTTCCATGGGATTCTCCAGGCAAAAACACTGGAGTGGGTTGCTATTTCCTTCTCCAATGCATGAAAGTGGAAAGTGAAAGTGAAGTCACACAGTTAGCCTGCCCATAGTTATTATTAAAAATGGCATTTATATTTGAAATATCTCATTTCAAATGTGTCAACAATTAGTCAATTATTCTGAATTCAACTTAACTTAATTTTATAATATTTCACTCTTACTAAACAAAATATAATTGAAGTACTCTTTGATATTTAAGAAAACTCTCTGGAGTTTTGCTTGGAAGAAGTAGCCTAAACTTTGCAGAGGGAATACAGATCCAAATGTCAACAAATTTTCATCTCATCATCCAAAAATCATATGACATTTTCAATATAATACCACTGTAAACCTCAATAGCGCACAGGAACTTGCCTTGAGTCTAAATATAAGCCTAAGATTATGTGAATAAATTGGTATTGAATAAACTAGTGTTATATACAGATATAAACAACTATTAATTTATGGTTATATATTATATAAATTTGGGCTTCCCTGGTGGCTCAGGTGGTAAAGAATCCGCCTGCAATGCAGGAGACCTGGGTTCCATCCCTGGGTTGGGAAGATCCCCTGGAGGAGCACATGGCAACCCACTCCAGTATTCTTTGCCTGGAGAACCCCATGGATAGAGGACCCTAGCAGGCTACAGTCCATGGGGTTGCAAAGAGTCAAACACAACTGAGCGATTAAGCACACATTATATAAATTATATAGAGTAAATTAATAACAGCATTGGCTACCCAGGTGGTGCAGTTGTATAGAATCCACCTGCCAATGCAGAAGAGGTAAGACAAGTGGTTCAATCTCTGAGTCAGGAAGATCCCCATGGAGAAGGAAATGGCAATCTGCTCCAGGATTCTTCCCTGGAAGATCTCATGGACAGTGGAGCCTGGTGGGCTACAGTCCATGAGGTTGCACAGAGTCAGACACGACTGAGCACACACACACACATACAATATCAGCTTTAATTTTAAATATATTTATATATACCAGTACTAAGTATCACATTTATATTTCTTTATTCTGTAGCCCTTTTAGGTATCTCTTACATTTCAAAAATTGGGGGACTATTGTACCTCAGAGTCTTCCCCATTATTATTTTCCAATTTAGGAAGAAAGGCAGCTTTGATGCTGTGTGGCAGTGGCTATAGTTCAGCCATTCCTAGTATATTAACAGGGCTACAGATCACAGACAGCTAAGTGCCCAGGGAATCTGGGAATTTCACATAAAAAGTAGTATTTGAGTCTCGTGAAGATTCTTCTAGCAGAATGGAAAGAAAATGGTATTGCTGGCAGAAGGAATGTCATGCGTATGTTCAGTGCTGTCTTGAAAAACGCTGTTAGAGTTGACAATGTGGGTCCTTGATGAGTTAGACAATTCAGAGAAGGACCTAGATGACAAGAGCTGGGGGTGGGGGATTCCACAAAGACATCTGTCAAGAAATGAAAAAAGAATAAAGAGACACATGGAAGATTAAAATAGGCTCAATCAAAGACTTAGTTAATGATTGGGAAGGAACATATTTGCAGGCAGAACTAGTGAAGTTTGTGAGAGGATATTTGAGTGTTTAATGTAAAATGATACTTCAGAAGCAGTACAAGGGTATATATAGTAAGTGCTTCGGCTCAAAAATGAAAAGCACGAGAGCAGGTTCAGTCATGTGGTAGCGGCATGAGTCTGCTTGTGTTCATGCTCAGTCACTCAGTCATATCGGACTCTTCGCCACCCCATGGACTGTAGTCCACTAGACTCCTCTGTCCATGGGATTTCACAGGTAAGAAATACTGGAGTGGATCGCCATTTCCTCCTCCAGAGGATCTTTTTGACCTAGGGATCGAACCTGCATCTCCTGCGCCTCCTGCATTGCAGGCGGATTATATACCACTGCATTGAGCCACCAGCGAAGCCTAGCTGCATGAGCTTGGAGAAGTATTTATTTCTCTCCAAGTCTCACTTTCCTTGTTAATAAAACTGAAGTACCATATAATGTGATTGTGAAAATTTGATTACCTAATGCATATAAAGTGCTTAGCAAAGAACCTAGCCTCTGTGTGGGGTTCCTATACAATGCTTGGAGTCTTACTCAAAGATGAGAGAGACTGCCTCTGCCTTCAAGGAACTTACTTAAAACAGGACTCATTAAGAGATACATTTAATAAACAGGATAAATGCAAAGTTAGACAGTGAAGGGAGATAGTGAAGGATAGGGAAGTCTGGCGTGCTGCAGTCCATGGGGTTGCAAAGAGTTAGACATGCCTTAGTGACTGAACAGCACACACACAGGTAATTATGTGAACATAAAAGCAGGGCTTCAACTGAGCATGTTCTACTCAGAGAAAGGGTCAGGAGGAAAGGCTTTGTGTTGAGTTTTAAAGTAGTCAGTGGAGCAGAAAGGGAATGCATGCATACCATGGAAAAAAAGTAGCATATGCAAACAAACAGCATTGGGAAAAAATGCCTAGATCACAGTCTCCTGTTACGAGAGTGGTAGGTTCATGATCCAGAGTAGGCATTAAAAATCCTGGAGAGAGAGAAGCTTACGAGATTTCAAACACATGTGCATATCATGCTGAGGAGCCAGAGTTTTGTTGACTAGGCAATGGGAAATTGTTGTATGTTGTTAAAATCTGATACGACTCAATTTCTATTTCTAAAAAGATTACAGTAGAGAAGGTGTGGAGAATGCATTTGAGTGGAACAAGGCAGGAAGCAGGGAGAGAAGTTATAGATGTTTGATTGTTAATGGTTATGGTATGATTACATTTTCACTAATGTGGTGTTTATATTGTACTTTAAAGACTTAGAGCAGAATTATATTAATTCAATCTGAGATGCATTCTGAACAAGTTTGATTAATTCAAAATTTCAGATAAAAAAATTGTGCGTGACTTAAAAAGCACCTTCCATTAATTCAAGACCTTTGGAACAGTAATATCAAGAGCATCTCTTAAGCATGAAGGGCATGTTCACATTCAGACACTGAGCTGAGAACTGGAGAGAAATTAATCCATATAGAGAAGGCTACTCCTGCCTTTAAATATAAGTCATCTTATTGTCCAAACCTCCAGCTTTCCAGGACGCTGTGCCACAGATCAACACTGCCCACGAGAAAGATCATCATTACTACTTTAGAAACGGGCAAAGTGAGACACACACATAAGCCAGCATCATACATTCCTAAAGCTAGTTAGTGACAAGCCAAATCCAAATTGATATCTCTGGATTATGTCCAGTGCTGGTGCTTTCTCAAGTACATTCACACCAGTGGTGACTTGCAAGATCTAGCTTCTCAGACTGTGATCAATGGTGTGAGGAGGGCAGACTGCAGAGTCCCTCCAAATGAATGTTAATGATAGACCTGTGATATTCCTATGTAGAATGCAATGCCTCACTACAATTTTTCTTTACTTGAATTACCTTGAATAAAATTTACTTAGTGTGGCAGTTGTTATCCTATTTGAGACACTAGTTGAGACTGAGTTTGACGCAAGTTACCAAGATATTACAGACCCTTTCCTCATTTCTGTATTAAACAGAAAAGAAGAAATTAGGAGATTGCACTAGAGGGCTTCCCTCATAGCTCAGTTGGTAAAAAAATCTACCTGCAATGCAGGAGACCCAATTTGATTCCTGCGTCAGGAAGATCCACTGAAGAAGGGATAGGCTACCCACTCCACTAATCTCGGGCTTCCATGGTGGCTCAGCTGGTAAAGAATCCACCTGCAATGAGGGAGACCTGGGTTTGATCCCTGGGTTGGGGAGATCCCCTGGAGAAGGGAAAGGTTATCCACTCCTGTATTCTGGCCTGGAGAATTCCAGGGACTATACAGTCCATGGGGTCGCAAAGAGTCAGACACGAATGAGCAACTTTCACTTTCACTATAGGTAGAGAACGTATTTTTCATAGAGGTGACTGGCAGCAGTGAGTGATGAATGCAATGCTCCATCCATTGAACTTTGGACGCTACATAATGACAAGGAGACCAAGGATAAAGGGCATGAGGGGGTCTTTTCCTGGGCTTATGTGAAATACATGTGACCCCCCCCCCCCAGAGCCAGTTACAGAAGCTGGAGGAAAAGACGAAGGTCCTGAAGCTATTCCAGTGCCTACAAAATGTGTGTATTTTGTAAATGCAACTTCATTTGTATGCACATCATTTCATTCCTGCATTGTGAAAAATAACAACAAAAAAAACTGTTAATACTGTGGAGTTACACTAGACTGGCTTAAAAGTAGATCACGAATTCTCAGTTTCTGTCACTGACCCTTTTTTAAAATAACCAGAGTAAAAGATTCCGTCAGGAAAGTGAAAAGACAGTGCATAGGCTGATGTGAATGACAATGTAGAAAAGTGTGAAAACATGATCACAGTGTCATTCCTTTCAAATGGCCCTCTGTTTGCCCTAAAAGCACATAAAAAATCATGACTGGGATCTAGGAGGAGAAACCATGGTCTCTGTGCAACATGGAGAGCAGGAAAGAGAAGAAGATCTTAGAATAGTGAAGTAATCGATGTTATTATATATTTCCAAATAAATTTCAAAGATCAAAAGGACTGGCAAGTGAAAGGATTCCATCAAGATCAGAAACATGCAATGTTCTGGGCGTCCCAGAAACAGGCCAGAGGGATAGGGTGGGGAGGGAGGTGGCGGGGGGCGTTCAGGATAGGGGATGACACATGTATATCTGTGGCCGATTCATGCTGATTTACAGCAAAAACCATCACAATACGGTAAAGTAATTATCCTCCAATTAAACACATTAAAAAAAAGAAACCTGCAATGGATACTATATATACATATTGATCAGTACAAGTGGTCTTATTTGGAATACTAAAGATACTAAATATGTAAATATGTATATAAATGAATACATATGTATACATGCATATGAATGAATGTCTCCATACACACAAATACATATATACATCCAAACACACAAACCGAATGAAGGAAGGTGAGGAAAATATCCAGTGAATTGGAAAGTTTAAATATTTAGGAGAATGCCTTAAAAACTGAATTTAAAAAGTAATAAATTCTTCTCACAGTATTTGACAAATTAATGGTCTGAAAATGCTGACTGAAAATGAAATTGCAATGAGATATCAGGAAGCAAACTCACATCACTTTGTGGAAGGGAGTTTTTTTATAATTTGTACATATCAATTGGGTCTACTCATTACAAAATATGTATGTTAGTCACTCAGTCGTGTCCGACTCTCTGTCCATGGGATTCTCCAGGCAAAGATACTGCAGTGGGTTGCCATTTCCTTCTCTACATTACAAAATAGCTGCATTCATCTGCAAGTCAGGTTTTTTGGAACTCAAAAATTACCTTACTATTTATATTATATTACAATTCATAGCTGTAATTCCAGGTTGTTCCAAAAAACTCTGCATGACTTGAATATTTCAATTTCTTGCTCTCAGACCCTTTGTAGACCCTGCAATCTCAATCTGAGTGGTACTCATTCCTTAATATTTCCTTGGAGTGTGGAAAGTTCTGGCTTTGAATTGAAAGACCCATCCTACAATACATAAGACATGTGCAACTCAATAATAAAAAGAAGGGAATATCAATTTAAAAAACAGACAAAGAATCTGAATAGATATACCTTCAAGGAAAATTTGCAAATGGCCAATGAGCACATGAAAATAGGCTCAACATCATTAGCCATCAGGTGAATGCAAAGCAGATCAACAATTATATCCTCACCAGGATTGCTTGATTAAAAAAAAAGATAGAAAGTAACAAGTTCTGGTGAGAATGTGCAGAAACTTGAACTCTCATAATTGCTTTTGGAAATTAAAATGATGTAGCCACTTTGGAAAACAGCCCAGCAGTTGCTCAAATAGTTAAACAAATAATTATCTTTGATTTATTATAGCAATTCCATTTCTGTGTATATATTCAAGGTAAATGAAAACATATATCCATACAAACTTTAACAAAAATGTTCAGTTCAGATCAGTTCAGTTCAGTTCAGTCGCTCAGTCATGTCTGACTCTTTTTGACCCCATGAATCACAGCACACCAAGCCTCCCTGTCCATCACCAACTCCCAGAGTTCACTCAGACTCACGTCCATCGAGTCAGTGATGCCATCCAGCCATCTCATCCTCTGTCGTCCCCTTCTCCTCCTGCCTCCAATCCCTCCCAGCATCAGAGTCTTTTCCAATGAGTCAACTCTTTGCATGAGGTGGCCAAAGTACTGGAGTTTAAGCTTTAGCATCATTCCTTCCAAAGAAATCCCAGAGCTGATCTCCTTCAGAATGGACTGGTTGGATCTCCTTTCGGGCTAAGGGACTCTCAAGAGTCTTCTCCAACACCACAGTTCAAAAGCATCAATTCTTCGGTGCTCAGCTTTCTTCAGAGTCCAACTCTCACATCCATACATGACCACTGGAAAAACCATAGCCTTGACTAGATGGACCTTTGTTGGCAAAGTAATGTCTCTGCTTTTGAATATGCTATCTAGGTTGGTCGTAACTTTTCTTCCAAGGAGTAAGCATCTTTTAATTTCATGGCTGCAGTGATTTTGGAGCCCCCAAAAATAAAGTCTGACACTTTTCCACTGCTTCCCTGTGTATTTCCCATGAAGTGATGGGACCAGATGCCATGATCTTCATTTTCTTAATGTTGAGTTTTCAGCCAACTTTTTCACTCTCCTCTTTCACCTTCATCAAGAGGTCACCCTGCTTATTTAACAAAAATGTTACAGCAGCATTATTAATAATAACCAAAAACTGGAAACAATACATTTAATACAAATAAACTTGTGAATAACTACTGAATATATAGTTACATGTTGTTTTTGCTTTGGCTGTTTTTGCAAAAGGTCCGTCTAGTCAAGGCTATGGTTTTTCCAGTAGTCATGTATGGAGGTGAGAGTTGGACTGTGAAAAAAGCTGAGCGCCAAAGAATTGATGCTTTTGAACTGCGGTGTTGGAAAAGACTCTTGAGAGTCCCTTGGACTGCAAGGAGATCCATCTAGTCCATCCTAAAGGAAATCAGTCCTGAATATTCATTGGAAGGACTGATGTTGAAGCTGAAACTCCAGTACTTTGGCCACCTGATGCAAAGAACTGACTCATTGGAAAAGACCCTGATGCTGGGAAAGATTGAAGGTGGGAGGAGAAAGGGACAACAGAGGATTAGGTGATTGGATGGCATCACTGACTCAATGGACATGAGTTTGAATAAACTCCAGGAGTTGGTGATGGACAGGGACACCTGGAGTGCTGCAGTCCATGGGGTGACAACGAGTCAGACACAACTGAGAGACTGAACTAAACTGAACTGAATGTAGTTCCATATTCATTCAATGTTGATATCACTGAATTCATTCAAAGGAATGTACTATAATAAGTGTTACAACATAGATAATCCTCAAAAATATTCTTCCATGTGAAAGAAATTAAAAGATACTTGCTCCTTAAAAGAAAAGCTATGACAAACCTAGATAGAATATTAAAAAACAGAGATATCACTTTGCCAACAAAGGTCCATATAGTCAAAACTATGGTTTTACCAGTAGTCATGTATGGATGTGAGAGTTGGACCATAAAGAAAGCTGAGTGCTGAAGAACTGATGCTTTCAAAATGTGGAGCTGGAGAAGACTCTTGAGAGTCCCTTGGACAGCAAGGAGATAAGTCAATCCTAAAGGAAATAAACCCTAAATATTCATTGGAAGGACTGATGTTGAAGCTGAAGCTGAAGCTGAAGCTCCAATACTTTGGCCACCTATTGCAAAGAGTCAGTTCATTGGAAAAGACCCTGATTCTGGTAAAGACAGAGGGCAGGAGAAGGGGGTGACAGAGGATGAGATAGTTGTATGGTATCACTGACTCAATGGACATGACTTTCGGCAAATTCCGGGAGATAGTAAAAGGACAGGGAAGCCTGGAGTGCTGCAGCCCATGAGGCTGCAAAGAGGTCACAACTTAGCAACTGAACAACAACAAGTAGAAAAAAGCAAGTCACATGAATTAAATATCATATGAATCTTTTTGTATGAAATGTGTAGAAAAGGCAAATCCAAAGACTCTATATCTCAGTAAAGCTGCCTAAAAAAACTTGCTTATAACTGCTTTAGTTTCATGTTTTTTTGTATCCTAGGTTAAGCAAAACCAATCTCCTCCCTAACCAGGGCAACTAACTCAAGCAAAAGTATACAAACCTAAGGTAAGTAAATACAGAGGCTACATCTGCAAGGTGAAATGGGTCCTAGTCAGCAGTAATGGTAAATTCACCAAAAAATATATGCGGCTCTTCCTTTATAATTATTTCTTTTATAATAACAATGTGATCTACCATTTATTGAGCATTTACAATATGTCAGGTATTTTGCTAAGCACACTAGGTATACTACTTAATTTATATAATTAACTTAATTAGATAACTTAATTATCTATATATATTTATATATAAATATATATATATATCTATATGCTGCTGCTGTATCTATATAAATATATATATTTATATATATATTTATATATATATATATAATTTATCTTAATTAACAACCCCATAAGATGATATTATTTGAGGGAGACTCAAGAAGAATAGGTAACATTGTAAGATCACATTTAATTTAACATGTTAGGGCTTTCCAGATTGCATTAGTGGTAAAGAATCTGCCTGCCAATACAGGATACACAAGACATGGGTTCAATTCCTGGTCAGGAAGATCCCCTGGAGGAGGAAATGGCAACCTGCTCCAATATTCTTGCCTGGAGAATCTCATGGACAGAGAATCTGAATTAAATCCAATGCATATGATGTAACTGTACTGTTTAAACCTCTTTTGAATCCATCCTTCCCAACTGGGAATTCATGGCACCATTCCAGCACTATTCCCATGTAAATGGATAACCCAAAATTGTAACCAATAAAACTTATATTTGTAGTATGAATTGGCTGTAGCTTAGAGACCTCATCAATGATTGGTGTTCTCCTTAGAGATACAAACTACTCAACCAAACTCTCAAGTCTAAAAGAATTCTGTTACACATAACTGTTTATATTGAAAAACCACACACATAGTATAAAGGAGATAAATACTCTTACAAGTTAAAATATACATCTTTAATTAACACCTTAAAGTTTCATTTGTAAAGGCCAGAAGGTATAAATTGAAACCTTGTTGTGTAATGATGGTGGTGGTGGTTTTTTTTTTTTTTTTTTTTTTTAGTCCTGAGTTTCTGCTATGCTAGGACCTTATAGAGCTTTTAGAAAATGCTTTTAGAGTGGTCCATGATTGATTACAATACATAGCCCTGCTTAAATAGAGTACATGGTCAGTGAGTCCTAAACACAAAATCAAAATCCTATTCATATATAAGAAAGTCATGTAAACAATGCATGCAGATTACCAATGAGGCTTTATTAACCTATATAAAAGATGTCACTAAAGATGCTAAGGAAATTTTAAATTTAAAGAGTTCAAAAGGTAGAGTAAGCCAATGTGAGATGCAAAATATAATGCTGGGGTAGATGAAATATGTTTTCTTTAATACATATAAGATCTGTCCTGCCAAGTTAATAATAGCAACTGCAGCAATTTGATGAGAACTCAGGTTTCTTTCTACAGGGCCCTTTCTTTCTCAGCAGTCGGTCCCTAAGGTGCTGAGCAAAACTTTGCTTGAAATAATGTATTCCCTGAAGATCCATATAGAAGAGCTTCTCCAGTTTCTCTAGAACTTCTTGAAGGAAGAAAATTGTGCTTTCATCCCATTTGATTCTCAGAGAGATGCTGAACATTTGGGGAGCTTAAATCTTTATATATATATATATATATATATATATATATATATATATGGGAGATTGCCAGATTGATACATGGTTTAAACTACAGACATGTATGATTCTAATACTAATTAATTATTGCAACAAATCCACTCATATCAAGTCATAAGAGGAGCTATTATGTGTAGTACTTTATCATAAAGCATCCACAGTGCCCATGCTCACCTAAGGACTGTAACTCATTCTTATATCAAACAGTTGTTCTTTCTACCAGGCTCTCTGCAGAGCCTCAAGAATGCAGATAGTTCTTTCCAATGAGGAGATAATAATCTTAGTGGGGGATAAACACATGGTAAATTTATGACTAAAGTCTTCACAGGGTGCTTTAAGAGCACACACACACACACACACACACACACACATACCAGATAAAAATCAAAGTGTTCCAGATATAGAAAAAAAACTTATAGTTTCTAAGAGGGTAGCTACTGCTAAGTCACTTCAGTCGTGTCCGACTCTGTGCAACTCCAGAGATGGCAGCCTACCAGGCTCTTCTGTCCCTGGGATTCTCCAGGCAAGAACACTGGAGTGGGTTGCCATTTCCTTCTCCAATGCATGAGAGTGAAAAGTGAAAATGAAGTCGCTCAGTCGTGTCTGACTCTTCACGACCCCATGGACTGCAGCCCACCAGGTTCCTCCGTCCATGGGATTTTCCAAGCAAGAGTGCTGGAGTGGGGTGCCACTGCCTTCTCCGAGGCTAGGGCGGGGGTTAACTTGGAAGACTGGGACTGACATACTCTATGTACTACTATAGTCACATACGGATGTGAGAGTTAGACCACAAAGAAGGCTGAGTGCCAAAGAATTGATGCTTTCACATTGTGACGTTGGAGAAGACTCTTGAGAGTCCCTTGGATAGCAATGAGATCAAACTAGTCAATCTTAAAGGAAATCAATCCTGAGTATTCATTGGAAGGACTGATGCTGAAGCTGGTGCTCTAATACTTTGGACACAAGATGTGAAGAACCGGCTCACTGGAAAAGACCCGGATGCTGGGAAAGGTTGAAGGCAGAAGAAGAAGCAGGCAACAGAGAATGAGATGGTCAGGTAGCATCACCAATTCAATGGACATGAATTTGAGCAAACTCCAGGAGACAGTGGAGGACAGAGGAATTTGCATGCTGTAGTCCATGGGGTCACAAAAAGTCAGACATGACTCAGGGACTGAACAAGAAATAAATAAAACAGATAACTAATAAGGACCTGTTGTATAGCACAAGGAACTCTACTCAATACTCTGTAAAGACCTATATGGGCAAATAATCTAAAAAAGACTGGAGATACATACATATATATATACAACTGACTCACTTTTCTGTACAACAGAAAGTAACACAACATTATAAATAAACTATACTCCAATAAAGAGGAGTGGGGCTATTTCATAAAGGAGGTGGGGCTGTTTTAACAAGTTCTGAAATATTGCTGCTGCTGCTGCTGCTGCTAAGTCACTTCAGTCATGTCCGACTCTGTGTAACCCCATAGACAGCAGCCCACCAGGCTCTGCCACCCCTGGGATTCTCCAGGCAAAAACACTGGAGTGGGTTCCCATTTCCTTCTTCATTGCGTGAAAGTGAAAAGTGAAAGTGAAGTCGCTCAGTCGCGATCGACTCGTGGCGACCCCATGGACTGTAGCCCACCAAGCTCCTCCATCCATGGGATTTTCTAGGCAAGAGTACTGGAGTGGCTTGCCATTGCCTTCTCCATCTGAAATATTAGCTACCCAGTAAAGGAAGGAGGAATAGAATAGCACGCTATAGTGAACAGAGGCCCCCTATCCCTTTGTTCCCTCCTTTATGGACGTCCTAGCTTTCCAATTGCTCCAGACATATGCTTGTTCCTGTCTCAGGCTCTTCTCAGCACTCCTTCCCCTTCCTGGAATGATGCTTCCCCCCTCATATCTAGTTCACTGTTCCTCATTATTTATGGTTTCCATCACAGACATCCCTGTTACGGGCACTCTGTAATTCTTGTTTACACCATTGCTCACATGTTTCATTGCTTGGATTCTTAATCTCTAATCTTTGTACTATACTCCAAAGAAACAGACTTTAACTGTGTTATGCTCTGATGCATCCTCAGCTCCTAGTAAAACCCCTGGGTCATCACAGGTTCTCTCATTCAATGATTGCTGAGTGAGAAAAAAAATGAACATTTAACTTGTGAATAAAATAACAAATTTTTGAGAGGAACAAAGAAACTGTAGGTAGAGTAAAATCTGAGGATTTCAAGGAAGGTAGAGTACAGAAAGTGAAGATCTGAGCCATACTTTGAAAGTTGATTTTATTCATTAAAATTTAATTAGCTGTGTGAGCATATTTATTTTGTTGTATGATCCCTTTGGCAGAAGCATAAAGGACAGAAGGGAAGCAAGGAAAACTAGAAACAAAGGGACATCATCGAAGTGGATGAGAGACGAAAGCGCCAGCAGTAACAGAAAGTATAGTAAATGAGCGATTGCTGGTGAGAAACCCTGGAACTTCTTGAGTGAACCTCAAACTGGCCTCTGACATGGAAGGCAAGGAGACACGGAGGAAGCAGAACAGCTTTCGATAGTAGGTGGTAGGTTTAATAAGCAAGGGAACTTACAAGGCTCATCTTGGGCACTGCAAGTTTAGATCTCGCCCACGTGCCTGCCAGGAATGTGAAAGTTTAGACGGAGGCTTTACCGGGTTCATCCAGATGGTCTGGAAAACACTGCTCTCTCCATGCTCCATTCTGGAAAACAGCTTCCACTGCAGGGAGAGTGGGCAGTACTACATTCCAAGGGGAGGGAAGGAGCCTTTGATTGCTGGCAGCTCTGGAATAAACTAGGGGTTGCATCATCTCTTCTATGACCTCCTCTGCCAGTGATTTTGAATAATAGACTCTAAGGGAAAGGGGAGAAATGAAGGAAGTTTGCTTTGGGTTTGTGCACCAAGTGAAATATTAGTTCTAAACACAAAAGGAAGACATTTAGGACAAGAATCACTAGACAGGAAAGATGATAAGTTCAACTTTATACACTAGGTACCAAACATTAAGGAACAGCTTAGCAGGGATGTCTGTGCTAAAGTGAGAGTTTAGAAGGTATGTATACATAGTGAGTGGTCAAGGCCAAGGTCTGGGATGACATCATCCAGGGGAAAGGCAGAGAAGGAGGAGTGACAAAGACAGCGTCTGGGGTAACCTCATATTCTAAGAACTGAGCTCAGCGATTGTAATTGACTAAAGAGGTTGTCCATAGAGATGGAATGAATGTTTTAAAAATTATGTCAAAGGAAACAAAGGACCGATATAAATTTAATAAGGAAAAAGGTGTTAAATGTCAACATAATCAAAATAAGGTGATACCAAAAGACCAGCATCCTTCAAATAATACTAGTGTCTTTTTCACATTTACTAATTCCTTCTACTATTGTTTATTCATTCATTCATTTATGTAATATAGATTAGGTGCTTGCTATGAACAAGGCATTTCTGTGGATAAAGAAAATACATCAAATGAAAAAACAAGCTCCTGTCCTCGTGGACCTTACATTCTTACACATGGCAATATGATAAATGTTCCCACAGAATTTAATTTCTACTCTTCTCTCACCCATTTACACATGATATGTAATGAATAGAAATCTCTTTAAAATATCTACCATCATTATCCAAAATGATCTCTCAGGCTAGGACTATACTCTAAACGGAGTCTGCTCTCCAACTTCCCTTCAAACCAATCACTCTGAGGATGCCTTGCTGGTCGAACCACTTACTTGAAGGACAAAAATGCTGAGACCAAGCTCTGAAATTCGATGGTCTCTGCCATCATCTGGAGCCCTATGCGCCTTGTTCCTCAACCTGCTTGATTTTAGCTAACCATGAAATTACTCAACCTGGAACATATATACATAATCACAAAGATAACTTCTAATCCGTAATGTATTTCTAGTCTTTTTAAAAAATGGTCTATGCTTGAGCCTTGTTAAAAATTTGGTCTCTCATCTTTGTTTTAAAATGATTGTTTTCTCCCTCAATATGTGACATTTAAATGACCACTAAATTTAATGTATTTTAGAGTCACTTTCCATGGTCATGTCCAAAATGGTATCTGATCTGTCCTAATAGTATATATGCAAAAGAAAAATAAAAGCGGCTCTGCAAATTTGATGGACAAGCCAAATGGAAAGTGACTACCTGGAAGACATGGTGCTGCAGAGAAAATATTTTATTTTATATATTTCTACATAGTTAGAGCTTTATGAGAAAATTTTATTAAGACCTGGGCTAAAAGGACCTAAACTATGAATCGTGAGCATGCCAGAGAGATGCACCTCCCAGGAGGTACATGTTTATATCTCAAGAGGGAGAAGACTTGGGAGCAAAAGGGCATCCCTTGCTTTGTTAAGCTGGAGACACTAGTCTTACTTTCCTCCAAGAGAAACTTGCTTAACATTACCAAGAGTGAAGAATCAATATCGTCTCCATTATGTCTCCAAGGTGATGGGAGAGCAAGGTCAGCCACCTCTCTTTCCTGTATAAATGCTGGGCTCATTTTGGAGCTCTTCACATACAGAGCCCCCACTCCATGGAAAGGACTACATCTGCTTCTCATATCACCACTCCAGGGGTAAGAATTTGGGCAAATGGAAGTTGAGACATTTATTCATTTGCTTCAAGTAAATAGTAACCTAGTCTGTTCCAGAAATTTAACATTGACATTCAGGATAATGCTGATAAAGATAAATATTAAGCATAGAGTAGAAGAAAATAGCACACATCCGTTGTAGAGAAAGTGACATTAAAATACATTTAATTTAGTGGTCATTTAAATATCACATATTGAAGTAGAAAACAATCTTTTTTAAAAGAAAACAGATTGATTTTTTTTCCACAAGGCTCAAGCATAGAGAATTTTTTAAAAGGAGTAGAAATAAATTATAGATTAGAACCTGTATGTATGAAAAAGTGAAAAGGTTAGTCTCTCAATTGTGTCTGACCCTTTCATGGACTGCAGTCCGCAAGGCTCCTTTGTCCCTGGGATCTTCCAGGCAAGAATACTGGAGTGGGTTACCATTTCCTTCTCCAGGGACTCTTCCCAACCCACATTTCTAAGTTGGGGCTCCTGCATTGGCAGGTGGATTCTTTACCATCTGAGCCACCAGGGAAGCCCCCGTATATATGTATATATGTGTGTGTGCGTGTGTGTGTGTGCTTGTGTGTGTGTGTATATATATCATATATATATATATTATATATTTATATGTATGTATGTATATCTGTTCCAGGTTCCTGGCATGGAGCCTCTAAAACACTTGCAATTTCCTAAGTGATAAGAGTATCTCTTATTCTAGTATTTGGTCTTTCTCCTCTTTCCCCATGCAGGGCTCCCATAACCTCATAAGTTCCTAACTGATCAGAGCATTAGGAGCTTTTTTAATTCTAATGAGGTTGTCCTGGTGGACTCCTGCCTGGCTCCTGGATGAGGCTATTCAGCAGAAGGAACAAGCCAGGATTACAAGCTTGACATTTGCAGCTCCACCCTTCATCCCTCAGAAAAAGGAGAGGAGCTGGAAATGAAGTTCAGAACTGATGACTGCAATGTAAGGAAGCGTCCATAAAATATGAATTGTATAGGGTTTGGAGAGCACCTAGGTAGGAAAACACATCCACACCAGGACGGTGACACACTCCAGCTTTACAGGGACAGCACTCCTGCAATGATACTCCAGGACCTCCCAGATGAAGGAACAGCAAGATAGGAACTCTTCACCTGGCTGTTCATCTGTATCCTTTATCGTATCCTTTAATAAACTGGCAAGCAAGAGTACGTTTCCTTAAGTTCTGTGAGCTGTTCTAGGGAAACAGTCAAACCCAAGGAAAGGGTCTAAACCTCTGATTGCAGCCAAATTGGACAGAAGTTGTGGGTAACCTGGCAACAGAAGCAGGACGGGAGCAGTCTCATGGGACTGAGCCCCAAATCTGTGGAATCTGACACTATCTCTTGATAGATAGCGTCAGAACTGAGCTAAATTGTGGAACACTCAGACAGTGTCACAGAGAATTGCTTTGGTGTGGCGGGGTGTGCAGAGATGGATCCGCACACTTGTGGTGACCAGAAGCATCAGAAATCAAGTGTCATGTGTGATGGAGCAAAGGACACACGTGACAGAGTCTCAGGAGGAAACAGTTGGGTTTCTTCCTACACAGGAAGAGAACTATAGATTTCCCTTCACCATATTTTGAAAATAGAACAAATCACATATCCTTATGCAGCTTTTAACAATGCTCCAACTCTTCCACCTGCTGTTTGATTTGAACAGAATTTCTTACTGAAGAGTTGACTTAAAGTTTCAAATGGGCAGAAAAATTACTGTGGAGAGACTTTGTACCACTGCACTTTCTTTCTGAAAGCAAGGATTTATTTTAAGAAAAAGTAAATTGTATTTAGCTCGCCATAATTCTATTTCATTCTACTGACCGAAAGAGAAGTGAAGTGGCAAAGGAAACACTTTGATTTTCTTATTTCATTTCAATAATGCGCTATGTGCTTGTAAAATACTATGGTCAAATTATTACTTATGAAGAAAGGACTAAGTTGACAAAACTTAAATAAGATGGTTGTGGCATTGTTCTGAAAAATCTGCAGTTTCTCACTTTGTGATAAAATCTAAGATATATCTTGGATCGAGATGCAGGTAGCTACATACAACCAAATTCTTGCCTTGCCTTGGCATATGGCTCCTTCAGGATTCTTACAGGAAACCTGAGCAGATGATGGTTGTGCTCTGTGCTCCATGAATTCTGAGCTACTCTGTACAACTCTTATACTGCCAGAACTTAACCAGAGAAGAACTATGAAATGACTCTATAATGAAACCTGGAAATAAAACTGCAGATTTCATTTATTGGATATTCATTTCCATTACAGACATGAGTATAAACAGGACAATGTTTGCAGCTTCTGTAGTATAGTGATTTCCCCCAAAACTAATCTTGAGGAAAGTGAAAGTTTTATCAGAAATAGAGTAGAACAAAGAACTATTTTTATATGCGATTCAGGGTATAACTCTCCTAATAAGTTAATCAGGAATATTTTATAAACTCTTAAATAATGCATACTTTGTGTATGTGTGTGTGTGCGTGTGTGTAGAAGATGACAAATAAAAAAAGAAAGCAATCACGTGGCTGACCATTGAAGAAACTGTGCCCATAGTTTCACTTTGCAGGATCAGCTCTAAATTTATCTGAGAAGCTGGTCTATTTCTGCCAGAAGTACTCTCAAGATGATCAAATAAGTAATATCTATCCATCTATGACAAATAATGAAGGATATTCCTTGCATACGTGCTAAGTCACTTCAGTTGTGTCTGACTCTTTGTGACCCCACGTAACCCCCTATGTTCCTCTGTGCATGGGATTCTCCAGGCAAGAATACTGGAGGGGTTTCCTCTGCCCTCCTCCAGGGGATCTTCCCAACCCAGGGATCAAACCCGTGTCTCTTACATATGTCTCCTGCATTGACAAATGGATTCTTTACCACAAGTGACACCTGGGAAGTCCTTACTGTGGCTGCTGCTGCTAAGTTGCCTCAGTCGGGTCTGATTCTATGCGACCCCATAGACGGCAGCCCACCAGGCTCCCCCGTCCCTGGGATTCTCCAGGCAAGAACACTGGAATGGGTTGCCATTGCATTGACAAATGGATTCTTTACCACTAGTGTAAACTAGGCAGTATATTCTGATGATGCATAATAAGTCTTTTTCCTTGAACAAACGTAACTACTTAGTATCTTTGTGATAGTTCAAATAGAAAGGATAAATCATAGATGAACTTATCTTGAAAATGTATTCACTGTTCACTGATATTCTACTATAACTAACTTGGTTCTGTGAGTAGGGCTATCACACTTTGGTCTATGAAGCTCCTGGAATAAGAAAGCCTGTTAATAGATGCGGTTCAGGTACTATGTTACATGATTAACTTGTATTAATAGAGCCTCCAAGAGAGAAATGTGTGGTTTTGGCTTTGAAGTGTATCATCTCTGCCAAGAGCTCATTAAATATAAAATGTATTGTGTAAATGAGAAAATAGGAAAAAGGAAAAACTTGAGGAGGCAGTAAATGCAAATCCCCGATCCAGTCCCTGAGAGGCAAGCCCGCACTCTGTTGAGTGCGATTTGCTAGATTGAGTTCTGAGATGCTCTGCCTTCACCTCCAGGCCATGACTGACACTGATGTATTTCCAGGGCAGGAGGGAGGTCACACAACTGAAAGCCTCTGCTCTCCACGGAGTCTTTAGACCACGGTGCCAGGCAGGCTGGGCGTTTGGGCTGACAGCTCTCCCTAGATTCGCTGCCAAAGCTCCACGGATTAATTACCATGAAGTTCTGGCCTTAGCATCCAGGGATCAAGTGGGATATTTTAAGATGTGGTAGTTTAATTTTCAGTATTTTGTTGAATGGGTCTTAGATTTTAATATAAGGTCTACATTAGAACTGAGACAAAAATATTAGAACTATAGCCATATTTTGTTAGCATAAACCAGGAAAAGATGAATTTTATTTAATCTTCAAGATGTGCTCATATGTCTGTTCTTGACTAATTGACTCAAAAGTGATGGGGGTCTAATGTAGTAACATCAGCATTATATCTTTTCTACAAATCTGTCATATAAAAGTACTCAGTCCAAGTAAGTACAGAAATATAGATAAGAAAAGGCACTGCAATATTTATTTCAAAATAGATACATATACAGACAATTATATCTACAATGTATTGTTAAGTGAAAAGTAAAAATGAAAAATATCTATTGTGTGATACCTTTTGTGTAAAATTAAATATTTAAACATATACTAATACACAGAGGCTTTCAGGATGTACATAAAATTGTTAACAGTGGATATAACATCTCTAGGGAAATGATATATGCTTTAATTTGTACTAAATTTTAATTACTATTATGAGGATAAATATAAAGTTTTATTTAACAGTATTGCTCAAATTTTAGTTGTTAAATTGTGTGCTTATATGAGCATATAATGGACTTCCCTTGTGGCTCAGTGGTAAAGAATCCACCTGCAATGCAGTAGATGTGGGTTTGATCCCTGGGTTGGGAAGATCCCCTGGAGGAGAGCACGGCAACCCACTCCAGTATTCTTGCCTGGAGCATCCCAAGGACAAAGGAGCCTGGCAGGCTACAGTCCATAGGATCCCAGAGTCGGACATAACTGAAGTTACTGAGCATGCATGCGTGTACATGAGCATATAATACTTGTTTTATTGCATATATTATGCACAATGTATGGATATGAGAGTTGGACCATAAAGGAGGCTGAGTGCCAAACAACTGATGCTTTCGAACTGTGGTGCTGGAGAAGACTCTTGAAAGTCCCTTGGACAGCAATGAGATCAAACCAGTCAGTCCTAAAGGAAATCAACCCTAAATACTCATTGGAAGGTTTGATGCTGAAACTCCAATACTTTGGCTACCTGATGCGAAGAGCTAACTCATTGGAAGAGACCCTGCTGCTGGGAAGACTGAGTGCAGGAGGAGAAGGGGGCAACAGAGAATGAAATGGTTGGATGACATCACCGGCTCAATGGACATGAATTTGAGCAAGTTCTGGGAGATAGTGAAGGACGGAAGCCTGGCATGCTGCAATCCATGGGGGTCACAAAAAGTCAGACACGGCTTAGCAACTGAACAACAATGCTCTAGGTAATAACTAATCTAAAGAAAATAAAGTCCAAAATCATCTAGGATTCTGGGTAGCATTGTACTAGGCTCAAAAACAAGTTGAGTTTTGATACAGTCAATTTTAACACTGCTGCTGCTGCTGCTAAGTCGCTTCAGTCGTGTCCGACTCTGTGTAATTTCATAGACGGCAGCCCACCAGGCTCCCCCATCCCTGGGATTCTCCAGGCAAGAATACTGGAGTGGGTTGCCATTTCCTTCTCCAATGCATGAAGGTGAAAAATGAAAGTGAAGTTGCTCAGTCATGTCTGACTCTGAGCGACCCCATGGACTGCAGCCTACCGGGCTCCTCCGTCCATGGGATTTTCCAGGCAAGAGTACTGAAGTGGGGTGCCATCGCCTTCTCTGCAATTTTAACACTAGAATATCATTAACTATTTATTTGACTGAGTGACTCATATGCTGTGAAAGTCTCAATTTCTCAAATAATTGTGCTATAGTAGAAAAATACAAAGGTCTCTTTTCATTCTAGAATCAGCAACTCCAAATGTTCAACCAAACTATAGTAAATATCTTGAAATGACAGAAACAAATAGAAACAATGAAAATAATCCTGGATAACTCTTGTTTATTTTTCCATTGCTAGTGTATTAACCGAAATTTAAAAAACGCACTGCAGAAGGAAATGTCAACCCACTCCAGTCAGACACGACTGTGTGACTTTCACTTTCAAAATGCACACACTAGAATTTCTGAATATACTTTAAAAAAATGGAATACCTTTCTCAGGTTTCTCTATAGAAAATCCTGAGAACTTAGGCAGTGCAAAAAAGCAAATCCTTTTGGTCATATTTATGGATTTTGGAAATTTTTCCTTTTCTTTTTAGTAAATAAGGAAATAAAAGCATGGGATGTGGAAAAAAATGTTATATGGGATCTTCCCTGTGTGAGATTATGTTCCATTTAATAAATCAAATATATATATTGATAAAACACTGCTGACTCTTTTTAAACATAGAAAAGTTTCTAGTTCTAATGCCTGATTTGATAAGACTGTCACTTAATTTAGTAATTCTGTACATTTACTTGCCTCACAAAGCTGAATCAATATTGAGATTTTCATCAATTTTGTTTTCCGCTTAAGTTTATCCTCTCACACAGTGATCTGCAGTGTGCAACATACTTTCATGACTCCTTTACTTTTCATGCTAAACTCTACTAGGTATCAAGAATGGCACAAAGCCCACTGGACCAAAAATGTCTGATAAAGCTATAGATCGATGCAAGATTCAAAGACTGTAGTCTATACAGCTTCACATGTAATTAACCCCAACACTTATTCTATCCATGTTTTGTTTCATGGAACAGCATTATTCCCTCAATGAACAAAATACATTACCCCCCAGAGTAGGTGTTGAACTGTTCTTCTTTTAGGAGAGCTTTTAAAGGAGGCCTCAAAGTCTTAGCCAGAACAAAAATTAGAAAGTTTACCTGACACGATGAGATCATTTCCCAGATAGATTTCCAGGAGACAGCAAGGAGAGTCTATGGTATTGACCTCAGTATGTACGTCTGGGGTGGGGTTTTAATTTCAGACACCATGAAATAGTTTCTGTGCATGCTCAGTCACTCACTCATGCCTGGCTGTCTGTGGTCCCATGGACTGTAGCCCTCAGGCCCTTCTGTCCATGGGATTTCCCAGGCAAGAGTACTGGAGTGGGGTGCCATTTCCTACCTGCAGAGGATTTTCCCAACACAGGGATCAAACCCATATCTCTCACATCCCTTGCATTGGCAGGCAGGTTCTTTAACACTAGCACCACCTGGGAAGCCCTATGATATAGTTTAGTGAAAGACAAATGCTTATCAGCTTTCATAATATAAAATTCTTTATTTTTACTAGTAAGATCTGAATTGTGTTTTTTTTTTTTTTCTTTTCCTTCCTCTACCTACTACAACCATCACTAGCAAACTAAATAAAAACATTAGGGTATTTTAAAGTAAATGAATACAGGACACAAGCATGGAATGTAACATACTGTTGTTGTGGATACATTTCAAACAGAAGACAAAAATGGAATAAACTGGAAATAGTTCAATTCATTTACACTTAGTCCTCTGAGACAAAAATGGACCCATTTGCAGCAACACAAGTCAGCTTATGGGAAAATACACGCAGATGCCAAATGAGAGCATTAACCCCCCTTGGCATAGTTAATGCAGACATGCCCTTAGGGATCCTTATAAGACCCATCTGTTCAGTCAAGCATTTGCTTAATTGTGTCAAATGCCTGGCAAATGCAGTGTCAGTTAATAGATAATAGATATGTAAATGATGTTTGCATTCTTGTACCTATGCCCAGGGGCTTAACAATAAGCATACCACATTTTTAAAAATAATTTTCTGTTGGGGAAAACATGATAGTCTGACGGGCGGCAGCAGTCCTACCTATGACAGTCCAAACTGTTGTAGCACTGAATAGCTTATAAAATAGTAATATTGTCATTTAGGACTTATAGTCGGGCTTTCCTGGTGTTTCAGCAGTGAAGAATCCGCCTACAGAGCAGGAGATGGGGCAAGAGCTATGGATTCGATCCCTGGGTGGGGAAGATCCTCCGGAGAAGGAAATGGCAAACTAATCCAGTATTCTTGCCTGGGAAGTCCCATGGACAGAAAAGCCTGGCATGTTATATAGTTCATGGGGTTGCAAAAGAGTCGGACACAGCTTAGTGACTAACACACACACACACACACACACACACACACACACACAGAGTACTACTAGGGATCTCCATTTTCTAATAACACTGATCACTGTACTTGTTATTTACCTATTTTGATGAAGAGAGACAGCAAACTAACAGTCCCTCACTTCACACGTTCCTGAACATGTGCTCAGCAACACGATTCAGTGAGAATGATTTGGCCTCTGGTGTCCACTCCGGTGTCTCCCAAGAGACACCAACAGCTATGGGACCTGCCTCATCCCTTTCTATGAAACTGGAAGAGAATTAATTTGGCCCCATTGGGTTGTGCAGAATTTGAAATACAGAGACACTAAACAAGTGATGCTGCTGCTGCTAAGTCGCTGCAGTCGTGTCCGACTCTGTGCGACCCCATAGATGGCAGCCCACCAGGCTCCCCTGTCCCTGGGACTCTCCAGGCAAGAACACTGGAGTGGATTGCAATTTCCTTCTCCAGCGCATGAAAGTGAAGTGAAGTCGCTCAGTTGTGTCTGACTCTTCGCAACCCCATGTAGTGCAGCCTACCAGGTTCCTCCGCCCATGAGATTTTCCAGGCAAGAGTACTGGAGTGGGTTGCCATTTCCTTCTCCAAAACAAGTCATAGATCTACAATAAACACCTCTTCCTTTCTCCCCTTCACACACTCCATCACTTTGCAAGATTTTGGATTAGATGTTCAGAGGAATTAGACTACTTCTTGTTTTAAGCTGCTGATGACACTGCTGACGAGTGTCGAGAATTATGTTCCTAATATCCCCTTTCCCCTCTGTGATGCAAAACTCTTATCAATGACACTTTTGACAGCTCTGAGGGAAGTGGCTGCCAACACGTTTTAGCAAAAGTTAGATTGACAGTTCAGAAACAGAATCATACTCTAGGTGTTATGACAGGAAATCCTTACAGCGTCTTTCGCACCTTTAAAAGATTTCCTGAGAACCTCTTTCTCTCATACTTCAGACACAGAAAATCGTGAGCCCACTTACAGCAGAAAACGATTAAGTGGGCTCTGACTCTTTCTCCAGGCATGGTGAATGAAATAATGAATCAATTTTGATACTGACAGCCCAACTACTAGAAATAATTTTCTGCCACATTTTATTTTGTTACAGCTGACTACATTACTTCTCTTCTCTTAGAGGTAGAAGACATGTGTTGTTTGCTTTATTGTTGCTGTTCAATCGCTAAAGTCGTGTCTGACTCTTTGCAACCCCATGAACTGAAAAGCATGCCAGGCTTCCCTGCCCTTCGCTATCTCCGGGAGTTTGCTCAAACTCATGTCCACTAAGTCAGTGAGGCCATCAAAACATTTCATCCTGTCTCCCTCTTCTCCTCTTGCCCTTAGTCTTTCCCAACATCAGGTTCTTTTCCAATCAGCCAGCTCATTACATCAGGTAGCCAAAGTAATGGAGCTTCAGCATCGGTCCTTCCAATGAAGATTCAGGGTTGATTTCCTTTATGATTGACTGGTTTGATCCCCTTGCTGTCCAAGAGAGTCTCAAGAGTCTTCCAGCACCACAGTTCCAAAGTGTCAATTGGAAAGTGTTGTTTGTTTAGGAAGAACAAATTTTCATATAAACCAATGTACTGCCGAGCAAAAAGAAAGACTGGTTTTGTCCCTTTTGAAGTACAATAGTATTAGGTTACCTGTGCCAGGCGTTCATAGTGCAGCCTATGTTAAGCAACAGAAGTAGATACTAAGAGCTTGTAAGCAGGGACTCATCACTTAGAGAAATCCAGATGGGCTCAATGCTGGTTAGAGAGGATGGGTCCATGGAGCAGCTTCCTGCTGAGTCTAGACATTTCTGTAGCCTTAAGACACCTATAATTCCAAATCTGCCTCATAAATAGTAGTTGTGTTTGCAAGGGTAAACAAATAAGTCTGCTATTTAGATTTTAAGAAGCATAGCTTGGTGGAAGGAACACACTCTAAGTTAGACACCAGAGGGGGGCCACTGAGATTTCCCTTCTGGAACTCGAGAAACACTGCTAAACCACAAATGTCATCAACACAGCCTGGTTAGGGCCGACAGGGAACAGCCTGCCTGTCTGTCTTCAATAGAAATCGTGGGTTTTGGTGCCTTGGCAGAGAGAGCAGAGAGACTGGCAGTGCTGAGCAGGGAGCATTTCCAAGACGACCTGCCAGTTGTGTGTGGCTCCAAGTCTCACAAGGCTGGCATCCTGCAGGCGCCAAGCACAGGGCAAGGAGACCTTGATTCTGGGTAGGGGTGAGAGACCCAGCGTGAGACAGGGGACCACATGTTTGGTTCTCTCACAGCAGTGAGAATGATGGTGCTGGTAGCTAAAGCTGGAAATTCTGAATGTACTGTTAAGAGCCAAAATATGTGTCTGTGTGTGCTTGGCTGCGTAGTCGTGTCTGACTCTTTGCAACACCATGGACTGCAGCCCGCCAGGCTTCTCTGTCCATGGAATTTTTTTAGGCAATAATGCTGGAGCAGATTGCCATTTCCTGCTCCAGGGGATCTTCCTGACCCAGGGATCAAACCCAGGTCTCCTGCATTGCAGCTGGATTCTTTACCACGAGTGCCAACTGGCATGCTTCTATATCTCTAGCATCAGGTAGTGATTATCTCCTTTCAAGAGGGATTCATGCTACCATGCTGAAAAAAAAAAAATGATGATTGTGAATCTCCCTCTCTCAGGAGGGGTTCATGCCACAGTGCTGAGGAAAAACGATGGGTGCTGATATCATAAGTCCTTTGGAGAGTAATACTGTCCCAGGAAGACTAGGCTTATGAATAAGAGAAAGATGATTTATTAGCTCTAAGATGGAGTTTGGGGGTCAGGTTAATTTTATTATGGGCTTCCCCAGTGGCTCAGCTGAAAAAGAATCAGCCTCTAATGCCAGAGACACAAGAGACACGGGTTTGATCTCTGGGTTGGGAAGATCCCCTGGAGGAGGAAAATGGCAACCCACTCCAGTACTCTTCCCTGAAAAATCCCACAGACAGAGAAGCCTGGTGCGTTACAGTTCAAAGGGTCACAAAGAGTCAGACATGACTGAGTGATTAAGCTACTTATTATTCTGTATTATTGAACACACACACAACTTTTTTTTTAATATATTTAGAAAAAGGATAAACTGGCAAAATGAAGATAAACAATAATACCCCAAAGCAAAAGAAAGTTTAGCTAAATCCTTTCTATTTATATTCTATTCTACATGGAATACTACCGTATCTTATTATGTAATTCTAAACTCTTCCTAGTTGAATTTCTTCATCTGTCAATTTTAAAAGGAGAATACAAATGCTTTGGTGTTGCATATTTTTGCTATGGTAGGCTGATCATGTGCACAGCTGGTAAAGAATCCATCTGCAATGCAGGGGACCTGGGTTTGACCCCGGGATTGGGAAAATCCCCTGGGGGAGGGCATAGAAACCCACTCCGGTATTCTTGTCTGGAGACTCCCCATAGACAGAGGAGCCTGGTGAGCTACAGTCCATGGGGTCCCACATAGTCGGACACGACTGAAGATACAAAGCAGCAGCAGCAGCTGATCACTTAAGTTGTTCTTTAGCATTTTATAAACAAACAAACAAAGAGCCAACTCACTGAAAAAGACCATGATGAGGGGAAAGATTGACAGCAAAAGGAGAAGGGGCAGCAGAGGATGAGATGGATAGATAGCTTATCACCAACTCAGAGGACACGAATTTGAGCAAACTTTGGGAGACAGTGGAGGACAGAGGAGCTTGGAGTGCTGCAGCCCATTGGGTCACAAAGCGTTGGACATGACTTAGAGACTGAACAACAAATAAACAAACAAAAAGGATAATTGACTCAGCATTAAACCATACCCCTGGTTACAAATAATTGTGAAGAGTAGCTTGCATGTGTCTTGCATCACATGACAGAGAACTGCTGGAAATCTGAGTAGCTCTTCTGTTGGCATCACTTGGGACGACCCCTGTCACCTAGGATTGCATCTAACAGTGTAACTGGTGTTGGGGGGGTTCAAGATGACCTCACACTTTTGGGGGCGCATATGAGGTTGTTTTGACAATAATCCTTACTTTTGTAATGCTTTTGTTCTAGCTGACAGTGTATACTTGACACCACCTTACATCTTTTGTAAGTATTAGCAGGAGGTCTTTGAAATGCACCTTTGTTTCATGTGTAGCCCTAGGTTTCATATTACTTTGATGATGGTTTATTGGCTGGGGAGATGAGGGGTGAGATGGTTTTATTTTCCAACATTAAAGTATTGGTCCTTATTTTATCAACTCTGTTTAAAATTCATAGTTCCATGTCTGTATCATCTTTCCTCCTATATATGACCACATGATACTAAAAGAAGCCAATTAGCTTTTCAGTGTTCTCCCTGAAAGCACCCGCAGGCAGATCCAACAGTTCACACTAGCTTCCAAATTACCACAGGCAACGTTTTGGCCAATTTTCTGCCACTAAAGAACGCAGGTTGCCTTTTCTCTGCCTCCGATTATTTTCCCCAGGACTTTGTCATCTCTGGTAGCAGCCTCTTTGAAACTATCCTAGATTTTTTTTCCCATCCTCCAGTCCCAAACTCAATGTCACATGTCTTAAGGTCTTTTATCAATTATTATTACAGCCATACTGTACTTATAATACTAATGTCTAGAGCCTACATTTTTAAAAATCCCCAAAACTAATGGCTTAAAATAATAATGATGTATTTTTTGTCTCAAGGTTTGATAGTGTGTTTCTTCTGCTGATCTTGCCTGAGGTCACTCATGTGGCGCTAATTACCTGGATGACTTGATGGGGGTTGGAGGGTACATAATGACCTCACTCACAAGTCTGAGGCCAACCCTAGGATGGTTGGAATGGCTGTGATCTCTGGGCCTCTCTCTGCTGAGATGTCTTTTATCCCAGACATCTTCACAGTGAGAAACAGAAGTTTTTGCTCCTGTGTAGCAGTTAACCTGTGAGTTTGCAGTGAAATCTCTGGTGGTTGGTCTGAGGGTCCTGTTTGTGGAAGGACTCAGCAGTCAGAAAAAAGTACAGAAGAGTGTGAGGATAAGACAGGAACCACTAGGCACCTGTGGTTTGTCCCTCTTTCTATTTTAGGACCAGGAACCTCAGGGAGTGACCAACATCACCCTACTAATGCTTTCCAAGTTCCAGGCAAGTTTTCATTTGGCCAACTCTGATCTAGAAACATTGCAAGGAGTCTTGAAAACATAGATCTCAGTTTACCCAGGTTGAAACAATGCAACAACCTTACTTCTCTCTTTTAAAAAATCTTCCTTTTTATGGCTGAGTAATATTCCATTTTATATATGGATCACATCATCTTTGTCCATCCCTCTGTTGATGGACATCTAGGCTACTTCCAAATCCTGGGCTATTGTAAATAGTACTGCAGTGAACATTCAGGTACATGTGTCTTTTTGAGTTATGGTATATCACAGGGAGCTCAGCTTGGTACTCTGTGATGACCTAGAGGGTAGAATGGGAAGGGTTTGGGAGGGAGGCTTAAGAGGTATGCATATACTATATATGTATACATGTAGCTGACTCACAGTGTTATACAGCAGAAACTAACACAATATTGTAAAGCAATTGTAGTCTAATAAAAGAAAAAAGCACTGTTTTTTCTGTATCTCACTTCCCTCACCTACAAAACTGCAATAGTAGTAGTATAGCATGCAGGGTCCCAGCAGGAAACAGGTGAAATTCTCAAAGGTAAGGGATTTAATGGAAGCACTAATTACTAAAGCTGGGTGGGATTTAAAGAGTCTAAAATGCCTCTGAAGCAGCTCAAGGGGTGATTCACATTAGGGAACAAAAAGGACCATGAAGAACCCAGAGACCAACAGATATACATTATACCTATTCCAGGATCTGTAGGGAATGGTATTAGAGAAGGCCAGAGACGCACAGACCATGGAAGAAGAACTACCCCTTTTCTTCTTCTTTTTTAAATTAATTAATTTTAATTGGACGCTAATTACTTTACAATATTGTAGAGGGTTTTGCCATACATTCACATGAATCAGCAATGGGTGCACCTGTCCCCCATCCTGAACCCCCCTCCCACCTCCCTCCCCATCCCATCCCCCTGGGTTGTCCCAGTGCACCGGCTTTGAGTGCCCTTTTTCATGCGTCAAACTTGGACTGGCGATCTATTTCACATATGGTAATATACATGTTTCAGCACTATTCACTCAAATCATCCCACCCTCATCTTCTCCCACAGAGCCCAAAAGTCTGTTCTTTATATCTGTGTCTTTTGCTGACTTGCATATAAGGTCATCATTACCATCCTTCTAAATTCCATACATATGCATTAATATACTGTACTGGTGTTTTTCTTTCTGACTTACTTCACTCTGTATAATAGGCTCCAGTTTCATCCATCTCATTAGAACCAATTCAAATAAATTGAGTTATTTTTAATAGCTGAGTAATATTCCATTGTGTATATGTACCACAGCTTTCTTATCCATTTTTCTACTGATGGACATCTAGGTTGCTTCTATGTCCTAGCTATTATAAACAGTGCTGTGATGAATATTAGGGTACATGTGTCTCTTTCAATTTGGGTTTCCTCAGTGTGTATGCCCAGCAGGGGATTGCTGGGTCATATGGGAGTTCTATTTCCAGTGCTTTAAGGAATCTCCACACTGTTCTCCATAGTGGCTATACTAGTCTGCATTCCTCTTCTTTTTTAAGGCAGTTAAAAAAAAAAAAAAAAACTTTTTAAAAGGCAGGTTTTAAATGAGAATGTAACACCATGCCCAGATCTACATCAGGCAAGGAGAAAACAAGAGAAGGAATCCTTCTCTCCAACCTTCTGAACCATTTCTGGTCCATACACTGCCTGAATCCAAGAAGAAGCTGGTGTGCAAAAAGCTTGGATAATGTGGTCTCTGGAGGTCAGCTGCTTAGAGAAGACTGAAGGATGGGTGTGGGCAAGCAAATGGGGAAAAAAGGGGCACAATCCAAACTTTTCAGTAGATTTCAATAGTAGAAAATTTAATAGGAATTTTCTATTAAATAGAAATCTAATAGAAATCTCTCCTGTGAAAGGAGAGCAGAAGAATACCCTTTCTTTTTTCAGTCTGGGCTCTAAGTAGAGAGAAAAAAATAGAAATAAAAGTCTCCCTGAGAATTTCTAGTAGGAACCCTCCATTCAAGGGGTTGTAACTAGAATTCATCTTACATATGTGACCTGTAAAATCTTGATGCAAATATTTAATAAATTGACCTTGGGTTGGTGTTGCTACTCAGAAGCCTGTGCTTAGTCACTCAGTTGTGTCTGACTCTTTCTGACCCCGTGGATTGTAGCCTGCCAGGATCCTCTGTCCATGGGGATTCTCCAGGCAAGAATACTGGAGTGGGTTACCACGCCCTGCTCCAGGAGATCTTCCCAACCCAGTGATCAAACCCGAGTCTCTCGCATTACAGGCATATTCTTTACCATCTGAGCCACCAGGGAAGAAAATAAGGAGCCTAGCAAAAGCATATCCTTGCTGAATAAACTCACCCTAAATTGAGGACTCAAAGAATTCCACAAAAATAAGGTGCAAGAAGCATGTGTTCACAATCCCATATTAATTAAAGAATACAGATGTCATGAACAAGTTTCCACATGAAGGAGAGCAGTGGATGGTTTATAGAGTCAAAAGTGCAGTAACAAAGTAAACTGAACAGGTTTCAAAAGAAAGCTTCTTTTTAAATTAATCAGGCTGATTTTTAAAATAACTATATGTGACAAATTATAATTAAAAACATAAATTCAAATAAATGTTGAATCAGAAGATTAAGGCGTAACTAAAGAGACTGCTGATGGGATGGAAAATACAGGCAGTACTATAGAAAGATACCACTAAGAGATAAAACATTGTCCTCTTGAGTTTGAGAGGTGGATGTATTTCAAGGCTAGAGAGAAAAGACCTGTAATAAACTTATCAGAATTCCAAAGGAGATGACAGAAATTATGAGAAAGAGGCAATAAGAGTAGACATAATAGCTTAAGTGTTTCTAAAAATTAATTTTAAATGTCATTCTCCTATTTAATAAACCCATTGAATCCCAAGAATTCCACAACTAGGCATACAATGTGACACAACAAGAACATAAAAATCCAATATACAGAGAAGAAAATCACTTAAAAAAGGTAATAATAAATGGATGATTTCCTAAAAAAATGAAACATGAATGTTTAATGTATAACTTGAAGGACAAAGTCAAGTTAAATTAAAAAATTCTGAAAAATCACATCATAAATGATGAAAGAGAGTTTGGTGAATACAATTATTCTTGAAGTGGTAAAATATGAATTATATTTATATATGATATATAAATACTGCACACTTAAATCACTTGAGTAACCTTTAAAATACTTGAAACCAAATGTACATTTTCACACTAGTAGCAGAAGAAAAAAAAAATGACATGCAAGAGAAACTCAATCAATCAAAAAGAAAAGAGAAGAAAGATTGAGGGGGAAAAAAAGGAAGGGAAAGAGAAGGAAAAAGAAAGTCCCAGGGACAGTATAAAATAACTTAACAGAAATGGGTCCAAATACGTGAGTAAACAGAGACAGGATCAGTTCATGTCAGTTCAGTCGCTCAGTCGTGTCCGACTCTTTGTGACCCCATGAATCGCAGCATGCCAGGCCTCCCTGTCCATCACCAACTCCCGGAGTTCACTCAGACTCACGTCTATCGAGTCAGTGATGCCATCCAGCCATCTCATCCTCTGTTGTCCCCTTCTCCTCCTGCCCCCAATCCCTCCCAGCATCAGAGTCTTTTCTAATGAGTCAACACTTTGCATGAGATGGCCAAAGTACTGGAGTTTCAGCTTTAACATCATTCCTTTCAAAGAAATCCCAGGGCTGATCTCCTTTAAAATGGACTGGTTGGATCTCCTTGCAGTCCAAGAGACTCTCAAGAGTCTTCTCCAACACCACAGTTCAAAAGCATCAATTCTTCGGAGCTCGGCTTTCTTCACAGTCCAACTCTCACATGCATACATGACCACTATAAAAACCATAGCCTTGACTAGATGGACTTTTGATGGCAAAGTAATGTCTCTGCATTTCAATATGCTACCTAGGTTGGTCATAACTTTTCTTCCAAGGAGTAAGTGTCTTTTAATTTCATGGCTGCAGTCACCATCTGCAGTGATTTTGGAGCCTGGTCCATGAATCAAGGCAAATTGAAAGTGGTCAAACAAGAGATGGCAAGATTGAACGTTGACATTCTAGGAATCAACGAACTAAAATAGACTGGAATGGGTGAATTTAACTCAGATGACCATTATATCTACTACTGCGGGCAGGAATCCCTTAGAAGAAATGGAGTAGCCATCATGGTCAACAAAAGAGTCGGAAATGCAGTACTTGGATGCAATCTCAAAAACTACAGGATGATCTCTGTTTGCTTCCAAGGCAAACCATTCAATATCACAATAATCCAAGTCTATGCCCCAACCAGTAAAGCTGAAGAAGCTGAAGTTGAACGGTTCTACGAAGACCTACAAGACTTCTCAAAACTAACACCCAAAAAAGATGTCCTTTCATTATAGGGGACTGGAATGCAAAAGTAGGAAGTCAAAAAACACCTGGAGTAACAGGCAAATTTGGCCTTGGAATACGGAATGAAGCAGGGCAAAGACTAATCGAGTTTTGCCAAGAAAATGCACTGGTCATAACAAATACCCTCTTCCAACAACACAAGAGAAGACTCTACACATGGACATCACCATATGGTCAACACCGAAATCAGATTGATTATATTCTTTGCAGCCAAAGATGGAGAAGCTCTATACAGTCAACAAAAACAAGACCAGGAGCTGACTGTGGCTCAGATCATGAACTCCTTATTGCCAAATTCAGACTGAAATTGAAGAAAGTAGGGAAAACCACTAGACCATTCAGGTATGACCTAAATCAAATCCCTTATGATTATACAGTGGAAGTGAGAAATAGATTTAAGGGACTAGATCTGATAGAGTGCCTGATGAACTATGGACTAAGGTTCGTGACATTCTACAGGAGACAGGGATCAAGACTATCCCCATGGAAAAGAAATGCAAAAAAGCAAAATGGCAGTCTGGGGAGGCCTTACAAATAGCTGTGAAAAGAAGAGAAGTGAAAAGAGACAGGATAAACAGATGTAATTCTTCAGTTAAAATACTGGGTAGCAAAACAAACACAACTCTATTCTGCTTACAAAAAGTGAAAGGGAAAGTGAAGTCGGTCAGTCAGGTGTGACTCTTTGTGACCACATAGACTGTAGCCTACCAGGTTCCTCTGTCCATGGGATTTTCCAGGCAATAGTACTGGAGTGGATTGCCATTTCCTTCTCCAGGGGATCTTCCCAACCCAGGGCTTGAACCGTGGTCTCCCGCATTGTAGACAGACACTTTACAGTCTGAGCCACCAGGGAAGTCCAACTGAGTGCTTACAGAGCCACATCTAAAACGTTCAGTGGGTAGAGGGACAGATCAAGCAGAAAAAGAGTAAGTAATTACATAGTAAATTTAAACAGTGTACATTTACTGAATAGAATAGAATATTTAACATGCTCAAAATAACTTTTTATAATATTTGAAAAGAATGTGAAAGAACAAAGAGTAGTATTAAACATTCATTATTTTACCAAATATTTTGAAGTGGCCATGTGGGTTTTGACCTTTTTGACTAAGTCAAAAGATCACACAAGTAAAAGCTACAAAAAGCAAACAGAAACATAAAATAGGTATAATCTATTGATCTACTACCATGTGCTGATAGCTTTATTCTATTGGTTTGACCAAAAAAGTTTGTTTGGGTTTTTCTGTAACATCTTAAGGAAAATATTATCATTATTCCTATATTCAGTTCAGTTCAGTTCACTTCAGTCGCTCAGTCGTGTCCGACTCTTTTCAACCCCATGAATCATAGCACGCCAGGCCTCCCTGTCCATCACCAACTCACGGAGTTCACTCAGACTCATGTCCATCGAGTTGGTGATGCCATCCAGCCATCATCCTCTTTCGTCCCCTTTTCTTCCTGCCCCCAATCCCTCCCAGCATCAGGGTCTTTTCCAATGAGTCAATTCTTCGCATGACGTGGTCAAAGTATTGGATTTTCAGCTTCAGCATCAGTCCCTCCAATGAACCCCCAGGACTGATCTCCTCCAGGATGGACTGGCTGGATCTCCTTGCAGTCCAAGTGACTCTCAAGAGTCTTCTCCAACACCACAGTTCAAAAGTATTAATTCTTCAGCGCTCACCTTTCTTCACAGTCTAACTCTCACATCCCTACATGACCACAGGAAAAACCATAGCCTTGACTAGATGGACTTTTGTTGCCAAAGTAATATTTCTGCTTTTCAATATGCTATCTAGGTTGGTCATAACTTTCCTTCTAAGGTGTAAGCATCTTTTAATTGTATGGCTGCAATCACCATCTGCAGTGATTTTGGAGCCCAAAAAAATAAAGTCTGACACTGTTTCCACTGTTTCCCCATTTACCTACCATGAAGTGATGGGACTAGATGCCATGATCTTAGTTTTCTGAATGTTGAGCTTTAAGCCAACTTTTTCACTCTCCTCTTTCACCTTCATCAAGAGGCTTTTTAGTTCCTCTTCACTTTCTGCCATAAGGGTGGTGTTATCTGCATATCTGAGGTTATTGATATTTCTCCCGGCAATCTTGATTCCAGCTTGTGCTTCTTCCAGCCCAGCGTTTCTCATGATGTATTCTGCATAGAAGTTAAATAAGCAGGGTGACAATATACAGCCTTGACCTACCCCTTTTCCTATTTGGAACCAGTCTGCTGTTCCATGTCCAGTTCTGACTGTTGCTTCCTGACCTGCATATAGGTTTCTCAAGAGGCAGGTCAGGTGGTCTGGTATTCCCATCTCTTTCAGAATTTTCCGCAGTTTATTGTGATCCACACAGTCAAAGGCTTTGGCATAGTCAATAAAGCAGAAATGGATGTTTTTCTGGAACTCTCTTGCTTTTTCCATGATCCAGCAGATGTTGGCAATTTGGTCTCTGGTTCCTCTGCCTTTTCTAAAACCAGCTTGAACATCTGGAAGTCCACGGGTTCACGTACTGCTGAAGCCTGGCTTGGAGAATTTTGAGCATTACTTTACTAGCGTGTGAGATGAATGCAATTGTGTGGTAGTTTGAGCATTCTTTGGCATTGCTGTTCTTTGGGATTGGAATGAAAACTGACCTTTTCCAGTCCTGTGGCCACTGCTGAGTTTTCCAAATTTGCTGGTATATTGAGTGCAGCACTCTCACAGCATCATCTTTCAGGATTTGAAATAGCTCAACTGGAATTCCATCACCTCCACTAGCTTTGTTCATAGTGATGCTTTCTAAGACCCACTTGACTTCACATTCCAGGATATCTGGCTCTATGTGAGTGATCACACCATCCCTATTATCTGGGTCATGAAGATCTTTTTTGTACAGTTTTTCTGTGTATTCTTGCCACCTCTTCTTAACATCTTCTGCTTCTGTTAGGTCCATACCATTTCTGTCCTTTATTGAGCTGATCTTTGCATGAAATATTTCCTTGGTATCTCTAATTTTCTTGAAGAGATCTCGTCTTTTCCATTCTGTTGTTTTGCTCTATTTCTTTGCATTGATCGCTGAGGAAGGCATTCCTATATTACAGATGAGGAAACATCTGACACAAAGAAATGTAGTCAATCTCCCTGTAAACTGGTAAGTCGTGGTGTGTGAATGTTTAACCTAAGGAGAAGAGGCATACAGTAACTGTAAGAGGCCTTCTTTCTTTTCATTGACAAGTTTAACACAAATTAGAAGAGATTACATGGTTCTCTGCAGCCAAATATAGCAATGATTTAGACCTAGAAATACACTGGTAAGCTCCAATTTTTTTTCTTTAAAATGTGGAAGTGTTTCTCTCCTTTTCAACCTAGGGTGATATGTTCTAATTTTAATCCTGGTTCTCTAAATGTCAGTTCCCTTTCTGTTTTCCTTTCTCATTAATGAATTAATAGTAAGTAATAACAGCCTAAGAGATTTGGGAAGATATCTGATAGAAACATGAGAAGTAGCCCTTTGACAAAGTTTAGTAAAGTATTTGCACACAAAGAGGTCCACAGAACCTAATTAGTAAAGCTCAGACTAAAATTATAGATTGCAACTACTCTATTTCTAAAGTTTCACATATAAAACTAGGCCCACGCTTTCCACTCTGGGGAAATCATGAAATCATGATTTAAATTCCACTTCAATTTTCTCATTTGTTTGCTGAGAGTAATAGCATGTGAATATTATTTCTAAGCAGCATGTGACAAGCTGATCATGCAGAAAGAAAAAAAATACATTAATAAGTTTAAGCTAATGCAAGTGATAGAAACATGAATAATTTAATCTGTGGTACCTTTCTATCCATTCTTAAGAATTTGGATGCAAAATGTTTGGAAGTTCCACAGTCACTTTCCTCCAAATTCTTGTCCTTTTCATGGTGTCTGGAGGGACTATGTTCTGTTGATCAAAGAATATATAATACATGATTCTCATCGGAATTCTGGTTTAATGTTTATTAGGGATAAATCATAGACCCAGAAGCAATATTAGCTGTGTGTTCCTTCATGTTCCTTCATTATCTATCACTTTCTGAATTCACACAGAGAAATTTAACAGGGCTTGTCAGACATCAGATTCCAGAGGAGCAATCCTGATCCTTAAGTTATGGAGATGACTGAGTTTTACAGTGGGGGAAATACCAACCTCCATACCAGTAATAAGAGTGCTGGGATCCAACAGCAGCATGTCTTGAGAAATAACAACCCTCTGCCATGTTCCTCTATTTCACCATTTATCATCCCTGAGGACATAAGTCTTTCTGCCTTGGGTCAGGTTCTGTAGAAGCAGACCTGAAACAAGGATTCTTGAGCAAATGATTGATGGAAAAAGTGATCTCAGCTGAATGTAGTACAGGAGCAGGAGCATGTGTGCTGTGCTGAGTCAGTAAGTCATGTCTGACTCTTTGCAACCCCATGGACTGTAACCCACCAGGCTCCTCTGTCCATGGGATTTCCTAGGCAAGAATACTGGGATAGGTTGCCATTTCCTTCTCCAAGGGATCTTCCTGACCCAGGAATTGAACTCGCATTTCCTGTATTGGAGGCAGATTATCTACCACTGAGCCGCCTGGGAAGCCCCACAGGAGCAGGTAACTGGGTTTAATGGAAGAGAACTTTAGGGAAAGAGGTGGGTTCAGCAGAAGTCCAACCATAGCTGGTTCTAATGGGGGCAATGCTGGAGCATGAAAAATACCATAGAGTCACCCCAGGTTGAGGCAACCAAGATGACCTTTATGGCCAGTGTCTATTAGTAACTGGCTATAGGCTGCCTCTGAGGGAAACAGTAACATCCCTGGCATTTCTGGGTGCATTATTCCCACACATGTGTGCATGCTAAATCTCTTCAGTCATGTCCCATTCTTTGTGATTCCATGGACTGTAGCCCGCCAGGCTCCTCTGTCCATGGGATTCTCCAGGCAAGAATACTGGGGTGGGTTGCCATGTCCTCCTCCAGGAGATGTTCCTGACCCAGGAATCAAACCCGCATCTCTTCTGTCTCCTGCACTGGCAGGTGGATTCTTTACCACTAACACCACCTGGGAAGCCCATTATTCCCTTTAGTCAAGGACAATTCTCAGAAAGATAGAGGTGTGAACTGTTCAGAACCAGTACTTCTCAGAGGCATCCCCCTTCTATTCTAATATGATTTAGACATAGTTTTGGAGTCTCTGTATCTCCACCCTTCAGATTGTTTGCATCTTTTTCTAATATTCTTTATCTTGTGTACTAAGTGGTTAATCTAACTAAGTGGGATGGGGAAATATCATTTTCATCACATTTTTCAAAAATAAATGTGCCAAGCCCACTTGGTAGTTCTGTTGACTCATTTGGTCTGCATGGGGGTTGTTTCTTTTATTTATGGATGGGAATGGTGGAGGTCACATGGGTCAAGGGATGTAGTGTCCCCTTCTCATGATTCCCATTTTACTGACCTATGTAGCAAGTAGAAACAGAAGCCCACCTCAGACCTCATGTATATCACAACAACCAAAGGTCAGCTTTTCCCACTCCTGGCATAGATTTTGACTTCCAGTCACTTGGGATGTTTCTAGCCTTCCAAATTGGAGGCCAACATAAATCTTCTGGTCATAGTGCTGATTTCAATAACACGAAGACAATGACCAGAGAGGATACATTTTCTCTGCTGGAAAGCCTTTACTGCAGAAAATCAATGAACCCACCCCCCAAAATAGTGGATCTGTCTCTCACTGTCCACTTCAATTCAATAGGACCAGATGCAGATTCTGAGAGAGCAGCCTGGCCCTTGAGTAGTGGGATTTTTTTAGCTGTGTGATTGTAGAAGAGCTGGCTCCTCCTTGGCTTGGTCAGCAGGCTGAAGTTCAAGCCCAGAGACTCAGCAGTCCAGTGTAACAGAAACTTGCTCTCCGGCTTGGTTCTACCATCTCAGCATTTACAGTGAGGTAGGCACTAGCTTGAATGCAAAACATAAGTTGAAGCTCTTTTAACTACCATTTACAGCATTTCACTATAGCCAATTTCCATAGAATCTTAGAGAAAGCTGAATCATAGAGTCTTATAGAATCTCCAATACTTTGGCCACCTGATACAAGGAGCCAACTCATTGGAAATGACCTTGATGCTGGGAAAGATTAAAGGCAGGAGAAGGGGATGACAGAGGATGAGATAGTTGGATGGCATCATCGACTCAAAGGACATGAGTTTGAGCAAGCTCCGGGAGATAGTGAAGAACAGGGACGCCTGATGTACTGCAGTCCAAGGAGTCACGACTTAGCAACTGAATAACAACCAAGAAGAGGAAGACATCAATCTACAACAAGTTAAAGTCTCACTTTCATTCTCATACAGTCACAGTGGAATTTTTTACAGTGTGATCTCTCTGCCTAGGAGGGAGAAACTCAGAATCAGGAGATAGAGCTGGAAGGACGTCAGCAATCATCTGGTCCAATATCCACATGGCAGAGTTACAGTGGAATTTTCAGTGCAGATAAATATACCAATTCCATCAAATTCCATGTGTCAGTTCAGGTCCTCTGAGAAAATGCCAAGATGTGATTAGACTTCCAAGAGCTTTTATGGAGAAATGCCTGTCAAAGATAAAAGGAAACATGCAGGAATAGGCAGGGCAAACATTCAAACTATGATGCGGATCTGGCACATGTGAAAAGGGAGAAATAAAGAAGGATAGCATATGAGTTTCATGCACTTATAAGGAATTTTCAGCCAGGGTCCCGGAATGTGCTCAAGGTGACCTCTTTTTCAATTTTTAAATTTTATTGGAGTATAGTTGCTTTACAATGCTGTGTTAGTTTCTGCTGTACAGCAAAGTGAGTCAGCTACATATATACATTTATTCCCTCTTTTTAGGATTTTCTTCCCATTAACGTCACCTCAGAGAACTGAGTAGAGTTTCCTATGCTATAAAATAGGTTCTCACTAGTTATCTGTTTTAAGCACATTAGTGTATATATGTCAATTCCAATCTCCCAATTCATCACACCCTCCATCCCCACCTTAGTGTCCATATGTTTATTCTGTACATGTGTCTCTATGTCTGCTTTGCAAAGAGATTCATCTGTACCATTTACAATAGCCACAACATGGAAGCTACCTAAATGCCCATCAACAGACAAATTGATGGACATTTGGTATATATGTTTTGTGTATATATATATATAGGAATATTACTCAGCCATAAAAATAAATGAAATTGTGCCATTTGCAAAGACAAAGATGATTTTGAACAACAAAGCTTTTGAATTCCAAAATTCACTTACATGAGGATTTTCTTCAGTGAAGCTATAGTCAACCCTCCATATCCCCTGGTTATTTATCCCAGGATTCAATGAACCGTGGAGAGCAAACTTAATACATAATCCAATATTGTTTGAATTTGCAGCTACAGAACAATGAGTATGACTCATGAGGCTGTAGGCTGACCATGGAACTTGCGCATCCCCAGATTCTGGTACCTTTGGCAGGTCCTGGAACCAATCCCTACCCCCACTATGTAAAAATAACAACTGTCATTATAAGTACCTTTAGCAAATAAAAATACAAATGCACAACAGCAAATAGTTTTTAGAATACATAGTACCCAAATGACGCATCCATGCTGCTGCTTAGTCACTTCAGTCGTGTCCAACTCTATGTGACGCTATGGACTGTAGCCTGCCAGACTCCTCTGTCCATGGGATTCTATAGGTAAGAATCTCCTCCAAGGGATCTTCCCAACCCAGGGATCAAACCTGGGTCTCCTGCATTGCAGGCAGATTCTTTACTGCTGAGTCACCAGGGAAGCCTGCTACATGCATATCTATACTAAAAACTTACAAATTGTTGATTTGAAATTCAAATTTAATTGGATGTCCTGCATTTTATTTGGCAACCTTGCTTACTGGAATTCCCTGCAGGCAGGAATAGAATGGTGCTTTCCACTGTGTTTAGTCATGGTGTGGGAAAAAGGAGAGGAAGTAGGGCCTTGATACAAACATTGTAACTGAATGAAAGAAGTAGCAGCTGTGACTGTCAGTCAACTTCACTCCTCACAGTAGATTATCCTGAAGGAGATAGGAGCAGGGTGATTACATTGGCTGCCCCAGACTTGCTAGACAAACTAGAAGCACTTAATATGCATTTCCTACAGATAGGAGACACCTTGTAGGCTGATGTCTGACTCTCTGTTGAAGAACCTAGAAGGCAGGAGACAAATTGGCTAGCTATTAAAATGGAGGAGTCAAAAAGGAACTGACTGCTCTGGATGTTCTTCATTTCCTCAGTCTGTCCTGGCAAAGAATGTACATGCATTTTCCAAGGTAAGGATGGGCCAGAAAGGGATGATGTCAATGTGGGATGATTTGTGTTGCCAGTCAAAGGTGACTGCTAGGAAAGACCTAAGATAAGAGACTAGCAACATCATCAATGAACTGGGGTTGAAGAAGACATTAACAACAACCCAGAGATGCATCACTGGAATCGAGGATGCATAGGTGAGAAGTCTCAGTGAAGAGGGTATCTTCAAATACAAATTAAAACTCTGTAAGCCACATTTTGCTGTGGCTACAAGTCACACCCCAAGTCAAACCACAATGGCTTATCATCACAAAGCATATTTCTCATTCTTGTTACATGATGTCTGTAATTTCCCTGCAGCTTAACTTCTGTGAGAGCTCAGAAGTTCTTCTATCTGCGTTTCTTCTTCCTGAATATGGAGGAATATGGAGGGCCTGCTGTTTTCATGGCAGACAACAGAATCTCAAGGAGAGGAGCTGAACACACATGCTCAGTACAGACATGCTGACACTGTCACACCTACCCATTTGCATGGACGTAGACAAGTGTATGCACCACAGCCACCAGGATGAAGTGCCGATAGGGAAGGAAGATGAAGTCACATGGCAAAGGGCACAGGAGAATAATCCTGCTGAGACTGGCTGGACCTAGGACCCTTTGCTGCAGCGCTAGCATCTAGACAAACATCTCCTTGAACAACAAAATACAAAATTATAAGGAACTAAAAATAACTGCAGGCATGAACAGTTGGGGCAAATTATGGACAGAAGATACAGAAAGGTCAAAGAAATCCAATTGTCATTTCTGAAGAGCTGGGAGCTCAAGCAGGGTACTGTGCACACCCCTGCACTCAACACCACCAGAGAGGTGTGCAAACCACCTAAGTCACCCCTCTGGCCCAACCGCTGGACATGCCCCCTACCCTCACCCCATATAAGGAACCATTCACCCTCTTCAGAGATTGAGCAAGGGAACCTATTGCTTGTCCCCACTCCTTCATCATGCTGCAGGGGCCCCAGTAAAGCCTTGTCTAAGATTCTTGTCTGGCCTCTGATCAATTTCTATTGACCAGGAGGCTCTAGCCTGCTCTGTCTTCCCCCAGGGCCTGGCAGAGGAATAAAGCCATCTTTCCATCTCCTCCAGACTCTGTCTCTGTATTTCTATTTGGCATGGTACACAGGGCCAAGATTTTGGCAACAAGATAACTCATTTCTGTTGCTAAGCTACCAAGTTTGTGGTACTTTGTTATAGCAGCCTTAGCAAACTGATACAGGAATAATAATCTGATTTATCACAAATCACCAGGAGAAAATATTAGTTTTAAACATCTGCCAATGCAGAGTATGCCCAAGTCATATCATCACTAGAGATCACGACAAAGAGAAAACTATCTGCTCCCTTCTCTTCCTACTCCTCTTGGTATTCTAACCCTTGAGGGATCAAGATCGCTTGCCCTCCTTGTTTATTTGAGGCTGAAAGAAATCTCTAACTGACATAAAATTCAGAGTTTCGGTTATTATATACAGATGGACAATTCGGTTACTGAATTGAGGTCATGTTTTCTGACAGAAAGTGACTGGAAATCTTTATAATACCTAATAATAGTCAGAGATGTCACAGGCCCTACTGAGTTTTTTTTTGTTTTGTTTTGTTTTGTTTTGTTTTGTTTTTAGGGCCAAGGAAACAGACCTCAAAGCAAATTTAAAGAGACAACAAAAAACAAAAAGTAAATTAGCTATAATTATATAATAATATTCAAAAGTCGTGCTTGTTTGAGAAAACAGAGTTATTCTACAAATGAAGAAACTTGGGTTTAGGGAATGTAAATGAGTTGCTTAAGGTCAAGCAGCTAATTAGTGGTAGAGCTGGGACTAGGTCCAAATTTTTCACATTCCCTGCTTAATTTCTACTGAACTCTGCTGACTTCCCTTGTACACCAAAGAATTATTTTTAAACTATCAGAAGGGCCTTCTTTTCATGCAGCCACACTGAGAAACAGTTTGGCAGTTACTCAAAAGGTTAAGCATAGAGTAACTGTAAGACCCAGCATTTCCACTCTTGGTTATCTACCCAAGAGAAATGAAAACATGTATTCAACAAAAACGTGTACAAAACTAAACACGTTATTCCTAATAGACAAAAAAAGTTAAAGCCACCCACTGTCCGGATGAATAGATAAACATGATGGGGTATCCCATACAATGGAATATTATTCAGCAATAAAAAGGAACAATGGATGTTACCTAGACTTATTGTGGTGATCACTTCTCAATATATATAAGTATAGAGTCATTATGCTGTAGACCTGAAATTAACATAATGTTATATGCAAATTACACCTCAGGAAAAAAAAGATAAAGGAATAAAATACTGAAACGTGCTATACTATGAATGATATTAAAAACATTTTGCTAAATGGAAAGCAGGTCACTAAATACCATACATTTCATGGTTCTGTTTTTATGAAATGTCAAGAATAAACAAATCTATAGATAGGAAAGTAGCTTAATAACTGTTTATGTATGGAGATATGCAGGTAATAAGGAGTGACTGCCACAGACACAGTTTCTTTGGGGGGTAATTAAAACATAATGAATTTAGGGGTGGTAGTGGCACAACTCTGAATATATTAAAACTACTGAACTGTACAATTTAAATGAGTGGGTTTTATGATATCTGAAATATATCTCAAAGTTTTTTTAAAGAAATATGTTTTCCCTAAAGTAAAAAATTATCTATTTAACAATTTTACAAAAACCAAAAGAAATGCTCATTTATTTACCAATTTAAATTCTTCCACAATGTGTTCTCTTTTGGTCTGCAATTTTGGCAATAAAACAGTGTATAGTGTGGTAGTTGGTTCAAGTAAAGACCTGCCTTATACAAACACAAAGAAGGCAGCTTACCAGTTTATCTAGAAAAATCACAATGAACTTTTCACACTGAAGCCAGCACTTTCACTGCTCTAACAAATTTTAGTGGACCTGAATTTATATCTTGCTCTCTTTACCAACTCAGCAACTCATATATTCATGTCTCATCACTTTCTCCTGAAGAGTCTCACTCCCAGAAGACATCTTTTATGAGTTAAGACTTAAAATGTAGTACTTTTACATTGGAAGAAATAATGACCTTTGGATACCCAAAAGAGTATGCAGTGATAAGTCTCTCCATCTCTTCTTCAAAACACAGAATCACAGGAGGATACTACATAAGCTTAGGAAGTATGGTTTTTTAAGTACCATATGCATTTCTCCACAAAACTATGAAGAGTAACTCTTTAATAATTTTATACATCTGTAGATAATTATGAACATAAATCATGGCTTAAATGTTTTGGAATATTGTTGTTGTCATTTAGTTGCTAAGTTGTGTCCAACTCTTTTGTGATCTCAGGGACTGTAGCCTGCCAGGCTCCTCTAACCATGAGATTTTCCAGGCAAGTATACTGAAGTAGGTTGTCATTTCCTTCTTCAGGGGAGCTTCCTGACCCAGGGATTGAACCTGAATTGCCTGCATTGGCAGGTGGATTCTTTACCACTGAGCTATCTGGGAAGCCCATTTTGGAATATTAGCACCACCAAACTTAATCACTGGTGATAATTTAGCTTCATAATGAGACCTTAACCTTCTCTTTCCTCTAGTGTCTCTATCACAAACACAATTAAGGATAAGATCACCCTAGAGAAGCCCTTAAGTGCTTTTGAAAGAAATCTTAGTGACAAAAGTAGATAAAATATTTGGAAGGTGGTTGGAAAAGTCAACTTGGAAAGCTGTTGAGATAATGTAAACAATGTTGCTGACTAAAAGTAACTCACATTGTTCTTATGAAGATGTTTTTGCCTTCAATCTGCCTGACCTTAAAGCTCCTTTGGTCAGCATTGATTTCCTTTACCTTGGTGAAACTCTTGCTATTGTTGGCTCCATAAAACACTCCTTTTTTCCTATACTTTCATTTCCCTCTGGATTTTTAGGTTCCATTTATTTTTTATTCCATTTTATCTCCTTAAATCATTAAAATTAAAAGTTTCCTAATCTTGGAATCTTTATTTACAAAGGCTGTTTTTCTCTCTCTCCCTCCCTCTCTTTTCTTCTTTTCACTTTTTTCTCTCTCAGTCTCTTTCTGATGCATGATCTCTTGAGCTCTCTTTAAGACAAATATTCTAGAATAATATTTCAAAAAAAAAAAACAAAATAAATGCTAAAATATTTTAAATAACATTTCATGTTGATATTGCTAGGAAAGAACATGCTAAATTGAGGCATTGTGGTTTGGAGGTTATAACATGAGCTTTTTCCTCTGACCAACTTGGGGCTAAATTCTAATCCTGTCACTCATTAAACACTATATCTTAAGAAACTTAACATTGACCTAAACAGACATTTCTCCAAAGAAGACATACAGATGACTAACAAACACATGAAATGATGCTCAACATGGCTCGTTATTAGAGAAAAACAAATCAAAACTACAATGAGATATCCTCACACCAGTCAGAATGGCCACCATCACAAAGTCTACAAACAATAAATGCTGGAGAGAGTGCGGAGAAAAGGGAATGCTCTTGCACTTTTGGTGGGGATGTATATTGATACAGCCACTATGGAAGATGGTATGGAGATTCCTTATAAAAACTAGGAATAAAACCACCATATGACCCAGAAAACCCACTCCTAGGCATATACCCTGAGGAAACCAAAATTGTAAAAGACACATGTATCCCATTGCTCATTGCAGGACTATTTACAATAGCTAGAACATGGAAGCAACCTAGATGTCCATCAACAGATGAATGGATAAAGAAGTTGTGGCACGTATACACAATGGAATATTAATATCACTCAGACATAAAAAGGAATGTCTTTGAGTCAGTTCTGATGAGGTGGATGAACCTAGAACCTGTTATACAGAGTGAAGTAAGTCAGAAAGAGAAAGATAAATATTGTATTCTAATACATATATGCAGAATCTAGAAAAATGGTCCTGAAGAATTTATTTACAGGGCAGCAATGGAGGAACAGACATAGAGAATAGACTTATGGACACGGGGAGAGGGGAGGAGAGGGTGAGATGTGTGGAAAGAGTACCATGGAAACTTACATTACCATATGTAAAATAGATAGCCAACAGGAATTTGCCATATGGCTCAGGAAACTCACACAGGGGCTCTGTATCAACCTAGAGGGGTGGGATGGGGAGGAAGATGGGAGGGAGGTTCAAAAGGGAGGGGATATATGTATACCTATGGCTTATTCATGTTGAGGTTTGACAGAAAACAACATAATTCTGTAAAGCAATTATGCTTCAATTAAAAAAAAAATGACATCTTATCCAAGCTTCAGTTTCTACATATAAAATTTGGATAAATTATTGTTAGGGCTCTGTGTGTGTGTGTGTGTGCTATAATGATGTACACCCACAAGTGATGTCATTTCTGTTCCCAAAACTCCTAAGTTAAATCCACATCTGAAAACAAAAGGCCTTAATGCATTCTATGTCTAAGTAAATTATCAGCCTTGGGCACAGCTCCTAATCATAGGATTGGTTGAGACATATTGTTTGAATGGAGCTAACACAATAACACTCACCCCCTACACATCTCTCTACAGATTCTAGATCTTTGCTCTACAATAACTTCTGTTATTAAAGTCCTGAGACAGTGGGTTCGCCGTTCAGAGATCTGTGCTGGTAAGCCTGCTAAAACATGGTGAAACTGGCAGCAAAGGGATGATGAAGCAGAATAAGAGTGCCCAGTTGACATTCTATATTCTATTGAAAAACGAAGCAAGAACATATACGTTTCTATGTGAGTCAAGTGGACACTGCAGAAAGTGCCTAATAATCAGGATAAAGTGGGCTCCAAAAACTGAAAATGTGCACCCCTGATTCATAAAGGGATGTCTTCCAATATAACTATCTATTCAGGTCTACTTTGGGGATCTCCAGGAATATTTTAAAGATTTCCTCATGGAAGTTTTGCAGTTTTTTTTTTTGTTTGTTAGCATTTTGCTAAAGTTTTGCACAGCTGTTTTTCTTTTTCTTAGCATTTAGCTCCTGCTATGGCTCCCATTTTGCTTTAGTATGGCGTCCTTAGTGGCTCACCTGGTAAAGAATCCACCTGCAATGTGGGAGACCTGGGTTCAATCCCTGGGTTGGGAAGGTCCCCTGGAGAAGGGAACAGCTACCCACTCCAGTATTCTGGCCTGGAGAATTCCATCAACTGTATAATCCATGGGGTTGTAAATGACTGAGCAACTTTCACTTTCACTTTTCTCTGTATGATCTCTTCTGTGAGGTTATATAAAATGGTGCTTTTATTTTTTAAATGCCTTCTATCTGGATATAGTTTGCATATGTGATAACCACTTATTTTTTAAGTTAGTTCTAAAATTATAATTCATATACAGAGAAACAATTTAAAACTGTGTATATAGGCTTTATAGGATTTAGAGTGACATATACCATCCCCGATGTAAATCCTATCTCTGTTCACATTTTCTCAACTCCACTGTGGTCCCCAAACCATTTATTTTATAACCCTTAGAGGAAACAAAAGTAAATATTTTTTGTCCTTTCTTGGCATTTTATACACATTTTAAAAACACACACAGTATCTCTTTAATATTATAAAAATTTATGTTTTATATATATAATATACTTTTCATAACATATAGTTCTATATTTCACCCCATATTATATCTTGAATTCAGTTCCATGGTAATACATATATTTATTTACTTCATTCTTTTTCAATATCTTTTCAAAAATCATACAAATAACTTTGAGAATAAAATTTCCTTAAGATATATTTATAAGACTGGGACTATAAATATAGGTAGGGCCAAATATTGTACATTTTAATTTTTCTATGTATGTTTTACTGTAATGTAATAATTTCCACTACAAACATTTTTTGATATATTTCCATAGTATGAGGTTATGAGACAGGTACTTTTTCTTTAATATAATATATATTGAATTGCTAAATACTCACAATTCAACATACATAAGTAAGCTTAATAATCTGTCCTTTTATCAGAGATTTGAAATACCATTTATGCAAATATTAAGTTTCCATATAGGCACGATTCAATTTATGGTCTGTGTTTCATTATTCTATTCATGAGTCCTTGTGCAAGACAGTACAATATTTTAGTTAAGGAACCGTAGAGTAAATTTTGATATGCTGATAGCATAAATCATTCCAACATTATTTTTATCCAAAAATGTTCTGTATTTTTAAGGTACACTTACCCGTCTGAATAAGAGTCATTTTGTCAAACTTTTTAAAAGATCTTTTGCATTTTAATGAGGATTAAGTTAGACTTACGTCTTCCCTGATAACTCAGTTGCTAAAGAATCTGCCTGCAATGATGGAGACCTGGGTTGGGAAGATCCCCTGGAGAAGGGAAAGGCTACCCACTCCAGTATTCTGGCCTAGAGAATTCCATGGACTGTATACTCCACGGGGTCACAAAATGTCGGACACCACTGGGCCTTAGAAAGCATCATTATGAACAAAGCTAGGGGAGGTGATAGAATTCCAGTGGAGCTATTTCAAATCCTGAAAGATGATGCTGTGAAAGTGCTGCACTCAATGTGCCAGCAAATTTGGAAAACCCAGCAGTGGCCACAGGACTGGAAAAGGTCAGTTTTCATTCCAATCCCAAAGAACGGCAATGCCAAAGAATGCTCAAACTACCACACAATTGCATTCATCTCACACACTAGTAAAGTAATACTCAAAATTCTCCAAGCCAGGCTTCAGCAATATGTGAACCGTGAACTTCCAGATGTTCAAGCTGGTTTTGGAAAAGGCAGAGGAACCAGAGATCAAATTGCTAACATCTGCTGGATCATCAAAAAAGCAAGAGAGTTCCAGAAAAACATCGACTTCTGCTCTATTGACTATGCCAAAGCCTTTGACTGTGTGGATAAAAATAAACTGTGGAAAATTCTGAAAGAGATGGGCATACCAGACCACCTGACCTGCCTCTTGAGAAACCTATATGCAAGTCAGGAAGCAACAGTCAGAACTGGACATGGAACAACAGACTGGTTCCAAACAGGAAAAGGAGTATGTCAAGGCTGTATATTGTCACCCTGCTTATTTAACTTCTATGCAGAATACATCATGAGAAACGCTGGGTTGGAAGAAGCACAAGCTGGGATCAAGATTGCTGGGAGAAATATCAATAACCTCAGATATGCAGATGACACCACCCTTATGGCAGAAAGTGAAGAGCAACTAAAAAGCCTCTTGATGAAAGTGAAAAAGGAGAGTGAAAAAGTTGGCTTAAAGCTCAACATTCAGAAAACGAAGATCATGGCATCTCATCCCATCACTTCAAGGCTAATAGATGGGGGAACAGTGGAAACAGTGTCAGACTTTATTTTTTAGGGCTCCAAAATCACTGCAGATGGTGATCGCAGCCATGAAATTAAAAGACGCTTACTCCTTGGAAGAAAAGTTATGACCAACCTAGATAGCATATTCAAAAGCAGAGACATTACTTTGACAACAAAGGTTCATCTAGTCAAGGCTATGGTTTTTCCAGTGGTCATGTATGGATGTGAGAGTTGGACTGTGAAGAAAGCTGAGCACCAAAGAATTGATGCTCTTGAACTGTAGTGTTGGAGAAGACTCTTGAGAGTCCCTTGGACTGCAAAGAGAGCCAGCCAGTCCATTCTAAAGGACATCAGTCCTGGGTGTTCTTTGGAAGGACTGATGCTAAAGCTGAAACTCCAATACTTTGGCCACCTCATGCAAAGAGTTGACTCATTGGAAAGGACTCTGATGCTGGGAGGGATTGGGGGCAGGAGGAAAAGATGATGACAGAGGATGAGGTGTCTGGATGGCATCACCGACTCTATGGAGGATGTGAGTTTGAGTGAACTCCGGGAGATGGTGATGGACTGGCAGGCCTGGAGTGCTGCAATTCATGGGGTCGCAAAGAGTCAGACATGACTGAATAGCTGAACTGAACTGAGTAACTTTCACTTTCACATTAGATTTATGGATTAATGTGGAGCAGAATTGAATCTTCAAATATTGAAATTTTCCCTCCAATAATTTAATATTTTCTCGTGATCAGTTGCTTCAATCTTGTCCAACTCTTTTGCAGCCCTATGAACTGTATCCTGCCAGGGTCCTCTATCCATGGGATTTTCCAGGCAAGAATATTAGAGTGCATTGCCATGGCCTTCTCTAGTTATGTTTACTTCTGTTATATCACTATATTTTGCACAAATATGAGATTTTTTTTTGTAGTTAATATTTTACATTTGTTTCAACCTTTTTTTGGCACACGCATGTATTTTTAAATAAATGTATACAAAAGCCTCTGAACAAACACAGCCTAATGCTTAGTCATAACTCAAGGAAACCCTGTGCAGATTTCTGGGCTCCTTCTTTTCATGACCCTGAAAGTTCTAGTTTCTTTTTCTTTTTTTTTTTTTCCCCTAATGAGATCACTGATCTCTGGGCTCCACCTCCCTGTGCCCTGAGGTAGAAATTCATGATGAATACATAGCACACAAAGAGGGTGGAATTCTCCTTCTCACTCATCAAGCCCTGTGAGAAGGGTTACCCAATGTCTTAAAAAAAATTTCCTCATCTATTTTCATTCTGTGCCCGTTTACTAAGGAAGACTAAATCCAATATTTATTGATCTGGGTGGTGAGGACATGGAATTTTCCTACATTTAATATGTTTATATTGTATAATAAAATAATCAAATAATATTATATGTACCATAGTACGGACATGTGAATTGCAATAATAAAATGAATAGCTGCTTACCGACTTCTTAATTTAAGAATGAAAACATACTAATCCTTAAAAGTGCTGATACCTTTGTATTCCATCTCTCTGCCTGTCTGCCCCTCACCCACAGAGTCTGCCTCCCGAAAAACCTCCCTCCTCTGTTTTCCCCTCCTCTTTCTCTGCCTCTTCCATTCGACTATGGTTCTCGCCTGACCTCTTGAGCCACACTCACCCTTGGCTCCTTCCACATCTTGCTCATCCTTCTTTTGAGTTTCTATTGATTTTGTACTTGAAAAATAGCTTCTATAGCTATTTTGCTTATTTTTCTTCTCTTGTTATAATGATGTGTTATTTATTTCATTATTATAATGCTATTTTCCCACTCTCAATTTGGATGACAAGTTTTCTAAATTTTAACATTATTTCTTTTTCTACAACCACTCCTTTCTGTATTATAGAAAATAGTCCTTGATTAAAAAAAAAATAGTCCTTGATGAACTGCTTTCACTGGGATCCACCATTGTTTGATAAGTGCTTTTATCCATTATTATTGATAAATAATTATTTCTATTTGAAATTTTCCTGTGTTTTTTCAGATTGGTTCGGTTCAGTCACTCAGTTTTATCTGACTCTTTGCGACCCCATGGACTGTGGAATGCCAGGTTTCCGTGTCCATCAACAACTCCCGGAGCCTACTTAAACTCATGTCCATTGAGTTGGTGATGACATCCAACCATCTCATCCTCTGTCGTTCCTTTCTCCTCCCACCTTCAATCTTTCCCAGCATCATGGTCTTTTCCAGTGAAAAGACCTTCACTGGAAGGTGAAGTTCTCACATTCAGTTCTTCACACTTGGTGACCAACGTATTGGAGTTTCAGCCTCAGCATCAGTCCTTCCAATGAATATTCAGGAATGATTTCCTTTAGGATTTCCTGGTTGGATCTCCTTGCAGTCCAAGAGACTCTCAAGAGTCTTCAACACCACACTTCAAAAGCATCAATTATTTGGCACTCAGCTTTCTTTATAGTCCAATTCTCACATTCATACATGACTACTGGAAAAACCATAGCTTTGACTAGATGGACCTTTGTTGGCAAAGTAATGTCTCTGCTTTTCAATATGCTATCTAGGTTGGTCATAACTCTTCTTCCAAGGGGTAAGTGTCTTTTAATTTCATGGCTTCAGTGATTTTGGAGCCCCAAAAAATAAAGTCTGACACTGTTTCCACTGTTTCCCCATCTATTTCCCATGACGTGATGGGACCAGGTGCCATGATCTTCATTTTCTGAATGTTGAGCTTTAAGCCAACTTTTTCACTCTCCTCTTTCCCCTTCATCAAGAGTCTTTTTAGTTCCTCTTCACTTTCTGCCAAAAGGGTGGTGCCATCTGCATATCTGAGGTTATTGATATTTCTCCCAGCAATCTTGATTCCAGCTTGTGCTTCTTCCAGCCCAGCGTTTCTCATGATATACTCTGCATATAAGTTAAATAAGCAGGGTGACAATATACAGCCTTGACGTTCTCCTTTTCCTATCTGGAACCAGTCTGTTGTTCCATGTCCAGTTCTAACTGTTGCTTCCTGACCTGCATACAAATTTCTCAGGAGACATTGGTCTCTTTAGCCTAGCTCAATTTGAAAATTAAAACATTACTTCATACAAATAATATGTGTTCTGATACCCATATGGTTACCAATTTCTTTATCAAAAATGCTTCTAGAATTTCAGGCTCATTTTCAGGGCTCATTGTTTCTTTTTCTTTCTTTTACTAAAGTATATGCTTTAGAAGTTCCTTTACTGAAGCTCTGTGGGTGGTCTTAGTTTTTGTTTATCTGAAAATGTCCGTATTGCCCTTGTTCTTGAAAGATACTTTTGCTGAATACACAATTTAAGTTGATGCTTATTTTTTCAGAAGATTTTGAGGCTATACCACTTTACTTAGTTTCATTCTTTGACATCGAAAAGTTTGCTCTGAGTACAACTGTCCTTTCTTTGTAGAGAATCTATCTTACTTCGCTTAGCTATTTGTCTTTTATCAACACTATGAGGTTTAGTTAACATACAATATAAAGAACACATTTTATGTATATAGTCTTATGAGTTTTTGACAAATGGTTAAATCCTTCTAATCACTAGCTCAATAGATGTACAGAACATTTTTATTAAGTAAAAAAATTTTCTTGTCCATTTACAATCAATTCCACCAAACCTGTGCCCCAGTTAACCACAAGTATGTTTGCTTTTAATAGATTAGCTTTACCTATTCTAAAATTTCAAATGAAATATGCAAAATCCGATTCTGATTTCCATTACCCAGCTATTGCTTTCTTATCAAACGTTCACTTGTTGTACTGCCCACTTATATTCCACCGTGTGAATGTACCACAATTTGCTGATGCACACACCTGGTGCTGTACATTTGGCTTGTTTCCAGTACTTGGCTCTTATGAATTAAGATACTGTGAATAACAAGTGCAACTCCTTTTGTAGACACACAGTCGCTTTTATTTTGGTTATTTACAAGAAGTATAATTGTTGAAATATATGGTAAGTATAAGTTTAAATTTACAAAGGCATTGCCAATCCATTTTCAAAAGTAGTTGTGTCATTTCACAATCTGGTAAGTGATACAAGTGTTTCAGTAGCTCTATGTTTTGGTCAGCACTTAATATTGCCAATTATTTTAACTGTATCAATTCTAGTGGATGTGAAGTGATATCTAATTGTAATATTAATTTGCATTTTCTGAGTAAATAGATAACATTGTATTTTTTCTTGACCATATTAAGTGTGGGTTAATTTCTGGACTTAATTCTGTTTCATCTACCTAACTGACTATCCTCAAACAAATGCCACATATTATAGCTTTATGGCACAGCTTCAGATGGGTGTGCATGAGTGCTCAGTCACATCAGACTCTTTGTGACCCCATAGCCACCCAAGTTCCTCTGTCCATGAGATTGTCCAGGCAAGAATACTGGAGTGGCTTGCCATTTCCTCTTCCGGGGATCTTCCAGACCCAGGGATCGAACCCATGTCTCCTACATTGACAGGCAGATTCTTTACCACTGAGCCACCTGAGAAGTACAGCTTCAGATGAGGTTTTATATATTCTACAACCTTATTCCTTTTCAAAATTGTTCCTTCTCAAAATTATTAAGAAAGTCTTGAAGAAGTTTCATACAAATTTGAGAATACATTTAACAAATTCTAAAAGAAAAAAGTGTGTTGGCCTTTTTTTTAAAGTGTAAAGACAGTTTTGAATCTATAGATCAATTTTGAGAATACTGAACTCAATACTATTGATTACAATAAAAAGTAAATATGGTGTAGTTGTCCATTTATTTAGGCTTCTTTATTTTATTTATACCCAAGAAGGGTAGTACTAAAGAATGTGCTAACCATTGGACAACTGCACTCCTCTCCCATGCTAGTAGGGTCATGCTTAAAATCTTGCATGCTAGGCTTCCACATTATGTGAACCAAAAACTTCCAGATGTACAAGCTGGGCTTAGAAAAGGAAGAGGAACTAGAGATAAAATTGCTAACATCTGCTGTATCATAGAGAAAGCTATGGATTTCCAAAAGAACTTCTATCTCTGTTTCATTGACTACCCTAAAGCCGTTGACTGTGTGGATCATAACAAACCATGGAAAGTTCTTAAAGAGATGGGAATACCAGACCTTCTTAACTGTCTCCTGAGAAACCTGACTACGGGTCAAGCAGTAACCGTTAAAACTCTGTATGGAATAACTGATTGGTTCAAGTTTGGAAAGGAGTACAAGAGGGCTGTCTGCTGTCACCCTGTTTGTTTAACCTATACACTGAGCACGTCCTGAGAAATGCCAGGCTGGATGAGTTACGAGCTGGAATCAAGGCAGTCAGGAGAAACAACAACCTTAGATATATGGATAATGCCACTCTAATGGCAAAAAGCGAAGACAGTGAAAGAACCAGCTTAAAACTAAATTAAAAAAAAAAAAAAAAAAAACTAAGATCATGGTATCCAACCCCATTACTTCATGGCAAATAGAAGGGAAAAATGTAGAAGTAGTGACAAATTTCCTCTTTTTAGACTCTAAAATCACTGCAGAGAGTGACTATAGCCATGAAATCAGAAGAAAATTGCCTTTTGGCAGGAAAACTGTGACAAACCTAGATAGTGTGTTGAAAAGCAGAGATATTGCTCTGCCAATAAAGGAACATATAATCAAAGCTATGATCTTACCAGCGGTCACGTTCAGTTGTGAGAGCTGGACCCTAAAGAAGGCAGAATGCTAAAGAATTGATGCCTTTGAACTGTGGTGTTGGAGAATACTTCTGAAAGACCCTTGGACAGCAAGATCAAACCAGTCAATCTTAAGGGAAATCAACCCTGAATACTGGAAGGACTGATGCTGAAGCTGAAGCTCCAGTATTTGCCTTATCTGATGCTAACAGCCAACTCATTGGAAAAGTCTCTGATACTGGGAAAGATTGAGGTCAGAAGAAGAGGGCATCAGAGGATGAGATGGCTGGACAGCATCACTGATGCAATGGACATGAACTTGGGCAAACTTCAGGAGATGGTGAAGGACAGGAAGGCCTGGCATGCTGCTGTCTATGGGGTTGCAAAGTCGGACATGACTGGGTGACTGAACAACATCTTTATTCTTCATTGTTTTATTCTGTCTTGGGTAAAGGGCTTGGACTTCTTTATCAATTATATTTCAAAGTAATTTATGATATTAATGGTATTTTATTGGTACAGCCTAGTATTTTTCCTAATTGATTTTTGCTACTATCTAGAAATAACATTGTTTCTGATTGCTGACTGCTAGTCTGTGCCTTGATTAAATTTAGTAATGAATTCTATTTTTATCAGGGCTTACTATCCTTGTTAATATTGCTGAATTTTACTTGCTAAAATTTTGTTGAATGTATTTACTTCTATGTGAATAGGAATATTGATCTGTAATTTTTCTTTTATTTTCATTATGTGTCAAAATTATTTATAGATGTTATGTTAGCCTAATAAAATAAGCTAGAAAATGTTCATTCTTCTGTTTTCTAAAGATTTTCTGCAAAGCTTATGTTATTTCTTTCTTAAAGGTCTGTGAAGATGCACCAATGATTTAACCAATGAAATCACCTTATTCTGAAGATTTCTCCCTGGGAATATTTTTATTTATTGTTACAAATTTAATTCCTTTAATAGGAATAATTCAGATTTTCTATTTCTTCTTGATTCAATTTTGGTAAGAATTATATAGAAGTTGTTGAGTTTTTATGTACCTCTTTATCTGTTTTCTACATTTTACATATCCTTATTTCTTTTAGCTCTGCTCTGAGTATTTCCTCTGGTTCATGTTCTGATGAAAGTGTTTTCTTTTTAGCTAAATCTAACCTGCTTTCCATCATTTTATCCACATGTCCAATGCATTTCAATTTTGTATTTCTAAGAGTCTGACTTCTTTTATTTTCCTATCTCTCCAATAAATGCAAATCTTTCATTCTAGCTGTTTTTTTCCCCCTTATCTCTCTCTTTAAAAAAAAATAGCTTATGTATGGTTATACTGTAATCTTAGTTTGTATGAATGCTAAGTATCTAAATGGAAGATTCTTTTATGCACATAAATTTGCAATTGTTTCATCCAGAAGCTAGATATTCTGCCTTCCTACAAAATGTTTCCAGCACTTGGAGCCTTCTCTTGACTAATGCAGGTGTCTCCTGGGCTTGTGGTGCTCTGTCGAAAGGCTCCATTATCACTGAATACAAATACAAATGCTTAGTGCTCATTGCTCTGTTACTTTCATTTTTTGCTTTTATAGTGGGCTTCCTTGGTGGCTCAGTGGTAAAGAATCTGCCTGCCAATTCAGGAAATGCAGGAGATGTGGGTTCTATCCCTGGGTTGGGAAGATACCCTGGGGGAGGAAATGGCAACCAGCTCGAGTATCTTGCCTGGGAAATCCCATGGACAGAAGGACTAGAGGGCTGCAGTCCATGGGGCTGCACAGAATCAGACAGGACTTAGTGACTAAACAACAACACCTTAGTTGTTGTTGGTTTTTTTTTTTTTTCTCTTTAACTTATTTTCATAAGACTATCAATATACTATAAACAATATTATTTTTTTATTTCCCCAAGAGGCTGTTATTGTTGTTTTTTAATAGGAAAACCCTTTAGGTAATCAAGTCCCTATACCACCTAAAGTAAATGTCAGGGCAAAATTTTGATTCCTAAAATGTTTTAACAATGTCTGCTTTAATTTTATTTGCATTTACTTTAGTCTGTAATATCCTGTTTACAACAGACATTCACAGAGCTCTCTACTTTTATGGACAACATCAGAAACAAACCTAACATACAGATTGCATGTTTTTACTTCACCGATAATAAAAAAAAAATCAAATAAGTAAATCAATCAGGAAATGATTTAATCTTCCAAAATCTAGACGTAAGGTCGAAACTTCAACAGTGCAGTTTCTATGTGGTCATTTTTAATGTTATTCACAACTTTTAATCAGTTTTTGAAAATGTCATTTAGTCACCCAAATTGAGCATTTAACTCAGTCAAACCCTAAATCTTCTCAGTGCAGCAAAATAATAGAACACAGAAATTACTTTAAGAAATACTGTAAGAAATGTAAAACTTCTTCTTTTGAATAATACAAAAACTGAAAAGAGAGGACCATACATATCAGAAAGCTTTCTCTAAAAAAGTAACAAAGTTTAACAGTTCAATTTTTTTCTTATTATGAATACACTCAGGTATTGTGAGGCTTTCTCCTAAATCTTTAAGCAATCTTAGGATATTACATTCTCCTAGAACATTTGCACATGAATATACTGTATGCTGTGGTTCATGTTCAACAACCTTTCATGGTATATTAGACTATGTCAAGTTCATTTTCAACATCCCAACTCAGAAAGCTGTTACCATGCCTAGCTCTGAAGGGGCAATGAGAAGAATCTGTAGTGGTTTATAAAGGTTCCCAAAACAAAATACCACAGACTAAGGGATTTAAATAACACACAGCTATCTCTCATATCCTTAGGGGATTGGATCCAGAACTCCCACCGGATACCAAAATCTAGGGATGCTCAAGCATCTTAGATTAAATCAGATCAGATCAGATCAGTCACTCAGTCCTGTCTGACTCTTTGCGACCCCATGAATTGCAGCATGCCAGGCCTCCCTGTCCATCACCAACTCCTGGAGTTCACTGAGACTCACGTCCATCGAGTCAGTGATGCCATCCAGCCATCTCATCCTCTGTCATCCCCTTCTCCTCTTGCCCCCAATCCCTCCTAGCATCAGAGTCTTTTCCAATGAGTCAACTCTTCGCATGAGGTGGCCAAAGACTGGAGTTTCAGCTTTAGCATCATTCCTTCCAAAGAAATCCCAGGGCTGATCTCCTTCAGAATGGACTGGCTAAAGGCACAATATTTGCATATAACCTATGCATAGCCTCCCATATACTTTAAATCTTCTCTAGATGACTTGTAATACTTGATACAATATAACTACTATGTAAATAGTTGCTGCTACTACTACTGTTAAGTCACTTCAGTCGTGTCTGACTCTGTGTGACCCCATAGACGGCAGCCCAGGAGGCTCCCCCGTCCCTGGGATTCTCCAGGCAAGAGTGCTGGAGTGGGGTGCCACTGCCTTCTCCAATGCATGAAAGTGAAAAGTGAAAGTGAAGTCACTCAGTCGTGTCCGACTCTTAGCGACCCCATGGACTCTGGCCCACCAGGCTCCTCCATCCATGGGATTTTCCAGGCAAGAGTGCTGGAGTGGGGTGCCATTGCCTTCGTAAATAGTTGCTGGTGCACAGCAAATACAAGTTTTACTCTTTGGAAATTTCTGGGATTTTTTTTCCCCCCAAATATTTTTGACCCACAGTTGGTTGAATCAGCTGATGTAGAACTTACAGATACGGACACATTTACTTTCCTACAGTCCTGGAAGCCAGAAGTCAGAGGTCAAGTAGAGTTAGTCCTTCTGAAGGCTGTGAGGGAAAGAACAGTTCCAGGAACTTCTCCCCAGCCTGTGGATGGCTGTCCCCTCCCTGGTCCTCACACTGTCCTCTGTGCAGACACCAGACCCAGAGCTAGCTGGAGACACGGGACAGAACCCTCTGGCAGAGGAACAGAGCCAGCCACTGGCAAACTCCAGCTCAGCAGGAAGAAACAAGGGGGTTAGGTGTCCGCCTGAAGCCCGCCTTATCCTCCCGTCCCCTCGCAATGACTGTGGTTGATCCTAACGGAAAACACTGGGTAGCGAGCCTTCTTGACTCTGTCCTTAGAAGTTGATCTTAGAGGACACAAAGCAAGCAGGTTCACAATTCTAGTTTCTCTGATGAATTAAAATACTTCAACAGCTCTTTCACACACACACAAACATGTCCCTTTCCCCCAGTTATACTTACATATCAAATGGTAATAGTAGGGTCTATTCCTTATTGACTATATGGCCACAGGGTAATGAATGATAGAGTCTACCCAGACTATATAAAGATGTAAAGAACCTTACAGAAAGTTCTTTAATAAAGGCTTTTACAACTTCTTAAATGAATCAATTTAAACAAATGAAGAATTTCAGCAGGTTAATTTACTTGGATATGTTAAATCTTGAAGAGAGGTCTAGGCTAGGACCTTGCTTTCAGTTTAACACTGAGCTTATAAATGCAATTTCCATAAAAACAAATTGCTACATGTTTCAGCCATGGGAAAGATCCAATTTTCTAAAATGTTTTTGTTGTGGCAGTTGGGAACTGTACGGCCTACTTCATTTCGATTATTAGAATCATTTTGACTATTATTCCACCCACACAAGGACCATGGCAAAAGCTTTTTGTGTACACACAAAGTTTGATTTCCGCTAGCAGCTGTTCATTATAAAGGAAATGTTTCCGATGGCCTTTATTCCGTAACACTTAAAACTATTTGGCAACCAAGAATGCTGCCTTTCCTAGTCTTTAGTGTATTTCTTTTTTTCATTTTGAGTTGTTTCTCAGCTATTTTATATTGTCTATTTAATTGCCTCAATATGTTCCTTTCACAGAAAGGAGGGAAATTCAGTTACCTATAATATGATTGCTTTACTTGATCCAACCTCTGGGTAATCATAAAACAGATAGAAGATTTTAAAACAGATTAAATAACCCCAAGCAGGCTTCTTTTTATGAACACTTCACCTCTAAGAGGGCCTGCCCCTTTCTGAAAACCACTGCTGCTGGAATATATATTTTTATTTGACATTTTTAACTTTTACCTTTGAGATACAGTAACATTTTTATAATCATAGTTTTCCACAGGAACATTTTAGAAACACTCATCAGACCTAAACACATAAGTATCAGCATGAGACACTTTGTCCTCCATTTCTTCTCCCCTGATACATACATGTTCTATCTCTGCTGTCACAGATAATTATCCTGGAAGGGAGTTTGTTCCCTGAACAAACTATGGAGATGGGAAGAGATGGATTCCCAAACTTAGGGATGAGATAAAAAGGCATTTCCCCAGACATCACGATGGGAATATGAAGTTTTTGTTTTTCTTTTTATCTTTTTCCAAAATGGCTGTTAAGTTGTATGGTCCTATGAGCCTATTTGGCCAGCTACATTATCAGCTCTTGTGGACTAACCAGACATCTTAATTATGATTTGTCATGTTCCTCTTCTGAGAAAAGTTGACCCAAGTTTCTAACAACTTCCACAAAATACGTTTTAAAAGTTGAGAACATGTTCTATTTGGTCTCTAAAACTACTTATTTGGTGAAACGTAAATACATACTTTAAATTGTAGTTCAGTCATTAAGTCATGTCCAACTCTTTGTGATCCCATAAACTGCAACACACCAGGCTTCTCTGTCCTTCACTCTCCCCCAGAGTTTGCTCAAACTCATGTTCATTGAGTCAGTGATGTCATCCAACCATCTTATCTTCAGCTGCCCCCTTCTCCTGCCCTCAGTCTTTCCCAATATCAGGTTTTTTTCTAATGAGCTGCCTCTTCACATCAGGTGGCCAAAGTACTGGAGCTTCAGCTTCAACATCTGTCCTTCAGTGAATATTGAGGGTTGATTTCCTTTAGGATTGACTGGTTTGATCTCCTTACTGTCCAAGGGACTCTCAAGTGCCTTATCTAAAAAACATATTTTATATGTCTTTATATTTGAGTAGAAAATTAAGAAAAAGATTACTGCATATGTATAGAGAATATCATGAAATGTGGTGGAAACTAGGCTTTAATAGAAAATAGACTTGAATTCCTGCTCCATCACCAGTCTACAGGCCCTAAGGAGGCTTATTTATCCTCTTTCTGTATCAATTTTCATTACAGTGGTAATAGATATTATCTAAATGACTGTGAACATTAAGTGAAATGACTTGAAAAATATTTAGTATCATGTTAGTCTCAGAGTGGCCCTTATTAAATACTTATTTTCCTCCTTTCACTGTTGATCCCACAAGTACTACAGAGGACAGGATTTACAGCATGGTCAAATGTCTGTAATCTCAGATAATGGCCACCTTATTTTAAGGAACAGGAGTTACAACTATATTCCAACAACAACAACAAAAAGAATATGGCCAGAGTCTTAGAGATTTTTTTTTTTTTTAACCTTTTGGCCACACTGCACAGCATGTGAGAACTTGCTACCCCGATCAGGGATGGAACCCACACCTCCTGCACTGGAAGCCCAGAGTCTTAACCATAACCACTGGGCCACCGAGGAAGTCTGGAGATTTGTTTTGTCTTTAAATATTTTTTGACTCTTGAATATCAACATGCACATTCTGCTTTGTATTCATTATGAAGTGGTTAAGGATACGATATGGGCTTTGGAATCAAGTTCCTGATACGACTCTCCCAAAGGCCTTTGTGAGGAATGGTCTTACTGCCTCCCAGATCCCTCCATTGTGTGCTTCTTAGATAAGAGTCCCACAGTGCTTATCAGAGCCCCACTCTTTTTGATGTGAACTGATCAATCCAGCTTTAGCCCAGGAAGTCCAAAGTCCTCCACCCTCGGACCCTAATGAGGCATTCTCCCCAGGTCCTCTCTCTCTCTGCCTGCACCCTGCCTTGGTCTCCCCATGTGACCCTCCTCAAGGCTTAACTGGTACTTCTTCCAAGACCTCTGACTAATAAGGGGCTTCCTAAGTGGCACAGTGATCAAGAATCTGCCTGCCAATGCAGGAGATGCAAGATACACAGGTTCAATCACTGGGTTAGGATGATCCCCTGGAGTAGGAAATGGCCACCCACTCCAGTATTCTTGCCTGGAGAACTCTATGGAAGGAAGGAGGAGCTTGGTGGGCTGCAGTCTGTGGGGTGGCAAAATCCAGAGGGTTGCAAAGAGTCAGAGATGACTGAGCACATAGGCATTCCTATTCCTTTGTGGCACTTTACTAAACCCAAGCTCACCATCCAACACCGCTGGGCTCTACTTAACAAATGCTAATTCAACAAAATCATAGCAGGGACTAACCAAGTTATAGACATATCTCGTTTTATAAACAAAAACACATTGCCTCACTTGATTTACACCTTATCTTCATGAGTTGAATACTTGCATTTGATTATGTATAAACATTACATGTGTCAGAAAGAGATAACTAATGAGAACCTACTGTATATCATGGTGGGGGGGAAAGTGAAGAAGGTGCAATCTGTAGGACATATATTAAGCTTAAAAATGCATCCCAATATCTACTGAGTGCAGACAAGGGCTGTATGATTCCACTCATACAAGACACCTAGACTAGTCAAATTCATAGATTCAGAAAGTACAAGAATAGATGCCAGGAGCATCAGGAAGGGGACTGTGGAGGGGGAAGAGGGAGTTAGTGCTTAATTCAGTCAGAGTTTTAGTTTGGGAGGGTGAAGAGGTCAGGAGAAGGATAATGAGAGTTGCACAAAAATGGGAATATATGTAATGCCACTGAAGTGTACAGTTAAGAATGGTTTAAAACATATGTTTTATATTATGTGACTTTTACCACAGTAAAAAAAAAAAAACAACATTTAAAACAAAAAAAAAGTAAAATGTGCAAAAAAGAAACCCATTTTCAAACAATTAAAGTATTTAAATAATATGCAACACACTATGAAGTTCAAACTACTCATTTTTTAAAAAGGAAAACTAAAAGATTTAAGTTGTATCCACATGATTTAAACAAAATATTTACTATCCGAGTGGCCACGTTGGTAAGGTATCTGGTTTCTAGTGTGCTGCTTGAGAGGCCTCCTACTGATTTTCTACCTCTCTTTAATCTTCAAATTCTATATAGAAAGAAAGAGGAAGGAAAAGAAAGTGAAGTCGCTCAGTTGTATCTGACTCTTTGCAACCCCGTGGACTGTAGCCCACCAAGCTCCTCGGTCCATGGGATTCTCCAGGCAAGAATACTGGAGTGGGTTGCCATGTCCTTCTCCAGGGGATCTTCCCAGCCCAGGGTTCGAACCCAGGTCTCCTGCACTGCAGGCAGACGCTTTACCCTCTGAGCCACCAGGGAAGCCCCAAATTCTATACACCTATAATCAAATCCCTTAAATATTATAAAGGCAAACTGAAAACTTTCTCCCACACTTAGCTCCCACACATTTTTTATATATTTCACTCCCATTCATTTCCTGTGGATCTCCCCAAAATTCTTTTCTGTATTAACAAGAAAATTTAAATGAGTTATTTGTTTTTCCTCCTAAACAACCCACTCATGGGCTTCTCTGTTGGCTCAGCTGGTAAAAAATCAAACTGTGATATATTCCACTCATACCATGATATATTTCACTGTTACCATTTGGAGTCAGATAGATAGATAGCTGGGGCTTCCCTGGTGGCTCAGACAGTAAGGAATCTGCCTGCAATGCGAGAGACATGTGTTTGATCCCTGAGTCAGGAAGATACCTTGGAGAAGGAGATGCAACCCACTTCAGTATTCTTGCCTGGAGAATTCCATGGACAGAGGAGCCTGGGGGGCTACAGTAGATAGATTGTTCAGTCACTAAGTCATGTCCAACTCTTTGTTACCCCATGGACTGCAGCATGCCAGGATTCCCTGTCCTTTACCACCTCCCAGAAGCTTGCTCAAACTCATGTCCATTAATTTGGTGATGCCATCCAACCATCTCATTCTCTGTTGCCCTTTTCTCCTCCTACCCTCAGTCTTTCCCAGCATTAGGGTCTTTTCCAGTAAGTCAGCTTTTTCCATCAGGTGGCCAAAGTATTAGAGCTTTAGCTTCAGCATCAGTCCTTCCAATAAATATAGGCAGATAGACAGAGATAGAGAGATATCTATATACATATGTAGATATTTTTCTTTTTACATATGTATTTTACACAGATAAACATTGTGATGGTTAACCATCAACTTGACTAGCTGCAGGGTTCCCAGATTAAACATTTCTGGGTGAGTTTGCGTAAGGTTGTTACTAGTTGAAATTGGCATTTGAATCAGGGGACTCAGTCGAATAGATCATCTCTCCCAATATGGAAGCCCCGAATAGAACAGAAGGCAGAAGAAGAAGTGATCCCTTTTCTCCTACCTTGCTGCGTGAGCAGGGACACCTCACCTCATTTTATCTAGCCCTTAGTCTGTAACTGACACTGCTGACTTCCCTAATTCTCCAGCCCTTGAATGCAAACTGAATTATATCACTGGCTTTCCTGGGTCTGCAGCTTACAGATGGCAGATCATGGGACTTCTCAGTCTCCATAATCATGTAAGCCAATTTCCATATATCTATATATAGAGATACAGATATTACTGAGTCCAAGAATGTATGTATTTCTGAGTTTTTTTCAGAAAGTGTCAAATTGCCCTCCACAGAGGTTTGACACTTTACATACACCTACGCTCTATGATCTTGGCTTTCCTCACAATCCACCGACAAAGGTGATGTCAAATGCCTTTCGGATTTGCACCAGTCTAATAGGTGAGATATGAGTGTTGATTATATCTTATGTGTTGATAATCCTGCTCATAAGTAGAAGCATAAAGATTGCTACCAAGAAACTAGAAACACTGATGTTACCTAATTCAGCCTGGATTTTCCTGTATATATGCAAGAGAAATATATGCAATAGCTTTACAGAAGACAGATGAGAATGAACACTTTTTGAATGATAGATATCAGGCATAGGGCTAGTTGCCTTACAAATATTATCTAGCTTGACTCTTACAACAACCATATATAGAAGTAACTGTTGCTTACATTTTACAGATAAGAGAAAGGAGAAGGACCAGGAGAGATCAAGTAACTCACCCCAGACCACATGGACTATGAATAGCGCAGTCATATATGAACTTGAATTGGCTCAACTGCAAAGTGCATCAGGAAGTTATTATAAGAAGGTGTGGAAGGGCATTTTATCCATGCTATATTTTTTACCATATTACTAGCATTTGGAAGTGCATATTTTATTTGACAGTATTTATAAATCATGTGTGTCCCTCTCAGAATAACTTGTAGTGCAGAAATGCTCCCATATGCTAGAAGATTGTCTGGTTCTTTTGATGAGGAAGAAAGCCTCATTCTGTAGCTTACTTGCTTATAATCACTCAGCTACAGCATGTATAAATTTAGAAATGGTATTCCCACAGAATTAACTCAGAACAAATTTCCCTTCCTGCAAACTTCACATGACTGATAAAGATACGTGTGCAACACAGTATTGTCACAAAATAATTAAATTTTTAGGACTTATTTCATTATTTATATAGGTAATAGAAATTTGTAAATTAAATATATAATATTTAATTTCCAAATTCAGATACACTTAAATTTTAAACTTTTAATAATTAAGCTATTTACTTTTCTTATGACTGAACTGAACTGAATTGAATGACTGTATCTCAATCTTCCTACTTGACAGCTATGTGACCTTGGAAAACTTTAACTACAATTTCTTGGAATACATTTTTTTTTCATCTATATATAGTATATCAGTATGAAAGCTAACACTTGTTCTGAAAATTAGATGAAATAATCTATGTAACTATTGCCCCTGTATTGGCAATCAGGGGAGTTGAGGTCCACATCAATAATAGTATCTTGCCCATTATCAATACTAAACTTAGATAAGCTATTTTAATTGGAACTCAGATTTCTCATGTATAAAAGGAGTTTGTCAGGAAGAACTGAAGGTCATAAGGTCCAGTTAGAGGCCATTTATATATATATATTTTTTCCTATTTCAAAAAATGAAACAAGCTTTACACTTCTTTCTACCCTGAGTCTCTTGTACAGGGAAGAGCAATATAATTCACGTCTTTCATTGCTTTAGTCTTAAGTGGCTGTGCTTCTGATACCCATTCACTCCCACACGCATTAGCAGGAGGTCCTTTTCAGAGCCTAAAATCTCTAAGCCGAAAGACAAAAATGAAGACACCCTTGAGCAGAAAGTCCCTGATTCTCTAAAACACCTTTGCCAGAAACATAAATGCCTCTGGACAAAGAAATATATCTTTTTCCTGCAAGATACTTCTTGTATTTGTTGTTCAGATCATAATTAATTAATACAGTGTACTAAGCTGCTAAATCGCTTCAGTTGTGTCTGACTCTGTGTGACCCCATAGACGGCAGCCCACCAGGCTCCCCCGTCCCTGGGATTCTCCAGGCAAGAACACTGGAGTGGGTTGCCATTTCCTTCTCCAATGCAGGAAAGTGAAAAGTGAAAGTGAAGTCGCTCAGTCGTGTCCGACTCTTCAGGACCCCATGGACTGCAGCCTACCAGGCTCCTCCATCCATGGGATTTTCCAGGCAAGAGTACTGGAGTGGGGTGCCATCGCCTTCTCCGAATACAGTGTACAGTTTTACTTAAAATTTTTGCCCTGGCATTTTAAAAATAGCTTGGAAGAAATGCTAGTTAAGATCACTTTATTTTAAATATATTGTGAAAAACTGAAAAAATCTATAACCTACTCTCATCAACTCACATTAAAAATATAATTTTATAAAATAAAATAGTCCCCCAAAATACTGTCTACTCTTTTTATATTTTTCATGATTCTGGTTTTGTATAACTTGCCAGAACCATTTAGACTCACAGATTAACTGGGCAACACATTTGGACAGACAGACACTGCTGATGACAACAATAATATGACTCTTTCTGAATTTTGCAAAATAAACAACACAGTATTCTCCATCATAAACACATATTGAATACCTGCTGTGTACAAGGCACTAAAGCTAGATTATGTGATGAATACAAATCACAGAACATTGTTTATAGTTCTGAACACTTCACAATCCAGTGAGGATAACTAAAACAGTAAGTATGTAATAACTGCTAATACAGACATAAAAGAATCAGCAGTTGTATAAAATAAGGGGAATCTATTCCCTATGACTATGTAAGACCTTTTGATAAGGAGAGATTGATTCTGGAGTATACAGTGGATTTTTTAAAGTAGATAAAATGTGTAAGCTTTTATATCATATACAACAATTTCCTCCAATTTAGTTGTTCAGTTTTTATGTATTCACTTTACACTCTGAATTCTACTTTTATAAAGATATTGCTACAAAATTTTATTTCTGTATTGTTCAAAATAATATTATTAAATAAAATTTATAATGAAAATTAAATAAAGGTTTATGAATTAAATTTTAAAATAAAATGTAATACATTAAATTTATGAACAAAATAAGGATGTCAATTGCAATTTGCTGTTGGAAATAGTGGCCAATGCAATAAGGGAATTCTTGGAAATAAAAGAAGAAATTTGCAATTATTTGCACCTAATAGGCTTGTTTCACAAGGAAATCAAGAGGAAGAGAAACAGACTCACAGACTTAGAGAATGAATTTAAGGTTATGGGAGTGGGTAGGAAAAGGAGGGATAGGGAGTTTGGGATTGATAATGTGCATACTGCTATATTTAAAATGGAAAATCAACAAGGATCTACTTATAGTACAGGGAACTGCATTACATAATAATATGTTAACAACCAAAATGGGAAAAGAATTTGAAAAAGAATAGATACATGTATTGAATAACTGAATCACTTTTGCTGTATACTGAAACTAAAACAACATTGTTAATCACCTATATTTCAATTAAAGTAAAAAGCTAAAAAAGAAGAGAAACTGGAAAAAAATCTTTTAATCAATTAATAGAAGAGAACTCACTGAATTAGAAATTTGAATATATTGAAATATTTTCTTATGCAAACAAACAATAACTAATTGAAAAATTGTGATAGGAAATTCCATTCATAAAATAAAACAAAATGTTAGAAATATTTAGGAATAAATCTTAATAAGGAACATGCATACACACATTCCAACTACACTAGACTCTATTATATAACACTGTATCTTAGTGACTGTGCTGAAGACATCAAAATGTAACTGAGTCAGGAGATAAACTGTTTTGAGAGAGTTGGGGAGAAACCACAGGGAAACCAAGTGTCATCAAAGGCTGTGCCAGCCTTGTGAAAAGATCGCAAGACTGTTGGAAAATTAAGGCACAATTGCTTTAATGACCTAAATCCAGTTCTACCTTAATCCCAAGTTGTTTATTTCCTTGAACTGAAAATAAATAGCAATCTTAAATGACCACAGTGAAAATGTTCAGACTACTCTTGTGAATTCTAGCATTAGAGGCTTTCTAGGGAATTTTGAAACAAGGAACGAGCAGCTGAGAAATCTGGGTTTAAGAGTAAAAAAGCCTGATATTATGGGGTGGAGACATCACCCACAGTCATGCGTGTCATGAAAGCATACCTTCAACACCAGCTAGATTGGTAGCTGACAACTTTTTAGACAAATATTGAATAACTGCCAAGTTTATGGATGTGCCAAGGGGTGAGACTGAAGCAGAGAAAAGTTGATATCAACAGTCACTTCTCTAGCTTGTTCTGTAAAGAAAGTGTGTTTGTGTGTTCAGGAATTAGTCAAAAGCAGGTAGATCCCATAGGAAAAAAAAAAAACCATTAATAACATATTGATTGAATTCTCACCAGCTTCATTTTAATGTGTGCAGGAGCCAACCGCTATTTATTTGCTTGCCTTTTGAAAAACACGGTAATTTTACTGGAATATAGTTGATTTACAATGTTGTCTAGTTTCAGGTGTACAGCAAAGTGATTCAGTTATACATATACATATATCCATTCTAAGATTCTTTTGTCACACAGATTATCACAGAATATTGAGTAGAGTTCCCTGTGCTGTACAGTATATCCTTGTTCACATACTGTGAGCATCCACCAATATTCTCAGCAAAAAGATGATATAAGGGAATAAAAGAAAAACAGCAACAATACTGAAGCGAGCCAGTCCATTTAAGGATGCTTGAAATCACCATGTACATAACTTCCACTGATTTTTCCAACTGTAAGAAAGACTGAAAGATTTAGGCTGTTACTTGGGATCGTTCCTACTCAGAATGATATCTGTTTTTAGTAATAAAAAGGCAAAAAGATGTTGGATCAGCAAGTAGCAGTCTATGTTAAGAACTTCTCATATGAAAAGGAACAGAGACTTAGAATCCTGTAACTTGCAAATAAACTTGGTTTTGAAAAACTGCATTTGGGAATCTGCTCTCAGAAATAAGTCTTTCCTTGAAATAGACTCTCCAATCGAAATATTGGAACTACATTTAGTCAATGAAACCTTCATATTTAAAAGACTATAAGAAGCACTTTTAAAAAGTTCTTTTGGGAAAGAGATGAATATTAAAATGTTACTGCATTGATTTACTATGCTGCACGTGATTTTAAGAACCACAATTAACTGAATTTTAATGGTTTTAAGACAATGTATGTAGTTAAGAGAACTATTGATTTTATTTATGTGGACGATGACCTTCTAAGGTGATGAAAGAAAATAAATGTAGACATTATCTGTTAATTGAAATTTTCATAGAATTCATCCATAAAAGAGTAGGGAAAGGTTGCCTATTTTAAGGTTGTATCTCTGCATGATTATTCAATATATTATATGATTATTAGTAAAATGCTATAGGTCTATGTTTCAAGTATCTTTAATTATATTTCTTCAAGAAAATAAAGAAATAAACAGTAATATTTTCAGAGAATCTCAAAATCTTATCTTACATGCAAATATAATTCTGACAGAGGAAATTTTCTGTCTCTAAATTATCTGGTGTTATCATACAGGCAGAATGGAATGTTTTTTGACCATTTGCTTGCTAACGGCAAGGAAGTTCATCTAGATCTGTGTATTTTGAAATTAAACAGAAGATTCTTCATAAATGCTTATTAAAGGAGGAAACAAAAATTTGAATTTTGGCTAAAATTGAACATATTTGTTCAATTATTTATATGACTATGACAATATGTTGTTGAACTAGAGGGAAAATGGAAATAATACTCAGAGAAGGAAAGACAACTGGCTCAGAAAAGACTAGAAAATCAACCTTAGCTCAGAGCATTTTGAAAAACACACGTAATTTTATGCTATATTACCAAGCACTTCTCATGTGTACCTGCATTATTCCAGGTGTGCACTTAGTTACTCAGTCCTGTCCAACTCTTTGCGACCTCATGGACTGTAGCCCGCCAGGTTCCTCTGTTCATGGGATTTTATCAGCAAGATTACTGGAGTGGGTTGCCAGATACTCCTCCAGGGGATCTTCCTGACCCAGGGATCTAATCTGAGTCTCCTACACTGAAGGTGGACTCTCTACCACTGTGCCGCCTGGGAAGCCCCATTATTCTATTCACACACAAAGACTAGCATGTGCCCTCTCTCACTATTTATTTCTGAATGGGTGGTCATTAACTAGTTTAATCTTTGTGGCAGTCAAATTCAAGATAAACATGGATAAATTTTTCTTTCAGTTGGCAACAGAAGGGAAAAGCAGTTTAAATAATGGCTAGGTATGAAGCAATTCATGATAAATTCAATGATAGATTTGTCAGATTTGAGAGAAGTCCGCTAATGGCTAATACCTCAAAATCTGAACAATAAAAATTGAGAATTTACAGAACAGAGTTATTATAGGATCCAGCAATCCCACTTCTGGGCATGTGTCTGGAGAAAAGCATAGTTCAAAAAGATACTTGCGGCACTATAGCCGAGACATGAAGGCGACCTAAATGTCTATCAACAGAAGAATGAGTAAAGATGTGGTACATGTATAAAATGGACTCTTACTCAGTCATAAAAAGAAATAAAATAATGCCATTGCAGCTACATGGATGGACCTAGAGATTATCATACTAAGTGAAGAAAGCTAGACAAAGATAAATATCACATGATATTGCTTATAGGTGGAATCTAAAAAAAAAAAAATTATACAAGTGAACTTATTTACAAAACAAAAACAGATTTACAGACATAGGAAACAAATACAGTTACCAAAGGGGAAACTGTAATGAAGAGAGAATAAATTAGGAGATTGGGATTAAAATATATGAACTTTTTTGCTTAATTGCTAAATCATGTCCAATTCTTTGCAACCCCATGGACTGTAGCCCCCCAGGCTACTCTGCCCCTGGGATTTCCCAGGGAAGAATACTAGAATGGGCTGTAATTTCCTTCTTCAGGGGATCTTTCTGACCTAGGGATCAAACCCATGTCTCCTGCTTGGCAGACAGTTTCTTTGCCAATGAGCCACCTGGGAAGTCAAAATATATACACTACTATATAAATATATAAGAGATAATCAACAGAGATTTACTGTATAGCACAGGGAACTATGCTCAATACCTTGTAACAACCTATAAGAAAAAAGAATCTAAAAAGAATCTATACCTCTTTCTATCAATCTTTACAGATATATAAATGCATATAACTGAATCACTTGGCTGTACACCTGAAATTAACACAAAACTGTAAACCAACTATACTTCAATTAAAAAATTAAAGAGAAAGCATTTAGCCCTGAAAATTCCATGAGTTCAAGATTATAATTAAAGAGAAAATAAAATTATGATACAGAAAATTCAGTTTGATGGATTCTTACCTAAGTTGGCAGACAAAAAAAAAGAGAGAGAGAGAGAAAGACGCTGTGTGAGTCACACAATTCCATTGATAAACTAATTGGAAAATATGTGTGTTTTCACAGCATTGTTATGAACTGTAAAAAAGTCTGAGAAAATGACACAAATCACTATTGTACTGGCCAATACATTTTTACAGATTGAATACACAAATTTAACATAAGGTGTTGAATATTTGTAGCATCCTCCTTCCCAGTCATTACTGAATACTTGGCATTATTTTTTTTAAAGTGATGGTTTTAAATTCATTACCCATTTCTCTACTGGGTTGTCTTTCCTTTTTTTATTGGATTTTTATTGGCTTATTGGTCAGAGTAAATTACAAATTCTTAATATAAAAACTTTTCCATATATTTAATTTCAATGTTGCAGTTTGCCTTTTTTATACTCTTAATAGAGAATTTGATATTTTTAAATTTTAATTATTTTCAATTTACAAACTGCCTTCTTTATGATGCTGCTGCTGCTGCTAAGTCGCTTCAGTCGTGTCCGACTCTGTGCGACCCCATAGACAGAAATATAAATAAACTGAACACTACAATTAAAAGACAGAGATGGTCAGATTGAAGGAAAAAGCAAGATACAACTAAAAACTATTCACAAAGATGTGTTTTACATATATAAATATCAAATAAGTTAAAAGAAAAAGTACAAAAAATATATATCATGCAAACACTAGGTATAAGAAAGTAACACGTACTTTTTAATTCTTATTAAAGATGTCCAGACGATGTTTAACCTACATATATAGAGAGATTTCATGCCGAAGAATTAATCCCTTCGGGAAGATGACATAAAAACCTTAATTTTACATGTATCTAATAACAGAGCTCCAAGATTGGTGAACTAAAAACTGATGGAAATAAGGGTAAAATTGCCAAATTTATGTCTACATTTGAAAAATTAAATACTTCCCCTAAGTGACTGAGACAATCTATAGTAAAAAATCATTAATAACAAGGAAAATTTGAACATCACTATCAATCAACTTAATCAAATTGACATGTATAGGACTTTACATATGGACTTCAACAGATGATCAATACTAAAATCAGATTGATTATATTCTTTGCAGCCAAAAATGGAGAAGCTCTATACAGTCAGCAAAAAATAAGACTGGGAGCTGACTGTGACTCAGATCATGAACTCCTTATTGCTAAATTCAGACAATTTGAATAAAGTAGGGAAAACCACTAGACCATTCAGATATGACCTAAATCAAATCCCTTACGATTATACAGTGGAAGTGAAAAATAGTTTTAAGGGACTAGATCTGATAGAGAGCCTGAAGAACTATGGACAGACATTGTATAGGAGGCAGTGATCAGAGCATTCCTAAGAAAAATAAATCCAAAAGGGAAAAATGGTTGTCTGAGGAGTTCTCACAAATAGCTATGAAAAGAAGAGAAGTGAAAGGCAAAGGAGAAAAGGAAAAATACACCCATTTGAATGCAGAGTTCCAAATAGCAAGGAAAGATAAGAAAACCTTCCTCAGAGGTCAGGGCAAAGAAATAGAGGAAAACAATAGAATGGGAAACACTAGAGTTCTCTTCAAGAAAATTAGATATACCAAGGGAACATTTCAAGCAAAGATAGGCACAATAAAGGACAAAAATGGTATGGATTTAACAGAAGCAGAGATATTAAGAAGAGGTGGCAAGAATACACTGAAGAACTATGCAAAAAAGATTTTCAGTTCAGTTCAGTCGCTTAGTCGTGTCTGACTCTTTGCGACCCGATGAAATGCAACATGCCAGGCCTCCCTGTCCATCACCAACATCCGGTGTTCACTCAAACTCATGTCCATCGAGTCAGTGATGCCATCCAGCCATCTCATCCTCTGTCGTCCCCTTTTCCTCCTGCCTCCAGTCCCTCCCAGCATCAGAGTTTTTTCCAATGAGTCAACTCTTCACATGAGGTGGCCAAAGTACTGGGGTTTCAGCTTTAGCATCATTCCTTCCAAAGAACACCCAGGGCTGATCTCCTTCAGAATGGACTAGTTGGATCTCCTTGCTGTCAAAGGGACTTTCAAGAGTCTTCTCCAACACCACAGTTCAAAAGCGTCAATTCTTCTGTGCTCAGCTTTCTTCACAGTCCAACCCTCACATCCATACATGACTACGGGAAAAACCATAGCCTTGACTAGATGGACCTTTGTTGGCAAAGTAATGTCTCTACTTTTCAATATGCTATCTAGGTTGGTTATAACTTTCCTTCCAAGGAGTAAGTGTCTTTTAATTTCATGGCTGAGTCACCATCTGCAGTGATTTTGGAGCCCCCCAAAATAAAGTCTGACACTGTTTCCACTGTTTCCCCATCTATTTCCCATGAAGTGATGGGACGAGATGCCATGATCTTCATTTTCTGAATGTTGAGCTTTAAGCCAACTTTTTCACTCTCCTCTTTCACTTTCATCAAGAGGCTTTTTAGTTCCTCTTCATTTCTGCCATAAGGGTGGTGTCATCTGCATATCTGAGGTTATTGATATTTCTCCCAGCAATCTTGATTCCAGCTTGTGCTTCTTCCAGCCCAGCGTTTCTCATGATGTACTCCGCATATAAATTAAATAAGCAGGGAGACAATATACAGCCTTGATGTACTCCTTTTCCTATTTGGAACCAGTCTGTAGTTCCATGCATGTCCAGTTCTAACTGTTGCTTCCTGACCTGCATATAGGCTTCTCAAGAGGCAGGTCAGGTGGTCTGGTACTCCAATCCCTTTCAGAATTTTCCACAGTTTATTGGAAAAATTGCCACAGTTTATTGATCCACACAATCAAAGGCTGTGGCATAGTCAATAAAACATAAATAGATGTTTTTCTGGAACTCTCTTGCTTTTTCCATAATCCAGCGGATGTTGGCAATTTGATCTCTGGTTCCTCTGCCTTTTCTAAAACCAGCTTGAACATCAGGAAGTTCACAGTTCACGTATTGCTGAAGCCTGGCTTGGAGAATTTTGAGCATTACTTTACTATTGTGTGAGATGAGTGCAATTGTGTGGTAGTTTGAGCATTCTTTGGCATTGCCTTTCTTTGGGATTGGAATGAAAACTGACCTTTTCCCGTCCTGTGGCCACTGCTGAGTTTTCCCAGTTTTTGGCACATTGAGTGCAGCACTTTCACAGCATCATCTTTCAGGATTTGGAATAGCTCCACTGGAATTCCATCATCTCCACTAGCTTTGTTCATAGAGATGCTTTCTAAGGCCCACTTGGCTTCACATTCCAGGATGTCTGGCTGTAGGTGAGTGATCACACCATCATGATTATCTTGGTCATGAAGATCTGTTTTGCACAGTTCTTCTGTGTATTCTTGCCACCTCTTCTTACTATCTTCTGCTTCTCTTAGGTCCATAGCATTTCTGTCCTTTATTGAGCCTATCTTTGCATGAAATGTTCCCTTGATATCTTTAATTTTCTTGAAGAGATCTCTAGTCTTTCCCATTCTGTTATTTTCCTCTATTTATTTGCATTGATTGCTGAGGAAGGCTTTCTTATATCCTCTTGCTATTCTTTGGAACTCTGCATTTAGATGCTTGTATCTTTCCTTTTCTCCTTTTCTTTTTGCTTCTCTTCTTTTCACAGCTATTTTTGAAGCCTCCTCAGACAGCCATTTTGCTTTTTTGCATTTCTTTTCCATGGGGATGGTCTTGATCCCTGTCTCCTCTACAATGTCACGAACCTCATTCCATAGTTCATCAGGCACTCTATCTATCGGATGTAGTCCCTTAAATCTATTTCTCACTTCCACTCTATAATCATAAGGGATTTGATTTAGGTCATAGCTAAATGGTCTAGTGATTTTCCCGACTTTCTTCAATTTAAGTCTGAATTTGGCAATAAGGAGTTCATGATCTGAGCCACAGTCAGCTCCCGGTCTTGTTTTTGCTGACTGTATAGAGCTTCTCCATCTTTGGCTGCAAAGAATATAATCAATCAGATTTCAATGTCGACCATCTGGTGATGTCCATATGTAGAGTCTTCTCTTGTGTTGTTGGAAGAGGGTATTTGCTATGGCCAGTGCGTTCTCTTGGCAAAACTCTATTAACATTTGTCCTGCTTCATTGCGTGTTCCAAGGCCAAATTTGCCTGTTATTCCTGGTGTTTCTTGACTTCCTACTTTTGCATTCCAGTCCCCTATAATGTAAACAACATCTTTTTTGGGTGTTAGTTCTAAAAGGTCTTGTAGGTCTTCATAGAACCATTCAACTTCAGCTTCTTCAGCATTACTGGTTGGAGCATAGACTTGGATCACTGTGATATTGAATGGTTTGCCTTGGAAATGAACAGAGATCATTCTGTTGTTTTTGAGATTGCATCCAAGTACGCATTTCCAACCCTTTTGTTGACTGTGATGGCTACTCCATTTCTTCTAAGGGATTCCTTTTAAGGGATTCCTGACCATTACAAGTAGATGTAATGGTAATCTGAGTTATATATACCCCTTCCAGTCCATTTTAGTTTGCTTATTCCTAGAATGTCGACGTTCACTCTTGCCATCTCCTGTTTGACCACTTCCAATTTGCCTTGATTCATGGATCTGACATTCCAGGTTCCTATACAATATTGCTCTTTACAGCATCGGACCTTGCTTCTATCACCAGTCACATCCACAGTGGGTATTGTTTTTGCTTTGGCTCCATCCCTGCATTCTTTCTGGAGTTATTTCTCCACTGATCTCCAGTAGCATATTGGGCACCTACCGACCTGGGGAGTTCCTCTTTCAGTATCCTATCATTTTGCCTTTTCATACTGTTTATGAGGTTCTCAAGGCAAGAATACTGAAGTGGTTTGCCATTCCCTTCTCCAGTGGGCCACATTCTGTCAGACCTCTCCACCATGACCTGTCTGTCTTGGGTGGCCTCACACGGCATGACTTAGTTTCATTGAATTAGACAAGGCTGTGGTCCATGTGATTAGATTGACTTTTTCAGTGTGTCTGCCCTCTGATGCCTTCTCGCAACACCTACCGTCTTACTTGGGTTTCTGTTACCTTGGATGTGGGGTATCTCTTCACGGCTGCTCCAGCAAAATGCAGCTGCTGCTCCTTACCTTGGATGAGGGGTATTTCCTCACCGCTGCCCCTCCTAACCTTGAACGTGGAGTAGCTCCTTTCCGGCCTCCTGTGCCCACACAGCCACCACTCCTTTCACGTGGGGTTGCTCCATATTTAACTTGTATGCAGAGTATATCACTTGAAATGCTGGGCTGGATGAAGCACAAGCTGCAATCATGATTGTTGGAAGAAATATCAATAACCTCAGATATGCAGGTGACACCACCCTTATGGCAGAAAGTGAAGAAGAACTAAAGAGTCTCTTGATGAAAGTGAAAGAGGAGAATGAAAAAGTTGGCTTAAAACTCAACATTCAGAAAACTAAGATCATGGGATCTGGTTCCATCACTTCATGGCAAATGGATGGGAAAACAGTGGAAACAGTGGCTGACTTTATTTTTCTGGGCTCCAAAATCACTGCAATGGTGACTGCAGCCATGAAATTAAAAGATGCTTTCTCCTTGGAAGAAAAGCTATGACCAACCTAGACAGCATATTAAAAAGCAGAGACAGTACTTTGCCAACATAAGTCCATCTAGTCAAGGCTATGTTTTTCCAGTAGTCATGAACGGATGTGAGAGTTGGGCTATAAAGAAATCTGAGCATTGAAAAATTGATGCTTTTAAGCTGTGATGTTAGAGAAGACTCTTGCGAGTCCCTCAGACTGCAAGGAGATCCAACCAGTTAATCCTAAAGGAAATCAGTCCTGAACATTTTTTGCAAGGACTGATGCTGAAGCTGAAACTCCAATACTTTGGTCACATGATCTGAAGAACTGACTCATTGGAAAAGACCCTGATGCTGGCAAAGATTGAAGGTGGGCCGAGAAGGGGATGACAGAGGATGAGATGGTTGGATGGCATCACCAACTCGAAGGACATGAGTTTGAGTAAGCTCCAAGAGCTGGTGATGGACAGGGAAGCCTGGCATGCTGCTGTCCATGGGTCATAAAGATTCGGACACGACTAACTGAAGTGAACTGAACTGAACTGAAACTGTGAAAAATATTAATTAAAATTCCCATTAATTCTTGGGGAAAAAAAATGAAAATATCCAGCCTGCATAAACTGCTTGAAATATCTACATGTCTGACAAAAGAATTAAATTCAAAATGTATAAATATCTGCTACAACTCAATAATTTAAAATCACAACCTGACTAAAAATAAAGCAAAATACTGAAATGGACACTTCATATAGGTAGATGCACAAATAACTAGATATGACATGCTCAAGATTATTTATTATTAGAAATTGCCAATTAAAACTACCATGAAGTATTACTTCAGTCACTCTAATTCCTAAACTTTGAAACTCTGAAGAGATCAAATATTGGTGAAGAGATGAAGCAATCAGATATTTAAGGATTGCTGATGGAAGTATAAAGTGTTGTGGTCATTTTATAAGAGCATTTGGCAGTTTATTTAAAGTTAAACATATACGTATCCTACAACTCAGCAATCACTTTTAAGTGTTTGCCCCAAGGAATGAAAACATAAATCCACAAAAAGACTAGTATTAGCATGTTTATAAGAACTTTAGCCCTAATAGACAAAAAGTGATAACAGCATGTCCTTTATCAGCAGGAGAATGAATAGACAAAGTTTGGTATATTTATAAAATGGAACAAGGAAAGGGATGATATACAAAAGACCATGAACGAATCTTAAAAATACTGCATTGAGCAAAGTAAGCTAGACACAAAGGAACATCTTCGCATCTTAGATGATTTCTTAGAAAAGGCAAAAGTGATCTATTGTGATAGAAAACAGGGTTAAATGTCACTAATTAGAAACGTAGTGATAAAACAAGTACATCAGTGACTATGTCTATGGTTTAATTGGACTGTGGGTTATATGATTTTATATTTATATATATATATATATATACACACACACACACACAAACATTCATTTGAGAAATCTGATAAACCCACAAATTTTTAAATGCGAATTATATCTCAAAAAAAAAGAAACAATGTGTTATAGATGATATGGTAAAAATGTAACAATATCATCAAATAAAATTGAAAGGTAAAAAAAAACACCATGTGAAAAAAAAAATAGTATGTGGACAAATTAGATGAAACATGGTATTTTGTGTAGGGAAGATATATTTAGGAATAGAATCTTTTTAGATAGCATATACTCTCTTTTCACCTTTTAAATACAGACAATTTAGTTTTCTCTGAAGTTACATCCTCCACACTAAAGTACAGGCTATTTTAAGGATGATTTCTCTCTTACATGAACTATCTAAACTGGTAAGTTAAAATTCTGTGTCATATTTCTTTGGGTAATATTAAGCTCTTATTTGATAATTATTACTTGAAATTTATATTCTGGTTTGATATTATCTTTCTAACCTGTTTTTCTATACTCCCTAACATCTGCTGTATTTACAAGTCCTTTCCCTTCTCCACAAACACTTCAAGCTGGATCTCACCTTATTGAATTTAATCATACACACTTCCTTCTGCAGAAAATGTTCTTTATCTTAACTTCTACATTTTAAAGTTAATAGCACTACATTTAGCCCTTAACTGTGCAAACTTCACTTTTTGTGTTTCATATTTTATATCATTAATTAGACTTTAAGCTTTTTTAGCACTTTGTTATATATATAAATATGTGTGTGTTTGTGTGTAAATTATATTGTCTACATATTTAATAGCATAAATAATCAACATGTTTTTATTTTTGCTCTTCAAAAGCCAAACCATAATAGAATAGTGGATAGAATACTGTATAGAATACATAATATAGTGGATAGAATACTGTAATAGGAGCAGATGTCTGTATTATAGACTTTTATTCCTCACAACAAATGTAGGCTTGGTAAAATAATTAACAACTCTATTTCCACTTTGTTATATCAAGGAGGCAATAATAATATCAAATATACCTATCTCACCAAAATAGTTTTGAGAATAACATATGTGCATAAGGAGTGCAAAAATAAAGCAAGAAAAATAATTTAAAATAATAATTGATCAGAGGAGGAGGAAAAAGAAATAAGAGAATGAGGACTGAACAAAAGGAAGATGAGGAGAAAAAAGATGTAAAGGATGAGGAACAGTGGAAAAGGAAGAAAAACAGGAAGAAAAGAGATGAAAGAGAAGGCCAAGGAGAAGGAGAAAATAATTTTCTCATGCAGTTATTGCTGCTGCTGCTGCTGCTGCTGCTAAGTCGCTTCAGTCGTGTCCAACTCTGTGCGACCCCATAGAGCCCACCAGGCTCCCCCATCCCTGGGATTCTCCAGGCAAGAACACTGGAGTGGGTTGCCATTTCCTCCTCCAATGCATGAAAGTGAAAAGTGAAAGTGAAGTCGCTCAGTCAGAACATTACAAAAATATAATTCCAATGGAATTCAGTAGACAGCATTGGTTAGTCATTCAGGATGTCAAATAATCTGAAAGTAAGTCATGGGATGAATATGTCTGCCTCTGAATTTTCAAAGTTAGCATATTGTGCAATACATTTGCTCACTGTATTAGCTTAAAAAGCTAACAAAACAAAAATGTGGACTTTAGTTTTAAAATATAAACTCAGTGTAGTAGGTAGAATTCTCTCCAAACTCCCACCCCCTGATTATTCTAATACCAATCTGTGAAGAGATGGCATAGAGGTGGCTTCGAGGTGACGGACTTTACAGTAGAGAGACTATCTTGGATTATTCAGGTAAAGCCAACCTAATCCCAGTGATCCCTTTAAGCAGAGAGTTTCCCTCTGATGGACTCAGAGAGATATGGTGGAAGAAAGAGAAATTGGACAAAAGGAGAAGTCAGATATTCAAAGTATGGGAGGCTGGATGCAAGGCTCTGAGATGGAGGGGCCCAGGTATAAGGCCCAGAAAAAGGATTTCTGGAAAGCATGAGAAGAAATATGGGCAACCTCTAGGAGTAAAGACCAGTCTGTGTCTGACAACCAGCAAGTAAAACTGAAACTTCAGTCTTAGAACCACACAGAATTGAATTCTGCCAACAGCCTGAATAAGCTGGGAAGAAAATTCTTCCACAGAACCTCTAGTAAAGAAAAGAGCCCCAAGAACACTTTGATTTTATCCTTGAGAGGTCGGTGTTGGACTTTCTCATATACAGAACTATGAAGTGCATTGTTTTAAGCAACTAAATTCATGATAATTTGTTAAGGCAGCAAATAAAACTAATACATTTATTAAACTAGATCTCTGGACTGCAAGTAGAAAAAAACCAATCCTATTGGGATATCTAACATAAGTATGTCTTTCTAAAGTTTCCAAGACATATGTTCTATATTTTATGATTTTAATCTAAAATATCTATTATCTCCCAGTAGGTAACTTGATTTTGTTCTCAAATAATAGTCATATTATTTTTGTTTCATTTATTATGGGTGTAAATATAATTTTCTTCATTAGAGGGAGAAGTAATTGCTTGATATTCTAATAAATGCCCTGAATCAAACATAAATACTTTACAAGATTTCATTATGTCATAAAATGTAGACACAAAATGTGAGGAAGCTCAGTGCATTTGCATCTTAGAAAGCTACACAAGCCAAAAGATTAGATATTTTAAAATAGCTTGCTTGATGGGTCAAAAAGGCATGTGGTTATTCTTGCATCACATAGCAAGGCCATTATATAGACAGAGATAAATTCTGTCAATGTGGAAAACAAGCCACCTGCCATGTGGCTGTTGGATTCATAGTCCAATTGTAAAATCTATTGTGTGTAATGATGTGGATGTTTCTTTCTAGTTATCTATGTAAGAGATATTTCTTTTCAATATTCCATTCCCTAGTCTGTATCTGGCAGTCTAATTTACACAGAGCGTCTTAATTTTGCATGTTTCATTGGAAATAAAACCAAAAAAAATAAGATAATGTCTAGTGTCCAAAGCTTCTGGCATAGCCTTGTAAGTATAAAAGCATATGAGAACAGCGCTACACTCATTTGGCTTCAGCAGAGTAACAGAGATGTTCACCCATACATGTGACAAAATGATTTGATAAAATAATAATACAGTATAGAGTAGTCACATGGAGTTATTTTTAAGTGTTGTTTTATTTTCTAACAAGGACAGTCATTTAAAAATTAAAATGAGTATTTTTCTCATCTAATGATTCCTAGGTATTGATACTTAACAGATTTGTTACAGATGATTTGAGTTATTTCAAGTCCCCCCTACTAACACTTGCCAAATATGTACTATGCTTCAGAAAGAAAAAAACCACTTACTCTATAAATAATTCACTATATGATTCCTATGAGAAAAACTCTGTCATATGAAAAATATGCAACTTTTATTCACTTATTATTTTAACAAGTACTGAAATCCTTTATGTGAGGTCCTGTTCTTGGTATAAGGCTTATAGAAAAGAATAAGTCAAATGAAGTCCATGGAGAGTGATTATAAAACTAAAAGTGAGTGAGCTAAGCACAGTGATAAAGGTAATTATTTTAGTTTGAGTGTTCAGAGAAGATGGGTACAGACATGAGAATGAGCTAAGGGAATGAGTCATGGCAATATCTGTGGATAAGACTGCCAGCCTCCAGAGCCCTTGATATGAGAGTGTGGTTGACTTGTTGGAGACACCACAAAGAAGTAAACAACATAAGCTAGGAAGGAAGTTGAAAGTCGTGATAGAAGAAATAGCCAGACTTAGATTCTATGCGACCTTCTAATCATCACAAGGATTTAGAACTCTATTATAAAAATTATGACCATTATGTGGAATCTAAAAATAAATTATACAAGTTTATCTATAAAATAGAAACAGACTCACAGACACAGAAAATAAATTTATGATTCCCAAAAGGGAAAGGGGGAGGAGGGATAAATTAGGAGTTTGGGATTAAAATATACATACTACCATATACAAATACATAACTAACAAGGACTTACTGTATAGCACAGGGAACACTACTCACGATCTTGTAATAACCTATAATGGAAGACAATGTAAGAAAGAATATATAAGTTTATATATATGTACAACTGAATCATTTAGCTGTATACCTGAAACTACACAACACTGCAAATCAGCTTCATTTCAAAATGATAATGAAATGTCTACCATAAAAACAACAACAAAATTATGGCAAGGGGTAAACCACTCAAGGCTATGGTTTTTCCAGTGGTCATGTATAGACGTGAGAGTTGGACTGTGAAGAAAGCTGAGTACCGAAGAATTGATGCTTTTGAACTCTGGTGTTGGAGAAGATTCTTGAGAGTCCCTTGGACTGCAAGGAGATCCAACCAGTCCATTCTAAAGGAGATCAGCCCTGGGTGTTCTTTGGAAGGAATGATGCTAAAGCTGAAACTCCGATGAGTCAACTCATTGGAAAAGACTCTGATGCTGGGAGGGATTGGGGGCAGGAGGAGAAGGGGACGACAGAGGATGAGATGGCTGGATGGCATCACCAACTCGATGGACATGAGTTTGGGTGAACTCCGGGAGTTGGTGATGGACAGGGAGGCCTGGCATGCTGCCATTCATGGGGTTGCAAAGAGTCAGACACGACTGAGCGACTGAACTGAACTGAAACCACTCATATTTTTAACTTGTTAGTCTGACTAACCAATGGTAAATACACTGTTGAGAATGGAAACACTGAGCCTAGCCAAGTGGCTTTTGTAACAGTCCAAACAATAACGATGATATGAAACACTACACGAGCTGTGGAAGTGGTGGGAAATAGATTTAGAAAATATTTGGAAGAAAGAGTAGAAGTGGTTGGTGGATTAGAAGTAAGGGATGAGAAAGAGAAGGGATACAAGAAAGTCTCTAGGTTTCTCTCCCTGTGCAACTGGGAGAGTGGTGATGCCCTTGATTAACACGGGGAGAAGCAGGGTTCAGGGTTCCGTAAATGAGGGTTGGATCTGTTGAGCATAAGACACTTGTTAGACAACCAATGAAGACATCAACTTCAATATTGGATATAGGAATGTGGACTTCAGGGAAAAAGCTGTGATTTGAGATATAAATTTGGAAGCTACTAATGTTTAAACTGAATTTAAAAGCATAGGACTCCGTGACATGACTTAGAGAACAAAAATGAGGCCCATTGTCTAATGAGATATCAGGATACTGAGAATGCAAAATGATGAAGATGTTAAAGCTCAGGGAAGAAACCCCCAGTGAAGTTGAGTAAAACAGGAACATGTGGTCTCCATGACAAAGTAATGAAAAGTTTCAAGAAGAGAGTGATCAACTGAATCGTATATCTTTGAGAGTAGAGTAGGTTGTAGACTGAATAGGACTTTGGATATGGCAATATCTGAAGACCTATTTTAAATGGATGCAAGAAATGAAATGGAGAAGGGAATACAGATGTAGAACCAAAGGAGGTCCCAGTTCAAATGGATACAATAAAAAAAAGTGGAGAAGGGAATGCAGATGCAGAGCCCAAGGACTACGGATGACTAGTTAAATAAATGGTAGCTGAGACAGACTTGGTGGTGTGTGTATCAAGGAACTCACTAGGACATAGATAGTCACAATGGCCTGGGGTGGAGTGATAAGCAAAGGTTGCTTATTACTTAAATCTTAGGCTAAGTAATTCATGGAAAGTGAAGGGAATTTTCAAAGACGTAAGGTTATAACTAAATTCGAGTTTCTAGAGAGCGCATTGGAAGTACTGAGAGTCCAGAAAAGGATGTAGAATCAGGTCAACTTGAATATGAGGGTAAAAGTCCTGGTGATGAGAAATGACTGAGGAAACTTGGACTTTTTCCTGATGATTAAGGAAAACAGAATTAGTTGGCATTATAGTACTGAGTATTGTTTTAATGGATAATGAATTTCAATTCTTACCTGAGACTAGTTTCTTGGGCAGTTTGTAGCGTTATGGATGGAATTGCCAGTAAGTGATGAAGGGTAGGGTAGCATCTCTTCAAGAGTATGACTAGCTCTGCTGAAAATATTGTGGAAGCCAGCTTGGGGTCTCTGGGACAAACTCTGTAGAGAGAATGATTTTATGAAGTGTGCCCATGTGTGAGTGAATGAGTGAGTGTGTGTGTGTGTGTGTGTATGTGCCTTCCTCTTCCCTTAACAAATACATTTTGTCTGTTTTCCATGTGCCAGATTCTGTGTTATGTGCTGGAGAGATAATGATGAGCATAACTGACATACTTCCTTTCCTGTTACTGTTATTCCATTTACCTTCAGTGTGGCCTGGATCAATTTCAAAATCTACCTGTAAGCTAAAATCCTTAACCAATAACTTGTCTCTAAAAAATGCTACATTCCTAACTTTAATCTCATTTTAAACTAATCTTGGAAAATATAATCCCCAAATAACATCTGAGAATTTACAATCTGTGGACACTAAATTCCTATTTTAGAAGTGGTAGTCATTTAGTTTCCCACTAAACTTTATGTTTAACATAAAGTCAATTGGGGCTTCCCTGGTGGCTCAGATGATAAAGAATCTGCCTGTGATACAGAGATCCAGGTTTGATTCTTGGGTCAGGAAGATCCCTTGGAAAAGTGAATGGAAACCCACTCCAGTATTCTTGCTTGGAGAATTCCATGGACAGGGGAACCTGGTGGGTTACAGTCCATTGGGTTGCAAAGAGTCTGACACGACTGAGCGACTTTCACTTTCACTTTAGTGGGATGTTAGGTTTCATACATATGGTTTCTCTTAACATTATGTTTTTAATTGTGTGTGAAATCTTTGCACATAAAAGGTTCTGTTGGTTAATAAGAAAAAATGAAATCCTGTTTAGAGATTGTGATTTATAAATAAAAAGACATTTATCTTACTTTCCTTTAGCTCCTGCAGAAAAGCTAATTCAACAGCTTAAAATATTCCCTCTTAGTATTTAATCCTTAATAAATTGACTTAAGAAATTTTCTGCTTGATATAATAACCTTCCAAGAGATAGAATTGCTTAATATTTTAATTGTCATTAAAAACACAATTTCAAAACTAAACATCCTAAAATATTAAAATTATACTTTGGCTCTTTGAAAAAAAATAACAAAATGCTTCTGACTATTAATTCTGAGATTTTACACCAAGCTTATAAGGGTATTCATAATTGAATGAGGGCTGATAGTTATAATCCTTAATTATAAGAACTGCTTCATGTTCACAACAATATATAAAAGGGAATATAATTTTTCAACAAATTTTTTCTCTACAGACCCTGAAACATATTCTATTATAGGTTTATGACATCATTAGTATTGAAGAATAAACATGCAAAATAAGCAAATAATAATAAACTGGATTATTCATAATCTTTAATTTGTCATCAAAGTTTTGAAAATCAAGAAGAAAAACTGAAGACATTTCAAGATCTCTTTCTTCTAATATGGCAAAGAACAGGTGCATCAGGCATGTCAGACTTACATGGAAATGATGCCAGAGATATTTGTAGTAAATTGGATGTGATCCAGACCACAATGACCTCAATTGAAATTGAAAAATTCACAGGAGACTGATTACAGAAGTGGGAAGTTAAAGATATGGAAATTACACTTGATAGACATGACACAATTTTAGCTAAAAATGAGAGCACTAAAAGCTATAGAAATGGAAAGTGATGGCCTGGAACACAAGTGAGGAGCATGCAGCATCCAGGGCTTTTTTGTCAAAATAGGGATTTTTTAATTGTACAGAAAAATAATTATTGCCCGATTTAACTGCTCACTGAAAAACCAATGTTGTGTACTGTCACAATACATGGAACTTTAGAAACATCTGAAAACGCTTCACCAATTAAAATGCATGAGAATAAGTTTCAAGAACTTTCTTTACTTGTAAAACTATACGGTTGAATGCTAATGAGAGGGGAACATGAAAGAATTTAGTTCACAAGTTAGCACTATTTGCAAATGTTAGATGCTCTATATTCTCAAAATATTTGTGATTTGGAGGCAAGCTCCATTTTAGATTATTAACTCCTTGAAAGTGATAGCAAATTCTTACATAAGTTTTTAATACTCACTCTCTAAATATCTCTGGCAATTGTTTTTTAGTCTAGAAGCAATAACATTTCCACCCTTTCCATTTGGCTTTTAATTGTCTAAATGCTCAGAAATTCACCCAGAGCTTATCTGTATTTACTCTCTTTCATGATGATCTCATTGTATCTTGTGGACTTTTGAGCTCAAGAGTTTATGTGCAACAGTATACAAAAGACTTCGATATTATTACATGGAAATCAAATATTCAATACATAACTCAGAGTTGATGTTGCCAAAACAGAATAGTATTTTTCCTCATCCCTCAAACCTCCTAGCTCCAAGATTTCCCCTTTTTGATATAAAGCATCACCCTCCAAACACCAGGGAGAAGACTCTATGTCACCTTCGGTATTTCTCTCTCACACCTCACATTCTGTTTCTTAGCATGTCAGTCCTATCAGCTCTACCTTCAAAAACAGTATATTAAACTCAGATCCTCACTTTCTCTTCCTAGTACAACACTTCTTGATCTACCACAAGGAAAGTCAAAGTTTCTGCCTAAAGACCTAAAAACTTGGTTCAATTTATTTTAAATGTGTTTATTCAGCAGTTACATTCCAGGGGTTGTGGAAATAAAATGAATATGACAAAATTTAATTTTGTATTTACTCAAATTTATATAAATTTACTTCATGAAAGCCCTGCTGAAACCATTTTGCATGTATTAACTCTTTTAATCTTCACAGTGAACTTTAAGGAACATGCTGTCACTGTCAAATTAAATTCCACAGATGGGAAAACTGAGCTCAAAGGGATTCTGGGAATTTCAAGGGCACGTAGCTGATACGCAGCAGAACCAAGACTTGAACCTGAGCATCATGGCTTCAGCTCTCGAGCAGTTCACCACAGCACTGTGTTCTCATTGTCCCTAAACACACAGCCAGTGGGGGAACTACAAGAAAAATTTTAGTGTATAAAACAATGCATTGAGGTTCAAGAAGGAGCAGATATATGCATACATATAGCTGATTCACTTTGTTTCACAGCAGAAACTAACACAACATTGTAACGTGATTATACTCCAATAAAAATAAATTTAAAAAAAAATGAAAAAGAAAATGCATTGAAATAAAGTCACGGCCACCATGCTACAGAAACACTCAAGTTGTTGTTTTGTTTTTGTTTTGTTTTGTTTTTAAGTGGGTAATATTTCTAGGGCTTCTGAGACACAGGTTCAATCCCTGGGTCACGAAGATCCCCTGGAGAAAGAAATGGCTAGCCACTCCAGTATTCTTGCCTGGAGAATTCTATGTACAGAGGAGCCTGGCAGGCTACAGTCCTTGGGGTTGCAAAGAGTTGGACATTACTGAGTGACTAACATATGCACACACATATTTTGTAATTTAAGATAAACTAAAAGACATTCAGTGAAAAGGAAATACTACGAGAAAAGCTGAGAGGAAACAGCAATTGTCTTAGCACCAAATTTCACTTGACAATGGGAATTGGATTCATTTTCCCATTTAGTTTGTTTGTTTAGTACCTCCTGCAGGGCAAGTCTCATCTAGGCAGAAGGGAGACAGGATGTATTAAGCCCCTGCTTCTAGATTTGAGAAGGAGGAGAAAGAAAATAATCACTTAGACAAAGATATTCTGAGAGTAAAGAATGATATGAATGAAATAAAATGGGATGAACTAATAGAGAGGGACATATATGAGGGGAGAGCACTACTGTGAGAAGAGAACACCTATCCCAGAGGCCACGAGGCAGGGGTAAGATTGTTGGTTCTGGGATTGTGATGAGTATCACTGTACTTGAACACAGAACTGTGAGAATCATGCAAGATGATATCTGGGTGTAGTCAGCTCCTTATAATAGACAGCCTTCAAGGTCGTGGTGAGGAGTTTTCAGGTGACCCTGAATGTCATAAGAAACCTTTGCAGAGTTGAAACAGGAAAGCAACACTATTTGTTTTATATTTTGAAACGTGAGGCTGCCCCATACAAGCACAGAATCTAGGTTACAATATGCCATGGCTTTACACCGCTTACCTTCTTTGCGCTGAGATCCAGACTAAAGCTTCCCATGTGGTACTAGTGGTAAAGAACCACCCTGCAATGCAGGAGGCTTAAGAGAGGCGGCTTCAATCCCTAGGTTTGGGAAGATCCCTTGGCAAAGGGCATGGAAACCAACTCCAGTATTCTTACCTGGAAAATCCCAAGGAGAGAGGAGTCAGACACAACTGAAGCAACTCAGCACACACCCACCCCAGACTGAAGGAACAAGCCCTGTCAAGGGCGTCACTGCTCTAGCAGGAAAAGAAAAATAGTGATGGTACCACCACACGATGCCCTTAAAAGACGCCTCTCAGGTGTGACACACATCACTTTTATTCGCATTCTAATAGGCAAAGTGACTCATTTGGCAAAGTCTAAAGCATGGGGCAAGGAAGTGTACATAACCCTTTACAGGGAGGGGCAATGAATAATTGGGGAAGTTAAAACAACCTACTACAATCATAGTTGTTGTAAAGAATTTTAGGGCCTAAAAATGGAAAATCAGACTTTGGATGGAAGTAGTGAGCCAGGTTACAAGAAATCTAGGCAAAAGCTGACTTTGACCTGACTGAGAATGTCAGTAGAGGAAATAGAGAGAAGTAGACAGATTTGGGATACGTTGTGATGGCCAGGTTCATAGGAGTTAATGATGGAGTGAATAAGAATAGGGTGGTGAGGGGAAGGGAAGAATGAAGGATGACTCATATTTATAACAGAGGCTGAAGACTTGTGGTAGTTGGCACCATCTAATAAAAGAATCATGAACAAAGCATTTTTTTTAACTTTTTATTTTATATTATAGTCCATTAACAATGTGGTGATACTTTCAAGTGGACAGCAGAGTGACTCAGGCATACATGGACATGTATCCATGGATTCACCTCTTGTGATATAGACGTGCAGAACCATCTACTCCAAAATGAGATGGAGCTTCTAACCTACCAGACATACATATATATTTTAAAATATTAAAAAATAATAATAAAAATCATGTTGTCAAGAGTAAAAAGACAATTTCACATAAGCCTGAAGGAAGCATAAATTAATCTAATATTCTAGAATACCATCTGACAGTACAAATTAAGAGTTATGAAATTTATCAATTTTTTGCTCCAAAGATTTATATTACTAGGAATCTATCCTAGACAAATAGATACTAATGGAATCTCCCTCATAGCATTGTGAGTATTCATTGAATTCACACAAGTAGAACTCTTAAGAGTGTGCCACATAGTAAATGTTTATCAAATGTTAGCTATTATCTTTTTTGAATTTATATAAATAATAGTGGGTATAGTTTTTAAAAACCAGGAATTAAATATTTAAACTTTTAGTTAAAAACTTATGAAAATCTTCTTTTATTAATTTATTTATTTTACTTTACAATATTGTATTGGTTTTGCCATACATTGACTTGAATCCACTATGAGTGTACATGTGTTCCCCATCCTGAACTCCCCTCCCACCTCCCTCCCCATCCCATCCCTCTGGGTCATCCCAGTGCACCAGCTCCAAGCATCCTGTATCCTGCATCAAACCTGGACTGGTGAATCATTTCACATATGATATTTTACATGTTTCAATGCCATTCTCCCAAATCATCCCACCCTCTCCCTCTCCCACAGAGTCCAAAAGAATGTTCAATACATCTGTGTCTCTTTTGCTGTCTCGCATACAGGGTTTATTTTTATTTATTTTCCACATTTTCTGAAATAAGCAGATATTATTTTCTTAAGTCTAGGTACAAGATAAAGCTCAGACCACATGACAGAACAGGGTCATTTTTTAACTTGAATACGTGAGTATTGCAAGGATTTGGTTGAACATGTCAAAGTATATCATCTGGGGTGTTAGGGCTTTAATATATAAATTTGCAGGGGACTAGGGGTAGGCACAAATATTCAGTTCATAACAAATAAGAAATGCAAGAAACATTTTCTACAAGCTTTACCTTCAATGCCGAACTCATAATTTAATGAGATTGGCAGAACTCTCCAATCTCATTTTCTTCAGTTCTGAAAACTATGTCTTAGTTTCCAAGATTTAGTGTTATAGCACTAAGGTTGATGCCACCTGTGATGGATCTTCTGTTTATACGTTGTATTTCTGAGACACTTGCCTAACCTTTTCACATGACCCATGATAAGTTTTCTGTTATAGTTGGGTCATGTTCAGAATATGCAATATTGTGCAAGGCTGCTGATGGATAAATAATCTAGACAGTCCAAATAATTATGTCTGTTCAGGGTGATCCCAATTGTCCCAAAGTATTGCTGAAAATAGTGACATATATTCCCTTCTTTTTAGGGGCTCTTGGGACCCACAGATCTTTCTTTTCCCTTGTGCAAAACTGAGGCAAAATCTTTTGCAAGGACCTCTTCAAAGCTTGGTGTCTACCCGCCCCATGAATCCATTTTATTATGTCATTCACATATCTAAGACAAGATTTTGGAGGCAAAATATGCATTTTTCTTTTCTGCTTTGTTACAGACTCTTCCCTAAGGTATTAGCTCAGGATACACTACCAGCTTCAAGATATGGAATGAAAAATTTTAAACATAGTGAGAAAAATTCTCAATGTAAATGAACACCTCAAAATTGGAGAAGGAAATGTTGTCCACTGGATTTGGCAATAAGGACACTGTTGGTACTTCAGAGAGAAATGTTTGCGTGGAATGATTATGCTGGAAGGTAGAGTTCAATTGGTAGAAATTTGGATGAGACATAATAAAATGGAAATAGCAAAGAAACTGAAGAAATATGGCTGTGAAGAGAAATAGAAATACAGTGTTAAATAGAGGGAAATAAGGGGTTCATAGAAAAAAATTACTTGTAATGTGCAATAAAACTGTTATTTATTAACATTGGATAATATATTTTCTATATAAAAAAATCACACCATCTCATGTGCGTTGTACAACTATTTAAACAATTGTCTCTTTTATCACAAAGGGAAAATAAAATCAGCACCATCCAGAATAAACATCTTGGATAACCTCACTCTGTACAGCAACATGAAATTGATTTTTTTTTTTTTTCATGAAAGCCTGTCTTTCAAGCAAAAACCTAATGGACAAAAGATGAATCAACTACCTACTTGTCTCATCTAAGAAATTGTTTAATTTAAGAAGGAAGCAATGACTCTGAGTGGTAATTCATGAAGATTTATATGCTAAAATATGCTGAGGCACTACTCCAATGTCCTTCCCATGCCCAGCTTACATGAATCAGTTAAGAATATGTCACAATTACTTCCCTCACTTACTTTAAATTTATTCCTCTCTTACAGAACCTCAGACAACTGAAAAAAATATATATTATTTTGTCTGTGAGGCACATAATGTTTATTAAGTGTATTACAAATTGAAGTGAATTCCACCTATCTGGCAATTTTGTAATTGTAAGAAATTTTAAGAGTTGTGGTACATTTCATGATATAACATTTTCCTCTTAAGGAACTCAACAATTCTTTCACGAATTAATTTTGTGTAATAAACAGAGATAAAGAGCATATAGTTTAAAACATCGTTCCTTTTAATTTGTCATAAAAGCTATTCTTAAAACTGACACATTTTAATAAAACTTAACACTAAGACTAGTACAACTTTATTTGATATATTCAGAATCAACATGTACGAGTAACAGAGTACAAAACTTACAGCCAGTAATGCTGCTGCTGCTAAGTCACGTCAGTCGTGTCCGACTCTGTGTGACCTCATAGATGGCAGCCCACCAGGCTCCGCCATCCCTGGGATTCTCCAGGCAAGAACACTGGAGTGGGTTGCCATTTCCTTCTCCAATGCATGAAAGTGAAAAGTTGAAAGTGAAGTCACTCAGTCGTGTCTGATGCTATGCGACCCCATGGACTGTAGCCCACCAGGCTCCTTCGTGCATGGGATTTTCCAGGCAAAAGTACTGGAGTGGGGTACCATTGCCTTCTCCGCAGTAATGCTGAATGATACACTAATACAATTGATTCAATAATAAATACAACTGATTTTTGTGACTAGTTGAAAATATGATAAGATAAACAATATTATCCTTCTGGGTTCTAGTGAGACTTCTAATTTTAGGATGAGAGCAAAGAGGTTTTATAATAAAAAGAAATTATGTCACAAGCATAATAAAAAACAACAAGATAAATTTATTAATATGTACCTATATTATATGACAAATAGTGAGCTAACAAAATCAATGCAAATCCAAATGTGGATCACAATAAACTGTAGAAAATTCTTCAAATGATGGGAATACCAGACCACCTTACTTGCCTCCTGAGAAATCTGCATGTAAATCAAGAAGCAACACTTAAAACAAGACATGAAACAACAGACTGGTTCCAAATTGGGAATGAAATATGTCAAGGCTGTATAGTGTCACCCTGCTTATTTAACTTATATGCAGAGTACATCATGTGAAATGCCAGGCTGGATGAAGCACTAGCTGGAATCAAGGTTGCCGGGAGAAATATCAATAACCTCAGATAGACAGATGATACCACCTTATGGCAGAAAGCAAAGAAGACCTAGATAGAGGAGAGTGAAAAAGTTGGCTTAGAATGCAACATTCAAAAAACTAACATCATGGCATCCAGTCCCATCACTTCACGGCAAATAGATGGGGAAACAATGGAAACAGTGAGAAACTTTACCTTTTTGGGCTCCAAAATCACTGCAGATGGTGATCGCAGCCATGAAATTAAAAGACGCTTACTCCTTGGAAGGAAAGTTATGACCAACCTAGATAGTATATTCAAAAGCAGAGACATTACTTTGCCAACAAAGGTCCATCTAGTCAAGGCTATGGTTTTTCCAGTGGTCATGTATGGATGTGAGAGTTGGACTGTGAAGAAGGCTGAGTGCCGAAGAATTGATGCTTCTGAACTGTGGTGTTGGAGAAGACTCTTGAGAGTCCCTTGGACTGCAAGGAGATCCAACCAGTCCATTCTAATGGAGATCAGTCCTGGGTGTTCATTGGAAGGACTGGTGCTAAAGCTGAAATTCCAATACTTTGGCCATGTGATGCAAAGAACTGACTCATTGGAAAAGACCCTGATACTGGGAAAGATTGAAGGCAGGAGAAGAAGGGGATGACAGAGGATAAGATGGTTAGGTGGCATCACCAACTCGATGGACATGAGTTTGAGCAAGCTCCAGGAGTTGGTGACGGACAGGGAAGCCTGGCATCCTGTAGTCCATAGGGTTACAGAGTCAGACATGACTGAGCAACTGACCTGACTGGCTGTTGGAGAAGACTCTTGAGAATCCCTTGACTGCAAGGAAATCAAACCAGTCAATCCTAAAGGAAATCAACCCTGAATATTCATTGGAAGGGCTGATGCTGAAGTTCCAATACTTTGGCCACCTGATGAGAAAAGCTGACTCATTGGAAAAGACCCTGATGCTGGGAAAGATTGAAGTCAGGAGGAGAAGGGGACAACAGAGGATGAGATGGTTGGATGGCATCACTGACTCAATGTACATGAGTTCGAGCAAACTCAGAAAGATAGTAAAGGACACAGAAGCCTGTCATGCTGCAGTCCATGGAGTTGCAAAGAGTTGGACACAACTAAGTGGCTGAACAACAACAATTTTCTCTTTGGATAAATGTCTCTTCAGTTTTTCTGTCCATTTATTAATCAAGTTGTTTTCTTGATGTCAAGGTGTATGAACTACTTATATATGTTGGATATTACTCCCTTGTTGGTCATAGCATTTGCAAATATTTCTTCTCATACAGTAGTTTGTCTTTTTGCTTTGTTCAATAGTTTCCTTTGCTGTGAAAAAGGTTTTAAAATAATTAGGTCCCATTTATTTATTTTTGCTTTTCTTTCCTTGACTTTAAGAAAAAGACCCCTCAAAATATTGTTGTGATTTATATCAAAGAATGTTCTGCCTATGTTTTCCTTTACAAGTTTTATGATTTCTGGTCTTACATTTGGGTCTTTAATCCATTTTGAGATTATTTTTGTATATGGTATTAGAAAACATTCTAATCTCAATGTTGTACATGCAGCTGTTATGTTTTCCCAATATCATTTATTGAAGAGACTATATTGAAGAGACTATATTGAAGAGACTATGCCTCCTTTGCTGGGATTAATTTACCATAGGTGTCTAGGTTTATTTCTTGTATCTTTATCCTCTTCCATTGATCTATTTATCCACTCTGTACCAGTACTATACTCTTTTGAATACTATAGCTTCTTGATGGGAGGGACTGGTGATGGGAAAAGCTGGTGGGCAGGACCTTGCTCAGTAAAGCTTTAATCCAACTATCTGCTGATGGGAGGGGTTACACTCCCTCCCTGGTAGTTGTCTGGCCTGAGGTGACCCAGCCCTGGGGTAGGGTTATGTAATCCAAAAGGGGTTATGCCAAGGGAGACCTTCCAGTGCTCCACTCCCTGCTGACCCATGCCTCCACAGGAGGTCCTCCAACACTAGCAGGTAGTTTTGGTTCAGTCTCCTGTAGGGTCACTGTTCCTCTCCTCTGGGGCTTGGTGCAAGCAAAATTTTGTGTGTGCCCTCCAAGACTGGAGTTTCTGCTTGTCCCAGTCTTCTGGAAGTCCTATAATCAAATCCCACTGGCCCTCCCGGACATATTTCCTAAACTCCAAGTCCCTCGGTTGGATCCCCAGGCTGGAAAGCCTGACGTGGGGTTTAGAATGTTCACAACAATGCAAGAACTTCTTTGGTATTATTATTCTCCAGTCCGTGGGTCACCCACCCAGCCGGTATAGGATTTGATTTTATTGTGATTGAACCCTTCTACCATCTTGCTGTGGCTTCTTGTCTTTGGACATGGGGTATCTTTTAATTTCATCAATTCCACTCAACTCTAACCAGGGTTTAAAACAATATAAACAGGCATGCACTATGTGGATCAGCCAGCCTAATTCAAAAGAAATTATTTAAAACAGAGGTGCATGATGTGATAAAATTTTGTATTACCTGTTTTATTTTATATTTATGTAGCATTGGTGACCAAATGAATGACTGTCTTAATCCAACAGAATCTAATTCACTCTTTATCTCTAGACACTGTCTATATTTTCTAGATATATTTTGTCAAAGAAAATAACATAAATTAATAAAGTGAAAATTGTTTTAATTCCTAAAATACGCTGCATATCTTGTCCCTTATTGCTTTCTCTATGACCTAAATCATTTACATTCCATTTAGGTTATAAATGGAATTATTTATGTAATTATTTCACATCATGGGTTCTTTCCTTCTGGCCTATACTTTATCCATTTCCACCCTTTTTTTTTTTTTTTTTTAATTTTGCACTAATTTCTGAAATTTTAGACCCTATTTGATAAATCTTTTTGTTGTCAATGCAATATATTTTAATGTTCAACTTAATCTATGGAATTAACCTTCATAAATACTCTGCAATAAAGTAGGGCATATTTAAGATTTAGCACATTGGAACCCTGAGTCTTGAGATGGCTGTAAACATAATACAGACACACACTGGCAACAAAATGCATGATAGCCCATATGACACAATTACCGAACCTGTGTTCTAGAGCCTGGGAACTGCAACTACTGAGCCCACGCACCTCAGCTACTGAGCCCATGCACCGCAAGTACTGAAGCCCAAAGGTTTTAGAGCTTCTGCTCTGCAACAAGAAAAGCCACCACAATTAAAAACCCATACACTGAAACAAAAAAGTAGCCCCCACTTACTGCAACTAGGAAAAAGCCCACGTGGAAACAAAGACACAGCCCAGCCAAATAAATAATTTTTTTTTAATGCATTACAGAGTCAGGCAAGACTATAGCATGTGACTTTAGTGAATATAGTTCAATTACTTTTTGAAGTTCTCAGATTAGTGGATACTCTGAAAAGTTTACGATATTTCCACTGAAACATAAATTATAAGATATCATTAAAAAATTGAGGATGAAATTAAAATGCAATTTTTCACCCACTTCTTCCACTGGACAACTTTTAAAATTGAGTAACGCATAAGTTCAGTTCAGTCACTCAGTTGTGTTTGACTCTTTGTGACCCCACAGACTGCAGCATGCCAGGCTTCCTTGTCCATCACCAGAGCTTGCTCAAACTCATGTTCATCTAGTCAGTGATGCCATCCAACCATCTTATCCTCTATCATCCCCTTCTCCTCCTGCCTTCAATCTTGCCCAGCATCAGGGTCTTTTCCAATGAATTGGTTCTTCGCATCACGTAGCCAAAGTACTGGAGTTTCGGCTTTAGCATCAGTTCTTCCAATGAATATTCAGCACTGATTTCCTTTATATTTGACTTGTTTGATCTCCTTGCAGTCCAAGGGACTCTCAAGAGTCTTCTCCAACACCACAGTTCAAAAACATCAATTCATCAGTGCTCAGCCTTCTTTATAGTCCAACTCTCACATCCACACATGACTACTGGAACAATCATAGCTTTGACTAGACAGACCTTTGTTGGCAAGGTAATGTCTCTGCTTTTTAATATGTTGTCTAGGTTGGCCTTAACTTTTATTCCAAGGAGCAAGTGTCTTTTAATTTCATGGCTGGAGTCACCATTGCAGTGATTTTGGAGCCCCCCAAAATAAAGTCTCTCACTGTTTCCATTATTTCCCCACCTATTTGCTGTGAAGTGATGGGACTGGATCCCATGATCTTAGATTTTTTAATGATGAGTTTTAAGCCAGCTTTCTTACTCTCCTCTTTCATTTTCATCAAGAGGCTCTTTAGTTCTTCTTTACTTTCTGCCATAAGGATGGTGTCATCTACATATCTGAGGTTGCTGATATTGCTCCCAGCAATCTTGATTCCAGTTTGTGCTTCATCCACCCTGGCATTTCACATGATATACTCTGCATATAAGTTAAATAAGTAGGGTGACAATATACAGCCTTGACGTACTCCTTTCCCAATTTAGAACCAGTTCCATATCCAGTTTTAACTGTTGCTTCCTGACCTGCATACAGAGTTCTCAGGAAGCAGGTCAGGTGATCTGGTATTCCCATCTCTTGAAGAATTTTCCACAGTTTGTTGTGATCCACACAGTCAAAGTCTGTGGCATAGTCAATAAAGCAGAAATAGATGTTTTTCTGGAACTCACTGCTTTTTCAATGATCCAGCAGATGTTGGCAACTTGATCTCTGGTTCCTCTGCCTTATCTAAATCCAGCTTGAACATCTGGAAATTCACAGACAGTTCACATACTGTTGAAGCCTGGCTTGGAGAATTTTGAGCATTACTTTCCATAATGGAGCTTTCCATTACTTTCCATACGGAGCTGGCTGTTCCATATGTAGCTGGCTGTTAATCTGTAACAGCCAGCTCCATATCTTACCGTCTTGTTCCTTCATGCTCTGTAATTTGACTCTCAGTAGTCTAATAGCCATGATGGAGGATTCATTTAAGTGCTACTTGAACATGTTTGCTACATCACTTCAGTCATCTCAGACTTTTTGCGACCGTGTGAGGTGTATCCTGCCAGGCTCCTCTGTCCATGGGATTTTCCAGGCAAGAATACTGGAATGGGTTGTCATGCCCTCCTCCAGGGGATCTTCCCAACCCAGGGATCAAACCCATGTTTCTTACATGTCCTACATCGGCAGGTGGGTTCTTTACCACTGGCACCACCTGGGAAGTCCAGAATATGTATAGCCTTTTTGAAAATTTCTTATCCTTTAGCTTCCATCAGACGGGACTACTATAGTATATTAGCTGTATCATCAGTCACTTCCTCTCTAATTCCATTTGTCCATCATACTCCTTACATATGAATATTCTTTAAAGCTATCTTCAGCACTCTATGTCTCAGTCTGTATTACTTTTCATATTACAAAGTTTGTAGTTTCACTTTTATTTCTATTCATGTGATGTACTAATACATGCAATTATACACATAGCCATCAACTTAAGTCTACATGCACATGCTTTGATGCTCATATATGTTTGTACATTAATTCTCATGTATACATGGATATGTGGATATGTCACTTACATTATTTGTTTGTATGTGAGGATATGTGTGAAAACAGAAAGATACAAATCAATGAATATTTAGATATAAAACTCATGTCTCCCTTGAGTCCAATTACAAAACAAATCTGATAGTCTGATATCTATCTATATATCTATATGTGATATATAGATATATATGGGAGATATATATATATATATATATATATATATATATATATATATATATATAGGCTTCCCTGGTGGCTCAGATGGTAAAGAAGGTTCATGAAATGCAAGAGACCTGAATATGATCCCTGGGTTGGGATGATCCCCTTGAAAAGGGAATGGAAACCCACTCCAATTTTCTTGCATGGAGAATTCCATGGACAGTGGATCCTGGAGGGCTTCAGTCTGTGGGGTTACAAAGAGTCAGACACAAATTAGTTGCTCATTTGTGCTCATTTGCTCAATGCCTCATTACACCAAATATTATATTTTATAATGAAACTTGTTGGACTTGTCCTCTGGAATTACCTTAGCTCTCTCATCTTTTAGTTGTAATAGTCTATCTTGTTTTTTTTTTTTTTTCTTTTTCTTTCCATAATACAACCAATGATTTCATATCACTCCCCTTTTTACTGCTATTTTTTTCCTTAGTCATGGCTTTTATAAACCTATGACAGACACATTTACAGTTTCTAATGATACTTGTCTATAATCTTCTTAGTGACCATTTTAATTAATACCAATTTCTAGTTAAATATGATTCTAAGAATAATTATAAAAATAAAACAAATATTAACCAGGCAATGGAATTTATAGGCATCAGTTTTTTGGCTACTCAAACTTCAAACTTCTATAATGTCTTCACTTCTTGCATGGGAGCTGAATTCAGTTCAGTTGCTTAGTCATGTCCAACTTTTTGCGACCCCATGGACTGCAGCACACCAGGCGTCCCTGACCATCACCAACTCCTGGAGCTTGCTCAAACTCATGTCCATTGAGTCGGTAATACCATCCAATCATCTCATCTTCTGCCGTCCCCTTTTCCTATAGGAAATTAGAGCTTTGAGAATGAACAGTATGAATCAAAATGGGAAAACCATTTGTGGTATATTTGTAGATAAGCCATTTCCAAATCAGGTCAAAATATTAGTACAGATAATGTAATTATGACCCAGAAATTAACGTATATCATCTTGCTAAGACAATTTTGTTTGTTTACTTTTCTCAACTAAGTTCTATAGTTCCCTTATGTGCTGCTCTGCCTGAGTTGTGGACCTAAAATGCAGACCTAATAAACCTACAAGCGTTTCTGAAAAATCTAAAATATATATGTGTATATATCCTTGATATTATGAAATTATCAGCTCAGATATTATGAACTTATTAGGAAAAAATAATACATCTTGTTTGTATGGCAAACCATTTTCTAAAGACCTGACTTTTTTTTCCTCCTTCATTTCTCTAACTTATGAAGAGACACTCATCCTCCTTGGAAGATGATATACATTAATTTCTGGATCATAATTACATTATCTGTGAGTAATACATTGATCTCATTAATTTGGGAATGGCTTATCTACAAATATATCACAAATGGTTTTCCTAGTTTTGATTGATACTCAAAATCATGTAAAACAAAAAAAAAATACTCTTCATTTTCAAAGCTCTAATTTCCCACATTAGAAAAAATTAAACTCTTGAGACTTGACTTAAACTACCAATATTCAGTAGATTGTGCAGTACAAAAGGATAATAACAGAGTAATGATAATAATTATACTAATATGATAGCTAAGAAAATATGGTAAATATGATTAATTACTCTGTCTCACATTTCATTTAGACTGCATCAAAATTAAGAATATTGTAATGATTCATAATAACTATATTTAAAAAATTAATAAAATGCCTATATCTCCTTTAAAGATGGCATTGAGTTATATCTAGTTAAGAAAAAATCAGAATAGGATGGGAAAATTTAATCAGTATGTTCAGGGAAGGTAAATCTCTACTCTGTTCTTTTAGTTTTTGCAATTGTGTTTCCTCTGTATTAAGTTGATTTTAGTTTTTTACTTGTATCATCCATTTTATTAATTAGGTTTTATTTGAAAATTAGGATTCTTAAAAAAAAAAAAAAAAAAGCATGGACAGAAAACTGCAAGTCTATTCCAAGCCATCAAGAATCTATTCCACTTGTATTTCGGAGGCATTTATATTGTCTTTTGCATAGACTGAAGAATATACGTCATTGTGTAAAAATCCCTACAGGAGATAATTTTCATTACAATAATCACTGCATGTTCTACCTATTGTAAATCTCTTTTTTTCCCACCTTTTCTTTCCTTTCCTTTCTTCACATATCTTAGAATGAAGAGTGTACACTATACAATAAGGATATCAGCATGGGGAAGATTCTGGAAGAAATTGAAAAATTTGATTTCTTCCTTTATATAGGTTTAAAAAATCGAGCCAAATTCATTTTTAAAGATGAATCATGCTTGCTTGTGACCATCACTCAGCCTCAACTCCATTAAAAAAAGAAACTACTTTGGCAATTATTGACTGGAATATCAACATTTGCCAAGTACTCGCTCTGTATATGTGTACATATAGCTGATTCACTTTGTTGTACAGCAGAAACTAACACGACATTACATAGCAATTATACTGCAATAAAAAAAGAATTATCTGTATAATTATTAAAAATATTGACTGAATTTGGCAAAAAAAATATGTAAACTTTTATCTAAAACAGCAGGCTATTATTCCAAGGATTATTAATTTAAATGTTTTAAAGATGACATAGTACTTATTAAATAGAAACTCAGGATGACTATATAGAGCTTATTTTATATGTATAATAAATATTTCACATCTTTAAGAAGCTCTTTATATAATTTTGCAGTACATGCATCATTTTTACAACATGGGCAAGCATTAAATGAGAAAAGATCATTATAATTGAATGTAGATTACAAGAAATGAAGAGTAAAAGGCAATGATATTCAGAATATAAACAGATACTAACAGGAGATGTTTACCTAATTTTATCTAGGCAATATTTCTTGAAATTAAAACTTTAATGAATGTAATTACTAGTACATAAGCAAAAGGATATTAAACCCAGATATAATTTTTCATTAAAGGTTTTAAATCACTTTCCTTTTTTATTCTGCTGTATAGTCAAGAAGAATATCAACTCATACATTATTGTTATTAAAATAATTATCTCTTTTCATGTATTTAAGAACTTAATCTATATGCATAAAATATTACAGAATAATTAAAAAGCAAGTTATAAAAGTTTAAATGTGCTCAATATCAGCTATACTGAAGAAATTTAATAATAATTCATTGCTACTTACTATTATATTATAAATGGAAAAAGAAGTTGCTTATAAAATATTAAGATCTCATTTTCATCTACTACAAAACCATGAATTTCCATATTTAAAATAGTCTATTTATAAAATCAAACATCGGCAGTTATTCAGCATCAAAAGCAGAAGATATTTCAAGTTATTTGAAGTTGTCATTCTTGACCCATTTTAGAAATAATCCATAGGACTCAGAAAAAGATTGCTTTCAAATGGAAGAATATAACTTGACATGTGTGAGAACAAATATTTTCATATGATATGAGACTACTGCAATAAAACAAAAATTAAATATTTATTGGTATTCAAAGGCACACAGTCGTAAATACATCATAATTTCTTATAGAATTGAAACTATTTATATGGTTGAATGTCTTGGTCTGCTGGACATTTAAAAATAACTTTATAATTTATATATATTATACAATTATTGTCTAGTTATATGTTAATGTCTATAGTAAGCAGTATGGCTGGCTCAAGATCTTTTTTTTAATTAATTTATTTTTTATTTAAGGATAATTGCTTTACAGAATTTTCCTGTTTTCTGTCAAACCCTCAACATGAAACAGCAGATCTTTTGAAATTTACCTACAAACCCTTCTCATATAGGTTTATTTTAAAAGTACTTTATGTTTTCATACAAATTGTGAAATTATTTGTTCTAGCTCTGTGAAAAATACCATTGGTAGCTTGATAGGGATTGCCTTGAATCTCTAAATGTTTCAACCCACTGAGACTGATATTCACTCTTTGTCCACGCACATATGGACACCTTATCTTTGACAAAGGAGGCAAGAATATACAATGGATTAAAGACAAGCTCTTTAACAAGTGGTGCTGGGAATTTTTTAAATGTAGATTCCCAGGTCTTTCTGTAAAGCCAAAATATCTTAGAAACAATATGACAAAATTGCTCAGTTCCCTTTTACAGGCATCAGAATATCCTTAAACTCCATGTTCTAGGAAGCAAACTAAAAATCAAGAAGAATCCAGTTAAAAATGTAGTCATTTATTTAGGTTTATACCATCCACCTTGCTATAACATGTAATCAATTTATCAAAAACACATTATTAATACCAAAAGCAATGTTGTAAATACCAATCTATTAAAGCAAGTATGTTATTATTAATTAATTGTAATGATAGAGCATTATCTAATAATATTAATACTAGTATTACTATTAAGATATTTGCATTTACTTTTCAAGCTATGTGCAAATAATATCTTAAAGATTATAAAGAGATATGAGGCAATGCTTCATGATATTAAATCTTTATCCTTATAAATAGCAGTAGCAAACCTTCATCTAGCAGTTGGATGTTTAGCATTGTGCTAAAAACCATATAAATATTGACCCTTAAAATCCTTAAAACCTCATCAGTATTATTATTTTACAAGTAAGGAAACAGGCACATAAAAATAAGCATTTGGCCCACATCGTGTAACTAGTATGTGACAAAGCAGGGAATCAAGTTCAAGTGGTCTAACTCTAGGACTATACCTTGAGATTGTAATGCATCTTGCTATATATGGTATAATTTCCTTGGTGCTTTAGAGCAGGAGTCCCCAAACTCCAGGATGTAATATCTGATGATCTGAGGTGGAGCTGATGTAATAACAGAAATAAAGTGTAATAAATGTAATGTGCTTTTATCACCCTGAAATCATCTCCCAAACCCCCAATCTATGGACAAACTGTCTTCCATGAAACTGGTCCCTGGTGCCAAAAATGTTGGGCACTGCTGCTTTAGAGCATTTAACTTTGTACTGAGTGTGTTAGTGTGTACAGAAGTAATTGCCACCTGGCTGGCATTAAGTGCTTTCTAGTCTCTATCCTGCGGTAGGATGCAAGTTTCCATTTTCATCTACAGCACTCTCTTCCGTCATGAACCATGCATGGTTCCTTTTACACATGTGGCTTCACTCCAAGACTTATCTCTAAATAAGTGTAACTGTAAAAGGCATTTATTTCTTGCTGGTAACTTGGCTCTAAGTCAGGTTCCTTTTATATTAAGAAGAATCACACACAAAGATTTATTGCAAACCATTTTTAGAGCTAATTAATCAAACCTAGATAGGATTCCCCTCTCTACTCTGGGGATAGCACATTAACATTGAAAGGAAAACCACATTTATTTTTCTGTTTTTTAAAAACTTAAACACACTAATAGAATGCCACATCATTATAAAATTTGATCACAGTCCCAGGATTAAAACTGATGTCTTATTTTCAAAAGAAAAGAACAAGATTTCTAGCTCTTTGTGATATTTTAAAATTCACATAAGAGATGGAGAATGAGTGATGAAGTGGATAGCAGAAGGTATTGAGGGGTTTTACACCAAAGCAACTTATTCTAGAAAATGTAGAAGGGCACCAGGGATTGATACTTCAGCAGGACAAAATATGATATTTTATGGGGAATTGTCCCCAATACTTCATAAGCAAATCTTCAACAATGCTGACAGTTTTCATTTTAAGTACTTACTGATAATTTAATTGCACAAAGGCAACTGTCCTTATGGGCTTCCTGGGTAGCTCAGCTAATAAAGAATCCACCTGCAATGCTGGAGACCCCAGTTCAATTCCTGGGTAGGGAAGATCCCATGGAGAAGGGACAGACTACCACTCCAGTATTCTTGGGCTTCCCTGGTTGCTAAGATGATAAAGAATCTGCCTGCAATGTATGAGACCTGGGTTAGATCCCTGGGTTGGGAAGATCCCCAGGAGGAGGGCATGGCAACCCACTCCAGTATTCTGCCTGGAGAATCCCCATGGACAGAGGAGCCTGCTGGGCTACAGTCCATAGGGTCACAAAGAGTCAGACATGACTGAAGCAACTTGGCACACACACAACTGTCATTATTAAATATAAAAGAAAATGTAAGATAGGCTGTAAAGATTTAGTGATATTTGGAATGATTTAGATATTAAGAAAGTGGCTTTCCTAATATTTAAAACATCAATGATTTGCCAATTTCTATATTCTTCTTCTCTGTACTGGCCACCAGATTTTCAGGCAGAGTCAATTACCGTTTCAATATTTCAATTGACTCTGAGCTTTCATGCTTGGAGATCCTCTCCAACAGCAAATGATCTTTCTGGATCCTTCAGCATCTTAATCCCTTGATAGTCACAACTTTTTATTTTTAAATCTTCCTTTCAGCAATTCTGCAGCACTAAAGTTAATGGCTTGCTAAACCCTGAAATACCATTACAAGCAGGAGTCTGCACATTTGTCTTGTAACTTTGTGTCTGTTCTACTTTACATTCTTCTTTATGCAGTTGTTCTTCTGTAAAGGCTCAGTGGGGAGTTGCTCCCCACAGACTCAATCAAGTGTTCTCTTTCACTGGGCTTTCCAGCAGCAGATATAAAACATTTATTTGGACAAAATTAGGCTCTGGCAGTATGGGGTAAGCTCTCAATTTGCCTAACAGCAAAACAAAAAACAAACCAAAAGGACAAAATAGATCCTGCATTACCAGTTTTAAAAGCGTAACATCTGTCAAATATTTCTTAATAAGTTATTTTTAAAGAATCAATACTTTACAACTTCAATAAACAAGCAAGGAACTCCAATATATCTCCTTCAGATAAAAATAAAAATTTTAAAATGCTATCTAGAGTTTTTGTATCTCTGTCCTTTTTTTGAAATGTGAATTATAGGAAAACAACAAATGTCTTGTATTAAAATATTTTAAAGTGATAATCTTACCTAAATATCTGATGATACCATGTATCAAACCTAAAAGTCAGTCAAACTCAAAAAAGAAATGTATTTCCTTCATTAGGTAAATAACAAGTTAATATTAAGGCTTTTTTCCTGAAATAGCATGACTTAGAACCAACCAATAATGGATTTAGTATTATATAGAAATTTTTTGAGCCTTCAGTTTGAAGGAGTGTATATAAACAATGCTGAATCCAAACACACATAAAAGACTGAACTGGTATTCCTCATATTGCAGGAAGAAATACTGAACACACATACACATATTTGAATTAAGTATGAGAAAGGAGTACGGAAGCACAGACTCTCAATTTCAATTAGAATTAGCAGATGAGAGAAGACAATAGAGTGTAGACTGTCATTAGCACAAAGAGGATCTGATTAGCGTCAATGAACCTCTTGGCAACACAGCACTACTAGGCTTTAAGACAGGTTTCACTTGGCCCCGATATTAAGTTAATAAGAGTTTTTAAAGCAAATATCATCCTATTTTCCTGGATATCTCATCTTCTCTTGAGTGCTGGATGCATAATTAATGAAACCAATTCAAGTACAGGATATGCAGTACTAAGAATAAATGTAGGAAAACATTCATCTCATTAATCTTGATATAAAATTACTTGACATAGGAAAAAGTGAAATCAAATCTGTTCTATTTGCTCTATGAAGGATCTAATCACTTTTAAAAATGGCACATGGCAGGAGAGGGGTACATGCAGATCAAGGGGAGAGAGAACATACAATAAATCTTAAAAGTCATTCATTAAAAGATTTGATTTTAAAGGCACTGCTTTATTAAACTTTGTCTACCCTCTCCACACTTCTAAATAAAAAACAAATATGAGCTAATACCTGAGCCTGAGATGCCATCACAGCAACTCTTACTGAAAATATCACTTTTCAATTGGGAATTTTATATAATTATATTAATTACAACTGACTTGGATTCTTTGCTAAAAATTTATTTTAACAGTATGTCTTTATAGCAATATGTTTCACCATCTAATAACTCCCTAATGATGATACATATACTTTTTTAAATCATAAAAAGTCAGAATGAAAATTAAAAGTAATTCCCAATATTTATAAAGAACAGGGAAGTTTATCACCAAATTTTGCATAAGAGAGGAATATGCCAATAGCACAGTTGTAAGTAATGAGATTTTCAACTGGCAATCAGTCTGACCTAGCAAGATGCTTCTGTTTATAACAATGAAAAATCCGTCATAGTGAAGACGGAACATTTGTATATGTTCATAGTCACCCACAGGCACACACTGAAACAACCAAGCAGTTGATATCATGTTAAAAAATTCTATATACTTCTCAGTATGCTAAATCTGTTTAACTATTGCACCACAATTTAACTTACACTGAAATGCATGATCCTCAACATACAGAGTATGTGAATTAAAAAAGGATAAAATCAAATTAGACATGTCTTGCTAAACTATATTTAAATGCTGCAGTTAGTTGCAGAGGAAGCCTCGGCTTCAAAACAAACAAAAATACAGGTTTTTGTTTGTTTGTTTTTTATTGCTAGGAAAAGCTGATTCCTTTTTTAGAGTTCATGAAACACTGTAAATTAAGCAATGGTAAGCAGGGGATGAGTTGGGCTCTCCTTTTATTACAATCTATATGGCATTATGAATAAGATTGCATTTAGAGGAGAAGAAAGAGGTTCTATTGCTTGAACAAACTTTGGAAATTTTCTATATTATGCCATAAGGTCTATCATTGCCTTTCCAAGAACTGAGAGAAGATAGGATAAATCAAAGACTAGCCAACTAGAACAACTGAACCAAAAAAATGGGGATATTTAAAAAGTTCAGGGGCACATTATGACTCAGAATTTAATGGAAAATTTCACTCATTTTCTCACTGTGTAATCTCACATTCAATTCTACCATAATTTATCTTCTCTCATTAGAATATGAGATATAAACATCTAAGATTATATCTACTTATTGGGAGGTAGTTCTTTCCTCTGTCAATGAGAGGGCATTGGTACTCCTCACCTTTTAAATACATCCTCAGCAGTATCTGTGAAAAATGAATCAAGTATAGACCATTCATGGCATGATGTCACAAATAGGATCTGTTAATATTTTCTAGCTATCATTATAACAAGAATCTACTTAATTCTCCAATGTTTTTTTTTTTCCAGTTTGGCAAATATTTTTTCTTCAAAAATAAAATAACTTTCATATCTAAAAATTTATCATGAGCTATGTAGGAAGAAAGTGCCTTTGTACTCAATGTTCTCCTGAATCACAGTATTTGTACACTAAGAACCATCAACATTATTTTAATTGTCGTCACTAAAAGGTATTTGAAAGTGTTATTGTTGTTCACTAAGTCATGACCAACTGTTTGCAACTCCATGGACTGCAGCACGCCAGACTCCTCTGTCCTCCACTATCTCCCAGAGTTTGCTCAAATTTATGTCCATTGAGTTGGCAATGCTACCTAACCATCTTATTCTCTGTCACCCCCTCCTTCTTTTGCCTTCACTTTTTCCCATCATCAGGGTCTTTTCCAATGAGTCATCCTTTAGCATCAGGTGGCCAAAGTATTGGACCTTCAGCTTCAGCATCAGTCCTCCCAATGAATATTCAGAGTTGATTTCACTTAGGATTGACTGGTTTGATCTCCTTGCTCTCCAAGGGACTCTCAAGGGTTGGTCTTCTACAGCACCACAATTGAAAATCATTAATTCTTCAGGGCTTTAATGGTCCAACTCTCACATCCATACACTGTGGGAAAAACCATAGCTTTGACCATATGGACCTTTGTCAGTGAAGTGATGTCTCTGTTTTTTAATATGAGGCCTAGGTTTGTCATAGCTTTCCTTCCAAGGAGCAAGCATCTTTTAATTTCATGGCTGCAGTCATTTTATGCAGTGATTTTAGAGTCCAAGAAAATAAAACCTATCACTTTTTCTACTTTTTCCCCATCTATTTGCCATGATGTGATGGGATCAGATGCCATGATCTTCACTTTTTGAATGTTGAGTTTCAAGCCAGCTTTTTCACTCTTCTCTTTCACCTTCATCAGGAGGCTCTTTAGTTCCTCTTCCATATTCTTTAAAATACAGTTGTGTATATATTTTAAACTATCCCACTAGTTTGTTTTAAATATGACTCTCAAACCAGAAAGTCATATTTCACCTGAAGAACTGCTTTGGTAACTGAAAAATGATACCAGAAAATGATACCAAGTACCTCCAATATTTACACTGGCTTTCTGTAGGAAATGCTTTGTGAAAATAAAAAATATTTTCACCCCAGATGATTCTGACCTTCATAATTTACTGACGGAACAAGTAAATACTAGGTAAGCAACCTGTATCAGTGTATCAAACATGGAATAATTTCCAAGAAAGGAAAAGACTCTTAGTGCACATTGATATTCAAAATCATTAGTTATATCTCAAAGGAAATTTTTAGATACAATTTTCAGTTGACAAAAATCATAGAAAATAAATAGAGCAATAGTTTTTTTTTTTAATTTTCATCACTCACACTGTCTTTTCTCATATGTCACAGAGTCATATTTAAAGATAAAATAAACTTTAAAAACAGAGTTAAGAAAACAGTGTAATAAGCAAAATTAGAAATAAAATATAATTTAACAAGTGGATAAGAAATAATATATAAAATAATTAAAAATCATGCACAATTATTGTATTTATACATCAAGAAACTGAATATACTTTAAAAATTTAATTTAAATTAATTAAAAATCCAATATAATAGTTTAATAAGTAAAAAGTGCAGAAGACTGAGTTTAGGAAAGCTAATAGGGTCATTAAGGAACATTCTCTCTCCCCAGTATCCAACCTTTATCCTACACACACACACATGACATATTTTCAAAAATGACCAGGATTGGATGTATTTAACACTATGTTAGGTCAGATCTGGAAAATAATTACAGCAATTCCATTATCACATACAAATTTACAAAATTATAGAAAGGAATTAGAAGTTACAAATGAATTATTTTAACACCAAAACTAATAAAGCTGATATAAATATTTTAAAAAATATATGTTTTGACTAAATGAAAGAAAGTGAAGTCATGTCTGACTCTTTGCGACCCCATGGACTATAGCCCACCAGGCTCCTCTGTCCATGAGATTTTCCAGGCAAGAATACTGGAGTGGGTTTCCATTTGCTTCTGCAGGTTTTGACTAAATATCCATCAATATAAAATAATATCTTAACCCACTGAGTAAAACAAAACATTAAAAAATAAAAGCCATGGCCATAGGGATGTAAGACAATGTTTCTTGTGAAACTTCCTGGTGTCACTGAGGTAAAAAACAGAGTATAGACCTTGCTCTCAAAAAAACAAATTATACATTAAGGCCTAACTTGTAATCCCTATGGAATTTGCTCAAGGATTTGTTTCACCTCCTTGAGATCTCCATCAGGGCTGGAATGATCCTTCTATGACAATTATTGAAAACATTTAAAGGTATATACTACCTGCTGCCACCTGGGGTAAGATACAACAGATGGAGCAAGCAGAAAACAGACCAAAAATTCAACAAAGTAAAAGTTTTGGGTAGGGGGATATGCATTGGAAATAAAGGTGTTAAAGACCTCCTAAATGGGCATTCACAGAAGACAGATACACATGACCAAAGCTAGATGAAGTCTCAGAAAAGAACTGAGAAGACCATAAGCTTCTATCTCTGGTTATCATTAAGCAGTCAGTGTAGGATAAAGCAGAAATGCAAATAGCCTGACTAAGCATTGAAGGAGAAATAATATTTAAAATAATAATGCCTGAAACCCTCCAAAATTGATGAAAGACATGACTCTACATATCCAAGAAGCTCACCAAACCCCAAATAAAATGAATGTTTAAATATTCATAGCAGGACACATAAGGGAATATCCTTATTTAAAGTACTGGGAAAAAATGTCAACCAAAAATTCCATATCCAGCAAAACTAACCCTCAAAAGTGAAGGAGAAATAAGGACATTCTCAGAAAAAAAAAAAGCAAAAGGAAATACTAGCACTAGATCCAGCCTCAAAAAAGCACCAAACAGATCAACAAACTCAAGCTATATGAAAATATAAAGAACACCAGTCAAAGAAACTTAATAGGTAAATGTAAAAAAGTGCTATTATTGTTTATTTGATTCGCAATCATTTTTTCTCTATAATATTTAAAAGACAAATGAATACATAAAAATTATAAATCAAGTTAATGAGCACATAGCATATAAAAGATATAACTTGTGACAATAGAATAGGGAGAGATGAAGTAGTATAAGAGCAAAGACTTATGTACCATCTAAATAGGTATTAATGTAAACTATCTTTAGATAAATTTATATTGATTGATGTATGGTTCTCATCATAATCATTAAGAAAAAATATTTTAAAATATAAAGAAAAATAAATAAGAAGGAAATGAAAATGATCGCCCTACAAAAGTTAAACACAGAAGAAGGCAGCAAGGAAGGAATAAAAAGAATAAAAATTGTATAAGATATATATAAAAAGGCAAAATGGCAGAAGTTCTTCCTTATCAGTTATCACTTTATATGTCAAAATTTTTAAGCTCTCCAATAAAGAGACAGATGATGAGCAAATTAGATTTTTTTCTTTAAATGACCCACCTATCTGCTATCTACAAGAAATTCAATTTAGATGAAAAGATACAAATAGGTTGAAAATGAAAGGATATAAAATCATATATTATGTAAATAGTAACCAAAGAGAGCTTGGGTAGTTATACTAACATCAGATGAAATAGACTTTAAGTCAAAAATTGGCACAAGAGACAAAGAAAGATGTCACATATTCATGAAAGTGTCAATCCATTCAGAAAATATAACAATTACAAACAGATTCTCAAAACAGAGCTCAGAATATATGAAGGAAAAATAGACAGAAATGAAGCAAGAAATAATTCTACAATAATGAGGTATTCAATGTCCCACCTTCAGCAATGGATAGAATAACTAGAAAGAAGATCAGTGAGGAAAAAGAGGAACTGAACAACACTGTAAACCAACTAGACCTAACAGACAAATTGAAAACATTCCTCCAAAAAACATCAAAACACACACTGTCCTCAATGCAAACAAAATATTTCCCAAAGACAGATCACAGATATTAGGTCACAAGGAAAATGTAAATAATATTCAGCAAATTAAAATCATATAAAATATTTTTTCCAAATACACTGGAATGAAACCAGAAATCAATAACAAAATGGAAACTGAAAATTTGCATGTATGTGGAAATTAAACAGCACACTCTTCAATAACAAATGATTCAAAGAAAAAAATCACATAGAAAATGAGAATAAATTAAACATTTCATTAAATAAATGAGATAAATTAAAAGCATGGCATAACAAAATTTACAGGATGAGACAAAAGCAGTGCTCAAACCGAAATGTATAGCTTTAAATGTCCATTGAAAAGGAAAGAAGTTCTCAAGTCAGTCACAGGGCTTCTTACCATAAGAAACTAGGAAAAGAAGATAAAATTGGAACTCAAAGCTAGTGAAAGGAAGAATAGAATAAAAATTAATACATAAAGAGAATTAAGAATAGAAAAATAAGAGGGAATCTGCAAAAACAAAAGTTGACACTTAGAAAATATTCTTTTTTAAAAATTGGTAAATTTATAAGCAGATTATCTAAGAAGAATGAAAGAAAATCACTAAAATCAAAAGTGACAGTGAAGCCATTACTACTAAAATTATAGAAATAGAAGTGATTATAGGACAATATTCTAAACAATTATGTACTAACAAAATAGATAATTTTAAGTAAATTGATCAAATTCTAGAATTACACAAAATTAACTCAAAGAGAAATTTAAAATTTAAACAAATCTGTAACACATAAGGACACTGAATCATTAATTAAAAATTCTCCAAACAGAAAGACACAGTACCAGATGTCTTTGCTGCTGAATTCTAGCATTTCAAGCTTTCCAAAAAATGGAAGAGGGGATGCCTTCTAATTTATTCCATGAGATCAGCATTATCCTAATTCCAAAGCCAAAAAATGAAACAAAATATCAAAGGGAATAAAAGTTATAGTCCAATAAGACTTTTGAATATAAGCTAAAGAAATTCTCAACAAAATACTAATAACTGAATTCAATAGTATATAAGAATGAGTATACACCATGACTGAGTGATATTTATCCCAGGAATGAAAATATATTTCAACAAAAGAAAATAAATGTTATACATTGCATTAAGAGAATTAGGGGGAAAATACATTATTATCTCAACTGATGGAAAGAAAACATTTGACATATTTGAACATTTCATGATTTAAAACAAGTCAGCAAAATAGGAGAATATGAAAGGCATTTATAAGAAAATCCCCAACTACCATCATACTCAATGTTGAAAGACTTTTTTCACCCCAACATCAGATATAAAACAAGAATGCCCACTTTTGGCCCTGCTATTTAACATTTTACTGTAAGTTGTAAATGGGTAATTCAGCAAGTAAAATAAATAAAAGACCTTTATGTTGGAAAGGAATAAGTAAAACTAATCTAACCACAGATAGCAAGGTCCTATACACAAACAATCCTTACGTTTACACACACACTTATTGAAGCTAATGAACCAATTTATTATTATTGTAGAGTACAGTATCAAAACACAAAAATCGGCAATTGTATTTCATTGCACAAACAATGGATACAAAATAAGAAAATAATATGGTTTATAATAGCAACAAAAAATACAATATTTAAGAATAAATTTAACCAAAGATGTAGAGGACCTGTTCAGAAAAGAATAAGGTCTTGCTTAATGGAATTAAAGACCTAAATAAATGGAAATATATCCATGTATATCGATTAGAAAGTTTAGTATTTTTAAGGTGGAAATAATACCCCAAACCCAATAATGCCCCAAAGATATAATGCAATCCTTATCAAATCTTGAAAGTCTTTCTTGCAGACATTTAATGCTGAGTTGAGAATTCATACGAACTTGCAAGATATCCCACATAAATAAAACAATCTTGAAAAAGAAAAACAAAGATGGAGGATTCACACATCTTGATTTCAACATTTAGCACAAAGCGGTAGTAAGAGAAGCACTGTGGTACCAGTGTAAAAACAGACTTACAGATAAATTGAATAAAACTGAAAATCCAGAAGTAAACCCACACACCTATAGTCAATTAATCCTTGACAAAGCGGGGCAAGGATACACAATGGAGAAAAGACAGTCTCTTTGGCAAGTGGTGTCCGGAAACTCGGACAGCAGCCATGTAACTCGATGAAGTTATAACACACAATAGGTATTTCAAAATAAATAGATTCAACCAGAATTCAGAATTACCCACAACTCACTTCTATCTATCCCTCCCAAATCTTTCCCACCTGAGAAAATAACAGCACCGTTCAGCTGTTGTGACCAAAAACTCGGAAGTCATCACTGAGGACTCTCCTTCAGTCCCTATATCCAATTACGACGTCTTGTTGAGTCTACTTCCACATCATACCATACTGTGTACTCTCTTCATCTCCAGTGTTACTCCTCTATTCAAACCACTTCTATCCATTATCTAATCCACTGCAACAGCTTGCCATTTTTGCCATTCTTCCATTTTTGCCTTCCTAAAATATCTCTGTGCAATAAAAGAAGTGATCTTTTTAAGATGAAATCAGATTACACCGTTTCTCTACTAAAAATCTACTCTAATTGCTTCCTATTTCATATAAAATAAAATCCATTTTCTTACAAAAACTCATGAGGCCCTTCACTATATAGTCCTATCAATTTCTGAAACCAGGATAAACAAGGAAAAGAGATTATATGATAGTGAATATACTGAGATTATAGAAGAAATAAAACTATAGTGTAATGGTGAAAGCATGCTAAGTCATCTTCCATGGAAATGATAAATAAGAAAATAAGAAAAGAGCTTAAAATTATATTATTTAGAAATACTGAGGCATTTAATAAATAAAAGTATTTGAATGTTTCAGTAAGAGCCAAACTTTTTATTATAAATTATTTAATGAATAGTGAAGGAGAGGGAAACCTGGCATGCTCCAATCAATAGGGTCACAAAGAGTTGGACACCCCTTAGCGACTGGACAGCAATACCATTTATTTAATGGCATCTCCCCAGGTGGAACTAGTGGTGAAGTATCCACCTGCCAATGCAGGAGACATAAGGATGTGGGTCTCTGGGTTGGGAAGACTCTCTGGAGTGGGAAATGGCACCCCTCTTTAGTATTATTGTCTGGAAAGTTCCATGGACAGAGCAGCCTGGTGGGTTACAGTTGATGGGGCCACAAAGAGTTGGACACGACTGATAGACTGAGCACACATTTATTTACTGAATGCAAAGTGACTGCAACCTAATTTTCAAGAGGTAGATTAATTTCTTGGGTATGAAAAATATATCAGAGTACATAGTCTACTGTTTCCCAACTTATTTTGCAATGCTAACATACACCTCTTATCACAAACTGATAAAATAAAATCTCAGTTGTATTTATAAAATCTAATGATAAGTTATAAATACATGATTAATAAAAAATAAGAAAAAAGCCCAGCAGCATTGTAAAAGAATAACACAACATGGCAAGTTACGAATTATCCCATGAATGAAAAGATGATTCTATCATTAGAACATCTATCAAGTTTCCTTTCACTAGAATATGTTAGGATAAATTTTAGGAAGAACCATTAGAAAGAACGTGGTAAATTTTGCAGCCGAATCTCATTGGTCTTTAAGCATGATACTGTAGAAAGTTTGTAAGATCAATTAGTATTGAGGTAGGAAACAAAAGTAAAAATCTACTTCTAATATAAAGTTACTAAGGGCAGTTTCATTAAAATCAGAAAGAGGACAGGCCTGCCCCCTATTACTTCTGATATTGAACAGTGATGGGAAGTTTCTAAGGAATGCCATGAGAAAAGGCACTAAAAATGAATTGCAAAATCCTGTATCAAAGGTGGGAGGCAACATTATTATTTTTGATAAATGATGAGATTATATATCATTAGAAACCTAAAAGGCTCTACTAAAAATATCAAAACAATAAGAACCCAACTATAAATCTTTTTCACTACCATTAACAAAAGAGATATAGAATTAACAAAAATCAGCAAAATGATAAAACATGTCAGAGTAAATAAAAAGGAATGCCAAAAGACCCTCTTGCAGAATCACTATTTAATTGCGTCAAATGGCAAAACAGGACAAAAATAAATAAAAAACTAATTTTGCATTATGTAAAAACCTAAAATAATTTAAATAGTGAAAGTCCCTCAGTTCAGTTCAGTTCAGTCGCTCAGTCGTGTCCGACTCTTTGTGACCCCATGAATCGTAGCACGCCAGGCCTCCCTGTCCATCACCAACTCCCGGAGTTCACTCAAACTCACGTCCATCGAGTCAGTGATGCCATCCAGCCATCTCATCCTCTGTCGTCCCCTTCTCCTCCTGCCCCCAATCCCTCCCAGCATCAGCGTTTTTTCCAATGAGTCAACTCTTCGCATGAGGTGGCCAAAGTACTGGAGTTTCAGCTTTAGCATCATTCCTTCCAAAGAAACCCCAGGGCTGATCTCCTTCAGAATGGACTGGTCGGATCTCCTTGTAGTCCAAGGGACTCTCAAGAGTCTTCTCCAACACCACAGTTCAAAATCATCAATTCTTTGGTGCTCAGCTTTCTTCACAGTCCAACTGTCACATCTATACATGACCACTGGAAAAACCATAGCCTTGACTAGACGGACCTTTGTTGGCAAAGTAATGTCTCTGCTTTTCAATATGCTATCTAGGTTGGTCATAACTTTCCTTCCAAGGAGTAAGTGTCTTTTAATTTCCTGGCTGCAGTCACCATCTGCAGTGATTTTGGAGCCCCAAAAAATAAAGTCTGACACTGTTTCCACTGTTTTCCCATCTACTTCCCATGAAGTGATGGGGCCAGATGCCATGATCTTTGCTTTCTGAATGTTGAGTTTTAAGCCAACTTTTTCACTCTCCTCTTTCACCTTCATCAAGAGGCTTTTTAGTTCCTTTTCACTTTCTGCCATAAGGGTGGTGTCATCTGCATATCTGTCCCTCGGTCGTATCCAACTCTGTGACCCCTTGAAATTCTCCAGGCCAGAATACTGGAGTGGGTAGCCTTTCCCTTCTCCAGGGGATCTTCCCAGCCCAGGAATCGAACCCAGGTCTGCCGGATTATAGGTGGATTCTTTACCAGCTGAGGCACAAAGGAAGCTCAAGAATACTGGAGTGGGTAGCCTATCCCTTCTCTAGTGGATCTTCCCAGCCCAGGAATCAAACAGGGGTCTCTGCATTGCAGGCAGATTCATTAACAACTGAGCTAACAGGGAAGTCCCAACACTATTCAAATAGCTTGTCCCTAATAATAATTACTATGGTGGTGGTTTAGTGGCTAAGTCATGTCCAACGCTTTGTGACCCCAATGGACTGTGGTCTGCCAGGCTCCTCTGTCCACGGAATCTTCCAGACAAGTATACTGGAATGGGTTGTCATTTCCTTCTCAGGGGATCTTTCCACCCAGGGATTGAACCTGAGTTTCCTGCATTGAGAGCGGATTCTTTAGCAATTGAGCCACCAGAGAAGCCCATATGAATTAAATATATATTAATTATTAATTGATATAACTAATTTAATATAATTAATTATGTATGAATTAAATCATAATTGCCCTCAATGTTTTGAGATGTTTAAATACTCTTGTAGGTGGTGAAAGAAATTGACAAACCGATTTCTCTAATTATGAGTCTCAATCATAGGACTCTCATTTCCCTGGCTGGTGATTTGTTTAATAATGGGACTGCCAGGAGCCACCACGGGAGATCCCACCCATGACAAGGTCATGTGGAAGAGATCTGACGAGCAAGGTGGATCAGAACTCAAGGGACCCCCTGGATCTGCTCGAGCATCTACCCCAAAACCAAAATCTGTCTACTGTTTATTATATTATGTCCTTCACCAACTCTTCTGACATTAACAGGGGGCTATCCCCGACCACCTTTCTCTGGAAAAAGTCAACTTAGGGCTCTAATTAATAAGTCTCCTGGGCATGATAAGAGTGTTTCAATTCAAACTCCTCTGATGGCTTTCTAGCTTCCCTGACAGGTTTATCTAGATTCTTGCAGCTACGCATGTGATTGTTCACAGCCTCCCCACCGTGAGAGGAAACTTAAAACATTCTAAAAACATAGAGCCTTTCGAAGAGTTAAAAACTATTAGAGTAGTACTGGTGTAAGATTTCATTGTTGAGCCAATGCTTGCTGCCAAGTTCCCATATCCCTTATCTATTGTGCACCTGGGAGTGCATTAGTTAACATAGTTGGAATGTAAGAAAAACAAGTAGTAGCCTTGGAATTAACCACATCAGACCTTTGAGCTAATTGGTTCTTTCTTTGTTGTAACTCACTGCACCTTTGCTCCATGAGAATGTAACTCTGTTTAGCACTTTCTGAGGCTGACATAGATTAGAAATATAAAGAAAAAACATTTCAAGGGAAAATAAGTTTTCTGGTTGAGCAGCCTTTATCAAAAAAGGGTCATAAAATGTTCACAGGCCTCCAAGGCCAGAAGATAATGTACACAACATTGTTTATGGGAAAGGTATGCAGAAAAAATCCTGGTTTCGATAAAGATGAAACAGATGTAATGTTTTGGCTGACTCTGTATGACTTTGCATCTTTCATTTCCCTCTATGTACAAGCCAAGGCATAAAAGTTCCTTTTGCAAATAAAGTTATGGGCCTCGCTCACCAAAGCTTGGTCTCCCCATGTCATTCTTTTTTTCCTTTTCTCTCCTTTTCTCTCTCTGTTCTTCTTTCAGGATGACTCCTTGGGGCACAGGGGCTCTCTGAGTTCACTTTTTTGCCTGGGCTTCTAAGACCCGATCAGGAAGGCGCCCTGCATCTTCCCAAGGGAGGGGGCATCCTGTGTCCTCACCCCACCAAGAGGGGGCCTGCGGCCTCCATGAACAGAGCAAATTCCGTGCCAGGAGCTTTATTGGCTTTCTGTGTTAACCAAGGAAGGTCAAGCCTCTGTTCTCTCCACTTTGCTATCCTTTCGCCTATGCCGTCATCCTGAGGGTACCCCTGGATCCTGCCGGGGCTGGACCCCGGCAATGGGCCTATGGCCATTTTTGGTCAATTAGACATGTTAAAAAGTCTGTAGGTAAGACTTCTGGGAAAGTTTCCACTGCTCCTACGATATAGATATAGGAAGAGTCCCAGCCTCATCTTCCCTGAATACCCAAATACGAAACCTGGACCTGGAATCATTGTTACCAAGACAACAGAGGATGGCAAAATACTCATGACACTAGAACTACTTCTGATGAGAAACAAAACATTTCTTTATCATTTAAATCAGTTTGGTCAAGATTACTCACTGCTTAAAGCAGCCCAAAAGATATAATTGAATTGCATATTTGAAAAAGCAAGCAAATCTAAATAAGATTTGTTTAGTAGGAATCTACTAGTAATAGATTCCTGCTACTAGTCAGAAAGCTGTGTACTAGATAAATAATCAAAGAGGCAGAAAATGTTGAGGTATACCTTTGAAAGAAGATACCGACAATGTAGTATTATTGAAGTCAATCTAAGCATAAAAATACCTGGCATAAGAAGAAGAATTTTGTGTTAACATATATTTTTCTAATATTCCACATTTTCTTTTTTTCCCCAGATAAAGTCACTCATATGCACATTTGAATGTCATGAATAGCCTTCAAAACAGAAGTATGATAACTTGAAATATGGAAAATAAACACAAGATCTTCAGACCAGGCTTGCTCTTCCCATCTCTGCTGATAAACCCTCCTGAGAGTGCTTTAATGGGATGCATTTGAGATAAGGAAGGGGCTGAACTGTCAAGGGATTTATAATGTGAACTGGTGAATGTGAATATGTGGAAATTACATATACCTTCATGAAAGTTCACACATGGTATCTGGACTAAGAGTTTGCATGGCCTTTGTCAAAATACTTATCAGCGCAACATGTAAAGTTATTTTCTGAAGAAACCATGAATCAGCATGGTTTCTGTTTTTGTACTATTAACATAAAATCACTGGGATGCTTTTTCTACTCCTGAATGGTAATATTCAGAAGTAAGTTTGTAGAAAAATTATATTTCCAAAACAACTAAGCCATCATTGCATTCAGTCACTGGCACTGATGAATCTTTGTGAATGCATAACTCTGTTTCAGTGGAAATACAACCCCCATCATAAATTATCTCCTAATGATGACAGATTCTAGAGAATTAATTATCAATTGATTCTATTTTTAAATGAAAATTGATTAGGCATCCTTGGGAAAAGATACTATATATTTAGCCCAAATTAATTGGACTTCTAATAAAGTATCCCTCCAGGTTGAAATAGCATTATAAATTGATAAATATCTAAAAATGGTAAGAATAAAAGGTATACAAATGCATGGTCAAAAAACTGGAAATGGGCTTTTGTATTATATTTTATCTCTATTTTTTAATAAATGATAAACAATCACTTATGGATTTTTCATTGAAGTATAGCTTTAAATCCAAAGAAGGCAATGGCAACCCACTCCAGTACTCTTGCCTGGAAAATCCCATGGACAGAGGAGCCTGGTAGGCTGCAGTCCATGGGGTCGCTAAGAGTCGGACACGACTGAGCGACTTCACTTTCACTTTTCACTTTCCTGCATTGGAGAAGGAAATGGCAACCCACTCCAGTGTTCTTGCCTGGAGAATCCTAGGGATGGAGGAGCCTGGTGGGCTGCCGTCTCTGGGGTCACACAGAGTCGGACACGACTGAAGCGACTTAGCAGCAGCAGCTTTAAATCTAAAAGGAAAAGCAAAATCTTAACATGACACATGTGCATTTTTATATACCTAAGTATGCCAGGTTTTAAAATGACTTTGAAGTTTTATTGCTTTGTTTGTATAGTGACTGGAACAAAATTAAATTTCAGCTGTGAGGTCAATTCCATTGTCTTTACTCAAGTATAGATTACCATGATGGCATGATTAGGTCAAATATGTTAAATGAGTATTAAAAGAATAGCTTTATGACAAACAAAAATGTAGAAATCTTAAGCTGAAGCTAATGCAGTATGGGAACAGAAAAGTACACATCATAAGTGCAAAAAGTCCTTTCACTGCTCTGCTCCAGTGAAGCCTAAAATGCCAAGAAAAAAGAACTCAATGATTTAAATGTAAAATTCCACTGATATTCCAAACTGCTCCAGTTTGTTCATTAAATTATAATTAATTCTTAGAAAGTGTGCTAACAAAAAAGTTGTTAAAACTTTTACAAGTATTTCATCCTGCTGATCCACACAGAATTAATAATAGTGTATGCTGGAAGACTTTTTAACATATTAGCTAGTACGGACAGGTCATCCCTCTCAGCTCTTATGGAAAATGAAGACTCTGACTTTGGTGTTACGTGTCCAATCCAGTCACCAAGCTTGTGATTTTGTGAGCTTTAACAAATTAAATATTTGGAATCTTATAATTAGTCTATGGACAGATTTTGAAGTGCCATTGAAAATTACTAAAATTTCTAATGAATGGTAAGACTGTTTGCAAGAGGAATTAACTATTATTTTCAATGAAAGGGCTTCCCTCATAGCTCACTTGGTAAAGAATTTGCCTGCAATGCGGTAGACCTGGGTTTGATCCCTGGGTTGGGAAGATCCGCTGGAGAAGAGAAAGGCTACCCACTCCAGTATTCTGGCCTGGAGAATTTCATGGACTGAATAGTCCATGGGGTCACAAAGAGTCAGACACGACTGAGTGACTTTCACTTTCACTTCACTTTCAATGAAAACAAATATTGCATGCACCTCAAATTATGAAGAATGAGAAACATAGAAAGTAATATTTTATTTTAGGGTAGATATTATTTGTTCCTAATTTTTAGCATTCCACAAAGTCAACATATAACATAAACAGCCCTTGTCATCTCACTTCAATTCAATTCAATCTCTTTGACTGTCCCTTTAATGTTACAAAATAAATACTGTAAATCACCCCACACACTTTTACCACCTTAGTTAAGATGTCATGTCAGTGCTGGATAAATTATTTCAAGAAGTTAAACCAAACAAAACCATTTGGTCATTTTCCCTTTATCTGTGCAGAAGCATCACCCAGTAGTAAAATAAACAAATACAGATATATGACAGAGATTCAATGAATGAATGAAACATCCATGCACTAGGGTGTTTTCAGATCACATTAGGGCAATCTACCTGAGAAGTGTGTAAGTTAGCAAGGAAAGCCACCGTAAGTACACTGTGTATCCCAGTGAGACTTGACTGAGAGTGTGTGAACACACCATCACAAATGGAGGTCCTTCATTAGGAAAGAAAGCTCAAAGTCTTTGCATTAATATGAAGGTCAATAGCAGCACTTTCTAATAATACCAATTTTAGTTAAAATTATGATCCATCACCCATTGTGCTAAGCACTTGACATGTATTGCATCATTTAATGCTTATAGCATCTTTCTGAACCTGTTCTATTAGCGTCTTCACTTTACATATGAAGAAAATGAGACTGAGAGAAATTAAATAATTGCCCAAGGTCATGCAGCTATGAGAATACAGAGTAGAAATGTAACACTGAAATGGAATGTCATTAAAAAATAATATGTCAAAAATATGATGCTATTAACTTTCAATAAGGCATAAAGAAATTGACTGAATCCAATCAAGCCTTGCAAATTTAAACAGTAACCAGGAAACACTGCAAAACTCATCTTAAGTGAAGGAAATAGATCAGGGTTCACCTGTTTACACAGCAGTTATTAAGAAAATAAGAATTATCATAAACATCACTAGCTAGGTAGGATCATCCTGAAACCCTATGATCTTCATATCCTGTGTCCTCATGTAAAATCTATGCCCAAGACACTACCATTACCAGCCCAGATCTTTAATCCCACCTTCATCCTAATTGATAAAACTGGTCCTATTAGTTGAACTTGTAACATAAGATTAAGAAATATATCAGTTCAATTTTAATCAGAGATCAAGAAAAAATGTTAAAAAAGAGAAAAATATGATTGTTGTACTGTTTATATAAAGATAATTTAGACCTGTAAACAACATTAAAAAATGATTGACTAACTACTGAAATACGGAAAAGGTAAAGTGGTATAGCCAAAAGCTGTAAGTAAGTAAGTATGGAACTCTACAAATATTTAAATCAGTCAAAATAAGAAGGGAAGGAGGAACAGGGAAATGCAGACAACAGGTACAACAGAGAAAAGAGTAAAATTATAGATGACAATTGAAACATTATGAATAATTAAATTATTAACATCATAAATAGCCCAATTGAAAGCTAAGATTGTCAAAAGAGATAAGTATGGATTTGTACTTCTGAACAAGATGCAGTAAAGGGTACAAGATTTGCCCTCACACCTTAAAATACCACAAGACTAAGCGAAATAGATGAGAAATAGACTTCAAACATTAAACGGTTAGCACATTACAGTGATCCCTGGGAGAAGTGAACAAACGAGGGGACTACAATTGCCCCAGAAAATGCCTGAAGGGAGTTTTCAGAGCCGTAGAAGGGGAAGACCAGATGCTGCCCATCAGTCTCGCTCAGTTCCCAAGCAAATGTCACAGGCCTCCGGGAAGTGTCGTGTTTTCACATAGATAGTCAAATAGATCGAGCGACTAACACACAGATGGATAACTGATTTTCAACAAGGTTGCAAAGATAATTCAGAGAATAAAGGATAGTCTTTCCAAGAAACGGTGCTAGAACAACTGGATTTCTCTGTTGAAAAGGGAAAAAAGAGATTCTGCGCCGTTGTTGCTCTTTAGTCACTCAGTGGTGTCCAACTCTTTGTGCCTCCGTGGACTGTAGCCTGCCAGGCTCCTCTGTTCATGGGATTTCCCAGGGAAGAATACTAGCGTGAGTAACCATTTCCTTCTCCAGGGGATCTTCTTAACCGGGGATCGAAACTGTCTCCTGCACTGGCAGGTGCTCTCTTTACCACTGAGATATCAGCGAAGGAGCCTGAGCCATACTTCACACCAAACATAAGAATTATATCAAAACAAGTTTTATGTCTAAATGTAAACCTAAAATTCTAATTCTTCTAGGAGAAAAAATTGAAGAAATATTTACTTAAATTAGGAAAATTTTCTTACATATGACACAAAAACACAATCCATAAAGGAATAAATTTACAAATTTGACTTAATTAAAATTGAAAACTTCTGCTTTTCAAAAGTAAAATAATAAGAATAATAATAAAGAAAGGAAGAATGTGAAAATAAAAGCAAACATAATGATAAAATATTTGAAAGCTATATATTTAATAAAGGGCTAAAATATATGAAGAAACATTGAAGCTCAAAAATCAGAAAACAAGCAAGCCAATGGTGGATAAATTGGACAAAAGATTTGAATAGACACTTCATGAAAGAAGGTATACATAAGATACATAACAACATAGGAAAGATCAACATCAGGAGACAGAGAAATGTGAATTAAAACCTCAGTGAGCTACCACTGTACATCTATTAGGATTTTTAAGATTAAAACCAATGACTATTTCAAGTATTGGTGAGGTTATGGAGGAACTGGAACTCATACCCTGATGGAAGGAATGCAAGATTTTATAACCATTTTGTAAAAGAGTTTGGCAATGCCCTTTAAATTTAAAATTTAAATTTAAACCTACCTAACATATGATCCACCCATTCTCCTCTTAGATAATTACCTAAGAGAATTGTAATACCCCCAAATTGAAAGCAACTACCTATTCACCAAGCAATAATTGGAAAAACAAATTTCAGAATATCTATACAACAGAGCACTAATTAGCAACAGAAAGGAATAAACTGTTCATATATGCTACATGGATCAATCTTAAAATATGTATTCTGAGTGAAAGAAGACAGACATCCAAAAAAAGACAAAGCATATAGTCCCACTTATCTAAAATTCTAGAGAAATTAATTAATCCATTATGAAAGAAAAGAGATTGTGGTTGCCTAGCAGTAGACAGGAAATTTAGGTATCTTTGTATATCCCAAAGCACTTAGCACAGTAATTAACCATATCATAAAACCAAAGACTATTTCTCTAAATGAAAAACACACAAAAACTTTTGTGACTTTTTTTGTTTGAGAGAGTATGGGATGGGTGGGAGAGATTACAAAATACTTTAAGGAAGCTTTGAGGTGATGAATACATTCACCATTTTGTGGGTGGCAATTGTTGCATGGGTGTATGCACAGCTGCAAACACATCAAATTGTACATTTAAAAATGTACAGTCTATTTATTGCTGTGTATTTGAGTAAGAAAAAGAGACTCAATATAGAGATAAAATTCTCTCTTATGGCAAGAGGTATTTGATTCAATTTTCTTCTTCTTTAATTGTTAAAAACAAAGAATGGAATCTAAAATTTAAATATAAAGAGGAAATAATTTGAATTGAATAAATAAAAATTTATTATAAACTATAGGTGCACATATTTTCTTTTCTTTTTTTTATAAAATACATTGTAGCACTATGAATACCAATTCATTTTCTACAAATGAGTGTTGCATCTATTTTCCCAATTGTTTTCTTTCAATTTTATGGTTTCATTTAAAATTTTTTGTTTTACTATTTTCAAGGAAGAAATAAACATCTTAAAAATTATAAAAAAATAAAAATAGAATAATATATCACCATTTGGAATAAAGAAAGCCTTTTACATCTTATACAAGCATTCCAATGTTTTAAAAGGAAAATTAAACCACATATTTAAAAGCTTAAGGAGAACTCTTAGGAATTTATTCTTAACATAGTAAGAAATAGAAATCTAAAATCTTTTTCTACAATTCTAATTGTTATGTAATATCATACATGCTTGGTTCTACTTCCCTATTCTTCATCCTGGCCTGTCAGGCTTGTTTGTATCTACAACTGTATCAGAATGATTTTATTAATATATGTATACATAAAATTTCATATTAGTTGTTGAATTAGCTCCCAATCATTGTTTTCTTTTTCAAAAATCCCTTTTATCCCAGATAAAATTTGCTGTATAATTTTTAAGCTTAAAGCAAGCACTGTCTTAAATTTCATTAACTTAATATTAATTAATTAACTGATTAAGAAGGACTGACACATTTAACATGCTTTATTGCCTAGCCTGGGGCATCAGTCATTAAGGTTGTCCCTTATGAAGTAAAGTCAGTTTCTTCACATGGTTGTCACCTCACATGTAACTATAAATAGAATTAGCAAATGTTCTTGCATATATTAAATGTGCTTGCATATATTATATAGAGTGAACTTGAAAAGAATGCTTTTGGAAATTTACCAATATTAAACCCACTGCCAGCAACAGAAAAAAAAAGGATGAGTTATCTTTGGAAAATAGTAACATGGTTCTAATGCAAAACCAGATCCTCAGAAGTTCTAAAATGTTATTTGTTAAATTACACTACTATTGAAATTACCTGTACTAAATTCTCCATTGGAAATTACTTCATAGATTGAATTTTGTTTGCATAATATGTCTGAAGAATGGTGATATATCTCTTTGTCACCGTTCAAATACTGGCATGATTGTGAAGAACACCAAAATTAATCCCTTTACTTTATTGTTGCAGTTTATCTATCTTTGTATGTCCCGAAGCATTTAGCACAGTAATATAACCATATCGTAAAACCAAAGACTATATCTCTAAATGAAAAACACACAAATACTTTTGTGACTTTTTTTGTTTCAAAATATGTAGCCCCCTGTCATGTAAACTGATAAGAAAAACACAGCCTCCTCTCTATAAACCCCCTCCTGGGAAAATAAATTACTAACCATAACTTCAACAGTTGCATACATAAAATGTGCAACTCTGAAAGGCCTCATGGCAGTAAATGTACTCTCAACCCTGAGAAAATAATTACTGAGTGACTGATGGTATGTGGTGTGAGAAAAGACTTCACGTTCTGAACACTAAGTTATGAGGTTTTGATCCTGTTCTCATTTTTCCTGTGATTCCAATAACGTGTTTTAATCTCTAGAGCAAAGGAGGCTAAAGTTTTTCCTTCCATCCAATATCTTTAGCCATTTTGTATAGGGTCATTTTCCTGTCATTTAATACACAAAATCAGGTGTCCCTCTGCTCCTCACCTTCCATCATGTCTGCTGTAAATTTTTGAATGATTCTTTGAATGGGCTGAAGACAACTCATTCTCTCAGCACTTCTTTTTATGAACCTTCAGGGACTACAGTTAAGACAAAGCCTGGTGTAAGAGAACAGAAAGCAAGACATTATAGTCTGAGATGTGACATCAACAAGTCGAGAAAGAGATAGGTGGAGCTTCAGTTCAGTTCAGTGCAGTCGCTCAGTCATGTCCGAATCTTTGCAACCCCATAAACCGCAGCACGCCAGGCTGCCCTGTACATCACCAACTCCCGGAGTCCACCCAAACCCATGTTAATCAATCAAGTTGATGATGCCATCCAACCATCTCATCCTCTGTTGTCCCCTTCTCCTCCTGCCTGCAATCTTGCCCAGCATCAGGGTCTTTTCAAATGAGTCAGCTCTTCACATCAGGTGGCCAAAGTACTGGAGTTTCAGCTTCAACATCAGTCCTTCCAATGAACACCCAGGACTGATCTCCTTTAGGATGGACTGGTTGGATCTCCTGGCAGTCCAAGGGAGTCTCAAGAGTCTTCTCCAACACCACAGTTCAAAAGCATCAATTCTTCGGTGCTCAGCTTTCTTTATAGTCCAACTCTCACATCCATACCTGACCACTGGAAAAACCATAGCCTTGACTAGACAGACCTTTGTTGGCAAAGTAATGTCTCTGCTTTTTAATATGCTCTCTAGTTTGGTCATAATGTTCCTTCCAAGGAGTAAGCATCTTTTAATTTCATGGCTGCAATCACCATCTGCAGTGATTTTGGAGCCCAGAAAAATAAACTCCACCACTGTTTCCACTATTCCCCATCTATCTGCCATGAAGTGATGGGACCGGATTCCATGATCTTAGTTTTCTGAATGTTGAGCTTTTAGGGAAACATTTACTCGAGGGTTTCCAAGAAAACTGAGTTGATGGTTGATACATATTATCTAGGAAAACTTTCTTCTTATTGAAAAAAAAACAGAATTGTAAACAGAATCATTAAAGATTGGGGCCATTTTCCATCCAATTCCATTTCTCCTATTGCCATAGTAATAGGGTTTTAACTGAGCACATAGTTACCTAGTTAAAGCTTACATTATCCAGCTTCTTTTTCAGCTAATGGTGGTAAGGTAATAAAGTTCTTATTTTAAAGGATGTGTTCTTATTTTATTTAGAGGATGTGTGAGTGGAAATGATGCTTATGACTCCTAAGCAACTAGCTTGAAAGAAAATTATCATTGATGAATGGATAAGAAAGCTGTGGTACATATACACAATGGAATATTACTCTATTAAAAAGGATGCATTTGAATCAGTTCTGATGAGCTGGATGAAACTGGAGCCTATTATACCAAGTGAAGTAAGTCAGAAAGAAAAACACCAATATAGTATATTAATGCATATATCTGGAATTTAGAAAGATGGTAACAATGACCCTATATGTGAGACAGCAAAAGAGACATAGATATAAAGAACAGGTTTTTGGACTCTGTGGGAGAAGGTGAGGGTGGTGGGATGATTTGAGAAACTAGCACTGAAACATGTATATTACCATATGTGAAATAGACAACTAGTCCAAGCTCGATGCATGAAACAGGGCACTCAAAGCGGGTGCACTGGGACAACCCAGGGGAATGGGATGGGGAGGGAGGTGGGAGGGGTAGTCAGGATGGGGGACATGTGTGCACCCGTGGCTGATTCATGTCAATGTATGGCAAAAACCACCACAATATTGTAAAGTAATTAGCCTCCAATTAAAATAAATTAATTAAAAACAAAAAAGGAAAATTATTTTACTTTCACTTGCTGTCTTTCCCCTTCTCTCAGACTGAAACATGGTGCAGAAGTGGCCCAGCTTTGACTTGATAGATAAGGAAAACATTCTTTGAAATGAGATGATGGAAAGAACTTGGGCTTCTTGCAGTTTGAGACCCTGTCAGCCTGAATAACTATCCTGCAGACTTTTACATGAGAACTAAATTTTTATCCGATTTAAGCAACTGCGTTTTGTGGTCTCTGTTTCTGTGTTTGTGTGTGTATGCAGACTCTTAGCCATGTCTAACTTTTGTGACCCAATGGACTGTAGCCCATCAGGGTCCTCTGTCCATGGGATTTTTCCAGGCAAGACTACTGGAGTGGGTTGCCATCTCCTTCTCCAGGGAATCTTCCTGACACAAGAATTGAACCTGCATCTCTATCATCTCCTGCATTGGCAGGCAGATTCTATATCACTGCACCACCACCTGGGAAGCCTGTTTCAGTAAACGAGTCTAATTCAAACTAAAACGGGGGTTTACATATAAATGACATTCAGCTTAAAATCTGAAAAAAATATTGGGCTAACACTCAAATAAACAATAAGGAATTCAAGGGCCACTAAAGGGAAAATAAAAGTGGGGCATGAAAAACAATTCTGCAATCTAATATCTATATATATAATGAAATAATATTTTTTAAAAAGTTTAATACCCAAAACAAAATGAAAAGTTAAACCATTTATCTACTCAGCCATTAAAAAAGAATACATTTGAATCCATTCTAATGAGGTGGATGAAACTGGAGCCGATTATACAGAGTGAAGTAAGCCAGAAAGAAAAACACCAATACAGTATACTAACACATATATATGGAATTTAGAATGATTGTAACAATAACCCTGTATATGAGACAGCAAAAGAGTCACTGATGTATAGAACAGTCTTTTGGACTCTGTGGGAGAGGGAGAGGGTGGGATGATTTGGGAGAATGGCATTGAAACGTATAATATCATATATGAAACGAGTTGCAAGTCCAGGTTTGATGCATGATACTGGATGCTTGGGGCTGGTGCAATGGGACGACTCAGAGGGATGGTACGGGGAGGGAGGAGGGTGGAGGGTTCAGGATGGGGAACACGTGTATACCTGTGGCGGATTCATTTGGATATATAGCAAAACCAATACAATATTGTAAAGTTAAATAATAAAATAAAATTAAAAAAATAAAAAGCAAAAAAATAAATAAAATAGAATATGGATTATAAGAAACAGAAAAAAGAAAATGAAATGGAAAGCAACAGCCTGGTATATAAACTGAAATGAAAAAGAAGCTGACTGAAATAAGCTGTGAAGCTTCTTCAGTAAAGAAGCTAAAATTTTACATTAGATTTCAATCTCTCTATTGGAAGTCTCAAAGAACTAGAATCTTACCACAGAAGATATAATTAGTTATGAAGAGTAAGACAGACAATGAGGTTAAATGATGGGACGATAGGCATTTTATCAGAAAAAAATAGAAAAGTAGACAAAAGTAATCACAAATATTTAAGATAAAACTAAGCTGAAATGAAAGAAAAACACATGATCCTTTTGGTAATGCTTAAAGAATAAATTTCTACAAAGATAAAAGGAAAGAAATAATTAGGCTATTTATAAGGAAATAAAAACTAGGCTTTAAGCGTCTAATAACTATATCTAAGAATATTTTACAACACCAAGTGATGTTTAACAGAGAGAGAAAAGTATGGCAAAAATATACACGGTGAAGTTAATATTTTTCTGTGAAGTTACTGGAATTATATTCACTGATACGTAAAGACTCCGTGAAAATTACTTGAAGACATATTTCATCAATCTGCAAAGGAATCAAATAATAGATTTTAAAATAATGAAATAATCATTTATACCACATAAGTAGTTTTTAGGTAGGAAAAGAAAAGGAAAGAAGTAAAAATCATGAGATAAGGATGTGTACTTTTAGACTAAATCCCAAAGCACTAGTAAAAACTGGAAGACAAGCAGTACCTGTGAAGATAACTGAAGCTCAAAGTTCTAAAAATGGGACATTCATAGACATATTTCTATGCATGATGTTTTCTCACAAAAGGAAGCTATGATTATTACACATGCCTACAAAAGGAAGTGCATGTTGGGAATGTTCTATGCACGTGGATGGGACCTGGGGACAGGACGCTGGGCACAGAGTCTATGGACAGACTGAGTAGCTGGGTAGCTCACGTGACTCTGCACACATAAGTAATGAATAATGACTCAAACCATGTAAACAAAAATGTATTGTTTTCCACATTTTTGCCAAATTTACTGGGAGCTGACAACAAGCTAAAAAGGATATTCTGTTAACTCTGAAGTTAACTTCAGTGGGCCTGGGGTAAGCACCATGGTTCTCACAAGAGGGACACAAGACAAGCAGAGTCAGATGATGGAGCAGAGGGAGGAGAGAGCATGTGATGTGGGACCAGGATGAAGGAATGAGTCATATCCTAGAAGATGGAAAAGACAAGGAATAGATTCTCCCAGAATCTCCTGTAGGAGTTAGAACTGCTGGAATTTTTGTTTTAGTCCTGTAAGAATCACTTTGGCATTCTGACCTCCAGAGCTGTAAGAGAACGAATTTATGTTATTTCAACCACTATCTTTGTGGTAATTTGTTGATATTGGCAACAATGGGGTTTTTGTTGATCCTTTCAGTGGAAGATCAGGAAAGCTGACAAAGCCAGATGGAGAGAGGATGTAACAGAATTTGAAGAAGTGAGATGAATACAAAAATGCTTCCATAAAAAGTGGGGAATATATGAAGAAAGAGTATGTAGTTAAGATAATAAATTTTATATCGGTGCTTACTGGAGCATGTATGGATGGCGAGGACAACCATTCATCTGGAACGGAGTAACAGATGACACACGGAAGAATGGAGATAATTGCAGGAGAAAAATCCTGATAAGGAAAAAGGGATTTGGTGAGAATCAAGTGCAGATACACTGACCTTTGATAATGAGTCTCTTCTTTAAGATTATAGGGGAAGATGGGCTGACAGATAGAAAGACATGGTGATGGCAAGGTGAGAGACTTTACACATGAGATTCCCCTTCACCCAAGAAGGAAAGGGCAACCATTGAAATTAAAGAAACATATGGAGTAAGAAGTTTGAAAGGTTATGAAAGGATATGATTTGGTAGGAAAGTGATTTTATAAAGTGTGAGTTTATAGTCTTATTTTAAAATTGATGATTATACATGTATAGTGACATCAACACAGGCATGCGTGGGTATTTTTTCCAACAATATTCAGCAACATGAGTGCAAAATGGAAAGATATTTGAGCATTATTGCAAAGGTATAATAGGTAGTAGTAATAAGTAGTAATGATCTTCACAAATCACGGGCTCTAAACTGAAAGAGTAGACAGAAAAAGGTGGAAACAGAGTTAAAATTACATCAGTGAGTTCAAGACATTCACAGGATTGCTCAAATAAATGATTCTCAATGTCAAGTGTCCCCAAAGTGGTTCTGGGCTAGAGTTAAAGACACAGAAGGAAAAACACAGGCAAAATATGCTAGCTGATAGGATGTGCTTGTACCCAGTGGGAACTTACAAATTATGTGGGGTGTAGCACTTTGTGAGATTTTGCATTTCCAATCTTAGAACTGACAAAGAGCAAGTAAGAGCAAAAATCACAGAAATCACAGCATAATACTATTATTTGGCTTCATTTTAAATTTCTCTAAAGATTGTAAAGCCTTGTGCATGATCCCATATGCCTGTGTTGGGATGGCTACACGTGTAATAAATAGCCATGTGATCTTTCACACTAGCTCTCAAGACCTTGGTAAATCTGCCATGTTACCATGTCAGTTCCAAAACTTTTAATATGAGAAAACTTACTTGTTAACATAACCAGAAAAGATTCATTAACCAGGTTCACATGACATAAATATAAATTCAGAATAAGATATAAAATTGAAAATATTATACAAGTATTAGAATACTAATGATAAAAAACATGCCATCATTAAAAGAAAACTGATACTGGACAACAAATTTTTTTAACAGGTTCTTATGATCATACAATTAGGATAATTGTAAATAATTAAAAGAAATATTTAAGAGCACCTTATGGTTTTTATTTTGTGATGGATACAACAGATGTTTAACAGCACTCATTTCATTTATCTCACAGTAGGAGTGTTCTTGCCAAAAAGATTTTAAAGTTGAGTCATTTACTAACTTCAACTCCCTAATCCTAGCTACCTACCTGATCTTCAGGTAGCTGCTTGTGGAGTATTAAAAGGTGTTTGCTCCTGAGTTATGATGTGTACATCAGTTTAGCAACAAAATATTGACAATAATTTCTACTTACTACACTTGTGAGAAAGTAAACGCACATCATGGAGCATTATAATAACTGTAAATTCTTCCTATGACTCTTCTTTAAAAAGTAGCCAAGAGACAGTTACAGAATAAGGAATGAATGAGGAGAAAGAGGAGGTTAAAACACAATGAGTCATGGAGGTGTCCTACCTCAGAAAACATAGGTGCTATCAATGAAAATGGAAAAAAGACCTATCGTTCTGGGACATTCAAAAAAATAGAAATATGTGAGTGTATTATGTTTCTATTAAATCGATGAAGCTTTGTTTATTGCTATTCTCTTCACTTAATTCTAAGCTCTACTTACCTTTTTACTTAATTTTACCACCAGAAATAATCAAAGCAAAAATAGTTTACTAAGTCAATACCACTTAACTAATATTGAAAATCTAAAATAAGGAATACAGGGAAGAAAAAGCAAAAATGATTAGAAAGGGTAAAGTTAATCACCTAAGCACCTCTATTATCATAGTAAAGGTGAAGCAAGTACAAACAGATGATATCATTGGTTTATATTATATATATAAATTGTAGATTAATAAATTTACATATATATCAATATTATATATAATAAATTCCTCCTTCCTCTCCACTTGCATTTAAAAACTATGTGTGTGTATATCTATATCTATAACTCATCAGAAATTTCCATTCAATTCAATATTTAGGAGGACATTGAAGTAGTTTAAATGTATTCATAAGCTAAACTAAATAAATGAAACTTTGTAGCCATACATCCCAATGGTGATACACCTAATCAGGGTGAAGATTTCAAGTGTTCTGCTACAGACCTCATCCTAACCCTGTCCAACATCACAGCACTGGTAATCACTCCAGGGTAACCTACAGTGATAGCTTCCCAGGTCAGACATCATCCTCGCTGGTTCAAATTCAGGTTTGCCTCAGGTATCTCCCTGAACTGTGCCTTAAAAATCCACCAAAGGTTAGTTAAACATACAGAGTCTGAAAGATCACATTTAGGCGGAAGACAGAGGATATTGATGACTTAATAGGATTCTCTAAGAATTTTGAAAGTGGGTCAAGACTGAACAGTGTATTTCAATGTTAACAGTATATACAAAGCATAATGGAGAAATGGATTAAAAGAAAAAGAAATCTTGAAGAATGATATGTGGGTAAATATGGAAACAAAGAAAATGCACCGTTCAAGGAAAAATATGCATTATGTATGAAATCAGACTCTGGAAGGAAGCAATATGGAAAAATAAGTCAAATAAAACAATTGGACTCTAGCTTTATTCAAGGCTATTAGAGGCCGCAATTAATAAAATAGTAGCAATGTGCTAAATGAAAGTCTCTTACAAATGGAAGTTTTATACTATAATTTGAAAAAGAGCCTAAGGTTATCTTTAAAGCTGTGATCAGAAACAGACGTTCTGACAGATCAAAGTAACATCTTTTATTTCATGTCTCTCTGCAGAACAATTAAGGATTCTGTTATTAGCCATCTGTTAGGTTGGGGTTTTATTTTAGATGAGCTAAAAAGAACAGGATACACCATCCCAGGACTGTATTTGAGTCATCATATGCACGAATGTTTGTTTATATTACCATGACATTTTTGCAGTAGAGTCTTAGTAAAAGACACTTCAAATGAACTGATAAATTATATGACATGCTCAGACAAGGTAATGGAGTCAATCAGAAAATCTCTCATTAGATAAGGTTATGAAAGCTGTGAGGTTATAATAGTTGTGAATAAGATGGGTACAAATTAAAATGTCCAAAAGGCTAAAATTAAGAGTTTTTCTTTCACAGCAGTGCATTATACAAGAGTTTTTTCCTCTTCTTAGTTTTCAACAAAATTGGAAAAAAATTAAGTGTAAAGTGTTTAAGCTTTAAAAACTAGTCTCCTTCTGTCATCGTTGGACAATGCACTAGTTAGGAGAAGGTGGTTCAGAAAGTTTTGGAAATGCAAGCTACTTTTTTTCAGTGACAACTTTCACAAAAATGTCTGTGGGGAAAAAAAAATTTTTCTTTTTTATTTAATTAAAATATTTTTAACTGGTAATACATGAATTGCCTCAGGGGATAGAGAAAAAAAAACTCTGTCATTTTCATTTTATTTATAGAGTATTGAGAGAAACATTCAAAGATCCAGAAAAGAAAACAAAAATCCTTTAAACAAAAACATATGACCATATTTGGTCAAATATGACAATATTTTTTGAACATTAAATATTCTATTTTCCCCAGAACTTTTAAATCAGGGGCAGCTGATAAGTTTCACTCTAGTCCCTGGGTCATGATGGGTCTTCTGAAACTAGAATGGAGGAAGTTCTATAAAGCAAGATGCCTTATCTTCAAAATTAGTTCTTTGAAGATGCCTCTCAATGGCAAATCTAAAAACTGAATCTTAAATTCTAGTCTAATTGGTAACTGGTAGTTGAGGAAAATGATAGAAATGTTTAATTATGCTTAAATTCAATTGATTTTTATGGACAATGTTTTTGTATGCTCATTCTCTATTCAGAAACCTCAGAATTATAAAATGTAAGAGCTGGAAGGTGTCATGGAGAATATCGAAAACAAAGTCTTCATCAGAAAGATTGAATGTAGCACAGAGTGGGAGGAGAGACACACCCCAATTCCTACTCTCATAACCAGACAGCCAGGAACCCTGAAACACTGAGAATCACAGGTCTTCTCTCTGGGAGATGATGACTCATCAGAGCAGAAGCACATAACCTCTCCACGGGACTTTATGGCTGGTCATCTTCCCTCTGAGAAGTAAAAGCAAAAAAGATTGAAGACTCCATGCAGCTGTGGATTTCCATTTATTAGAGTCCAAAATGCAGTACTTGGATGCAATCTCAAAAACGACAGAATGATCTCTGTTCGTTTCCAAGGCAAACCATTCAATATCACAGTAATCCAAGTCTATGCCCCAACCAGTAATACTGAAGAAGCTGAAGTTGAACAGTTCTATGAAGACCTACAAGACCTTTCAGAACTAACACCCAAAAAAGATGTCCTTTTCATTATAGGGGACTGGAATGCAAAAGTAGGAAGTCAAGAAACACCTGGAGTAACAGGCAAATTTGAATTTGGCCTTGGAATACAGAATGAAGCAGAGCAAAGACTAATAGAGTTTTGCCAAGAAAATGCACTGGACATAACAAACACCCTCTTCCAACAACACAAGAGAAGACTCTAAGCATGGACATCACCAGATGGTCAACACAGAAATCAGACTGATTATATTCTTTGCAGCCAAAGATGGAGAAGCTCTATACAGTCAGCAAAAACAAGACCAGAGCTCACTGTGGCTCAGACCATGAACTCCTTATTGCCAAATTCAGATTTAAATTGAAGAAAGTAGGCAAAACCACTAGACCATTCAGGTATGACCTAAATCAAATCCCTTATCTTATACAGTGGAAGTGAGAAATAGATTTAAGGGCCTACATCTGATAGATAGAGTGCCTGATGAACTATGGAATGAGGTTCGTGACATTGTACAGGAGACAAGGATCAAGACCATCCCCATGGAAAAGAAATGCAAAAAAGCAAAATGGCTGTCTGGGGAGGCCTTACAAATAGCTGTGACAAGAAGAGAAGCAAAAAGCAAAGGAGAAAAGGAAAGATATAAACATCTGAATGCAGAGTTCCAAAGAATAGCAAGAAGACATAAGAAAGCCTTCTTCAGCGATCAATGCAAAGAAATAGAGGAAAACAACACAATGGGGAAGACTAGGGATCTCTTCAAGAAAATCAGAGATACCAAAGGAACATTTCATGCAAAGATGAGCTTGATAAAGGACAGAAATGGTATGGACCTAACAGAAGCAGAAGATATTAAGAAGAGATGGCAAGAATACACAGAAGAACTGTACTAAAAAGATCTTCACAACCCAGATAATCACGATGGTGTGATCACTGACCTAGAGCCAGACATTCTGGAATGTGAAGTCAAGTGGGCCTTAGAAAGCATCACTACGAACAAAGCTAGTGGAGGTGATGGAATTCCAGTTGAGCTATTTCAAATCCTGAAAGATGATGCTGTGAAAGTGCTGCATTCAATATGCCAGTGAATCTGGAAAACTCAGCAGTGGCCACAGGACTGGAAAAGGTCACTTTTCATTCCAATCTCAAAGAAAGGCAATGCCAAAGAATGTTCAGACTACCACACAATTGCACTCATCTCACACGCTAGTAAAGTAATGCTCAAAATTCTCCAAGCCAGGCTTCAGCAATATGTGAACTGTGAACTTCTTGATGTTCAAGCTGGTTTTAGAAAAGGCAGAGGAACCAGAGATCAAATTGCCAACATCCGCTGGATCATCGAAAAAGCAAGAGAGTTCCAGAAAAACATCTATTCCTGCTTTATTGACTATGCCAAAGCCTTTGACTGTGTGGATAACAATAAACTGTGGAAAATTCTGAAAGAGAGGGGAATACCAGACCACCTGATCTGCCTCTTGAGACATTTGTATGCAGGTCAGGAAGCAACAATTAGAACTGGACATGGAATAACAGACTGGTTCCAAATAGGAAAAGGAGTTCGTCAAGGCTGTATATTGTCACCCTGTTTATTTAACTTATATGCAGAGTACATCCTGAGAAACGCTGGACTGGAAGAAACACAAACTGGAATCAAGATTGCCAGGAGAAATATCAATAACCTCAGATATGCAGATGACACCACCCTTATGGCAGAAAGTGAAGAGGAACTCAAAAGCCTCTTGATGAAAGTGAAAGTGGAGAGTGAAAAAGTTGGCTTAAAGCTCAACATTGAGAAAACGAAGATCATGGCATCTTGTCCCAACACTTCATGGGAAATAGATGGGGAAACAGTGGAAACAGTGTCAGACTTTATTTTGGGGGGCTCCAAAATCACTGCCAATGGTGACTGCAGCCATGAAATTAAAAGACACTTACTCTTTGGAAGGAAAGTTATGACCAACCTAGATAGCATGTTGAAAAGCAGAGACATTACTTTGCCAACAAAGGTTCGTCTAGTCAAGGCTATGGTTTTTCCTGTGGTCATGTATAGATGTGAGATTTGAGCTGTGAAGAAAGCTGAGTGCTGAAGAATTGATGCTTTTGAACTGTGGTGTTGGAGAAGACTCTTGAGAGTCCCTTGGCCTGCAAGGAGATCCAACCAGTCCATTCTAAATGAGATCAGCCCTGGGATTTCTTTGGAAGGAATGATGCTAAAGCTGAAACTCCAGTACTTTGGCCAGCTCATGCGAAGAGTTGACTCATTGGAAAAGACTGATGCTTGGAGGGATTGGGAGCAGGAGGAGAGGGGGACGACAGAGGATGAGATGGCTGGATGGCATCACTGACCCGATGGACGTGAGTCTCAGTGAACTCCAGGAGTTGGTGATAGACAGGGAGGCTGGCGTGCTGCGATTCATGGGGTCTCAAAGAGTCGGACATGACTGAGTGACTGAACTGAACTGATGTCCATGTCAGAAGCTTTCTCTGTCCTGTTGCTTTAAAATTTTGCACACAAAGCCCTGAGTGACTGAGACCTGTCTTTGGGCCTGGAGTTAAATATTCTCCTTTGAAGAGCAAGAATCCAGCAGCACCATTCATCATAAGCTATCACACAGATTCATATTATGCCACTGCAGGGGATATCTGTAAATGTAGACTCATATTATTTTTAAAAGAAAACTTAAAATTATATAGAAGAAATTAAGCATAAGTGAGAAAATGTGTGTGTATGTGTGTGTGTGTAGCCTCTGATTTAAATGAACAACATTTTATGTTCATCGTTAGCAGTTAAGCTCAAGGAACTTTGACCATATATAAAATCAGTCCCAAAGATAGAAAACTTGAGCAACACTTGCGCTTTGATATAAAAATGTAGGCTTTACCTTGAGTCGTATAGTGCACCTTCATTCTGTGGCAGGTAACCACTGCATGTAATTTGGAAAAGACCTTCATACACTGTGATTACATGGACCCAGTCTATTATATAAAATATACCCAACATAAAATTCAACAGGGAAACTTTAGAAAGTATGTCTCCACATTTGAGAAACATCTTTCATTTTTGGTTAAAACGTTAAAAAAATCCAGGAATCATTATATTCATTCTTTTTTAAAAATTTAATTTACTAGAGTGATGCAGTACAGTTAACTGCAGACCAATTCTTTCATTTTTGTATTTTCTTTATCTAATTCCTGACTTTCCTTATCTTTTATTTCTCTTCTGTCTTCTTCCCTGTATGTTTTACCCCCTTCTTATCTCCCTGTATGTTTTAATATTTCTCAGTTTTTTCTTTTCTTCTGTGTTTTTCAATGTCATCTTCCATAATCATTTTCTTCTGAAAAATCAAATTATATAGGCAAGCCTGAGATTCATGTTCCAAAAAAGTATACTTTTCTTGTCTTTTGTACGCATGCATGCCTGATCAGTCACTTCTGTCATATCCGACTTTTTGTGACCACCCCCCATGGACATTAGTCTGCCAGGCTCCTCTATCCTTGGGATTTCCTGGCAAGAATGCTACAGTGGGTTACCATTTCCTCCTCCCGGGATCTCACCGACCCAAACCAGGGATCAAACCTGCATCTCTTGAGGTTCCTACACTGAGCCATCAGGGAAGCCCCTGTCTTTTGTATATAATGCATAATTTGTTGAAGGTATACTAACTGAGTTGAAAAAGGTACTATTCAAATAAAGTTGGGGTAATCTGAGGTTAACTTCAAGAGCTATGGTAAGCTGCATCCTAATCAGCCCTTTTACATCCTCAAGCCCCAGATGCCTTGGGAGCTGTGGGACATCATTCAAGAAATCTCCTCAGAGCTGATCCAGCCAAACCCCCCATCCTCTGGGATGCTTGGCATTGCCATTATGATGTCACTGTGTGACCAGGTGGATATTTCCGAGTTCCTCCCATCCAAGCGCAAGACTGACGTGGGCTACTACTATCAGAGGTATTTCCACAGTGCCTGCACAATGGGCGCCTACCACCCATTCCTCTTTGAGAAGACATTGGTGAAGCACCTCAACCTTGGCACAGATGAGGACATCTACCTGCTTGGAAAAGCCACGCTGCCTGGCTTCTGGACAATTCGCTGTGGAGCATAAGCTCCCCAGCCAGGCCCCCTCACCCTTCCCCACTGGCATTTTACAGCCAGTCTTCTGGCCATTCCGGGCCTGAGAAGGAAGACTGTGTTCCTGAATAATCACAGCCCACACTTCAGGCAGCAAGAGCCCTGGGGCTTCAGAAACGCAAGGGCAGGGCCCCCAGCCCAGCCTGCCCTGTTGTCACGGGGGTGTGTGAACCCAGAGCCTCCTGTCTCACTCATGTATACCCCGTTTAGCATTCCCTCCAGAGAGGGTCCTCCCACCCCCAACCTAGGTAAATGCAAGATCCACTTTTCCCACCAGGGCTGCCAAAGCTGGTCTGCTTTCCCCACCAGAATGATGTTGTTATTGCAAACCAGAGAAACAGGAAAAAAAGGTACAGTCTCTATCCTCTCAAAGAAGGCAATTGGCACCCCACTCCAGTACTCTTGCCTGGAAAATCTCATGGACAGAGGAGCCTGGTAGGCTGCAGTCCATGGGGTCGAGAAGAGTCGGACACGGCTGAGCGACTTCACTTTCACTTTTCACTTTCATGCATTGGAGAAGGAAATGGCAACCCACTCCAGTGTTCTTGCCTGGAGAATTCCAGGGATGGGGGAGCCTGGTGGGCTGCCGTCTATGGGGTCGCGCAGAGTTGGACACGACTGAAGCGACTTAGCAGCAGCAGTAGCAATCTGAGGTTAAACACCATGAGAAAATGAAAAGAATGGAAATGGGGAGAGAGAAAGGCAAGGATAGCGATAGAATAGGAGGGAGGCATTTAGGAAATTAGAAATGTATCAAAGAAGAATTGAGGGGAAACTATAATAAAATATATATGATTAATTATAATGCCATTGATACTGTACCATATGGTCATGTTAAGAGGAACAAACAAAGGGAAATTGCATTTTCCTCTCTCTCACTCTTCACACATAATCACACACATACATTCTCTGTTTCCCCCCCTTCCCCTCTGAGTATGTATGCGTCTGTGTTTATATCATAAAGGTAAAGATTGCATGCTGCTGCTGCTGCTGCTAAATCACTTCAGTCGTGTCTGACTCTTTACGACCCCATGGACTGCAGCCCACCAGGCTTCTCCGTCCATGGGATTTTCCAGGCAAGAGTACTGGAGTGAGTTGCCATTATTTACCCCTAAAGATTTAATTTGAAATTTTATTCAGCTATTGATTACATGAGTGAGTCTTGAGCAAAGTATTAATCTCTCTCGGTTTCAGCTCTCCTTTCCACAATGAGGACACTAATACTTGCTTCTCAGGTTATTTTCACAGTATTTAAATAATATCATATCTATTTACTGATTTGGCATGGATCCTACTAAACATTCGGTTGTGGTAAAAACAGCTAGCAAAATTCATGTTCTCTCTTCTTTAAGATCACAAACACTAGCCACCTTTGGAGATAATAGAGCCATGGGGGGACGACTGTGAACAGATGTGAGCAAAAGTGATGTGTACCATTCTGGCCAATAAATACTTTTTACGTTTCTTTCTCAATGTTCTTCCTCCTTCAGCTGGTGATGAAGCTTGACCTTAGAAGCCTATGTCCATTCTTCTCTACCCTTCAAAATGTATGTAAATCTCCCAGCCTCCTTCCAACTTTATAACTCAGAACATATCTTTCTTAAGGACCTAAGAACCTTATCTTTGAAATATAAAGCTAGAAAGAGATAATACTCTTCTCTCTCAGTCCCTGTGGGAGGGAGGAAGTCTTACTTCAATGGATGGCTAATGAGCAAACACAGATAGCCTAATCTCAGAGGAAAACATTTGTAAACACAGGAATAACTGATCACCACACCCCCCCCCCAAAAAAAAAAATCCTCTAGCACTTTCTCATTAGCCCACTCCAGTGCCTAAAATCTTCCCAACCATTTGATTCAGTCAAATTCAACCTCTCTCCCTTACTGAAATAGTCTTGAATAAAATCTTCTTCATTGGTTAACTTTGATGTGATTTTACTTTGCCAACCCCACCCAACCACTTTTCATTATTAGGTGAGTAATAACATATATTGCTTTGGAATTATTGTAAATATGATTGTTTAAATTTATAAATGCTTAATATTCTTTTGTTATTAAAACAACGGATGTCTAAGTGTGATACAGAAGCTGAAAACTTGAATTGGGGTGCTATAATAAGAGAAGCCTGGAAAACATAGGCACAGCCATTGAATGGGTTGAGAGGCAACAGTTGAAAGGTGAGGGCTTATAAGAAAATACATTCCAAGGCTGAAAGGCTGGAAAGCCCTGATAAGATGTGTCAAAACATTAGGTAAACTCTGGTAACTCTGAACACAAACCAATTGCTTCAGGAGGCAGTGAGAGCTACAACATTATATGTTTGGTTTTTCCCTCCTTATATTTGAGTATTACAATAAAGAATGAGCTCAGGAAAGAGCTTCTGGTTAGAGAGCGTAAATGCAAGTGAATAGAGTCCAAGATTTAGGGATCTTTAAGAATTGAAAAGTAAATTGCTTCTGTGGCTCAAGAATAGGAAATAAGACTGAAACAGCATTTGGTTGAGAAAAATTCCTGTGATTTTATGGTTTATCAGAGGAATGCACTCCTCAGGCAGAGTCTATTATTCAAATAGCCTCAACCACCAATTAGTGGAGAAAAAGAAATCAAATGACACAAAAAATAAATGAAATAAGAAAAGGAAGGAGGGTAAAAGGAAAGGACGGAAGGACAGAGGGAGGGAGGAAGGCAGGGAAAATTCCATTGTGCCTAAAATACTGTATATTATTGGAGCATTGTTGCTTGTTTAGTCACTAAGTCATGTCCAACTCTCTGCAATCCCATGGACTTTGCAAGCCCAGCAGCCTCCTCTGTCCATGGGATTTCTCAGTCAAGAATACTGAAATGGGTTGCCATTTCTTTCTCCAGGGAATCTTTCTGACTCAGGGATCAAACCTAAAGCTGTTGCAATGGCAGATAGATCCTTTACCGCTAAGCCACCAGGGATTATTAGTGTTTGAGTACCAGAAATTCTATACCAACATTGGGCAAAGCATGTGGGTGTGTTGATAAGAGCATCAGGAAAGGTTTTCATGTTCTTGCATGCAGTGTGGTCTAGAGAAGGGCCCTGGGCTTTTGATCTAAATTCACGTCCTTGCTGTGCTTTCTGTCCTTTAGTAATTCACTGAATTGTCTTTGACTCAATTTTGCATTTGTAATAAAGTTAGAGTTGATCACTCATGCTTCTTTTACCTGATTTTTGTACATTCAAATATAGTTTGATAATGATCACAAGAAATATAACTAAACTCTTAGATAGGAACTCAGATATTATGGTCAATTATTTTAATTCAGTTCACTTGAAAATTAAAGGCTCTCTGCTCCCCACCAGGGCACATGGACCATCTGAGAAAACGCATCAACCCACACAGCATATCCAGCTCCTTCTAGAGCTAAGGGAGTAAGACATGCACAGATTTGTAGAGATCTAAATAAGCATAGTCTATGCTATTAGAAAATCTTTAGGGTATTTTTAGAACAGAATGCTATAGTAAAATATTATCACTTTTTTGAAGAAACCAGTAAGAACAAATAGTATTTCTTTGTTCATTATAGCTTGATATTTGTGTGTAGACTTTAGCAACTGATTGGAGTAGTGCAGAATTTCAAAGAGCATCAATCTAGTTTCCTCCTATAGTTGAGTGGCTTAGATATTAATAAGGATATACATACTAATGATGATGAACCAGCTGTCCATGGAAAAGCTGATTTAGAGAGTATTCAGTTTTATCATTCTGACAGCTCGCAAGGGAAAACATACCGTATTCATTCCTTTTCCTTGTGCTATAGTCAAATTAGAATTTCATTTAAAGATAAGAAGCCAATATCATAGCATTTTACATTCTCATCTTTACGACCTACTTATTTTTAATACTGGCTGTTAAGAGATGGGCATTTTTCAATGTCAGATGGGAGTGGTTTTATTTCTGTCTATATTTTCTGTTTTAGTGATTTGCTGAAATAAAGATTTCTTCCCTTTATCTCAAACATACTTCCTTTAATAAAGGAGATCATCTTGATTTTTTTTAATTTAAATATATTTGGGGAAGGAGAATCTCTTTTGACATTTTCTTATTTCTTATTTAGTATGACTACTATATTTAAATCTTCACTTAATAGTGTATCATTCATTTCTAATTACTCGTAGATTATTAATTTCTAATTAGAAACAGATAACAGTAATATATATGCCTCTGTGTATAATATTTCAAATGACCATAATAACATTTATCAAAAGCACTAATTATTAATCCAACGTTTTAATGGCCTCTTTGATTGGCAACTGAACTAAAAGACATTAGAAATTAGCAGACTGTATCAGGGAGCAAAGATCAGGGAAAAAGAGAAATAAACCAAGTTAAAATTTCATGCATTAATTTTCTTCAGAAAATGCTATAGCATTAGCACTAGTGTTCCTTGTAACAAGGGCCACATACCACTGTGAATTTTATGCAGAGCTAATAACTTCTGAGTCATTTGCACTGTACACTATTTTTTTTAACAGGGTACAATGCTCTCGAGTTACCCAAGAGCCTATATTCCTTTCTTAATGAGGCATCTGCCCACCCCAACCTGTTCTGCAAAGCACCCATGGACCTACACTATTAATGTCATGCGGCACAGACACAGGGTTTACTGGGCAAGACTCACAGACAGAGAAGGAATGGAACACATGTGGTCCCCTGAGCGCTCTCCTTATAGCCCAGGCTGGGCACACAGCATTGTAGCTGGCAATCCTGTACAGAGAAGTCCTAAACCTGTAACGGTCTATATATTTACAGGAATAGATGTGGAGGTAGGAAGCAGCAGGGTGGGGGTGGTGTTGAATGTTTGTACTCCTAAGTAACTATAGAAAATGGCCTTGTTCAAAAGGTGGCGTCATTCCACGCATGCGTGCTCAGTCGCTTCAGGCGTGTCTGACTCTGTTCAACAGTAGGGACTATAGCCTGCCAGGCTGCTGTGTCCATGGGATTCTCCAAGGCATGAATACTGAAGTGGGTTGCCATGCCCTCCTCCAAGGGATCTTCCTAAGCCAGGCATCGAACCCATGGCGTCTCCTATCTCAAAGGCGAATTGTTGACCACTGAGCCACCCGGAAAGCCTGGAGTCAGAGCACCATCAGCTATTCCAGTGACTGGAATTAGCCTAAGGATTTTGCTGAGCTAATTCATCTGCTGAGCTACCTCTAGGCTCCCCCAGCAAAATGGGGAGGAGACCAGCCACTAGCACCATTCAAATTGGTCTTTCCACACCCTCCTGAATAATTTCCTACCTTGTCCACTATTTCTCAGGGCTCCGATGTCTGCTAAAGAAGTCACAAGTCAAGGATTGCCATTATATTAAAATGCTGTGAGGTTATTTCTTATACAGGTAAATGCAGTAATCATAACTGTAATGAGAGCACTCATAATGATAATAAAATGATGTTTATTAAATCTTTACTCTGCGCCAAGCTCTATGCTAAGTACTTTAAAGGCATTAAGTTATTTGATATAATCCTTTCAAGAATTCCATGGAATAAATATTACTATTATTAAATAGCAACAACATATTTGGATTTTAAAAGGGTACTTAGGAAACCATACCTTCACCTAAAGAACTGAATTTAAAAAGAAGAATTTAAACACTGTCACATTCTGGATGGGAAAGACATTTGAGAGGGATCTATATCTTTTAGCTTTACTGAACTCATAACCAATTCTGATTACTTTTTACTCCTATGAAAAGGCACAGATCAGCTTGCTTTCCAGAAATATCCTAAAATATCTAGAAATAAAGATGCGAAGAACAGATTTCTGTGCACTAGAGATTAAAAGGAGATGGCAGCCCTCATAAATTAACCACAGCCAATTTAAGCATATTTCCCTCTGTAGGGAAAGCACAAAACAATATAAAATAAGTATTCTCTTCAATTTCTAGAAGCTCTGTCTTCTGAAAATACATAATTCATGCATCCATCAGGTCAGTGTCTTGTCAGCATCACAAAGGGAAATGGGAAGGAAGGACCATTTTCATACTAATAAAAGAATATTTACACTGCAGCCAACTCCTGTTCCTTAAATGTGCACAATTGCTGCAAAAGCCTAAATGTCTTGTGAGTTATTAAAGCAACCAGAGTTGGAGCATTGGCATTTTTTAAAGCAGACCATAAAAAAATTACCATTCAATTTCCTTTACCCTTTTCTTCCTACTATTAGTTCCCCATTTAACAATCTGAGGTCTCTCTAATAGGCCACCGATTCCTGTTTCTTTTGCCACTTTTGCAGTAATCGCTTTGGAATCTTGGAGCTGAGAGCAGGCACCCTCATTTGCCCTTTTCTTATCCAGCAGCAGATCACTACTTAATCCCCATCTATTTTAAAAAGGAGTGCGCCAAGCTGTTTTCGGAGGAAGAAAAGAATACTAAATACTCTAATTGCCCTAAAAGTGCTGTTTCCATTGTCAGATTCACCTTAGAAGTACAGGAGAGACCGTCAAGGCTTGGGCTGAGATGGATACTGACTTGTGAACAAAGAGCTATTCAGCAAATGCCCCAGGTTTTCATGCGAACACAAAACAGTGAGGTCACGCACAGCAAATAGCGAGAGTTAAGAACAGAAACCCTGGTACTTCTCTCCTCTCTAAGCGGCCAATTCAAAGATACACATAAATCCATGATACAGACCTATTCGGGCTGCTAAGCATCTCTTTTTGTTTTGTTCTGTTAGCACTAGGAGGTGTTCTTTTTGCTGCCTAGTTTCATTTATCCTCTGTGGTTCAGAGAATAGGACTCCTCCCAGTTGCTTTGGAAAATGATGCCATAGCTTAATAGATGTCACGAGCACAGAGGAACTCTCATAATGTTGTGACTAAATTTTTCTTTTCTTAATTGCATCCCATTATTCCTAATTATGTTTACAGGTATGGTGCTAAGTAATTATGCTCCCTTCTTCCTGTTAACACCCTTCAGATATTCGTAGCAGTTGTGTCCCTCATTAATTTTAACTGAGAAGGCTATGTATATTTAATTTTGCATTATTTTCCAGATTTGGGTCAAATTTTCCTCTTTTTTCAAGATGTTTTGCTCTTCTGTACACAAAGTGCTCCTGTATATCTTACAGAATGTGGTTTTCACACCTTCCCATCCCTCTGGCCCCTAATATTAAAAGTGATTGACATTTTTCATTTTTCACTTTTTTACCTGATCTCTAGCAAAACCCTGCCTTCGTCTTCACAGTTGTGCTATAATCTATGTATCCTAGATTGACACATTACATTGTTTTATAATCAGATCAGATCAGATCAGTTGCTCAGTCATGTCCAACTCTTTGCGACCCCATGAATCGCGGCATGCCACGCCTCCCTGTCCATCACCAACTCCTGGAGTTCACTGAGACTCACGTCCATCGAGTCAGTGATGCCATCCAGCCATTTCATCCTCTGTCGTCCCCTTCTCCTCCTGCTCCCAATCCATCCCAGCATCAGAGTCTTTTCCAATGAGTCAACTCTTCGCATGAGGTGGCCAAAGTACTGGAGTTTCAGCTTTAGCATCATTCCTTCCAAAGAAGGAATGTTTTATGATAAGGAATGTTTTATAATACAAGGCAATAAAACTGGGTCATCTTAACAACCTGCCTTAGTCTGTTTGGGCTGCTCTAACAAAATACTGTACACTGGGTGGCTTATAAACAACAGAAATTTCCTTCTCATGGTTCCAAAAGCTGAGTCTATGGTGAAGGCATCTGGTGGACTGGGGTCCAGTGAGAAGTTGCTTCTGGATTCATAGATGGCTCTTCTCACTGTCCCCACACAGCAGATGAGCTCAGGAGCCATTAGGGGTCTCTTGGATCTGAGGACTAATCCCACTCATGACTTCATCACCTCCCAAAGGCTCCACCTCCTAATACCATCACATAGGAGATTAGGCTTCAACATATGAATTTGGGGGCCATGGGGGACACAAAGTCAGTCTACAGCACAACCTTTTCAGAAAATTGCCTCTGAAACTCTCAACCCCTCTCCAGGTACATGTTGTGATGCTCTGGGACCTCTCAGCTCTCCTACCTTTGGTTCCAACCCAAGGTGGAGACATGGCATCCCTTCTGGCATGACTTCTGACCACCTGGATGCAGCTGTGGTCTTAGAGTGCTGATATTATGCCAAGCTTCTCGTCTCTATGTTGGTGCTCAAGCTAATATGCCACAGGAGACCTGCTATTTGTACATGATATATGGGGTGGAGGGTACATGAGTCAGTGCTTCACACCTAAACCTGAGGATCAGGAGCTGGCAAATAACGTGTCTCCTCTCCATACCCCACACAAGTCCCCTGCCCCTCGGGCTGAAAAGCAGGTTGTTTCACTCAGTGCAGCCCAGCTCAGTAACACACCTTTGCTTGGCTCACTGTCACTAACCCCTGCTTCCCTGATGAAATCTCTTTTAAAATATCAGCATATAACCCTTGGGTTCAGGCTCTACTTTCAGGTGAGCCAAGACTAAGACAAATAATCTGCCATCCATCGTAAGATTAATTCGGTAAAAATGAATCAATTGTACCCCCTCTACCTCCATTTCATATCTTCCTTTAACCAATTCATTCAAAAATATGGACTGTAAAAGGGAAACTTCAATTGAAAATGGCAAAGAGAACACTATGCAGAAAAAGGAGAAAGGGAGGGAGATGAAATTCATGGCACAATTCTGTACTAGGAACAATTTGTTTGATATTTTGTTTAGTTCTCACAACAATCCTATGAAATAGATATGGAATTTGGTCTTTTAGCCACATGCTTAGTGTTAGTTGCTCAGTCATGTCTGACTCTTTGCAATCCCATGGACTGTATGTAGCTTGCCAGGCTTCTCTCTCTATGGAATTCTCCAGGCAAGAATACTGAAGTGGGCAGCCATTCTCTTCTGCATAGGATTTTTTCTGACCCAGGAATTGAACCCAGGTGTTCTGTGATGCAAGGCAGATTCTTTACCACTGAGCCACCTGGGAAGTCCTAAGAGTCAAGGATACACCAAAAACGAGAATGCTTAGAAGGCTTAAATATTGAGGTATATGACAGACTCACTCCCTTCTGTTCATGAAAATAAATTTCTGATAGAAAATACTTACAATCTGTGTTAATTATCTTTCAGTTCAGTTCAGTTCAGTCGCTCAGTTGTGTCCCACTCTTTGCGACCCCATGAATCGCAGCACACCAGGCCTCCCTGTCCATTACCAACTCCTGGAGTTTATCCAAACTCATGTCCATCAATCAAGTCGGTGATCCATCCAGCCATCTCATCCTCTGTCGTCCCCTTCTCCTCCTGCCCCCAATCCGTCCCAGCATCAGAGTCTTTTCCAATGAGTCAACTCTTCGCATGAGGTGGCCAAAGTACTGGAGTTTCAGCTCTAGCATCAGTCCTTCCAAAGAACACCCAGGGCTGATCTCCTTTAGAATGGACTGGTTGGATCTCCTTGCAGTCCAAGGGACTCTCAAGAGTCTTCTCCAACACCATAGTTCAAAAGCATCGATTCTTCAGTGCTCAGCTTTCTTCACATCCATACATGACCACTGGAAAAACCATAGCCTTGACTAGATGGACCTTTGTTGTATCTTTGCTACATAACAAATAACCCCAAAATGTAATGGGTTAGACCACATATGTATAATCTCACAGCAGTTATAGGGCAGGACCTCAGCACAGCTGGGCTGGGTCTTCTGTTGCAGAATCTCTCAATCAAAGTGTCAACTAGGCTGTAGTCATCTTAAGGTTCAGCTAGGGAAGGATCTGCTTCCAAATTTACATCATCATTGTCACAGTTCTGTTGCCAATGAGCTGTTGAACTGACGGTTTCAGCTCCTCACTGACTCTTGGCTAGAAGCTGCCCTCGGGTCCTTGCCCCCTGAGCCTCTCCGACATGTCAGCAGCTTTATTGATGTGTGCAAGCTGAGGAGGCAATGGGAGATCATGCTTGCAAGACAGAAGTCACAATCTTGTGTAACATAATCATGGAAGTGAAGTCCATCTATACCACTGTATTCTTGTTGTTTCATTGCATCCGACTCCTTGCAACACCATGGGCTGCAACATGCCAGGCTTCCCTGTCCTTCACTATCTCTCAGAGTTTGCTCAAACTCATGTCCGTTGAGACGATGATGCCATCCAACCATCTCATCCTCTGTCACCCCTTCTCCTCCTGCTCTCCATCTTTCCCAGCATCAGGGTCTTTCTAGTACTCTGGCTAGGAGCAAATTACTCAAGAGGAAGTGACTGCACAAGGCCATGAAAACTTAGGAAGGCAGGAACCACTGGAGCCATCTCCAGCATTCTCACCAAACAACTCAATTTAGTAAACAACACATATAGTAAAAACAAAGCAAAACAAAAAAACTGAGATAGGTCTAAGGTGCAAATTATAGACTATAGGCTTTAATGCCTCACATGCCTAATAAGTTGTGGTCAGATTTTTTGAGGCCATAACTTCTCTTCCCACCAAACCATGGCACTATTTTACAGGCAGAGCTGGCCCCTTGTGTAAGCTGTTAGAGAAAGCTATGTAACAAGGATTAGGTCCTTGATCACAGGTTGGAAAGTTTGGATTTGATTCAATTTAGGCATTTGGCAGTCCCTGTGAATTCTTTGGCTTAAAGTTAGTATATTCTTAATGAATCTATATGAAGACTGCTTGCAAAAATTGCTCTAAGTCTCCACATCCTTGCTGTAACTACATGCTTTGCAATGTGGCTTTGCTGCTCTACCTGTCCTGAAGTGGAGCCTTGGAATATGGGCTAGTTTTTGTGCTGTTATAGCCAATGAAATGCAAAAGAAGTGACAGCAAGCTTGTTCTGAGCTGAACCTCAAGCCTCAGAGTTCCACACTTCTACTGGTTATTTAACTTATATGCAGAGTACATCATGAGAAACGCTGGACTGGAAAAAGCACAAGCTGGAATCAAGATTGCCGGGAGAAATCTCAATAACCTCAGATATGCAGATGACACCACCCTTATGGCAGAAAGTGAAGAGGAACTAAAAAGCCTCTTGATGAAAGTGAAAGTGGAGAGTGAAAAAATTGGCTTAAAGCTCAACATTCAGAAAACAGAGTTGATGGGATCTGGTCCCATCACTTCATGGGAAATAGATGGGAAAACAGTGGAAACAGTGTCAGACTTTATTTTTGGGGGCTCCAAAATCACTGCAGATGGTGACTGCAGCCATGAAATTAAAAGACGCTTACTCCTATGGTTTTTCCTGTGGTCATGTATAGATGTGAGAGTTGGACTGTGAAGAAGGCTGAGCACCGCAGAATTGATGCTTTTGAACTGTGGTGTTGGAGAAGACTCTTGAGAGTTCCTTGGACTGCAAGGAGATCCAACCAGTCCATCCTGAAGATCAGCCCTGGGATTTCTTTGGAGGGAATGATGCTGAAGCTGAAACTCCAGTACTTTGGCCACTTCATGCGAAGAGTTGACTCATTGGAAAAAACTCTGATGCTGGGAGCGATTGGGGGCAGGAGGAGAAGGGGACGACAGAGGATGAGATGGCTGGATGGCATCACTGACTCAATGGACGTGAGTCTGGGTGAACTCCGGGAGTTTGTGATGGACAGGGAGGCCTGACATGCTGCCATTCATGGGGTCGCAAGGAGTGGGACACGACTGAGTGACTGAACTGAACTGAAATGAACTGTCTTTTTGAAACCCTAACTCCTCCATGAGAATAAAGACAAGTGAGCCTGCTGAAGAATGGAAAGCCACATTGAACAGAGCCAAGTCAGTCAGACAGCCCAGGTGAGATGTGTTACATGTGATCAAGCCTAGAAATGATGGACAAAGTACCTTGCTGACCCTCTGCTGATCAAAGACCTGAGGATGAGTGTTTCTCAGAGCAGCCCAGATCACTAGAAAAATCTGGTCAACTGGTAAAATCATGAGAAACAGTAGGTAGTTTTTATTTTAAGCCATTGAACTTGGGGAGACGTCTTCTGTAGTAATATTGAAATGACAATCAGTAGTTAGTTATAGAGAAGGTCAATTTAGGAAAGAAAAGCTGAATCCGTGCCATTGTTAGAAAACTAACATGGTAAGGTGAGGCCCTGAGCTACAATAGTAGCAGTTAGGGAGGCATTCCAAAGTTCAAGAGGCCATATTTAAATAATACTCTTTGAAATGATGATCAGATGCCACTGAGTGTTTGAAGGGACCAGAAACTTACAATTTAACAGAAAATCTTTCTGAAGACAATTCAGAGAGATTATCTTATTCTCAGTCTCACTTTATATTTTTAAATACATAATTATAAACACTAAAAATGATAGCATTTTATAAAATATGTAGAAAGTGAAAGTGAAGTCGCTCAGTTGTGTCTAACATTTTTGCCAGCCCAAGGACTGTAGCCTACCAGGCTTCTCCATCCATGGGATTTTCCAGGCAAGAGTACTGGAGTGGGATGCCATTTCCTTCTCCAGAGATCTTACCAACCCAGGGATCAAACCCAGGTCTCCCCATTGTAGGCAGACGCTTTACCATCTGAGCCACCAGGCAAGTCATATAAAAGCCATTTTAAAGCAAAACCACAAAATTAGACACGTTTTCCTTATAGTTTGTAAGGAGAGTCTGTGATTCATAGGAAGGGCACCCATACTAGGTATGTGACTGCTCTGTTTTCATACAGTAAGACTCCTAAATGAAGAAATAGATACACATGTATGTATAAATGAACCAGTTTGCTGTACATCTGAAACACACAACATTCTTAATCAACTCTACCCCAATATAAATTATAAATTAAAAATTAAAAAAGGAAGATGATACTGTCCAACATGCATTTGAAAACCAAAGTGGTCCTAGGATTAGTGTCAAATGCATAAGGCTCATTTAATCCAATAGGTTTTGATTAAATAAATTCCCTGGAAGATATTCCTCAGTGAATCTGAGGACTTCCACTGGCTAACTTTTCTGACCTTTACTCTAAAGGTTAGTTCTTCCTTGCTGCTGCTGCTGCTGCTAAGTCGCTTAATGTAACCAAAATCCATCTCCTCATGGCTTCCATTCCTTGGTTATTGCTTTACCCCTCAGAGATATAGCACAATGATTAGAATTCAACTTCTCTGCGCAAAAAGTGCAGACCTCTAAAATATTCTGTTTATTAAAACAAACAAACATACGTTTTATTTTGTATTGGGGTATATCTGATTAACAGTGTTGTGATAGTTTCAGGTGAACAGCGAAGGGACTCAGCCACACACATACATGTATCCATTCTCCCCCAAACTCCCCTCCCATCCAGGCTGCCACATAACACTGACCAGAGTTCCATATGCTACACAGTAGGTCCTTGTTGGTTATTCATTTTATTTATTTTTCCTCTTTTTATTTTTAAATTATGAAAGCATGATTACATATTTACAGGAGACTTAGAAAATATAGAACAAAGTATCGCACTATATATTACAATTATTTTTTAAAGTGTGAAAACTAAGATTTTGAGTTTCAATATCAAACTTTCAAAATTAACAGAATAAATATACAGAAAAGTAGAAGGCTACAGTAGACCTGAAAAGCACTATGAACCAATTCAACATAATTAAGATTTATACAATTTTCACACAACAGTAAGGTAAAAATTGAAAAGATTAAAAACCTACAACCTCACCTTCTTCCTTATCTCCCATGTGACCAGTTTTCAACCCCCAAAATATACACATGAATTTTCCACAAACAAACTCAAATTAAAACTAAGCCAAATAATAAATTCAAACCAACACAAAAGTAAATAAAAAATTTTAATGCCATATATATAACTCACGGCAATCATCCAGTTCAAGCTGAACTTAAGGTAACTAAAACTTCATGTCATTTTAATATGTGCCCTTCATTCTCTGTCTCCCACCTATCTCTGTTCAACTTGTACAGTATGTAAACATTATGTTCATATTATATATAATATGCATATATATATATATATATATTATTTGTACTTGGGAACTAGATTAGAGGCAGAGTTGCTTTTACACAAATTTACTATGTGTGCAACTATGTGTGCAACTATGCACACACACACACACACACACATACACATAACACATAGATATAATTCTATTTCTGTAAAATTAGGTCCCAAGTGCCAACTAGTCCATGTTATCAATCTCTCCTTGCATCTGAGCAATCACAAATCTTCAGAATTCCCAAGCCACTGAATAGATGTGAACAAGTACAAAGAGTATGAAGGAGATTTTATATGAAGTCTCCAGGCTGGCACTGATTCATGGGTGAGCACTTGTGGAACAGTTTATCACCGATTATGAAACCACCTGAGTGTGCTGTCGTTCTTCCCATTTATCTCAATCTCCTCCTCGCCCATGTTATGCTAGAGCTGATACAAACTTCTGTGACCGACCAGCTTTTATACAATATGAAAAAGCATTATAATTACAGGTCTTGGTTTTATTCTTTATCTGTAATATAAAAGCTAAAACTCTATAAGCTGTTACAGCAACTGTGCAACTTTGAATTTTAAAATCTCGTTTAATCATTAATACATGAAATTTTTGTTGATGCTTGTCACATAAATATTTTTTCAACTGGATTTATATTAAATTACTAATCCTATGAATACATAATGATCTTACCTCTCTTTACCTTGTTACATGATTTCTACTATGCTGAGAAACTTTCCTATTGTTAATATTCTAACCCTGTGTTCATTGATGTCACTTATTTTTCTGAATCACATCATTTGTAGGTGGGATAGATGTGAGCAGAAAGAGCTCTTTGAGGGACCAGATTAATCACTCACAATCCTTAGATAAAATAAAAAGCAAAATGATGGGAATTTCTTTGTATGAGTTTTAATATAATGAAAGCCAACTCAAATCAGGAGATATTTACTAAATGCCTATATCTCAATGTGGTGAGTCAGGAACTGTGGCGAATATAAAATATATAAGTGCTATTTTGTGAGAAAAGAGATGTATAGTCATGTGAAGAGAGAAAAAAAAGACCAAAATATTTAAATAACAGCACCAGACAATTATAAAAGATATGTCACAAGGCAGAACATGATTCATTGCTGGATGAATTATTCAGACAATAAATTCTATAAGAGTTCAGGAGAGGGTGGGACCACTTCAGACTGAGGTGATCAGGTCTGTGAAGATAGATGTGAGCTGGGATGGAAGCTGGATAAATGGATAAACTTCAGAGGACAAAGGAGAGAGAGCTTTGAGAATCTGGCCCAGCCTCAGCAAAAGTATTTGCTGGAATGAATGGAGTGTTTAAGTCAAACTTTTTTGGAAAGTCTTTTTGAAACTGTCACAAAGAAAGAGGAGTAGTCAGTAAGCTCTTGGAGGAGACAGTGACATATTTTTGGAAAGAAGATTGAGAAAGCTATTTGGAGAGAGGTGATGATTTGTGAAATGGCTTGAAATGGGAGCAGGCAGGAAACACGAACTGTGGTAAGTAGGTAGTCTTGTCAGCAGTACAATTTGCCACAATGGTATATTTAGAGAAACCTGACTAGGAGGATAGTGTTGCCAACGTGTGACCAAACTTGCTGATATTTGAATTCAGATGATGCTATACTGGACACGGCATACTCAGAGCTCACCTCTACAATGTATTAAAACTCTTGCCATATACCTTCTCTCATGTTGCCCAGGTCATCCCAGCATTCTAACTCCAGAGCTTCCTGTGGGGCCACTGTGTTACCTTTCCCCTTTTCTGATTTTGCACGTGCTCCGAATCCTTTGAGACTTAATCCAGCCTTTCTTCTGTTTTATCCTTCTGTTTTCTTAGCATTTGTGTCCATATCACAAATGCAGCACATATCCCCGGGAAATGTATACTCTGATAAACCATTTGGTTATGTGTTTGTACACACACAAACATCTGTAACATACACATACGTGTAAGCATATATGTAAGCATATATGTACCTATGTATGCAACATACATATATATAACCACTTAGGTTTTACACCTCCTATAAGTACTACATTTTCTCTCTTTACATATATGTATATCACCTAACAAAATGTCTTTACTAACACATATACATATGGTACTCAATATGTAATTATGCATTATATACATATATATGTACAGGCACACACACACACAAACACTTCACTTTTCATTTGCCCTCATTGCAAAACTCTCTGTTAAAATGTCCTGTGCAGCAGAATATGTTTTAAAGATAAGTGTATATTTAAGATTTTTCCTTCCATTCATTTCTGTAGTTCAATCCTAAACAATTATTTATATAGTGAAGCAGGTTATCCACAATTAAGTGTTCGTGAAAGCACTTCCTTTACCAAGTGTTTTCTAAATTGGCACTCATGTGGGTCTTCTTTAAGATACTTCACAAACACAGTTGCTAGTTTCCAGCTAAGAAAATAGGCTTTCAATCAAAATTCTTAAAAGAATGTCTCCCACTGATTAATAAATTACTGGAGAAGACAATAACAATTAAATTCCCCAGAGTGTACCAAACTTACTAATAGAAGAATGACTTCAAATTACCCGTAAAAGATTTTGTGTGAAAATTTCATAGACCCAGAGATGATACAGGGGCTTCCCTCATAGTCAGTAAAGAATCTGCCTGCATTCTGGAGACCCAGGTTTGATTCCTGAGTCAGGAAGATCCCCTGGAGAAGGAAATGGCAACCCACCCAGTAATTCTTGCCTGGAGAATCCCATGGACAGAGGAGCAGGGCAGGCTACAGTCTATGGAGTCACAAGAGTCGAACATGACCGAGCAACTAAGCACACACACATAGATGATACAGATTTCCCATTTCCAATAATGACCTCTGTAGTATATATTTTTCATAATATATGTATTCACACATTTTTCCCAACATGCTTATTTTCTAAACCAGTAGCAAACAAGCATGAAAATTAAAACAAAAGAAAGCCCCAATGTTAAAAATGATATAACAAAAAGAAGCATAGGAATGTTCTGACATACAGTAGGCTTGAGATTTTCATCTCATCTTCGTCATAAAATAGATTAAATATCTTTGACCACAGTGCCAGAAAAACTACCATCTTCATTATCATTTAAATGAATGTATTTCTACATCTATAAAACACTAACGGAAGCTGATTACTTAAATGGTAGAACTAATGTAATTTTTATGGAAATGTTATATCTAAGTATCTAAATTATAACAAGATTAGAATTTTTTTTTTTTATATTTGGGGAACACTGAAGCAATATAGTACCTCGAGAAATTCTAAACAGGATGATAAAAATAAAAGTCTATTGTTGAAAGTTTTATTTATAATCAAACACTCTATGATAATGGATAATATAATTTTCAAAATATATAATAACTGCATTTGCAGGTATTGAAGATAATATTTAATCAAAAATTAGGCTACTTTTCACTATAGGGAATATGTTAACATAAGATGACTACCACAATTGTTCAAAATACAATTACATAGAAAGGTATTAAAGAGATTTAAATTGACAATCATAAATTCTGACCAAAAAATGACTATCCCATAGTAGGTGTTAATCTTTCTATTTATAAAATTATGATAAAAAGTTTGATTTTGTTTCTTGTTGAGTTTTTTTTATAAGAATCAGATGAAATAATTTAAAAAGAATATTTTATATATATAATACATTTATTTTTATTAATAATTTAAATACATTCCAGTCAGTTTGTTGACATAATGATAAAGTAAAAATCTTCCCCATTCCTGTCCCTCTCCTTTTTCTCTTTCCCCTGGAAATAGTACTTTTTTTCTTTCAGTTATCACTATCCTGTACTCTGAGGGTAAGATAGTAAGTAACTCACAGGTTACAGAAATATTGTAGACCTAACAGAAGAAGATATTAAGAAAAGGTGGCAAAAATACACAGAACTATACAAAAAAAATCTTCATGACCCAGATAACCATGATGCGGTGATCACTCATCTAGAGCCAGACATCATGCAATGCAAAGTCAAGTGGGCCTTAGGAAGCATCACTACAAACAAAGCTAGTGGAGGTGATGGAATTCCAGTTGAGCTATTTCAAATCCTAAAAGATGATGCTGTGAAAGTGCTTCACTCAATATGCCAACATATTTGGAAAATTCAGCAGTGGCCACAGGACTGAAAAAGGTCAATTTTCATTCCAATCCCAAAGAAAGGCACTGTCAGAGAACGTTTAAACTACCACACAATTGCAATCATCTCTGCTGCTGCTAAGTGCTGCTAAGTCACTTCAGTCGTGTCCGACTCTGTGTGACCCCAAAGACGGCAGCCCATCAGGCTCCCCTGTCTCTGGGATTCTCCAGGCAAGAACACTGGAGTGGGTTGCCATTTCCTTCTCCAATGCATGAAAGTGAAAAGTGAAGTCGCTCAGTTGTGTCTGACTCTTAGCGACCCCATGGACTGCAGCCCACCAGGCTCCTCGATCCATGGGATTTTCCAGGCAAGAGTACTGGAGTGGGGTGCCATTGGAATCATCTCATACATTAGCAAAGTAAGGCTCAAAATTCTCCAAGTCAGTCTTCAACAGTACGTGAACCATGAAATTCCAGATGTTCAAGATGGATTTAGAAAGGGCAGAGTAACCAGAGATAAAATTGCCAACATCCATTGAATCATCAAGAAAGCAAAAGAGTTCCAGGAAAAACATCTACTTTTGCTTTATTGACTCAGCCAAAGCCTTTGACTGTGCGGATCACAACAAACTGTGGAAAATTCTTAAAGAGATGGGAATACCAGACCACTTTACCTGCCTCCTGAGAAATCCATATACAGGTCAAGAAGCAACAGTTAGACTGGACATGGAAAAAAGACTGGTCCCAGGGAAAGGAGTACATTAAGGCTCTATATTTTCACCCTGCTTATTTAACTAATAAGCAGAGTATATCATGAGAAATGCCAGGCTGGATGAAGCACAAGCTGGAATCAAGATTGCTGGGAGAAATATCAATAACCTCAGATATGCAGATGACACCACCCTTATGGCAGAAAGTGAAGAGGAACTAAAAAGCCTCCTGATGAAAGTGAAAGAGGAGAGCAAAAAAGCTGGCTTAAAGCTCAACTTTCAAAAAACTAAGATCATGGCATCCGGTCCCATCACTTCATGGCAAATAGATGGGGAAATAATGGAAACGGTGACAGACTTTATTTTGGGGAGGGTTCCAAAATCACTGCAGATGGTGACTGCAGCCATGAAATTAAAAGACACTTGCTCCTTGGAGCCTGGCGGGCTGCAGTCCATGGGATCGCTAAGAGTCGGGCACGACTGAGTGACTTCACTTTCACTTTTCACTTTCATGCATTGGAGAAGGAAATGGCAACCCACTCCAGTGTTCTTGCCTGGAGAATCCCAGGGACAGGGGAGCTTGGTGGGCTGCCGTCTATGGGGTCGCACAGAGTCGGACACGACTGAAGCGACTTAGCAGCAGCAGCAGCAGCTCCTTGGAAGAAAAGATATGACCAACTTGGAGAGCATATTAAAAAACAGAGACATTACTTTGCTGACAAAGATCTGTCTAGTAAAAGCTATGGTTTTTCCAGTAATCAGGTATGTATGTGAGAGCTGGACCATACAGAAAGCTGAGCAATGAAGAATAGATGCTTTTGAATATGGTGTTGGAGAAGACTCTTGAGAGTCCCTTGGACTGCAGCAAGATCAAACCAGTCAAACATAAAGAAAATCAGTCCTGAATATTCATTGGAAGGACTCATGCTGAAGCTGACCTGATGTGAACAACTGATTCATTGGAAAAGACCCTGATGCTGGGAAAGATGGAAGGCAGGAGGAAAAGGGGATGACAGAGGATGAGATGGCCTTACTACCTCGATGGACATGAGTTTGAGCAAGCTCCAGGAGTTGGTGATGTACAGGGAAGCCTGGCGTGCTGGGTCACAGAGTCAGACACAACTGAGCAACTGAACTGAACTGAACTCAAAGGTCCTATTTTAAAGACCTATCAAACTATTATGAATACAAGCAATTCATCAAAAGGTATGTCCTCCTTTCACAGAAGGCTCTGTCACTGGGAGAGAGCTGCCTGGTTGGAAACTCTGTGGCCAACCTTTGTTACTTTCAGGCTTGGCCCATTGCAGTACAAGAACTAGCCTGTGGCAAAATTTAAGGAGGCCTTCATTCTTGGGGTCTTAAAGTGTTGATCCTTGCTGTGGTTGTTCAGTCACTAAGTCTTCTCCAACTCTTTGCAACCCCACAGACTGCAGCATGCCAGGCTCCTCTGTCCTCCCACTGTCTCCCAAAGTTTGCTCAAATTCATATTCATGGAGTCAGTAATCTCATCCTCTGCTGCCTCTTTCTCCTTTTTCCTTCCATCTTTCCCAGGATCAGGGTCTTTTCCAATGAGTCAGCTCTTCGCATCAGGTGGCCAAAGTACTGGAGCTTCAGCTTCAGCACCAGTCCTTCCAATGAATATTCAGGGTAGATTTCATTTAAGATTGATTTGTTTCTGGTCTTACATTTAGGTCTTTAATCCATTTTGAGTTTAGTTTTGTGTATGGTGTTACAAAGTGTTCTAGTTTCATTCTTTTACAAGTGGTTGACCAGTTTTCCCAGCACCACTTGTTAAAGAGATTGTCTTTAATTCATTGTATATTCTTGCCTCCTTTGTCAAAGATAAGGTGTCCATATGTGCGTGGATTTATCTCTGGGCTTTCTATTTTGTTCAATTGATCTATATTTCTGTCTTTGTGCCAGTACCATACTGTCTTGATGACTGTGGCTTTGTAGTAGAGCCTGCAGTCAAGCAGGTTGATTCCTCCAGTTCCATTCTTCTTTCTCAAGATCGCTTTGGCTATTCGAGGTTTTTTGTATTTCCATATAAATCGTGAAATTATTTGTTCTAGCTCTGTGAAGAATACTCTTGGTAGCTTGATAGGGATTGCATTGAATCTATAAATTGCTTTGGGTAGTATACTCATTTTCACTATATTGATTCTTCCATTCCATGAACATGGTATATTTCTCCATCTATTAGTGTCCTCTGTGATTTCTTTCACCAGTGTTTTATAGTTTTCTCTATATAGGTCTTTAGTTTCTTTAGGTAGATATATTCCTAAGTATTTTATTCTTTCTGTTGCAATGGTGAATGGAATTGTTTCCTTAATTTCTCTTTCTATTTTCTCATTATTAGTGTATAGGAATGCAAGGGATTTCTGTGTGCTGATTTTATACCCTGCAACTTTACTATATTCATTGATTAGCTCTAGTAATTTTCTGGTGGAGTCTTTAGGGTTTTCTATGTAGAGGATCATGTCATCTGCAAATAGTGAGAGTTTTACTTCTTCTTTTCCAATTTGGATTCCTTTTATTTCTTTTTCTGCTCTGATTGCTGTGGCCAAAACTTCCAAAACTATGTTGAATAGTAATGGTGAAAGTGGGCACCCTTGTCTTGTTCCTGACTTTAGAGGAAATGCTTTCAATTTTTCACCATTGAGGATAATGTTTGCTGTGGGTTTGTCATATATAGCTTTTATTATGTTGAGGTATGTTCCTTCTATTCCTGCTTTCTGGAGAGTTTTGATCATAAATGGATGTTGAATTTTGTCAAAGGCTTTCTCTGCATCTATTGAGATAATCCTATGGTTTTTATTTTTCAATTTGTTAATGTGGTGTATTACATTGATTGATTTGTGGATATTGAAGAATCCTTGCATCCCTGGGATAAAGCCCGCTTGGTCATGGGGTATGATCTTTTTAATGTGTTGTTGGATTCTGATTGCTAGAATTTTGTAAAGGATTTTTGCATCTATGTTCATCAGTGATATTGGCCTGTAGTTTTCTTTTTTTGTGGCATCTTTGTCAGGTTTTGGTATTAGGGTGATGGTGGCCTCATAGAATGAGTTTGGAAGTTTACCTTCCTCTGCAATTTTCTGGAAGAGTTTGAGTAGGATAGGTGTAGCTCTTCTCTAAATTTTTGGTAGAATTCAGCTGTGAAGCCATCAGGACCAGGAGTTTTGTTTGCTGGAAGATTTCTGATTACAGTTTCAATTTCTGTGCTTGTGATGGGTCTGTTAAACACGCTCCGACATACATCACAGCAGAATCCTCTATGACCCACCTCCCAGAATATTGGAAATAAAAGCAAAAATAAACAAATGGGACCTAATTAAACTTAAAAGCTTCTGCACAACAAAGGAACCTATAAGCAAGGTGAAAAGACAGCCTTCAGAATGGGAGAAAATAATAGCAAATGAAGCAACTGACAAACAACTAATCTCAAAAATATACAAGTAACTACTACAGCTCAATTCCAGAAAAATAAATGGCCCAATCAAAAAATGGGCCAAATAACTAAATATAGACATTTCTCCAAAGAAGACATACAGATGGCTAACAAACACATGAAAAGATGCTCAACATCACTCATTATCAGAGAAATGCAAATCAAAACCACAGTGAGGTACCATTTCACGCCAGTCAGAATGGCTGCGATCCAAAAGTCTACAAGCAATAAATGCTGGCGAGGGTGTGGAGAAAAGGGAACCCTCTTACACTGTTGGTGGGAATGCAAACTAGTACAGCCACTATGGAGAACAGTGTGGAGATTCCTTAAAAAACTGGAAATAGAACTGCCTTATGACCCAGCAATCCCACTGCTGGGCATACACACTGAGGAAACCAGAAGGGAAAGAGACACGTGTACCCCAATGTTCACCGCAGCACTGTTTATCATAGCCAAGACATGGAAGCAACCTGGATGTCCATCAGCAGATGAATGGATAAGAAAGCAGTGGTACATATACACAATGGAGTATTACTCAGCCATTAAAAAGAATACATTTGAATCAGTTCTAATGAGGTGGATGAAACTAGAGCCTATTATACAGAGTGAAGTAAGCCAGAAAGAAAAACACCAATACAGTATACTAATGCATATATATGGAATTAGAAAGATGGCAACAATAACCTTGTATACGAGACAGCAAAAGAGACACAGATGTATAGAACAGTCTTTTGGACTCTGTGGGAGAGGGAGCGGGTGGGATGATTTGGGAGAATGGCACTGAAACATGTATAATATCATATATGAAACGAGTTGCCAGTCCAGGTTTAATGCACGATACTGGATGCTTGGGGCTGGGGCACTGGGACGACCCAGAGGGATGGTACAGGGAGGGAAGAGGGAGGAGGGTTCAGGATGGGGAACACATGTATACCTGTGGCGGATTCATTTTGATATATGGCAAAACCAATACAATATTGTAAAGTTAAAAAATAAAATAAAATTAAATTAAAAAAAATATTTATTGGTTTGATCTCCTTGCATTCAAAGGGACTCTCGAGAGTCTTTTCCAACACCACAATACAAAAGCATCAATTTGTTGATGCTCAGCATTCTTTATGAAATATATAAACAGCATTGTTTATATATATATATATACATTTTATGTATACACTTTAATATAGATAAAATACATTTTAGATATAGATAAAATGTAGAGAGAGTTTCATTTTAATATAGATATACATTTTAATATAGATAAAATTAACTAGAGATTATGCCTTGAAATCATCTCAACAATTAAGTCTAAAATCTTAATTTCAAAACCAAATTACTAATATCTTAGAATATATTATATTAGTATGCTGTGATTCACAGAGACAGTGCCTGTGTTTATTGTATATTTTTAGCCTTTAATTCATTATACTAGGAAACTACTTCCAAATAAACAAAATTAATAACTATCTGAATAAAAATCTATCTAAATCATTGGTTTTACATATATACATTTTAAAATCTTTGAATTTACTGTATATTCTTATATATAAAATGTTCATTTATAGATAGAGTCAAATATCCCCATGTGGGCTGATGGAAATTGTTGAAATAACAAAAAATCATTTATGAACATTAAGATTACTAGTTTAGCCTGGAGTCAAATGATACATTTGTCTCAGGGTTTAAATCAATTGTTTTTCTCTGCTTTTCACATAGTTTTAAATTTTTAGTACTTTTCTATATATCTTCAGTTTTCCTTCTCCTAACTGACCATAAATCAAAGAAAACATATCTGTGTGCATCTCACATCTCTCTTCCAAAATATGTTCGGAAGGGCACAAAACAACTTCCAGAATATACATAGGGTTGTCCAGGAAGTGTTAATGATGTGGGTTCTACAAGCAATAAGCTGGAAATGAACAACCTTATGTAGAAATTGTGACCTGAAGGAATATATTTAACGTCACTGATCCTCATTTTATGTGTTTATAGTGCTAACCATACCAAAATATCATTCAGATTAAAATATTTCAAGCTAGGTAATGGAAAGTCCATGAAATACTAGCTAATATAAATTTACAATAGATGTTACATATTATTTTTATTAATTATTTTTATTTTACGTGAAAGAGATTACTTGCCAGAGTATGGATAGCACATGCATCACAAAATGAATACTCTCTGTAAAGCACTGCAGCTAACTTGTGAATTATTTATGACCATGCCCATTCTTCTCATTGTTTCCCTAGAAAACAGTTTCTATGTGCATTATCAAAGGACAGTCACACCAGATGGAGAAGACATCACTCAGGACTATTACAGTAGGGGGTCTAGTCTGAGATGGTTCCCAAGGAAGACTCTGAATTCACCTTCTATCAAGAACATACCAAATCCACAACTACATACAAGGTAATTCCTCTTAAAGATATCGTAACTCTGGGCTGACTCAACTGCTGCCTCTCAACAAACAAAAAAGGGACCATACTGAGACTGGTAGAAGACATGGAGCCATGGCACTGATGGGAACCCCATCCAGGACACAGAGGCTTGCAGTAGGGAAAAATGTCACTAAAGAGCCTGTACTAAGGTTCACCCACCATGTGGCACAGCAAAATAACAGCAGTGCAAAAGGCATATTGACTATATGTAAAAAAACCCATTCGCTAACCCTAGAGTAAATGCCAAGTGGGTAGGGAACTGCTGAAACTCTCTTAAGGGTCAGAGACACCAGAGAGCATTTTTCGTGACCCATCTCTTGATAGCACAGACGGGAACATGGTACAGGCACTCTTTCCAGCCTTCCAGGACCACACCAGCACACTCCAAGTCCCCGGCCCACATCAGCTTCAGCTGGCACCCAAGGCAGCCACAGCGCAACATCCCTCCGACTCCTGCCCACCTTCCCCAACTCCAGCTCTCCCACCAAGAAGCCATGGAATGGTACAACCAGGATTCCTCCAGTCCACATCCACTGCAGTGCTAGCCTTCCTGCCAATACAGCCTGAGGGTGACATGTTCTAGCACCCTCCAAGCAATTTTATCTCCAGATCCATGCAGCCTGACAATGCCATCAGCACACAGAGTCTACATAGAAAATGTGCTGACAGAAAGCCATAACTTCAAGACCAGGAGAAGTAACACTTTCACCTAATTCATTAACAACAACAACAAAAAAAAACCAAAACAAGAAATATGAAGTTAAAAAAAAATGAGGACAAAGAGGAATATATTTCAAATAAAGGAACAAAGTAAAAGCCCAGAGGGGGGGAAAAAATGAAACAGAGATCAGTGATTACCCGAAGAAGATTTCAACTAATGTTCATAAATACGCTCCTCAAACCTAAGAGTAGAATGGATAATGACAATGAAAATACCAACAAACAGTTACAAAATATAAGTAAGAATCAAGTAGATCTGAAGAAGACCACAACTTAAATGAAAAATACACTAGAGGAAATCAACATTAGATAATCCAAAAGAATGGATGAGGGATCTGGAAGACAAAATAGGAGAAATCAGTCAATCAGAACAGCAAAAAGGAAAGAAAAAGAATTTTTAAAAATGCGGGTAGTTCAAGGAATCTAACTTTTACACTGTAAGAGTTCAAGAAAGAGAAGAGAGAAAGAAAAGGGCAGAAAACTTATTTGAAAAAATAATGGATGAAAATCTATCTATATACATGAATCTCATGGTAAGCACAAAACCCTATAATAGATAAACAGATAACAGTAATAAATTGAAAGAAGGTGAAACATAAAATTAAAGAAAATCCTCAAGCCACAACAGAAGAGACCAAAAGAAGAAAGAACACAGAGGAACTACAAAAACAACCAGAAAACAATGAACAAAATGGCAGTAAACACATACCTATCCCTTGGACTACAAGGAGATCCAATCAGTCCATCCTAAAGGAGATCAGTCCTGAGTGTTCATTGGAAGGACTGATGTTGAAGCTGAAACTCCAATACTTTGGCCACCTGATGTGAAGAGCTGACTCATTGGAAAAGACCCTGATGCTGGGGAAGCTTGAGGGCAGGAGGAGAAGGGGACGGCAGAGAATGAGATGGATGGCATCACTGACTCAATGGACATGAATTTGAGCAGACTCTGGGAATTGGTGATGGAGAGGGAAGCCTGGCGTGCTGCAGTCCATGGGGTCACAAAGAGTCGGACATGACTGAGCAACTGAACTGAACTGATCAATAATGACCTTAAACGTCAATGGAATAAATGCCCCAAGAAGACATAGCATGGCTGAATGGATAATAAAACAGCACCCACCTATGCTGCCTACAAGAGACTCACTTAAGATCTAAAATATATACACACTGAAAGAGAAATGATGAAAAATGATATTCCAAGAAAATGGAAACAAAAAGAAAGTTGGTATGGCAATACTTATTTCAGACAAATAGACTTTAGAGAAAGACTAACAAGAGACAAAGAAGGGAATTACATAATGATAATGGGAAAAATGCAACAAGATAAAATAATTACAAATATCTATGCACCCAACATCAGAAAACCTAGCTATATAAAGCAATTGTTAATAAACATAAAGGGAGAAATTGACAATAGTGTAATAACAGTAGGAAATTTAAATGTTCCATTTACATCAATATATAGATCATCCATACAGAAAATCAATAAGAAAACATTGGCCTTAAAGGATACATTGGATTGGATAGATTACATATATGTTTGTGTGTGTGTGTGTGTGTGTGTGTGTGTGTGTGTATTCAGAACATTCAGCCCCAAAGCAACCAAAGATAATTTCTTTTCAAATTCATATAGAACATTTTCCTGGATAGAGCTTGATATAAATCAAGCATCCTTACTGAGCATAATGGTATGAAATGAAAAATAAATTATAAGAACACTGAAAAAAACACAAATATGTGGAAACTAAACAAAATGTTACTAAAACAATCAACAGGTCAATGAATAAATAAAGAAATTAAAACTTGAAACAAATGAAAAAAGGAACACATCTTTCAAAATCTATGGGATACTGCAAAAGCAGTCTAAGAGGGAAGTTCATAGCAAAAAGGCCTATTTCACTTACATGCAAAATCTAAAGCAAACAAAACAAAACAGAAACACTCATAGATAAGGAAAAAAAAATGGTGGTTGTCTGAGAGGAGGATTGGGCAAAATAAGTTAAGGGTGTTAAGAGGTACAAACTTCAGATCATAAATAAGGGAATGTAATGTACATGATGGGCTTCCTGGGTAGCTCAGCTGGTAAAGAATCTGCCTGCAATGCAGGAGACCCCAGTTCAATTCCTGGGTCAGGAAGTTCCCCTAGAGAAGGGATAGGCTACCCACTCCAGTATTGGGCTTCCCTGGTGGCTCAGATGGTAAAGAATCTGCCTGTAAGGCAGGAGACCTGGGTTCAGTCCCTGGGATGAGAAGATTCCCCTGGAGGAGGGCACGGCAACCCACTCCAGTATTCTTACCTGGAGAATCCCATGGACAAGAAGAGACTGGCAGGCTATAGTCCTTGGGGTCACAAAGAGTCAGACATAACTGAGTGACTAAGAAGAGCTCAGCACAATGTATGTGATATAGAGACAACAATACTATAATAACTTTGTATGGGGTAACATGTTAATTAGACTTACCATGGTGATCATGTCATAATATATATGAATACTGAAGAACAATGTTGTATATCTAAAATTAATATAACATTGTAAGTCAACTATATTTCAATTTAAAAATAGAGTATTGCCATAAGAGTCAATAAGGGAAAGAATGAATTCAAATCTGTTGAAATACATAAGAGGCAGGGAAGTGTTTAATTGTTAGGGTTAGCTGGTGGAAAAATACTATTGTTATATATTGTTATATATTAGTGGAGAATTTGTTTAATGTGATCAGGCCACTCGTGTTTGCTAACTGGTGTTTATGAAAGTTAGTCTCCTACCTTCCCACAGAGACTGGGAGATAGGGTTCTACCTTTCTTGATTACATTTCTAGCGTCCTAGGTTGCAATACTGCCAGAGGTTATGAGAAGGTTTACATCTCAAAGGGGCAGGGAAAGTATTTATAAGTGAAACTTTTCTAAAGTAGATGCTCTAAGAAAAGTCAGGAACCTATAGTCAGGATGAAACATGTCTAAAGAGGGAAACATCAAGGCCATCTTGTTAAGCATTAAGTCCAGTGATCTACCCCAAATACTTCACTATTCAAAACAGCATCTTTTTTTGCTTTTTAAGTTGTATTTAGGCACCTGTCATGGGAGCTATAATACTTAACCATTGTTAATTATTTGGACAATCCCTAAACCTAGTACCTTAGAACAATAATTTGTTGTTGTTCATGATTCAGCTGATCTGGATGGGGTTGAAGCTGTGAGTTTTACTAGAGACTCAGCTGAGGCTGAAGCTGCAATAGTTACCCAAGGAAAAGTCTTCCACATGGCATCGATGGAGGTGCAAACATTAGCTCATATGCATAATTCAACCTTGTGCTTATATCATGTCTCCTAAATTCCCTTTAAACAGTGCAAGTAATGTGGCTGATCTCAAAGTCAAGAATCCCAGAAGTATACCCTGACTACAGTGGAAGGGGGAGGAGAGTGAACATGTGCTATAAAGTAATCCAAAATATTATCAGAAGTGTTTTAAAATTTTCCGCATTACATCTCCAGCCAGAACCTTTCAGAATACATAGTTAATTCTTTCCCATATTTCCATATGAATAGTTTGATTCTCTTTTATATCCTAAATATTTACTCATTTTTTTCTTTTTTTTAATTTTATTTTATTTTTAAATTTTACATAATTGCATTAGTTTTGCCAAATATCAAAATGAATCCGCCACAGGTATACATGTGTGCCCCACCCTGAACCCTCCTCCCTCCTCCCTCCCCACACCATCCCCCTGGGTCGTCCCAGTGCACTAGCCCCAAGCATCCAGTATCGCGCATCGAACCTGGACTGGCAACTCGTTTCATACATGATATTTTACATGTTTCAATGCCATTCTCCCAAATCTCCCCACCCTCTCCCTCTCCCACAGAGTCCATAAGACTGTTCTATACATCAGTGTGTCTTTTGCTGTCTCGTACACAGGGTTATTGTTACCATCTTTCTAAATTCCATATATATGCGTTAGTATACTGTATTGGTGTTTTTCTTTCTGGCTTACTTCACTCTGTATAATAGGCTCCAGTTTCATCCACCTCATCAGAACTGATTCAAATGTATTCTTTTTAATGGCTGAGTAATACTCCATTGTGTATATGTACCACTGCTTTCTTATCCATTCATCTGCTGATGGACATCTAGGTTGCTTCCATGTCCTGGCTATGATAAACAGTGCTGCGATGAACATTGGGGTACACGTGTCTCTTTCCCTTCTGGTTTCCTCGGTGTGTATGCCCAGCAGTGGGATTGCTGGATCATAAGGCAGTTCTATTTCCAGTTTTTTAAGGAATCTCCACACTGTTCTCCATAGTGGCTGTACTAGTTTGCATTCCCACCAACAGTGTAAGAGGGTTCCCTTTTCTCCACACCCTCTCCAGCATTTATTACTTGGAGACTTTTGGATCACAGCCATTCTGACTGGCGTGAAATGGTACCTCATAGTGGTTTTGATTTGCATTTCTCTGATAATGAGTGATGTTGAGCATCTTTTCATGTGTTTGTTAGCCATCTGTATGTCTTCTTTGGAGAAATGTCTATTTAGTTCTTTGGCCCATTTTTTGATTGGGTCATTTATTTTTCTGGAGTTGAGCTGTAGGAGTTGCTTGTATATTCTTGAGATTAGTTGTTTGTCTGTTGCTTCATTTGCTATTATCTTCTCCCATTCTGAAGGCTGTCTTTTCACCTTGCTAATAGTTTCCTTTGTTGTGGAGAAGCTTTTAAGTTTAATTAGGTCCCATTTGTTTATTTTTGCTTTTATTTCCAATATTCTGGGAGGTGGGTCATAGAGGATCCTGCTGTGATGTATGTCATAGAGTGTTTTGCCTATATTCTCCTCTAGGAGTTTTATAGTTTCTGGTCTTACATTGAAATCTTTAATCCATTTTGAGTTTATTTTTGTGTATGGTGTTACAAAGTGTTCTAGTTTCATTCTTTTACAAGTGGTTGACCAGATTTCCCAGCACCACTAGTTAAAGAGATTGTCTTTAATCCATTGTATATTCTTGCCTCCTTTGTCAAAGATAAGGTGTCCATATGTGTGTGGATTTATCTCTGGGCTTTCTATTTTGTTCCATTGATCTATATTTCTGTCTTTGTGCCAGTACCATACTGTCTTGATAACTGTGGCTTTGTAGTAGAGCCTGAAGTCAGGTAGGTTGATTCCTCCAGTTCCATTCTTCTTTCTCAAGATCGCTTTGGCTATTCGAGGTTTTTTGTATTTCCATACAAATTGTGAAATTATTTGTTCTAGCTCTGTGAAGAATACCGTTGGTAGCTTGATAGGGATTGCATTGAATCTATAAATTGCTTTGGGTAGTATACTCATTTTCACTATATTGATTCTTCCAATCCATGAACATGGTATATTTCTCCATCTGTTAGTGTCCTCTTTGATTTCTTTCACCAGTGTTTTATAGTTTTCTATATATAGGTCTTTGGTTTCTTTAGGTAGATATATTCCTAAGTATTTTATTCTTTCCGTTGCAACATGTTAAGAAATGAGTAAATATGTCCTAAATATTTACTCATTTCTTAACATGTGATAGGAACTGTTGAGTTGCTGAGCATACAACAGTAAGCAAAAGCACACGTGGTCTCTTTCCTTACAAAGACATTGGATAGATTAAACATAGTATGTGTGGCGTAAGGAGATAGTTGTAGCATTATTATATTTGTATTTTGAACAGATCACTGCTACAAGGATAGAGAGAACTAAAGAGATGTGAAAGATATATAAATGGTGAACTTGAGTGTGATGGATTAAACATGGGGGATAGTATCAGTTCAGTTCAGTGGCTCAGTTGTGTCCAACTCTTTGTGACTCCATGGACTATAGCACGCCAGGCTTCTCTGTCCATCACCAACTCCCAGAGCTTGCTCAAACTCATGTCCATCGAGTTGGTGATGCCATCCAACCATCTCATTCTCTGTTGTCACCTTCTCCTCTTACCTTCAATCTTTCCCAGCATCAGGGGAATAGTATAGGCATCCCTTGATTTCCTGAACTGGGAAGAGGTTGGTAATAAATTCAATTTTAGACACATTGAGTTTTGGATTACTTTTAACATATTTTAAAAAAGAGAGATAAAATTAGTTGCTGGCCTGTTTACAATAGCCAAGACATGGAAGCAACCTAATTGTCTATTGAAAAAGGCATGGATAAAGAAGATGTGGTATATACATACACAAAGTAATATTACTTAGTCATTTAAAAAGTATGAAATAATGCTATTTGCAACAACATGGATGGGCTTAGAGAGTGTCATACTGAGTGAAGTAAGTCAGAAATATGGTAGGTCATCCCTTATATGTGGAATCTAAAAAGAAATTATACAAATGAACTTACAAACAGAAACAGACACAGTCTTAGATAATGAACTTATGGTTGTCAGGAGTACATGGGGAGGGAAGGGATAGTTCGGGAGTTTGGGATGGATATGTACACACTACTATATTTTGAATGGATAATCAACAAGGACCTATTGTATAGCACAGGGAACTCTGTTCAATGTTATGTGACAGCCTGGATGGGAGGGGAGTTTGGGGAATAATTGATACATGAATATGCATGGCTGAGTCCCTTCACCATTTACCTGAAATTTACAAACCATTGTTAATCAGCTATACTCCAATACAAAATAAAAAGGTTTCAAAAATAAATTAAATCAAACATAAAAACAGTTAGCTTCTGGCTATATCAGTTTGGAACTTAGAGGAGAACACTGGGCTAGAGAAATAATTTTATAAGTCATTTTCTCAATCACTAGTGAAGTCATAGACATTCCTAAAGTAGCCTAGGGGGAAAAGTACAGAATAAGAAGTGAAGGAATGAAAGTTGATTTTAAAAAGAGTTTAAGTGTTTTGTATTGTTTTCTTGTCTTCAGTTGCTTAATTGGAAGGATCCTTTTGAATTAGCTTTTTCATTAAATCTCCTAGGATGGAGGCACATAATGCTGAGATGGAGGGAAGAATGAAGGACTTTGAAAAGCCATTCTGTTCTCTTCCTTAATGGGGAAATACTGAACATTTAGCATATGGTTGCACCCTCCACTTCTTTCAAGAGATGCTTATAACTAGTCTCAAAATGATCTCCAACAAATACAGAATAAATCTCTTAGCTAAGTGCTATTTGCAGGCCAGGTTTAGGAAGAATAGGAAATGTAAAAGTATTGAAAAGAATGGAATTAAGGAGAACAATAACTTTTATTTTTTTATTATTTTTTTATATTTATTTTATTTTTTAACTTTACAATATTGTATTGGTTTTGCCATATATCAACACAAATATGCCACAGGTATACACGTGTTCCCCATCCTGAACCCTCCTCCCTCCCAGTACCATCCCTCTGGGTCGTCCCAGTGCACCAGCCCCAAGCATCCAGTATCGTGCATCGAACCTGGACTGGCGACTCGTTCCATATATGATATTATACATGTTTCAATGCCATTCTCCCAAATCATCCCACCCTCTCCCTCTCCCACAGAGTCCAAAAGACTGTTCTATACATCAGTGTCTCTTTTGCTGTCTTGTATACAGGGTTATTGTTACCATCTTTCTAAATTCCATATATATGCGTTAGTATATATATATTGGTGTTTTTCTTTCTGGCTTACTTCACTCTGTATAATAGGCTCCAGTTTCATCCACCTCATTAGAACTGATTCAAATGTATTCTTTTTAATGGCTGAGTAATACTCCATTGTGTATATGTACCATAGCTTTCTTATCCATTCATCTGCTGATGGACATCTAGGTTGCTTCCATGTCCTGGCTATTGTAAACAGTGCTGCGATGAACATTGGGGTACTTTTATGAAAAGTAAAGAACCAATTAAAACATGGTTAATGTTAAAACGTGAATGGGCAGGCCTATGCTTTTATTTGTTGACAAAGTACGACTGAGTGAAACTCAGCCTGATTAATTTCCATAAATTTCATCAAATGTGATTCATTTACTCTTTCATAATTAACAATTTCAATTGTCTTTCAATGTGTATAAATCTAAATGAGATGATAAGGAGCATGGCTAATGCACAAACCCCCTGGGCTCCCTCATCTTGCCATGAGGATGTTTCAGGGAAGTATCAGTTTTAAGGCCCTACCCTCTAAGCTCAATTTGGACATCTTTCCAAACACTATGTGGACCCTTTACTCTGTCCATGGCTCTTGTTTTCTGTTATTAGTCAGATTTTTTCAGAAAAAAATGATGGAATATCTGACCAAATATTCCTTTGCAAATCTGAATGATAGTGTGATTCAATTTTGACCACACCTGACATATATCACAGTACTAGATTTCTAACAATAAAATATTAATTTCTTTTACCCTATACCATGCTTAAAGAAACAATATATTTAATATATTAAACATTCCTTTAATATATTAAAGGAATATATTGTTTAACAAAACTGAAACTTAAACACAGCCTGATCAGTGGCTCAGAAAACACCAGCCAGGTATGCCTGTCCTCAGTGTCTCATCATAGATAGACCATTCTCAGATTTGCTCTCTCTATGAGGATAAGAGATTATGATGGAGACTTCAGATCCTCTCAGCCTCATTTCCCCAGGAAGGAGTTAAACTTTTCCCAAGAGTGAAAAAAAAAGAAATACAATGAGACTGATTGTCACTGTGAAAGGTCCATTGACATTAGAAATCTACAGAGGAACCACTAAGACTCATTTTATTATCAGTCTCCAATTTATAAAATCTTAACTTTATGCACCTAAAAACTATAAGTAGGATATATATGAGGTGTGACTTAATGAATTACAGAGTGGACATGTTAAACTCTTATTAGAATGTCGCCATTTGTTTCTTTAAGCATGGTATAGGGTAAAGGAAATTAATATTTTATTGTTAGAACTCTAGCACTGTGATGTATGTCATGTGGTCAAATTTTAATCACACTATCATTCAGATTTGCAAAGAAAATGTAGTTCTGTATTTTTTCCATAACTGATCCAATCATCTTTTCCTCACAACTCTCTACCTTTAGAAATGAAGTAACTTAAGCTTGCCGATTAATACTATATCAGTATCTTCACACTTAAGTCATCTATGCTGTGAGTCAGCCAATTTAAAGTTCAACTTCTTCTCAGTCCTATTTTAAAGACTTTGTTTAACAAAAAGAAGAGTCTTTGATTTTTGCTTCTACTCAGTGTTCCTGACTCACCTCCCTCCTTCACCACCTTAGACACAGCATCTGAGTGTATGGGAGAAGTGCCATTTACATAACCTCAAGTGATGGGAAAGAGTGAGTTTTGAATTCCTGAGTGTTTTCCAGAATCTCAATGGCTAGTCAAAGGTTATCCTTGTCTCATCCCAGAAATAGTGACAGTTAAGGCATTATGGTCACACTAGGTAACCTTAGAGATGTGACATAAGACCACAGCAGAGTTCAAAATGCATAGCATCAGCCTCTAGTCACCAAGTCAAGCAAGAAAGGCAGCCTCTTTATCCTGACTCCAGTTCTCTGTAACTGCTTAATGTTGCACAGGGAAACTCTGCATATCCTGTCAACCTGTGCTGGTCACAGGAAAGCAGGAAAACCCTCTCAGTCTGATCCACCTGAACACTGCTGCTGTATTACCAAACTCAAGTTGATAAAAGACATACCTGTACCTTCCTCCCAGTGTCCCACATAGAGAGCGGTCATCTTGCTTTCTGACTCCACCCCCCCACCACCAAGTTACTGAACACCCTCACTTCCCGTAACACATTTAGAGATGTGTCATAGGCAATCCCCCAGCATTGCTACTTCAACGCCACCCTCCCCCGCCCCCAAATCCACCTGACTAGAAAGCAATGAATTTTCCACATATGATTTCTCTGGCAAGGATTTCTATCATATTTTTCATTTTCCTAGGTCATGCTCAACTTTAAAAGTGGCAAGGTCAACATTTCCATACTGAGAGAAACTTAAAGATTACTCCATTTGACTCTCTTCTTAACAAAAGAAGAGGAAATCCCTTCTTTTTATGAGCTGCATTTTAAGACTATTTTCATAAAATGATCATAACATATCAACAACCGCTCTGTTCTTCATGTTAACAAAGTCAGGATGCCATATATATGTGTATCCCATACACACACATGCATATATATTCTCATTTAATATTCTTAACTTACTGTGGAATTACTATTCTAATTTTAGACAGAAGAAGCACAGAAAAGTACAGAAAGTTTTAGAATCTTGCCCAAGTTTCCTCACAGTTGATATAAAACTAAATTTTGAATTTCAAACCCACAGCTGTTTAGTTTCAAAGATCACTCTTCCTACTCTAAAATGGAAACTTTTTCACATAAAATGAACAATGTATCCAATGACTTTTTCTCCAACACTGCTGGAAAGAATAGTTTGAAAACATCATAGCTAAAAACGATACATGACATAGATATCAAGAAGCAATTATACTGTAACTTTGCAGACTTGTGTAAACCTCAGTGGGTGGACACCTCTGAAATGAGAAGTCTGGAAGCATAGCAGTAGCCTGGCCTACAGGACCTGTTAATGTGCTCTTTCAACTGTGCTTAGAATCCTACTCAGACTGTCTTGCAGTCTTTAAACCTTTAAAATCTTTTAAGTCGTTAAACCTTTCTCCCCCTAAAGCCATTGCTTTTCAAGTTGGTATCATTTTCAAACAAACTTCATGCTTTTGGGTCACATCTTGACTTGTCTATATTATTATTTAGTATTTTTATTCAAATAAAATTTTTATATTTGAGCAAATTTATTTTTAAGACAAACTACATATTACTACATTAAGGGAAACTGGTAGCACTTACAATAAATAGATGACCATAAATATAAATAGAAAAAAAATTATGCCATTTAAAAAGCTTAAATTAAACAAAATGAAGTTCGCTGGGCTGGAAGAAGCACAAGCTGGAATCAAGATTGCCAGGAGAAATATCAATAACCTCAGATATTCAGATGACACCACCCTTATGACAGAAAGTGAAGAGGAACTAAAAAGCCTCTTGATGAAAGTGAGAGAGGAGAGTGAAAACTTGGCTTAAAGCTCAACATTCAGAAAATGAAGATCATGGCATCTGGTCCCATCACTTCATGGCAAATAGATGGGGAAACAGTGGAAACAGTGTCAGACTTTATTTTTCTGGGCTCTAAAATCACTGCAGATGGTGACTGCAGACATGAAATTAAAAGATGCTTACTCCTTGGAAGAAAAGTTATGACCAACATAGACAGCATATTAAAAAGCAAAGACATTACTTTGCCAACAAAAGTCTGTCTAGTCAAGGCTATGGTTTTGCCAGTAGTCATGTATGGTTGTGAGAGTTGGACTGTGAAGAAAGCTGAGCACCGAAGAATTGATGCTTTTGAACTGTGGTGTTGGAGAAGACTCTTGAGAGTCCCTTGGACTGCAAGGAGATCCAACCAGTCCATTCTAAAGGAGATCAGCCCTTGGTGTTCTTTGGAAGGAATGATGCTAAAGCTGAAACTCCAGTACTTTGGCCACTTTATGCGAAGAGTTGACTCATTGGAAAAGACTCTGATGGTGGGAGGGATTGGGGGCAGGAGAAGGGGACAACAGAGGATGAGATGGCTGGATGGCATCACTGACTCGATGGACGTGAGTTTGAGTGAACTCCAGGAGTTGGTGACGGACAGGGAGGTCTGGTGTGCTGCAATTCATGGGGTCGCAAAGAGTCGGAGATGACTGAGTGACTGAACTGAACTGAACTGAAAGTAATAATGCAATTTCTTAAATGCAAACGTTTTTAAATGAGAAGAATGTAGCTGATTAATCAGGTGTACATTTATATTTGCTTGGACATAATTATATTAAAGATATGGTAGCCTTACACTCCTAAGAATATTTTACTTTAAAATTTTGGTTAGTCTTGACCAGAAACTTAACCTAGAGGAATTACTGGACTTGAGACACAAATCTGATTTATTTATAATCTCTTCTTCCACTTCTATTACCCCTACTTTCCATACCACTGAATCTATAAATCTGCACCAGAGCCTGTTGAGTGCCTGAGTTCATGGCTGAGAATTTTTCTCCTGTGAAAGGATATACCTCTTGGTGCCCAGACCACATAAACACACCACAAGATGCCTGGGCAAGGCTTCTCCCTGGCTGCTTCCCTGTGTTTCATTACTACTGGAGAATGAGAGTGGAGAACAGACTCTTGATTAGATGAGAAACATGGCAGTAATTCGGGTGGAGGATGATACATGTAAACTGAAGACCCCAAGTGCCTTATTGTGATCATTATTTTACAGTATATATGTATAGTAAAGCATAACATAGTAATAAAGCTGGAAGAATACTGCATACTGGACATATAACTAGTAAAACTTAAATGTCTGTCATATTACACAAGATTATTTTGCCCACCATCTGTGCTGTGCATATCCCAAGTAAAACATACTGATCAAGATGGTAAACTGGTGGACGATTAGTTTCGAGATGTGTGTTTTCGTATGTGAGACTGATGGTAGGGAGGGGCAGCTGTGTTCACAGACCTGTGGGTTTGCATAGTTAAACTGGTTCCATCTGAATCAGGAAGAATGTTTACTCTCTGCCTCACAGTCACTGTATCACAGATGTTGAAGGGAATTGAACTTGGCATAACAAAGCCCACCCTGGAATGCTCTTTCGGTCACGGAGGGCTACAGCTCACTATGGACAGTCCAGCTGCAGCCAATCCTCACTCACACAACCTCCCACACCCCAGAGCAGGGTAAATGGAACCATTCTGACCTTAGTTGCTGGAAGAGGAAATAAAATGGATCTAGCACAAAGCCTCAAGCCAAAGAGAGGATTTTTGCCCATATCAAGTGAGATAAAACCTGGGGAGAAATGAGCCTTAAGGGGTATGAAGGGTACAACCTACGGAATGTTTAACACACTTTTTGCCTCAATTAGTCTTATACATAATATAGAGTCTAAACAAATCATCTCCTTCTAAGTCATAATTTTTAAATTATCCCCCGAGTTTTCAGTAAAGCTGAATAGTTGTGTGCTATTGTAGACAATTAAAATCTGGCCTGGCTTGGATAAATATGATCATTATTTGATCACCACTGACACTTTCTAGAAGAAACAAAGGGGGTTATAGTCCAGGAGTCCAACCAAAGGCAAGATGGGGAAAACTGGGATGACTGGAGAATGCTTTGTGACATAAAAGTAGAGCTGCCCAGTGCTCATATGCTGCCCATGCGTTCTATCCATAAAGGAGGAAAGAGATCCTGGAAGAAGAAGAGAGTTGTTGGAATTAGAGGAGATTTTCACAATAGTCCTGATAACTAAACTTTTAAGTTTACAGTACCATAGAGGTGCTTTGGCGCTTATCTTTTTTAATAAGAAGCAAATTGTTAATATGCTCTATGTTCTCTTCCAGGTCAAATGTGTTGACTCTTACATGCAATCAGGCTTTCCTACTTGTTTTTAATACATTCTCTTGGGTTTTTACATCTTTGTAAACAAGGAACAGATCTGTGTGGACAGAAGTTAAATATACTTGAAGTTGACTTCTAATAGGAGGCTGATATTTTGGAAAAGAAATCCCTCAAACCCATTCAAAATTATGAGACATTTTAATGATTGGCTGAACTCTTGAAAGTCAAAGAGATTCAAGACCGTGCATCATGAGAAAAGAGAGGAGGTGAACAGTCAATGAATTTTTAAATAATTTTGATTCAGCATTTAGAATATATATATTCCTAGTAGACTTCAGTGAAAAATTAACCCAATATATCATTTTAATGAATTTATATCTTTTATTGTATATATACATTGTTTACTAATTATAAACTTAATGTATATGATGCAATATAGATATAATACATAAATTCAACTTTTAGTATAAGTTTATTTGGTTAGCGCAATAACAACTAAATTCTTGAGTTTTCAACAGAACAAAGTGTTGCACTAGGCATTTTATTTTCCTTCACTTTCAGGGGTTAAGACTTTAAATGTGAACTTCAAGTAAACTGTGAAAAAAAATTTAATAAACTTTTGATTTAGAACTTAAATACTGAATTTACCTGGGTAAAATAAGAGATTCAAAATTATACAAAGACGTTTCTAGCAGTCCTACTCCTCTATTGGAATTATACTAAGGACACACATCAAGATGTCTATACAGACAGAAACAACCCACACTTCCCCTTGTTATCTCTTCCTATCCACCCTCAACTATAGAATTTTCTGAGCAACAGAATCTACTCTGCTCAACTTTCTTCTACCCACAAGTCTTTGGTCAGCAAGAAAGAAGCAGCCACCATGGTATCACAGTAGAAGAAAAAAAATTAACTGTTAAAAAATTTATAGATGCCAAGTTTAGGCTGGAGCAAGGGTTGAGAATTCTCAGGAGCCCAGATATATGAGGTGTTTGAACTCATTCTCCAGCTTTCTCCAGGTGCTCCACTGATGATTCTGAGAAAGACAGGATTGCATTGAATCTATAAATTGCTTTGGGTAGTATACTCATTTTCAAGCTACCAACAGTATTCTTCACAGAGCTAGAACAAATAATTTCACAATTTGTATGGAAAAACAAAAAACCTCGAATAGCCAAAGCGATCTTGAGAAAGAAGAATGGAACTGGAGGAATCAACCTACCTGACTTCAGGCTCTACTACAAAGCCACAGTTATCAAGACAGTATGGTACTGGCACAAAGACAGAAATATAGATCAATGGAACAAAATAGAAAGCCCAGAGATAAATCCACGCACATATGGACACCTTATCTTTGACAAAGGAGGCAAGAATATACAATGGATTAAAGACAATCTCTTTAACTAGTGGTGCTGGGAAATCTGGTCAACCACTTGTAAAAGAATGAAACTAGAACACTTTGTAACACCATACACAAAAATAAACTTAAAATGGATTAAAGATCTCAACGTAAGACCAGAAACTATAAAACTCCTAGAGGAGAATATAGGCAAAACACTCTCTGACATACATCACAGCAGGATCCTTTATGACCCACCTCCCAGAATATTGGAAATAAAAGCAAAAATAAACAAATGGGACCTAATTAACCTAAAAAGCTTCTCCACAACAAAGGAAACTATTAGCAAGGTGAAAAGACAGCCTTCAGAATGGGAGAAGATAATAGCAAATGAAGCAACTGACAAACAACTAATCTCGAGAATATACAAGCAACTCCTACAGCTCAACTCCAGAAAAATAAATGACCCAATCAAAAAATGGGCCAAAGAACTAAATAGACATTTCTCCAAAGAAGACATACAGATGGCTAACAAACACATGAAAAGATGCTCAACATCACTCATTATCAGAGAAATGCAAATCAAAATCACTATGAGGTACCATTTCACGCCAGTCAGAATGGCTGTGATCCAAAAGTCTCCAAGTAATAAATGCTGGAGAGGGTGTGGAGAAAAGGGAACCCTCTTACACTGTTGGTGGGAATGCAAACTAGTACAGCCACTATGGAGAACAGTGTGGAGATTCCTTAAAAAACTGGAAATAGAACTGCCTTATGATCCAGCAATCCCACTGCTGGGCATACACACCGAGGAAACCAGAAGGGAAAGAGACACATGTACCCCAATGTTCATCGCAGCACTGTTTATCATAGCCAGGACATGGAAGCAACCTAGATGTCCATCAGCAGATGAATGGATAAGAAAGCAGTGGTACATATACACAATGGAGTATTACTCAGCCATTAAAAAGAATACATTTGAATCAGTTCTGATGAGGTGGATGAAACTGGAGCCTATTATACAGAGTGAAGTAAGCCAGAAAGAAAAACACCAATACAGTATACTAACGCATATATATGGAATTTAGAAAGATGGTAACAATAACCCTGTGTACGAGACAGCAAAAGACACACTGATGTATAGAACAGTCTTATGGACTCTGTGGGAGAGGGAGAGGGTGGGGAGATTTGGGAGAATGGCATTGAAACATGTAAAATATCATGTATGAAACGAGTTGCCAGTCCAGGTTCGATGCACGATACTGGATGCTTGGGGCTAGTGCACTGGGACGACCCAGAGGGATGGTATGGGGAGGGAGGAGGGAGGAGGGTTCAGGGTGGGGCACACATGTATACCTGTGGCAGATTCATTTTGATATTTGGCAAAACTAATACAATTATGTAAAGTTTAAAAATAAAATAAATTAAAAAAAAAAAAAGACAGGAGAAACAGCAATACGAAAGAGTGCCTTCCTCCCTCTATATCGTACAAAAACACAAACTCCCCAACATTTCATAGGTCCTTCTTACATACCATGCAAAAAATAGGTCACTCTGTGAAAGTCAGGAAAATCCATATTCTGTGGTCCCAAGCTACTGCCTCCTGTGGAGGAATAAAATTAAAAGCTTCCTAATGCTGGGGTAGGGCAGCAGATCCAGGCAAAGGACCACTGAAGCCAAGTGAACAGGACAAACAAAAGTTATCAGACTCAGATATGTCTCAGCCAAAGGATCTTTCTAAGAACATAAAAGGCTCTGACAATTCAATTGAATAATAAGATCCTCAACTCAATTAAAATAGTGATCAAAAACATATGAAGAGGTACATCAATTAATAAGATATATTAACGTCAAATAAGCATATAAAAAGATATGCATCATCATTAGTTATTTTAAAAATGCAATAAGATGTACTATCTGCCTACTAGAATGGATATTTTTAACAACTAAAAATATCAGTGTAAGTATTTGAGCCAGTGAACACTTCATACATATCAGGTAAGAATTTAAAATGGTACAACCACATTGAAAAGTTCTGTACTTTCTTTAAAAATTAAATCTATTCTCACCATAAAATGTGCAATCCTGTTCCTATATACTTATCTTAAAAAATTAAAATTTATACCCACACAAAAAGGTCTATTTGAAAATATTTACAGAAAATTTATTTAATAATTGCCTTAAACTGGAAACAACACATATGTCTATGGTCAATGCATAAACACATTGCAGTATATCTACATCATAATATTTATTCAGCAATAAAAAGGAACAAACTATTGAATATATTCAAATATGTGGAAGATAATTATTGATTATAATTCAAAAACATTAAGCTAAGTGGAAATGTTATAAATAAAGCATTCAGTTCAGTTCAGTTCAGTCGCTCAGTCATGTCCGACTCTTTGCGACCCCATGAATTGCAGCATGCCAGGCCTCTCTGTCCATCACCAACTCCCAGAGTTCACTCAAACTCATGTCCATTGAGTTGGTGATGCCATCCAGCCATCTCATCCTCTGTCGTCCCCTTCTCCTCCTGCCCCCAATCCCTCCCAGAATCAGAGTCTTTTCCAATGAGTCAACTCTTCACATGAGGTGGCCAAAGTACTAGAGTTTCAGCTTTAGCATCATTCCTTCCAAACAACACCCAGGACTGATCTCCTTTAGAATGGACTGGTTGAATCTCCTTGCAGTCCAAGGGACTCTCAAGAGTCTTCTCCAACACCACAGTTCAAAAGCATCAATTCTTCGGCGCTCAGTTTTCTTCACAGTCCAACTCTTACATCCATACATGACCACTGGAAAAACCATAGCCTTGACTAGACAGACCTTTGTTGGCAAAGTAATGTGTCTGCTTTTCAATATGCTATCTAGGTTGGTCATAACTTTTCTTCCAAGGAGTAAGTGTCTTTTAATTTCATGGCTGCAGTCACCATCTGCAGTGATTTTAGAGCCCAGAAAAATAAAGTCTGACACTGTCTCCACTGTTTCCCCATAATTCCACTCATAAGACATCATGGAAAAGGCAAAACTACAAGGATATAAATCAGATCGGTTAGGGTTAGGACTGGAAATGGTGACAGGATGTATTTTGACTGCAAAGTGGCATAAAAGGACAACTTGTTGTGGGTGAAACTTTCTATATTTTGATTATAGTAACTATATCACTCTATACATTTGTCATGCTTCACTGAGCTAAACACTTAAAAAGGGTGACATTTCCTTCCTTTGTCTGCCTGAGTAATATTCCACTATATATATGTACCTCACCTTTTATGACTCTGGGAGTTCAGCTTGGTGCCCTGTGATGACATAGTGGGATGGAATTGGGGATGGGGGAGGGAGGCTCCGGAGGGAGGGGCTCTGTGTATACATATGACAATGCTCTACAGCAGAAATGAAAACAACACTGTAAAGCAATTATGCTCCAATTTAAAAAAATAAACTTAAAAAAATTTTAAGGGTTAAATTTTCATGTAAATTATACCTCAATAAACCTGAAACTAAAAACTCAAAAAGTAGGTTATGGGACCAAAACAGAGAATAGTCCTTCAGACATTGGTTAAGAATACCCTCAAATATCCAGAAGTTTGAAATTAGGCACATTATGATGCTTCAGTGAATCCATGTGGCTGGAAAATAGAGCCTGAAGGTAGAAATAGTGAGAGAAAATTTGAAAATGTGAGCAGAACACCAGAATGATGGACCTTATATGCCACTTTAAGAAACTCAGAATTTCGTATATGGCAATGGAGTTATCAGTTCAGTTCAGTCACTCAGTCGTGTCTGACTCTTTGCGACCACATGGACTGCAGCACACCAGGCTTCCCTGTCTATCACCATCTCCTGGAGCTTGCTCAAACTCATGTCCACTGAGTCAGTGATACCATCCAACCATCTCATCCACTGTTGTCCCCTTCTCCTCCTGCCTTCAATCTTTCCCAGCATCAGGAATGGAGTTATACTCAAACAAAAAAATATGAAATAATCTAAATTTTAGAAGAGTCCCTTAGATTGTAACACAGGAGTAAATTTAGGAGCTCAATACTGAGTCATGAGGACCTGTGTAATAAAAAGTTTGACTCCATTTCTGATGTTAAACCACCGACAACCTTAAGATCCCTGTTTATCTCACAAGTGGGCAAGTTGAGGAGAAAGTTCATGTCTGCCTTGGTGTCAGCAAGAAGTACAAACCAACAAAGCAAACTTTTAAACTCTTGTATGGAACCATTCCCCTAGCCCCACCCCTCAAGGACGATAAACTCCACATCAATCTCCTCCCCCTGCTCCCTGAAGATATTTTTGTACCCATCTTGGAACCTGGGTTTCTCAGCTTAGAAGACTCATTAAGGGGGTACAACCCTTTTAGTGTCCTATCGGCATGCCTGTGGTATCATCAGTCTGTATATTTAAACCAGATTTTCACTAGGAGTTTGATTGCGTCTTCCACAAAGCAACCAAAGAATAGTTAAGAGATTGTAGCAGTCCAAGTGCCTGGGATAAAAGGGGGAGCTGGGGAGGGGGGTGGTAGGGTGGGGGTTGGGGAGTAGAGAACTTAGTTCAGAGATGCTAAAGAGACAGAATGGAGTAAACCTCACGGCCTATGACAGAGAGAACTTGCAGTAATGATTTGGGCTTCAACATCAGGGTATATCATGGTTGTATTTACAGATATAAAGAATAAAGGAGGAGGAACATGGCAATATTTAGTTTTGCTTTCAATATTTTGATTGTAAGGGGCCCATGGACGATCTGAAGGGAGATATTTAACATGGAAGGTAATCATATATTAGGGTCTGTAAATAACAGTGTAATAGCCAAGACTTTAAAACTCCATCTCTGGTCATTCCTCAGTCATATCTGTCCATCACCCTTACTTTGTTCCAGATTCTCAAGGCTTGTACACACATTCTGTCTTTGGGAATGTTCATTCCTATGGTCTTATTTCTAACCTTTCATATCACAGCTTGAAAAAAATCTCCTAAGGAAACTTTTTCCTATAACCTTGTGTATCTTTCATCATCCTTTTAATTTACTTTAAAATATTTTTCCTAATTTCTAGTTGGGCCAGCAGTGGCTTGTGCTGGGGCTGGGGACACTGACGTCAGCAGTCCTGGGAGGTGCAGCATGCTGGCATAAGTTCTTTTGGAGGATTTCACTATTAGCCCTACCATAGTTTGGCCTTAGGTCAAACTACAAGGAGGGAACACAGCCCCACCCATCAGCAGAAAACTGAATTAATGATTTACTGAGCATGGCCTTGCCCACCAGAGCAAGACCCAGTTTTCCCCATGGCCAGTAGCTCCCATAAGGAAGCTTGTGCAAGGCTCTTATCCTCATCCACCAAAAAGCAGACAGAATGAAAACCACAGTCACGGAAAACGAACCAAAACAATCAAATGGATCACAACTTGGTGTAACTTAATGAAACTATGAGCCATGCCATGTAGAGCCACCTATGACACACGGGTCATGGTGCGGAATTCTGTCAAAACATGGTCCACTGAAGTAGAGAAGGGCAAACTACTTCAGCATTCTTGCCTTGAGAACCCCATGAAGAGTGTGAAAAGGCAAAAAAATATGACACTGAAAGATGAACCCCACAGGTCGGTAGGTGTCCAATATGCTACTAGAGAAGTAGCTCCAGAAGGAATGAAGAGGTCGAGCCAAAGTGGAAATGATGCCCAGCTGTGGATGTGTGTGGTGGTGAAAATAAACTCCAATGCTGTAAAGAACAAGACTGTATAAGAACCTGGAATGTTAGTTCCATGAATCAAGGCAAATTGGAAGTGGTCAAACAGGAAATGGCAAGATTGAACTTCAACAATTTAGGAATTGGTAAATTAAAATGTATAGGAATGGGCAAATTTAATTTAGATGACCTTTATATCAACAACTGTGGGCAAGAATCCCTTAGAAAACATGGTCAACAAAAGAGTCCAAAATGCAGTTTTTGGGTGCAGTCTCAAAAATGACAGAATGATCTCTGCTCATTTCCAAGGCAAACCATTCAAAATTATAGTAATCCAAGTCTATGCCCTGACCACTAATGCTGAGGAAGTGAAGTTGAACAATTCTATGAAAACCTAGAAGGCTTTCTAGAATTAACACCAAAAAAAAAAAAAGAAGTTCTTTTCCTCACAAGGGACGAGAATACAAAAGTAGGAAGTCAAAAGATACCTGGAGTAACCAGCAAGTTTGGCCTTGGAGCACAAAATGAAGCAGAGTAAAAGCTAATGGAGTTTTGCCAAGAGGGCACACTGCTCATACCAAAACCCTCTATTTCAACAACACAAAAGACAAATCTGCACGTGAACATCACAAGATGGTCAATACAAAATTGGATTGATTATATTATTTGTAGCCGAAGATGGAGAAGCTCTACACAGTCAGCAAAAACAAGACCAGGAGCTGACTGTAGCTCAGATTTTTACAGAATATAGACATAAATTAAATAAAGTAGGGAAAACCACTAGACCATTCAGTTCAGTAGCTCAGTCGTGTTCAACTCTTTGCGACCCCATGGACTACAGCACACCAGGCCTCCCTGTGATCACCAGCTCCCGGAGTTTACTCAAATTCATGTCCATTGAGCCAGCAATGCCATCCAACCATCTCATCCTCTGTTGTCCCCTTCTCTCTCAGCTTCAATCTTTCCCAGGATCAGGGTCTTTTCAAACGAGTCAATTACTTGTATCAGGTGGCCAAAGTATTGGAGTTTCAGCTTCAGCATCAGTACTTCCAGTGAATATTCAGGACTGATTTCCTTTAGGATGGACTGGTTGGATTTCCTTGCAGTCCAAGACACAAGGAGCAGGCGTCTCTTAATTTCATGGCTCCAGTCACCATCTGCAGTGATTTTGGAGCCCAAGAAAATAAAGTTTCTCACTGTTTCCATTGTTTCTATTTGCCATGATAGGGCAGAAAGTGAAGAGGAGCTCAAAAGCCTCTTGATGAAAGTGAAAGTGGAGAGTGAAAAAGTTGGCTTAAAGCTCAACATTCAGAAAACGAAGATCATGGCATCCGGTCCCACCATTTCATGGGAAATAGATGGGGAAACAGTGGAAACAGTGTCAGATTTTATTTTTCTGGGCTCCAAAATCACTATAGATGGTGACTGCAGCCATGAAATTAAAAGACACTTACTCGTTGGAAGGAAGGTTATGACCAACCTAGATAGCATATTCAAAAGCAGAGACATTACTATGCCAACAAAGGTTCATCTAGGCTATGGTTTTTCCTGTGGTCATGTATGGATGTGAGAGTTGGACTGTGAAGAAGGCTGAGCACCAAAGAATTGATGCTTTTGAACTGTGGTGTTGGAGAAGACTCTTGAGAGTCCCTTGGACTGCAAGGAGATCCAACCAGTCCATTCTGAAGGAGATCAGCCCTGGGATTTCTTTGGAAAGAATGATGCTAAAGCTGAAAGTCCAGTACTTTGGCCACCTCATGCAAAGAGTTGACTCATTGGAAAAGACTCTGATGCTGGGAGAGATTGGGGGCAGGAGGAGAAGGGGATGACAGGATGAGATAGCTGGATGGCATCACTGACTCAATGGATATGAGTCTGCATGAACTCCGGGAGTTGGTGATGGACAGGGAGGCCTGGTGTGCTGCGATTCATGGGGTGGCAAAGAGTCAGACACGACTGAGTGACTGATCTGATCTGATCTGATCTGATGGGACTGGATACCATGATCTTAGTTTTCTGAATGTTGAGCTTTAAGCCAACTTTTCCACTCTCCTCTTTCACTTTCATCAAGAGGTTCTTTAGTTCTTCTTTACTTTCTGCCATAAGGGTGGTGTCACCTGCATATCTGAGGTTATTGGTATTTCTCCCAATAATCTTGATTCCAGCTTGTTCTTCCTCCAGCCCAGTGTTTCTCATGATGTACTCTGCATATAAGTTAAATAAGCAGGGAGACAATATACAGCCTTGACCTACTCCTTTTCCTATTTGGAACCAGTCTGTTGTTCCATGTCAAGTTCTAACTGTTGCTTCCTGACTTGCTTACAAATTTCTCAGGAGGCAGGTCAGGTGGTCTGGTATTCCTATCTCTTTCAGAATTTTCCACAGTTTATTGTGATCCACACAGTCAAAGGCTTTGGAATAGTCAATAAAACAGAAGTAGATGTTTTTTCTGGAACTCTTTTGCTTTTTTGATGATCCAGCAGACATTGGCAATTTGATCTTTGGTTCCTCTGCCTTTTCTAAATCCTGTTTGAACATGTGGAATTTCATGGCTCATGGACTGTTGAAGCTGGGATCAAGAGAATTTTGATCATTACTTTACTAGCGTGTGAGATGAGTACAATTGTGTGGTAATTTGAACATTCTTTGGCATTGCCTTTCTTTGGAATTGGAAGAAAACTAACCTTTTCCAGTCCTGTGGCCACTGCTGAGTTTTCCAAATTTGCTGGCATATTAAGTGCTGGCATATTGAGCAGTTTCACAGCTTCATCTTTTAGGATTTGAAATAGCGCAACTGGAATTCCATCACTTCCACTAGCTTTGTTCATAGTGATGCTTCCTAAGGACAACTTGACTTCACATTCCAGGATATCGGGCTATAGGTGAGTGATCACACCATCGAGATTATCTGGGTCATTAAGTTCTTTTCTGTATAGTTCTTCTGTGTATTCTTGCCAACTCTTCTTAATGCCTTATGCTTCTGTTATGTCCATACCATTTCTGTCCTTTATCAAGCCCATCTTTGCATGAAATGTTCGCTTGGTATCTCTAATTTTCTTGAAGAGATCTCTGGTCTTTCCCATTCTATTGTTTTCCTCTATTTGTTTGCACTGATCATGGAGGAAGGCAATACATGAATGGTCTAGTAGTTTTCCCTACTTTCTTCAATTTAAGTCTGAATTTGGCAATACGAAGTTCATGACCTGAGCCATAGTCTTGTTTCTGCTGACTGTAGAGAGCATCTCCATCTTTGGCTGCAAAGAATATAATCAATATGGTATCAACCATCTGGTGATGTCCATGTGTAGAGTCTTCTCTTGCGTTGTTGGAAGAGGGTGTTTGCTATGACCAGTGCATTATCTTGGCAAAATCCTATTAGCCTTTTCCCTCCTTCATTCTGTACTCCAAGGCCAAATTTGCCTGTTACTCCAGGTATTTCTTGACTTCTTACTTCTGCATTCCAGTCCCCTATAATGAAAAGGACATATTTTTTGGGTGTTATTTTTAGAAGGTCTTGTAGGTCTTCATAGAGTCATTCAATGGCAGCTTCCTCAGCATTACTGGTCAGGGCATAGACTGGAATTACTGTGATATTGAATGGTTTGCCTTGGAAATGAACAGAGATCATTCTTTAATTTTTGAATTTGCATCAAGTATTGCATTTTGGACTCTTTCGTTGACTGTGATAGCTACTCCATTTCTTCTAAGGGATTCTTTCCCACAATAGTAGATATCATGGTAATCTGAGTTAAATTCACCTTTTCCAGTCCATTTCAGTTTGCTGATTCCTAAAATGTTGATGTTCACTCTTGCCATCTCCTGTTTGACCACTTCCAATTTGCCTTGATTCATGGACATAACATTCCAGGTTCCTATGCAATATTGCTCTTTATAGCTTTGGATTGTACTTATATCACCAGTCACATGCACAACTGGGTGTTGTTTTTGCTTTGGCTCCGTCCCTTCATTCTTTCTGGAGTTACTTCTCCTCTGATCTCCAGTAGCATTTTGGGCACCTACCAACCTGGGGAGTTCATCTTTCATTGTTCTATCTTTTTGCCTTTTAATACTATTCATGGGGTTCTCAAGGCAAGAATACTGAAGAGGTTTGCCATTCCCTTCTCCAGTGGACCATTCAGGTACAACCTAAATCAAATCCCCCGTGGAAGTGGCAAATAGATTCAAGAGATTAGATATGATAGAAAGAGTGCCTTAAGAACAATGGAGAGAAGTTCATAACATTGTATAGGAGGCAGTGATTAAAACATTCCCCAAGAAAAAGAAATGCAAGAAGGCAAAATGGTTGTCTGAGGAGGTCTTACAAATAACTGAGAAAAGAAGTGAAGCTAAAGGCAAAGGAGAAAAGGAAAGATATATCTATCTGAATGCAGAGTTCCAAAGAATACCAAGGAGAGATAAGAAAGCCTTCCTCAGTGATCAATGTGAAGAAATACAGGAAAACAATGGAATGGGAAACTTAGAGATCTCTTCAAGAGAATTAAGGATACCAAGGGAACATTTCTTGCAAAGATAGGCACAATAAAGGACAGAAATGGTATGGACCTAACAGAAGCAGCAGATATTAAGAAGAGGTGGCAAGAATACACAGAAGAACTATACAAAAAAAGACTTTAATGAACCAGATAATCACTATGGTGTTATAAGTCACTTAGAGCCAGATATCTTAGAGTGCAAAGTCAAGTGGGCTTAGGAAGCATCACTATGAACAAAGCCAGTGAAGGTGATGGATTTCTAGCTGAGCTATTTCAAATGCTGAAAGATAATGCTATTAAATTGCTGCACTTAGTATGCTAGCAAATTGAGAAAACTCATCAGTGGCCACTGGACTGGAAAAAGTCAGTTTTCATTCCAACCCAAAAAAGGGAAATGCCAAAAAATGTTCAGAGTATCACACAATTGCACTCATTTCTCATGCTAGTAAGGTCATGCTCAACATCCTTAAGCTTCAACAGTATATGAACCAAGAATTTCCAAATGTTCAAGATGGATTTAGAAAAGGCAGAGGTTCAAGAATTCAAATTGCCAACATCTGTTAGACCATAAAAAAACTTCTACTTCATTGACTATGCTAAAGCCTTTGTGTGGATCACAACAAACTGTGGAAATTTCTTAAAGAGAATGGAATATCAGACCCCCTTACCTGGATCCTGGGAAACCTGTACACAGGTCAAGAAGTCACAGTTAGAATCTCACATGGAATGATGGGCTGGCTCAAAATTGGGAAAGCAGTACAACACGATTGTATACTGTCACCCAACTTATTAATTTATATGCAGAGTACATCATGTGAAATGCCAGACTAGATGAAGCACAAACTGGAATCAAGATTGCTGGATAAATATCAGTAACCTCAGATATCCAGATGATACCAACCTAAGAGCAGAAAGCAAAGAGCAACTAAAGAGCTTCTTGATGAAGGTGGAAGAGGACAGTGAAAAAGTTGCTTAAAACTCAACCTTCATAAAACTAAGATCATGGCAGCTGGTCCCATCACTTCATGCAAACAGATGGAGAAAAAATGGAAATATGGAGAGACTTTATTTCCTTGGGCTCCAAAATTACTGTAGATGGTGACTGCAGCCACGAAATTAAAAGACACTTCCTCCTTGGAAGCAAAGCCAAGACATACGTAGACAGTGAATTAAAAAGCAAAGACATTACTTTGCCGACAAAGGTCCGTCTAGTCAAAGCTATGGTTTTTCCAGTAGTCCTGTACAGATGTGAGAGTTGGACCACAAAGAAAGCTGAGCACCAAAGAATTGATGCTTTTGAAATGTGGTGCTGTAGAAGAGTCTTGAGAGTCCCTTGGACCACTAGAGGGCCAAACTAGTCAATCTTAAAGGAAATCAAGTCCCAAATATTCATTTGAAGAACTGATGCTATAAATGAAGCGCCAATATGTGGCTACCTGATGTGAACAGCCGACTCGCTGGAAAAGACCCTGATGCCGGGAAAGACTGAAGGCAGCAGGAGAAGTGGACAAAAGAGGATGAGATGTTTGGATGGCATCACCAATTCAAAGAACATGAGTTTGAGCAAACTCTGAGAGTTAGTGAAGGACAGGGAAGCCTGGTGTGCTGTAGTGCATGGGGGACACAAAGTATCAGGTACGACTGAGTGAACAACTTCCAGTTGAAATCATGTGCTTAAACTTAAGTAAGTTTGAAAACATTGTCTAATCTGGTTACTATTCTATTCTCAGTGTGGACAAAATGCCAACTAAATGGTAGTTATTTTGATAAATATTGATTAAATTAATATTAAGATTCAGCACACTGCCTGGCCTGTACATATTATGTAACAAATATTTTAAAAATCTAATGGGATTTCTAAAATCATAATATAAAATAAGGATTACTTTATTTCCTTTAGAATAAGGTCCCCATTGTGATTTTCAAAAGGATTTATACAAAAGTTACATTCAAAAAGTCAATTTGATGATCCTTTAATTTAGTAAGTTCTGTTCCCATGGATATTAGTATGTGAGTCTCTTAAAAAATAAGTGTCAGTTGTCTTTAAATTTGAAGTCACAATCCTTGGGGTTTAACTTTCAGCCCAGGGCTATATATAAAGTTGAAATCAGCCACATGCAACATTCTGAGACAAAAACTGACTTGGGAAGAATAATTCACACTTCTAACCTAACAACAAGATGAATCTGCTCTTCTAAAAGCAATCAGTTTGGCCATAAAATGGTCATTTTTGAGGGTGTCTTTACTTTTTTGTGCCAATAGATCATTTTCTAATATTTCAAATTGTGTTGCTTTTCAAGGAATAAATGTACACTATTTTGTGATGCCTTGTAACATTTTCTGCTACCTTTTTCCCAAACACAAATCTAATTAGTACATATTCCTGAGAGATCTAAAGCAAGAAACTTTATTAAACATTTTCAAACTTATTCCTGAGCTAGTAGAATAGTGAGCCAAGTGAATTTCAAGTGACATTAAAAATAATCACAGCAAAAAAGCTTGAGGAAAGAAGATGACACAGTCAGCTTTAAACACATATATTCTTGCCACACGCTAATCACACTTGCAAAAGTTGTAGAATTGCTTATTTGGTATCATTACTTGCTTGCACTCCTTACTACATTCTCACAGGTAATTAGACCTTGAAAACTACAGCTTCCACATATTCTTCTATTTTAAGAACAGGTAGAATATCAATAATTAAAATTGAAAGGGAAATATGCATCACATCCAAAAACAGAGATGTAGCATTATTACTATATTTTACAAGTATGTTCATGTTTCATGTATTCATTTTAAATTGAGCAACCTAACAAGAAAGCTCATAGAACAAATAATCACTAAAAAATGATGTTAAACTTGAATGGCTCAAAAGAGATTAAAGAAAATCTAAGCAACTGATCTTATTGCCTGTAAGAGTATTTGGCTTCTCTGAGGATTCACAGTATCTGTCTGTTCACCTGTCCACCAGTTTGGTGGGTTTTATTTAAGTCTCTACTAAAGTAACTAATTTGAATGATCAAGAAATATTAAAGAAAAAAAGCTTCTCAATTGATCTAGTCCTGCTTTTCTCCACTAACATGCTATTTTTAATTATCTTAATTCTAAAATAATTCATCACGTGATAAATTTTAAGTTACACACTGAACATCATCTTTGAACACGTTTCCTGCACTCAGAGAACTATCACAGGGAAGCAACTAAAGAACCACCGAAAGTTAAAAGTTAATGAAATCAGAAAGAATATGTTCAAAGGTTAGACAGGATTTAGGAACTGAAAGAGAGAAAGTATAGGTGAATAGCAATGAATTATTTAGCTAACACTTTTCTTTAACAAATATAATTGGGTCTCAGCATCCTTATGGATTTACAATGAATTCATTAAAAGTCAGTATAAAAACAGAAGCCAAGGCTGTGGTTTAGATTCTCTTTAGAATATATCACTGAGTCAGAAGTTTTTCTTAAAATGCCTGAAGGAGTCAAAAGTTCTTAGCTACATTGATTATTATTTCTTTTTTCACTGGCTCAAGTTTTGAAAGGCTGTACAAGTATTATAAGGAACAAAAAGGACTGAATAAAATACTTGACCGCTTATTTGGAAAAAGTTTCTTGTTAGTACTGTCATATTTTCCACCTTAATTCTGTTTTTATATCCTTTTACAACTTCTTCTGATGGCCAGTATGTAAGATAATGAGATTTGCTAATGATATTTTTAAAGTACAATGTACCTAATTTGCTTATTTTCCTACATGGTCTCTTTTTTGTTTATTTCTTTCTTTTCTCCTAACTATTTTTTTATAGTTCTCATAGCCCTGTTTCATTAAGCAATGTGAGTCTAAATACTGTTTGAAATGCATCTTCAGTTGGATGTTCTCATTCACTCCACAGTAAAAGCAGCACAGACATTCTCCTTCCCACAACCAGACAGTCTTAGACAGATTCGTGAATCATTTCTTTATCACCTATTTTCCTGCTTCACTTTTTTCTTACTCAGTGCCAAGTCCTTCAAACTGATACTTCCAGGAACATTTGTCCCCTCCTCAGAAATAATCCTCCTGCATCACATCATCTCATGAGTTTCTAATACACTCATGAAAGCATAGGAAAAAGCCTGATAGGAAAAAAAAAAAAAAGTGCTACTTTTTACCAATAATATCCACTTAGTAGGAAAAAACAAAGCCTCTACCCAAAGAGACTAACACGTATTTATAGACATCAGTGAACCATGTAAAAGGTGTGGATGTGTTTTAGGTATATAATAGGGTGAGGAAGGGGCTTTCCAGGTGGCATTAAAAGTAAAAACAAACAAACAAACAAACCAGTCTCCCAATGCAGGAGACATAAGAGATGGGGGTTCGATCCCTGGGTCGGAAAGATCTCCTGGAGGAGGGCATGGCAATCCACTCCAGTATTCTTGCCTGGAGAATCCCATGGACAGAGAAGCCTAGAAGGCTACAGTCCACAGGGTCGCACAGTCTCAGCACAACTTAAGCAACTTAGCATGCACGCACGCATGCAGGGTGAGGAAGAGGGGAATAGGGAAACAGAGTTTATGATGATCCTGAGAGCATGAACAGTGTTCTACTCAGATTTATCTACCTGAAAGATACCACCTCATCAAATGGATCTCTTTATTTGTTTCTGTATAGAGTAAGCAATTACCCACATTATCACCCCTGTGCCAGAGTACCAGATTGTGAGCCAGTGAACACTGTTTGTTTGTTTGGGTATTGCTTTGCTCTAAATAATTAATCTAATTAAGAGTATGATATTTTAATAATATAGAGTGATAAAAGACTACTCTACAATAAAATGGCCAATATAGTTGCAGCAATATCTTTGCAATGCGTCTCTCCCTCTGCATTTAGAGCTTTAATTTCTGTAATATGATAAGCCCTTATATTCAGTTCTTTTAAAACGATATAAAATAAAACATTTCAAAAATTAAATTTGCAATGTACCATCAACATCCCCCTCAATTCTCTGAATTATCCAAATGACAGCATAATCTAAGCAGAATTCATGAGTAAATTAAGCCTTCTATATCATCTATGTCCTATAATACCATGTGTTAATATAAAAAGTATTATGTTATCCATTAAAAGGTTCAACTAGTCTCTGGAAAGGATTAAAGTCACATCAACGGTAAAAATTCAATGGAACTGTTTGCAGATTTCTTCAAAATTGTTTAACATGAGGTCAATTCAAGATGTCTGATTCTAGGTTTTGTTAATAAATGGTATATGTTTCCATATGGTTTTCCAGAAGTAAATATATATTTAAATGTACTTTCTAATCAAGTTAAATATTTCACAACCCTTTAGATGTAATTAATTACTGTCTGGATGGCATTAACTTTTGAACACTCCAGGACATCATTTGTGAAATTGCCATGATAATGCATCATTCATATCTTAGTGACATGAGAATATTAATGTGCTTCTGAATGTCCCTCACTAAACTGAGAAACCAGTTATTCAGAAGCATGATCCAGAAGTCGATATGCATGATTTCAGTATCACCAGATTTTCTGAAAATAGCATCACTCAGATCAAACCTGAAAATTAGTATGTGGAACCTTGAGAAATAAAGAGTGACCATGGTAGGTTTTCCAAATAGTACCTGAACTAGTCATAAAAACCTCTTTTCCCTTTATGAATAGATACAAGACCATTAAATATTACTAGAATCTGATATTTTCTCACATATTCTTTTTTCTATATTTTTATTTGTTTCTGCAGTATATTCATAAGTTACAGAAACAATTTATGCAGAACTTAGAACTTCTGAAAAGCTCTTGGTAAACTATCAGGAAATGGCATATTGCACAGGTAAGCACAGAATTCTATTCCCATAGTTGAAACATTATTATGATTCTGTAACAATAAGTGCAGATTTTCTTAGTGAAGTTTTTATGTTATATTATAATCTCTTAAAGACACTGTTAGTGGGAAATAAATTCAAGGGAGTTTTTTTGAGACTTTATGCCCAAATAAGATTTAAAAATCATTTTTCTTATGCTGTAAAGGAGAGTGGTCTAAATTTAAAAATAGATATTTTTAATTTTCAAGGAATATACTGAAAACTAAATATGTGAATAATGTCTAAGTGCTTTTTCAATCTTCACATAGTAGAGATGACTTGACACATCTAGTTAATAATTCAATTTATAGATGCTTCCTGTCAGTCAAGACAAAAATACCCAGAGACTCAATACTTCTGTCCCTTAAATAAAAGGAGAAATAAGTGTAGATACCAAAGCCATATAATGTCCACATACTTAAGACCAACCATAGTTTAAGTAAGAACACAGAGAATAATCTTTGGACAGAGCATGAATTAAGAATGAGGCACCTATGCCTAGGTTTGTATTTTCTTCTGATTAGCATGAAAGTTGTAAGTTATACTTATTCTTTTTAAGATTTTTGAAATTATCAGATGAAATAACATGTTAAGGCACTTAAATGTTGAAAATGCAGTGCAATAGTCTACAATTGAAATATATTGAATCAATATCAAAATAACTTCATTTATGTACTTCGGAACTAAAACCCATTTGACACAAAATTTGTGAAAATATAAATCGCACACTCTCATTCATACATTCCTCCATACTCTTCCACATCTTTCAATTAAAGGTGCAGTAATTCATAGTCTTAGGGTGGCCTAGAGATGTGCTGTAATCACATTACTGCATTCTGAGATATAATCGATTAGTGCTCATGTTTTCAAACAACAGAATTCAATGCTGCTAATTAGGCAACAAAGGGTCTACAGAAATATCCCATGGAGCTTAAGGAATCTCCAAGAGGGCCAGAGGACTTGATGTGTGTGTTAACAGACAAAAGTAGTGGCTGGCCTGCTGGGCAAGTACAGGTGAAACGCCACTGCTCCACCCCTGCTGCTCAGAACCCAAGGCATGTGAGGTGGGGAGCAGATGTTCACCAAAGCTGCTTCAGAAAAACGGGCTGCCACAGCCACCATGTGCCCAGAGGTCAGATTTTTCCCTTGTGTGACTCTCTCACATTTTGCTCACTTACCCCTCAAGCACACTAAGCAAGCCTCCTTACAGAATCTATTACATTAAGTCTACACAGGAGCCACATGGCGTTTACTTATCTCCTACTGTGTGCCTGATATGCTGCTAGGCATTGATGGTAAAGTTTGAATACACAACATCCTTGACCTTAATAAGCTCATAGCCTAATGATGAGTAATATGAAGTAACTGAAAGTTAAAGGAAAACTTCACATGTGGGTAAAGAATAAAGAAGATAGAAGAAATCAGCAAAGACAAAGATGTGTGTGTGTGTGTCTGTGTGTAAACACATTTGCAACACATACTATCTTATTTACTAAAAGTATTGAGTATTAAAAAAACACATAGTCTGCCATATTTTCAATACTGAGTAATCTATTTTAATGACATACATTTTATATTTGTGTGCCATATAGTAGCAAACAAATATACCTAAGAATATGTCAAGATTTATTTATAAATTTAATTAAGCAAGGTATTAGAATTTCATGTTTTATATGGCATATTAAAAAGAGATCAAAGTTTTTTTTAAAGTACAAATCACCAGAATTCTTCCAACATTTTTTAATGCAAAGTTATGACTCTAAATTGAAATGTTTTGAGCAAGATTACGTGTGACCAAACAAAAGAATAATCTGTAAAAGAGAAAATAACCTACAATTATATTATACTAAACTGAGATCTTACAAATAGATAATTCATATCTGAGGAGCTTCCCTGGTGGCTCAGATAGCAAAGAACCTGTCTGCAATACAAGACCTGGGTTCAGTCCCTGGGTCAGGAAGATACCCTGGAGAAGGCAATGACAACCCACTCCAATACTACTACCTGGAGAATTCCATGGACAGAGGAGGCTGGCAGCCTACAGTCCATGGGATTGCAAAGATTCCACACAACTGAGCAATTAACACTCCACTCCAAAATGAGATCTTACTATAGTATTGTTCAGTCGCTCAGTTGTGTTCAGCTCTATGTGACCCCATGGAATGCAGCACACCAGGCTTCCCTGTCCTTCACTATCCCCAGGAGTATGCTTAAACTCATGTCCATTGAGTTGGTGATGCCACCCAACCATCTCGCCCTCTATCATACTCTTCTCCTGCCTTCGATCTTTCCCAGCATCAAGGTATTTTCCAATGAGTCCGTTCTTTGCATCAGGTGGCCAAAGTACTGGAGCTTTAGCTTCAACATCAGTCCTTCCAATGAATATTCAGGATTAATTTCCTTTAGAATTGACTTGTTTGATCCTACTGCTGTCCAAGGCATTCAAGACTCTTCTCCACAACCACAGTTTAAAAGCATCAATTCTGCGCTCAGCCTTTTATGGTCCAAATTTAACATCCATACACGACTAATGGGAAAACTACAGCTTTGACTATACAGACCTTTGTCGGCAAAGTAACGTCTCTACTTTTCAATACACTGTCTAGGTTTGTCTTAGCTTTTCTTCCAAGGAGCAAATGTCTTAATTTCATGGGTGCAGTCACCATCTTCAGTGACTTTGGAGCCCACGAAAATAAAGTCTGTCACTGTTTTCCATTGTTTCCCCATCTATTTGCCATGATATGTTGGGACCAAATGACATGATTTTAATTTTCTGAATGTTGAGATTTTAGCCAGCTTTTTCAATCTCCTCTTTTACCTTCATCAAGAGGCTCTTCAGTTCCTCTTCACTTTCTGCCATAAGGGTGGTGTCATCTGCATATCTGAGGTTACTGATGTTTCTCCTGGCAATCTTGATTCCAGCATGTGCTTCATCCAGCCTGGGATTTCACATAATGTACTCTGCATATAAGTTAAATAAGCACAGTGACAATATACAGCCTTGTTCTCCTTTTCCAATTTGGAACCAGTCCACTGTTCAATGCTCAGCTCTAACTGTTGCTTCTTGACAGCATACAGGTTTCACAGGAGGCAGGTAAGGTTATCTGGTATTCATTATCTTTAAGAATTTTCCACAGTTTTTTTGTGATCAACACAGTCGAAGTCTTTCACGTTGTGAATGAAACAGAAGTTGATGTTTTTTCTGGAATTCCCTTGCTTTTTCTATGATCCAGCAAATGTTGGCAATTTGATCTTCGGTTCCTCTGCCTTTTCTAAATCCTTTTTGAACATCCGGGAGTTCTTGGTTCACATCCCTGACCTTTTTCAGTCCTGTGGCCACAGCTGAGTTTTCTCAATTTACTTGCATACTAAGTGCAGCAATTTAACAGCATTATCTGTTAGGATTTGAAATGACTCAGCTGGAATTCCTCAGCCCATTGGCTTTGTTCGTACTGATGCTTCTTAAGTCCACTTGAATTTGCACTCCAAGATGTCTGGTTCTAGGTAACTTATCACACCATCATGGTTATCTGGGTCATTAAAATCTTTATTTGTATAGTTCTTTTGTGTATTCTTGCCACCTCTTCTTAATATCTTCTGCTTCTGACCTTTATTGTGCCCATCTCTGCATGAAATGTTCCCTTGGTATCTCTAATTTTCTTGGAGAGATCTGTAGTCTTTCCCATTCTATTGTTTTGCTCTATTTCTTTGCACTGATCACTGAGGAAGGCTTTCTTATCTCTCCTTGCTATTCTTCGAAACTCTGCACTCAAATGGGTATATCTTTCCTTTTCTCCTTTGCCTTTAGCCTTTCTTCTCTTCTCAGTTATTTGTAAGGCCTCCTCAGACAACCTTTTTTTTTTTTTTTTTTTTGCTTTTTATTTTTATTTATTTATTTTTTTAATTTTATTTTATTTTTAAACTTTACATAATTGTATTAGTTTTGCCAAATATCAAAATGAATCCGACACAGGTATACATGTGTTCCCCATCCTGAACCCTCCTCCCTCCTCCCTCCCCATTCCATCCCTCTGGGTCGTCCCAGTGCACCAGCCCCAAGCATCCAGTATCGTGCATCGAACCTGGACCGGCAACTCGTTTCATACATGATATTTTACATGTTTCAATGCCATTCTCCCAAATCTTCCCACCCTCTCCCTCTCTCACAGAGTCCATAAGACTGTTCTATACATCAGTGTCTCTTTTGCTGTCTCGTACACAGGGTTATTGTTACCATCTTTCTAAATTCCATATATATGCGTTAGTATACTGTATTGGTGTTTTTCTTTCTGGCTTACTTCACTCAGACAACCATTTTGACTTTTGCATTCCTTTTTCTTGGGGATGGTTTTGAATACACCCTGTTGTACAATGTTATGAACCTCCATCAATGGTCCTTCAGGCTCTCTCTGTCAGATATAATCCCTTGAATCTATTTGTCACTTCCACTGTACTATCATAAGGAATTTGATTTAGGTCATACCCCAATGGGTTAGTGATTCTCCCTACTTTCTTCAATTTAAGCCTGAATTTGGCAATAAGGAGTTCATGATCTGAGCCACAGTCAGTCCCTGGTCTTGATTTTGCGGTCTGTATAGAGCTTCTCCATCTTCATCTGTAAATCAATCTGATTTTGGTATTGACCATCTGGTGATGTACATGTGTACAGTCATCTTTTGTTGCTGGAAGAGGGTGTTTGCTATGACCAATGTGTTCTCCTGGCAAAATGCTGCTACATTTTGTACTCTGAGGCCAAACTTGCCTGTTACTATAGGTATCTCTTGATTTTCTACTTTTGCTTTCCAGTTTCCTATAATGAAAAGGACATCTTTGTTTGTGTTGTTTTTAGAAGGTCTTGTAAGTCTTCATAGAACCGTTCATCTTCATCTTCTTAGGCATTAGTGGTTGGAGCGTAGACTTGGATTACTGTGACATTGAATGGGTTACCTTGGAAATGAACAGGGATCATTCTATTGTTTTTGAGACTGCACCCAAGAACTGCATTTCCGACTCTTTTGTTGACTATGAGGGCTACTTCATTTCTTCCAAGGGATTCCTACCCACAGTAGAATATATAATGGTCATCTGAGTTAAATTCACCATTCCAGTCCATTTTAGTCACCAATTCCTAAAATGTCGATGTTCACTCTTGCATCTCCTGTTTGACCACTTCCAATTTACCTTGATTCATGGACCTAACATTCCAGGTTGCTATACAATATTGTTCTTTAGAGAATAGGAATTCACTTTTTCTTAAGTTTTTCTTAAGATGGCAGAGGAGAAGGACATGTGCTCATCTTCTCTTGTGAGAACACCAAAATCGCAACTAGTTACTGAATAACCATTGACAGGAGGATGTTGGATCCCACCAAAAAAAGATATCCTGCATCCAGGTGCAAAAAGGAAACTCCAAAAAGACTGTAGGAGAGGTGCAATGCATTTAAAGTTATATTGCAGACCCACTAGAGAAGCTTAGAGGGCACAAACAAAATTCGTGTGCACTGGGACCCAGGGAAAGGAACAGTGGCCTCCACAGGAGACTGAAGCAGACCTGCCTTTGAGTGTCTGAGTGTCTCCTGTGGAGGCACAGGTCAGCAGTGACCTGCTGTGAGGACAGGGGTTCTGGCTGCAGCAGACCTGGGAGGTGTTGCATAAAGCATCAGTCCTCTTGGAGAAAGTCACCATTAGCTCCACTACAGAGCCACCAAGAAGACAACCCATAAACTGGAGAACAATTATGCCAAAGCATTTCTCATACTGTTGCAAAAGTTCTAGGGCCCACAACAGATTTCTCAACTTGGGGATTCAGCAAAGACACTGAGAACCCCAGGGAATTTGACTTTGGAGGCCAGTGTGATTTGGTTACAGAACTCCCACAGGGCTGGGGAAACAGACTCTTGGAGAGCACAACAAAACCTCCTGCACACCAGGACCCAGGAGAAAGGAGAAGTAACCCCACAAATGAATGAACAGACTTCTCTGTGAGTTTCAAGAGTCTCTGGCAGAGGCCTGCCACAGGGTCAGGGGCACTGACTACAACAGTCCTGGGAGCCTAGGTGAGCTGGCATAAACCCCTTGGAAGGAGGTCACCTCAGGCCAAACTACAGGGAGGAAACACAGCCTCACCCATTGGCAAAACTGGATTCAAGATTTACTGGGCATAGCCTAGCCACCAGAGCAAGACCCAGTTTTCCCCACAGCTAGTTCCTCCCATCAGGAAGTTTCTACAAGCCTCTTATCCTTCTCCATCAGAGGGCAGACAGAATGAAAACCACAATCACAGAAAACTAATCAATCTGGTCACATGGACCACAGCCTTGTCTAACTCAATGAAACCATAAGCCATGCCATGTAGGGCCACCCAAGACAGACGGGTCATAAGTAGAAAGTTCTGACAAAACATGGTCCGTTGAAGAAGGGAATGGCAAACCACTTCAGCATTCTTGCCTTGAGTACCACATGAACAGTATGAAAAGGCTAAAAGATATGACATTGAAAGATGAACTCCACAGATTAGTAAGTGCCCAATATGCTACTGGAGAAGATTGTAGAAACAGCTCCAGAAGAAACGAAGAGCCTGAGCCAAAGCAGAGATCTTACTATAAACATTACTTTTCCATAGGGTAGACACAATTTGCTGACCTAATGAACTACCAGTTTTGCAAAGATACCAAAGGAACTTCTTTTAAGGTAGTATAATTTTAACAGGCTATCAGTGTAAAGTACTTGTAATGAATGGAATGAACTCAATAAAAGTTAAAGAGAATTAAAAGAGGATGAGGGGAGTGTAGGGGAGGGAAAGGGGAAGAAAGGAGGAGGAGAATGGGAAGGAGGTGGAGGAGGAAGAATAGAACAGAAGAAAGACCAGCCTACCAAAATCCAAAATCATGAGAAATGGATTTTTGTTACCACCTCTGCTTCCTCTTTGGCTTTCTATCCATATACATTTGGATGGATTCCCCTATGGAAAAGTCTCTTAGGACATCAATATGCTGGAGCAAGTTGAATAAAACTCTCCCTTTTAATTCATTCTTTGCCCTAATACCCAATGTACTTTGATAAAATATCTTTTGCATCTTCTGGAAAAATCTGATATTCACTTATTAGTAAAGTGAGACAAACATTTTTTTTTTAAGTAGATTGTTTTCCCCTCAGTTTTTCATGGGCACATAAATCTAAAGTTTTTGTCTTTTCTGATAAAACCAGAAATACAGGTTCATTTGACTTATTTATGAAACAGAAACCTACTAAACTACAGATAGAAAACAAACTTACATTTAACAAAAGGGAAAGTGAAGAGTAGGGAGTGATAAATTAGGAATTTGGCATTAGCAGATACAAACTACTATATGCAAAGTAGATAAACAAAAATTTCCCACTGTACTGCTCAGGGAACTAATAATCAATACCCTGTAAAAAACTATAATGGAAAAGAATAAGAAAATATATATAAAACTAAATAACTTTACTGTACAGAAATTTAAACAACATTGGACATCAACTATACTTTCATAAAGTAAAATTAAAATCCAGTAAAAAAAAATACACAGAGGAATATTTCAATTTTCTGTAACCTAATCATTATTCATTTTTGGCAAAAACTACCCCTGTTTTACTCTCCAGAGCTGACTATGAATATTGCACTTTGGATTCCCCTGGTGGCTCAGACAGTAAATAATCTGCCTGCAAAGCAGGAGACCCGAGTTCAGTTCCTGGGTGGGAAGATCCTCTGGAGAAGGCAAAGGGCAATCCATTCGGGCATTCTTGCCTGGAAAATTCCATAGGTAGAGGAGCATGGTGGGCTACCATCCATGGGGTCTAAAAGAATCAGAGATGACTGAGCAACAAACACTTTCACTTTCATATAGAGTTAAAATAGTATAATGTTCTCAGAGTCCACGAAAGGTCTTGGCTCCTTAAATCCCTAGGTCAAAAATTAAAGGAAAATTTCTCATGTTCAAGCTGGTTTTAGAAAAGGCAGAGGAACCAGAGATCAAATTGCCAACATCCACTGGATCATGGAAAAAGCAAGAGTTCCAGAAAAGCATCTATTTCTGCTTTATTGACTATGCCAAAGCCTTTGACTGTGTGGATCACAATAAACTGTGGAAAATTCTGAAAGAGATGGGGATACCAGATCACCTGATGTGCCTCTTGAGAAATTTGTATGCAGGTCAGGAAGCAACAGTTAGAACTGGACATGGAACAACAGACTGAATCCAAATAGGAAAAGGAGTACATCAAGGCTGTATATTGTCACCCTGTTTATTTAACTTCTATGCAGAGTACATCATGAGAAATGCTGGACTGGAAGAAACACAAGCTGGAATCAAGATTGCCGGGAGAAATATCAATAACCTCAGATAGGCAGATGACACCACCCTTATGGCAGAAAGTGAAGAGGAACTCAAAAGCCTCTTGATGAAAGTGAAAGTGGAGAGTGAAAAAGTTGGCTTAAAGCTCAACATTCAAAAAACGAAGATCATGGCATCCAGTCCCATCACTTCATGGGAAATAGATGGGGAAACAGTGGAAACAGTGTCAGACTTTATTTTTCTGGGCTCCAAAATCACTGCAGATGGTGATTGCAGCCATGAAATTAAAAGACGCTTCCTCAGAGACATTACTTTGCCAACAAAGGTTCGTCTAGTCAAGGCTATGGTTTTTCCTGTGGTCATGTATGGATGCGAGAGTTGGACTGTGAAGAAGGCTGAGCACCAAAGAATTGATGCTTTTGAACTGTGGTGTTGGAGAAGACTCTTGAGAGTCCCTTGGACTGCAAGGAGATCCAACCAGTCCATTCTAAAGGAGATCAGCCCTGGGATTTCTTTGGAAGGAATGATGCTGAAGCTGAAACTCCAGTACTTTGGCCACTTCATGCGATGAGTTGACTCATTGGAAAAGAGTCTGATGCTGGGAGGGATTGGGGGCAAGAGGAGAAGGGGACAACAGAGGATGAGATGGCTAGACGGCATCACTGACTTGATGGACGTGAGTCTCAGTGAACTCCGGGAGTTTGTGATGGACAGGGAGGCCTGGCATGCTGAGATTCATGGGGTCGCAAAGAGTCGGACACGACTGAGCAACTGATCTGATCTGATAGCAATATATTAATGAGAACAACACAGGTGCACAAAATCTTAAATTGTTAGGAAGGTGTGTCGCTAATCAAACATATTAGCTATGAATGTAGTTTCTACTCAGTCCCAGTTCTTACATAAATAACATATAAATACTGTTACATAAATAACAAATACCTTCAATATTGAGTCTCAAGAAGCATGTTAGAAAATATCAATGACATCTTTAAATTATAATTAATCTTTTAAGTCTTTAATTTCAGGTAAGTGGGGCAAATAAATCCAATTTGATAATTTTTTTAAAATTAGGATCCAGTTTTATTAAGGAATTTAAACAGACTAGTATCCTATCTCTTATCCTCACCACTCAATTTGCCAATATTCAAAAGTGGCCTTGATGGTTATTTTTTGGTTACTTTTCTCCACCACACACATCATGATATGCTTTTCTTTATAAATGTGTAAAGAAATAGAAGATTGATAAAACTAGATAGTGTAATAGAAGAAGCAAAGACTTCAAAAAAACTTTTTTATTACCACAATAGAGTTAAAAAAAACAGATCTTAGTTTCCAGTCTCCAGAACTCAACTCTGTATTTTACTGTGATTTTTTAAAATGAATAAGAAATGTCATGTTTCTAATTCAACTAGGCCATTCACATATGACATAAATCAAATCCTTTATGGTTATACAGTGGAAGTGACAAATAGATTCAAGGGATTAGATGTGATAGACAGAGTGCCTGAAGAACTATGGACGGAGGTTCATAACATTGTACAGGAGGCCATGGTGAAAACCATCCCCAAGAAAAAGAAATGCAAGAAGATGAAATGGTTGTCTGAGGAGGCCTTACAAATAGCTGAGAAAAGAAGACAAGCAAAAGGCAAAGGAAAGAGGCAAAGATCAACCCATCTAAATGCAGAGTTCCACAGAACAGAAAGGAGAGACAAGAAAGCCTTCCTAAGTAACAATGCAAAGAAATAGAGGAAAACAATAGATGGGAAAGACTAGAGATCTCTTCAAGAAAATTAGAGATACCAAGGGAACATTTCATGCAAAGATGGGCACAATAAACATCAGAAATGGCAAGGACCTAACAGAAGAAGAAGATATTAAGAAGAGGCAGCAAGAATATACCGAACTGTATAAAAAAGGCTTTATGATACAGATAACAATGATGGTGTGGTCACTCACCTAGAGCCAGACATCACAGAGTGCAGAGTCAAGCAGGCCTTAGGAAGCATTACTAAGAACAAGGCTAGTGGAGGTGATGGACTTCCAGCTGAGCTATTTCAAATCCTAAAAGATGATGCTGTTAAAATGCTACACTCAGTAGGCCAGCAAATTGGGAAAACTCAGCAGTGGTCACAGGACTGGAAAAGGTCAGATTTCTTTCCAATCCCAAAGAAGGGCAATGCAAAAGAATGCTCAAACTACCACACAGTTGCACTCATTTCACATGCTAGCCATGTAATGCTTAAAATTCTCCAAGCTAGGCTTCAACAGTACAGGTACTGAGAACTTCCAGATGTTCAAGCTGGATTTAGAAAAGGTAGAGGAACCAAAGATCAAATTGCCAGCATCTGTTGGATCATAGAAAAAGCAAGAGAATTCCAGAAAAACATCTACTTCTCTTTCACTGACTACACTAAAGCCTTTGTGCAGATCACAACAAACTGTGGAAAATAAGAAATAGGAATACTAGGCGACCTTACCTGCCTCCTGAGAAACCTGTATGCTGGTCAAGGAGCAACAGATAGAAGCCCACATGGAACAATGGACTGGTTCAAAATTGGGAAAGAAGTATGACAAAGCTGTACATTGTCACCTTGTTTATTTAACTTACATGAAAAATATATCAATGTGAAATGACAGGCTTGATGAAGCACAAACTGGAATCAAGATTGCCAGGAGAAATATCAATAACTTGAAATATACAGATGACACTACCCTAATGGCAGAAAGCAAGGAGGAATTAAAGGACATCTTGATGAAGGTGAAAGAGGATAGTGAAAAAGCTGGCTTAAGACACAGCATTCAAAAAGTAAGATCATAGCATCCAGTCCCATCACTTCATGTGGCAAATAGATGGGGAAAAAGTGGGACCAGTAACAGACTTTATTTTCTTGGACTCCAAAATCACTGGGTATGGTGACTGCAGCCATAAAATTAAAAGATGCTTGCCCCTGGAAGAAGAGCTATGACAAACCTAGACAGAATATTAAAAAGCAGATACATCACCTTGCTGACAAAAGTCCATACAGTCAAAGCCATGCTATGGTTCTTCCAGTAGTCCTGTACGGATGTGATAGTTGGACCACAAAGAAGGCTGAACACCAAAGAATCGATGCTTTTTAACTGTGGTGTTGGATAAGACTCTTGAGAGTCCCTTGGACTGCAAGGAGATCAAACCAGTCTATCCTAAAGGAAATCAACCCTGAATATTCATGGACTGATGCTGAAACTCCAATACTTTGGCCACCTGATGTGAACAGCCAACTCATTGGAAAAGACTTTGATGCTGGGAAAGATTGAAGGCAGGAGGAGAAGGTGGCGACAGAGGATGAGATGGTTGGATGGGATCGTCAACTCAATGGACATAAGTTTGAGCAAACTCCAGGAGACAGTGAAAGACAGGGAAGCCTGATATGCTGCAGCCCATGGGGTCTCAAAGAATCAGACACAACTGAGCGACTGAACAATAATAAAGCAGGAAGTTATTTAATACAGGGTTTAGCTAAAACTGTAGGAAGAAGAGAGAAAACAGGTTTGAGGCAAATCTCTTAATTTCTTTCTCTGATTTGAACTTATCTAAATATGTGAACTGAGACTCCTTTTCCCCCAGATCCCCTCATCCTAGTACACACACAGCATAACTGATGATTTATAAACCAAGAACATTTGAGACTTACTGACGTCAGTCAAGTCTACAGATAGAAATCCAAGGAACAGCTCTGAAGAGTCCAGAGTAAAAGAATTATTCCAGCAGAGAAGGTTTTTTAAAGTCTTAATTCCTCTATAACTCCTGAACATGCATGTATTTACTTGAGCATCTTCACTGGTGGTTCAGACAGTAAAGGATCTGCCTGCAATGCAGGAGACCTGCATTCAGTCCCTGGGTCAGGCAAATTTCCTGGAGAAGGGAATGGCAACCTACACCAGCATTCTTGCCTGGAGAATTCTATGGACAGAGTAGCCTGGCAGGCTACAAGTCCACAGGATTGCAAAGAGTCAGACGCAATTGAGCAACTAACACACATATATACACACATACATTGTGAGATAAGCACTAGGAATATAAAGACCAAAGGCCCAGTCCATGAACTCAAGGAATCCACTGTCTTTTTTTGAAAGAAACAAATCATCTATTAGTATAGTGTTATTATAAAGGATGCAGTCATAGGATATCAAAATGGTACAGAAAATGCTTCTCTATTCCTATGAAAGTTCCTGCTTATGTCTCTCTATTTTCAACAGTCTGACACTGAATTATCTGAACATCACTATCACTCTTACAGGCACACTTGTCATTACCATGACAACTACTTCTTACCCGTCACAAATCTCACCCAGCCCTGCTCTCCTGCCTTGATCTGCATGGATCTGATTGCATGACACCATGACAGACTCTGTCTGCTGGACAAATCTTCTTTAATCACCTTGGAATACGGCAGCAACAAGACCATGAACTTGAGAGAAGTTGGGTGGCTGTGGGCAAAAGAAGATCGACATGGGGCAGCCCAGAATAACCAGGTTTGACCAGGGAACAGTACTGAGGATGCAGACTATGGAAGAGGATTGAGGACCTAAAGGGGTGTGGTCAGGAGCAGTTACACAAAAGAAGGAGAAAATCTGTCAAAGTATGACTTTGTTTATTTTGAAATTTGTCCTCAAAATATGCTACTATTTATGCTTATTAATATGTCAATATTTTAACATGCAAGTCTGCTGATATAAAATCCTCATTTTCCCTGCAGTGTGTTTGAAAGGAAATCTGCAGTCTGAATTTATAACATCTTATTGTCGCTAAAACTTCACACTAAAAATTACCATAAAGTTGGCAATATGGTATCTGATATAACAATGCCTTATCATGTAACTCTCTTTATTAGACTAGTCACCTCCAATGATTATAAGAGAAAGGGGAAAAGATCCAACATGTGGAGATGGTCCTTAACAAAGATTTGAGATAGAGAAGGAGGAAATGTGCCATGGCAGGGTGGGGCTCGCGTATCTGAAGTTTAAGAGCTTAGGAAGGGTACATAAGTAGTGATAAAGGGAGTATTTTTGGTCACAAAATAATCTGAGATTCAGTTCCCACATGCCACAGTACTATCACTGCATTAAGAGGTTTGGGATGAAAGCCAAATCAAGAAGTACTTATCACTATGATTTTTGCCTAGTGAGCACTTCTCTAAAAGTCTCACTAATTAACATGCAGTCATTTTTTCTCCATTGCTTCTTTCTTCCCTTGGCCCTCCACTGCTAGAAAGATATTCCAAGAAAATGGCCTTCTGGCTACCAATATAATTTTGAAGATGAAGATCAGAGCAGAAGATCTTGCAGAAGAATATACAGTAAATACTGACAGAATGGAAAGATCTTCTTTCCATTTTTATTTAAACTAGCTTTCAGGCCTTACCTGTATATGCTTATAGTTCTTCGATCACTCTTTCAATTAAAGCACAGCTTAGATTTCAAGTTCAGAATATTTACAAGATACTTTTAACATATGAAAAAACTTGTATAAGAATGATCAATTTGTTTACAGCTTCAAATTTAATTTTAGCTTCTATGGTACTGTTAGCAATTAGCTATGTGAAATGCTATTAAGTGCAATGAGTTTCCTAAAATTATTTCCTAAAGAATAGAAGCAGAAGTACTAAAATAAATTCTGCAAGTTGAGAATTACAGGGCTTTCCTGGTGGTACAGTGCATAAGAATCTGCCTGCCAATTCAGGGGACACAAGTTCAATTCCTGGTCTGGGAAGATCTACATGCCACAGAGCAACTAAGCCCATGTACCACAACTAATGAGCCCAAGCACCCCAACTACTGAAGTCCTCCTGCTGCAGCTACTGAAACCTGTGTGCCTAGAGCCTGTGCTCTGCAGCAAGGAAGTCACTGTGCTGAGAAGCCAGCACACTCCAACTGGAAAGTAGCCCCAGATCTCTGCAACTAGAGAGTCTACACACAGCAATGAAGGCCAGAGCAACCAAAAATTATATAAATAAATAAATAATTTTTAAAGTGGTTCTTTAAATAAAAAGAATTGCAAGAACAGGGCCTCTTCTTACTGATTAGCACTGTGTATCCACGTGTATGGATGCATGTGTATGTATTACCAGTATGTATGTTTGTATGTGTACGTGCATGCATGCTAAGTCATGCATGCTCTAAGTCAGTCATGTCTGACTCTTTGTGACCTTATGGACTGTAGCCTGCCAGGCTTCTCTGTTCATGGGATTCTCCAGGCATAAATACTGGAGTGCATTGCCATGCCCTCCTCCAGGGTTTGTACATATATGTATGTATATATACATATCTATACACATATATATGCATATATATATATATATACACACATATATATTCCATGGTACTGGCTTCAGAACTGTGCTAAATGTTAAATAAATAAAATTAAGAAAATAAATAACTAGATGAAAATACAGCCTTAAAACCTCTGTAGGAAACTTAACTCAAAATCAGGTGTGAAATCATTTAGGGGATATTTTTAGAAAAAATAAATCCTTCAGGACCAGAATTCTTTGACAGAAGGAAGCACCAATTTCAGTTTGCAAAAATCTGCTCAGGTGTGAAATGTGTCTTTCTCCCAGAAGCTTCTATTCCTCGGTGCAGAGTTCAGCCAGTACCGTGCACCCTACATCACCTCAGGTACAACAATAAGATCTGTGCATGCTCTTGACTTTAAGTGTATCCAGCCATGACTATAGCAATTGTGAAGCTCCAGTGACTTTCTTTTCGCTTTGAATATTTCCTTAAATTATCAGCTCGGGTGTTTTTATTTGGCAGTTTCTTATTAGTGATATGCTTAACCATAAATCAATGAGAAATGCTACTTTCAGAGAGAAAATGGCATGAATATCTCACACATTTACTCAGCAGCCAGTTGACAGGTCTATTAATTCCGTCAGTATTTACTGTATATTCTTCTGCAAGAGACAAAATAAATTTGTTTGCCTCATTCAGTATAATTTAGTTGTATAAGAATGAAGTCTTAGGAAATATCACAGAACAGCTTATGGTAAAAACTGCAAAGAAAAGTAAGCCTTACTTGGCATAGTCACTCTCAGACAAGAGGAAGAAAATAGTAAGAGCTTATATTTCAGAAGGGAGTGAAAGAGGAAAAGATTCAGATTCACAAATAGTCCCAACTTATTGGGTGATTAACAGAAAAAAATTTTAAAAATCAATCTATTATGTCTCACCATCATATGATAAAATATGTAACAAAATGAAGTCTTGTAAATCAGAAACCCTAGGTTTGGTTAATAGTCCCAACATCACCTATGGGGCCTTGGGAAGGTCATATAACATAAATGAGATTCAGTTTCATTATTTGCAAAATATTAGAATATGTATGTTGTTTTAAGATGGCATAAAGCTTAAATAATAATCTAGCACCACAGCCTAGAACACAGCAGACTCTAAATTAAATATACATAAATGAATATTTTACCTCTTTTTCTGATTTCTTTTCATATTTTTCCTTTTCTATATAAGTAAGATATTTCTGTACCCATGCCTTTAAGTTTAATAACTCTGTGTGTGGGAAGCAACTACAAACAAATGGAATCTTATGCATCATCTTGAAACACTTTTTTTTCCCCTAAGTGCAACACAGTCATTCTCTTCTGTCAATTAGCTTAGGTCTGAAAAGTCCTGTAGAGTGTTTACAGTTTTGTAAACTGTGGCAACTATCTAGACTGTAGAAAGTATAGATCTTTATTTAAGCAAACAAGTAGTAATTCAATAAATATTCTATCAGTTGCCTCCTGTTAAAAGTTGTGACATTAGCCAGCCAAGCTATTTAGTCACATTTAAATAATATATCTGATGAAGGGGAAGGGAATCAAACATAAAGTTAAGAATCATACATATGATTATCCTATAAGACTATTTGCAGGATAAGAACACTTCATTAATAGACAGTCTACAGCTAACAGTTTCTTTTTAATTATTATTATTATCTTGTTATCATGGAGAGCACTGGACTTAGAGCAAGATGATTAGAGTCCAGTATCTACTGTCAACATATAAACTTGGTCAATTATCTTAATATTCCACAATCTAATTCTCATCATATACAAAATGGAAATAATCACCCTTTGCTAATCTCACTGACTTGTTACATAATTTAAAGTATATGAAATGACATGAAAATAATTTCTAAATAGTAAGCAGCATTATTTTATCAGTGTCAGGGATGTTGGAGATCTTTCGCAAGAGAGATAAAAAGAGGTTTCCTGTCACTTAAGTGAGTGGACACAAGTGGAAGTACCCCATAGTGGAAGAATGAATACAACCTGAAAGACCCTTCTACAACCTCTACTTGGGCAAGTTTCATAGTCTCATTTTCTCATTTGTAAATTAGGGATTGTCATTACTACTTAACCAAGTCGTTGGTTGTAATTGAAACACCACACATTAATAGTCTAGCGGAGTTAACACTCTAATTTCACTATTCATTTTTAAAGCCAGGGCTGACCTCAAGCAAAACAACAAGTGCTTTGCCTTCAGACACCCAAATCTCTCTCCACTCCGGGTAAACAAGCTTTCGTGAGACTCCCAGATCCAGACCCTTTGGTAATGACTCTGCTTCTCTATTCTCAAGAGTCTGTTGAGTCATCCCTCAACATTTACGGAACATGTCTGATGAGCCAAACACAAGAATTAATAAAATACACCCTGCCCTTGAAAGCAGAGAGGTACCTAAATGTTCTGGACAGAGGAGAGTGAAGTCAAAAGCAGAAGATTTCTCCAGCAGGATATGAGAGGATGATACCATTCATACAAAATCAAGCCTTTTCTGATCTACTTTAGAATCCCTTCATAACAAACAGCTCTCCAGCCTGTGCTTCTTTAAACGTTTGGTGAATTTTCGGTATATAGTAGGTCACATTTTAACTATGTGCATGCTAAGTCGCTTCAGTTGCCCAACTCTGGGCAACTCCATGGACTTCAGGCTGCCAGGCTCCATCCATGGGATTTCCCAGGCAAGAATACTGGAGTGGGTTGCCATTCCCTCCTCCAGGAGATCTTCCTTACCCAGGGATCAAACCCACTTCCCTTACTTCTCTTGCATTGGCAGGCAGCTTCTTTACCAGTACCGCCAGCTGGGAAGCCCAGTTTTTAACTGAGGGAATACATATTTCTGCTTTTAGAAAAATCTGTCTGGACATCACAGAGCAAAAGATTAACACAGGTAAAGAATTTTAGAGATCATAATTAATAAAATGACTGAGGATGACAATTGACATAGATTCTCTCTGTCACCAGAAAGAAGAAAAAAAACTGGGGGGGAAAAAGCATTAACATTAATAATGTGCTTTAGTAACAGATTTTGATTATTTAAACTTTGCAAATTTAAATTTTGTAAATGAATTTGCTGAAGACAGAAAGATACACTTATTTCACTTATTTTCTATAATAAGGCTTAGACAAGAATTTTAGATAAATATAACATTTTTTTAAGTCATTATCAGCATGTGAACAGATCTTGACTTCTCTTTACTTACTTAAATGGCAAACTTCAGAAAACTTTTATATTAAGAGAGAGATGCAGAAAAGGAGACATTTGAGTATGAATTTCCCAAGGACTTATATTGGAAAGACTGCACATTAATGGGTAAATGTGAGAAATTAGGGGTGGATCTGAGGTGACAGAATGATTTAAGAGAATCCTAAGCTGGTTTAAAGTTTCACAACCTGAATAATTGCAAAACATAGGAGCTGTGAATCTTAAGGGAACTAAGCAAGGGTCATGTAGAGACAATTTTTTCAGAAAAGGACACATAAACAGTGAATTCCTCATCTTTGATTAAAAAAAGATTATCAAAGAATTCAAACTCTTGTATAGATCTATTAAATGATTTATGTTAATTTAATCATATCAGTGTGAAAGTGAAAGTCACTCAGCCGTGTCCCACCCTTTGCAACCAATGGACTATACAGTCCATGGAATTCTCTAGCCTCAAATATTAGAATGCATAGCCTTTTCTTTCTCCAGGGGATCTTCCCAACCCAGATATTGAATGAACCCATGTCTCCAACCCAGGTCTCCCACATCGCAAGCGGATTCTTTACCAGCTGACCCACAAGGGAAGCCCAAGAATACTGGAGTGGGCAGCCTATCCCTTCTCTAGCAGATCTTCCCGACTCAGGAAACCAGGGTCTCCTGCACTGCAGGCAGATTCTTTACCAACTAAGCTATCAGGGAAGCCATACTAGTGCACATTAGATTTTTATTTTGTTGATAAAAAAGAAGTCCTCAAAAGAATGCTGGTAATTATTGAGTTGTTTATTAAAGCAAAACTTAAATGTACTGTATCATAACATAAACTTAAAAAATAATTAATCTTCATATACATATATATATACACACTTACAGAAAGCTATATACATGAATCTATCTAGCTTTACATATACATATAGTATAAAAATCAAAGCAAGATTTATTATCAAAATATTATTTTCAAAGTATTTAGCATAATTTCAATGGAATTCTCAGATATGAATAATCTATTTCTCAAATAGATGTTTTCACTACATTTGCTTCTTTCCCTCCTACTTTTATTAGTGGTAGATTTTTGTGGAAACAAATACATATCATTCTCTCATCTCACTTTCTCATTACAAGCAAATTAATTTATAAGATTTTTGGTTTCAAATCTGATTTCATATAATCGAAATTACAAACATAGCAAGAATACTGCTATGAATTATTACAGGGTTAAGATATATAGGTTAATATAGATGCAGGTAAAAAAAAAATTATTGTTTTAGTACCCATACCAATAGAGCAATTTTTGTGCTTGTTTATTTTGTTTTGCTTTTTTGTGTGTTTGTGTTTTCTTTCTCTATTCTCCAATTCTTTCCCAGATCAAAATATTGGTAGTAGGACTGAATTTTTCATACTTGAAAACTGTCCACAGAATTCAGCAATGATTCTGTCTTCATTTCTTTATGTAGAATTCAGATTAATAGAGAAAATTCAAGGTATTTTAAATTTTTTGTAGAGAGCCCATTTAGGATTATTCTCAAAAATTCAAACTTTAACATGACTCCACTTAAGCAATTTTCCCTTCCCCTCAAAATTGGAAAGTGAGGTTTACAGACTGTCATGCATGATAGGCGTAGGGGTGACGTGAGGTTCATATGATCTACAGTTGTTCTCTACCGTCGTCCTTGGTTGAAAACTCTTGAACTCCATTCTATTGGTGTGCTTGCTGGCTCTAATGGGTAGCAATCATTTCTACAGTTACACCTCCAGACTTCTCACAGACCCTCAAAATAGCTTTCACTTTTAGGCTTAGCTGTGCATCCATGTTCAGTCTCTCAGTCATGTCTGACTCTGTGGTTTGGCCCTATGTATGCAGGTGAAAGTCGCTCAACTGTGTACAACTCTTCACTACCGCATGGACTATACAGTCCATGGAATTCTCCGGGCCAGAATACTGGAGTGGGTAGCCATTCCCTTCTGCAGGGAATCTTCTCAACCCAGGGACAGAACCCAGGTCTCCCGCATTGCAGACGGATTCTTTACCAGCTGAGCCACCAGGAAGGCCTGTGGTTTAGCCCTGCTTCCACGTAAATGGTATTCATCTGATTTGCCCATTCTCTTACTTCTGTCCTACTCCTCGCTACTTGGGCACACAGAAATGTCCACGTCTAATCCGTACTATCCTCAGACATGAGTGACGCTTCTTCAGTTCAGTTCAGTCACTCAGTCGTGTCCAACTGTTTGAGACCCCATGAATCGCAGCAAGCCAGGCTTCCCTGTCCATCACCAACTCCCGGCGTTCACTCAGACTCACGTCCATCGAGTCAGTGATGCCATCCAGCCATCTCATCCTCTGTCATCCCCTTTTCCTCCTGCCTCCAATCCCTCCCAGCATCAGAGTCTTTCCCAATGAGTCAACTCTTCGCATGACGTGGCCAAAGTACTGGAGTTTCAGCTTTAGCATCATTCCTTCCAAAGAAATCCCAGGGCCGATCTCCTTTAGAATGGACTGGTTGGATCTCCTTGCAGTCCAAGGGACTCTCAAGAGTCTTCTTCAACACCACAGTTCAAAAGCATCAATTCTTCAGTGCTCAGCCTTCTTCATAGTCCAACTCTCACATCCATACATGACCACAGGAAAAACCATAGCCTTGACTAGACGAACCTTTGTTGGCAAAGTAATGTCTCTGCTTTTCAATATGCTATCTATGTTGGTCATAACTTTCCTTCCAAAGAGTAAGTGTCTTTTAATTTCATGGCTGAAGTCACCACCTGCAGTAATTTTGGAGCCCCCAAAAATAAAGTCGGACACTGTTTCCACTGTTTCCCCATCTATTTCCCATGAAGTAATGGGACCAGATGCCATGATCTTTGTTTTCTGAATGTTGAGCTTTAAGCCAACTTTTTCACTCTCCACTTTCACTTTCATCAAGAGGCTTTTTAGTTCCTCTTCACTTTCTGCCATAAGGGTGGTGTCATCTGCATATCTGAGGTTAGAAACATATATTTCCATCCTGTTTGCTATGTGCTTCAAGTCAATGTTGCTGGACCTTTCTACAAGTCTTCTGCCTTCAAGCTCTAGCCAAAAAGCAATATCTCAGGATGTCCTATTCTCCTCAACATAAATGACTCCTCATTTCTATTCCTAGCTTCTCTTCACTGCCACCCACCACAGAGATTATGAGAGGCATAGGAAGCAGCTAGCTTACTTGTTTTTTTTTTTAATTAAAAAATAAAAAACTCTTTTCTAAATTCCTTCTCCTCTTCCAATTGGAGACTCAATTATTTCTTATCCTGTGTTGTGGCAGGAAGTACAGCTTTTATCTTTATCCACATGGTCCCCCAAATTTTTTATCTCACACTTGATGGTGACTATTTTTAATTTTACTGAAGCATAACTGAAGTACACTAAACTGTACACATTCAAGGCAGATTATCTGATTTTAACAAATTTACACTCATGAAACAATCAACTGATGGTGCTTTTCTAAAAAATCCATGCATAGTCTAGCCTCCTTGTTTCCTTGGTCAACACAAGAGTCCTTCTGAGAATAGAATCCATCATGGAATGTCTCAGATATTGCCTGCATCATTGCATCTATGTTATGTAACAACATTTTCAGAAAATTATTAGAGGTCTCAACTTTCAACTGCTTATATCTTACCCATTGGGCAAATAATCTTCAATTAAAACATTATCTGAAATAAACTGGACAAGAGAATTCATGTATTCTCAGTGTAATCACAGCACATCTGTGTATTATCTCCCATATCAAAGAAATTTGTTTAAAGGAGAAAATCTACTTAATATTTTTTAGATCAAAGATAATAACAGCCAAATGATTCAAAATGATTTTTCTGTATAGAATTAATTTACAATGAAAGTATGAGCTTTTCATGTCTATGACTGGGATCATTAACGTTTGCTTTGGTCCTCTTTCTGGAACCATTATTATCAAGTTTTCAGAAAACTAATTCTGTTTCAACAAAATAATGTTATTAATCATAAATATCAAATCCCTTTTGATTATACAGTGGAAGTGACAAATAGATTCAAGGGTTTAGATCTGATAGACAGAGTGCCTGAAGAACTATGGATGGAGGTTTGTGACACTGTACAGGAGGCAGTGATCAAGACCATCCCCAAGACAAAGAAATGCAAAATGGCAAAATGGTTGTCTGAGGAGGCCTTACAAATAGCTGAGAAAAGAAGAGAAGCTAAAGGCAAAGGAGAAAAGGAAAGATATACCCATTTGAATGCAAAGTTCCAAAGAAAGGCAAGGAGAGATAAGAAAGCCAGCCTCAAAGATCAATGCAAACAAATAAAGGAAAACAATAGAATGGGAAAGACTAGAGATCTCTTCAAGAAAATTAGAGATAGCAAGGTAACATTTCATGCAAAGATGGGCACAATAAAGGCCAGAAATTGTATGGACCTAACAGAAGCAGAAGATATTTAGAAGAGGTGGCAAGAATACATAAAAGAATTATACAAAAAAGATCTTCATGACTCAGATAACCATGATGGTGTGATCACCCATCTAGAGCCAGACACCCTGGAATGCAGAGTAAAGGGGGTCTTAGAAAGCATCACTACAAACAAAGCTAGTGTAGGTGATGGAATTCCAGTTGAGCTATTTCAAATCCTAAAAGATGATGCTGTGAAGATGCTGCACTCAATATGCCAGCAAATTTGGAAAACTCAGCAGTGGCCACAGAACTGGAAAAGGTCAGTTTTCATTCCAATCTCAAAGAAAGGCAATGCCAGAGAATATTCAAAATACTGCACAATTGCATTCATCTCAGATGCTAGCAAAGTAATGCTCAAAATCCTCCAAGCCAGGCTTCAACAGGACATGAACTGTCTGTGAATTTCCAGATGTTCAAGCTGGATTTAACAAAGGCAGAAGAACGAAAGATCAAATTGCCAACATTCATGGGATCATCGAGAAAGCAATAGAGTTCCAGAAAAACATCTACTTCTGCTTTATTGACTACCAAAGTCTTTGACTGTGTGGATCCCAACACACTGTGGAAAATTCTTAAAGAGATGGGAATACCAGACCACCTGACCTGCCTCCTGAGAAATCTGTATACAGGTCAAGAAGCAACAGTTAGAACTGGACATGGAACAACAAACTGTTTCCAAATCGGGAAAGGAGTACATCAAGGCTGTATATTGTCACCCTGATTATTTAACTTATATGCAAAGTACATCATGAGAAATGCCAGGCTGGATGAAGCACGATCTGTAATCAAGACTGTTGGGAGAAATATCAATAACCTCAGATATGCAGAAGACACCACCTTATGGCAGAAAGAACTAAAGAGCCTCTTGGTGAAAGTGAAAGAAGAGAGTGAAAAAGTTGGCTTAAAATATAATTTTCAGAAAACTAAGATCATAGCATCTGGTCCCATCACTTCATGGCAATAGATGGGGAAACAATAGAAACAGTGAGAGACTTTATTTTTTGGACTCCAAAATCACTGCAGATAGTGTCTGCAGCCATGAAATTAAAAGATGTTTGCTCCTTGGAAGAAAAGATATGACCAACCTAGACAGCATATTAAAAAGCAGAGATATTACTTTGCCAACAAAGGTCCGTATAGTCAAAGCTATGATTTTTCTAGTAGTCATGTATGGATGTGAAACTTGGGACCATAAAAAGAGCTGAGCACCAAAGAATTGATGCTTTTGAACTGTGATGTTGGAGAAGACTCTTGAGATTCGCTTGGACTGCAAGGAGATCCATCCAGTACATCCTAAAGGAAATCAGTCCTGAATATTCATTGGAAGGACTGATGCTAAAGCTGAAACTCCAATACTTTGGCCATGTGATGCGAAGAACTGACTCATTGGAAAAGACCCTGATGCTGGGAAAAACTGAAGGTGGGAGGAGAAGGGGACAACAGAGGATGAGATGGTTGAATGTCATCGACTTGATGGACTTGAATTTGAGCAAGCTCTGGGAGTTGGTGATGGACAGGGAAGCCTGGCGAGCTGCAGTCCATGGGGTCACAAAGAGTCAGACATGACTGAGTGACTGAACTGAACTGTACTGAATTATGACTATAAACCATGTTAATGCTTGTTTAAAGAGGCCAGTATCCACAAGGATACTCATAAACAGACCATGATCATTTGGTTTCATTTTAATGTCTGGCACTACAAACTATAAACTATTATTTTTAAAGTATGTTAACATATTTTTCTTAAATACATATATACCTTGAGCTTAAAGATCTTCACACAATGGAAAGAAATGTATATGAAGTCTAATCAGAATTAGCAAAAAAATAAGGTGATTTTTCATTGAAATCTTAGATTTGTCCTCAGTCCATGGAGCAGGAATGTGGCTAATGACCAGATATTTCTGATAACTGAAACATTCAAAGCATAAGGAAAAGCAGAGTAAAGTCTCAAGACATAAAAGCTGACACTAGTACATGAGGGAATTTTATTTTAAATTTTTATGTCAATTTGTTTGCTAAATATACAGTTTTCAAGGCTTCGCAGCTCTTACTATAACTGTTCTTTTTGTTACTTTCTCCCTCCCAAAATCATAACTATTTAAACTATCTTTCAGTGTTCTTTAAGCATTTCTTAGCCTTGCTGCCTGAGATTACACAAATGCAGTTCTACAGATAACCACTGTCTGACCTCTAATGTATACCTTTGGAGCTGAATATTAATCATTATTAATATTGGAAAGAGATGATATAGATAGATACATACATAGGTAGATAGACAGATACATAGATTGATAGAACAGATATTAACTCAGAATCTTCTCTTAGTGAACCTTTAAAATAATGATGGCGATGGTGACAGCTATCATCTATCAAATACGCTACCATGTGTAAAACAGCGGCTGTATAGCACAAGGAGCTCGGCTCAGTCTCTGTGGTAACCTAGATGGGTGGGATGGGGAGGATGGGAGGGGGTCCAAGAGGGCGGGGATATATGTACACATACAATTGATTCACTCTGTTGTACAGCAAAAACTAAAACAACATTGTAAAGCAATTATATTCTGATAAAAATAAATATCGATAAAGTGTGCCCTACCCCAAAATGCTTACAATATCCCAAGAATGTTTCATTTGTTCTCATTCATTTTCATCACAACCTAATGAATCAGTCTTATCCCACTTATGTTATAGCAAATAGCTTGAGTGTCTCACTTGGTTTGCACATGGTTGGGCCAGAATTCAGACCCAGACCTACTAGGTGGTCCTAGCCTTGTTACTGGTCATGCTACACATCCTCCTTCAGACCTCTTACTATCTGCTACATCATCGTCCTCTGGGGAGAAAAACATCAAGATCCATTAACCTATTATTAATCTTTTAACACAAAATTCAAAGAACTCGCCAAATTTTGCTTAAGAGAATATTTCCAGATAGCAAAATACAAAAATATTCCCATTTTCAGTGTTTACTTAAATGATGTCTGTTGAATATTCTTTTCCTGCCCTGCACACCATCCCATCTATCCAAATTCAGCCTAATTGCAACCCTGGTGGATATGCCTTAAAGCACAACACGCTTCACATTTGGAGCTCACAGGCACCAGGTCTCATTGACAGAATGACCTTTTCCTCCTGTGAGCAGCAACATGAACAATGCAGACAATGCTACTGGGAACACTCTATGAAAGACAGTTGACATGTCTTACTCTTTGGGACTGAAGGTCTGTAACATGAGGGATTATATAATTGTGAAGGGAACTGTAACATTCCCGTTTCCCCTTCAGCAGTGAACATTTCGTTTGTCAGAGAAACCTAATAATGAAAAGTTTCATACTAGGAAGCACTTCTATTTTCCTTCCTAATATACAAAACATTAGTTCCTTCAAACATATGCATGAGAAATGAACTTTTCTTCTGTTCATTTTACACTGCTAAGATTAAAAAAAAAAAAGGAGACACCTGATAACAGAGACTTTGCAAAAGAGATGATTGCCACAAGCCAGCTTCTTTCACAGCTGAGTAATGAAAAGGAAAGCTTTTATTCCTCCTGAATTTATAGGAGCAAAAACTATATGATTTTGCATAAGCCATGGAAAAGTAAGGGTCAAAAAGAGAGAGAATGTGCTAGTCTGGCCTCACCTTCCATCGTACTCAAGACAGCTGGCTTGTGGGGACAACACAGCTCAGAAGAGAAAAACTAGAGAAGTCCTAGCAGATGTCCCAAGGACATATCTTAAGAGACCAGATAAAGGAACCCTTCACAAGTAACTGTCCCAAAGAAATCGCAGATATGAGATCTCCAGCAAAGTTTGTTTTGTTTTGTTTTGTTTTGAAGGGGGGGAAAGAAAAGAAAACGAGTCCATACTTGCCATAACCAGGGAGAACCCATCGATAGAAGATCAATTCAAGTTCAAAGAGCCCATGTCCTGCCTCTCCTCCTTTGGGGTCCTGGAGGAGTCTTGGGCAGTCTAAGGCCCTGGGAGGAGGCAGTGGAATCGTTGATGGGAACATGCTAGGAAAATGCGCTGTGCTGCCTTTTCCCATGCCAGTCTTCGAGACCAAAGCAGCAGCAGAGCGAGGGAGGAAGATTCAACTTCAATGAAGTAAGCAGTTTATCCTCACACTGGACTATACGTGATAATTACTAAACCGGGGAATTCTTATAGAACCACTCATAATCAGAGAATGGTTGATTATCTGTGAGCGAATTCCTACACACACACACACACACACAGGGACTGAGTCTGCCCAAGGGCAGAAAACCAACCACAGAATGGGTTGAAATGGACCAAAAGAAAATGAATGAACGTAATTTCTATTTGTACACCATAGATATTGCTTACTTAGAATTATTGAAATCCCTTTAGGACACTCATAAAGCACTTCATAATCTACATTTTCATGAATCCTCTGTCATGTGCCAGGCATCGTTACGTTTGAGGACATTTCTGCCTAGAGTGAGATGTCTGCTTTAAACTGTGACAGGGACCTGTTTTGTCCATATCTTCGCCATTTTCTATTTTCCGTGCCCCAGGTGCTATATCTGCTGCCAAGAAGAGTAGCCAGCAAAACACGTAACTAATTAACTTACTGTATCACTGGTCGTGTTCTAATTAGTGATCCGCTGAACTTCTGTTTACATGCTATGTTGAAGGAAGTGGCAGAGAATGGAGGTAAACCTCTGCCCTGCAATCAACCAAGAGATTAAAAAGAATCTGTTTTATGGACTTCACATTAATCTTGCAGTTTCATATGACATTGGCACCAAATCGTTGCCTATGTGCTGTAAGGTGTATGCTCCCTAAGAATTCAGAAAAAAGTACTAAGATCCAGTTTGTCACTGAAAATTATTTTCATATTGGAAAGAACAGAGTTCCTTTAACTGAATACATTAAAAATTTCCAGGAAAAAAATGTTATAGATAAGCTGGGGTATGATCTTCACTAATGTATAGCAAATGAAGAAAGTCTTATGCTTTATCCCCTTCAACTAAAAGACAATCATTAATAATTAAGGAGACTTGGTATAAAAATATTTTTCAAGCACTTATTAGGATCAAAGGATGAAAATGAGAATGTTTTATCTTTTTTTATTTTTGGTGGTGGTGTATGGTTTGCAGGATCTTAGTTCCCTGACAAGAGATTGAACCTGGGCCCCTGGCAGTGGAGTATGGCGTCCTAAGCGCTGGATCACCATGGAATTCTCCAAAATAAGAATTTTTGTCACAATATTTTATAAAAATTCAATTGTGGTTATGTAATTTTTCTCATGGTTTTAGAATAAAACACAGTTACATCCATTGAGACTCATCCATCTGGAAGGAATCAAGATGGAATAAAAAATTAGACTGAAACTCAAGACACCTAAGGCCTGGCCCTAGGTATCTTACTAATTATTATGTAACCTTGAAAATTATGTTATGTTGCTTTGAGTCTTGTTTTATTAAATGTATTTTTATAAGATTACTTATATTCCCTAGAAATAAAGAAATTTAAAAGTTCTTATTCTATCAGATCAGGATAGGTATGAAAAGTGAAAGTGAAAGTCACTCAGTCGTGTCTGACTCTTTGCGACCCCAAAGATTATACAGTCCATGGAATTCTCCAGGCCAGAATACTGGAATGGGTAGCCATTCCCTTCTGCAGGGCATCTTCCCAACCCAGGGATCGAACCTAGGTTTCCCACATTGCAGGCGGATTCTTTACCAACTGAGTCACAAGGAAAGCCCCAGGATAGGTATATTAAATCTTAATCACTTCATAAAGCTATTAAGAAAATAAAAGATATGTATGAGCAAATTTATAAACATATAAAGTGCAATACAAATGCTATGTGTGTGTTCAGTCATTAAATCCTGTCCAATTTTTTGCGACTCCATGGACTGTAGCCTGCCAGGCCTCCTCTCTCCATGGGATTTTCCAGGTAAGAATACTGGAGTGGGTTGCCATTTTCTCCTCCAGGGGATCTTCCTGACCCAGGTATCGAACCCACATCTCCTGTGGCACCTGCATTGGCAGGTGAATTCTTTACCACTGAGCTACCTGGGAAGCCCTAATACAAATGCTAGTAAAGGCCAGATTCCTGATAACATACCAAATATTTTGCAGATGCACTTTGCATAAATTATTTGACTAATTCTCACAATAACTCGGGTCAGATGAACACTTTTACAATCCCAGTCTCACAGAAGTATATTAGAATTATACCAAGGCTACTTCAAACCAAGTAAATAGTTGTCAAGTAATCAATCACAGAAAGTTTTCCTACCTAGTCTCAGAAAAATATTTATGGGGAAAAAAAGTACAGTATATTTAAAATTTGAGATTAGAATAATAATGGTGAATTTAAAGTACAGAAAAATTTGTTATTCTTGAAATTTAGCTTTGTGCCATTTTAGAGTCAGCGACATATCCTTGGAAGTACCATCCAAATTATATAAATGATAATAATTATTTGATCCATGAAGGGGACAAGGCAGTAACATACTGTATCTAAATCTGTAGCTTAAAATATAAAATTCCAACATATGTGCAAAAGGAGAACTAATGATTAATGCACAATAGAGGTGATGTTGAGAAATGCAAAGAGGGGTACATCTACCACTTTCATAATTTTGAAACTGGTATGAGTAGAGATTGTGACTTGGATGCTGCCAAAATAAGCCACATGGATATAGGAACCTAAAATAAATTCAAGAAGACACATTTACTGTTGTTGCCCATAAGTCATACCTTGATATAAATAGATTTGCTTGAAACTTTTTTTTTAAACAACAAAATCAAAATGGTTTTCCAGAATGGAAACACAAATGAGATTAAAAAAAAAAAAAAAAGCTTTCTCTTGTGATACAAAAGTTCTTTTTAGAATTGTGTGATTTGCCCAGTGGGATATTGCTTACTTCCTCTCAAGCTAACTTCAGCTATTTTTCTAAAATCTTCTAATAGGTCTCCTAAAGTCCCCAGAACTAGTAAATCAATCCTGCATGTAATTCTTTACATAGCCTTCTGCAAATAGTTTGACTAAATTCTCTTTCTTGCCATTTGCACTAACTACAAGCAAACTCGGCTTCAAAAGATTCTCACGTTTCCAGAAAGAGCACAAGGACTGTACCTCCCATCTTGGTGGAGAGTTCGAAGGCCTGGAAAAGCTGAAGAGCTGAGAACTACATCCCACTGTTTTGAAAATTGCTTATGGACCCCAAACAAAGAGAGCCATCTGACCTTGTGTGCTGCAGACAGTGCTGTCTGCATAGCTCTGGTGCAATCCTGGCATTTCTCTTGTAACCCTTTCCTTCACATTACTCGACAACACAGTTTTAACACCACCCATTCCAACTTAATCCATCTAGGCACCATTGGAGGAACTGAAGAAACCCTTGTTGAGTTGAACACAATTTATCACAAAATTTCAGTAGAAATTCCAAGAAGTCTTGGTAAGTACCAATAACACAAACAGTAAAACCATGCCCATGAGGATAATGGAATTATCTATTTTCAGGTCAATATCTCCAATCTGATTTAGATGAACATGGTGATCCTATTGATCTTGACTCACTTAGAAGACAAACAAAATGAACAGAGAGCAGAGAAATTGGATTGACTTTTTCTAAGTCAACTAAGCATTTTCTCCCTAAAATGTCAAATACACTGTCTGAAAGTTCTAAGACTCCTGTTACTATTTTTTGTTTGTGTGGAATTCGTGTCAATCGTGTTACTAGTTTTAGGCTCATAATAATATCATAACAGTCAGAGATGGGATATTGATCACTCAATAAATATTTCAAAAAAAACCTCTACAAAATGCATTAATTACTGGAGGCTCATTACCTGGTTCTTACTGATTTTATGTCACTCTAAAAAGTAGTATGCTTTATAAAAGTATATCAAAATTTCAATTTCAGAGAGTTTCAGAACATACAGACCTAAATTAACAAAAACTTTTCAAATCAGCACTTAAGTTTTTGGCTGTCTCTGTTCTGATATTAAAAATGCATGTATAGCAACTAACGTGAATCCAGAATGCTAGGAAAGCCTCAAAGTAACTCTGCTGTTCATTTACAGTCCTGAGCCATAGAATCACATAAATATATGAAAGTTATACATATTATAAGGCTCTTTGGATGAGTATATTAGCATGATCTCTCTGTGCATGTGTGCCCAGTAGGAAGGGTGAACACATATGCACTGCACACTTTATTCAGAAGATGCATGGCTTCCCTGGCGACTCAGTGGTAAAGAATCCGTCTGCCAATGCAGGAGACACAGGTTCGATCCCTGGGTCAGGAAGATCCCACATGCCAAGGAACAACTAAGCCCGTGCACCACAACCACCGAGCCTGTGTTCTAGAGCCCAGGAAGCCGCAACCACTGAGCCCACGTGCTACCTGTGCACCCGAGAGCCTGTGCTCCACAGCATGAGAAGCCTGCGCACTGAAACCAGGGAGTAACCCCTGCTGGCCACAACTACAGAAAGCGAGTTCACAGCAACAAAGACCCAGTGGATGGGTAAGACATGAATTTACTTCACAGGCTGGAGGTTATCTGTTCAGATCTCAGCCCCTTATCCTGATTTACAGTCCTCACAAAACAGATAACAAGGTGTTGATAAAGTCTACATGAAAAATGTAGGAAAACATACCAGAAAGATTATTTCCCCCTTCCCTTTATAAAGAACCAGTGTTCAGTGACAACTTCCCTGAGAGAAATAAAACATATCCTAGTTGGAGCCATAAGAAATAGCTTTCGCAAAATCACTTATGAACAAATGTGTTGTTTTAAGCTGATGTATACTGATTTTTTAAAGGCAGGATTATCATGCAATGGAAGTGGAAATTGAAAGTAAACTGTTAGTTGCTCAGCCACGTCTGATTCCTTGAGCCTATGGATGGTAGCCCGCCAGGCTCCTCTGTCCACGGAATTCTCCAGGCAAGAATACTGGAGTAGGTTGTCATTCCCTACTCCAGGGGATCTTCCCACCACAAGGATTGAACCCAGGTTTCCTGCATTGTAGACAGATTCTTTACTGTCTGAGCCACCAGGGAAGCCCAGAATGGAGGTGAAGTGTGAGGAACAAAAAGGGAATAAAGGAGTCAAGGATGATGGCTGGGTTTGGGGAAGCTAAATAGGCACAACTTCTGGAGATTCAGTTCAGTTCAGTTCAGTCGCTCTGCTGCTGCTAAGTCGCTTCAGTCATGTCCGACTCTGTGCGACCCCATAGATGGCAGCCCACCAGGCGTCCGCATCCCTGGGATTCTCCAGGCAAGAACACTGGAGTGGGTTGCCATTTCCTTTTCCAATGCATGAAAGTGAAAAGTGAAAGTAAAGTCGCTCAGTCGTGTCCGACTCTAGCGACCCCATGGACTGCAGCCCACTGGCTTCTCCGTCCACGGGATTTTCCAGGCAAGAGTACTGGAGTGGGGTGCCACTGCCTTCTCCACAGTTGCTCAGTTATGTCCAACTCTTTGCAACCACATGAACTGCAGCATGCCAGGCCTCCCTGTCCATCACCAACTCCCGGAATTTACTCAAACTCATGTCCATTGAGTTGGTGATGCCATCCAACCATCTCATCCTCTTTCATCCCCTTCTCCTCCCGCCTTCAATCCTTCCTAGCATCAGGGTCTTATTCAGTTCTTTGCATCAGGTGGCCAAGGTATTGGAGTTTCAGCTTCAGCGTCAGTCCTTCCAATGAATTCTGGAGATTATCCATGTGTTTTTGTCTGTGTTTTTATCATGTTGGAGAAATGAAATCTCTTCTTCCTTCCTTCCTTCCCCCATCTCCCCATTCCCTTCCTTCTTACTTTCTTCTGCCCTATCTTTTAAAAAAAAAAAAAAAAAAAACATCAGTTTTTGTTATCAAAATAAATATATACTATTACTTCTGGAAACTACACAGAATCATTGATCACCTAAACAGAATCAATGAATATATGTGATCTGGCATGTAACAGACAGAACTACAACAAGGCTCTCTGTTATTACAACTGGCCATGCTGTTGCATTAAGGGCATTTCATATACCCAGGAATACTGAGAAATATTTTCTTCTAAAGCTTGGAGTTAATTCTGCTTTCTGTGTGCACTTTTACATATTATACAAAATCATATCACATATGTCATACATATAATACTGTACTTATAATAGCCTTATAAAATTGCTATTATTTAGAGTGTTTGTTAGTGAACACATGGAAATTATAGATTTTGCATTCATTCCATAAAAAAAAATTGGTTTGCTAAAATGAAATTCCCTTAGGTTCAACCAAAAAAAGTTTTATATTTTTTAAATAAAAAACATAGATACACCCATCTGTTTCCTCTCTCCTACATCCATTATTATGCAAACTGCCTCTTTCATCTTTGTTAATAATATTTAACTCCCATTAGTGAGGCATAAGTCCCTCTCATTAGAGTATCATATTCCGTGTTATATTGCTCAGTTTGAATGATATAATGGACATTTTTGTTGTAGTCATTTTTTTCCTTTGCAGGGATATTTTTCCACTTCATATATAAAATAATCTCAGTGTATATATAAAACCAAAAGAAAACCAATGAGAAGACATTCTGGGTGTGTTTGTAAGAATGCTTTGTACACCTGTGACAATAAAAATTTGAACATGTTCCAATTTTTCGCACAGCTTAGCAGAAATAGCAACATTTCTCTACAAGGATCTCTCTTCTCTCAACACTGTCTCCCTACAACCATATCAAACTTCCTCTTAAGTATCTTTTTGATGTTACTGTACTATTCCATATTTCACCACATAAAAAGCAATCTTTGTGTTAAGATTTATGTCCCTATATTAAAGATGAAACCACATCTATATTTCTATTACAAAAATTTGCTCATGTTTCTAATGCCATTTTCTAACACAAATAAACTTATCAGCATAGCAACCCATTTCACAAAATAGAAAAGAGGCAATATTTACATCAATGGTGCTTTGAAACTAACATTTTCCTTCAGGGATACATTGCTACCTCCTCTTCACTCCTTTTTCGTGACAGGTTATAAATATTCTCAGTAGTAACTGTTTTGATGTTGCCTTAAAAACCAGAGGGAAAAGAAGCAGAGAATACTGGGGCTACATGCATTTTCACATAAATTTCTCTATCACATTTGACAGCTTAATTACATTGTTGTTATTTGCATTTCTCATGCTACTTCATACTTTAGAGTCCTAGCTAATGGCTTTCCATAAAGTAATACTTCATAGTATTCTTTGCTGAATCAACTCCTATCTTAGTTTCTTGTTCTGCAAGATAAATTCAATCAACAACAACCATATGTTAAGAACTTTGAAGTTAAGTTTGTGAGAATGAATGATTTCTGAAAGCCTCTATTCTTGGCTTTGCATAATACATGTCTGAAAATCAAAGAGCATTCCATGACAGAAAGGGAATTTAGAGAAACGGCCATGGATATACTGAAGAAAAAAAGAAATTGTGTTCATATTTCAACACAATTTGGAATGTTTGTATATACTTCCCGTCTAGCAACATTTACCTGAGGTTTAGAAAAATTTCTGTCATCTATCATCTTTCCTCAAACTTTTCCACTAGAATCCAGAGAAACTTTATAGAAGCACACATTATTTTATTGTTTTGTGCTCTTTAATAAATGTTTACAGCTGTCAGACTCTAATTAATATATCTTATTTTAGCCTTGATAAAGAATTGATAGAGTGGTCTGTCTTATGTGACAGAATATTAATAGAATCTGATCTGAATTGCCAAAATTGTATTATTTAGATTTCCTCTCTGGTCAGCAATGCTTATCATCTTTTCACCATATGTTGCTTAATTTTTTTTTTTTTTGATACTGAGAAAAATACTAGAAAACATAGAATAAGGTCTTCCAGTTTCTTTATTTTGCCAAAAGAAATAACTAGGTTCTAAAAACTGGACATGCATTTTTAGCCCCATTTGAGTTCAGTTCAGTCGCTCAGTCATGTCCGACTCTTTGAGACCCCATGGTCTACAGCATGTCAGACATCCCTGTCCTTCACCAACTCCCAGAGTTTGCTCAAATTCATGTTCATCAAGTCAGTGATGCCATACAACCACCTCATCCTCTGTCATCCCCTTCTCCTCCCACCTTCAAGCTTCCCCAGCATCAGGGTCTTTTCCAATGAGTCAGTTGTTCACATCAGGTGGCCAATGTATTGGAGTTTCAGCTTCAGCATCAGTCCTTCCAATGAATATTCAGCACTGCTCTCCTTTAGGATAGACTGGTTAGATCTCCTTGCAATCAAGGGACTCTGAAGAGTCTTCTCCACCACCACAGTTCAAAAGCATCAATTCTTTGGTGCTTAGCTTTCTTTACAGCCCAAATCTCACATCCATACATGACTACTGGAAAAACCATAGCTTTGACTAGATGGACCTTTGTTAGCAAAGTAATATCTGTGCTTTTTAATATGCTGTCTAGGTTGGTCATAGCTTTTCTTCCAAGGAGCAAGCGTCTTTTAATTTCATGGCTGCAGTCACCATCTGCATTTTTTGGAGCCCAAAAAAATAAAATATGTCACTGTTTCCACTGTTTCCCCATCTATTTGCCATGAAGTGATGGGACCAGATGCCATGATCTTAGCTTTCTGAATGTTGTGTTTTTTTTACTCTCCTCTTACACTTTCATCCTATTGTTCAGGCTACAGGATATTAAGGAAGGAAAGAAGGAAAGTAGAGAGGAAAGATGGAAAGGAGGCAGGGGACAGAGAATGAAATAAATTAAAAAATTAGTTTTCAGGGTTTTAGAAAGAAAGATGTTTTGAGCAATAATGATAGCAAAATAAACATAACTTTGCCTAAAAGGAGGACTTAAGGATAAGCCTCAGAATCTGTCAGCTCTAGTGATTTTACAAATCATATCTATTGTTCTTAAATGATTTTTCTTTTAAATCTCACCCTCCAGATAAGTGGCCAATTAGGGTGATTTATTGATAGGCTCATTGATAGTTTTTACTTGGGGCCCTTGGTTGAGTTGCTTATTCTGATTAAATTAAGAAATTCCTACAAATTTTGTTAGCTCATATGAATGCTCCAATCAGTGAACAATTCTGAAGCTAACCAATTTTAAATAGAATATTTTTGAAAGTTTAACATTTTACATGAACAATTTTCCTCATTACTAATCCGGGTTCTTCTGTGGTGGAACATTTGAAACAAAGGCGTTCTATCCACAGCAAGTAATAGTTGCCTGTTGCCAAGATTCAGTAATCCCACCTTAAAATTATATTCCAGACATTGTTTAAAAAATATGGAGACAGTTGAACTAGATCCTCACAGAATCCAGATATTTCTACCAGTGAGCTGACTGTTTCAAGCCACAGGGAATTTTCAGACCCCTGTAATAAAATTGAACATTGTTTCACCCACTTGTTGGTTGTTTTTTGCATGCCTAGACTCTCCTAGGTTTGGCACAGTGCAAAGGATACAGAATTAGGTTTGGTGTCTAAGAAGCTGACAATCTGATGGGGAGATGATGAAAGGACCGCAAGGAGTTAAGAGGGATAAATGAATCGACCCATCACAGAAACCAAGACAGTAAGAAAATACCTGATATTAACGTGGAAGCCTCATGGACACAGGTGGCGGTGGGGATAGGGAAGGGATCTTAGTGGGACAGTATTGTGCAGGCTCTCAGGCTCAGTGCAGATGGCTGGGCAAGGAGCTAGTCTACTTCATCATTACAACTGTTAGAGTGATGCTTCCCCCAGCCCACCCTCCTCACTGTAGAGAGAATACTATTCTAAATTTGCTAGTGTTCAAGCTACCAGGCATTCATGGTCAGAGAGGATTATTTAAGCTCCAGACAGAACCGATCTTAAACCAGAGGCACAGGTAATTCTTAAAATCCAACCGTTTCTTTGTGGTTGAGAATATTAACAAGAATTCAACATTAAAAATGACCCCCACCTCATTCAAATTAAATACATCTGCATTTCTACCCTGTTAAAGCTTTTTGCTACCTTCTTCTCAAAAGTCTTTGCTTACCATGTTTCAGGCCTTTGGTTGGGGTCTTCTTCACACACTTTCTAACTGAGTGTGCTATTGTTCGACATTGCTATTTTTGTTTGGGGCAAAGTAACATCTATTCATTTATGCTGTAAATATTAAAACAGACTTTGTGTAACATGTACAGCTAGCTTAAACTTTATTTCTAGAAATATTTCTTGTGGGTCCTCAAAATTTAAACACCTTTCCAGATTCATAATTGTGTGTGTGTGTGTGACTTACTTTTGATGCTGTTAAAGAAGCAGCTGTCAGTCTGGCTGAGTTCCTGGTAGCTTCTAAACAGATGAAGTCTGAGCAACCATTGGATATCTTTCACTGAAGTGTTCTGCAGATGTTGGCAAAGAGATAGAGTCCCTTGAAAGGGACAAATGTGCATTTTATAGTGTATGTAGAAAGATGAAGCCTCAGGCAGGCATAGCGATGAAACAGTCTTTTAAAGGAATAACTATTTGTTCTGCCAAATCCAAAGAAAAGGGGAAAGCGCCAAGTAAAAACTTAGATCCTGAACTGATGGTCTTTAAACATCTCTTCTATATGAAATGCATGATTTGAATGTTTAGAAGCAAATATAGTTTCAAACAGAACAATCTGTATCTACCCATGGATGTTTCAAAAACACAACACTCTGTATGTTTTAAATAAATTAAGCAACCTTTATACTTCCTATCAATTTGTCACAAATGAGGTATAAAGCAACCTTTATACTTCCTATCAATTTATCACAAATGAGGTATATTTAGAAGGTTTATCTTCCAAATAAACATATTTCTTGGGAATGTTATGGGAAGATTTATAAAAATTTAATTTATTGTAATAGTACAGAAACTGAAATTAAGACCAAAAGATTTATTTTAAATATTGATGCAAATTTTGTCATGTAAGTAGTTCTAATACTATGTCTCTCCATTCAGTTAGAATGTAGTTGATAAAAAGTTGTTGTATGTTATAAAAATAAAAAATAAAAGTACTTAAAAGTATGAGGTCATTTCATTTTGGCTGATTAGAACAACTTATAAAACTAGAAAAACATGGACTTGAAAATTAGGTATCTCAATTAATTTCTATTCTTTGTTTATTTCCTTGTTATATGGACATGCAGAAATCACTTCAATTAATCTGAGTTTAAATTTCTCCATGATTACACAATAATATCCCCCATCAGCCCTGTTCTTTCAAGCATCATTTGAGATATAATAGATCAAAAATAATTTACAAAGTTTAACACATTAGTCTCAATTAAAAAATAAAAACAAAACAGTGGACTTAAAATTAGAATGCCAATTTCAAGACTGAGCTTGTCTTGCTGTGTGAACTTGGAAAGGTCCTTATTTCCCTTCAAGTCTCTGAGCTTCTTTGATTCTAGCTCTTTAAGTGTGGTGTCCAATTCATAGCCTCAGCAAGCACCTGGGAACTTGTTAAACTAGCAAATTCCCAGGCCCTTCCACAGATCTGAATCAGAAACTCAGGGGTGGGCCCATCAATCTTTGTTTTATAATGCACACTAAAGTTTGAGATCCTCTGAAAGAGAAAACTAATACACACCTCAAAAGCTGTTGTGAAGACCATCATCAGACTCACCTTGAATATATATGCATATGTGCATGTATGCTAAGTCACTTCAGTCATACCCAACTCTTTGCAACCCCATGGACTGTAGCCCCCCAGGACTCCTCTGTCCATGGAATTCTCCAGGCCAGAATACTGGAGTGGGTAGCCTTTCTCTTCTCCAGGGGATCTTCCCAACCCAGGGATCAAACCCAGGTCTCCTGCATTGCAGGTGGATTCTTTACCAGCTGAGCCACAAGGGAAGCCCAAGAATACTGGAGTGGGTAGCCTACCCCTTTCTCCAGTGTATCTTCCCAACCCAGGAATCGAACCGGGGTCTCCTGCATTACAGGTGGATTCTTTACCAGCTGAGCTATCAGGGAAGCCCTAAGTATATGTATTTGTACAGTAATTACACTTACATGTACACACATCTGCCTGCATACATATAGTCTGCCCACCCAGGCTGATTACAATGATATCTCTGAGGTGTAAGCCAAGCTTCAAAGTAATATTTCCAGAAATGTTCCAGGTGACTAAACACCTGGGAGGCCCTCTGGTCACCGTCAACCCATTACTGCAATTGTGTCTGCTGTCCAGGATCACAGGTTCCCTGGAATTTCTGTGACCTTCAGTATTTCTCTGCCAAACTGGCCAGAGAACTGCTTGTAGGTGTGGGGGTGGGGGAAGTGGAAGGATCCTGGAACCCAAAGTCTAGTGCACTGCACAGCTTTCGCCTTCCCATACCCCCCACCCATCAAATTAAACCTTGACCCAGAACCAGAGGAAAAAAGAAACCATGGGCTCACCTCTTTCCTCTCCACAGCGGCTTCAGCTCTTTCCCTTAGGATACCAGGCTTTGGGAACTCAAAACCCAGACAAACAGTGGTTGTTTTCAAGTAGTGTCTACTTTCTGATTAAGACTCCCCTTAGACAAAGCGTGAAGCAGCCTGGGAAGAGCAAACACTCCTTATCCTCACAACAGATGATCTTGGAACGCCAGGGCAGAGCAACTAGTTGAAGGCAAATATCTAAGAAAGTCAGTTATTTTGTTTTGCTCTTCACTGAAATGTGCAAAGTTTGGCCCAAACAGGGTAAATATCATATTGGGTTTCAAGAGCACAGGCATATCTCATTTTATCATGTTCCACTTTACTGTGTTTCACAGATAACTGTGATTTATTTTTAAAAAAAACAAAATGAAAGTCTGTGGCAGCCCTAGGTCAAGCAAGTCTATTGGTACCATTCCCAGCAGCATTTGCTCACTTTGTGTCTTTATGTCATGTTTTTGGTAATTCTCACAATATTTCAAACTTTTTCATTGTTATCAATATTATAATTGCTACAATGATCTGTGATAAATGATCTTAGATGCCACCATTATCAGCATTTCGGGGCACCACAAATCCCAACCATCAAAGACAGTGAATTTAATTACTCGAATAACAGAAAGGATTTAGAATATTTCATAAAATCAATGATAAAGCACAGCTTCGGGGTTTGAAAGGGTTGACTCCAACTTTGGAAATAGTTTTACTATGGATAAAATTGGAGAAGGCAATGGCACCCCACTCCAGTACTCTTGCCTGGAAAATCCCATGGATGGAGGAGCCTGGTAGGCTGCAGTCCATGGGGTCGTGAAGAGTCAGACACGACTAAGCGACTTCACTTTCACTTTTCACTTTCATGCATTGGAGAAGGAAATGGCAACCCACTCCAGTGTTCTTGCCTGGAGAATCCCAGGGACGGGGGAGCCTGGTGGGCTGCCGTCTATGGGGTCGCACAGAGTCGGACACGACTGAAGTGACTTAGCAGATGGACAAAATGCTATCAAACGGCATCGTATGTTAAGAGAAATCATTCCTTAAAATGATTTCATGAAATCATTCATGAAAGGAAAAGTCATTCACTGTGGCAACCTGCACCGCTGTCTTATTTTTTTAAATTGCCACAACTACCCCAACTTTCAGCAGCTACCACCCTGATCAGCAAAGCCAGAAGTCATCAGCATCAAGCCAGACCCTCCATCAGCAAAAGGATTAGAACTTACTGAAGGCTCAGATGATGGTTAGCATTTTTTAGCAACACATTTTTAAACTCAGGTATGTGCATTGTTTTTTTAGACATAACACTGTTGCACAGTTAAGAGATGACTGCATGGTGTAAACATAACTTTGATATGTACTGAGAAACAAAACAATTTGAGTGAAACTTGCTTTATTGTGATATTTGCTTTATTGAGGTGGTTTGAAACCAAACCCACAATATCTCCAAGGCATACTTGTATTTTAAATAAAATCAATTGTGTTTGATTTAATTATTTAGTAGGAAAAATGTTAGCTCTATACCCTTTTGGGTAAAGTCTTTTGACTTTGATTGAATCAGTTCAATTATCCAGTGAATTGCTCGTTTAACTCAACACATGCCAGTCCTTCTCAAACTGTGCACAGGGCTTATTTGTGGCAAGGATAGGAATAGTCACCCAACAAATGTGGTACATAACACTGAAGCAACAGATTTATGCAATGATGTGAGTGGAAGCACATTTAAAGCCAGGAGATAATATGGAATAAAATACAAATTGTAAGCAAATTAGAAAAATATCATTTATGCTGGCCACTATGAGCTTTATCACCAATCCCCTCCATGTATACCATCCCCACCTCTGAATGCTCATATTAAGCTTCTTTTGTCAAGAGAGATACAGACACAGAAAAATTCGAGCTCTCTATTTCACTTTTAAAAAATAAAAGGAAAATGAAGTAGGGGACTAATTCAATTACAGAAATCATCCTGGCTATAAAGAATACTATTTTTGTACATGAGCATAAATAAGGCCAAAGAATTATAGGAATAGTTGCTTAAAACTTTCATCTCATACACAAGTAAAATAAATTTCAATTTCATGAATGTCAACTCCAATCTGTTAGTAGAATAACTCTGTTAAATTAGAATGCTCTCTCATGAAAACATAGGTGACATTAGTGAAATCTTTTCTACTATTTCATGTAGAAAAATATAACAATACAAACAGTACTCACTACACACATTTAATATACACACACACATATGCTGCGCTCCAAGTGCATTGTAAGATTTTTTAAAAAAAAATTTTTTTTAATTTTATTTTATTTTTAAACTTTACATAACTATATTAGTTTTGCCAAATATCAAAATGAATCCGCCACAGGTATACATGTGTTCCCCATCCTGAACCCTCCTCCCTCCTCCCTCCCCATTCCATCCCTCTGGGTCGTCCCAGTGCACCAGCCCCAAGCATCCAGTATCGTGCATCGAACCTGGACTGGCAACTCTTTCAACAAATAGTCAACTACAAATGAAAATACAAAATCATGCAAACCAAACTTTCATTCCTACAAAATTTCAACAGATAAAGTATTCAAAAATTTTGCACCGAATTTCTCAAATATGTATCCTGACAATATATTCAGTCATGCCCAACTCTGAGTGACCCTGTGGACTGCAGCCTGCCAGGCTCCTCAGTCCATGAGATTCTCTAGGCAAGAATACTGGAGTGGGTTGCCATGCCTTCCTGCAGGGGATCTTCCCAACCCAGAGATCAAATCCACCTTTCTTACCTCTATCTGCACTGCCCGGTGGGTTCTTTACTCACCTGGGAACCCGATAATATATTTTAGGCTAGTGTTTAAGAAAAGGTAATTTAAACAATTTGATATTATAAAAACACCACTTAAAACTTCAGAAAAAACATATCACTTAAAAATTGATGGTATTTTTAGAATGACTCTTGAGAATTATATTTTCCTATACAATACAAACCAATATGGCCCAAATACATGCAATATAATACTGGGCAGGTGGTATATTTAAACTGAAAGAAAGTGAAAGTTGCTCAGTCGTGTCCGACTCTTTATGACCCCATGGACTCTACACTCCATGGAATTCTCCAGGCCAGAATATTATAGTGGGTAGCCTTTCCCTTCTCCAGAGGATCTTCACAACCCAAGGATCAAACCCAGGTCTCCCACACTGCAGGCAGATTCTTTACCAGCTGAGCCACAAGGGAAGCCCGGTATATTTAAATTATTGAAGAGTATATACAAAATATCAGTCAAAATTTAGCATCAACAGAAGTTATTCTTTGTCGTTGGTTATGTTATCTACATGTCTTTTAATTTTAATATTTTATATGCATTCTAATTAATGAAACATTTATACCTATAACATTGACAAAATTTTTTAAAAAGTGATAGTGTTTACTATTGGCGTGGCAAAGAGATACAGATGGAACTGCCAAATTTATAATACAAACAAGCAATATCTATTAAAATTAAAAACACATACAATTTGACAACAATTGCGCTACAGGTATTTATTCTACCCTTATATACAAAAATGGGCTTCCCTTGTGACTCAGCTGGTAAAGAATCTGCCTTTAAAGAATTCAAAAGGCTTCCCTGCTGACACAGATGGTAAAGACTCTGCCTGCAATACAGGAGAGCAGTTTCAATCCCTCGGTTGGAAATATCCCCCGGAGAAGGGAATGGCTACCCACTCCAGTATTCTTTCCTGGAGAATTTCATGGACAGAGGAGCCTGGTGGGGGCTACAGTTCATGGGATCACAAAGAGTCAGACATGACTGAGCAACTAACACTTTTAATGAATTAAAAAGAAATAATATGCAGCTCAAAAAACAATAGCTCTAAGCATACTAACATGAAATGATTTCTGATATATTAAGAGAGAATTTTAGGACAATATAATTTTAGTTGCATGAGCAAATCCACAAATAGAATGTCAATACATTCACGTCTAAATTTGGAAACCCACTTACGAAATTTCGAGGTTCCTTTTGGAGATTATCTAGGTGGCTTAGAAAACAAGCAAAAGAGGTAGATACTTTTCAATTTTATATTCTTTGTAAAATTTAAATGTTATATGATCTTTGTGGGCTATATAGTTTTAAACATTAAATTTACAGAGGCAAAAATTTCCAGTTGATTTTTACAGATACACCACTCAGAGAAATGGGATACATTTATAATAAGAACCTGGCATTCTTCTTCATGTTTATGTCTATGTATGTGATTAGGAACATTTTAACAGAGTCAGATCCTGTATATTTACAGATGAAGAAACAGAAGATCAGATGGACTTAGTAATTTCTGCAAGTCTCACAGCAATTATACTGCAGTACTGAAGGTTAAATTCAATTTTTTTCAACTCCAAAACCTATTGTCTTAACCAACATACAGTACATGCTCTTTAGTTACAACTAGGTATCTCTAAATGTTACTTTTAAATCAATACTCAATGCCAAATTTAACCTTTCCCTCTTCCAACAACACAGTTTTCAAGTAGTTAGTGTCTTTTACAGTAAATACCTTCATTTTAAAAATTCAACTATTTTTGCTAGCAAAGTTATGCTCAAAATCCTTCAAGCTAGGCTTAAGCAGTGAACTGGTTCAATACATGAACTGAGCTGGATTTAGAAAAGGCAGAGGAACCAGAGACCAAATTGCCAACATTCATCCGATCATGGAGAAAGCAAAGGAATTCCAGAAAAAAACATCTACTTCATTGACTATGCTAAAACCTTTGACTGTGTGGCTCACAACAAACTGTGGAAAATTCTTAAAGAGATGAAAGTACCAGACCACCTTATCTGTCTCCTGAAAACCTATGTATGGGTTGAGAAGCAACAGTTAGAATCAGACATGGAACTACTGACTGGTTCAAAATTGGAAAAGGAGTATGACAAGGCTGTATATTGGTCACCCTGTTTATTTAATTTCTATGCAGAGTACATCATGAGAAATCCCAGGTTGGATGAATCACAAGCCTGCATCAAGATTGCTGAGAGAAATATCAATCTCAGATATGCAGATGATATCACTTTAATGGCAGAAAGTGAAGAGGAACAAAAGAGGCTCTTGATGAGGGTGAAAGAAGAGAGTGAAAAGGCTGGCTTGAAACTCAACATTAAAAAAAAAAAAAACACTAAGATCATGGCATCCAGTCCCATTGCTTCATGGCAAACAAGGAGAAAAAATAGAAAGAGTGACAGATTTAATTTTTTTGGTCTCCAAAATCATTGTAGACAGTAACAGCAGCCACGGAATTAAAGATGCTTGCTCCTTGGAAGGAAAGCTATGGCAAACCTAGACAGTGTATTAAAAAGCAGAGTCCATATAGTCCATACAGTCCACTATGCCAACAAAGTCCATATAGTCAAAGCTATGGCTTTTCCAGTAGTCTTGTACAGATGTGAGAGTTGGACCATAAAGAAGGCTGACAGCCAAAGAATTGATGCCTTCAAATTGTGGTGCTGAAGAAGACTCTTGAGAATCCGCTGGACAGCAAGGAGATCAAACCAGTCAATCCTAAAGAAAATCAACCCTGAATTTTCATGGGAAGGACTGATGCTGAAGTTGAAGAGACAATACTTTGACCACTTGATATGAAGAGGTGACTCACTAGGAAAGATTCTGATGCTGGAAATATTGTAGGCAAAAGGAGAAGGGGTGACAGAGGATGAAATGGTTTGATGGCATCACCAACTCAGTGGACATGAAATTGAGCAAACTCTGGGAGATAGTGGAGGACAGAGGAGCCTGGTGTGCTGCAGTCCATGGGGTCACAAAGAGTTGGACATGACTTAGCGACTGAACAACAAGAAATTCATAGCCATTTTCAGACTTATTTCAAAAGCCTTTCTGAAGCATTGACCTTTTTTTACCTTCTGAATTGTGCTGCTTTTGCTTTAAAAACTTGAAAAACAACATGTCAATTAGTTTGATTATTAACACAGTAAGAAGAAGTGAGTCCTGTTTGATAGTGCTAGAAACTGATAGTTTCATATTCTTAACTCAGTCCATAGCTTCACAACTGCTTTTGAAGTGTGACTTTTATGAAGCCTCTTAACCCCTGGAAATTTCCTCTCTAAAAGGATAGCTGCAAAATGTACCATCCTCCATGGGATATTATGAGCTGTTATTAATTAATGTTTTGTAAAGCACTTTGAGATATGGTTTGAATGGTGCTACATCAGTGCAAAGTATCAGTAAGCCACTTAAAAATCAAATTGTCACCTGCTCCAGGGACTCATGCAAAGCCTGTAGTTTGCTGATAATGAAGCTGACTCTCGTGATGTTTTTTTTTTTTTTTTTTTTTGAGGTCTGTCAGGGTGGAGTTTACTAAAGCAACACTTTAATAAGGTTATTTGTGAGCTTAATGGAATAGTAAAGGTTCATAAATACTGAAAAATCTCAATTATTTGAGATTAATTGATTTTTAGTAACTGTGGTCAAACCGCCTGAGCCTATGCACCTTATCTGTGCTGCTCAGGGGTCAGCAGGCTGCTCACTGATGATGCTTAAAGAACCTGGTCAGGAAACAGAAAAGGGCAGAGCCCTGGGAGCAGCCCTCAGGTTGAAACCGGGAGGTCTGGAACCTACCTTCCCTAAAGTCTTGTGTGCCCCCTCTCTCCTGGAGAAGGTCAAGTCCAGAGGCATGGCTTTAATACCCATTAACTGTCCAAAAGGAAAGAAAAATAAGCCATGAGCTTGAGCTCAGTTTTAGTCCATTTAGACTAATTCTGAGTCTCCAAAAGAGATAAACTTCCATTTCTCTGCTGTGCTTCATCTAAAGGAAATCCATAGGTCTGTTCATCCACTAAACCACACCCTCAGAAAATAAATATTGACTTTATTTTAGCCATTTTTCCAAGGCATGTGATCTTCCCTTGTCCACCCATTAAATAAGACTTCACAGCTGCTATGACTAATATCTATGCAAAAGAATACGTTCAGCTGTATTTTGAGAAAAAAGTCAAGGTAATGTTTTTCAGTAATATGCAAGAGGAAATACTGAATTATGATCTCCAGTCTCTGCTCTTGCCCTGGAACTTAAAAAATGTAATTTGTGGCTCAACAAATTATGAAGAAATTACAAATTAAAGAATCTGCCTGTAACGCAGGAGACTACAGTTTGATCCCTGGGTCAGGAAGATCCCCTGGAGAAAGGAATGGCAACCTACTCTGGTATTCATGCCTGGAGAATTCCATGGACAGAGGAGCCTAGCAGGCTACAGTCCATGGGGTCATAAAGAGTCAGACACGACTGAGTGACTAACACACACATGGAACAATTACTATTCATTTAATTTCCCTGCTAAATGAGATGACTTTGTCATAGTTTATATGCTCACAGATTCAGATTTGTTACCATAATTGTTTACTTTAGCATAGTCATTGCTTATAAATTTAAACAGATGGCTTTCATTTAAGAAAATTAAGAAAAAAAATTCAAGAATAGTTCTGATTATAAAAGTAACATGTGGCCTTACAAATAATTAAGAAAATAGTTTGCTTAAAAATCTTGGCAAAATTTAAAATGTAGCAGAAAATAAGGGCAAAAGTATGTTCAACCTCCAAAGTAAGACTTTAAGTTAATCAAATAAATATTGAAGAGGCATTTCTGATAAAAATTACTTTAAAGAAATCAAAGAGAAATTCATTTTTAAATAAGGGTTTTTTTTATATTATTGAAAGCTTTGCTTATTATAAGAAAATTTTATACTAGTAATAAAATTAAATTAAACTTTTAAAAATCCAGAAATTTCTATTGAGGATAGTATTTCCTATTGAAGATAGCATCAAGAAAAGTATTAATAGCTACGAGTCTTTCTGGAAATAAATAACTAAAAATCATCATCAAACAAAAAATTTTAGTTGTACTATTTTCTAGCTAAAATAGAAATTCTGTAATACTCCCTGAAAATACATTTATCTACATTTTCCTGTACTTTCTCCTACTTAGGGTGTTGTCTGAATTCTAAACCAAAATTGACACTTACTCTGCAATTCTGTCCAATCCAGTGACAGATGAGAAGTACCAGTGAATCTATGCAACAGAGATTATAATGCATCAAATAACATGAGGATAAAATTAATGTTCTAACATTAAAACTAGTTCTCAGGAAAAAACAATTTTAAAAAAATGTAACAAAGGTTAGAAAATACATATACTTTTAGATGGATTTTAAGAGTTAAACCACATATTCATTAAAGCAGAAGAAATAAAAAAGATTGAAATGTAAATGACCAAACAAAACCAAGCAAATATTACCTATTTTTTTTTTAAAAGTTGATGTACATTACTAAATCTTTAAAACAAAGAAGGGAAAAACCTTGCAGTTTATGGTAGATTGAAAATATCTCCGTGATTATATTGCAACTCCTTACATGAATAAAAGCTCATTCCCCTACCCCTTAAAACTGGGATGGACTTGTGTCCTGCTGTGACCAATAACCTGTAGGAAGTGATGCTGGGTGGGCTGCAGAGCTCAGGCAGTTACAGTCTTTGTGAATTCTGCCCTCACTTTCTTGGACCTCTGAGACCACACTGGTGTGAATCTTCTTAATGCAGTTTACTGAAGAATGGAGCACTACTTAGAGGAGATCCCAGAAATAACCAGCTCCAACTGCCAGACAGATTCTGAGACCTGCGTGGATCCTCTGGGTCCATTCTAGCCTTCAGTGAACTGCAGTCTCTTAAATAGCCCAAGATAGAAAAAGCACAAAAACTGAGCAGGTTGCCAACCACAACACAGAAAATATTAAAGCACTGTTATTTCATTAAGTTTGAGATGGTTTAATATGCAGTGATAGATAACTAAAGTGGTATCTTAGAGATTGTGTTAACTTGCAAACTTGGCAACATGAAGTGAAATCTACACTCAGTCAGTTCAGTCAGCTCAGTCGCTCAGTCGTGTCCGACTCTTTGTGACCCCATGTATCGCAGCACGCCAGACCTCCCTGTCCATCACCAACTCCCAGAGTTCACTCAGACTCACGTCCATCGAGTCAGTGATGCCATCCAGCCATCTCATCCTCTATCATCCCCTTCTCCTCCTGTCCCCAATCCCTCCCAGCATCAGAGTGTTTTCCAATGAGTCAACTCTTCGCATGACGTGGCCAAAGTACTAGAGATTCAGCTTTAGCATCATTCCTTCCAAAGAAATCCCAGGGCTGATCTTCAGAATGGACTGGTTGGATCTCCTTGCAGTCCAAGGGACTCTCAAGAGTCTTCTCCAACACCACAGTTCAAAAGCATCAATTCTTCAGTGCTCAGCTTTCTTCACAGTCCAACTCTCACATCCATACATGACCACTGGAAAAACCATAGCCTTGCCTCTTAAATCCAGGCGGGTGTCATGCCTTCCTCTGACCAAAAGCATAGGTGAGAAGGACAGAGCCTAGAACTTGAGACCTTGTGTCTCTTCCTCCAAACTTCTTACAACCCTGAGACAATATTGCTTTGCAAAAACCCAATCCAGTCAACTGGAAGAACACAAGCTATATGGAGGACTGCTGCTGCTGCTGCTAAGTCGCTTCAGTCGTGTCCAACTCTGTGCTACCCCATAGACGGCAGCCCACCAGGTTCCCCCATCCCTGGGATTCTCCAGGCAAGAGCACTGGAATGGGTTGCCATTTCCTTCTCCAATGCGTGAAAGTGAAGTTGTTTAGTCGTGTCTGACTATTAGTGACCCCATAGACTGAAGCCTATCAGGCTCCTCCATCCATGGGATTTTCCAGGCAAGAGTACTGGAGTGGGGTGCCATTGCCTTCTTCAATATGGAGGACAACAGATCTATTTTAGCCAAAACCAGCACTGACTGCCAGACAGACTAAGTGAAGCCACCATGGACCCAGCAGACCCAATCAAGCCATCAAATGCCTGCAACAACAGAAGCTTTCCCTAGCTGGGCCAGGAGAAGAATTCCCTAAAGAAACTCTGTATACAACCACCAGAGAGCAAACAGGAGAATATTCATAGCTATATTGTTCATAAAAGCTAAATAAATATAAAGGGAAAGGGAAAAAAAGTGAAGTCACTCAGTCGTGTCCAACTCTTTGTGACCTCATGGACTGTAACCTGCCAGGATTCTCTGTCCATGGAATTTTCCAGGCAAGAGTACTAGAGTGGGTTGCCATTTCCTTTTCCAGGGGATCTTCCCGACTCAGGGATTGAACCTGAGTCTCCCGCATTACAGGCAGACGCTTTACCATCTGAGCCACCAGGGAAGCCCAAAATATAAAGGGAGGTGTCATCATAGTGGAACAGATAAACAATTGTACTTAATGATAAAATGTAGGCACACCCTATATAACTGAAAATGAATGAACTATAAATGTTCTATCAGGTGATGTCAGTGAGATGGCAGAGTAGGAAAACTCACCCTTATCTCTCCACAAGAGAATAACAGCTGGACAACTATTTGCAAACAGAAACAGCCCCAGGAGAACTCTGGACTCCAGTCATGAAGGTACAGCAGTACAGTAAAGGAAAAATACATAAATAAAAGAAGAACCACAAAGAACAGGTAGGAAGAAAGTTTTCCTCTCACCTGCATCATCCTGCACCCCAGGATGGCACAGCTCAGCACCCAAAGGGTCCCCTTCACTGGAGGATTCCATGGGCCAGGCAGGCAGGAAACTAAAGCAGAGTGAGCTTCCTCCTTCCCCAACCTCTCCAGGTGCTGCCTGAGGAGCTGTTTCATCCCAGCCAGAGCAAGGGGGTGATGGGCACAGCAGAGGCAACTGGAGACAGAAGAAAAGAAGGGACATAAGGGCAGGGTGTTACCACGGCCCCTGTGGAGCACTCTGTGGAGACCACAACATCTGAGGAGACCATCTGCTGTGGGCCTGAGTAGCCCTTGGGGCCACTGCAGACCCCCTCCAACTCTCACAGTCTGGACCTGGGAGTGGACACCAGCAGCCTGTATCAGAGCATCTCCGCAGCTTCCACCACTGAGCAGGCTGCTGGTTAATAGCCATTGCATCTGCTGCAGATCCCCTGAAGCTTTCATCACCAAAGGAGCCACAATTTTTGTCCTCAGAGATGCCAGCTGCCTGAGCCAATAGAACCCCCCTCCCTGGACCAGAAAAGCCCCAGTGAGGAGTGCCCCAGGCACCCCAGCACCAAGATCCAGCACAAGTGAGACTGGCCCTACAGGACTCACCATTGGCTCTAGTTCTAAAAACATACTCCTATCCTATGATCCAGCAACCATGCTCCCTGGTATCTACCCCAAAGAGCTGAAAACAGATCCAGAAAACCTGCAGACCAGTGTTTTTAAAAAATTTATTCATAATTCTCCAAATTTAGAAGCAACCAAGACATCCTTCAGTAGAAGAATGAGTGAATAAGCCATGGTACATCCAGACAATGGAATATCATTCAGCATGAAAAATAAATGAGCTATCAAGCTGTAAGAAGACATGGATGCGGGTGGTTTAGTCGCTAAGTCGTATCCGAGTCTTGCAACCTCATGGAATGTAGCCTGCCAGGCTCTTCTGTCCATGGGATTCTCCAGGCAAGAACACTGGAGTGGGTTACCATTTTCTTCTCCAGGGGATCTTCCCTACCCAGGAATCAAACCCGGGTGTCCTGCACCGCAGGTAGAGTCTTTACCAACTGAGCTAAGAGAAGACATGAGGGAAACATAAGTGCACGATACTAAGTGAAGAAGCCAATCTCTAAAGACGACATACTGTATGACTCCAACTATATGACACTCTGGAAAAGACAAAACTGTGGAGAGAGTAAAAAGATGAGTTGCCAGGGGTTGGGTTAGGGAAGGAAGCATGAATAGACAGCACCCAGAAAATTCTTAACACAGTGAAAATACTCTATAATGACACCACAATGATGGATACATGTAATTATACATTTGTCCAAACCCATAGAAGGTACAACACCATGAGTGAACCATAATGTGTATTATGGACTTTGAATGATTATTATGTGAGAATGTAGTTCATCAGTTGCAATAAATGTACCACTCTGATAGGGGATGTTGAAAACGGGGGAGGCTACACAGTGTGGAGGCAAGGGTATATGAGAAACTTCTATATCCTCCCCTTCATTATGTTGTAAACCAAAAGCTTCTTTAAAAAAATAAACTCTTAAAAAATAAATGGCCAAAGGACTTAAATAAACATTTCTCAAAAGAAGAAATTCAAATGGCTAACAAGTACATGCAAAGATATTCACAATCTCTATTCATCAGGGAAATACAGGTCAAAACCACAAACTCACCTGACTATCACTAGTCAGCATGGCTAGTATAAAAGTTAAAAAAGATTAATATTGATGAGGATGTGGAGAGGAGGGAACACTGGTACACTGTTGCTGGGGATGTAAATTGGTACAGCCATTATGGAGAATAGTATCAGTTCAGTTCAGTCGCTCAGTCGTGTCCGACTCTTTGCGACCCCATGAATTGCAGAATGCCAGGCCTCCCTGTCCATCACCAACTCCTGGAGTTCACTCAAACTCACATCCATTGAGTCAGTGATGCCATCCAGCCATCTCATCCTCTGTCTTCCCCTTTTCCTCCGGCCCCCAATCCCTAGCAGCATCAGAGTCTTTTCCAATGAGTCAACACTTCACATGAGGTGGCCAAAGTACTGGAGTTTCAGCTTTAGAATCATTCCTTCCAAAGAACACCCAGGACTGATTTCCTTTAGAATGGACTGTTTGGATCTCCTTGCAGTCCAAGGGACTCTGAAGAGTCTTCTCCAACACCACAGTTCAAAAGCATCAATTCTTCGGCGCTCAGCTTTCTTCACAGTCCAACTCTCACATCCATACACGACTACTGGAAAAACCATAGCCTTGACTAGACGGACCTTTGTGGGCAAAGTAATGTCTCTGCTTTTGAATATGCTATCTAGGTTGATCATAACTTTCCTTCCAAGGAGTAAGTGTCTTTTAATTTCATGTCTGCAGTCACCATCTGCAGTGATTTTGGAGCCCAAAAATAAAGTCTGACACTGTTTCCACTGCTTCCCCATTCATTTCCCATGAAGTGATGGGACTGGATGCCATTATCTTCGTTTTCTGAATGTTGAGCTTTAAGCCAACTTTTTCACTCTCCTCTTTCACTTTCATCAAGAGGCTTTTTAGTTTCTCTTCACTTTCTGCCATAAAGGTGGTGTCATCTGCATATCTGAGGTTATTGATATTTCTCCTGGCAATCTTGATTCCAGCTTGTGCTTCTTTCAGCCCAGCGTTTCTCATGATGTACTCTGTATAGAAGTTTAATAGGCAGGGTGACAATATACAGCTTTGATGTACTCCTTTTCCCATTTGGAACCAGTCTGCTGTTCCATGTCCAGTTCTAACTGTTGCTTCCTGACTTGCATATAGGTTTCTCAAGAGGCAGGTCAGGTGGTCTGGTATCCCCATCTCTTTCAGAATTTTCCACAGTTTATTGTGATCCACACTGTCAAAGGGTTTGGCATAGTCAATAAAGCAGAAATACATGTTTTTCTGGAACTCTCTTGCTTTTTCAAGAATAGTATGGAGGTTATTTAAAAACTTAAAACTGGAAGTAACATGATCCAGCAACTCCACTTTTGTGTACATATCAAAAATACTTGAAATTAGCATTTGAAAAGATATTTGTACCCCTATGCTAACTGAAGCATTACGTACCATAACCAAGTTATGGACACAACCAATGTGTCTATGAAAGGATTAAAAATGTAAGACACAGATATATATAGGTATGTGTCTCTACATCTTCTCTATATATACATACACACACATACATATTCCCAATGAAATATTATTCAGCCTTACAGAAAAGCAACCCTGCCATTTGCAATAACATGGGTAGAGCCATGTGAAATTACAGCTCTGTGAACATTATGTTCACAGAACATTATGCTAAGTGAAATAAGCAAGACATAAGAAGCAAAATACTGGGCCTTGAAAGAGTCCTGTGTTGTTATTTTTCATCACTACCTCCCCGGGTCGGGAGTGGGTAACTGGGCCAAAGAACTAAATAGACATTTCTCCAAAGAAGACATACAGATGGCTAACAAACACATGAAAAGATGCTCAACATCACTCATTATCAGAGAAATGCAAATCAAAACCACTATGAGGTACCATTTCATGCCAGTCAGAATGGCTGCGATCCAAAAGTCTCCAAGTAATAAATGCTGGAGAGGGTGTGGAGAAAAGGGAACCCTCTTACACTGTTGGTGGGAATGCAAACTAGTACAGCCGCTATGGAGAACAGTGTGGAGATTCCTTAAAAAACTGGAAATAGAACTGCCTTATGACCCAGCAATCCCACTGCTGGGCATACACACTGAGGAAACCAGAAGGGAAAGAGACACGTGTACCCCAATGTTCATCGCAGCACTGTTTATAATAGCCAGGACATGGAAGCAACCTGGATGTCCATCAGCAGATGAATGGATAAGAAAGCAGTGGTACATATACACAATGGAGTACTACTCAGCCATTAAAAAGAATACATTTGAATCAGTTCTGATGAGGTGGATGAAACTGGAGCCTATTATACAGAGTGAAGTAAGCCAGAAAGAAAAACACCAATACAGTATACTAACGCATATATATGGAATTTAGAAAGATGGTAACAACAACCCTGTGTACGAGACAGCAAAAGAGACACTGATGTATAGAACAGTCTTATGGACTCTGTGGGAGAGGGAGAGGGTGGGAAGATTTGGGAGAATGGCACTGAAACATGTATAATATCATGTATGAAACGAGTTGCCAGTCCAGGTTCGATGCATGATACTGGATGCTTGGGGCTGGTGCACTGGGACGACCCAGAAGGATGGTGTGGGGAGGGAGGAGGGAGGAGGGTTCGGGATGGGGAACACATGTATACCTGTGGCGGATTCATTTTGATATTTGGCAAAACTAATACAATTATGTAAAATTTAAAAATAAAATAAAATTTAAAAAAAAAAAGAAGCAAAATACTGCATGATCTTACTTTGTGGAATGTAAATAGTCAAATTCATGAAAGTAGAGTAGAATGGTGATTGCAAGGGTATGGCAGACGGAGAAATGGAATGATTTTGATCAAAAGGTTATAAATTTTCAGTTACACAAGCTGAATAAATTATAGAGATGCAATGTACAGCTTGATGAGTATAGATAATGATACAAAATTGCATATTTGAAATTTTCCAAGATGATATGTATTAAATTTTCTGGACACAGGCACAGAAAATGGTAACTATGCAGAGGTGACAGATACATTGCTTAACTGCGACCTTTTCTCAATGTACAAGACATATATCAAAATATTAAGTTGTATACCTTAAATTCTACAATTTGTATATATCAAAGATATCTCAGTAAAGTTGTTTCTTTTTTTTAATTTTATTTTATTTTTAAAATTAACAATATTGATTGGTTCTGCCATATATAGAAATGAATCCGCCACAGGCATACACGTGTTCCCCATCCTGAACCCTCCTCCCTCCTCCCTCCCCATACCATCCCTCTGGGTCTTAAAGTTTCTAAGTAGGGTGACTTCAGTCATTAAAAGCAATCTTCAACAACCAAACAATATGAAAAATTACATGTGTTAATGTCACCTATCTTTTGAGATACTCACATTCCAAAAGGAGAAGGGCAAAATAAATGGCATTTTAGAGGATATGTAGGGAAAAAAAACGTTAAACTACACTATCATTTCTTACAAACAATGAGTATTTCTATTTAGAATTTTGTTTCTTTATATATGTTCACTATGACAATGTTAAAGCTAGAATAAATAAAGAAAATAAGCAGACACAAGAAAGCCTTCCTCAGCAATCAATGCAAAGAAATAGAGGAAAACAACAGAATGGGAAAAACTAGAGATCTCTTCAAGAAAATTAGAGATACCAAGGGAACATTTCATGCAAAGATGGGCTCGATAAAGGACATAAATGGTATGGACCTAACAGAAGCAGAAGAAATTAAGAAGGGGTGGCAAGAACACAGAAGAACTGTACAAAAAAGATCTTCACGACCCAGATAATCATGATGATGTGATCGCTGACCTAGAGCCAGACATCCTTGAATGTGAAGTCAAGTGGGCCTTAGAAAGCATCACTATGAACAAAGCTAGTGGAGGTGATGGAATTCCAGTTGAGCTATTTCAAATCCTGAAAGATGACACTGTGAAAGTGCTGCACTCAATATGCCAGCAAATTTGGAAAACTCAGCAGTGGCCACAAGACTGGAAAAGGTCAGTTTTCATTCCAATCCCAAAGAAAGGTAATGCCAAAGAATGCTCAAACTACCGCACAATTGCACTCATCTCACATGCTAGTAAAGTAATGCTCAAAATTCTCAAGCCAGGCTTCAGCAATACGTGAAGAATGAACTTCCTGATGTTCAAGTTGGTTTTAGAAAAAGGAGAGGAACCAGAGATCAACTTGCCAACATCCACTGGATCATGGAAAAAGCAAGAGAGTTCCAGAAAAACATCTATTTCTGCTTTATTGACTATGCCAAAGCCTTTGACTGTGTGGATCACAATAAACTGGAAAATTCTGAAAGGGATGGGAATGCCAGGCCCCTGACCTGCCTCTTGTGAAACCTGTATGCAGGTCAGGAAGCAACAGTTAGAACTGGACATGGAACAACAGACTGGTTCCAAATAGGAAAAGGAGTACATCAAGGCTGTATGTTGTCACCCTGCTTATTTAACTTATATGCAGAGTACATCATGAGAAACGCTGGGCTCGAAGAAGCACAAGCTGGAATCAAGATTGCCAGGAGAAATATCAATAACCTCAGATATGCAGATGACACCACCCTTATGGCAGAAAGTGAAGAGGAACTCAAAAGCCTCTTGATGAAATTGAAAGTGGAGAGTGAAAAAGTTGGCTTAAAGCTCAACGTTCAGAAAACGAAGATCATGGCATCTGGTCCCATCACATCATGGGAAATAGATGGAAAAACAGTGGAAACAGTGTCAGACTTTATTTTTGGGGGCTCCAAAATCACTGCAGATGATGACTGCAGCCATGAAATTAAAAGACGCTTACTCCTTGGAAGGAAAGTTATGATCAACCTAGATAGCATATTCAAAAGCAGAGACATTACTTTGCCAACTAAGGTCCGTCTAGTCAAGTCTATGGTTTTTCCTGTGGTCATGTATGGATGTGAGAGTTGGACTGTGAAGAAGGCTGAGCACCGAAGAATTGATGCTTTTGAACTGTGGTGTTGGAGAAGACTCTTGAGAGTCCCGTGGACTGCAAGAACATCCAACCAGTCCATTCCGAAGGAGATCAGCCCTGGGATTTCTTTGGAGGGAATGATGCTAAAGCTGAAACTCCAGTACTTTGGCTACCTCATGCGAAGAGTTGACTCATTGGAAAAGACTATGATGATGGGAGGGCTTGCGGGCAGGAGGAGAAGGGGACGACAGAGGATGAGATGGCTGGATGGCATCACTGACTCGATGGATGTGAGTCTGAGTGAACTCTGGGAGTTGGTGATGGACAGGGAGGCCTGGTCTGCTGTGATTCATGGGGTCGCAAAGAGTCGGACACGACTGAGTGACTGAACTGAACTGAACTGAAACCATAACCCAGAGATAACATTCAATCAGTTCAGTTAAACAGCTCAGTCATGTCCACTTATTGCTACTCCATGGACTACAGCACACCAGGCTTCCCTGTCTATCACCAACTACCGGAGCTTGCTCAAACTCATGTCCATCGAATCGGTGATGCCATCCAACCATCTCAACCTCTGACATCCCCTTCTCCTCCGGCCCTCAATCTTTCCCAGCATCTGCGTCTTCTTCAATGAGTCAGTTCTTCAGATCAGGTGGCCAAAGTATTGGAGTTTCAGCTTCAACACCAGTATATCCAATGAATATTCGGACTGATTTCCTTTAGGAAGGACTGGTTGGATGTCCTTGCCGTCCAAGGGACTCTCAAGAGTCTTCTCCAACATCACAGTTCAAAGGCATCAACTCTTCGACGCTCAGCTTTCTTTATAGTCCCAACTCTCACATCTATACATGTCTACTGGAAAAACCGTAATTTTGATTAGACAGATCTTTGTTGGAAAAGTGATGTCTTTGCTTTTTAATATTCTTTCTAGGTTGGTCATAGCTTGTCTTCCAAGGAGCAAGCATCTTTTAACTTCATGGCTGTGGTGACTTTGGAGCCCGCCAAATTAAAATCTCTCATTGTTTCCATTGTTTCACCATCTATTTGCCATGAAATAATGGGACTGGGGCCTCTTGAGAAACCTATATGCAGATCAGGAAGCAACAGTTAGAACTGGACATGGAACAACAGACTGGTTCCAAATAGGAAAAGGAGTATATCAAGGCTGTATATTCTCACCCTGCTTATTTAACTTATATGCAGAGTACATCATGAGAAACGCTGGGCTCGAAGAAGCACAGGCTAGAATCAGGATTGCCAGGAGAAATATCAATAACGTCAAATGTGCAGATGACACCACCCTTATGGCAGAAAGTGAAGAGGAACTAAAGAGCCTCTTGATGAAAGTGAAAGAGGAGAGTGAAAAAGTTGGCTTAAAGCTCAACATTCAGAAAACTAAGAACATGGCATCCAGTCCCATCACTTCATGGGAAATAGATGGAAAAACAGTGGAAACGGTGTTAGACTTTATTTTTGGGGGCTCCAAAATCACTGCAGATGGTGACTGCAGCCATGAAATTAAAAGACACTTACTCCTTGGAAGGAAAGTTATGATCAACCTAGATAGCATATTAAAAAGCAGAGATATTACTTGCCCACAAAGGTCCGTCTAGTCAAGGCTATGGTTTTTCCAGTGGTCATGTATGGATGTAAGAGTTAGACTGTGAAGAAAGCTGAGCACAGAAGAATTGATGCTTTTGAACTGTGCTGTTGAGAAGACTCTTGAGAGTCTCTTGGACTGCAAGGAGATCCAACCAGTCCATTCTAAAGGAGATCAGTCCTGGGTGTTCAATGGAAGGACTGATGCTGAAGCTGAAACTCCAATACTTTGGCCACCTCATGTGAAGAGTTGACTCATTGGAAAAGACTCTGGTGCTGGGAGGGATTCAGGGCAGGTGGAGAAGGGGAAGACATAGGATGAGATTGCTGGATGGCATCACGGACTTGATGGACATGAGTTTGAGTGAACTCTGGGAGTTGGTGATGGACAGGAAGGCCTGGGGTGCTGCAATTCATGGGGATGCAAAGAGTCAGACACAACTGACCAACTGAACTGAACTGAATGGGACCAGATGCCATGATCTTAGTTTTTTCAATGTTGGGTTTTTCACTTTCCTTTCACTTTCATCAAGAAGCTCTTTAGTTCTTCTTCACTTTCTGTTATAAGGATGGTGTCATCTGTGTATCTGAGGGTAATTGATATATCTCCTGGCAATCTTGATTCCAGCTTATGCTTCATCTAGCCTGGCATTTCACGTGATGTACAGTGCATATAAGTTAAATATTCAGATGACAATATACAACCATGATGTACTGGTTTCCTGATTTGGAACCAGTCTGTTCTTCCATGTCCAGTTCTGGCTGTTGCTTCCTGACCTGCATACAGATTTCTCAGGAAGAAGGCCAGGTGATCTGGTATTCTTATCTCTTGAAGAATTTTCCACAGTTTGTTGTGATCGACACAGTCAAAGTCTTTGGCATAGTCAATAAAGCAGAAGTAGATGATTTTGTTTGGAACTCTCTTGCTTTCTCAATGATCCAATGGATGTTGGCAATTTGATCCCTGGTTCCTCTGCCTTTTCTAAATCCAGCTTGAAGATCTGGAGGTTCACAGTTCATGTACTACTGTTAAAGCCTGGCTTGGAGAATTTTGAGCATTACTTTACTAGCGTGTGAGATGAATGCAATTGTGCGGTGGTTTGAGCATTCTTTGGCATTGCCTTTCTTTGGGATTGGAATGAAAACTGACCTTTTCCAGTCCTGTGGCCACTGCTGAGTTTTCCAAATTTGCCGGCATATGTAGTGCAGCACTTTCACAGCATCATCCTTCAGGATTTGAAATAGCTCAACTGGAATTCCATCACCTCCACTAGCTTTGTTTGTAGTTACGCTTTCGAAGGCCCACTTGACTTCACATTCCAGGATGTCTGGCTCTAGGTGGGTGATCACACCATCGTGATTATCTGGGTCATAAACATCTTTTTTGTATAGTTCTGTGTATTCTTGCCACCCCTTCTTAATATCTTGTGCTTTTGTTAGGTCCATACCATTTCTTTCCTTCATTGTGCCCATCTTTGCATGAAATGTTCCCTTGATATCTCTAATTTTCTTAAATAGATCTCTAGTCTTTCCAATCCTATTGTTTTCCTCTATTTCTCTGCATTGATCACTGAGGAAGGCTTTCTTATCTCTCCTTGCTATTCTTTGGAACTCTGCATTCAAGTGGGTACATCTTTCCTTTTCTTCTTTACCTTTTAGCCTCTCTTCTTTTCTCAGCTATTTGTAAGGCCTCCTCAGACAACCATTTTTCTTTTTTGCATTTCTTTTTCTTTAATATAACTCTCAATATTTGGTGTTTAAATGTGTTCTATTATTTACACAACAGAAACAAACTGACAGACTTAGAGAAGAGCTTATAGTTACCAGGGGGAAGATTGGGTAGGGGAGGGACAGATTGGGTGTTTGATATGGACATGTGAACATTGCTATATATAATATGGTTAACCTACGATGACATATTGTATAGCACAGGGAACTCTGTTCAATACTCTGTAATAACCTAAATGGGGAAAGAAGAATAGAAACATATATATGTATAAATGAGGGGAGACATTAGCCACACAGATCATGAGAAGCCTTGTGGGTTGTTGTATGGAACTTTAAAGAAATGGAGAATCATTGAGGGATTTGAGCAGAGAAGACAGGTAAATTAACATATATGAAAAGTGAAAGTGAAAGTCACTCAATCATGTCTGATTCTTTGCAACCCCGTGGACTATACAGTCCATGGAATTCTCCAGGCCAGAATACTGGAGTGAGTAGCCCCTCCCTTCTCCAGGGAATCTTCCCCAACCCAGGGATTAATCCAGGTCTCCCACACTACAGACAGATTCTTTATCAGCTGAGCCACCAGGGAAGCCCCAAACATATATGAAAAGGACTTCTCTAGATCCTGTGCTGAGATTAGCTCATGTGGGAAAATGTAGAAACTGGATGAGCAGTCAAGGGATGCCCCAGTGATGTAACCAAAGACATCAGGGGCCCGGAGCAAAACCTAACAGGTGGAAGTGGCAGAAGGTAACTGTATTTCTCACTACATATAAAATTAAAACCAAAAATAACTCATTATTGACTGGATGTGGTATGTATCAATAAAAGAAAGAGAGGCGACAAAGACAACACCAAGGTTTATGACTAGACAATCAGAAGAGTAAAACTGCCAATAATGAGAAATTCTAAGGTAGGAAATGCTAAGGAAAGAACAAATGTAGCTTCATAATATTTAAAATTTTCTATAGCATACCCTTAAAAATAGCTTTGAAATAGCTGTGACACCAAAATCTAAACATTATTTTATAAAGCATGATAAGGAAAACTTAAAAAAAAAAACCATAAAATATATCAATTATTCAGTCTTATAAAAGAATTAATGCTAAAATATTTCATTTTCTCTAGCTTTATTGAGATCTATTTGACATATAAAATTGTGTACGCTTACAGATTATAATGTGATGATTTAATATACATCGTATTTCCCTCATGAAATGATTACAGTGTTTAGTTCTGAGGTTAACCCATTACCTCTCATAGAAACAAAACAACTAGCCCAAAATGGAGCTACTTATGTTAAGTCCAACACCACCAGAGACTTAATTAGTTTCAGCTCTCCTAGAATTGGACTCTTACAGCAGTCAGTCAGGGTTGCTTGATCAGCACTAGCGAGGTCGTCTGCCCAACAGACACCTGCCATCCCCTATAGAGAAGATAACCTTCCAACAAACAACCTGCTTTTTTGCCTAGTATAATATAGCATCACTGTTCTCATTCCTTTCTATCTATAAGTCTTTCATTTTGTACAGATCCTTGGAGCTTCTTTCTATCTGTTAGATTGGATTCTGTCCAGTTCATAAATTATGGAATAAAACCAAAAACACCTTTAAAATTAATTCAGTTGAACTTTGTTTTTTAACATCTCACATAGTTCCACTTTTACGCCTGTGATGATAAGATGTAAGATCTACTCTTTGGCAGCTCTAAGGTATACAATGTAGTATTGTTAACTATGCTACTGCTACTGCTGCTGCTAAGTCGCTTCAGTCGTGTCCGACTCTGTGCGACCCCAGAGACGGCAGCCCACCAGGCTCCCGTCCCTGGGATTCTCCAGGCAAGAACACTGGAGTGGGTCACCATTTCCTTCTCCAATGCATAAAAGTGAAAAGTGAAAGTGAAGTCGTTCAGTCGTGTCCGACTCTTAGTGACCCCACGGACTGCAGCCCACCAGGCTCCTCCATCCATGGGATTTTCCAGGCAAGAGTACTGGAGTGGGGTGACATTGCCTTCTCCATAACTTTGCTAACTATACTTTAAATTAGATCCCCAGAAGTTAATTATCTTATAACTGCACATTAGTACATTTTGACCAACATCTTTCTATTTCTCCTGCATCCCAGAACCTGGTGACCACCAATCTACTCTGTGTATGAGTTCAACATTTTGAGATTCCACATATAAGTGAGAGCATACAATACTTGTCTTTCTCTGTTTTATCACACTTAACATAATGCCCTTCAGATCCATCTATGTGGCTTCAAAAGGCAGCAGTTCTTTCTAATGGCTGAGAAATCTTCCACTGAATATATAAACCAGATTTTCTTCACCACTCATCAGTGGACATTTTAGTTGTTTCCATGTCTTGATTATAGCAACTAATGCTTGAATGAACATGGTAATATAGATATCTCTTTAAAATAAGTATTTCACTTCATTCAAGTAAATAAAAAGAAGTGGTATTACCAGATGATAAGGTAATTCCGCAGTTTGTTGTGATCCACACAGTCAAAACTTTGGCGTAGGCAATAAAGCAGAAGTAGATGTATTCTGGAACTCTCTTGCTTTCTCAATGATCCAATGGATGGTGGCAATTTGATCTCTGGTTCCTCTTCCTTTTCTAAAACCAGCTTGAACATCAGGAAGTTCACGGTTCACGTATTGCTGTAGCCTGGCTTGGAGAATTTTGAGTATTACTTTACTAGCATGTGAGATGAGTGCAATTGTGCAGTAGTTTGAGCATTCTTTGGCATTGCCTTTATTTGGGATTGGAATGAAAACTGACCTTTTCCAGTCCTGTGGCCACTGCTGAGTTTTCCAAATTTGCTGGCATATTGAGTGCAGCACTTTCACAGTATCATCTTTCAGGATTTGAAATAGCTCAACTGGAATTCCATCACCTCTATTAGCTTTGTTTATAGTGATGCTTCCTAAGGCTCACTTGATTTCGCATTTCAGGATGTCTGGCTCTTGGTGGCTGATCACACCATTGTGGTTATCTGGGTCATGAAGATCTTTTTTTGTATAGTTCTTCTATGTATTCTTGCCACCCCTTCTTAATATCTTGTGCTTTTATTAGGTCCATACCATTTCTGTCCTTTATTGTGCCCATCTTTGCATGAAATGCTCCCTTGGTATCTCTAATTTTCTTGAAGTGATTTCTAGACTTTCCCATTCTATTGTATTCTTCTATTTCTTTGCACTGATCACTGGGGAAGGCTTTCTTATTTCTCCTTGCTCTTCTTTGGAACTTTGCATTCAAATGGGCATATCTTTTCTTTTTTCCTTTGCTTTTAGCTTCTCTTCTTTTCTCAGCTATTTGTAAGGCCTCCTCAGACAATTATTTTGCCTTTTTGCATTTCTTTGTCTTGGGGATGGTCTTCATCACTACCTCCTGTACAATGTCACAAACCACCGTCCATAGTTCATCAGGCACTCTGTCTATCCGATCTGATCCCCTGAGTCTATTTGTCACTTCCACTGTATAGTTGTAAGGGCTTTGATTTAGGTCATATCTGAATGATCTAGTGGTTTTCCCTATTTTCTTCAATTTAAATCTGAATTTGGCAATAAGGAGTTCATGATCTGAGCCACAGTCAGTTCAGTTCAGTCGCTCAGTCGTGTCCAACTCTTTGTGACCCCATAAACCACAGCACACCAGGCCTCCCTGTCCATCACCAATTCCCAAGGTCCACCCAGACCCATGTCCATCGAGTCAGTGATGCCATCCAGCCATCTCATCCTCTGTCGTCCCCTTCTCCTCCTGCCCTCAGTCCTTCCCAGCATCAGGGTCTTTTCAAATGAGTCAGCTCTTCGCATCAGGTGGCCAAAATATTGGAGTTTCAGCTTCAACATCAGTCCTTCCAATGAACACCCAGGACTGATCTCCTTTAGGATGGACTGGTGGGATCTCCTTGCAGTCCAAGGGACTCTCAAGAGTCTTCTCCAACACCACAGTTCAAAAGCATCAATTCTTCGGCGCTCAGCCTTCTTTAGTCCAACTTTCACATCCATACATGATCACTGGAAAAACCATAGCCTTGACTAGATTAACCTTTGTTGGCAAAGTAATGTCTCTGCGTTTTAATATGATGTTTAAGTTGGTCATAACTTTCCTTCCAAGGAACAAGCATCTTTTAATTTCTTGGCTGCAATCACCATCTGAAGTGATTTTGGAGCCCCCCAAAATAAAGTCAGCCACTGTGTCCACTGTTTCCCCATCAATTTTCCATGAAATGATGAGATCAGATGCCATGATCTTAGTTTTCTGAATGTTGAGCTTTAAGCCAACTTTTTTACTCTCCACTTTCACTTTCATCAAGAGGCTTTTTAGTTCTTCTTCAATTTCTGCCATAAGGGCGGTGCTATCTGCATATCTGAGGTTATTGATATTTCTCCTGGCAATCTTGATTCCAGCCTGTGCTTCCTCCAGCCCAGCGTTTCTCATGATGTACTCTGCATATAAGTTAAATAAGCAGGGTGACAATATACAGCCTTTTCCTATTTGGAACGTCTGTTGTTCCATGTCCAGTTCTAACTGTTGCTTCCTGACCTGCGTACAGGTTTCTCAGAGGCAGGTCAGGTGGTCTGGTATTCCTATCTCTTTCAGAATTTTCCACAGTTTATTGTGATCCACATAGTCAAAGGCTTTAGCACAGTCAATAAAGCAGAGATAGATGTTTTTTCTGGAACTCTCTTGCTTTTTTGATGATCCAGCGGATGTTGGCAATTTGATCCCTGGTTCCTCTGCCTTTTCTAAAACCAGCTTGAACATCTGGAAGTTCACAGTTCACATATCCCTGAAGCCTGGCTTGGAGAATTTTGAGCATTACTTTACTAGCGTGTGAGATGAGTGCAATTGTGTGATAGTTTTAGCATTCTTTGGCATTGCCTTTCTTTGGGATTGGAATGAAAACTGACCTTTTCCAGTCCTGTGGCCACTGCTGAGTTTTCCAAATTTGCTGGCATATTGAGTGCAGCACTTTCCCTGCATCTGTCAGCACCCACTTTTGTTTTTCCTGACTGAATAAGGCATCTCCATCTTTGGCCGCAAAGAAATCAGAAAAATCTGATTTCAGTATTGGCCACCTGGTGATATCCACGTGGAGAGTCTTCTCTTGTGTTATTGGAATAGGGTGTTTGCTATGACCAGCGTGTTCTCTTGGCAAATCTCTATTAGCCTTTGCCCTGCTTCATTGTGTACTCCAAAGCCAAATTTGTCTATTACTCCAGGTATCTCTTGACCTCCTAATCTTGCATTCCAGTTCACTATTTTCTTAAAGGGATGGGAATACCAGACCATGTTCCCTCCCTCCTGAGAAATCCGTATGCAGGTCAAGAAGTTACAGTTAGAACTGGACAAGGAACAACAGACTGTCCAAATCGGGAAAGGAGTATATCAAGGCTGTATATTTTCACCTTCCTTATTTAGCTTCTATACAGAGTACATCATGTGAATCGCCAGGCTGAATGAAGCAAAAGCTGGAATCAAGATTGCAGGGAGAAATATCAGTAAGCTCAGATATGTAGATAACACCAGCCTTATGGCAGAAAGTGAAGAACTAAAGAGTCTCTTGATGAGATTGAAAGAGGAGAGTAAAAATGTTGGCTTAAAACTTAACATTCAAAAAACTAAGATCATGGCATCTGGTCCCATCACTTCATTGCAAATAGATTGGGAAACAATGAAACATTTACAGACACTATTTTGGGGGGCTCCAAAATCACTGCAGATGGTGACTGTAGCCTTGAAATTAAAAGACACTTGCACCTTGGATGAAAAGCTAGACAGCTTATTAAAAAGCAGAAACATTACTTTGCTGAAAAAAGGTCCATCTAGTCAAAGCTGTGGTTTTTCCAGTAGTCATGTATGGATGTGAGACTTGGACTATAAAGAAAGTTGAGTGCCGAAGAATTGATGCTTTTGAACTGTGGTGTTGGATAAGACTCTTCAGAGTCCCTTGGACTGCAAGGAGATCAAACCAGTTCATCCTAAAGGAAAACAGTCCTGAATATTCATTGGAAGGACTGATGCTGAAGCTGAAGCTCCAATGCTTTGGCCACCTGATGCAAAGAACTGACTCATTGGAAAAGACTCTGATGCTGGGAAAGATTGAGGGCAGGAGGAGAAGGGGAGGACAGAGGATGAGATGGTTTGATGGCATCACAGACTTGATGGACATGAATCTGAGCAAGCTCAGGAGTTGGTGAAGGATGGGGATGCCTGGCGTGCTGCAGTCCACAGAGTCGCAAAGAGTTGGACACGACTGAGTGACTGAATTGACTGAAGGTACTTCCATGTTTATTTTCTTGAGGAATATGCATATTTTCTACAATAGCTGTAATAGTTTACATTTCCACCAACAGTGCACAAGGTTTCAGTTTTACTATATGCAAACAGTTGTTCTCTCTTGTCTTTTTTGATGCTACCCATTCTGACGGCTGTGAGTGTTTTTTTTTTTTTTTTAACTTTACATAATTGTATTAGTTTTGCCAAATATCAAAATGAATCTGCCACAGGTATACATGTGTTCCCCATCCTGAACCCTCCTCCCTCCTCCCTCCCCATTCCATCCCTCTGGGTCGTCCCAGTGCACCAGCCCCAAGCATCCAGTATCGTGCATCGAACCTGGACTGGCAACTCATTTCATACATGATATTTTACATGTTTCAATGCCATTCTCCCAAATCTTCCCACCCTCTCCCTCTCTCACAGAGTCCATAAGACTGTTCTATACATTAGTGTCTCTTTTGCTGTCTCGTACACAAGGTTATTGTTACCATCTTTCTAAATTCCATATATATGCGTTATTGATTTTGATTTTTTGGTTTGATTTGATTTGATTTGATATTGGTTTTGATTTTCTTTTTCCTAATAATTTGATCAACTTCTTATATTCTGGTTGACCATCTATATATCACCTTAAAAAAAAATTAACATCCCTTTGGGTACTCTGCGCATTTTTTAAAATTAGATTATTGCAGCATTTTTCCTATTGCATAGTATAAATTTCTTTTATATTTTTTATAGTATACCCTCATAGGCTTCCCAAGTGGCTCAGTGGTAAAGAATCCACCTGTCAATGCAAGAGATGCAGGTGTAGCCCCTGGGTCAGAAACATCCCCTACAGGAGGAAATGGCAACCCACTCAGGTATTCCTGCCTGAAAAATCCCATGGACAGAGCAGCCTGGTGGGCTACAGTCCATGGGGTCGTGAAGAATTGGACACAACTAAGAATAATCAACCAAGCAACCATGCCATTTGTTGTTTGTGTCTCACTCTTTGCAACCCCATGGACTGTAGCCTTCCAGACTCCTCTGTCCATGGGATTTCTCAGGCAAGAATACTGAAATAGGTTGACATTTCCTCATCCAGGGGATCCTGCTGACCCAGGTATCAAACCTGTGTATGCTGCATTGGCAGATGCAGTCTTTACCACTGAGTCCCAGGGAAGACCAGTGACATGGACTCTCATATAATTGGATATTTCCCTTAAATTTGTAATGGCCTGTGCTTGAGATAGTTACTCAGGCAGAATGTCTCATGGGAGGTTAGACAGGACCATCTCCAGGCCGGAGCAGCTTAATGATGTTAGTCCCTGACCAATGTGGTCTCATATGGAGTGACACAGCTGTCTAAGATAGGGGATCTCCTGTTTCCTCCTTTCAGCTGAAAAGGAGGAGTTTGGGGACTTCCTGCCAGGTAAGAACTAAAAGCACAAGGGATTCCTACAGGGTACTCACCAGATTGTTGGGGTGCCTGGAATTCTGTGCTGATAATGGGAGGAGAGCTCAGGGAACCCTGGATGACAAAGCTTTGTCTAAAGTGTGCCGCGTAAGCAAAGGGCAAGGAGAGGTAGGTCGGTGGGTGTTTCCTACTCTCACCAGCAGCTCGCAGAACTTCCCATTGATGGGATTCCTGGTCTTCTGAGTAGCTCACAAAGTTCCTCTTTCCACTTCAGAGAAACGAGCGCAGACCACACAAGGCCAAGTTACTGTCGTGCACCTACCCTGGTACCATTTATCACTCAGGCAACCCCAGTGCCTTTTCCTGAACTTGCACTGGGCATCCTTGTTCCATTTCATCAGGTGGTCCCCAGGCCATTTGGATGCCTCCTATTTTGGACTTTGAGGAGTCCATTAATAGTTTGGGGCTGGTTCCAAATTTCCTGAACTAGAATCTTATTTGGGTCAAATTGTGTTGCATTTCTGGGCCAATGAGTCATTCCAACCAATCCCCTCAGTACTTGGAAACAAACCCAAAGAATCTAGGGGAACCAAATGTCCACCATACTAAAGAATGCATTATACAGAACTGAAAGCTTTTCAGGTATCACCCCATGACCCCCAAAACATACTATGTAGTATAGCCTGGTCCCAATATATGCTGAGAGATGGGCAAAGCTGGCTCACCAGTGGGTCTCTAAATTACAATACCACTTTACAACTGAATCTGTCGGGGCTGGTGAACTGGGATGACACAGAGGGATGGTATAGGGAGAGAGATGGGAGGGGGATTCAGGATGGGGGACACATGTACACCCGTGGTGGATTCATGTTGATCTACAGCAAAACCAAGACAATATTGTAAAGTAATTATCTTCCAATTAAAATAAATAAATTTATATTAAAAAAAAACTGAATCTGCTATGCAAGAAAAGGGGATGAATTTCCCTGTGTCCTTGTATGGCCTTACATCAGAACAAAGCCTTTCAAAAGGGACATGGACTCTTCTCCACTGAGGAAATACCAGTCCTTGACCTTTCTCCAGAGGACCTTCTTGATCTCCTCTCTTACCCTCCTCTTTCTGCTCTGTCCCTTCTGCCTTCCTTCCTATATTCCAATATGGGCCCCTCCCTACCAGCCCCATCCTTCAGAACGCAGTCCAGCAAGGACAAAGTGCAGGACTAATTACCAGTAAGGGTCCACCAACACAACAGGAAAAGTATTTCCTTGGAGGCAAATCCCCAGTGGAGAAGGAGGGCCCATCCAGGGACACATCCCATTTACCACTTCTGACTTGTGTAACAGGAGAATCCATAGTAAGGGGTTGAGAGAAGATCCAGAGGGGTTCCTGAATCTGCTTAGGGGACTCTTTCAGACCAATGTCTCCACAAAGGCTGACACACAGAGCCACCAAAATGGTAACAATAACCCTGTATACGAGACAGCAAAAGAGACACTGATGTATAGAACAGTCTTATGGACTCTGTGGGAGAGGGAGAGGGTGGGATGATTTGGGAGAATGGCATTGAAATATGTATAATATCATATTTGAAACGAGTCGCCAGTCCAGGTTCGATGCACGATACTGGATGCTTGGGGCTGGTGCACTGGGACGACCCAGAGGGATGGAATGGGGAGGCAGGAGGGAGGAGGGCTCAGGATGGGGAACACATGTATACCTGTGGTGGATTCATTTCGATATTTGGCAAAACCAGTACAATATTGTAAAGTTTAAAAATAAAATAAAATTTAAAAAAAAGACAAATGGGGGAATAAAAACCAAGAGGTATTTTCAAAAGCCCAAGAGGAAGCAGACGAGGAGAAAGAAATAATGCAGGCCATGCTCTTTCAGAATGAGGAATCAGGGGGTTTCAGGGTAACGAGCTCCACTGGGGCCACCAAGGCACTGGAGAAGGGACTGGAAGACAGAGGCTGACCCACAGTGAAAATCCGAACCTAAACAGAATCCAGGCAGTAGCAGGAAAGTACCCTGGCAATCGGAATAAGACAAAGACAATCAATCAGGAGCCAACAGAAAACCCCTTGACCTTGCCAAGCAGAGGCTGCCTAGCTGGTTTTTCTTAACTGACAAATAGAAGCTGGAGGATAAACGTTCCAGAGCAAACCCACCTACTGGCTGTTGCCCCCCAGTGTCAACTGGTCAGCAGAGGAGACAGTGAGCCAAAGAAATAGGACCCAAGCCATGTGCCATATATAAACAAGAGAGACACAGGAAGAGAGAAGGCTCACACCACCCCCAAAGTGGGGTGGAAATAGCAGATCCCCACCTTGAAGGCAGATGGTCTGAAGAAATTAAAAATGATGGAGCTGAGGGCTGGCATGCCAACCAATCTCCAAGGAGCCCCAATTGACATTAGGCATAAAGGGAAAGCCTGTCAAATTCTTAGTCCACACTGACGCCACTTACTTGGCTCTGAACACCACATCAGACAAATTTTGTCACAAGAGTAGCATAGTTATGTGGGTATTAGGGAAAGCTCAAGAACAGGCATTCACAGAGCCAGCAGAATGTAAACTGGGTAACCACATGCTCACCTATCCCATCCTTATGTCCCTGAATGACCTGTACCCCTGCTAGGAAGAGATATCTTGCATAAACTGGGGACTACCTCCACTCAGTGGGAGACAACTGGAGACTGTCATTCCCTTATATAGAGGGCACATGATGATAAGGTTAACGGCTGAGGACAGACCTCCCCGGACAGGGCAAGTTGACCTCCACAGAGTCAATCCTGAGGTCTGGGCCCAGGGACAGGTGAAATGAGCTTCAGGATTCAGTCCCATGATAGCCCATCTAAAACCCAGATAAACATGGCCCAAGAGGAAACAGTACCCTTTCCATTGGGAGACCTGATTGGTTATTATCTAGGGCCCAATTGACAAGGGCCCTATTAGACCATCCAATCAGTCTGTAGTACTCCCATTCTCCTTAAACCCAATGAAGTCCTAAACCTGAAGCTATAGGACTTCAGGGCAGCCAATGAAGCCACCAAGGATATACATCCAGTGGTCCCTATTCCCTACATCCTGCTGGCCACTCCATGAGTGCCCTGGGCATAAAAAATGGAATGTGCCTTCACTCTGGAGACCCAACTGCCATTGGGGAAAATAGGAAGATCCATTCAGAGTTTGAAATGGGCCTTGGCCAACCTATGACAGGAAACTCAAGAAAATTGGATTAGGTTGCTTCTCATGGCCCTGCTCCCCATGTAGTTAGCCACAAAGGATAAGTTAAAGTTAAGTACATTTGAACTCATGTAGGGTAGACCCATTCCCCAAGTCCAACAGACAGGACACCCTGGCCCACTTAAAATGCGTAACTCAGCTATGTCCACCAGGTAGCAGAAGCCATGAAAGCTCTCATGAGATATGGTCACCAGGTACTGCCTGCTTCCACTGACCTGGCCTTCCACCCCTTCTGGCCAGGAGTCTGAGTGTACCCCAAAACCTAGAAAACCAGCAGCCCCCCAAGTTCAGCTCATTCTAAAGTAGACGGACCCCACTCAATGACCCTAACCACTCACACTGCCCCAGAGTTGCAGGGGTCACTCTCTGGGAACCTCGCACTAACCTCTGGAGGGATAGCCTGGGGCAATGGGTGCCCTCGACTACACATGCAAAACACTTTCTGACTTGAAGCTTCTCTTCTGAAAAACACAAGTGTGAGCAGGGAGATTCAGGCCACAGCAGTAAGCCTGGACATCAGGACATACTTGCCTACAGGCCCAAAACCAAGATAGCTACATTCTTGGGAAAAAGTGGACAAGTGACCATTGTCCTCTTGCTAGTATTTAGGCATGTATCTTAAATTGTCTGGTGTCCTTTGTCTCCAAAAGGTTAGTGGGATGATGGAGAAAAAGAGTCAGGCCTGAGGCCTCGTGACAGACAAACACACCTAAAGGCCACTGGGGGACATTCTGCTCCTCCACCTGAGTTGTGATGATGCCCACACTTAGCAGGAAACAGTTACAGAAGACAGACCTGCATCCTTTCCGCGCCCCTCAGTACTCTTGCCTGGAAAATCCCATGGGCGGAGGAGCCTGGTGGGCTGCAGTCCATAGGGTCGCAAAGAGTCAGACATGACTGAACGACTTCACTTTCACTTTTCACTTTCCTGCATTGGAGAAGGAAATGGCAACCCACTCCAGTGTTCTTGCCTGGAGAATCCCAGGGACGGGGGAGCCTGGTGGGCTGTCGTCTATGGGGTCACACAGAGTTGGACACGACTGAAGCGACTTAGCAGCAGCAGCATCAAGAATGAAAGTGAAAGTGAAGTCAGGAGTTGTGTCCGATTTTTTGTGACCCCATGGACTGTAGCCCACCAGGCTCCTCCGTCCATGGGATTTCCCAGGCAAGAATACTGGAGTGGGTTGCCATTTCCTTCACCAGATCTTCCCGACCCAGGGATTGAAGCCGGTCTCCCGCATTGTAGGTAGATGCTTTACTGTCTGAGCCACCAGGCAAGGATGAGGAGCAGGACAAAAGGCAGAGGAGGGATTTGTCACCAGCAAGATCCAGTAGCAATTTCAGGGAAATAAAAATAGAATCTGGATAATAAAATCTAAACTTTTCTTTTTTTCCCTCTTCCTTTGTGCTTAGTCTAGTTTCACTGGCTCACAGGATCCTGTGTACAGAGGTCTCAGACGCAGCCCTTCAGACTGGAGTTCCCAGTGCAAAACGCCTGCCTCAGCACCTCAGCTCAGGGCCACATACAGACGCTGCGCAGGACACGCCATCCGAGATGGCAGGAGTGGGCCTTGTGCGGAGATGCTGCGCGCGGCACTGCGCTCTGGAGAGTGAGCGGCAGCGCTGAGCGCCCTCCCCGGCCCCCCACCCCCCCCACCCCAGCTGCAGGGACCACACAAAGCAGCCCCACCGCAGCCTGTCACCAGGAGAGCCTGTGCTCTAGAGCCTGAGCTCACACCTCTGATCACAGTAAAGCTTTCGTTTGCTTCAGAACCCAACTCAACCTTCTCCTACTCGCTGCAGCGACACTAGGCAGAAGGACACTTGCTGGGGTCCGACTCAGGAGGGCTGCTAACAGTTTCACAATTTCCTGTCTACATCCCAAAGCTCGCAGAAAGGGGCTTTTTCCCGTGCCCATTTAAGTGCCAAATTATTTTTGTTGAAGACAGCCCTAAGCAGGGGACTCCTTCCTGACATCACTTTCCACTTATTTAAATGAATATAAACTGCTTAACCTTGCTTCCTAAAAGAGCAAAGTTCTCAAATAAGGTTAAAAATATATACTATTTATAAGAAAAAAAAGATAAAAACTTATAGGAAGATAAAAAATGAGTAAAATATATCCAAAAAAAAAAAAAAAACACAAAGAAAGCAGGATATGAATCAAAAAAAGTAGGATTCCAGGCTAAAACTATTAAATTTTTAAAATATTAAATTTGTTGAAGACTCATTTTACCTTGATACAAAGTTCAATCTACAGTGACTATATACAATTAACACAGAAAAAAATGTATAAAAATACATTAAAATTGTCTTTGATTTTTCAGATGCTGGGCTTTAATAAAACTCAAACTTTTCACACTCTGACAACCTAAGTCCCTTTCATATTTTCGTCTTTCATACAGCAGTTCTCTAATAATTTCAAGTTACCCCAACGTGGCATTTCCGGCCAGCCAGTACTGGAGGAATTGCAGGCTTTGCCAAGATGGTGTGAGTGTTGACAGGTGAGCATTTTTAATGGCACCAGTTTCTGGTAGAGATGAGACAGCCCCCTCTAGCACCAGCAGCATACTCTAATTACCCATCAGTATCCCCTGTGTGTCTGGGGAGGCCTTACAAATAGCTATGAAAAGAAGAGAAGCGAAAAGCAAAGTAGAAAAGGAAAGATATAAGCATCTGAATGCAGAGTTCCAAAGAAGAGCAAGGAGAGATAAGAAACCTTTCCTCAGAGATCAATGCAAAGAAATAGAGGAAAACAACCAAATGGGAAAGACTAGAGATCTCTTCAAGAAAATCAGAGATACCAAACGAACATTTCCTGCAAAGATGGGCTCAATAAAGGACAGAAAATGGACATGACAGAAGCAGAAGATATTAAGAAGAGGTGGCAAGAGTACACAGAAGAATTGTACAAAAAAGATCTTCACAACTAAGATAATCACAATGGTGTGATTACTCACCTAGAGCCAGACATCCTGGAATATGAAGTCAAGTGGGCCTTAGAAAGCATCACTATGAACAAAGCTAGTGGAGGTGATGGAATTCCAGTTGACCTATTTCAAATCCTGAAAGATGACACTGTGAAAGTGCTGCACTCAATATGCCAGCAAATTTGGAAAACTCGGCAGTGGCCACAGGACTGGAAAAGGTCAGTTTTCATTCCAATCCCAAAGAAAGGCAATGCCAAAGAATGTTCAAACTACCACACAATTGCACTCATCTCATACGCTAGTAAGTAATGCTCAAAATTCTCCAAGCCAGGCTTCAGCAATAGGTGAACCGTGAACTTCCAGATGTTCAAGCTGGTTTTAGAAAAGGCAGAGGAACCAGAGATCAAATTACCAACATCCGCTGGATCATCGAAAAAGCAAGAGAGGTCCAGAAAAACATCTATTTCTGCTTTATTGACTACGCTAAAGCCTTTGACTGTGTGGATCACAATAAACTGTGGAAAATTCTGAAAGAGATGGGGATACCAGACCACCTGACCTGCCTCTTGAGAAACCTATATGCAGGTCAGGAAGCAACAGTTAGAACTGGACATGGAACAACAGACTGGTTCCAAATAGCAAAAGGAGTATGTCAAGGGTGTATATTGTCACCCTGCTTATTTAACTTCTATGCAGAGTACATTATGAGAAATGATAGGCTGGAAGAAGCACAAGCTGGAATCAAGATTGCCGCGAGAAATATCAATAACCTCAGATATGCAGATGACACCATCCTTATGGCAGAAAGTGAAGAGGAACTAAAAAGCCTCTTGATGAAAGTGAAAGAGGAGAGTGAAAGTTGGCTTAAAGCTCAACATTCAGAAAACTAAGATCATGGCATCCAGTCCCATCACTTCCTGGGAAATAGATGGGGAAACAGTGGAAACAGTGTCAGACTTTATTTTGGGGGGCTCCTAAATCACTGCAGATGGTGATTGCAGCCAGGAAATTAAAAGACACTTACTCCTTGGAAGGAAAGTTATGACCAAAATAGATAGCATATTAAAAAGCAGAGACATTACTTTGCCAACAAAGGTCCATCTAGTCAAGGCTACGGTTTTTCCAATGGTCATGTATGGATGTGAGAGTTGGATTGTGAAGAAAGCTGATGATGCTTATGAAGTGTGGTGTTGGAGAAGACTCGTGAGAGTCCCTTGGACTGCAAGGAGATCCAACCTGTCCATTCTAAAGGAGATCAGTCCTGGGTGTTCATTGGAAGGACTGATGCTAAAGCTGAAACTCCAATACTTTGGCCACCTCATGCAAAGAGTTGACTCATTGGAAAAGACCCTGATGTTGGGAGGAATTGGGGACAGGAGGAGAAGGGGACAACAGAGGATGAGATGGCTGGATGGCATCACCGACTCAATGGACACTAGTTTGAGTGAACTCTGGGAATTGGTGATGGACAGGGAGGCCTGACGTGCTGCAATTCATGGAGTCGCAAAGAGTCGGACATGACTAAGCGACGGAACTGAACTGATCCCCTGTGAACTATAACACAGCCAGAGAAGGAAGAGTTGCAGCACAAATGTTATTTATGAACAAAACTATATTTTAGTCCATAGGTTGTTAGAAGGCTGCTTTGTGGTTTTTGTTTGTTTGTTTTAACATAGTATCTGAAAACTTGGCTGAGTCCTGAGTAAGTTTGGGACATGGGGAAAACAGCATTATGGGCTTCCCTGGTGGCTCAAACAGTAAAGAATCTGACTGCAGTTTGGAAAACCTGGTTCAATCCCTGGGTCAAGGAGATGCCCTGGAGAAGGGAATCACTAACCCACTCCAGTATTCTTGCCTGGAGAATTCCACGGACAGAGGAGTCTGGCAGGTTACAGTCCATGGAGTCACAAAGAGTCAGACCGACTGAGCAACTAACGCTTTCTTTCTAAAAAAATATTCTATTTGCTGAAGTAGTCATTGGAACATGAGTGATAAATCTGCACTGTAAGCAGCCACATGTGTTGAATGTGTTATGTTCCATGGCTCCCCTGCCTGCAGGAGGCTTCACCTTCTTGTGCCACGTGTTTCAGTCATGGCTGTGTTCATTGCCATGGGCAAAGAGAGAAGGGCAAAAAGACAGTGCAGTGCCTGCTTTGACAATTGTGTACTACACTCTTCTCCCTCAGCTATAGTTACCACCACTGTTCACTGTAGTTGATACATTATTCTGGATCCCAGAATGAGAGCTTTAATGAGTAGAACTCCCAGGCCTGCTCATCTATGCATATGGCATGGGCAGGAAGTAATTTGTGGTGGTTGTTTTAAATTTGTCAAGACAGCATAGGCTCTATTTTGAATTATAAACCAAACTTGAAAAATTGGCCTTCAGTTCAGACTATTGAAGATGACTGACCCTTTCAGGCATTTGACATTATTTGGAGTAACTGAACAAAAGCCAAAATGCATTCAATTTGTAGACAGTTTTAATTGACATGGCACTGCTTAGAGTGGTTTTGATCTTTGACGGGGCTCCGGAAAGCATTCATGAGGCACTCGGGGAAATGCATACATTCACATCTCAAACTTCACTTCGTCTGTAGTTTAAAAAAGAAATACAATTTGCTATGCCCAGAATGTAAATTCACTTTAAATGAAAACATTTTCTATTGAGCTTTCCTTAGATCTTTATCTTTAAAACAGAACCTGCTGTTTTTAAATTTTTACTTTTATTCTGAATTACTTGATTTGCCACAGTTAAAATTTAATATAATCTGGAAAGACAATGGTCTCATTCTTTCAACCTTAGGTGTTACAAACCATTCCATCTGAAAGCTTTATTTTTAGAAAAAGGCATTTTTTTTTTTTGTTTAAATGTTCAGTGTTTAAATGAACATTTAATGCTCAGGTGCACATAATCTTACAGGATCAAAACAAAGTGGATATTCTAAATAGATCCTGGCAGTTAGGTGACGGTTGAGGCTGCATCACCAATAGGAGATAGCTACAGACCTCTGATTGCCTGTGGGGCTCAAGTTTTACTTTACACAACTCTGTAACATATTCAAAGTATGTTCCCTTCCATTATATTCTCAAAACGAAATTCTTAAAGGGCTAGCTGATATACTATCACTGCAGTTTTGCCTTGAAAAAGCAGTGTGATACAGAAAGGTATGATTTCTTGGCTAAGAATATAGAACTATATATTGGAGCATAAAGGCGACACTAAAGATTTCTAGTCTGGTTCTTATATCTTACAACATCCATATATTTTACATCTCTTATTTTATTACCTAATTTCATAACTTGCTTTTGAAAAGTTTCAGATTCACTGAATAACAGCCAAATTTGCACCTATTTTATTACATGCCTCCACTAAGCAACTGCAATAGAATTTCTTGAACAGTAAAAAGGGAGGTTTTCAAGGATTAGTAAGAAATATTTGGGAGTCCAAGCATCACTTGAAACCTGAGTCACAGACTCTTAGTTCTTTCTGGAAGTATTGGGTTGGCCAAAGAATTCACTTGGGCTTCTTTCATAAAATGATATGAAAAACCCAAACAAACTTTTTGGCCAACCCAATATATGTCTTTCAAAAATTTAATAGGCTTCATAACTACCTTATACCAACCTTTTCATATTCCTGTAACCATACTTAGAATTCTACTTCCTTAACAGAAATACCAGAACCAATACAAATACCAATATTGCTTTGCTTTCCTGCCTTCATGTCTCTCACAAATCAGCAGTAGGCACTTTGAACATCTGGACTTCATTAAAAGAGCCACAACTTTGTGCTTTTGTCCCAAAGTCATTTTATCTGAATTTGAACTTTTACTTGGCCCATTGTCTTAACTTGAACTTCTCCTTATGCACAATAATCCATTGAGGATAATTAAGAATAAGTGCGGAGCTGCTGCTGCTGCTGCTGCTAAGTCGCTTCAGTCGTGTCTGACTCTGTACGACCCCATAGATGGCAGCCCACCAGGCTCCCCCGTCCCTGGGATTCTCCAGGCAAGAACACTGGAGTGGGTTGCCATTTCCTTCTCCAGTGCAGGAAAGTGAAAAGTGAAAGTGAAGTCCGTTCAGATGTGTCCGACTCTTTGTGACCCCATGGACTGCAGCCTACCAGGTTCCTCCGCCCATGGGATTTTCCAGGCAAGAGTACTGAAGTGGGGTGCCATTGCCTTCTCCAAAGTGCGGAGACCATATTCTTAATCTGTCTTTGACAAAAGGTTGATCTTTAATGGAGCAAAGGTCACTCATAATTTTCTAAAGTGTTTCTCATATTCTCTTGCTGTTTGGATTTAGAAAGCCATTGCCTTTTTCAAGTCCCATTTCTGAAAATTTTCTTTTTATTTTCATTCTTCCTTGCAAATTGGCCAGCTCTTTCAAACTTCACCTCTTAATAACGCCATGTTAGAGCAAGGAGGAAACAAGCCACGTTCTTTGACTGTAGCTGCCACTCCAATCTCTGCTTCCATTTTGACATGGTCTTCTCTTTCTGTGTTTAAGCTCCCGCTGCCCTTCTTTTTTTCCAGTTTTGTTGAAATTTTCATAGAGATTGCATTCAATCTGCAGATGGCTTTGGGTAGTAAGAACATTTTAACATATTAATCCTTCTGATGCATGAGATATCTTCCCATTTATCTGTGTCTTTTAATTTTTTAAATCAATGTCTCATAGCTTTCCTTGATTAGATCACATCTTGGTAAAATTTACTCCAAAATGTAGTATTCTTTTTGACACTATTATAAAAAGGGTTGTTCTCTTAATTTCTTTATTGGACATTTTGTTGTTAACATACAGAAACACAACAGATCTTGTATGTTGATTTACATCTTGCAACTTTACTTAATTCATTTATTCTAATAGTTTTTTATGGAGTCCAGGGTTTTCTTTGTGTAAGATCAATGTCATATACAAACAGAGATGATTTTACTTCTCCCTTTCTGATTTGGAAGACTTTTCTTTATTTTCCTTGCCAAATTGCTCTGGGCTAGGACTTCCAGGGCTAAGTTCAATATAAGTGGCAAGAGTGGGTGGACACCCTTGTGTTGTTCCTGATCTTAGAGAAATAACCTTTTTTCTAAACCATTGAATATGATGTAAGCTATAAATTTGTCATGTACAGCCTTTATTATGTTGACGTACATTTCTTCTATGCCTAGTTGTTCTGAGTTTTTATCATAAAAGGGTATCATTTTCTCAAATGATTCTTCTGCATCTCATAAGATGATCAAATCATTTTTATTTCATTCTATTAAGGTGGTGCTCACACTTATTGATTTGCATAAGCTGAATCATCCTTGTATCTCAGGGATAAATCCCACTTGATCATGGTGTATGATCCTTTTAAAATGCTATTAAATTTGGTTTGCAAGTATTTTGTTGAGAATTTTTGTTTCTACGTTGAAAGGGATATTGCCCTACAATTTTCTTTTATTGTAATGTCCTTATCTGGCATTAATATCAAGGTAATGCTGACCTTGTAAAATGAGTTTTTAAATGATCCCACCACTTCAGTGATTTGAAAGAATCTGAGAAGAACTGCTGTGAATTCTTCTTGAAATGTTTAGAAGTACTTGCCAGTGAAACAATCTGGTTTTGAACTTTTCTTTTTGGGGTATGTTTAACTGATGATTCAATCTGCTTACTCAGTTTTGGTCTGTTCAGTTTTCTATTTCTTGATTCAGTCTTGATAGATTATGTTTTCTAATAATTTATCCATTTCTTCTAGGTTGTTGGCATATAATTTGCCCCAAGAGTCTCATGATGGCCTTTCCTGGTGGCACAGTGGTAAAGACTTGGCCTGCCAATGCAAGAGCCTCAAGAGACAAGGGTTCAATCCCTGGGTAGGGAAGATTGCCTAGAGGAGGAAATGACAACCCCCTTCATTATTTTTGCCTTGAAAATTCCATGGACACAGGAGCCTGGTGGGCTACATTCCATGGGGTCACAAAGAGTCGGACAGGACTGAGCACATGTGAAGTCTTATGATACGTTGTATTTCTGTCTATCCTTGTAATGTCTTCTCTTTCATTTATAACTATATTTATTGAGTACTCTCTTTTTTTCTTGGCTAGTCAAGATAAGGATTTGTCTTTTATCTTTTTAAAATACCAATTCTTTGTTTCATTATTCTTTTGTATTATTTTTCAATCTCTATTTCATTTACTTCTGTTCTGAGCTTTTTTCTTTCTGTCAGCTAACTTGGGGTTAGTTTTGTTCTTTTTCTAATTCCTTGAGGTATAAAATTAGGTTGGTTGAGATCTTTCTCTTTGCTTATTGGAGACATTAATTGCTATAAACTTTCCTCTCAGAACTGCTTTTCTGCACCCATTGAGTTTTGATATGATGTGTTTTTATTTTCATTTGTGTGAGGATGTTTTTAGAGTCCCTGTTTGATTTCTTCTTTGACCTATTGGTTATTCAGGAATGTATTAGTTAATTTCCACATATATGTAAATTTTCTAGGATTCTTGTTATTTATTTCTAGTTTTATGCCATTATAGTCAGAAAAAGTAGTTTATTTTTTGCTTCATATTAGGTAAAATCGATTTCATGTAATTAAGTGCTCTGATGCTGACTACATATATACTTAAAATTATTGTATCCTTTTGATGTGTTGACACTTTTCTCATTCTATAATGATCTTTATCTTTTGATAAAGACTTTGTTAAAATGTATTTGTCCAATATAGATATACCTAACTCTGCTCTTTTGTTTCTTGCATGGAATGATCTTTTACCCTTCATTTACTTTCACCTTATGTGTGTCTTTAAGCCGAAGTGAGTCTTTAAGCAGAATATAGTTGGGTTTTGTTTTTTTACTGTTTGTTTGTTTATATATTTAGCTACCCTATAGATACTGATTGAGAGTTTGATCTATTTACACATAATTATTGATAGGTAGGGCTTCCCCAGTGGCTCAGTGGTAAAATATCTGCCTACAATTCAGGAAACACAGGGTTGATATCCCAGGTTGGGAAGATCCCTTGGAGGAGCAAATGGAAGCCCAGTCCAGCATTCTTGCCTGGGAAATCCCATGGACAGAGGAGCCTGGCAGGCACGGGGTCACAAAGAGTCAGGCATGGCTGAAGCCGCTGAGTGTGCACTCACACGTTGATAGGTAAAGACTCTCTATCACCATCCTGTTCATTTTCTGACTGTTTTATATTTCAGTCTCCCTTTCTTCTCCTCTTTCTGTTTTGCTTTGTGATTTGATGATTTTCTTAGTGGTATGCTCTTTTCTTTCTCTTTCTCTTGTGTATCCACTATAAGTTTTTGTTTCATGGTGTACCACTAGGCTTGCAAAATTCATCACATATTTATAAGTTAAAGTTGGTAACAACTTTGGTCACATACCCTTTTATGTCCCTTATTTTATATTTTGATATAAAATAGGTAATTTTTTATATTGTATATTCATTAACAAGTCATTATAAATATAGTTATTTGTAATACTTTATTATTTCAACCTTTATTCTACAGTTAAGAGTGATTTACATGCCAAAACTACAGTAATAGAGTTCTGAGTTTGACTGTATATGTACTTTTACCAGTTAGCTTTACACTTTCTTACATTTTTATGTTGTCACATGTATTCGTTTCCTTTAGCTCCATAATTTGTCTTTTATTTTATAATTTCTATCTTTTTGTGGAACTGCTCGTTTTGTTCATGTATTGTTTTCCCCATCCTGTTGAGGTGTCTATGTTCTCTCATAGCTCTTTAGCTTCCTTAAAACAATTATTTTGACATCTTTGTCAGGCAATTCATAGATCTCCATTTCTTTGAAAGTGGTTACTGAAAACTACTGTTTTCTTGGCAGCGTCACGTTTCCTTGATTTTTAGTGTTCCTTGGACACTGCGCTGCTGTCTTCACGCTGGAAGCAGCAGTCACTTCCTCTAGTCCTTACTGACTGGCTTTAGGAAAAAAATGCCTTTACATGTCAGCCCAGTCTGAAGTTCTCTCAGGCCTTTTCTATGGATATGCCCATTTTCACATCTCTTATTCCCTCTTGCAGGGGGAATTCTTAAGAGTATATGCCTCCTTTCAACCCGGCAAAGCCAGGTCAAGTGTCAAGAGCCTTCCACTGGGGTTCCCCAGGGCAGTTCCCTGAAATGCTCCAGCTTCTGTGTTTTCTCCCAGTCCTGCAGGGTTGGGCAGGTTTTCTGCATGTGTTCATAATTCAGCTACAAATGCTTGCTCTGGGAGTCAGCCACGAGGCAGGAAGGGATGCAGCACATGGAGCAGTGGGTTTGCCCATAGGGTAGCTGGGGCCTCCACAGCAGAGGTGTCCCGAAGAGCTCATAAGTTGTCTTCTTGATGGAGTCTGCAACATTCCTGCAGTCCCCCAGAGAGTTCTGAGTCCTGGTTGCTGTCTGCCCAGCCTCTCCCAATTTCTCAGCTGAGCCCATCTCTATAGTGCTCTTGGTGGGATGAGGAAGAAGTGGGTGCCTTGGGCATCTCCTGCACATCTGGGGAGGCTAGGTGCTTATGCACTGTGTACTCATTTTTCTCTCTGGGAGATACTGGGGGCTGAGAGGTTTCCCTTATCAGTGAACTAACTGAGCTGTCTTAGGAGAGGGGTGATGTAGATGAAGTAAAACTATTCCTACCTTCTTCAATTGCCTTGTATGTTTTTTGCTCCAACAGTATGTTATAACTTCGCCACTGGACTTCTGGACTCCCATAAAAGTACGTTTGTCCATGAGTGGTAGTCAAAAATCAATGTTTTATGATGGGATAACAGTGGAAAGCGCCTATGCTGCCAGCTTGCTGAATTCACTAAAATATATCCCATTAAAAAATACAGAAGGCTCAAATCCACATATAGCATGGGTTGAAGAGCAATGGTTTTATAATTCAACACTATTATTAATATGACTATAACATTCTTAAGTTCTCATTTTTAATATTACACAAATATGCTGAATTATGTTTCAAAATTAAATGAACTCTCTTCATCTGCCAGTTTCTTACTCCTTATTTCTTTAAACTGAATTAAATAGAAGTACTTGGAAAGCTGTGACAGACATCACAATCAATATTTAGACATTATCCAGTTTCTATTAGGCACTGTGGTCGCATTAACAGGCAACTTCATTAGAGGCTTTGGAAATAAAATATCTGGGTTCAAACTTGCCAAGGAACCTCCTATACAACTCAGAAATAGTAATTTAAGGGAAGGTATCATACAAATAAGTGGCTGCTGAATAATAAAAGCAGATGACATTTACCTGTATAAAATCTGACATCAGGTTGAGTAAGAGGGCAGAATTAAATAGCTTAGTTCATAGTAAATAATTGAAAGTCACATAATCCTTCAAAAGTAACATCTTAGTTTCCCTGCCATAATACTCATCTTCTCCAACCTTGAGATTTTTTTTCCAAATGTCCCATTAAATCTTCACTCAATACTTGAGACAGTCTTTAAACCTATTTGATTTAATTCTAACAGAAATTACTCTAACATTTCTCTTTAACATTTTACTGGAATAACTTATTTTAAAAAATACAGATACCTTTGGAAACCTTGTACAGTACAGAAGTATAATTCAAGTACATTTCTTGATAGTTTGTAAAATAATGAATCACTAGTACATTTAAAAGTTTAAATCTTAAAGAACCATCAGAAAGAAAAATATTTAGCACCAAAATAAGCATTCATTAGGAAAGTGTCCTAAAAAATAAAAAAGCAGTATGTATTATACTTCCACTAGAAGTTTTTTTTAATATAAATTTATTTATTTTAATTGGAGGCTAATTACTTTACAATATTGTATTGGTTTTGCCATACATCATTAAGTAATTTGCATAAAATTGGGAGACTAACTCTTCTAATAATATTGCATTCTTATTTACATATTTTAAATGATTAGTTTAGATGGATTACTCTTTTTCTATTCTGTTTTGGTTATTGGAATTTGTATCTTACAATGGATAAATAACTAATTTTTATTTTAAACTTTATAGATTCAAAGATTCTTGAAACTGTCAAATAAATTAAAAAGCAATATTGTGGCATAGCATTAAATGTTTAAAATATTTTAAAATAATCAGATTTTATAGAAAAAAAAAACAATGTAATACAAAGTAATCTATTGAGGCAGGGGAAAATTAGGAGGAAGGGGAGGAGAAAAGAGATAAAGTATAGAAGGGAGTACGGAAGGACAGTAGGTGAGAAAGAAGAGAGGAGGAAAAGAAGAGCAAGTAAATAGGACGGAAGGCAGGGTGGATAGAAGACAAGAGGGAAAAGACTGGTAGTTCACTGGGCTGACCTACACACTTACTCAAGATATTATTAGAGGGACTTCTGTGGTGGTTCAGTGGCTAAGACTCCATGCTCCCAATGCAGGGGTCCTGGGTTCAATCTCTTGTCAGGGAACTAGATTCCACATGCCCCAACTAAGAGTTCACATACTCTCACCAACAGTTCATATGCCACAATTAAGACCAAGCACAAATAAATAAATAAGTAAGTAGATATTTTTAAAAAGAGATCATTATACTTTAAAAATGTGTCACCAACTCTGATGTCTATCAAAGAAAAATTGTAATCCTCTTAGTATAAAATTAAAAGTATTATCTGACTCTTTCTTGCCCATTTTCTAGACTCAACTCAGCACTGGCCAATATAAGCCATCCACACTAATCTAAGCAAATTAGTTATAATGATGACTGCACCAACCTTTCTCATACCACTGGGCACAAACTCTTTGGTCTTGCCCTTTTCTCCCTACCTCTTCCTTTTCCAGGCTCCCTTCTCTAGTATTCACTAGTCCTACAAGTATTCCTCAGTGACATCTCCAATCTTGATTTTTCCCTTAGGTGTTCCCTAATCTATCCTGTTCTTCAGAAAAGGCTACATCCCAGGACTTCCAGTGGTTAAGACTCCACACTACCACTGCAGGGGACTCAGGTTCGATCCCTGGTTAGGGAACTAAGATCCTACAGGCCATGCAGCCAAAAAACTTAAAAATAAAATAAAAATACTATATTTAAAAAAATGTCTGTACCCTCTATTCCAGTACCTAACATGAGTGTACTGTGCCTTACACAAATATGAACTTCGTGAGTACTAGAACTAACCATCACTATATCCTCAGTGATGAGATCACTACTAAATTCTTAGAAAGTAATAAATGTTTACTATCATGACAATTAGTAGATGTTAATTACTATGAGATTGACTGAGGAAATCTCATTGTGTATTAAATTACCTTTAAAGAAAGTCATATAACTTAATTATGTAATTCATTTATATTGGCCAAATTTGCTTGATAATTTCCAACACTTTCTTAAAGTTTGTTGATTATAGTCCTAGACTAACATTTAATTATTGCAAAATGAACTTTTCATGAATTAGCCAGAAAGCCATGCATAAGAAGTCTACAGAGGGTTCACAAAGTTCAAAAACATGCCAATTCTGTACAAAATAAGGTCTGTTGCACTCAGGGTACTCTTGCTGCTGAGTATGCAAGAGCATTTGGTAATTAATCTGAGCTTTGGGGAATTTTAAATGTTGGCAAACATGTTTTAAATTTTAAATCTGTTGTTTGAAGGAATGTTCCTGAGTAGAGGTTATACTGTAGGAAATAAAAGATGTTTGAGTTTAACTTGTGCATTTTATTTGGATAAATGAGCAAAACAAAATTTGTGGAGATGTAGTGTGATTTCAAATAAAGCTTACTGATAGTTCCAGTGAATATAATATAAAACATTTCTATACACGGATCTGATTATGCATGAGTTAGCTAATAGCTATGAATTAGTTTTTAAATTTCTTATATATTATTTGGTTTTATCACATTAACCTGGGATTCAATGTAAGTAAAATAGCTATTTGCCATCATCTGTGTTAGAAATGTTTATCTGTGGGTATTGATTGGGAAGCTAGGACCAAATAGAACCAAACTAAACAACTACAAGACAGGAGGCAATATGCAAAATACACAGTAAATATAAGTGAGATGTAATATATTCAACCAGGTATTTCAAACCCAGGAAGCTGGAAAAGACCTGTAGGAATTTCAAAGAACACAGCACAACTGACTTTGGAAGAATGAGCAATGTATAAATTAGACTAAGTCCTTAAATATGCATGGCTTGGGTGAAAGACATCTAAAATTGTGATCACTGATAATAAATATTTGAGAAGCATAAACATCAATAAGAAAAGAAAAAACTGGCCATAAAATTAAGCTGAAAACATTCAGAAATAAAACAACCTTAACAAAAGCTGGGCCAAACACAACTGTTCAATATAACTAACAAAACTCTTGGAGAATATTACAAATCAAATACTAAAAAGATTAATATGTAATCAAAAAATTATAGGACTTCCCTGATGGCTCAGTGGTAAAGAATCTGCCTGCCAATGCAGGAGACACGGGTTCGAGCCCTGGTTTGAGAAGATTCCACATGCCTGGGAGCAGCTAAGTGCATTCACCACAACTACAGAGCCTGCGCTCTCAAGCCCTAGAGCACAACTGCCAAGCCTGTGTGCTGCAGCTGCTGAGGCCAGATCGCCCCAGAGCCCATGTGCTGCAGCGAGAAGCCACTGAAATGAGCAGCCCACACTGCACTGAAGAATAGTAGCTCTGGCTCACGGCAACTAGAGAAAGCCCACGAAGCAAGGAAAACCCAGCACAGTCATAAATAAATAAATAAGAAAAAGCATAGGTGCTTATTTTTGGATGGGACTCTGAAGGTAACTAATGCTTATGTTTGCACACATAGCTTGAAGGTGTCCAAAGACAAAAAGATAATCTACAAACTGAACTCATATGGGTTGGAAACAGTCTCTGATTACTACTGCCACTAATTTACTGCTAGCAATAACGTATTACAATAGACATATAAATAAATGGCTACAATATAATGAGATGTCCTCCAGCACTTCAGGACACAAGACTTCTTCCCCAGCACCCGGGCACTAGATCACTCTGTATCTGCCAGAAACACATGCCAGGAAAATTGAGTGTCCTTTGTCTCTTCACAAAAATAGCCCTGTTTTTATTTCTGTCATAGCATTTTCACACTATTTTCTAATTTTTGATTGCCTTCTTAGTCCCCTCTGAACTTAAGCTGTTTGAACATTTTAGTTTCATCATTTTATTTGTAGTATCTACTACAAAGCTTGGCAAACCATTAATTATTCAACAAATGTTTTTAAACACAAATATGGGAGTTTGGGAAGCTGAGCTCATTGGAAATTATAATATTCAGGAAAAGTATTAAGGAAATATTAGGGCTTGCAGAGATTCACGGGCATAGTAAGACTTGGAACACTTAGAAGTAGGTGAGGAGGATAGTCCACATGAAGAAATCATAATAAAAAAATAGACAAATATGTCTGGATTTTATATGGCATTCTCTATCTTTAGCTACAATTAGCATGGATAACTATCTAAACTTTAGATGTTCCATTAATCTTTTCTTAAAAACTGCTGCTACTGCTGCTAAATCATTTCAGTCATGTTTGACTCTGTGTGACCCCATAGATGGCAGCCCACCAGGCTCCTCTGTCCCTGGGATTCTCCAGGCAAGAATACTGGAGTGGGTTGCCATTTCCTTCTCCAATGCATGCATCCATGCTAAGTCACTTCAGTCGTGTCCAACTCTGTTGAGACCCTATGGACAGCAGCCCACCAGGCTCCCCCGTCCCTGGGATTCTCCAGACAAGAATACTGGAGTGGGTTGCCATTTCCTTCTCCATTCTTAAAAACTACTTATGTATTGATATTGAAGTATGGTTGATTTACGGGCTTCCTCAGTGGCTCAGGGGTAAAGAATCCAACTGCAAAGCAGGAGCCTCAGAAGATGTGTGTTCAATCTTTGGGGTGGGAAGAGCCCCTGAAGCAGGGCATGGCAACCCACTCCAGTATTCTTGCCTGGAAAATCCCATGGACAGAGGAGCCTGGTGGGCTACAGTCCATAGGGTTGCAAAGAGTCAGATAAACTGAAATGACTTAGCACACATGCACAGTTGATTTATAATGTTGTGTTAGTTTCAGTGGTACAGCAGTAATTCAGTTATGTGTGTGTGTATATATATATTTTTTTCAGATCAGATCTTTTTGCCTTATAGCTTATAAAGAAATATTAAGTATAGTTCTTTGTGCTCTTCAATAGGTCCTTATTGACTATTTTATATATTTGTTTTGCTGTTAAGTCACTAAGTCATGTTCAACTCTTTTGTGACCCCCATGGACTGTAACCTGCCAGGCTCGTATATCCATGGGATTTCCCAGGCAAGAACACTAGAGTGGGTTGCCATTTTCTTCTCCAATTTTATATATAATAGTGTATGCTGCTGCTGCTAAATCGCTTCAGTCGTGTCCAACTCTGCGCGACCCCATAGATGGCAGCCCACCAGGCTCCCCCATCCCTGGGATTCTCCAGGCAAGAGTACTGGAGTGGGTTGCCATTTCCTTCTCCAATGCATGCAAGGGAAAAGTGAAAGTGAAGTCGCTCAGTTGTGTCCGACTCCTTGCAACCCCATGGACTGCAGCCTACCAGGCTCCTCTGTCCATGGGATTTTCCAGGCAAGAGTACTAGAGTGGGTTGCCATTGCCTTCTCCGATAATAGTGTATATACATATATTAATCCCAGACTCCAGACTTATCCCTTCCTACTCCTTCCCCTTCAGCAACCATAAGTTTTCCACTTCTGTGGGTCTCCTTCTGTTTTACATATAAGTTAATCTGCCAGTACTCTTGCCTGGAAAATCCCATGGATGGAGAAGCCTGGTAGGCTGCAGTCCATGGAGTCGCTGAGAGTCGGATACAACTGAGCGACTTCACTTTCACTTTTCACTTTCACGCATTGGAGAAGGAAATGGCAACCCACTCCAGTGTTCTTGCCTGGAGAATCCCAAGGACAGGGGAGCCTAGTGGGCTGCTGTCTATGAGGTCGCACAGAGTCGGACACAACTGAAGCGACTTAGCAGCAGCAGCATCTTTTGAAGATTTATATCATATATGTGATATCATATGGTAGCTGTCTTTCTCTGGCTAACTTTGCTTAGGATGATAATCTCTAAGTCTAATCATTCTGCTGCAAATGGCATTATTTCATTTTCTATGTTTGAGTAATATTGCACTGTATAAATATGCCACATCTTCTTTATCTACTCATCTGTTGGACGTTTAGGTTGCTTCTATATCTTGGCTATTGTAAACAGTGAATATTGGGGTACATGTATCGTTTTGGAACATATTTCTTTGGATATATGCCCAGGAGTTGGATTTCAGGATCATATGGAATCTCTCTTTTTAGTTTTTTAAGGATCCTCTGTACTGTTCTCCATAGTGGCGGTACCAATTTACATTCCCACAGTGTAGGGGGTTCCCTCTTCTCCACACCCTCTCCAGTATTTATTGTTTGTAGACTTTTTGATGACAGCCACTCTGACTAGTGTAAGGTGATATCTCGCTGTAGTCTTGATTTGCATCTTTCTAATAATTTACAAAGTTGAGCATCTTTTCATATGTCTTTTGGCTATCTATATGTCTTCACTAATCATTAAATTATAACATAAGCAAAGTTTTATTCTGAGGATTTAGAAAGCTTTGCTTTTATAAAACTGTGTGCAACAGAATAAGCACAATTATAAATGAAAACTTGACAAGTTATTTTTCATGTCCTTCCCTACATTCATTCCCCTCTATTAAAATATGAATAGAAAAGATTAACATCAGTAGCTAATAATTTATGCTAATACTATTTAGATAATAACTTACTATTTAACTATTGTATATAATAGCCTCCTCACCCTTACACACATATAAGGGAGAAGGAGAGGAGGAGAGGGAGGTAGGGGAAAAGAAAAGTCGTAAGATTAATCTAAAAGGAAGTCCACTCAGAGGACCTCAGGTAGGAACCTCTCATGGGTCCTGGGTATCAGACTTATTCCTGAGCTTACAAGAAACATTCTTATGGGATGGCTTTCTGAGTAGTGTACCTGCACACTGCTCCCTCACGTACATTTGTTGAAGTCAATGCATTCTCCACAATTTCCCACTAAGAATAAAGACATAAATGTTATGAGAGTAGAATACACATTGAAGAATGTAAGTATATTAAGATCTATAAATCAGAACAGGTGAGGGGGAGATGAAAGAAATCAGGTCAATAATTTTTAATAACTACTGGCAATCACCCTGATACACAGTTGGGATCAGTAAAGAAAGAAATTTGTAATATTCAGAGCTAGCCAAGATGAAATAGTTTCAGAAAGTAATGAACTCTGATGGCGGGAAATGTTCAAGCAGAAGCTAAGTGACCATCTGTTAGGGATGTTGTAGAAGGGAGACTTCCATTGAGTGGGAGGTTATGCTAAATTATCTAGAGCTATTTCCAACCCTTGAGATTCTGTAATTCAATGAAGTAGAGCTTGAAGAAAACCCCAAAGAACTATTAAATAACTCTGTGTACTCAAACATATATATCAGCAGTTAATTTCAAACCAACCGTTAACTTCATTTAAGTATTTAATTTGTCTCAGAAATTTGAAGAAAATGGTCATAAAAAAGGAAACAGAAAAATCTCTTACCTGCATGGATGATCTATTTAATGGGTTTAAAATTATGCTCTTTAGATGTCTTGGGAACAGAGAGAAACCTTGGAGCTTTTTCAGAGGTAACCTCGAGGTAGGAAGTGCTGGAGGGCAGAAAAGGGAAGCTACGTAGGTGAGGTTTCAGATCCACTGTAACCAGGGCAGTTCAACCGTCATCTCTATTTTATATACTGAAATTCTGAGCAATATATTAATTGAATAAGACAATTCATGGCTTAGGAATTTTTATCATAACTAACCTAGTTCATGCAAGAATAATAAAATCTCTGGTTAAATCAGCATTAAAAACAATATCAGGTAACAGAATACTGCAGATCCATTATGAAAGTTTTAAGACAACAGTTTTTCCTTGAGGGAAAAATGTAAATATGCTATTATTAATAATTGACTATTTCAAATAATCACATTTTTGTCCACTAGAATGTATGGTTCATGGGTATTAGAGAATATCAATAATTATGTACTTTGATATATTCCATGAATCTAGAAAAATACTTGGTAGATAGTCAGAGATCATTAAAGTTTATTGAACTAAATAATAGAAATATCAAAAATTTCCAGTTTAGGCTAATTTTAAAAATATTACATTGACAGTTCTGCTTTTATCTGGGATGAAGTTTACACACACACACACACACACACATCACTTCTGTCTTAATTCTGAGAACACTTTAGATAAAATCAAATACTATATATTTCTTTGACTTCCCTGGTGGCTCAAACAGTAAAGCGTCTGCCTGCAATGCAGGAGACCCAGGTTAGATTTCTGGGTTGGGAAGATCCCCTGGAGAAGGAAATGGCAATCCACTCCAGCACTCTTGCCTGGAAAATCCCATGGACGGAGGATCCTGATAGGCTACAGTCCATGGGGTCACAAAGAGTAGGACACAACTGAGTGACTTCACTTTAACAGAGGGTACAAAAAACTCCAGAGATGGATAAATTCTTTCTTAACAGTAGTCACTATTTTTGTTGTTGTTCAGTTGCTATGTGGCGTCTGACTCTTTGAGACCCCATGGGCTGCAGTACACCAGGCTTCCCTGTCCTTCACCATCTCCCAGAGTTTGCTCAAACTCATGTCCATTGAGTCATTGATGCCATCCAACCATCTCATCCTCTGACGTCTCCTTCTCCTCCTGCCTTCAATCTTTCCCAGCAACAGGGTCTTTTCCAATGAGTTGGCTCTTGGCAACCAGTGGCCAAAGTATTGGAGCTTCAGGTTCACCATCAGTCCTTCCAAAGAATATTCAGAGCTTATTTGCTTTAGGATTGACTGATTTGATTTCCCTGCTGTCCAATGGACTCTTAAGACTCTTCTCCAAGACCACAGTTGGAAAGCATCAGTTCTTCAGTGTTCAGCCTTTTTTATGGTACAACTCTCACAACCATACATGACTACTGGAAAAAAGCATAGCTTTGATTATACAGACCTTTGTTGGCAAATTGATACATCTGCTTTCTAATATGCTGTCTATGTTTGTCATAGCTCCCCCCCACCCCCCCACCCCCGCTAAGGAGCAAGTGTTATTTAATTAAGGCAATGGCCACCCACTCCAGAACTCTTGCCTGGAAAATCCCATGGATGGAGGAGCCTGGTGGGCTGCAGTCCATGGGGTCACAAAGAGTTGGACACGACTGAGCAACTTCACTTTCACTTTTCCCTTGCATGCATTGGAGAAGGAAATGGCAACCCACTCCAGTGTTCTTGCCTGGAGAATCCCAGGGACGGCGGAGCCTGGTGGGCGGCCGTCTATGGGGTCGCACAGAGTCTGACACGACTGAAGTGACTTAGCAGCAGCAGCAGCAGTCACTATCCCCAGTGATTTTGGAGCCCAAGAAAGTCTGTCACTCTTTCCATGTTTTCCCCATTTATTTGCCATGAAGTGATGGGACTAGATGTCATGATCTTCATTTTTTGAGTGTTGAGTTTTAAGCCAGCTTTTTCACTGTCCTCTTTCAGCTTCATCTCTTGAGTTCCTCTTCATTTTCAGGCATTAAATTGGTATCATCTGCACATCTGAGGTTGCTGATATTTCTCCTGGAAATTTTGAATCCAGCTTGTGAGTCATGCAGCCTGGCATTTTGCATGCAGTAAGGAGCCTGGCAGTCTACAGTCCATGGGGTTGCAAAGCGTCAGACATGACTGAGCAACTAAGCATACACACACACTCTGCGTATAAGTTAAATAAACAGGGTGAGAATATACAGTCTTGACCTACTCCTTTCCCAATCTGGAGCCAGTCCATTGTTGCATGTCTGGTTCTAACTGTTGCTTCTTGACCTGCATACAGATTTCTTAGGAGGCAGGTAAGGTGGTCTGGTATTCTCATCTCTAAGAATTTTCCAGTTTGTTGTGATCCACTCAGTCAAAGGCTTCAGCATAGGCAATGAAACAGAAGTAGATTTTTTTGGAACTCTCTTGCTTTCTCAATGATCCAACAGATGTTGGTAATTTGATCTCTGGTTCCTCTGCCTTTTCTAAATCCAGCTTGAACATCTGGAAGTTCTCGGTTCACATACTGCCAAAGCCTAGCTTGAAGAATTTTGAGCATAATCTCACTACCATGTGAAATGAATGAAACTGTACAGTAGTTTGAGCATTCTTTGGCATTGCCTTTCTTTGGGATTGGAATGAAAACTGACCTTTTCAAGTCCTGGGGCCACTGCTCAGTTTTTCAAATTTGCTGTCATATTGCGTGTAGCACTTTAACAGCCTCATCTTTTAGGATCTGATATAGCTCAGCTGGAATTCCATCATATACACTAGCTTTGTTTGTAGTGATGCTTCCTAAGGCCCACTTGACTTCACGTTCCAGGATGTCTGGCTCTAGGTGAATGACCACGCCACTGTGGTTATCTGCGTCATGAAGACCTTTATTGTACAGTTCTTCTGTGTATTCTTGCCATCTCGTCTAGTAATTCTAGTAAAAAGTATGCTTTTACTAGAACATATATAATAGTAAACTTTTTATCTTGTTTCATCTAAAATATTTTTCATCTTCAATTTCTCATGAGCATAGGTTAGTCAAAGGAGAATCTGTTCTCCAGCTATTTCTTAGTTGCCAAATTTTGCTAAGGTATCATTTCGCCACCACTCCTTGACATGTAAAAGAAGCTCTGGTTTTTTCATCAATTTAATTTCATCTCACAAACTTGTAATGAGAACCTCTCTATGCAGTTAATTCACTAGGACTAAATTAAATACATCACCTCTACCCCCAAGGAAACTCTGAACCTAACAGCAAATACAGTGTGTAAACATAATTAGGCTACAGTGCCATACATTAAATAATGAAAACATTGTTACTGAGTAAAACAGTGACACTATGTAAAACAATGGCACATTGGTGAAATAGGAAAGAAATCACAAAGGAAAAGCTCAAATTGAGACATTAAACATAAGTAAAATTTTGCCAAGTAAGAGAAGAAGAAAATTACATTCCAGGAAAAGCTAGAGGATGAGAGAAAGGATGAATGTCAAGTAACTTGAAGACATAATACATTTTACAGAGTAGTGAACAATGAGATGAGAAAAAAACAAGAAGGTCTGCAAGGGTCATATCTTACAAAGTATTAACCATACAAAACAACTTAAAAAGAAGTTTTTCAGTAGTGGTTCCCAAACCTGGCTGCTCATCAAAATTGTTACATATATATAGATTGCTGAGTCTAATCTCCAGACTTACTGAATCAGAATCACCTTGGGGTAAATAGTTTGAACAGGTTTTCAGGTAACTATGATATAATTATATCAGGCTTCAGATAGGAAGAACCTTAAATAGATGTAGCATCTTATATAGTAAGTAGTCTCATGATGGGACAGTTCCACTGTTGAATAATTTAGTAGCCCAATGATGCCAACAAGGATTCAGATTCTGTTTTTCTGCATTACACGCTGCAGTGTCAGCTACTCCACCTCTTGGTTCTGAGGTAGGTTCAGTAGCCTTGGGGTTTATATCCTCATACAACAATACCCAGTGAAAGAAATCCTCTTCTCTTGTGTCTCTCTTTTTATGGGCAAAGAAAACTATCAGAGATGCCCCTGCCAACAGATCAGTTCAGTCATACATTGTTTCTGACTCTTTGAGACCACATGGACTGCAGCACACCAGGCCTTCCTGCCAATCAGCAACTCCCGGAGCTTGCTAAAACTCATGTCCATTGAGTCGGTGATGCAATCCAACCATCTCATCCTCTGTCATCCCCTTCTCCTCTCACCTTCAATCTTTCCCAGCATCAGGGTCTTTTCCAATGAGTCAGTTCTTCCCATCAGGTGGCCAAAGTATTAGAGTTTCAGCTTCAACATCAGTCTTTCCAATGAACACCCAGGGCTGATCTCCTTTAGGATGGACTGGTTGGGTCTCCTTGCAGTCCAAGGGACTCTCAAGAGTCTTCAACACCACAGTTCAAAGGCATCGATTCTTAAGCACTCACCTTTCTTTACAGTCCAACTCTCACATCCATACATGACCACTGGAAAATCATAGCTTTGACTAGACAGACCTTTGTTGGCAAGTAATGTCTCTGCTCTTTAATATGCTGTCTAGGTTGTACAAAGCTTTTCCTCCAAGGAGCAAGTGTCTTTTAATTTCATGGCTGCAATCACCATCTGCAGTGATTTTGGAGCCCCAAAATCAAAGTCTGTCAGTGTTTTCCTTGTTTCCCCATCTATTTGACATTAAGTGATGGGACTGGATACCATGATCTTAGTTTTTTGAATATTGAGTTTTAAGCCAACTTTTTCACTCTCCTCTTTCAAGTTCATCAGGAGGCTCTTTAGTTCTTCTTTACTTTCTGCCATAAAGGTGGTGTCATTTGCATATCTGAGGTTATTGATGTTTCTTACAGCAATCTTGATTCTAGCTTGTGCTTCATCCAGCCCAGCATTTTGCATGATATATTCTGCATGTAAGTTAAATAAGCAGGGTGACGATACACAGCCTTAGATGATACACAGCCTTAATGTACTCCTTTCCCAATTTGGAAGCAGTCTGTTGTCCCATGTCTAGTTCTAACTGTTTCTTCTTGACCTGCATACAGATTTCTCAGGAGGCAGGTCAGGTGGTATGGTATTCCTGTCTCTTTCAGAATTTTCCACAGTTTCTTGTGATCCACACAGTCAAAGCTTTGGTGTAGGCAATAAAGCAGGAGTAGATATTTTTCAGGAACTCTCTTGCTTTCTCAGTGATTCAACGGATGTTGGCAATTTGATCTCTAGTTCCTCTGCCTTTTCTAAATCCAGCTTGAACATCTGGAAATTCTCGGTCCATGTACTGTTAAAGCCTGCCTTGGAAAATTTTGATCGTTACTTTGCTAGAATATGAGATAAGTACAATTTTCCAGTAGTTTGAATATTCTTTGGCATTGGCTTTCTTTGGGATTGGAATGAAAACTGACCTTTTCCAGTCCTGTGGCCACTGCTGAGTTTTCCAAATTTGCTGGCATATTGAGTGCAGTACTTTCACAGCATCATCTTTTAGGATGTGAAATAGCTCAACTGGAGTTCCATCACCTCCACTAGCTTTGTTCATATTGATGCTTTCTAAGGCCCACTTGACTTCACATTCCAGGATGTCTGGCCCTAGGTGAGTGATCACTCCATCATGATTATCTGGGTCATGAAGATCATTTTTGCATAGGTCTCCTTGTATATTCTTGCCACCTCTTCTTAATATCTTCTGCTTCTGTTAGGTGCATACCATTTCTGTCCTTTATTGTGCCCATCTTTGCATGAAATGGTCCTTTGGTATCTCTAATTTACTTCCTCATGTTTCATTATCCAAGACATCCTTGTATAGCCCCTCGAAACCAGCCACTGTCAAGGGCTGTGGATTTACCATGACAGCTAACCAGAATTCATCTCTTGTTTCTGAGAACAGACATGGACTTCCATGAAATACCTAAATACACAATATCTGATAAAAATAAATGAATAAAATCAGGGTTCTGATATAATAAAAATAGGCCATACTCCTTTTGGGGAATCAACAGTATATATATATATATATACACCACAAAGAAGGTCATTGAACTAATACTTTGGAACCATGGCCTAAGCAACATTATTGGTGTAAATTAGATAAACATGACTAGATTGGCATTTTGAAAAAAAAAATTAGTGGGAATTTGGAGAATGATTCAAAGAGAAGTCAGATCCTTTCTCAATTTTTAAATGAAGATTACTTACAAGAACATTTTAGTAGGCTAATAAAAAGTTGGTAATATTTTTACCTACAAAAGTAACATTAGTGATGAACAGGAGCTGCATAGGAAGACCGTTATTTCAGAGTACAACCAGCAGTACTTATGATCCCTGTGAACTTTTGTGATACTAGGGGGAAAGAATTGAACATTTTTACCAGGTTCCTCACTGGTTATATAGTACAAGTATTAACCAAATGATTACAAATATCTTGTAAAGTGAAATTCATTTTAATAAGGGTATAATCATAAGGCCAGATGCTGTGAGGAGGTCAAGTACCATAAGGATCAAGAAGTGGCTATGAGCAAATCACTACTGATACTGCAAGAGCCATTTTAATGCAATAATAAAAGCAGAAATTACAGTCATTGAAACGGACACTGAAGAGTGCAGATGATGAGATAGATACTCTTTTCAAGTACTTGATCATGGTGAAAAAGGGAGCAATAGGTTGATCATTTGAGCTGGTCAACTCTAAGGAGGGCTGAGTGTGGATGGTAGCTACTTGAAAAGTCAACAAGTAGAGAAAGCTTTAAAATGGAAAGACTATATAATTCATGGAATAAAAATCTGAGAATATAGATGGGCATATGAATTAAAATGCAAACAAAGAGATTTTTCTTTTACAACAAAAATTCTCTTTTTCACAAAAGTTTAATAGAGGAGTTACAGATGGCACACTTATATTGATAGACATATTTGGTGGCTAAAGGACATTAGGATGATTGGAGAAGGTCTTTATGGGGTCAAAGAACACATACTGCTAAAGGGAAGAGTTTAAATAGGGACCATAATAAAAAAGATTAAAGTTGGAAAAATAAAGTTCAATAGGAGAGCAACCTGGCCACAAAATTATGAAGGCTGCTGAGTGGGCCTGTATCCAGATGAGACTGGAAATCTCAGTTTATTAATATTATAGTTAGGTAGATAGATAGGCAGACAGAAAGGAAGGTAGATCTCCACCAATTTTATGGATGTTCTCAAAAATTTTAGGGAAATTTAAATAATGTAGCAGAGGGTAGTTACTAGATTGAAAATGTCCAATTTGGATAAAATGGGAAAGCCAAGAATTGAGAGTATTTTTGAGGGCTTGGGAGGAAATTCATAGCAGAATAAGAAAGAAAATGGTATCTGGAAGGAATTGGAGGCCTAGTTTTTAAAGAACCTGGAAAATTAGAAGTGGCTGAAGAATAAGTTCAGATAAACAGGAAAGTGAATAATCAAGAGTAACACGAAGCTTACATTTATAAATTACCCCTCTCCCTTTAAAACATGCTTCTGCTCACTCATGTACCAAGGGCTTTGCTAGTCACTGGGGTTGATCTGACAAAATTTCATTGGCCCAGAGAAGCTTTATTAAAAAAAAAAAATTCTATTGAAGTATAGTAGATTGACAATGTTGTGTTAGTTTTAGGTGTACAGCAAAGTGAATCTGTTAAAAATATACATATAGGCACTCTTTCTAAGATTCTCTTCCCATATAGGCCATGACAGAGCATTGAGTAGACCTCCCTGTGCTATACAGTGGGTCCTTATTAGTCATCTCTTTTATATAGAGTAGTGTATGTATCAAATGCTACTCTTAGACTGTAATGCTCTTTACAGTTGAACGTGGCCTTTCAAAGCTATAATTCCAGGCAGCAACTGATGTGGAGATTTCAAGCCTAGTGTAGCAGAGACAATCTGGGAAGGAGGCCAGAATACTAGCCCACACTGAGGACCATCTGCTAAGGCATAACTCCCCTCTGTATCCCCTTCCTCCTTAGGAAGGAGAGGAATGGACAGTCTTTGTTCAACAGGCTCTTAATTGAAAGGAACAGTGCTACATGAGAAGAAAATCAAGATTAAGCTTTGACTTTTTAACAAAAGTTAGGAATTTTTAAAAATAACCAAGAAGTCCATATGGTACCATACAGCAGAAAATCTTACCTATAGGTTTGGGAAAATCATAATGAGGTTAAATTTTGTCACTGTCAGCAGAGTTGTTCCATTTCCAATCTGGGGTCCAGATGCCATACATGGGATGTTATCTGTGTATTATCCAATCTTCTAATGGATTTTACTTGCCTTGGGAGATAATGGTTTTCAAGGAGTCACCCATGTGGATGCTATTCTGATTAGAGCTTATTCCTGCACATCCAGATCCATTCTTATTTCCCAAGTACACATATTTCTTTGGAATCAATGTGTTTTCATAGTCATCATGCTCTGGTACCTGAAGAAAGATGAATATATTTATAAGTGATCGAAGTGAACTTTGAACAAGTTGAAATATAAAACATAAAAAGCAAACAAAAACAAAAATGCCACCTAATCTCTACTTTGAAATACTAAAACTGGGCTTAGTGACATGAGCAATTAGTGTCCTTCTGATCTTCAGAGGATGATCAGGAGATGATTTTCTTGCAATTGGAAAAGCAGAAGCACTTTAAAAAAAAAAATTACTTGAGGGTATATTGGACATTTGTTATGAAATTGTAGGCATATCTGACTATAATTTAATATTTGACATTTCATGATCAAAATTCTGTTGTGAGAGTAGTAGGAATTTTTAAATATCCTTTCTTGCTTTCATGCTGGAATTTACCTTGGCTTCATAGGTCATAAAAATCATCCAGTTACATAAGAAAGGATATACAAAATCAGAATATCTTCTGTGATGGTGGGTTAAAACGAAAGTGGTTAAATTGTGACATTTCAGATCTTTGTCTAAATCAGAAATCCAACAGCAAACTTGAATATTTTGAGCATTACTTTGATTTACAAAATCTCCAGGGAGCTTTTGGTCCATAAATCAAAAGAGATTACATTGGAGCATTTTCAACTGTGACAAATATAAGTTTGTTCCATTCCCTTGAACCTAATTTAAAATACAATGGCACTCATTTTGCTATACTCAGCAGTCTTAAAGGTCAAAATATGTTTTTAATTTCTCACTAGGAATATACTGCAAAATTAATGCAAAAATTAATATAAAATATCAAATATATTTGAAAAAATTCATTGACAAATTTATTCAGGGCACACTTATAGTGAAAATATCTCTACATACTTCAGGGGAAGGTACATGCAACTCAAACACAAATATTTAGAGTAAGTTATAAGTAATTGCAGGAGAAAATTCTCATGTATATGGGACAAATATGATTTTGGCATATGTTCATATGTGAAAACTTTTTCAGGTATTTTAAAGCTGATCAAACCTCAAGCAATGTCTTAAACTAGAGTCCTTTTTATGAGTAGATTTCTTTGATTGATTTGCCTAAAGGAAATGTTTTCTCATAACCAGATTTGATTACTATTTATTTTTTTCATTTAATCAATAAGGTCAGTTAAAATAATCAATGTAATTTAGTCAAGTAAAGCCAGCTATAATTTCAGTTCATTTTCTGATTTAAAAAATTAATAATAATTCATTCCTACTTAAGAGTGGAGAAATGCTTTTATAAATGCTTGATATAAAAATAAAACATGTACTGCAGTTGAAAGTAAGAAAAGAAATAAGTAAAAATTCATTTCATGAATTAGGAAAAAGATTTTGAAGTCAGAGTTTAGTTTGAGTTCTAACTCTTATACTTAGATGTGTAATCTGAGGCACAATACTGAATTGTCCAGCCTCAATTCCTCATTCCTCCACTTAATAAAATGAGGACAACGGTAACCACCATGTAGGATGGTCACGAGGAATCTGGATATGTATCATGTGTATAAATTCATCATATCATATCTTACAGTTAGTAAGCAAACGAAAGTTATCATTTGAGTACAAACAAGGTAAATCATGGATGACACTGAAGACCCACACCTAACAAATTTTTGCACCCAAATGTTACCAGAGTCTAATGATTTAGCCTTTGGACTAAATGATGATGATGATGTTTGTCCTTGAAGGGAAACTTATCTATGGACTATCAATCACCCTGTGTAGTAATTAATCTTGATAATACAAGGAAAGGCAGAGGACTGAAGGGAGGAAGGGATATATGGTGTGGAGGCTCAGGGCAAGAATCCAGATATAGGAAAAGACAGATGTGCTTCTGGAGGAGATGAGAAGGAGTCCAGAGACTAGCCTGTTGAAGACGGGTGAGGACAAGGAAGAAGAAACAAGGGCAGGTCTGGCCTTTGGCATTCCATGGGCTTATGCCTGCTTGGGAAAAGCAACATCATCCCAACAAGATGGGTGGGGGCCAGAGGGGACCCAGGTGAGAATAAGACAAGCATGAACCCTCATCTGATACAGACAAAGCCAGTTTTTCATGCTGTCAGGATCCTGAAGTCCTTCCTTGCTCTGGGTATGTGCTTTAGTCATGTTCCATTCTTTGCAACCCCATGGCCTCTAGCCCACCAGACTCCTCTGTCCATGGGGTTTCTCCAGGCAAGAATACTGGAGAGGACTGCCATGCCCTCGTCCAGCGGGTCTTCCCAACCCAAGGAGCAAACCCTCATCTATGTCTCCTGCATTGGTAGGCAGATTCTTTGCCATTAGCGCCACCTGGAGGATTCCCTGGTTGCTCAGACGGGTATCACCGACTCTATGGACATGAATTTGAGCAAGGTCTAGGATTTGGTGATGGATGGGGAGGCCTGGCCTGGTGTAGTCCATGGGGTCGCAAAAAGTCGGACACCACTGAGCAACTTTCACTTTCAGCGCCACCTGGGAAGCCCCTCGGATCCTCCATCCTCCATAAAAACACACCGGAATTATGTTTCCCTCATAGAACAGCAAAAGAAAAGAGGAAAAGGTTGAATTTTTGAATTAGATTTGTATTTGTTACAGGAAGAATGGCAGAACGTTTACTAAACTGGAATTCACATTTTCAGGTACTGTCAAAACTTTAGGAAACACGTGGCTGATAAGAGAAGGGGGAAGCTAGACTTTAACTCAAAGCCCGTCTCCAAACCCTTTGTTCTTAGGCATCACGCAATCCCTCAAGTCAAATTAAAATAAAATCACGCTTCCTACAATGACCAAACTAGTTAGATATCCAGAACTTTTGCGGGAATTCTTAACAATAATCCATGAAAACCTCCCCTCCTAAGTAACCTGCTGACTTTGCCAGAACTTCTCACACTCAGAAGGAGAGCTTTCAGCAAACAATTCATCCAGGCCCAAGAAACCGTGTGATCACATTACGCTGAGCGTCACTGTTTTTTACCTTTGGCATCACACCAAGCGTTCTCTGCCATTCCAGACCCTTGGGATAAAAAGAGAGGAATGTAGACTAAGGGGTGCATCCGACCTGCCTCGGCCGGGGCTGGATTGCACCTGCTGGTCCTGGGAAGATGGCCGCTGACGCTTCATCAGGGTCCTTCCCTTAGCACCTCCCCACCTAAGAGAGACGGCTGGGCCTCCAGGTGTTTCAGCTCTGGGCACTTCCATCTTCTCAGCTCACATTTGCGTGATGCTTTCACCAGGAAGCTTAGAGCATCAGATTCTGAATCAGGAATCACATGCTATATGAAACTGAATTCGAAATATAACAAGATAACCTGCCTCCTTGAATTGAATCCTAGGAACCAGTTCAATCTTCTTTTTTTTTTTTTATACACTAAACTTTATGATACCATTTGGAAAACTTTGTTTAGATGCAAGACATACTTCGGTGTGTAGAATTAAATAGAAATCGGACCTCTATAATTGTAATCCAATCAAATTTCTCAGTACCGGTTATTGAATAATTTCTCCTTTCCTTATTAGTATAAAATATACTAAATTACATGCCTTTTATCATTATAAGTATGAATAAACATATATATATGTATATATATAAAATGAGCTATTCATAAATATGAACTGCTGCTGCTGCTGCTAAGTCGCTTCAGTCGTGTCCAACTCTGTGCGACCCCACAGACGGCAGCCCACCGGGCTCCCCCGTCCCTGGGATTCTCCAGGCAAGAATTCTGGAGTGGGTTGCCATTTCCTTCTCCAATGCATGAAAGTGAAAAGTGAAAGTGAAGTCGCTCAGTCGTGTCTGACTTGTAGTGACCCCGTGGACTGCAGCCCACCAGGCTCCTCCGTCCATGGGATTTTCCAGGCAAGAGTACTGGAGTGGGGTGCCATTGCCTTCTCCGTAAATATGAATATATATATATATATATATATGTTCATATATATATATATATATATATAGTGGACTTCCCTGATGGCTCAAATCAGGTAGGATAGGAAAGGTAAGGATCTCACCTGCAATGCAGGAGACAGGAGTTCAATACCGAGGTTGAAAAGATCCCCTAGAGAAGGAATGGCAACCCACTCCAGTATTCTTACCTGGGAAATCTTATGGACAGGGGACCTGGGGGGCTACAGTCAATGGGGTAGCAAAGAGCTGGACATGACTAACTAAAAACAACAAAATAGAACAATATATATAATACTAAATGTAATTGTTTAGATTGAATTCCACAATTCCACATGCCTTTCATCATTAAATCTGTATATATGTGTACATATATATATGACTAGGTGTAATTTTTTAGATTAAATTCCACTATTTAGAATCCTTTATAAAGAATCTGGGGAAAATATTAATTCCAGGTGGGATCGTCCCAAGCCTTTTGGGATAGTATAAGGTCACAGACTCCACCACTTGGTACATGATCTAGAAATATACCATATTAAAACATAATTAGGAAAGCAATTAAAACACAGCCTCTAAAATATGCTGCTTAAGTTTGTTTTTAATTTTAATATATCATTAATTTCTTATAAAAAATCCAATGTGTACATGTTTGTCTTCGCCACAACTAATGAAAACTCCACACTACAGTTGGAGTTTGAGATTTGATTGGATATAATTTAGTTTCTCTGCCATGCATAATCACCACAGGAGAGGATACTGACAGTTTTATCACTCTCAATTCTCTTCTAAATTATGCAAATGCTATTGGTTCTTTTAAATAGTCCTCTGCATCATCCCTTACAAATTGCTTAGAAACCCAAGACTGATTAACCACCAGGACGAGTGAATATACTGGGAATGGCATTAGTTAACCATTATGCTCAGCTGCTTCTCAATTAGCCCAAGATAGACTCCAGCCCACTCAGCTGTGCAGCCCTGGATACGTTCCTTATATTGCTCTATGCTTCATTTTCCTCATCTGTAACGTGGGAATGGTAATAATAGTATCCACTATATGGGACTGTTATGAGGATTAAATATGTTAATATTTGTAGAACACTTAGTAAAAAGCCTTGCACACACTAGGTGTAGACTCTTTGTTACCTAGTTCATGTAGCTTTAATATTCTGCCTTCTATTTTCTGTACCCATATGACTCCCGCCCTATGCCCATGTTCCTCAGAATCCTCAATAGTCATATTCTACCTCAAAGTAAGATTTAATGATGTCATTAAAATGTGAATGTCCAGCTAGGCTACACCTATGGGTCCTTTCATGGTGAGTGTGGATTTAAAGAAAGAATTAAAAAATTATTCTCTAATGTATAATTGTTTCAAGAGAGGTAGCAGAGGAGCTGGGTTCACAGGTGCAACTTTTCAGCATGTCTTAAACTAGATCATAAAGCAACTATTTAATACCAATTACAAGCTCCCTAAAAGTGCAAAGGTTGGAGGCAGGAAGGTCAATATCTACCACTCATATAAATCAATAGTATTTTTTAGTAGGATCAAAATATACAGGAAAAACTTCTTGTGAAGTAAATCTGCCATTTCCAACACACAGTGAAATCCAAAAGACCCAACACAAACACAGCCTTTCTTGGGACCAGTGCCCTAACAAACAGACCAGGATGATTCTGCCCAAAAGACATATCTATATTACAAAAGACTAGTCTGTTTCTAACACACGCAGAGAAAAAGAAAATGGACAAGCAAATAATCCCATGCTCACCTGCTTACCTGCTCACCTGAGCTGGAATTCCTCAAAACCTCAATCTCATTGGATAACAGCTGACCTACAAGAAAGCAAAATCTTTCCTCCTTTCCTCACACTTACTTTGTCCTGCATTCTCTTAAGGAACAGAGGGGCAGTGAAGATTATCTGGGAACCCCCATGTCAAATGCTCTTCCTGCATACAGATGCTAAGTGAAAGTGAAGTCACTCAGTCGTGTCCGACTCTTTGCGACCCCATGGACTGCAGCCTACCAGGCTCCTCTGTCCATGGGATTCTCCAGGCAAGAATATTTGAGTGGGTTGCCATTTCCTTCTCCAAGGAAAATGGACACCTAAGAGGCACATTAAAAGGTGCTCATCATTGCTAATTATTAGACAAATGCAAATCAAAACTACAGAAGTATCACCTCAAACTAGTCAGAACGCACATCATTAAAAAGTCTACAAATAACAGACAGTGGAGAAGCTCTGGAGAAAAGGGAACCTTTCTACACTGTTGGTGGGAAGGTAAATGGGTACAGCCACTGTGGAAAACATAATGGAGGTGTAGAGAAAGAACAAATTAACCAAGATGGCAGTGATCAGGCTCTCTGACCCCATGGCCTGTTGCTGTTCCCCATATTTTGTAAATACATGGTTATGTAACAGCTAAGATCACTTATAGCATTGCACATGCATGTCACGATGTGCCTGCTTGGCCACAGACCACTTTTGTTCTGTAAATATATATAAGCTCCACCTTAAAAGCCCTTGAGGCTGCATTATGGCTGTGTCCACTGGGTCAGCTTCAAGAGAATACAGCATAGCTGCTGCTGCTATGGCTGTTGTGCCAGCCTGGAAACAATAAACATGTCTGCAGTTCCTACGGTTCCCCAAGTTTTCTTCCAGCTTCCCCACATGTGCCTTATCTAGCCTGGGTACAGTGAACAGTGTGACTAGAAAGACAGGAGGTTCCTCAAAAAACTAAAAATAAAATTGCCATATGATCCAGCACTCCCACTTCTGGACATATGTCTGGGAGAAACCATAATCCAAAAAAGATACATGCACCCCTATATTTAGAGCAGCACTACTCACAATAGCCAAGACATGGAAACAACCTAAATGAATGAACTGATACCAAATGAATTAATAAAAATGTAGTATTCATATACAGTGGAATACTACTGAGTCATTAAAAAGAACAAAATAATTCCATTGCAGCAACATGGATGAACCTAGAGATTATCATACTATGTTAAGTAAGTCAGAAAGAGAAAGACAAATAGCATATGATATCACTTACATGTGGAATCTAAAATATGACACAAATGGACACATCTGCAAAACAAAAACAGACTCACAGACATAGGGAACAGACTTGGGGCTGCCAGTGGGGTGGGGAGTGCAGGAAGGGTGGACTGGGAGTTTGTAATTAGAAGATGCAAGCTATTATATTTAGGATGGCTACACAACTAAGGTGCTACTATATAGCACAGGGAACTATATTCAATATCTTGTGATAAACCATAGTGGAAAAGAAAATTTTTTAAATGTGTGTGTATATATATAAAACAATCATTTTGCAGTACAGGGGTCGTGAACAGACGGGCACGACTGAGCGTCTTCACTTTCACTTTTCACTTTCATGCATTGGAGAAGGAAATGGCAACCCACTCCAGTGTTCTTGCCTGGAGAATCCCAGGGACAGAGGAGCCTAGTGGGCTGCTGTCTGTGGGGTCGCACAGAGTCGGACACGACTGAAGCGACTTGCAGCAGCAGCAGCAGCAAAAATTAACATCATTATAAATCAACTATTCTTCAAAAACATAAATTTTACAAAAAGAAAAAATGCTGTTCTTGGTCACCTAAATTTGTTCATCTCAGTTAAAATAAATAAGCTAATCCTGAAAATTACACCTCCCTTAAAATATCTGCCCTATCTCTCTTTAGCCATCATGGCTATATTTCAAAAAATTCCTTTCTTCGTGGTTTCTACTTGTTAAAATCTAGCTCACTGAATTCTGGATTCCCTTCCCAGTGCTATAGTCACACTGTGTCCACCAGGACCCTGAGCTTGTTGCTCAGACTATAGGAATCTGTTTCTGGTCTTATCTCATGGACCTCTGCAGTTTTGATACACTGTGGCCATTCATTTGATTGCTGAAAACCCTTCACTTCTTTACCTTCTGCAAGTTCACATTTTCCTCCCTTTTCCCCCTTTGGTAGCTTTTCCTGAGACTGCCTTATGTATTTCTCTTTCTCAAACCATTCCTTAAAAGTCAGTGTTCGCCAGGTACCTTCCTGTGCTCTTTTTTCCTCATGTTACACTCTCCTGGGCTTCATCCCTGCCCATGGCTTCCATCACCCTCTCTGTGTGAACGAGGTCCCCATGCCAGTCTTCACTGCAAGGACCAGACAAGGAAGGATCACTCCTACACTTTAGAGCTCACCAAATAACTCAGACTAGCATATCTGACACTGTTTACCTTGCCCCACCTTGACCTTCTCATGGAAACTCCAGCAAAGACCATGGCCCCAGCCCCACCCCCAGGCCCCTAGCCCTTCTGCTTCCTGACCAACACTGTGTCTGAGTCACTTCATGACAAGCAGGGACCTTCCCTCTATGGGACCTGTGAGTGCCTTACACTTATTATTTCAAAGCTCCATTCCCTTTTCCTCCTATGGCCACGTCTGACTTTATCATACCAAACAAACATTTATGTTCTTACAACACTGAACAAGGGAAAAACATGGCATGACATGTTTTTTAAAAAAAATTTCATTGGAATATAGTGGCTTTATAATGTTATTAGTTTGTGCTATACAGCAAAGTGAATAAACTATATGTATGCATAAGCCTCTTGATGAAAGTGAAAGAGGAGAGTGAAAAAGTTGGCTTAAAGCTCAACATTCAGAAAACGAAGATCATGGCATCCAGTCCCATCATTTCATGAGAAATAGATGGGGAAACAGTGGAAGCAGTGTCAGACTTTATTTTTTGGGGCTCCAAAATCACTGCAGATGCTGACTGCAGCCATGAAATTAAAAGACGCTTACTCCTTGGAAGGAAAGTTATGACCAACCTAGATAGCATATTCAAAAGCAGAGATATTACTTTGCTAACAAAGGTTCGTCTAGTCAAGGCTATGGTTTTTCCTGTGGTCATGTATGGATGTGAGAGTTGGACTGTGAAGATGGCTGAGCGCCAAAGAATTGATGCTTTTGAACTGTGGTGTTGGAGAAGACTCTTGAGAGTCCCTTGGACTGCAAGGAGATCCAACCAGTCCATTCTGAAGGAGATCAGCCCTGGGATTTCTTTGGAAGGAATGATGCTAAAGCTGAAACTCCAGTACTTTGGCCACCTCATGAGAGGGGTTGATTCATTGGAAAAGACTCCCATGCTGGGAGGGATTGGGGGCAGGAGAGGAAGGGGACGACAGAGGATGAGATGGCTGGATGGCATCACTGACTCGATGGACGTGAGTCTCAGTGAACTCCGGGAGTTGGTGATGGACAGGGAGGCCTGGCATGCTGCGATTCATGGGGTCGCAAAGAGTCAGACACAACTGAGCAACTGATCTGATCTGATCTGATACATATACCCCTCATTTTTGGATTTACATCCAAAAGTACACCACAAAGTATAAACCAAAGTACACCACAGAGCACTGACTAGACTTCTCTATGCTATATAGTAGGTCCTTGTTGGTTATCTCAAACTCTCAATTTATCCCTCCTCACCATCCTTCCCCTTTGGTGGCATAAGTTTGTCCTTATTATATTTTACACTTAGTATCAATTGTGTATATATGTCAATTCCAATCTCTGAATTCATCCCATGTGCCTTTTACGCATTCATTGCAGCACTATTCACAATATCCAGGACACGGAAGCAACCTAAATATCCATCAACAGAGGAGTGGATAAAGATGTGGTACATATATACCAAGGGATATTACTCAGCCATAAAAAGGAACAAATTTGTGTCATTTACAGAATATTCATTGGAAGGACTGATGCTAAAACTCCAATACTTTGGCCACATGATGCGAAGAACTGACTCACTGGAAAAGACCCTGCTGCTGGGAAAGACTGAGGGCAGGAGGAGAAGGGGACGACAGAGGATGAGATGGCTAGATGGCATCACCAACTCAATGGACATGAGTTTGAGCAAGCTCCCAGAGTTGGTAATGGACAAGGAAGCCTGACATGATGCATTCCTTGGGGTCGCAAAGAGTTGGACATGACTGAGTGACTGAACTGAACTGAACAGAAATGTGGGTGGACCCAGAGACTGTCACAAAGACTGAAGTCAGAAAGAGAAAAACAAATATCATGTATTAGTGCATATATGTGGAATCTAGAAAAATGGAACAGATAATCCTATTTGCAAAGTAGAGATAGAGACATAGATGAAGAGAACAAACATAAGGCATGACATGTTTTAAAAATACCACCTGGGCTGCTACCTACAGAGTACAGAAGACCATGGAAGGGAACAGGGAGCAGATAACTAAAAGGCTCCCACAGGGATCAGGTTAAGAAGGAGGAAAGGATCAACTGTTCAAAGATAGATGCAGAAAGACTGAGTTGCAAGAGGACTGAGAATTGACTGGACTCGGCAATATGCAGGTTATTAGAGAATTAGTAAACAGTAAGCTCAAGAAGTGACGGCCTGATATGATAAATTAAAAAAAAAAAAAAAACGAATCCGCCACAGGTATACATGTGCTCCCCATCCTGAACCCTCCTCCCTCCTCCCTCCCCACACCGCAAAACTAATACAGTGTTTGAGGTTTAAAAATAAAATAAAATTAAAAAAAAAAAAGATACAAATGAACTCATTTACCAAACAGAAACAGGTTCACATACATAGAAAACAAACATACTATTAAAGGGGAAAGGTGATGAGGAGGGATAAATTGGGAATTTGAGATTAACATACACACAGTACTATGTATAAAACAGATAACCAACAAGGACCTACTGTATAGCACAGGGAACTCTACTTAGTATTCTGTAATAACCTAAATGGAAAAAGAATTTGGAAAAGAATAGGTATATATCTATGTGCAACTGAATAGCTGTGCTATACACCTGAAACTATCACAACACTGTAAATCAACTATAGTCCAAAATAAAATAAAAATTAAAAATAAAGAAGTGACAGCAGAACTCTGATTATTGTAGTTTCAATAAAAACTGCAAGTAGAAAAACTATAGACAGTGGTTCATCTAACTCTTACATTTTGCTCCATGAGATAGAGAGAGAGAGAGAGAAGTTAGCTGTAGAGAGTTTTGGCTGCTGCTGCTAAGTCACCTCAGTCGTGTCCGACTCTGTGCGATCCCATAGACGGCAGACCACCAGGCTCCCCCATCCCTGGGATTCTCCAGGCAAGAACACTGGAGTGGGTTGCCATTTCCTTCTCCAATGCATGAAAGGAAAAAGTGAAAGTGAAGTCACTCAGTCGTGTCAGACTCTTTGCGACCCCATGGACTTCAGCCCACCAGGCTCCTCTGTCCATGGGATTTTCCAGGCAAGAGTACTGGAGTGGGTGGCCATTGCCTTCTCCAAGAGAGTTCTGGCTAAGGAGTGTTATTTTTCAATGGGAGATGCTGATGAGAATGATCCTGTGAAGAGGAAAGCGATAATGATGCATAGCTGTGGAGGGAACGTTCCAAGAGCAAAATAACCGAGATGACAAGGCTGGATGGAAACCAGAGCATGAACGGAGGGCTTAGCTTTGGCCACAAGGCAGGACAGGTCCACCCCAGCAACAAGAGGGGTGCTGGGGGTGGGGGTAGGTACAGGGGAGGTAGTGTAAAGGAGGATATGGATGCTTTCTTAAAATTGCTTCTAATATTTCATTGAAGAAAGAAGACAGGTCATCATCTGAATGTGAAGGAAGGGGATACCATTCCAGGCTTGGAGAGAAAGGAAAACAGAACCAGGTATATACTCTGAGTGTGGAGGTGCTGGCTCCTCCAAGTCCCAGAGAGCTGAGTGTTCCCAACACTACTTTCAGCAATGTATGACTGGGAACCTGAAACCCGCCTATGTGCACAATATTACAAGTCAAGGTGGCTCCCCCTCCACCCACTGGCAAGCTAGAGTTTAATTATGTCTCAGTGTATCACTGGAATGAATCATCCAGACAGTAACGTGAAGTCATTAGGGGAATATGGTCTAATAGGATTGCAAGCAAGCACAGAGGGCTCACTTGAGGTTCACGGTCATGAATTCAAGGTGACAAAGTCAACACCGGGTGTGTGTGTGTGTGTGTGAATTCAAGGTGACAAAGTCAACACCGGGTGTGTGTGTGTGTGTGTGTGTGAATTCAAGGTGACAAAGTCAGCACAGGGTGTGTGTGTGTGTGTGTGTGTGTGTGTGTGTATGCCTGTGTGCACACCTTTCTCCAATCAGGTGATTGGAGAACCCTGGAAGGACTAAAAATTGAGACAGAGCAGGGGCTTTGTTAGTATAAGAGAGGAAAAGGGAGCTGAGGAACTGACTGGGGGTTATCATGGTGGACCACAGGGCAGAGGTGGGAAGGAAGAAAAGAGACGAGAGAGATGCAAGGCAGGATGCAGACATGACCATCTGCATCGGGCGGCAGTCCTGGTGCAGTCAGGGAGCAAGTAGGGGAGGAGGACTCGGGTGCTAGAGCTGCCGGAATCCTAAGTCCTGGGATCCAACCCACTTTCTCTGTGTCAAGAAATCTTAGCCTGGCGTATACAGAGCTCTCAATATATGTTTATTAAATGAAGGAGTAAATAAGTATCATGAAGACCAGGGTGCCACAGTCTATGTTGTAAATTATATAAATGTTCCCTGCAGCAAACACAGTATCCATGACCCAGAACCTCTAAAGGATGGCTTGTTCCAACTACTGAGGATATAAAGGTCTGGGGCTTCCCCAGTGGTTCAGTGGTAAAGAATCCACCTGCCAAGCAGGAGACGTGGGTTTGATTCCTGGGTCAGAAAGATCCCCTGGAGAAGGAAATGGCACCCCACTCTAGTACTCTTGTCTGGGAAATCCCATGGCCAGAGGAGCCTGGTGGGTTTACAGTTCATGGTCGCGAAAGAGCCAGACATGGCTAGCAAACAACAACATAAAGGTCTGACCACTTCACCCTTGGACAGAGTCCCTTGAACAGGACGGAGATAAAATCAGTCAATCCTAAAGGAAACCAACCCTGAATATTTACTGGAAGGCCTGATGCTGAAGCTGAAACTCCAATACTTTGGCCACCTGATGCAAAGAACTGACTCACTGGAAAAGATCCTGATGCTGGGAAAGATTGAGGGCAGGATGAAAGTGGATGACAGAGGATGAGATGGTTGGATGGCATCATCGACTCAATGGACATGAGTCTGAGCAAACTCTGGGAGATAGTGAAGGACAAGGAAGCCTGGTGTGCTGCAGACCACAGGGTTGCAAAGAATGAGCAACTGAACAACTTCAGCCTTGATTTCAAGGAGTCATCTGAGAATCTTGTCTGGACTTCATGGCACCTCAGGTTCCCCTCTCTCACACAAGACATCCTTCTCCTCTCTTCCCCAGTGATGTGTCCCCAGGGAAGTCCCTAATGCATATCTGAACACTGAACTGTCTCAGGGTCTGCTTCTTCTTACAGTATCTAATCTCATACCTTGCAACATAATAGAGAAATTTATTTTCCTAAAATGAGAGCATGCATACACTGTAGCAATTTTAAGCCCCAAATTAGACCATGGTTAATCCATTTGATTCCTGTTTACATGTGCTGACATCCTGGGTGATCAATTGATGCCTGTGGGATTACATTCATTCATTTTTTACTAAAACGTGAAAGAATAGGAAATAAGTTTAAAAAGTAGGGTTAGAAGGGATCTTAATGACAACATTTTTCTTCCAAATACTTTAGTTCATCTAATTGTTTCAATTTATCTTCTTGACTTTTTTCCTTCGAATAATGACATTGAGTAAGCAGTGGAATTCACATTATGCAGTCATGTGCTGAGCCCATGCAATATTCTTTTTATTATTATCCACTTAACAAATCTATTAGCTGTCATGAAATTTATAGCCAAAGGGTAATATAATCTGTTGATGGGTTTTCCCCCCATTGCACAATCACTAAACATTCAGTGAATTTCTTAACCCCAGATCTTTATAAACTAAAATCTTGCTGTTGTTCACACAGTCATGTCCAACTCTTTGTGACCCCATGGACTGCCACATGCCAGGCTTCCTGTCCTTTACTATCTCCCAGAGTTTGCTCAAACTCCTATCCATTGAATTGGTGATGCCATCCACCCATTTCATCCTCTGTCATTCCCTTCTCCTCCTGCCCTCAATCTTTCCCAGCATCAGGGTCTTTTACAATAAGTCAGCTCTCTGCATCAGGTGGCCAAAGTATCGAAACTTTGGCATCAGATCAGTCCTTCCAATGAATATTCAGGATTGATCTCCTTTTTAGGAATTAAAAGAAGACCTCATATGACAATTATATCACAGGATAATTTTACTATGGCCTTCAAAGAAACTAATCTTATTAATGAGTCAAATATCAAATACATTGCCAGGTTTAATAAAATGGTTTTTGGTAATATTTGACTGTTGTTACAAGTTGTACCTGAAATTAATCCTGTGTTGAGATTAAGTTAGAGATTTTACCTTTAGCATGGTACAACAATTCCAAAGTTTAGAAATAATACTAATAGCTTTTTATTAAACTACACAAGTGGTTTTACACACAAGAAAGATATTCTGTTAAAATGCATCAGTTTGGAAAATATTTTTACCAAAATGTTCTCCATATGGGCAAGGTACTGCAGAACAAGAACACAGAGAAGTTGAGTAAAACATGGATTACACAAGGACTGGACTTCTCTAAGTTTGAAGTGTGTGAAGTCAGACTTACAACTGGACCATGGAACATTCAGGAAGCAAAAGGACCTTGGAAATCAACTAGACCTGACGTTTAGGATGCTGAGGCCATGACAAAGAGCTTGTTAGTGGCAAATACAATGACTAGATTCTAAACCAGCACTGTCCAATAGAAACATCATGCCAGGCACAGATGTGATTTAAAATGCCCTAATACCTACAATAAAAAAGAAAAAAATTAGTGATATTCATTTTAATAATATTTTAACTTAATTCAATATATTTGAATTGTTATTTCATCATATAATCATAAAACATTATAAATTAGATGTTTTTCATTATTTTTATAAAGCCAATTCTTCAAAGTCCAGTGTTTTTCACAGTCATAGCATGTCTCACTGTTTATTAGCATACTCCAAGTTTTTAACAGTCATGTGTGGCTAGGGGCCATCAGTACAAGTGACTTAATATAGGCAGTCCAGGTCCAGATGATTGGACTGGCCACTCAGGCATCTTAAATCACCAAATACCCACAGCCCATTGTGAAGGAGTACTTTATTTGCAAATAATTTTCTCCCATCTATCAACAGGCACATATATTCTGTTCTTTTTCCCAAGAAAAGAAAAATTCATCTATCTTGTATGTGCTATTTCAAGTGTATTTTTAAACCTGATTTATGGATTCAGATTAAGTGGCATAGCCTTAATAAACAGTGTTCATGAATATAACTATTTGACTTTTCTACCTTTTGAAAATGTGAATGTTGTATCTTTGCAATTTATTTGAAGTTCAATTGAAGACAGGCATGACGCAGTGGCACCAAGTGCTTTGCTTCATTTTGTAAGCTGGTTTCACGGTTATTCATTTCATTGTCAAAGACCACTGTCAGAGGGTTTGAGTCCGAATCTCTTACACTGATTTCAGATGGCTTCAAATGGAATAGTTCTCCAAAGATATAGTCTAGGAGTGAGGTGATATAGTACAGCTGAGCATGTTAAAACGTACTTTGGTTAAAAGAATGCTTTTCATCATTATCATTCCAAAACTTCACATAGCCCTTTGCCTCGACTGTGGCAACAGAAAGGAAGAGGCAAATCCCAAAGCCATTTCAAATGGTAGGCAGAGAGACTGAATAAACGGGAAGAGTTTATGACACTATCATAAGACAAGGCATTCAACATCATCAATGTCATCATCAGAAAATGGAAATCACAAACCAATATGTGTTGCTTGTTGTCATCATTGTTCTATATATATTATTTTACTTATTCTTTATGATCAGCATTGTAATAATTGTACTGTATATGTTATTTTGTGTATTTTTGTATAATAAACCTTAATAAAGCTTACAGAGATGAACATCCATATTTTAAAGATGAGAATATCTACTTGAGAAGTTAGAAAATGTGTCCAAATCACATTAAGAAGGAGGAATTCAGAAACATGTCTTCAGAAGCAAAATAAGAAATTAAGAGAATTCAAAGAGTTCTGTTTCTCTTTTAAATCCTTGTATTAAAAAAGGATGATGCATAATACAAGCCTGGGGAGATTAGCAGAAACTAGTGGCTTAGCAAAATAAGTACAATGTCTGAATGTTTACCTCCTTTACACATTTGTTCTAGGGATTAAATGATATAACAGATTATATGTTAACTTGAAACACTGTACAAAGGTACCTTGAACACAGCAGGCATTCATTATGCATATGTTAAAAAAAAGGAAATAAATAACTATGTGCTCAAAAACTATTAGATACTCTGCTGCTGCTGCTAAGTCGCTTCAGTCGTGTCCAACTCTGTGCGACCCCATAGATGGCAGCCCACCAGGCTCCACCGTCCCTGGGATTCTCCAGGCAAGAACACTGGAGTGGGTTGCCATTTCCTTCTCCAATGCATGAAAGTGGAAAGTGAAAGTGAAGTCGCTCAGTCGTGTCCGACTCTTAGAGACCGCATGGACTGCAGCCTACCACGCTCCTCCATCCATGGAATTTTCCAGGCAAGAGTACTGGAGTAGGGTGCCATTGCCTTCTCTGATTAGATACTCTACTTCCCTAATAATTCTCAAATTTTTCAATGGCCCTCAAAGGAGACATCAATGCAATAAACATCACTCTGATTATGGTGATATAAACAGTTATATCTGCCTAGTGGTATTATCATTATACAGGCTTAATTTCACCAGCTTGGAGAGAAGTTCTATCATAAAATTTCTCATTGAGAAATACTGGCAGATATGTTCTCAACAACCCCATCAGAACTACCATAATCTTTTTCTCATTTTTTAAAATAACTCTATTGTGACATAGGAACTGAGTAACAAACATAGTAGAAACTAGAAATCATGATATATAATGCTGGCCCAATGCTATATTCAGACGTGCATGATATGAAAAACTGAATGATTATGGGAAAATCTATTTCCAATGAATATTCTTCTCGAAATTCAAGCTTTAACCTTCTTTGTACTGTCATTAAATTTAAATAAAACGTTTTTCTGGATGTATTTTTTAAAACCCTGCCTTTTTCCCCATTGAGAATGTGCTTCTTTATGCAGTCATGCTGTAACAAACTGAAACTCAATAAAAGTACACTTTAGAATGGCTTAGTGAGATTATAGGCAATTGAACTTTACAAGCTTCATTTTATTTTAATGCAAATTACTCTTCATCTTAAAATGCATATTTTTCACCTTATTAAGCATATGATTCATTTGAAAAAAAAAAAAGTGTGTTCATACCAAGGAAAGCTAGATATATAATGAAATGTAATTTCTACTTCTGAATAAAAACATAAATACATTTTTGCATGGGCATTTCCTGATCTAACATAATAAACCATAAGATGTGAAGCAGAGGAAGCTTGTTCTCAGCTTTCAGGTCTTGGCTTATTGCTAAATGACCATATTATCAGATTAAGCTCCTCATTAAACTCATCATACTTATTTTATTGAAAGCATTTATGTAATCTGTAATTACACCATCTCCGGACACTAGAATGCAGGCTTGCAAGAAGTAGGGAATTTCTAGGGCTCTCACCATTCATTTCTTAAGACCAAAACACTTCCTGGTCCTGGAGATGTTTGTGAATGAACAAATTCTGAGCTAGAAATTATATCTTATTTTTATTATATTATATTCAAGGAAATATTTGATCTTACAGCTTTTGTTTTCCATGACAACTGAAGTCTCAAAACAATGCTTTTAATACAATTTTATACTCTTATTTGTTAGCCATTAGACATTAATGTCTAAATGTACCTATTTCCCAAACAAAAGAGTCTGTTTTCAAAGTTTTCAAATTCATTTTATGGGGTAAATTTTAGATTTTTAAATAGTTTTAAAATTGATTTTAAAGTCTTAGATTGATTTGGCCTGGGATAAGAGTGATTGTTCTTAGTGTCTTTCTAAGTTCCCTATCATTTTTTTTAATTGAACATTTTCTTTCTTTTTTTTTTTTTTTTTGGTAAATTCCAAGTGAAAAATTTTTTTCACTTTTATGCAAATATCAAATGTCTATATCAATATACTTAGTTTTCTAGGAAACTAAAACAGTCTGGAGATAGCATATATAGTAACATCAGTGCAAGCGGAAAACATGCCTGCCTTTTAAGAATAATAACATGTAGGGCACATCTTAATGAATTAAGATGATAAAATATCTTTGCATATAATATGCATCCTGAGAAATGTCTTTATATCTTTGACACATACATAAACTCACTGGTCTCACTCCTGGTAACCCTCTGTATTTAAGACTACGAACTCTGGGCAGATCCCATTGACTGCATTCGCTCCTAGATTCCCCTCAGTGTAGAACAAAGCAGTGGGTACCAAGCGGACATTCAGTAAATGATTTAAAGTGCATGGATACAGCCTTGAGTTAAAAAAAATGCAGCTTTTCACTGAGATATTATTTAGAAAGCTTTATGTAATTAGGGCTTCCCAGGTGATGCCAGTGATAAAGAACTTGCCTGCAAATGCAGGAAACATAAGAGATGAGGGTTGATCCCTGGGTCAGGACGATTCCTTGAAGTACGGCACGGAAACTGGCTCCAGTATTCTTGCCTGGAGAATCCCATGGACAGGGGAGCCTAATGGGCTATAGTCCATGGGGACACAAAGAGTCTTATACAACTGAGCATGCAACCACAGCATAGCTCACTGTTTAGAAAAAAGTACAATAAGCAATGTATTGATAATAATAAACAATGCCAATCTTTGGAGACCATATGCTAGCAATAAGCTAAATCTCTTGGTAAGATCATTACAAGACTAAGTTACAAATTAAATTCTTGTATAAGCTAATTTGTTTCACTCTGTTTACAGGCCCTTGGTTTATACTATTTAACATGGCCAGCCATAAGACCAAGAAATTCTTGGCAAAGGAGAAGATATGATTTGCTTTTAATCTATCTTCTTTGCTAGAAAAACAAGCAAGCATAACAATTTTTCTTTTCAGTAGGTTTATCTTCCCATATGAACTGGAAAACATAAATAAAACAGCAAGCTGTCACCAATCCAAGCCTAAAAACATTTCTCAAGTGTCTACTCTGCACAAGGTACTAGATCCAAAACTTTAAGTGGGACCAGTTCCTTCACCGACAAGATCTTACAGTCTGGCTGGCATGACAGACAGGTAGACTACACCTAACTCTTAACAGAGGTAAGGATGAAATCAGCTGAATATAAAGGAACCTTGTGGAAATACAAAAATGGAGCAACTAATTTTAAAACTGCCTTTCTGAGATAAAGACACATGAAGACATCTTCTTGGACAGACTGTCAATAAAGAACAGAGGGCAAGAAAATTCCAAATTGAAAAAATAAAGATCAATGGAACAAAACAGAAAGCCCAGAGATAAACCCACACACCTATGGACACCTTATCTTTGACAAAGGAGGCAAGAATATACAATGGAGAAAAGACCATCTCTTTAACAAGTGGTGCTGGGAAAATTGGTCAACCACTTGTAAAAGAATGAAACTAGAGCACTTTCTGACACCACACACAAAAATAAACTCAAAATGGATTAAAGATCTAAACATAAGACCAGAAACTATAAAACACTTAGAGGAGAACATAAGCAAAACACTCTCCGACATACATCATAGCAGGATCCTCTATGACCCAACTCCCAGAATATTGGAAATAAAAGCAAAAATAAACAAATGGGACCTAATTAAACTTAAAAGCTTTTGCACAACAAAAGAAACTATAAGCAAGGTGAAAAGACAGCCTTCATAATGGGAGAAAATAATAGCAAATGAAGCAATTGACAATGAACTAATCTCAAAAATATACAAGCAACTCCTACAGCTCAATTCCAGAAAAATAAACGACCCAATGAAAAACTGGGCCAAAGAACTAAATAGACATTTCTCCAAAGAAGACATACAGATGGCTAACAAACACATGAAAAGATGCTCAACATCATTCATTATCAGAGAAATGCAAATCAAAACCACAATAAGGTACCATTTCATGCCAGTCAGAATGACTGCGATCCAAAAGTCTACAAGCAATAAATGTTGGAGAGGGTGTGGAGAAAAGGGAACCCTCTTACACTGTTGGTGGGAATGCAAATTAGTACAGCCACTATGGAGAACAGTGTGGAGATTCCCAGCAATCCCACTGCTGGGCATACACACTAAGGAAACCAGAATTGAAAGAGACACGTGTGTCCCAATGTTCATCGCAGCACTGCTTATAATAGCCAGGACGTGGAAGCAACCTAGATGTCCATCAGCAGATGAATGGATAAGAAAGCAGTGGTACATATACACAATGGAGTATTACTCAGCCATTAAAAAGAATACATTTGAATCAGTTCTAATGAGGTGGATGAAACTGGAGCCTATTATACAGAGTGAAGTAAGCCAGAAAGAAAAACACCAATACAGTATACTAATGCATATATATATGGAATTTAGAAAGATGGTAACGACAACCCTGTATGCCAGATAGCAAAAGAGACACAGGTGTATAGAAGTCTTTTGGACTCTGTGAGAGAGGGGCGGGGAATGATTTGGGAGAATGGCATTAAAACATGTATAATATCATACAAGAAACGAATTGCCAGTCCAGGTTCGATGCAGGATACAGGATGCTCGGGGCTGGTGCACTGGGATGACCCAGAGGGATGGTACGGGGAGGGAGGTGGGAAGGGGGTTCAGGATGGGGAACACGTGTACACCCGTGGTGGATGCATGTTGATGTATGGCAAAACCAATACAATATTGTAAAGTAAAAAAAAAAAAATTAAAAAAAAATAAAGAGTAAGGGAACAGAGGTATGAATTTTGATAGGAAATTCTATGCAACAGCAATAACTATATGGCTGCATCATAGGCTAACGTTCAAACAGAAAATCTGAAGATATAACTTGCATTGGGATCACCTGAAGACCATACCAAGGAATCGAAAGTTAGAAGTCACAGTAGCAGATGGAGACCTCAGTACACTCATCACAAACCTCAATTCTAATAGATGTTGTCAGTCTACTCATACACTCGATTCCAGCCTTTTTAAGGCATATGTTAATCAAGTTGAAATTACTGATACATGATTCTCAGACTTAGCTGATGAACCTACTTCACATGTGGGCATACACACAAACACAGCGTATCTGGAAATCACAACAAAACGTCCCACCAACACACCTATTCCCATGGGCATTCATCTTTCCTTTTTCTATCTACATAGTGGAAGCTGTAGTGAGTTGAATAGTGTCCCACAAAATTCAGATACATATGAAACCTCTGGGAACCTAATGAAATATGATTTTTACTTTACACCAAAAATATAAATACATTTCCTTAGTGGGAAATGGAATTTTTCCATGTATAATTAATTAGGGATCTCGAGATGACCTCCTTGTGGTTGTAAGTTGAGCCTAACCCCAATGGCTGGTGTCCTTATGACAAGAAAAGATACAGAGAAACACACAGAGAAACAGAGAAGAAGGTGATTGAAGAGGGAAGGAGCAATTAGAATGATTCATCCACAAGCCAAGGAACACCAAGGACTGCCAGAAACCCCATAAACTGAGAGGCTCAGGACAGTCTCTCTCTCTGAGCTTCCAAAAGAATCCAACCCTGCCAACTCCTTAGTTTCAGACTACTGGCCTTCAGATTACTTCTCTCCTGGGAAAGAATAGATTTCTGTTGCTTTAAGCCATCGAGTTTGAAGTAATTTGTAATGAGAGCCTAGGATCCTAACACAGATTGTGATACCAGGAGGTGGAATACTGCTGTAACAAATAGTGAGACATGTGGAAATGGATGTAGAGTCAGATAATAGAGACTAGATCAACTTTGAGAAGCATGTGATACAGCTACATGATAAGGAATGTCAAGGATTTACAGGAGTCAAGAGAAGCTCAGAGAGACACATGGGGTCTCCCACAGAGCCTACAGAAGAACCAACTTGGCTGACACCTTGATTTCAAAATTTACATCCTGACCAACAGTACAAGGATTTCCTTTTCTCCACATCTTCCAACACTTTTTTGTATGTGTGTCTTTTTTATAACAGTCATTTCAACAGGTGTCAGGTGATATCTCACTGTGGTTTTTATTTGCATTATCCTGATATTTAGTGATGCTGAGTATCATTTCCTGTGTTTGTTGGACATCTGTATGTCTTCCTTAGGGTTTCCAGGTGGCTCAGTGGTAAAGAATCTGCCTGACAATGCAGGAGACACAGGAAATGCAGGTTCAGTCTCTGGATTGGGATGATCCCCTGGAGTAGGAAATGGCAACCCACTCCAGTATTCTTGCCTGGAGAATCCAATGGATAGAGGAGCATGGCAGGCTACAGTCCATGGGGTTGCAAAGAGTCAGACATGATTGAGCACACATGCAAATGTCTTCCTTGCAAAAAAAAAAATGTCTATTTTGGCACTCTGCCCATTTTTAAATCAGATAATTTGGTTTTTAGATACTCAGTTGTGTGAGGTCTTTATATATTTCAGATATTAACCCTTATCAGGAACATCACTGGCAAATATCTTCTCCCATTCAGTAGGTTGCCTTTCCATTTTATTGACTCTTTCCTTTGCTGTGCAAAAGGCTTTTAGTTCAATGTAGTCCCATTGTTTATTTTGGTTCTGTTGCCCTTGCATGAGGAGACAGATACAGAAAACATTGCTAAAACTTATGTCAAAGAGTATACTTCCTATGTTTTCTTTTATGGAGTTCTACGGCTTTAGGTCTGACATTTAAGCCTTTAAGTGATCCGCTATAAGTTTATTTTTGTGTATGGTGTAAGAAAGCGGTCCCATTTCACCTTTTTGCATACAGTTGTCCAGAGTTTCAGCTCAATTCAGTCACTCAGTCATGTCTGACTCTTTGCGACCCCATGGACTGTAGCACACCAGGCTTCCATGTCCATCAGCAACCCCCAGAGCCTGCTCAAACTCATGTCCATTGAGTCGGTGATGCCATCCAACCACCAACAGCATCTTTCACAGAACTGGAACAAATAATCCTAAAATTTGTATAGACCATCAAAGACGAAGATAGCCAAAGAAATCTTAAGAAGGGAAGAAAAAGTTGAAGGTATCACATTTCCTGATTTCAAACTATATTACAAAGCTATTATGATGAGAATGGTAGTGGCACAAAAACAGACACAGATTAACAGAACAGAATAGAGAGCCCAGAAATAAATCCACCATTATATACCAACAAATTTAGGACAAAGGAGGCAGTGACATATGGCAGGGGAAAGTCTCTTCAATAAATGGTATTGGGTCAATCTGTTAATCCATGTGTCTGTTTTTGTGCCACTGCAAACAGTTCTTCTCATAATAGCTATGTAATATAGTTTGAAATCAGATCAGATCAGATCAGAGCAGTCGCTCAGTCGTGTCCGACTCTTTGTGACCCCATGAATTGCAGCACGCCAGGCCTCCCTTTCCATCACCAACTCCCGGAATTCACTCAGACTCATGTCCGTTGAGTCAGTGATGCCACCTAGCCATCTCATCCTCTGTCGTCCCCTTCTCCTCTTGCCCCCAATCCCTCCCAGCATCAGAGTCTTTTCCAATGAGTCAACTCTTTGCATGAGGTGGTCAAAGTACTGGAGTTTCAGCTTTAGCATCATTCCTTCCAAAGAAATCCTACTCCTTTTCCTATTTGGAACCAGTCTGTTGTTCCATGTCCAGTTCTAACTGTTGCTTCCTGACCTGCATATAGGTTTCTCAAGAGGCAGGTCAGGTGGTCTGGTATTCCCATCTCTGTCAGAATTTTCCATAGTTTATTGTTATCCACACAGTCAAAGGCTTTGGCATAGTCAATAAAGCAGAAATAGATGTTTTTCTGGAACTCTTTTGCTTTTTTGATGATCCAGTGGATGTTGGCAATTTGATCTCTGGTTCCTCTGCCTTTTCTAAAACCAGCATGAACATCAGGAAGTTCACGGTTCACATATTGCTCAAGCCTGGCTTGGAGAATTTTGAGCATTACTTTACTAGCATGTGAGATGAATGCAATTGTGCAGTAGTTTGAGCATTCTTTGGCATTGCCTTTCTTTGGGATTGGAATGAAAACTGACCTTTTCCAGTCCTGTGGCCACTGCTGAGTTTTCCACATTTGCTGGCATATTGAGTGCAGCACTTTCATAGCATCATCCTTCAGGATTTGAAATAGCTCAACTGGAATTCCATCACCTCCACTGGCTGTGTTTGTAGTGATGCTTTCTAAGGACCACTTGACTTCACATTCCAGGATGACTGGCCTGTAAAGCTTCTGCTAAAAAATTAGCTGATACATAACTAGATGTTTTTCTCCTGCAGCCTTTAAGATTCTGTTTAACTTTTGGCATTTTCATTATAATGTGTCATGGTGTGGGTCTCTTTGGTTCATCTTGTTTGAGACTCTCTGCGCTTCCTGGATTTGGGTATGTATTTCCTTCCTCGGATTAGGGAAGATTTCTGCCTCTTTCTCTCACTTTTCTCATGCTGTGATCTTTATATCACAAATGACAGTACAACTGACTGTTGTCCCAGAGGTTCCTTACACTATCCTCATTTTTTAAAATTCTTTTCTGCTGTTGTGATTGGGTGCTTTCCACTACCCTGTCTTCCAGATTGTAGATGTATTTTTCTACACCATCTAAGGTGTTGATGATTCCACCTGCTGCTACTGCTGCTAAGTCACTTCAGTCGTGTCTGACTCTGTTCAACCCCATAGACGGCAGCCCACCAGGCTCCACCATCCCTGGGATTCTCAAGGCAAGGACACTGGAGTGGGTTGCCATTTCCTTCTCCAGTGCATGAAAGTGAAAAGTGAAAAGTGAAAGTGAAGTTGCTCAGTCGTGTCTGACTCTTAGCAACCCCATGGACTGTAGCCCACCAGGCTCCTCCATCCATGGGATTTTCCAGGCAAGAGTACTGGAGTGGGGTGCCATTGCCTTCTCCGTGATTCCACCTAGTGTGCTTTTATTTTAGTTATTGTATCCTTCAGCGTTGCTCGGCTCTTTAATGTTTTCTCTCTCTTTAAAGATCTCACTGTGCTCATCCATTTTCTATTACAGGTCAGGAAGCAACAGTTAGAACTGGACATGGAACAACTGACTGGTTCCAAATAGGAAACCGAGTACGTCAAGGCTGTATATTGTCACCCTGCTTACTTAACTTATATGCAGAGTACATCATGAGAAATGCTGGGCTGGAGGAAGCACAAGCTGGAATCAAGATTGCTGGGAGAAATATCAATAACCTCAGATATGCAGATGACACCACCCTTATGGCAGAAAGTGAAGAGGAACTAAAGAGCCTCTTGATAAAAGTGAGAGAGGAGAGTGAAAAAGGTGGCTTAAAGCTCAACATTCAGAACACTAAGATCATGGTATCTGGTCCCATCACTTCATGGGAAATAGATGGGGAAACAGTGGAAACAGTGGGTGACTTTATTTTTGGGGGCTCCAAAATCACTGCAGATGGTGACTGCAGCCATGGAATTAAAAGATGCTTACTCCTTGGAAGGAAAGTTATGACCAACCTAGATAGCATATTCAAAAGCAGGGACATTACTTTGCCAACAAAGGTCCGTCTAGTCAAGGCTATGGTTTTTCCAGTGGTCATGTATGGATGTGAGAGTTGGACTATAAAGAAAGCTGAGCGCCAAAGAATTGACGCTTTTGAACTGTGGTGTTGGGGAAGACTTTTGAGATTCCCTTCAATGCAAGGAGATCTAACCAGTCCATTCTAAAGGAGATCAGTCCTGGGTGTTCTTTGGAAGGACTGATGCTAAAGCTGAAACTCCAATACTTTGGCCACCTGATGCCAAGAGCTGACTCATTGGAAAAGACCCTGATGCTGGGAAAGATTGAGGGCAGGAGGAGAAGGGGACAACAGAGGATAAGATAGTTGGATGGCATCACCGACTCAATGGACATGAGTTTGGGTGGACTCTGGGAGTTGGTGATGGACAGGGAGGCCTGGCGTGCTGTGTGCAGTTTATGGGGTCATAAAGAGTTGGACACGACTGAGCGACTGAAGTGAAGTGAGTGAGTGAGCATCTTTAGGACCTTTACTTTGAACTCTAGATGACTTATTTCTGTTTTGTTTAGGAATTTTGTTGAGGTTTGTTTTTGTCTTTTCTTTGGAACTTTTCTTTTGTTTCCTCATTTTCTTAACTCTGTGTGTGTGTGTGTTTCTGTGTGTTGGGTAGTTCAGCTACATCTTCTGGTCTTGAGGTAGTGGGCTTCTGTAGAAGACTTCCTGTAGTGCTCAGAAAAACAACCCCACCCCCCGCCTTGTTACCAGAGCTAGGAGCACCAGAGGTGTCCCCTGTGTGGGCTGTGTGTGCCCTTCAGTTGTGGCACTGCTGTGGTTGCTGTGTGCCTACTGGTGGGTGGCACTGGCTCCAGGGCTAGATGTCTGTGAGGTCCAGCCATGACTGTTGCTTGCAACCTGGTGGGCATGCGGAGCCCCGGTGCAGAAGCCACTTTGTGGAGGCCCCAGTCCAAGCTGAGACCACTCACTGGGTGCAGTGGGACAGGGACTACTTTGGAGGATGGCCAGTCAAGGCAAGTGTCCTGGGTTGGGCAGGTCTGCAGGGAACACTAGGACAGGATGAATATGCTAGCAAGGAGACAGAAAATGTTAAAAATGGCCTCTGCCAGCTCCTGGAAAACTCAGTAGAAAATTTTTTTTTTTTTTGGTATGGCAAAACTAATACAATATTGTAAAGTAATTAGCCTCTAATTAAAATAAATACATTTAAATTAAAAAAAATTAGAGGAAAATTTTTTAAATGATGCCTGCTAGTGCTTTAGTCTGTGAAGAAAGTTTCAACAGACCCCTGTCCCTTTGGTATTCGCCCTAAACTTATCAATGAATCCCTTTCACGTATAGCTTTTCAAGCTGCTGCCTGTACACTCTGGGACACCAGGCAAGTGAGCTTGTGCAAGGGCTCTTTAAGAGCAGGGTTTCAATTTCCTATTGCCCTCCAGCTCTCCCAGACATAAGTCCCCCTTGTTGACAAAGGCAGATATTATAGGGGATCATCTCCCCAAAGCAGGTTCCCAGGGCTGGGGTACTGGATCTAGGACTAGAAACCCCCTCATTCTTAGGGACAGGGAAGCCTGGCATGCTGCATGCAGTTCATGGGGTCGCAAAGAGTCGGATACGACTGAGCGACTGAAGTGAATGAGTGAATGAGCATCTTTAGGACCTTTACTTCGAACTCTAGATGACTTATTTCTGTTTTGTTTAGGAATTTTGCTGAGGTTTTGCTTTTGTCTTTTCTTTGGAACTTTTCTTTTGTTTCCTCATTTTCTTAACTCTGTGGAAGACCTTAACTCTTAGGGAAGACCTTCTACACTTGAGACAGCCCCTCCTGCTTGAGTGTCTCTGTACCAGGAGTGTGGGTTCTGAAGAGACTGTCTCTGCCCCTCCTACCTATTTTGGTGTGTTTTTTTATATATCTTTAGTTGTAGAAGAGCCATTCTGTTAGTCTTCAGGTCATTCTAAAAGGTAACTATTCTCTGTGTAGCTGTAGTTTTGGTGTGTTCATGACAGTAGGTGAGTTGGCATCTTCCTACTTGGCCATCTTGATCCCACCCTCAACACTCATTTGATCTCGAACTTTCCCTTGACTAATCATAGCCTACAGTAACATTTTTATCTTTCTCTTTTTAAATTTTATTTATTTATTTTTGGCTGCACTGGGTCCTCGTTGCCACACAGGCTTTTCTCTAGTTGCAATACTCAGGCTTCTCGCTCCGGTGGCTTCTCTATCTGCAGAGCACAGGCTTCGGTAGTTGCAGCACATAGGCTCGGTGGTTCTGGCTCCCAGGCTCCAGAGCACAGGCCCAGAAGTCGTGGTGCACGTGCTTAGTTGTTCCACTGCATGTGCGATATTCCCGGACCAGGAATCAAACTCACTCCCCTGCACTGGCAGGTGGATTCTTCACCACTGAGCCACCACCAAGGAAGACTCTTTTGTCTTTCTTTACCTTCATGCTTGGTGTTGGTATACGTGTGGGTAGACAGGGAAATAGTGAAATATCTTCTAAGAACACTGACATAAAAACAAAAACTTTATCATCTGAAGTGAAATTAAAATATCAACAAAAATATTTTTCTTCAAAATAAACTGAAATAAAACCAGTGTCTCAGAACAAAGTCACTTAACTGTGGCCACTTTAGTAATAATAATAATTAATATTAGTTCTTCATATGTGCCAGGCATGATTCAAAGCTCATTTAGACATATTCACTCACTAAATCTTCACACCAATACTGAGAGATAGCACTATTATTATGTTTTTTTATGGATGTGGCAACAGCTATGGAGATGTTAAGCAAGTTGCCCAAGAAACCTCAGTGGTGTTAGAATTAAATTAGAACTCACACAGCCTGTATTCTTAACCACTAAAGAAAGTTAACGGCTCATTCCAGAAAGCCTAGGAAAAAATATAACTGAAAGTGAAGCACAGAGGCTTCCAGTAAATGCAAACCAAAGGAGAGGGTAATAAAACAAGAAGACCTACTATTCCAGGCCGGAGGGTACACCCCCACCACAGAGAAGATGCATCAGGCTCTTGTGGCTTCATATCATCCAACATTAAATTCCTAGAGTTGTTCCAGGTTGTTCTGATCCCATTCTAATCAAACGACAGTCTGATTTTAATTTGGCTTTCAATATAGCGTGCCTACAAAGAGATGTGTTAGCCAGAGGAACTGAATATATACTCCATTAGAGATTTATTTCTCATTGTAAATGAATAAATCAGCATTCTGGTTTTATACATCAGTCTTGTGCTAACTTCTTTAGAGTTGCAAGTGTTCCTGAGTCTGATCCACTCTGGCAGAATGATAAAATAATGTTTGTGCTATGCAGAGCAGAATGGAGTGGATGCCAAAGATCATATCAGACTGTGAGGCCTCGTCTGGGATATTTCAGGTAACTTCGGTTAGCAATGCCCTCTCTCTTTTATGTGTTATGCCCACCTTTCCACAGCGCTCTAGACTGTATCACATTATCTAAATCACAGAATTAAAAGATTAAAAAGTCAAGATTGGAAGAAATTTTAGAAATATCCTAGTTGCTATCTGGTACTTGAATGTCCTCTAAAATATCACTTACAAACATTTGCTCAATGTTTGCTGCTTAAAAGCCTCTGGAGGTTTTTCACCATCTCCCAAGGATACCCTTCTCATTTGATGGAAAACGATAAACTGGAGAGGATCTGCTTCCTTGAAACTTGCAAACAGAGTCAAGAGCTGCTCACACAAGGCCCATTTTTCTTCTGTGTGATGAATGTGCAGGAGCAGAAGAAAATTTTCAAATCCCCGAGTCTGTCCTTCTCAAAGCCAAGCATCTCAAACTTTAAAAATGTTTCAATGGCCAAAGATTTTATCTTATCATTATCCAAGTCATTTTCTTTTAAACCAGTTTTAGTTTAACTAACCATCTCTTGAGTTTATCACTAAAGAGTTTAACAAAATAGTTCTGTGAACTGCCTGGCACGAAAACCATTTTCTAGATAATCTACATACTATTGAGCTACAACTACATCAGCATGGCTCAGAGAACATGACTGAGACAGACTGAAACATCCACATGTTTTTTCTCAACTCCATGTTTCTCACAGAGTGCCCTTGTTTACTTTCACCTGAAAAAAGTTATGTGAAAGTGTTACCAGGTGGGGCCTGACAAAGCATCTAGATACTTGGGTTTCAGGGAATCAATAAATGACACCCTTTCTCTTGTCAAGAGTTTGGAACCAATTAAGAAACACATGGCACCCCACTCCAGTACTCTTGTCTGGAAAATCCCATGGACGGAGGAGCCTGGTGGGCGGCAGTCCATGGGGTCTCTGAGGGTCGGGCAGGACTGAGCGACTTCACTTTCACTTTTCACTTTCATGCATTGGAGAAGGAAATGGCAACCCACTCCAGTGTTCTTGCCTGGAGAATCCCAGGGACGGTGGAGCCTGGTGGGCTGCCGTCTATGGGGTCGCACAGAGTCAGACACGACTGAAGCAACTTAGCAGCAGCAGCAAGAAACACATAGAAAAAGAAGTTAGAGATCAGAACATCAGCTTTGTCATCAATGAAAGCTCAAGGGGAAGATATGGCCAACTCATGTATCAGCAACAGGCTAGAATTAGCATTCTGAGAAACAAACTCAGTCCTCCTCACTTAAGGTACAGAGAAGCAAACAAAATTGTGTGCATCCTATAAGTAGCTGTTTCACAAAATGAAGAGAGGCACAAGGGGTGAACTATGCAAATCTAGCCCTCCTCCCTCCCCCCATGTTTCCAGTTCCAGTGCGAGGTTAAGAAAACATAAGTGGTTTCAAAGAAAATCTTGCCTCAGAAAAATGAGAACAGAAACACCATCATGTCCTTGCAGTTTATATTCTGGATACATAACTTCAAGTGGATACGTAAGCACCTTGAATGCCAGCAGATTTGGTGCATTATGAGGGCCCTCCTCCTGATGTGCAGACAACTAACTGCCTTCTTACTGTATCCTTACATGGTGAAAAGAAAGACCATCTCTGCCATATGGCTTTTTGTTCAGTGCTCAGTTGTGTCTGACTCTTTGTGACCTCATGCACCGCAGCACACCAGGCTTTCTTGTCCTTCACTATCAACCAGAGTTTGTTCAAACTCATGTCCATTGAGTCGATGATGCCATCAAACCATCTTATCCTCTGTTGCCCTCTTCTCCTCCTGCCTTCAATCTTTCCCAGCATCAGGGTCTTTTCCAATGAGTCTTCACTCTTCACATCAGGTGGCCAAAGTATTGGAGCTTCAGCTTCAGCATCAGTCTTTCCAACGAATATTCAGGACTGATTTCCTTTAGGATGAACTGGTTGGATCTCCTTGCAGTCCAAGGGACTCTCAAGAGTCGTCTCTAACACCACATTTCAAAAGCATTACTTCTGTGGCACTTAGCTTTCTTTATGGTCCAACTCTCACATCCATACATGACCACTGGAAAAATCATAACCTTGACTAGACCATAACCTTTGTCAGCAAAGTAATGTCTCTGCTTTTTGATATGCTGTCTAGGTTTGTCAAAGCTTTCCTTCCTCATGGCCTAATTACCTCTCAAAGGCCGCACTTCCTGTTATCACACTGGAGATTACAGCTTCAGTGCATGAGTTTGGGGAAGACGCATGTGTTCGGTCATGGCAGCCTCCCCCACAGCCCTCTTTGTGTGCTTCCTTCCATGGCTGCAGCACAGGTTGGGTGAAGACAGCAGGAAGGCGGCACTCAGCCCCGCTCTTCCTCTCCAGGTCTCTCTAGCAGGACAGTGAGACTTATTACATGGCTGCTCAGGGCCCCAAGAGGAAGAAACAGAAACCTCCAGGCCTTTCAAAGCCTGGCCTGGAACTGACAGAGTATTGCTACCATCCTAGATTACCGTGAACATCAGCCCAGCCCAAATCAGAGGGAAGGGACAGAGACATCATAGTTTAGTGAGAGGATTACTAGACAAGGTCCACTTATCTTTCAGCTGCCATAGTCTACCCTTTGGCCATGAACTGCATTTTCCCACTTGTGCAACTGAGCAGGACCCTTCAAGGCCTTCCCAGAACAGACTGCCACCCACAATCTCTGTCTGCCTTTTGTCTGTAGAAAAACTTCAAAGAATAAATTTAATCAGAGAAGTGAGAAAATGCAGAAAGCAAACAGTCAAGTCAAGCAAGACAAAATAACAATAATTTAGCCACAAAACATGGAGAAGGAAATGGCAATCCACTCCAGTATTCTTGCCTAGAGAATCCCATGAACAAAGGAGCCTCGCAAGCTCTACCCCAAGGGGGTCGCAAGAGTCAGACACAACTTCACAACTAAACCACCACCACCAGCCATGAAACAAAGTCAAAGACTTTTCATTCCTCCTCAGGGGATATAGACAATATTCTGAGCCATGTCCTTTGAACTGTTTTTCAGTGACTAAAACCCCCATCAGGTGGAAGAAGTTAATTATATGTTTAACTATACGCTTGTGAGCACATAGACACCAGGTCAGTCAGAGGTTGATGATGTTGACTCCTGATTACCTCGCCACCAGCCAATTAGAAACATGTCCACCAGATGATCACACACCCCACATCCCCCTCCCTCACCCTGCTTTTATAAACCTTTCCCTGAAAACCTTCAGGGAGTTTCAGTCTTTTAAGCACTAGTCACCCCTGACTCACTGCTCAGCACCAGCAACAGATGCTACACTTTCATTCAGCACAACCCTGATTTCCCAAATCAGGACCAGGCAGAGATGAGGTTTATTCTGCCTTGTATCCTGGAATTTGGTTCCTTCCAAATCAAAGAGCTATGAATTCAACAACAAGCTCCCTGCTGCCCATATACCTGACAGGCAATGATGATACAGGAATGGGATAAATGAAACTTAGAGTCCCAAACTTATGCTCCCCAACAGCTTCTTTCTTCCTGCTCTTGGTGGGGCTCCAAATATCAGGCAGGTAGAAATGGGAGTTTTCACTGCTGCATCCCACGCTGCCTCTCACCAGGCTGGGTATGGTTCTTTAAGGTCTCTGTAACTGAATAGTTCAGTGTGACCCTAGGGGTCACAGCGCTGGCCCAGCAAACCAAAAGTTTATGAAACATGCCACCTTAATAGTAGTTATCTCTGTAAAACTGTGTTTCCAGTACAAGAACTTAGTTTCACTAAAGACCATACCAGACACTAGCTGGCACCAAGTAAAGAACAAAACCAGCTTGAATTTTGACCATTCCTGCTTTCCAGTCCACTTGGGAGTTCTCCAGAATTTTAATTTGCTTACCACAGTTGAAAGAGGAAAAATATACTGCCCACGGTCTATGATTAAATCTGTTACTGCTTCCTCTTCACTCTCATAAAGAACAAATTTATTTCTTAGAATTTCCCCAACTGTTGAGCTGATCAATATTTTTGTATACTCAGTATTTTAATTTTATTTATGTATTTATTTTGGCTGCCCTGGGTCTTTGCTGTTGCTCACAGGCTTTCTCTAGTTTGTGGAGTCCGGGCTTCCCAGCGTGGTGGCTTCTCTCGTTGCAGAGCACAGGCTCTGGAGTGTGCAGGCTTCAGTGGCTGCAGCATGCGGGCTGAGCTGCCCCACCAGCATGTCCAATCTCCCCGGACTGGTGATGGAACCTGTGACCCCTGCACTGGCAGGCGGATTCTTTACTACTGGACCACCAGGTAAACCCCAGCATTTTTTTTCTCATTGTTTATCTTACAAACTAAGGGTTTTGAGTTGGTTTCTTTTTTTTTTCTCATATCAAAAAAAAAAAAAAAAAAAATGAGTACTGTGTGGTCTCTGATCTAATACTGTAGGTGCAGATGAAAGGATAAGGGAAAATATAGATGACTGCAGTCTAAACTAACCTATGTGAAGATGCACTGGTCTGAGGAAATAGCTAAAGCTGGCTGTATCTATAATGCAGAAGTTTACCTTCTGAGACAATTTGCTCTGGCACCTGTGGCTCCATCAACGGGGGAGAATCCAAAGACCCTAGTAGGAGGGGGAATTGCCCAATTATCTGCTCCCTGACCTTCACTCACATCTGTTCTCTCACTCAGGGAAAACTGTTAGGTTTATTCTGGGGTGCTTTTACAGGAGAACCTTTCTTTCACACCTCGTATATTATTTATCTTTGATCTTTTCCCCAATCTGAACTCTCTTGAACTACATACTGAAGAATTTTCTCACACGTGGAAAACATGCTACATTAAGATCCAAGAATGGTATCAGATCTTCTTTTTTAATATTCCTCTAGTTATTCATTTTTACTAAGAATTTTAAAGCAAGGAAATTCTCAATTTGGACTACTTAAAATTATCATTTTAAGTAGGAAATCTGGACTTTTTTTTTGAAAATTCACAAACGATCTTTAATAATTCTATATTTCACCCAATCTCTATGGAAAGTTTACACATATACTGGATCCAATAATATTTCTAGTTCATTTCTAATCTGGAACTCCTTTGGTTTACCTCTATTCCTTCAAAGTAACTGATAGCAGTTCACCAATTTCATGCATTATCTCTGTGTGCTTGGTGATAAAACCAGCTCCTGTTAGAAGAAATGAACCCACATAAAGCACCAATGAGTCCTCTGCCTCTTCTCAACTATTTTGGGCTTTATTATCCTCCTACCAACAGTACTCCTGCATGGAATGATTTGACAAGCAGTCTCCACAACAGAGAGAACCAGGCAACACAAGAACTGAATAGCAATACTTCTCATCCTCAGTTGTTCATATCATCACTGATCTCAAAATACACACCTCTTTATTCTTCCCTTTGCTTGGTGGACATTTTTAAATATGTGTTTTATTGTTTTAACACTTTGCAAGCCTCTTTCTATTGAGTCCTTATCTAAATGACATAATTCTCATCATATATATTAGAGCACAATGCCATCCATCTATACACTCCCTCTCAACTTAAACTGAGCCCAATGTCAGTCAAAGAAATTATTTATTCAGTTAAATCACTTTCATCAAACACCTCCTCCTTTTCTTTCTCATCTAATAAGCTTGTGATTTATTTATTGAAATTTCATTTTTTGAGAATTTGTATTTAGACCTTGGAGAAGGAAATGGCAACCCACTCCAGTATTCTTGACTGGGAAATCCCATGGACAGAGGAGCCTAGTGGACCATAGTCCCTAGGGTCTCAAATTGTTGAACACATCTTAGCGGCTAAACCACCGTCATCATACTTAGTTCTTACCAATATTTTTCTATAACTATCAAAATCTGCCTTCTTTCTTATGGAAAAACATTAGACATATAACATTCTGTAAATGTAAGGTATAGAGCATGCTGATTTTTTTTTAATTTAATTTTATTTTATTTTTAAACTTTACATAATTGTATTAGTTTTGCCAAATATCAAAATGAATCCACCACAGGTATACATGTGTTCTCCATCCTGAACCCTCCTCCCTCCCCATTCCATCCCTCTGGGTCGTCCCAGTGCACCAGCCCCAAGCATCCAGTATCGTGCATCGAACCTGCTGATTTAATTATGTGTATGTTGTAATAAGATGGTCACTGTAGCCACAGTTACCACCTCTGTCACATGGCATGATTACCATTTTTTCTTGTGGTTAGAATAACTAAGAACTAGTCTCTTAGCAAGTTTGATGATTATAATACAATGGTGATGGTGATTTAGACACTAAGTCATTTCCTACCCTTTGCGACCCCATGGACTCTAGCCCACCAGGCTCCTCTGTCCATGGGATTCTCAGACAAGAATGCTGGAGTGGATTGCCTTTTCCTTCCTCAGGGGCCCTTCTCAACCCAGAGGTCGAACCCATGTCTCCTCCATTGGCAGGCAGATTCTTTACCACTGAGCCCAATACAACACTAACTGTACTGCACATTAGACCTCTAGGGCTTATTTACAACTCACTGCAAGTTTGGACCCTTAAACAACCTCTCTCCCATCCCTCCATTCCCCAGCCCTTTGTAACTAAGCTTAGTTTTTTTTAACTTCCACATATAAGTGATATTATGCAGTATTTGTCTTTCTCTGTCTGATTTATCTCACAAAGCATATGTTCTCAAGCTCTATCCATGTTGTTGCAAGATTTCCTACTTTCTCACGGCTGAGTAAAATTCCATTGTCTACATATAGCACACATTAGAATGGCTATCACCAAGAAGATAAGAAGTAAGTACCAGTGCGGATGTTGAGAAAAGGAACACTTGTGCCTTGTTAGTGGGAATGTAAATTGGAACAACCATCAAAGTGTCTCGAAAAATCAAAAATAGATATAGCATACGATCCAACAATTCTGCCTCTGGGTATACAACCAAAGGAAATGAAGACAGGATATCAATGAGATATACACCTACCCACGGTGCACTGAAGCCTTATTCATAGCAGTCAAGATACAGGAACACAAAGTGTCCGTCAGAGCAGATAAAATCTACCTTCTAAAATCTGCAGCCACAACTCTAGCTTATATTTCTCCACCTAGCGAAAGAAATTTTCAGAAAATATGTCACTTTTGCCCCTCTGCTCATTTTCTTATTGATCGTCATACTTAAGTCCAAGATACTTTCTGAGAGATGAATATGTTTGATAACATATTTCCTTGTATTCAAGAATACTGTAATTTATCACCTGGGAGAAAGCTTTCAGAACAAGGCCTATACACAAGGATTTGGAACTTGTTCTTTGTAACTTGGGGGCTTCCCTAATGGCTGAGATGGGGAATCTGCCTGAAATGTGGGAGACCTGGGTTGAGAAGATCCACTGGAGAGGGGAACAGCAACCACTCCAGTATTCTTGCCTGGAGGATTCCATAGAAAGAGGAGCCTGGCAGGCTACAGTCCATGAGGTCGCAAAGAGTTGGACATGACTGAATGACTAACACTTTCATTTTTCACTTTCTAACTTAACAAGTTAGTTGTAGACCTGTCAAATGAATATTATCTCCCCTCCTAAACTGTAAGTTTTCACAGAACAGTAGCCATCAGCTCTTCGTTTATTTCACCAAATTAGTCACAAATTATCAGGCCTAGGACAGGCATTTAATTATTGTAAATAAATTGAGACAATATTTCCTTAATAGGAAAATCTAATTTATAGCTCCATGTTATACATTTCTATATATTTAATGCTTCTTACTGAATACTCTATTAGAGAATATTACTGCTACTCAATTTTGTAACTTTCTATCCCTTTATAAAGAGATCAATAAAATTATATCTTTGTCAAAGATCCTACGGGAAAGTATTTTCTCAGTCAGTCTTCTCAAAAGGAGGAAAATGATGCTCCAGAATTTTACTTATCTCTCCAGTTTGTTTCTTTTTCTTAAGCCATGGGAGAATTAGGAAGCAGAAGCAAAGAGCTGGGAAGAAAATGAAGCCCCATCCTCTGTTTTTCTTTGATGACGTGATTTCTTTTATTTTTGAGTGATCTAAGATTTTGTCTCAGTTTACACTTGTAGAACAAAATCTTTCCCTTACAACCTGCAAAATCTGGGTATCTACTCAGAGAGATAAGTGGCAGTTCTCAACTTCCTCATCCACCCACAGTCTTTGCACCAGAATTATACTGATGTTCTGAAAAACTGGTGACATCACTCGATTTCCTGATCTGCCCATATATTTTGGCTGCTGTTTCATCTTCTGTTATATAACTGTCTCTTAGATCCTAAAATGATGTCTCAAATTTGTGTTTACATGTCTATTCTAACTTTGTCCTGCCTGTCCAATTTTTTATTTGCTTTCCTACATGACTGACCAGGTTTCCTATCCTGGTACCCACTGGACATCATCTGCCCTTACTGCCACATGGAAATTTCACTGAACTAATTTAAGGGTAGAACACGATGTTAAAGGGCCATTGGCTTACTACTAAATAAATATAATGTCAGCATTAATATTTTTCCAAGGCTCAACAAGAAGGGTTCTTACTAGACATTTTCAGAAGTCATTTCTTACTCTATACCTAGCTTTATTAGCACACCTCTTTTTCACTTCCTGTCAACAACATCCCAAAATAAGAACATAAAGTCAAATTAAAAGACAGAAATTTAACCTATATTTGAAAATCACAGCAAAAAAGGTACATTTTGAATGATGAAGCTAAAATGCAACTTTTCACTTAAATTTTTAAAGACCATTAGGTCTTTGCATTAGCCTTTATTATTAACCTATTTTTATGTCATTAGATTATATCATAAGCTCATTGAAACCATATGATCGGGCTTGATTCAGTGGCATAATATAAAAAATATAGACTAAATCAAGTTCACCCTGTAACAGTAACAACATTCTCCACATTTTCTACTTTATTCAAAATTAATGCAAACACAGAATACAGGAACTAAAAAAACATCAATTAAAATTTAGAATCCAAATTTTCCATCACAATCTCATTTTCCATCACAGCCTCATTTTCCCAAAGTCTGTGAAAAGGAAAGTAAGGGTTAAACCTCCGTAATAAGACACAGGACATGCAGACTATGGAGTCTATTATACTGGAGGGGTGGTCTTCTCCAAAACGGGAAAATGCAGCGCACTCACATGAATCCATCCTACAGAGAGGAAGGGAAAGCTGCTGAAAACATTTGGGAAATATTCTGCTTCCTGATTAAAACAGAAAAGAGAGCTATTTAGCTACTCTGACCTCATAGCTGCAGGACTTTAAACCTGATAAGAAGAAGATATGGCAGTAAAGCCGTAGCAGCCAACTTAAAATCATGTAGTGAAAATGAAAGGCTGATATCTTGATGATGGGGGTACAGGATTCTGAAGATGTTGACCCAATACTGGAAACACTGACTCCAGTCTTCGGTTCTATGGAATAATTATCATTATTTTCTTAGACATTTAAACTATTGTTTATTTTGATATATTGCTACTTACAGCCCAATTTCCTTAGTGCATAAAATTGTGAAATGCTAACATCTAGACAGGACCCCAAACCACAGTATTAAAACAGGTTTTAAAATAAATGATAAAACTTTAAGCACACACAAGCTATTTTATGTCATTACATGTAAAAAGCCTGAAATTACAGACCACATTTCAAAAAAGACCACATGACACATATATTTTCTTTGCATGTACCTTTGCATGCATGTTAAGGAAAATAACTACTTTTAGAGTAGTCAAAACACAAAAGGCTGAATAATAAGCAATGGTCTGAATTAGACATTGTGTATTAAGAAAATTAGGGGTTTTTTTTAATTTAGTTCATCATTAACAACAATACATATTCAGAGTGAATTTGAGAACTGAAATTCTAAAAACAGAAATAAAGGTCTATAAGCCATGTATTCTGTAGTCTAAAGATTCCTAAACCAATTCACCCCACCAGAAGAAACTGCTGCTGCTACTGCTAAGTCACTTCAGTCGTGTCCGACTCTGTGTGACCCCATAGACGGCAGCCACCAGGCTCCCCTGTCCCTGGGATTCTCCAGGCAAGAGCACTGGAGTAGGTTGCCATTTCCTTCTCCAATGCATGAAAGTGAAAAGTGAAAGTAAAGTTGCTCAGTCGTGTCCGATTTTTAGCGACCCCATGGACTGCAGCCTACCAGGCTCCTCCATCCATGAGATTTTTCAGGCAAAGTACTGGAGTGGGGTGCCATTGCCTTCTCCGACCAGAAGAAACTAGAGAAAAAATAAAACCTACAATGAATACGTATGTCCAAGTGCTAGTCAGAAAACCTCTTACACTCTAGTCCAGGAAAATGTGGTCTTACCAGTGTCAGACACTTTCAAGATAAATGATAAAAGTAATGAGAGTAGGAACTTCGTTTGAAAAGAGATGAATAAATACCTAAATAAAGGAATGGCAGCTGTGGCTATAAATCCCTTTGCTTTATCCAGCTTGAGTAGGATAATATAAGATATGATTCATGTTATTTAGATGTTGCTAGTTGTACTCAGGGAATTTACAGTCTGATTCCATAAGAATTACAATAAGATCAATTTACATTGTCCTCAGAAGTATAGATTTTATCATCTTCTATGGGTATAGCCCTCAAGCTATTACTATACTTTATATTATTACAGAAAGATAAAATTGCAATGGAATTTCTGTTGACAAAAAACAAACTTATAGTTGCAGCTATACCATTAAACATTTTTAATTGAGAAATGTTTAGAGAAAAGAAACAGTAAATTCAGTCATATAGGCACAGGGGCAAGGTGGCATTGAGGCGTTTAATATCACTACATTTGCTAGATAAGATAAACAGGCAATATCTAAGACACATCTATACTAAAAAACTATTTGAAGTTTAGTTCCAATCCCAGTTGAACTATATATCCTATTATTTCTGTTTAATTTTGCTTTCACTAGATATGACCTTGCTAGATAATAATGAATTTTACTAAAATTCTCCTTTCTCCTCCATTTCTTTGGCATCACTGTTGCCACTTGATTGAAGTAGATACAACAGTCAAATCACCATTCCTTTTAGGAACCAAGAATTAGAAATATATACACATTAGGCATGGTTTCCAACTGCAAGAAGCTCACTCCCTATTAGTAAACACTGGACTCTTCATTTCCTTGGCATATGTCTCACTGAGAACAAATTTGTAAGAGTAATTCTGGCACCTGAAGGACCCCCGTGCCCTCTATTATAACACATGTGTATTCTCATTTGCAGTTATTCTTTCTTCCTGTTATCCCTTCCGCTCCACCATCCCAGCCCCCAGGAGCGTGAGGACCCCATATGCATATATTTATCCTCTTTTTATCTATAGACCTGAGATACTGTTCCTCATCCTTGTGCTTCCTCAAACCTTAACTTTAATTTTGCCTTTAATGCATAAACAGGTTCTCTTTAAAGGAATTTCCTGGTTATACTGATTTTTTCTCCATATCCCCCTTTCAAGATCTGCCACACAACCAGTCACCTGGACCACTTCCATCACCAAATGTATCACAGCTGCCAACTCTCTGTTTTTTCACATTTTCACAGGAGAAAAATGTCAATAGATTTTGCGAAGAAACGTGATTCCAAAAAATCAGGATCATATTATATACGGGGGGGGGGGAAAGACTCAAAAACACAACTGATAAACATTTATGCTCTTTAGACTTCATGCTGAGTTAAAAGTAAATTCTGGAATGTGAAGTTTAGAAGAGAGATCAAGAAATTATCTAAAAAACCAGAGTATGTGTTATTTCCATTTTAAAGCCCTGCCTGTCTAAGTACCTCGATTATAAACACCTACTTTACCAGTACAAACATGACAAGATATTCTGTGGCCTTTTCCCCACTATGACAATACTCATTGTGTTGTAATGTTAGAGTGAATTTACTATAGGCAGCACATACTTTTTTCAGAGGAAAATTTATTATTATAAATCTTTTTTAAATGTATACTTCTATCCTCAGTTTTCTCATTTCTTAAAAGAGCAGAGACTTCAAATGTTAGTTGATTAAGTGAAATAATGTTCACAAAAAGTGTTTTGTAAATTTAAAAGCTCTGTATAAACTTGAAGAAGAAAGGCATTTTTAATGCTTTATTTAGTAGAATTTCATATAATTGTAGAACTACAGTAAAAAGTTTTACCTATAAATCAACAGACTTTCAAATTATAATAAAATGGATTTTAACCTTATTTATTATAAACACACTACAATTTTTTAAGTTGTATCAGCTCTCTAAAAATGCTTGCGTGCATGGACCCTGCTCAGTCATGCCTGACTCTGCGACCCCACAGACCTGCCAGGCTCCTCTTTCTATTGAATTTTTCAGGCAAGAACACTGGAGTGGATTTCCGTTTCCTACTCCATGGGATCTTCCCAACCCAGGAATTGAACCAGAGTCTCTTGCATCTCCTGTATTGGCAGGCAGATTCTTTATCACTGTGCCAAAACGTTGGCCTATGGTTTATTCTATATATCTGTGCATACTGCATATGTTGGAGAGTCCAAAAACATGATTTTATAAATTTAGAGCACCAAAAAACCTTGACCTAGAAATATGTCTATTTCATTATTAAATTGTGTTTAATTAATTTCTTGGGTATCTTTACTAGTAAAATATTTTTTGTATTTAATTTCCAAGAGTATCAGAATAATATATACTTTCATTCTCTGCTGTAAGGTATTCTACTACACTGACTTATTATGACAATGAGATTTCAAACAAACAAAAAGCCTATGGAAGCAAAGAAGTAACTGACCCTCTGGACCACAGTGACTTAACACACACGCCTCACATCACATGTTCCGCACAGGGCGGGGCTACTCAGTGCCCGAGCTAACAGCAGCTCCCGTTGCCAAGGAAGAGAAAGGGAACCAGCAAAATGTGCATAGGTGCTTATACATAGAAGGGACGGAAATCATTTCAACTCATATTCTTCCAAGAAACTCATATGGCTTCACCTATCTTCAAAGATAACAGAGATATACAACTCAACTGAATGCCCACTAGGAGCAAAAGCTGAGTATTGTAATAGTCTGGTACCTTACCCACAATAATAAAAGTACATGTATCTGGAGATTCACTGTTTTCTGCATATTTGCAGAATTATTTATCATTATAAAAAGTCTATGAGCAATACAGGCAAAGACCATCGAATTAAATGCTAATTTTAATAGGCACTTTCAGCCTCAACCTACTTGCTCTTCTCCAGTATTTGGTCCCACTGACCACTCCCTCTGTCTCTTTCATCTGTTTCTCTAACCAATTTCTCTTTCTTCCCCTTTGCTTATTCCCTGTTCCTTTTCAGGCTCCTTTGTGGCTTCTTTTGTCTCCATCAACTGACACACTGGTGTTCCTTCAGAGATCTAATGCTCAGATGCTTCTCTTTTGTTCTGCTTCTCCTAACAATGTAGCATAATGATCAAGAGAATGGAAAACAGGCTGAGTGGAATGTCAGCTCTTCCACACATACCTGTAATTTGGACAAGATAATTAACCTCTCTGTGTCTAAGTTTCCCCATCTACAAAACAGGGATGATAAAACAGAACCTGTCTCATAGAGCTCTGATAATTTCATGACTTAACATGCATAAAGCAGTTAGAACAGTGCCTGGACACAGGATCGAACCTGGGTCTCCTGCATTCCAGGAGGACTCTTTAAACATCTGAGCCACAAGGGAAACCCACAGTATTTTTTACATGTTAGTTACTATGAACTGAGTGATATTTATGGCAGTCTTCATGATTACCTCTTGACTGGTAACACTCCAAACCATATTACAAGTCTAGAACTGACTCCATGATTTCCAGAGCCATATATGCAATTCCATTCTTTTAAAAAAAGTTGTATTGGAATATAGTTGCTTTATAATGTTGTTTTAATTTCTACTGTACAGCAAAGTGAATCAGCTATACATATACATATATCCCCTCTTTTTTGAATTTCCTTCCCATTTAGGTCACCATAGAGCACTGTGTATAGTTCCCTGCATGATACAGAGGTTCTCATTATTTATCTATTTCATACATAGTATCAAGAGTTTATATAGGTCAATCCAAATTCCTCCCACCCCCCTTTTCCCTCTTGGTAACCATACATTTGCTCTCTATGTCTATATCTCTATTTCTGCTTTGAAAATAAGATTGTCTATACCAATAAGTAATATTCTATTGAAAGATATCTCCAGCAATTCAAACTCAAATTGTCAGCAAAAAGGAAGGCACCATCTGTCTCCCTATACTTGCTTTTCTATTCTTGTTTTCTAGCTAAGGTAATCATACTAGTATCCACTCAGACACTCAAGCTAGAAAATTGAAAAAATTTAATTTGTGATCAATTTTATTAGCTGTACTTTAAAAGCCACCCTTTCCTTACTTTCCCCACTGTTATCATTCTTATTTCTTGATTCAATTTCTGTTCTGGACTCCTAATTCCTTTGCTCAATCACTTGACTCTACCAAACACTATGACCAGGGTAAACCTTCTGAAATTAAAATCTCAGAAATTTAAATTTCACATTCTTTAGGAAACATAATCATGGCATACCCAGCCTCTCAGGCTTCCCTCTACTTTCTACCCTCTCTCTCACAGCAAGCATCCAAGCTGAATTTTCAGATATGAGAAAATATAAAAGCGGGTAGTGCCCACATTGCACACTGGGGAATGAAACAAACCAGAAATCACGATCCAAGACTCAAGCCAAGAAAAAAGTAGTTTCCAAAGATATACCCCGAGGGGAAGCCACAAAGCAAGAATGGAATCTCAACTAAATTATCTTCCATAAAAAGGCAAGGAAGAAAACACAAATAAAATTAGAAGATGAGAAAGAAATTTGGAGGTAATAATGGCCATCGAGGGGTTTCCCAGAATGCTAGTGGTAAAGAACCCACCTGCCAATGCAGGTGACATAACAGACACGGGTTCAGTCCCTGGGTCGGAAAGATCCCCTGGAGGAGGGCATGGCAACCCACTCCAGCATTCTTGCCTGGGGAACCCCATGGACAGAGGAGCCTGGCAGGTCAGAAAGAGTCAGACACGACTGAAGTGACTTAGCACACATACACACTCAATGGGCATTGAGAGAGATTTTCTAGAGGCAAGTATGTAAAGGCAAGAGTGCACGGAGTGTCTGCCTAATGCTTCATTCGCATCTCTTACCACCAACTTAAACTTCCCAGGTGGCACAAAGAGTCTCTGTGGTATTGCAGAGAGCTGGACACGACTAAGCACACATGCATGCAGGCACAGGCACCTTAGGGGCACCCAGATTTGAACAATGGCAAGCAAACCACTTTTCCAAATGCACTGCGACTTTTCTCACCTTTCATATTCCGTTCCCACCGTGTGGACAACTCATCCTTCCCCTCTCTTCCCTAGTCAATCACTCCCACCGACTTCTCTGCAGAGGCAACACCTACTCCAAGAAGGTTTTCCTAACCCACCCACCAGTCCAGATATTGGCACACTTCTTTGTGTTTCCACCTACCCATAATTAATGCTACTGCAGTTCTTCCCATAACACATTGTCACACTTCATTTACTTACCTGCCCAAGTCTCACTTGGTTGTGAAATAGTTAGAGGTAAGGGCTGTAACTACTTTTCTCTGTGCCTAGTGTGCATGTCCTGAACACATACATTCTCAAAGAGATTGCATTAGAAATGCAAATACTGAATCAACAAATAAATTTGTGTTGATTGATATATAATACAGTAGGATAGATCTGAATTAATTGTCCACTGTACCATTCTTCTAACTCTTCTTGTGATATAGAATATGTAAGCGCCATGTCCCATTTAATTTGTGGTCAGTTAATTAAAAATTACAGGTGTGTGTCAAAATGCTACTTGGAAAATTACCATTATGTTTTATAAGAAACTGAGCTAAGATCCCACAAAAGGCTTGATCATAACCAAAACTGCTAGTATTCCTGGAATTTGCTTCCTCCTTTTAAAGAAAGGCTAATCTTATCAATTCCCATCATTAAATTCAAATTTATCAGGTAATATGAGCCATTACTGATTAGTTAATTTAACTCAGACTACCAGAGTAATAAAGACACTCCACAGAATGCATCAGAATACATGAAATCTAAGCAGAGCAGATAACAAGGTAAGATATGACAAGCTCACACAAAGAAAGGTATGAAGACAACATGTTTTACAGCCCTCTCTTCAGATTTAACAGATAATTTGATTTTAAGTTTCTAAGGAATTCTAAAAAGTTTCAAGCCTACTGGTCTGTAAGTTACCATCAGGCTTACTTATCACGGACTTGACTAATATCAAAGACTGTTGTGAAGAGCACAATGTTCTCTGTACCGTGTAAGTTCTCAGATGGAGTCAAAGCATGAAATTGAACAAAACAGCATTGTGGGGTGGCTTCCATGCTGCTCTGTGCACACAGCAGGCACACAGGCTAAATGCCTGGCAGGCAGGGTCTCATACCCTCCTTGTCCATCGACATTTCTGAACAATAAAAGCCTTCTTAGAACTTGCCTAAGAAATTAGGCTTTTCAGTCTAATAAACATAGACAAAACTCTATAATGTATTCCAGGACAAAGATTGAGACTACTGCTTTCTCCCTCTAACTGGCATCATCCATTATTTAGGATGATTTCTCAATATTTTATCAACGTATATGTCTGGGAAACATCTTTCCTCCAGCACAGATATTATGTATAATATTTCTAAATGATTTAAGCTGCGGTTTGAAGTTTGAGGGGAACTTCATCTCATCTTAGTACTTTTATTTCCTTAAAAATTAAAGACTTTCAAAAGTGACAAAACAATGAAAAAACTTTATGAATAATCCCTTAAGTCATTGCTCATATATATATATTTTTTTTCATCAGATAGTGAAACTAAACAATCAAAATTGGGTTAGTTCAGATTCCCAAGAAGATGTTAAAAAAGAATGAGATGTTTGTGTCAGCTTCCTAAGTAAGAAAGTGTTGGTCATTCAGTCCTGTCCGACTCTGTGACTTCATGGACTGTAGCCATCAAGCTCCTCTGTCCATGGCGCTTCCCAGGCAAAAATACTAGAGTGGGTAACTATTTCTTTCCCCAGGGGATCTTCCTAACCCAGGGATCAAACTAGGGTCTCTTGCATTGCAGGCAGATTCTTTACTATCTGAGCAACCAGGGAAGTCCTATCAGTTCAGTTCAGTTGTTCAGTCATGTCCGACTCTTTGCGATCCCATGGACGGCAGCACCCCAGGCTTCCCTGTCCATCACCAACTCCCAGAGCTTACACAAATTCATACCCACTGAATCTGTGATGCCATCCAACCATCTCCTCTGTAATCCTGTTCTCCTACTGCCTTCAATCTTTCCCAGCATCAGGATCCTTTCCAATGAGTCAGTTCTTCACATCAGATGGCCAAAGTATTGAAGTTTCAGCTTCAGCATCAGTCCTTCCAATGAATATTCAGGACTGATTTCCTTTAGGAAGGACTGGTTGGATTTCCTTGCAATCCAAGGGACTCTCAAGAGTTCTCCAGCACCACAATTTGAAAGCATCAATTTTTCAGCACTCAGCGTTCTTTATATTCCAACGCTCACATCCACACATGACTACTGGAAAAACCATAGCTTTGACTAGATGGACTTTTGTTGGCAAACTAATCTCTCTACTTTTTAACATGCTGTCTAGGTTGGTCATAGCTTTTCTTCCAAGGACAAAGAGTCTTAATTTCATGGCTGCAGTCACCATCTGCAATGATTTTGGAGCCATAAAACATAAAGTGTCTCACTGTCTCCATTGTTTCCCCACGTATTTGCCATGAAGTGATGGGACAGGATGCTATGATCTTAGTTTTCTGAATGATAAGTTTTAAGCCAACTTTTTCACTCTCTTCTTTCACTTTCATCAAGAGGCCCTTTAGTTCTTAGCTTTCTGCCATAAGGATGGTGTCATCTGTGTATCTGAGGTTCCTGATATTTCTCCCAGAAATCTTGATTCTAGCTTGTGTTTCATCCAGCCTGGCATTTCACATGATGTACTCTGCATATAAGTTAAATAAACAGAGTGATAATATACAGCCTTGATTTTCTCCTTTCCCAATTTGGAACTAGTCTGTTTTTCAATGTCCAGTTCTAACTGTTGCTTGTTGACCTGCATACAGATTTCTCAGAAAGCATGTCAGGTAGTCTGGTATTCCCATCTCTTTCAGAATTTTCCACAGGTTGTTGTGATCCACACAGTCAAAGGCTTTGGTGTAGTCAATAAAGCAGATGTAGATGTTTTTCTGGAACTCTCTTGTTTTCTCAAAGATCCAACGGATGTTGGCAATTTGGTCTCTGATTCCTCTGCCTTTTCTAAAACCAGCTTGAACATCTGCAAGTTCACAGTTCACATACAGTTGAAGCCTGGCTTGGAAAATTTTGAGCATTACTTTGCTAGCGTGTGAGATGAGTGCAATTGTGTGGTAGTTTGAACATTCTTTGGCATTGCCTTTCTTTGGGGTTGGAATGAAAACTGACCTTTTCCAGTCCTGTGGCCACTGCTGAGTTTTCCAAATTTGCTGGCACATTGAGTGTAGCACTTTCCCAGCACCATCTTTTAGGATTTGAAATAGCTCAACTGGAATTCCATCACCTCCACTAGCTGTGTTCATAGTGATGCTTTCTAAGGCCCACTTGACTTCAGATTCCAGGATGTCTGGCTTTAGATGAGTGATCACACCATCATGGTTATCTGGGTCATGAAGGTTTTTTGTATAGTTCTTCTGTGTAATCTTGCCACCTCTTCTTAAAATCTTCTGCTTCTGTTAGGTCCTTATCATTTCTGTCCTTTATTGTGCCCATCTTTGCATGAAATGTTCCCTTGGTATCTCTAATTTTCTTGAAGAGATCTCTAGTCTTTCCCATTCTATTGTTTTCGTCTATTTGCACTGATCACAGAGGAAGGCTTTCTTATCTCTCCTTGTTATTCTTTGGAACTCTTCATTCAGATGGGTGTATCTTTCCTTTTCTCATTTGTCTTTAGCTTATGTTCTTTTCTCAGCTACATGTAAGGCCTGTTTAAACAACTATTTTGCCTTTTTACATTTCTTTTTCTTGGAGATGGTCTTGATCACTGCCTCCTGTACCATATCACGTACCTGTGTCCATCATTCTTCAGCACTGTCAGATCGAATCCCTTGAATTTGTTTGTCACTTCCACTGTATAATCATAAAGGACTTGATTTAGGTCATACCTGAATGGTATCTAGTGGTTTCCCCCACTTTCTTCAATTTAAGTCTGAATTTGGCAATAAGGAGTTCATGATCTGAGCCACAGTGAGCTCCCAGTCTTGTTTTTTTGTGATTATATAGAGCTTCTCCATCTTTGGCTGCAAAGAATATAATCAATCTGATGTCAGTGTTGACCATCTAATGATGTCCATGTGTAGAGTCTTCCGTTATGTTGTTGGAAGAGGGTGTTTGCTATGACCAGTGCATTCTCTTGGCAAAACTCTGTTAGTGTTATAGGGAATCCCTATAACTGCTGTAATATAAGACCACAAATGCCAGGGCTTAAAACAACACAAATGTATACCTTAGAATTCTGACGGACAGAACTCTGAAGCAGATCTTACTGGCTAGAATCAAAAAGGCTGTGTTCCTCCCAGAGTCTCTATGAGGGAATCCAATTCTTGCCTTTTCAGTTTCTAGAAGCTCCCTGAACTCCTGGACCCCTGGCTGCCTCATGTCAGCCTCTGTTTCCATTGTCACCTCTCCTTCTTCTGGTTGTGCCATCACAGTGCCTTTTCTTTCTCTCTGACCTTTATGCCTTCCTCTTATAAAGATCTTCATGACTATGTTGGGTCCACCCTGATAATCTAGGATAACCTTCCATACCCAAATTCTTCATGCAATCACATCTGCAAAGTCCCTTTTGTCATGTAAACTCACAGATTTGGGGCACTGGGACATAGATATCTTTTAGGGGATATTATTTATCCTACAATAATACACAACAAATTTATTGGGGGACATGCCAATCGTGGATAAAGGAGAGAAAAAAAATATAGATATGTAAGCCATTGAAGGAAAAGGGAAAAGGAGGGGGAACTGGTGGGAAGAATCTGACTGCTCTGCAGGGGTAAGAAAGATCTGCCAGGTCTATGTGGAGTCTTTCAGCCAAAGCTGCCTGTTAACAGAGTAAATGAATAAATATGAAAAACTTTCTTGCTGGAATGAGCCTGTATTAGTACCCCCACTGTGCTCGACCACTGGCTGGGAGCAGCATGAGAAGCCTGGTACAAAGGTTAAGGTAAATGGGGCATTTTCATAACCATCATAAGTGCTAAATTCCTGTATAACTGAAAAGAGGCTTGGGGCTTCCCTGGTGGCTCAGATGGTAAAGAATCTGCCTGCAATGCAGGAGACCAGGGTTCAATCCTTGGGTCAGGAAGATCCCCTGGAGAAAGGAATGGCAACTGACTCCAGTATTCTTTCTGGAGAATTCCATGGCCAGAGGAGCCTAGCCTAGCAGGCTCAGATCTTACCAATTCCAGCTCCTTCTTTACATATTTATACATTCATTGATTTCACTTTATTTTTTATTTCATTTCAAGAAAAATTTATGAAATACCAAGTACTGGGGTCCAGAATTAGAGGACATAATCACTACCCACAGAAAGCTAGCAGTATTGTGGAAAGCATAATAATAATTATAATGTAACCCACAATAAATACACTATCCTCTGACCATGCCTGTCAGGTAACCTAGGAAAATTCATTTATGTCAGTTCCCTAGAGCCCCATCTGGTTAGTACCCTACTTGACTCTCAGTGTCCTGGTAGGGAATGACAATTATATGATCACTATAATTATGGGAACACATATTTAATCCAGACCAGGAGGAAGGAGTACACAAGTTAGAATGTCCTGGATAAGATGCTGACTCAGAGAACAGAATATGAGAAGTCAGCTGGACAGAATATTTGGAGAGGATGAGAGCAGTGATGTAACAGCTGAAACAAAGGACAAGTTTCAAATGAGCAACAGATGTTTTTTTTAAAAGGCCAATGGCCCCTACCGACAAGAGCAAACATTTCAGAAAAACCAGATATGTTACATACAAAGTAGAGGTTAGAAATGAAGCAGAGCATATAAGCTAAACTCATAAGCATCCTTACACAACTTGCTATGAAGTGAAGTTATTTACCAGAGAAACTCAAGGATTCAGAAATAGAAGTAACACTGCTGTTTGAGAAATTAAGGAAAATAAAAAGAACAAGTACTTGAAATTAGGATAGCAGAACTTTCTTCAATGTTAAACTAAGGGAATATCTGCAGAGAAGGATACAAAGCCTCTTTGAATAAACAAAACACTTTGCACAAATTTATAATACAGAGATCACTATCCAGAGGTTAATTTTAGCTTAAAATTTGAAAAGAGGAACCAAATGTCTAACTCTGTCATAAAAATAAATCTCTACAAAGCATTCATAGTCTACCCAGTTTTATACAGTACTACTTCTAGTAAACTTCCCAAGAGAGTCTCTTTCGGGGAGGGGGGGGGGGGAAGGCATCTGAATAAGGTGACCTGATGTAACATTATTTTCCATAAATTAGTTTGAGATGTAATTATGTTACCTAGATAGTAAACTATCTTTTTCAGTATTTATTTTTAACCTTTATATCAAATAATAAATAAATATTGTGTAGAGCTATCTGTTAAAGCAATTCCTAGATTGAGATAATACAGCCAGATTATTATGTGATAGAAGTAACTAGGGACCTCCAAAAATCTGACCTAGATCAGATTGGCAATGACTATACTAAAAAATTATTCTATTGAAACTAATATCATACAGCAAATTGAAAATGTTGGCTATTTACCACCAGAATAATAGCACTTTTCTGAAGCTGTCTTTTAGAAAAAGATTGTATTTATTTGAGGGAAAAAATAAGCTTTGAACTGTAATTATTTGTAATTCCTCATATTCAAATTAATTTTGCTCCTAAAGTTTGAATCTTATTAAAAAACTGATGATTTTACTTTTGCTCTCTTTCCTTCTCTCTTTGAGCCATCTGTGTCTAGGAAATTGTAATCAACAATAATGATAACAAAATAGAACTGATAATATAACTACAAATCATCTATAAAATGATATTTAAATTTTAGCTGATTAATTGAACCAAAATGTTTAAGTCTATCCCATTATAAGGAATTAATTTGTCTTGCGTCTCCATTCAGTTCTTTGACATATTCTTACCTATCCCCTCTGTAGTGTATTGCATTTGTTATTGTTGTTTATTCATTAAGTCATGTCTGACTCTTTGTGACCCCATAGACTGTAGCCCACCTGTCCATGGGATCTCCCAGGCAAAAATACTGGAGTAGCTGTTAGTTCCTCTTCCTTGACCCAGGGATCGAACCCACATCTCCTGCGGGTGCTGCATTGACTGGTAGGTTCTATAACACTGAGTTGCCAAGTGTATTGAACTATATTTCTTCAAAAGTTAGATACAAATCCTTACCCCTGTCCTTGTGAATGTACACTTATATGGAAATAAGATCTTAGCAGATGTAATCAAGTTGAGCCAAGGTCATACTGGATCAGGGTGAGCCCCCAATGTAATGACCGGGGTCTTTATAAGAGGAAGGAGTGGGATGTTTGGACACAGAGACACAGATGACATACTCACAGGTGGAGGCCACGCAGAGATAAAGGCAGAGATTGCAGGGATGCAGCCACAAGTCAAGGGATGCCAAGGATTGCAGGAGCCCCCAGAGGCTAAGCAAGAGGCAAAGATCGCTTCTTCAGATCCTGCAGAAGGACCCAACCATGCCAATATCTTGAGATCAGATTCCTAGCTTCCTGAACCACAAGACAATAAATGTCTATTGTTTTAAGCCAACAGTTGGCAGTAATTTTTCTGGTATCCCGGGGAAAGCAATACGTTCTCATTTTAACCACAGTCTCAGTCATCAGGCACACAGTGAGTCTGTACTTCAGTGAAGTCAGTTACAAATGACTCATATTCCAGAGGAAACTTTAATTTGCCTTTTTTTTTTTTTAAAGAGGAATTTCTGTGCAGACAGAGCAGTTCTTGTGCAGTCTTGGCAGAATTGGATGCTATAGAGAGATGCTTGGGAACTCACATTACTTGGCAGTGTAGTGTGTAATATTAGTCGCTCAGTTGTGTCTGATTCTCTGAGATCCCACGGACCATAGCCTGCCAGGCTCCTCTGTCCATCGGATTCTCCAGGCAAGAGTACTGGAGTGGACTGCCATTCCTTTCTCCAGTTAGTTGGCAGCATCACTGTTATTATTATGATAGTATAACTATCATTTTCCTGTGGAACATTCTTATTAAGAATGGTTATAGTGATGAAAATAGAACTTGTCTCTCTTGAATGAAGGGCTTTCATATCCCTAGAAAGCATGTACTTTTATTTCAAATGGAATCTTAGGAATTTGAATTAAACTTTAGCAAAAGTCTTGAAAGAGGGCAGCAATGGGAATTCAGACCTTATTGCCAACACTTTTTCCAGAGTTGTCTTCAGGAAGGCAGACATATACATGAGGCACTAACTCTGTAATAGAATTATTTCAGACAGATTAATGACTATCAAAGGTCCACATAGTCAATGCTATGGTTTTTCCAGTAGTCATGTATGGATGTAAGAGTTGGACTATAGAGAAAGCTGAGCGCTGAAGAATTTTTTTGAAAATTCTTTTGAACTTTTGAACTGTGGTGTTGGAGAAGACTCTTAAGTCCCTTGGATGACAAGGAGATCAAACCAGTCAATCTGAAAGGCAATCAGTCCTGAATATTCATTGGAAGGATTGGTGCTGAAGCTGAAACTCTAATATTTTGACCACCTGATGTGAAGAACTGACTTATTAGAAAAGATCCTGATGCTGGGGAAGGTTGAAGGCAGGAGGAGAAGAAAATGACAGAGGATGAGATGGTCGCATGGCATCACCAACTCGATGCACATGAGTCTGAGTAAACTCTGGGAGTTGGTGATGGACAGGGAGGCCTGGTGTGCTGTAGTCCATGGGGTCGCAAAGAATCAGACACAACTGAGTGACTGAACTGAATGACTATCAACTTCAATTAAACCAATAACAGTTTAATAGTTTTATTTTTTATGCCAACTAGATAGTTTATATTATTATATTGAATAGATTTTACAGGTTTTACTGATCATGTTTCATGTTACCTCTTTGACTAGTGAGTAAGGTGGAATAAGTGAAGTTTGTGGATTAAACAAGAGGCTATGACAGAAAGGCTACAAAAATAATTGAGTACACTGTGAACTTGGGCACACAATTTGTTCACCTTATTTTCCAGGGACTTGACCCAATTATACAGTCTCCTCTCAAAGGTCTAGCTCTTGAAAACATACAGGAGCCTCAGAACAGCCAAGAGAAGAGAAAAGTGCTACAGGCTGAGCTGTGTAAATAGTTAAAACACAAGCCATTTTTTAGAAACAATAACCATAAATTCTATGAGTCTATATTCAAAAATAATACATAATTTATATTCAAAAAAGGCTACAAGGATATATTGTACAACATAGGGAATATAACCAATATTTTATAATAACTATAAATGGAGTATAACCTTGAAAAATTGTCAATCACTATGCTGTACATCTGTAACTTATAAAACCATCATATATCAACTATACTTTGATAAAAAATAAAAAGTAGAAAACAGTGTTAATAATGTGGCAATATAAAGTTAGTTCTGGAAAAATTCAGTTTGAAGTTTCAATGTACAAAAGTTTGGTACATATTAATTACTGGGCCTGAATATTTAAGCCTCACAAGATGAGTATACTACACACCAATACAGTCAGGAGCAACACAAGTTTTTGACTATTTCAAGTGTTACACACTTTTTGTTTTTTTAATTGACTTTTTGTTTTTTGAAATTTTCACCAACTTAGATACCTAAGGGTCATATTTTAAAAGTTGTAAATAAGCCTCTTGAGATTGCCCATTTTTCTCAATGTTGGGTCCATTTCTCACTTCAAAAGAATTAAGTTAAGTCTTCCCAATTCCAACCATTGATATCTCATCTCAGTTGTGAGGCCTTTTCTGGACTCAGGTTGCCTGATCCTTTCTTTCAAACAAAAAGGGCCACAGAAATGGAGAAAATCAAAGATACACAATATAATGTAGAGTGACCATGTACTGACTCTGAGGGGAGGTAATCAGTCAGGTCTGAAACAGAATTTTTTAGAAAGATCTTACATTTCTTTTCAGGAACATAAGAGAAAGTTGGTTCTGGCTGTAACATTCAAAATATCCACCCAATGGAGAGTTCTAAAAGAGGAAATGAGTTCACACTGTGAATTAGACAATAAGAAAAGGCTTTATTGTTATAACACTAAAAGCAGTGTGCCCCCTTTTAATGAAAGAGTCATCTCTGAGATGAGCTAATAAGACACAATTTCTCTAAGGCAATTACAGGATTGATTATGTCACTGTAATCTTAAAGAATGACTGGATGCCTTCTCTGTAATGGTATGTAATCATTTCTATTTTATATTGTTGTCTTTGAGTAAAGGAAGATATCAAAACTGTTAGAATGATCACATGTTTTGGAGATGAAATTTCACAAGAAACTTATTCATTAACCATTGTAAAATAGATTTTTAGCGAAGTCCTTTGAGCTAGAAGTGAGAAATTTTTTCTGTGGTCTACAAGAAGACTAGAGCAATGAATAAAGCTGGAGCATTATTTGGAGTATTAATGGAGTAGTCTCCATAATTTTCTTCATCTGCATCTCAGTTGTAATTTCATATCTCTTTCTTAGCATTGTCAGGTATAAGAAAATTCATCTCCTTCCATTCACTAAAACAATGTCTAGTTAATTAAAAAATAGTATTGACTTGGGCTTCTGAGACGTATAGCAGTAAAGAATTTGCCTACCAATGCAAGAGACACAAGATACATGGGTTCAATCCCTGGGTAAGAAAGACCCCCTGGAATAGCAAATGGTAACCCACTCCAGTATTCTTGCCTGGGAAATCCCATGGACAGAGGAGCCTGGTTGGGTCACAAAGAGTCACACATGACTAAGCACCATTGATTTATTAAGGAAAATGTTTTTAAGGGAAAGAGAGAAAATACCCCTCTTTTGTGTCACTGGAAATCACTAACAATTAAGAGACAGAGGCACGGCCTGACTCTCAGGTAGCTACTACAATACTACAATTCAGCTTCCACAGGGAAATCGATTGTCAAGAGTTTATGTTCAGCCAATTAAACTTAGCCCATAACAATTCCTATCCCCAGAATCAAAGACTGAGCAAAAGTTAATAAAAGCAAAATCTATTATTCCTGGCAGCTTGCCCCTAGGCATTAGAAAGGAAATAACAATGCTCTCCAGTGTACAACCTTACCCAAAACTTACAAACATTTTATCGAAAATAGACTGAAAATAGATTTACACGTTATCCAATCCAAAACTGCTGGTTTTGTGTATGCATGGAATATTCAGTAAATTAATCAGTCTCTAGTTTAACATACATGACAGACTGGTCTTTTAAAGGGTATAAACTAATTTCATATCCATTCAGAAAGAACTTCATCAGCAGAGAGTTCTAAAGGCAAACACATTTGCATTGACTGAGGCTACTCTTTATCCATCTGCTGGCCAGCTGATGAAGAGAAGCCCCAAGCAACTGTGCACAGTGCTGGGGAAGCAAGTTTAAGCGGAGTGGTGCTCACTTGAAATGTACATTGGCAGGAATGTAAGAGAACAAAAATAATACCTGATAGTAGGCATTGTTCTAATTTCTCTGTTGACTCATTTCAATCATCAAAGCAACAATATGATGTAGAGAACAATTTTATGTCTTTTTCAAGCTTGAAAATAATGGAGGGAAAGAGATGTTGAAAAGTGAAAATCCTCAGTAGTGTCCACCTCTTTGTGACCCCATGGACTATACAGTCTATGGAATTCTCCTGGCCAGAATACTGGAGTGGGTAGCCATTCCCTTCTCCAGGAGATCTTCCCAACCCATGGATTGAACCCAGGTCTCCCTCATTGCAGGCAGATTCTTTACCAGCTGAGCCACAAGGGAAACCCAAAATACTGGAGTGGGTAGCCTATTCCTTCTCCAGCAGATCTTTCCAACCCAGGAATCGAACTGGGGTCTCCTGCCAACTCTTCTTTACCAACTGAGCTACCAGGGAATCCATTCATCAAAGCAACAATATGATGTAGAGAATAACTTTTTGTCTTTTTTTAAACTTGAAAAAAAATTGAGGGAAAGAGATGTTAATCAAATTAAAAAGGGTAAGTAATGAGTAAATAGCAGAACTGGGATTTGACCTGAAGGAGCCTGCCTTGGGAGACCATGTTCTCAACTGCTGTGTTTTCCAGTCATTTAACCAAAAGTCCATAACTCCTGGCCTTTGGAAAGAGAAATGTAACATGTCATTCTGTTGTAAATACTGCACATTTTCTTATATTGAATTCTCATGAATCTTAAATTTACTGTTTTTTCCTTCTTCTAAATCTGGTGTCATCCCAATGAATCTATGAATAATTTTAACAATGAATGTCCCTTAAAATGTTAAACAGGGAAGATGGCGGAGGAATAGGATGGGGAGAACACTTTCCCCCCCACAAATTCATCAAAAGAACATTTAAACGCTGAGTAAATTCCACAAAACAACTTCTAAATGCTGGCAGAGGGCATCAGGCACCCAGAAAAGCAACCCATTGTCTTCGAAAGGAGGTAGGGAAAAAATATAAAAGAGAAAAAAAAAAGAGACAAAAGACAGAGGGACAGAGCTCCATCCCAGGAAGGGAGTCTTAAAAAGAAAGAAGTTTCCAAACACCAGGAAACATTCTCACTGCCGAGTCTGTGTTGAGCCTTGGAAGCACAGAGGGCAACATAACAGGGAGGAAAAATAAATAAACAATTAAAACCCACAGATTACGAGCCTTACGGTAACTCCCCCAGCGGAGAAGCAGCGCAGATGCCTGCATCCGCCATTAGCAAGCGGGGGCTGGGCAGGGAGGCGTGGCGCGGGCTGCATTGCTTAGAGTAAGGATCTGGCCTGAATACCCCGAGTGCTACCTGAGCGAAATAATTTGGGCTAGCAAACCAGACTGTGGGATATCTACCACGCAAAAAGCCAGCCCTAACCTAAGACACCGCCAGGCCCACGCACAGAACAAAGGACTGTACAGAGATAGCCAGCTGCAGACTGTCCCCCTCCAGTGACAGGCAGCCAGAGCCAGAAGGGGGCAATTGCAGCCCCAGAGAGACATTATCTACAAAACTGTAAGCAGGCTTCTTTGCTAACTAAAACTTCTTAGGGTTCTGGACAGTCAACATCCGCCTGCGAAGTTGTGCCAGTTGTACACCCAGATAACAGAGTGACAGGGAGGTGATAAGTCGCAGCAACAGCACTCGCCAAACACCTCATCATTGAAAGACAAGTATATGTCTTGTCTTTCTTGTCTGAGCTGCTCAGACCTGGGAAGGGCACAAAACGCAGGCCCAACCGAGTCTGTGCCTCTGAGAACTACCCGAGTGCCTGAACCTGAGCGGCTTAGACCTGGTAGGTGCAAGCAGCCCAGAGCTGGCCTCGGATGGTTCCCGGCAGAGCAATCTAGAGCCTGAGCAGTGTGGGCAGGAGGCTACATGCGCCGTGAGCAGGGGCAGGCCCAGTGTGGCTGAGGCACTGCAAGCACACGCCAGTCTTATTTATTTGCAGCGTCCCTTCCTCCCCACAGCACGACTGAACAAGTGAGCCTTAAAAAAAAAAAAAAAAAAAGGTGTCCACCACCCTCTTTGTATCAGGGCAGAAATCAGACACTGAAGAGACCAGCAAACAGAAGAAGTTATAACAGAGGGAATCGCCTTGGAAGCGACAGGCAATAGATTAAAACCCATGGTTAGTACTGACTACATAGGAAAGGGCCTATAGATGTTGAGAAATACAAGCCAGAACAAGGAACTAGCTGAAAATGAACTAAACCCACAATACCCACAACAACATCAGAGAAAGTCCTATATATATTTTTACTATTTTTATGATCATTCTTTCTTTCTTTTTTTTTAATTTTTTTTAAATTTTTAAGTCCTCTATTACTCCTTTTTCACTTTTATAACCTACTATTATTTTTCAAAAAAAAAAAAAGACCCTTTTTTTTAAAAAAAGCAAACTTCATATATATATTTTTTATAACTTTTGTGACCTTGTTTTTTTTTTTTCTTCTTTTCTTTAATATTGTATTTTTGAAATTCCAAACTCTGCTCTAGATTTTTAATTTTAGCTTTTTGGTGTTTGTTATCAATTTTTTACCTATTTTTTTTTTATAACTTTTGTGACTTTTTTTTTCTCTCTTTCTTTCTCTTCATCTTTTCTTTAACATTGTATTCCTGAAATTCTAAACTCTACTCTAGATTTTTAATTTATGCTTTTTGGTTATTTGTAAATCAATTTTGTACCTATATCTTCTTTATAATTTTTGTGACTTTGTTTGTTTTTGTTTTTGTTTTTGTTTTCTCTTTCTTTTTCTTCTTCTTTTCTTTAACATTGTATTTTTGAAATTCCAAACTGTACTCTAGATTTTTTAACTTTTGCTTTTTGGTATTTGTTATCAATTTTGTACCTATAATTTCTTTATTTTTGTGACTTTGTTTTTTTTTTCTTTTTCTCTCTTTCTTTTTCTCTCTTTATTTTCCTTCTTCTTTTCTTTAACATTGTATTTTTGAAATTCCAAACTCTACTCTAGATTTTTAATTTTTGCTTTTAGGTATTTGTTACCAATTTTGTACCTTTAAGAACCCAACCTTCAGTACCCATTTTTTACTAGGGAGTGAGATTACTGGCTTGACTGCTCTCTCCCCCTTCGGACTCTCCTTTTTTTTCCACCAGGTCACCTGTGTCTCCTCCCTAACCCTTCTCTACTCTACCCAACTCTGTGAATTTCTGTGTGTTCCAGACGGTGGAGAACACTTAGGGAACTGATTACTGGCTGGATCTGTCTCTCTCCTTTTCATTCCCTCCTTTTATCCTCCTGGCCACCTCTGTCTCCTTCCTCCTTCTTCTCTTCTCTGTATAACTCCGTTAACATCTCTGAGCAGTCCAGTTGTGGAGTGCACATAAGGAATTGATTACTGGTTAGCCTGATCTCTCCTCTATTGATTCCACCTCATCTCATTCAGGTCACCTCTAACTCCCTCCTCCCTCTTCTCTTCTCCATGTAACGCTGTGAACCTCTCTGGGTGACCCTCACGGTGGAGAAACTTTCCATCTTTAACCTAGATGTTTTATCAATGGTGCTGTATAGAAGGATAAGTTTTGAGACTATTGTAAAAATAAGACCAATAACTGGAAGCAGGAGGCTTAATTCCAAACCCTGACTCCAGGGAACATGAATTGACAGGAGCTCATCAAATGCCTCCATACCTACACTGAAACCAAGCACCACACAAGGGCCAACAAGTTCCACGGCAAGACATACCAAGCAAATTCTCAAGCAACACAGGAACACAGCCCTGAGCTCCAATAAACAGGCTGCCCAAAGTCACCCCAAAACCATAGACATCTCATAACTCATTACTGGACACTTCATTGCACTCCAGAGAGAAGAAATCCAGCTCCACCCACCAGAACACCGACACAAGCTTCCCTAACCAAGAAACCTTGACAAGCCACCTGTACAAACCCACACACAGTGAGGAAATATCACAATAAAGAGAACTCCACAAACTGCCAAAAGGACACCCCAAACTCAGCAATTTAAACAAGATTAAGAGACAGAGGAATATCCAGCAGGTAAAGAAACAGGATAAATGCCCACCAAACCAAACAAAAGAGGAAGAGATAGGGAATCTACCTGATAAAGAATTCTGAATAATGATAGTGAAATTGATCCAAAATCTTGAAATCAAAATGGAATCACAGATAAATAGCCTGGAGACAAGGATTGAGAAGATGCAAGAAAGGTTTAACAAGGACCTAGAAGAAATAAAAAAGAGTCAATATATAATGAATAATGCAATAAATGAGATCAAAAACACTCTGGAGGCAACAAATAGGAGAATAACAGAGGCAGAAGATAGGATTAGTGAATTAGAAGATAGAATGGTAGAAATAAATGAATCAGAGAGCATAAAAGAAAAACGAATTAAAAGAAATGAGGACAATCTCAGAGACCTCCAGGACAATATTAAACACTACAACATTCAAATCATAGGGGTCCCAGAAGAAGAAGACAAAAAGAAAGACCATGAGAAAATACTTGAGGAGATAATAGTTGAAAACTTCCCTAAAATGGGGAAGGAAATAATCACTCAAGTCCAAGAAACCCAGAGAGTCCCAAACAGGATAAACCCAAGGTGAAACACCCCAAGACACATATTAAACAAATTAACAAAGATCAAACACAAAGAACAAATATTAAAAGCAGCAAGGGAAAAACAATAAATGACACACAAGGGAATTCCCATAAGGATAACAGCTGATCTTTCAGTAGAAACTCTTCAAGCCAGGAGGGAATGGCAAGACATACTTAAAGTGATGAAAGAAAATAACCTACAGCCCAGATTATTGTACCCAGCAAGGATCTCATTAAAATATGAAGGAGAAATCAAAAGCTTTACAGACAAGCAAAAGCTGAGAGAATTCACCACCACCAAACCAGCTCTCCAACAAATACTAAAGGATATTCTCTAGACAGGAAACACAAAAAGGGTGTATAAATTCAAACCCAAAACAATAAAGTAAATGGCAACGGGATCATACTTATCAATAATTACCTTAAACGTAAATGGGTTGAATGCCCCAACCAAAAGACAAAGACTGGCTGAATGGATACAAAAACAAGACCCCTACATATGTTGTCTACAAGAGACCCACCTCAAAACAGGGGACACATACAGACTGAAAGTGAAGGGCTGGAAAAAGATTTTCCATGCAAATAGGGACCAAAAGAAAGCAGGAGTAGCAATACTCATATCAGATAAAATAGACTTTAAAACAAAGGCTGTGAAAAATGACAAAGAAGGTCACTACATAATGATCAAAGGATCAATCCAAGAAGAAGATATAACAATTATAAATATATATGCACCCAACACAGGAGCACCGCAGTATGTAAGACAAATGCTAACAAGTATGAAAGGAGAAATTAACAATAACACAATAATAGTGGGAGACTTTAATACCCCACTCACACCTATGGATAGATCAACTAAACAGAAAATTAACAAGGAAATGCAAACTTTAAATGATACAATACACCAGTTAGACCTAATTGATATCTATTGGACATTTCACCCCAAAACAATGAATTTCACCTTTTTCTCAAGCGCATACTGAACCTTCTCCAGGATAGACCACATCCTGGGCCATAAATCTAGCCTTGGTAAATTCAAAAACATTGAAATCATTCCAAGCATCTTTTCTGACCACAATGCAGTAAGATTGGATCTCAATTACAGGAGAAAAACTATTAAAAATTCCAACATATGGAGGCTGAACAACACGCTGCTGAATAACCAGCAAATCACAGAAGAAATCAAAAAAGAAATCAAAATTTTCATAGAAACGAATGAAAATGAAAACACAACAACCCAAAACCTGTGGGACACTGTAAAAGCAGTCCTAAGGGGAAAGTTCATAGCAATATAGGCATATCTCAAGAAACAAGAAAAAAGTCAAATAAATACTCTAACTCTACACCTAAAGCAACTAGAAAAGGAAGAAATGGAGAACCCCAGGATTAGTAGAAGGAAAGAAATCTTAAAAATTAGGGCAGAAATAAATGCAAAAGAAACAAAAGAGACCATAGCAAAAATCAACAAAGCCAAAAGCTGGTTCTTTGAAAGGATAAATAAAATTGACAAACCATTAGCCAGACTCATCAATAAACAAAGGGAGAAAAATCAAATCAATAAAATTAGAAATGAAAATGGAGAGATCACAACAGACAACACAGAAATCCAAAGGATCATAAGAGACTATGATCAGCAATTATATGGCAATAAAATGGACAACGAGGAAGAAATGGACAAATTCTTAGAAAAGTACAACTTTCCAAAACTGGACCAGGAAGAAATAGAAAATCTTAACAGACCCATCACAAGCACGGAAATTGAAACTGTAATCAGAAATCTTCCAGCAAACAAAAGCCCAGGTCCAGACGGCTTCACAGCTGAATTCTACCAAAAATTTAGAGAAGAGCTAACACCTATCCTGCTCAAACTCTTCCAGAAAATTGCAGAGGAAGGAAAACTTCCAAACTCATTCTATGAGGCCACCATCACCCTAATACCAAAACCTGACAAAGATGCCACAAAAAAAGAAAACTACAGGCCAATATCACTGATGAAAATAGATGCAAAAATCCTTAACAAAATTCTAGCAATCAGAATCCAACAACACATCAAAAAGATCATACACCATGACCAAGTGGGCTTTATCCCGGGGAGGCAAGGATTCTTCAATATCCGCAAATCAATCAATGTAATACACCACATTAACAAACTGAAAAATAAAAACCGTATGATTATCTCAATAGATGCAGAGAAAGCCTTTGACAAAATTCAACATCCATTTATGATAAAAACTCTTCAGAAAGCAGGAATAGAAGGAACATACCCCAACATAATAAAAGCTATATATGACAAACCCACAGCAAACATTACCCTCAATGGTGAAAAATTGAAAGCTTTTCCTCTTAAGTCAGGAACAAGACAAGGGTGCCCACTTTCACCATTACTATTCAACATAGTTTTGGAAGTTTTGGCCACAGCAATCAGAGCAGAAAAAGAAATAAAAGGAATCCAAATTGGAAAAGAAGAAGTAAAACTCTCACTGTTTGCAGATGACATGATCCTCTACATAGAAAACCCTAAAGACTCCACCAGAAAATTACTAGAACTAATCAATGAATATAGTAAAGTTGCAGGATATAAAATCAACACACAGAAATCCCTTTCATTCCTATACACTAATAATGAGAAAATAGAAAGAGAAATTAAGGAAACAATTCTACTCACCATTGCAACGAAAAGAAGAAAACGCTTAGGACTATATCTACCTAAAGAAACTAAAGAACTATATATAGAAAACTATAAAACACTGGTGAAAGAAACCAAAGAGGACACTAATAGATGGATAAATATACCATATTCATGGATTGGAAGAATCAATATAGTGAAAATGAGTATACTACCCAAAGCAATTTATAGATTCAATGCAATCCCTATCAAGCTACCAACGGTATTCTTCACAGAGCTAGAACAAATAATTTCATATTTTGTATGGAAATACAAAAAACCTCGAACAGCCAAAGCTATCTTGAGAAAGAAGAATGGAACTGGAGCAATCAACTTGCCTGACTTCAGGCTCTACTACAAAGTCACAGTCATCAAGACAGTATGGTACTGGCACAAAGACAGAAATATAGATCAATGGAACAAAATAGAAAGCCCAGAGACAAATCCATGCACATATGGACACCTTATCTTTGACAAAGGAGGCAAAAATATACAATGGATTAAAGACAATCTCTTTAACAAGTGGTGCTGGGTAAACTGGTCAACCACTTGTAGAAGAATGAAACTAGAGCACTTTCTAACACCATACACAAAAATAAACTCAAAATGGATTAAAGATCTAAATGTAAGACCAGAAACTATAAAACTCCTAGAGGAGAACATAGGCAAAACACTCTCCGACATACATCACAGAAGGATCCTCTATGACCCACCTCCCAGAATATTGGAAATAAAATCAAAAATAAATGAATGGGACCTAATTAAACTTAAAAGCTTCTGCACAACAAAGGAAACTATAAGCAAGGTGAAAAGACAGCCTTCAGAATGGGAGAAAATAATAGCAAATGAAGCAACTGACAAACAACTAATCTCAAAAATATACAAGCAGTTCCTACAGCTCAATTCCAGAAAAATGAATGACCCAATCAAAAAATGGGCCAAAGAACTAGACATTTCTCCAAAGATGACATACAGATGGCTAACAAACACATGAAAAGATGCTTAACATTACTCATTATCAGAGAAATGCAAATCAAAACCACTATGAGGTACTATTTCACGCCAGTCAGAATGGCTGCGATCCAAAAGTCTACAAGCAATAAATGCTGGCGAGGGTGTGGAGAAAAGGGAACCCTCTTACACTGTTGGTGGGAATGCAAACTAGTACAGCCACTATGGAGAACAGTGTGGAGATTCCTTAAAAATCTGGAAACAGAACTGCCTTATGACCCAGCAATCCCACTGCTGGGCATACACACCAAGGAAACCAGTATTGAAAGAGACTTGTGTACCCCAATGTTCATCGCAGCACTGTTTATAATAGCCAGGACATGGAAGCAACCTAGATGTCCATCAGCAGATGAATGGATAAGAAAGCAGTGGTACATATACACAATGGGGTATTACTCAGCCATTAAAAAGAATACATTTGAATCAGTTCTAATGAGGTGGATGAAACTGGAGCCTATTATACAGAGTGAAGTAAGCCAGAAAGAAAAACACTAATACAGTATACTAATGCATATATATGGAATTTAGAAAGATGGTAACAATAACCCTGTATATGAGACAGCAAAAGCGACACTGATGTATAGAACAGTCTTTTGGACTCTGTGGGAGAGCGAGAGGTGGGATGATTTGGGAGAATGGCATTGAAATATGTATAATATCATATATGAAACGAGTTGCCAGTCCAGGTTCGATGCACGATACTGGATGCTTGGGGCTGGTGCACTGGGACGACCCAGAGGGATGGTATGGGGAGGGAGGAGGGAAGAGGGTTCAGGATGGGGAATAGAACACATGTATACCTGTGGCAGATTCATTTTGATATATGGCAAAACCAATACAATATTGTAAAGTTAAATAAAATAAAATTTAAAGAAAAATTTATTAAAAAAATGTTAAACAGGTAACTTAAATTCTGTTCAATAATTACAGAATGGATAAACAGTGATTTGTTGTTGTGCTCGATTGTATCCAACTCTTTGCGGGCCCCTGAACTGTAGCCCATCAGGCTTCTCTGTCCCTGGAATTTTCCAGGCAAGAATACTGGAATGAGTCACCATTAAGGGCTTCCCTGGTGGTTCAGATGGTAAAGAACATGTCTGTAATGCAGGAGACCCAGATTCAATCCTTGGGTTGGAGACCCGGATTCAATCCTTGGGTTGGGAAGAGCCCCCTCAGAAGGAAATGGCAACCCATTCCAGTATTCTTGCCTGGAGAATTCCATGGACAGAGGAGCCTGGTGGGCTACAGTCCATGGGCCCACAGAGAGTAAGACATGACTGAGTGACTAGCACTTTCATTTTCTTTAAACAGTGGTAGTTATATGACACTGAGAATTTAACTGATTTATGTGACTTTTCTTCAGCTGAATATTTGAAGGACTTAGTTGCAATGAAGATACTCTCTGGCAGACGTGGTAGTTTGCCCTCACAACATCTTTTTGTTTATCTCAATGAATATAGGAATCAGAGGGTGTAGTATTAAAATAGAAAGAAACCAACAGGCATACCTAAGAATAGAAATCATGGACAAAGCTATATAAATAGACTGCATTTCCTTAGGAAATTATGGGCCCATACACACAGTAAGACTATAATTAAGCCAGGCACATTTATATAAGGAAAAATTTTTGTGCCAGTCCAGGTAGGCTATTTTTAACCTACGACAGCAAAAACAACCCAAAATTAGAATAAAAACAAAATCTTAGTAGTTTAAACCACCAAGCTGCATTACACAGCTATCCTGCATCAACAGGCAGCCTCTCCTTAACCCAAGTCACTCAGAAATCTGTGCTAATAAAGAAATCACCATCCCAAATACCATCAGAGGGAAATAGAGCTTGGGGAATCCTTTTATCTGTTTTAATTTTCCAACAAGAAGTGACACATGACCTATTCTCGTATTGCCTTAAATAAATTAAATATTGACTGACTCTAAATTCAAATGAGTGAAAAGTTCAATTCTACTTATAAATAGTTTTGAATAGTTCAAGACAAGCCAACTGTTTTAACCCCAGATTTCTTCTTTCACTCTTTTTATAGTTTTTTTAAGGCAGAGGACAAGATGGTTGGATGGCATCACTGACTCAATGGATATGAGTTTGAGCAAGCTCCAGGAAATGGTGAAAGACAGGGAAGCCTGGCGTGCTGCAGCCCATGGGGTCGCAAAGAGTCAGACACGACTTCGTGACTGAACAACAAAATATAGAGATAAAATGTATATATAATTAAAAGGCATCCTTTCTAAGTATACAAGTAGTGTCTTTAAAAGTATATATGTATATACACACACATATGTGTGTGTGTGTGTGTGTGTGTGTGTCTGCATGTACGTGGGACTTGCCAGGCAGTCCTTGTGGTAAAGAACCTGTCTGCCAATGCTGGAGACTTAAGAAATGTTGTTTTGATCCCTGGATCAAGATCTTCCTGCAGGAGAGCATGGAAACCCAATCCAGTATTCTTGCCTGGAGAAAGCCATGGAGGGAGGAGTCTGAGGAGCTCACAGCATCGGATACAACTGAAGCGATTTAGCACACAGAGCGCACACATGCACGCACACACACATATTCATATATCCATATAACTACCATCACAACAAAGAATAATTCCATCACCCCAAAAGTCTTGAGGGCTCTATTCTATTTGGCAAGAGAGATAGACATAACTATTTGAAAATTAGTACATCTTAAAATCATGAATATAAATCTTCCAGCTTTCTTCAAAATTATTTTAGCAACCACACAAAGATGTTTTTAATTTTCATATGAATTTTAGAATTTACTTATTAATTTCAATAAAATTAAACCCTGTAAAGATTCGACTTTGGTGGAATTTATATTTCAACAATATTGATCCTTATAATTCATAAATACTGTATGTTTCTTCAGTTATTCTTAGGTCTTTGTTAATTTCTCTTGGCAACATTTTATACTTTTCAGTGTAAAAAGTCATCTGTATCTTATATTGATTTTTACATATTTCATTGTTTGACATAAATTTTTTAATCTCAATTTTTATTTGCTAGTAAATAGAAATAGAGTTGATAATTTATATTGTCCTTATATCTTTCAGCCTTATTAAGGTCATTAATGTTATAAACCACAGGCATTTTACAGATCACATAGATTTTTCTACAGACACGATCAGTGAAAGTGAAAGTCACTCAGTTGTGTCCGACTCTTTGCGACCCCATGGGCTATACAGTCCATGGAATTCTCCAGGCCAGAATGCCATAGTGGGTAATCTTTCCCTTCTCCAGCTGATCTTCCCAACCCAGGGATCAAACTCAAGTTTCCCATACTGCAGGAGGATGCTATACAAGCTGAGCCACAAGGGAAGCACAGACATGATCATGTTGTCTGAAAATACAGCTATACCTCTTCATTTAAAACATGTGTGCCTTCATATATATTCACTGCCTTATTACATTGGCCAGAACTCCTCTCTAATGTTGAGAAGAAGTGGTGAGTGTGGACATACTTTGATTTTGAACTTGAAGTAAAAGGGTTTACATTCTGACCGTTAAGTATGACATTAACTTAAGATAGTTGAAGATTAACTCTACCAGTATGAAGAAATTTCCTCCTACTCTGAGTTTGTTATAATTTTTTTTTAAATCATGAATGCCTGCTTATTCTTTTTTTATTTTTCTGGAAAGACAGATGTAATTGTATGGTTTTTTTCTCTATATTCTGTTAATAGGTGAACTATGTTGATTTTTAAAGGCAAAACCAACCTTCCTTTACTAAAATAAACTTCAGTCAGTCATAATGTATTATCATGCTTATTTATTCCGGGATTCAACTTGTCAGTTTGGAAGATATTTGTATCTATTCTTTTCTCATAATGTCTTGTGTTTTGTATCAGAGTTATGACAGCCTTATAAAACAAGATGGGATGCATTATCCTTTCTACTTTTATCTGAATGTTTGTGCAGGATTGACACTATTTCTTTTTTAAAGTATAATAAATAATCATGAGTGAAAGCACCTGGACCTAGACATTTTTGTGGAGAAATTGTGTTACAAATTTGATTTCTTTAATATGTAAAATGTCATAAGCTAAATTGTGTCCCCTCAAAACTTACATGTTAAAGCTTTACTAGTTCCTCAGAATGTGATGGAATTTGAAGATGGAACCTTTGGGTTCAGTCCAGATGCTCAGTCGTGTCCAACTCTCTGCGACCCCATGGACTGCAGCATGCCAGGCCTCCCTGTCCTTAACCAACTGCCAGAGTATACTCAAACTCATATCCACTGAGTAAGTGATACCATCCAACCATCTCATCCTTTGTTGTCCACTTCTCCTCCCACCTTCAACCTTTCCCAGCATCAGGGTCTTTTCAAATGACTTAGCTGTTCCCATCAGGTGGCCAAAGTATTGGAGTTTCAGCTTTAGCATGAGTCCTTCCAATGAATATTCAGGACTGATTTCCTTTAGGATGGACTGGTTGGATCTCCTTGCATTCCAAGGGACTCTGAGGAGTCTTCCCCAACACCACAGTTCAAAAGTATCAATTCTTCAGTCCTCAGCTTTCTTTATAGTCCAACTCTCACATCCATACATGACCACTGGAAAAACCATAGCTTTAACTAGACAGACCTTTGTTGGCAAAGTAATGTCTCTGCTTTTTAATATGCTATCAAGGTTGGTCATAACTTTTCTTCCAAGGAGCAAGTGTCTTTTAATTTCATAGCTGCAGTCACTATCTGCAGTTATTTTGGAGCCCAAAAAATAAGGTCTGTCACCGTTTCCCCATCTATTTACCATGAAGTTATGGGACTGGTTGCCATGATCTTAGTTCTCTGAATGTTGAGCTTTAAGCCAACTTCTTCACTCTCTTCTTTCACTTTCATCAAGAGGCTCTTTAGTTTTTCTTCACTTTCTTCCATAAGGGTGGTGTCATCTGCATATCTGAGGTTACTGATATTTCTCCTGGTAATCTTGATTCCAGCTTGTGCTTCATCCAGACTAGCATTTTGCATGATATACTCTGCATATAAGTTAAATAAGCAGGGTGACAATATACAGCTTGAGGTACTCTTCCCTATTTGGAACCAGTCTGTTGTTCCATGTCCAGTTCTAACTGTTGCTTCCTGACCTGCACACAGATTTCTCAGGAGGCAGGTAAGGTGGTCTGGTATTCCCATGTCTTAAAGAATTTTCCACAGTTTGTTGTGATCCACACAGTCAAACGCTTTGGTGTAGTCAATAAAGCAGAAGTAGATGTTTTTCTGGAACTCTCTTGCTTTTTCGATGATCCAATGGATGTTGGCAATTTGATCTATGGTTCCTCTGCCTTTTCTAAAACCAGCTTGAATATCTGGAAGTTCATGGTTCACACACTGTTGAAGCCTGGCTTGGAGAATTTTGAGCATGACTTTACTAGCATGTGAGATGAGTGCAATTGTGCAGGAGTTTGAGCAGTCTTTGACATTGTCTTTCTTTGGGATTGGAATGAAAACTGACCTTTTCCAGTCCTGTGGCTACTGCTGAGTTTTCCAAATTTGTTGGCATATTGAGTGCAGCATTTTTCCCAGCATCATCTTTTAAGATTTGAAATAGTTCCACTGGAATTCCATCACCTCCATTAGCTTTGTTCATAGTGATGCTTTCTAAGTCCCACTTGACTTCGCATTCCGGGATTTCTGGTTCTAGGTGAGTGATCATACCACCATTGTGATTATCTGGGTCATGAAGATCTTTTTTGTACAGTTCTTCTAGGTATTCTTGCCACCACTTCTTAATATTTTCTTCTGTTATGTCCATACCATATATGTCCTTTATTGGGCCCATCTTTGCATGAAATTAAGCTAAATTAAAGTGAGATTAAATGACCTCATCTAATATTACTTCAGTCGTGTCCAACTCTGTGCGACCCCATAGATGGCAGCCCACCAGGCTCCCCTGTCCCTGGGATTCTCCAGGCAAGAACAATGGAGTGGGTTGCCATTTCCTTCTCCAATAATATTACGGATCAGTTTTCATTCCAATCCCAAAGAAGGGCAAAATACCAAATATCCTTCTTTGCCAGAGAATGTTCAAACTACCATACATTTAACCTCATTTCACATGCTAGCAAGTTTATGCTCAAAATCCTTCAGGCTAGGCTTCCACAGTAGGTGATCCAAGAACTTCCAAATGTACAAGCTAAGCTTCAAAAAGGTAAAGGAACAAGAGGCCAAATTGTCACCATTTTCTGGATCATGGAGAAAGCAAGAGATTCTCAGAAAAATGTCTATTTCTGCTTCATTGACTATGCCAAGGCCTTTGACTGTGTGGGTCAAAACAAACCGCTGTGACTGTCTAGGCTGGTCAAACTGTGGAGAAATCTTAAAGACAGAAGAATAACTGACCACCTCACCTATCTCCTGAGAAACCTGTATGTGGTTAGAAACCAACAGAATAACTGAACTGGTTCAAAATGGGGAAAGGAGTACTACAAGGCTGTATACTGTCACCATGCTTACTTAACTTATATGCAGAGTACATCATGCAAAATGCTGGGCTGGATGAATCACAAGCTGGAATCAAGATTGCTGGAACAACTTCAAATATGCAGAGGTGCATATGTTTCTACTCTAATGTCAGAAAGTGAAGACGAACTAAAGAGCCTCTTGATGAGGATGAAAGAGGTAAGCAAAAAAGCTGGCTTAAAACTCGACATTCAATAAACGAAGATCATGGCATCCAGTCCCATCACTTCACGGCAAATAGAAGGGAAAAAAGTAGAAATAGTGACAGATTTTATTTTGGGGGCTCCAAAATCACTGCAGACAATGACTGCAGCCATGAAATTAAAAGATGCTTGCTCCTTGGAAGGAAAGCTATGACAAACCTAAACAGCATATTAAAAAGCAAAGACATCAATTTGCCAACAAAGGTCTGCATATTCAAAGCTATAGCTTTTTCAGTAGTCATGTATGGATGTGAGAGTTGGACCATAAAGAAGGCTAAGCACTGAAGAACTGATACTTTTGAATTGTGGTGCTGGAGAAGACCCTTGGGAGTCCCTTGAACAGCAAGGAGTCAAGTCAACCCTAAGGAAATAAACCCTGAATATTCATTGGAAGGACTGATGCTGAAGCTCAAGCTCCAATACTTTGGCCACCTGATGCAAAGAGGTAACTCATAGGAAAAGACACTGGTGCTGGGAAAAATTGAAGGCAAAAGGATAAGCGAGTGGCAGAGGATAAGATGGTTAGATAGTATTACCAACTCAGTGAACATGTATTTGAGCAAACTCTAAGAAGTGGAGGACAGGGGAATCTGGCCTGCTGCAATCCATGGGGTCACAAACAATCAGACTTAGCAACTGAACAACAACAATAGTATTACTGCACTGACTCGATGCACGTGAGTCTGGGTGAACTCCGGGAGCTGGTGATGGACAGGGAGACCTGGTGTGCTGCGATTCATGGGGTCACAAAGAGCCGGACACAACTGAGCAACTGATCTGATCTGATCTATGTAAAAGGAGGTGAGGACAGATACACACCAAGAGGCAAGATGGAAAGATCACATAAAGACAGAGTGGGACAGCAGAGAACAAAGTCTTTGGAAGAAATCAATCTGCCTACACCTTGATCTCAGACTTTCAATTTCCTAAACTATGAGAAAATAAATTTCTGTTGCTTAAGTCACCTAGCCTATGGTACTTTGCTATGGCAGCCTAATAAAACTAACACATAGGCACATTAAGATTTTTGGTTTCTTCCTGTGTCACCTTGGTTATTTGCTTCAAGAGTTTGTCCATTTCTTCTGAGTTGTTTATTTTATTGCATATATTTGCTCATAAAGTTCTCTTATCTTCTACTTAATTTCTCTTTTATCTATGTGACTATCACTTCTTTCATTCCTGATGTTCAAAATTTGTATCATCTCTCTCTTTTTTCTTTGCCAGTTTGGCTGTATAGGGTTATTGATTTTAATTATCTTTCCTTTTTAAGAACAAGTTTCTAGTTTTGTTGCTTCTCTATTGTTTGTGTTCTATTTTGTTGATTTCTTTTTATTTTTTTCCTTTCTTCTATATATTTTGGGTTTAATTTGTTATTTTTCAAACTTTTTATGGTAGATGGTTAAAGCATAGGTTTTAGATCTTAATTATCTTCCAATATAAGCATTTAAAACTATAAATCTCTGTCCAGACACTACTTTCACTGTATTCCATGGCTTTATGTTATCTTTATCATTCAATTCCAAATATTTTCTAATGTATCCCATGATATTTTCTATGAGCTAGGTTGTTTCAAGCTTCTTCCTAATGTTGGGTTATGGGTATTAGTTTAGCTGGTGTGGGGCATGGTTGAGGTCAAAACTACAGATTGGCCTTATCCTCCTCCTTGAAATTCTGTTGATATTGGCCTTAATTAAATGCTCCATGAAATAAATAGGATATGTCTGGTCCCAGACACTGCCAGTTATATTACAGAGTGGCCAAGACAGTGGCTTACTCATGGGAAAATTTAACAGATGACAAAATGGCACAGAAATGATGGCAAATACTGTTGGGAAACAATTCTCCATGGGATTCTGCAGATCTTATGAGCAAGTCAAAAATTTCTCCTGGTTTTGTACTATCTTTTCAAAGATATTTTAATAGCAATCAACCTTGGGAAGATAGAGATGTTGCCTCCCTTCAGAGCAAATGCCAAGTATCTTCACTGTCTACTATAATACAGTTAATGTCTCCCTCAGAAGGATAGGCAAGCTAACTTTTCTATTAAGATTCAGATTCCTTGAGATCTGGTTTCCTCTCCTCTAACAAACCCCACTATTACACACTATTCTTTGCATTGCCAATGGGAACTGAGATTCAGAAAACCAACACAAAAATACATGACCACTGCTTACTATTAACATCATTGCTGTAGATAATAAACTGTATTCTGTCTCACATCCAATATACTTGTGTCTCTTGCCCAGTTTCCATCAAACCATGGCAGGCTAACATGTGAACATATAGGTAGCATGAAATTTCACACAGACCCTTCAGAGTTCTTGCAAATCAGCTTCATCTTTTGAAGCTTTGCTTTTTAAGCTCTGTTAGTATGGTTCTAGAGTCACCTTTACTCTATAGTAAGTTTGCCGCCCCCCCCCAATAAAGGTGTGAGATATTGATAGATTCTCTATCAAATGTTCACTGTGACTAGTAGTAACAAAGATATCTCTCTGGTACTTTTGAGTTATGGCTTTTTTACAGTGGTTCTTTGCTTGATCTTGTGGGAATTTCTCCTGCATGAAGAACTGATAGAGTCACTTCACTGAGTCTTAGAGTTCTCACTCTCTCTCTATTAATCCCAATTCTCTAACACTCTGCCTCCAGCCCCCTGCCCAGTCCAAACCACCTTGACCTTCCTGAGCTATGGTCTCTGTCTCTGAGTGCCAGTCTCTGTGGCTACTCGTCCCTGTACTGAAGCCTAGACATTTCCTTTGGTCAGAAAGCCATGGTGCATAGGGTTCACTATGCTTATTTCTCTTCTCTCAGAGATCAAAATTATGTCCTGTTTGTCTTTCTATATATTAAATCAATGTTTCATGTACTTCCTTCAGTTTCCTAGACGTTTATGGCATTAAGGCCAGCCCACACAGTTAAATCCCTCAACTGCATCTTTTCATTTATTATTTGAGAATTTTTTGTGAGGTGCACTAGTTATCCCCTTAAATTACTTCTCCAAACATTAATCCATGTTTTCCATGCAGAATCTCTGTTCTCTAATTCCAGTTGTTGTCTTTTTTTTTTTTTAGATTTTTCCTCCTCCAAGTAAGTGATACAGACAAAATGATATTTCTAACCTTTCATTTTTAACACAAATATCTTCCTTCTCTTGCTATACATTTAAGCTCACAAATTATGCCTTAGGTTAACTATCCAAACATTCTTTTAAGTAAGAGTGGTCATCTATCTAAAACTAATAATTTCTGCCAGTCCTATGAATAATCCACATTCTATGCTCTACCAATAATTCTTTTATTTTCTTAAATCAAAATGAAGGTATACAAATTTAATTTACTGCTCTGTTTAGTTTAGACACACTCTATTGAATTCCATATTAAGTATATTAAATTTTCACAGAAATAGTGCTAAAGCCTATGCTTCTATTAATTTATCAAATGCTTTCTCAATCTATGACATGGCCCTGTCTATACGTTATTAAGGGAATAGCAGAATGCCTGATTTCATCTGTAGTGAGCAAATAGAAAGAGGTTCACATTCTTCTTTTCTGAACTGAGTAAAGAAGAACGTAACTCATTTGATTACAAATGTGCAACTTCTAACACTGTCCAGGGGGAAACACTCACCAGACCCTTAAATCTTGCTTAGTGGGAGAATGATAGTGAGATTCTATACTATATTACTTCACAAAAAAGTGTTTAGATAAAAATACTCTGTCAGACTCTATCATTATCAAAAGTTACTGGAGATTATCCCAGTGAAAATGATGATATCATTTTTCATAGCTATGTCTTTCTTGTTCCAAAATCTAAGCTTAAAACATATCCATTTGAGCCAGGTGGTGACAAAAGATGATCACCAATGTCAGGCTAATATTTTTTCCACACATCAAATGACACCCTTGAGGGAAAAAATCATCTGGACTTCTATTTTAACCATATAAGTATGTTTTTTCCTACAAGAAACTGCATTTTTAAGTAAAACATATAAATGTTACCTGAGGTTTAAAAAAACTCTATACGACTCTTTATTCAACTTAGTTCCTGAAAGACAGTTACTGCACAAATAGAAATAATGAAAACAATATATCTAATACTTCTGTGCACTGCACATTCTTATTGAGGATGAAAGGACATTCACTCTTTTGCTTTGCTACTTGGCAAATCCACACCTGATGATTTAGAGCCATTGCAGAGCTCTGGGCTACTCTCTTGGCTCCTTCTCATATTCACAACTAATTCATGGCTTTTCTGTAGCTGAATTTAATTTTGATACAGAGATGAACAAAATATATTCCTTTCTTTCCAATGTATATCTTCATAAGCTTCAATATTGAAAATCATAAAGCCATGTAAATTAATTACAACATGGGTAAGAAAAATTTAAAGCTGAATTTCAAATATTCCTGATCCCAGAGTCCTTCCACAGATGAAACCCATCATTGCTGCTGCTAAGTCACTTCAGTCGTGTCCGACTCTGTGTGATCCCATAGATGGAAGCCCACCAGGCTCCCCCGTTCCTGGGATTCTCCAGCCAAGAACACTGGAATGGTTTGCCATTTCCTTCTCCAATGCGTGAAAGTGAAGTCGCTCAGTAGTGTCTGACTCTTAGCGACCCCATGGACTGCAGCCCACCAGGCTCCTCCATCCATGGGGTTTTCCAGGCAAGAGTACTGGAGTGGGGTGCCACTGCCTTCTCCGAACCCCTCATTGGCTAACTCAATAACATCTGACATGTTGCCATTATTTATCCCCCACAAGGAAGAGTTTTTTTCTACCATGTCTCCTCTGCAGATTTACAGATGTTTATCTCCTCAGGTGCTTATAAAATTCATGGATACAGAGTGTGTACCTAAATATGCTGGAGGCTGAGATACAAAATCAAAATGGTACTTTAATCAGTAACTTTCAGAATATTAAACTAATAGAACCAGAAACTAACTTCTTCTTGGCAGAATACTGTCAACAGGAGTGTGCTTTTGGGAAGTAAAAATATACATTGCAGATGACCTGATGACCACAGATTAGAGCATAGGAAGTGGGACATAAAATTCAAATGTTAAATGACATGAGGTAATCTAAACTATTCCTGCTTAAAGTAGGATTTTTTTGGATACCCAAATAAGACAGACCATGCCTTCAGGTCAGAGGATTCTTCTGTGAGTTTTGGCATGTTGGACTTTCATTTTCATTTATCTCAAGGTTTGTTTTTGTTTTGTTTTGTTTTGTTTTTGTCTTGATTTGTTTATTGACTCATTGGTTATTCAGGAGCATTTTGATTAATGCCCACATATTTGTGGATTTTCTCGTTGTCTTCCTGTAGTTAATTTCTACTTTCATACACGTGTGTTAAGAAAGGATGCTTGATTTGATTTCAATCTTAAAATTACTGACTTGTTTTGTGGCCTAACACGTGACCCATTCCAAAGAATACTCCATGTGAAATTAAGAACATTGTATATTCTGCTGTTGGATGGAATGTTTTATATAATCCTGTTAGATCTATCCATTTGAATGTGTAGTTTAAGTCCAATGTTTCCATGTTGATTTTCTATCTAGATATTCTATCTATTGGTGAAAGTAGAGGACTGAAATCCCATGCTATTGTTGTATCACTATTTTATTTATGTCTCCCCTCAGAACTGTCAGTATTTGCTATATATATTTAGAGGCCCATATATTTTGTTCATAAGTATTTACAATTGTTATATCCTTTGTATATTGTATACACAATTGTTACATACTCCTTTATCATAATACAATTACCTTTTGATCTTTTGTTACAGTATTTGGCTTAAAAATCTATTTTCTCTGATATAATATAGCAAAAGACAGAGTAAAAGCAGTTCTAAGAGGGAAGTTTATAGCTACATAAACTTTACAGTTAACATTTACATCAAGAAATAAGAAAATCTCTATAGAAGAAAAAACCTAACTTTAAACATCAAGGAACTTGAAACAAAGAACAAACCAAATCAGTCCAAAGAAAAAATAAATAACAAAGATCAGAGTGGATCTTTGAAATGAAATAGAGAACAGAAAAACAACAGAAAAGATAAACAAAACTAAGAGTTGGGTTTCTGAAAATATAAATAAAATTGACAAAACTTTAGCTAGACTAACTAAGAAAAGGAGAAAGAGGAATCAAATAAATTAAGTCCAAGTTGAAAGAAGCAATATTACAAGTGATACTACAGAAATACATAAAATCTTAAGAAACTACTATAAACAATTACTTTCCAACAAACTGGATAACCTAGAAAAGCGGGTAAATTTATAGAAACATGAAACCAATCAATACGAATCAGGAAGAAGTAGAAAATATGAACAGACCAATAGCAAGTAAGGAGACTGCATCACTAAAGTCAAACCTCTCAAGAAAAAAGTCCAGGACCAGAGGGCAGGAGGAGAAGGGGGCAACAGAGGATGAGATGTGTGGATGGCATCACCGACTCAATGGACATGAGTTTTGAGCAAACTCTGGGAGATAGTGTAGGGCAGGGAAGGCTGGCGTGCTACAGTCCATGGGGATGTAAAAAGTCAGACACAACTTAGTGACTGAACAACATAAACAAGGACCAGATGGCTCCACAGTTTGATTCTACCAAATACTTAATGAAGAATTAGTACCGATCCTTCTCAAACTCTTCTAAAAATAAAGATGAAAAGTTGTTGCTGAACCACAAAAGATGTTGGGATTCTTGGCCTCCAGAGGATAAGAATTCAATCTGGGCCCAGAGACGAGACTTGATCACTCAGAGCTTTTGTGTGATAAAGGTTTTTTTTTGTTTGTTTGTTTGTTTTTTTGTGATAAAGTTTTATTAAAGTATAAAAGAGATAGAGAAAGCTTCTGACATAGACACCAGAAGGGGGCAGAAAGAGTGCCCCTCTGCTACTCTTTAGCCAGATATTATATAGCTGCTAGCAGTTTGCTAATTAGAGAAAGGAAATGTCTCAAAACTCAAGAGAATGGCACCAGGCCCCTCACCCACAACATGCATTGAGATAACATTGGCACCAGGTGAGTCGTCCCCGGCCATAAATCAATTGACATGAATCTTGAAGAAAGACAAATTTCCATACAAATATATAGTTTCATTAACATAGATTAGGAGAACAATGTATGAGTATAACATACTGGTTTGTCAAGTTCAAGTCAGGTGTAACTGACTTGAAGACAGAGTCTAGGATAAATACATGGTACATTAACATAGCTTAAGACAAACATTTTCATAAGAAAAATGCATTGGTTAGAGAAAAGTTAAGTTCAGGTGGAACCAGGTGTTATTATGGCAACACAGAATTTTAAGAGAAATCTCTTTTTAAATTTGTATAGAGAAGGGGGAAAAAATATAACACTAGTTTGTTTCCTCCTGCTGCTTAAGAGAGAAATAAAAAATGTGACACTTGGCAGCCTATTTCTTCTGTTTGGAGACCCCTGGCTTTCCTGCCTGTTACCCTCTCAAAGGAGGAGGAAACACTTTCAAACTCATTTTAAGAGGCCAGAATTACCCTAATACTAATGATAGATATAAACACTACAAAAAAGAAAAATTACAGATCAATATCTCTGAGGAACATAGGGGCAAAAATAGTTAACACAATAAATCAGCAAACAAAATTCAACAATATATTAGAATACATAAAAAAATACAATATACACATAATCAAGGGAAATATATTCCAGGAACACAAGGATGGCTCAATACTCACAAATCAATTAATGTAATACACAACATAAAAAGGGAAGGATAAGAATCATCTGATCATCTCAATAGATGCAGAAAATGTATGTGACAAAATTCAATATCCTCTAATGGTTAAAAACTCTCACCAACACTGGGTACAGAAGGAATGTACCTCAACAGAATAAAGGCCATACATGACAAGCCCACAGCTAACATCAAACCCAATGGCTAAACAGTGAAAATTTTCTTCTAAGACAAGAATTCCCACTCTCATTACTTTTATTTAACATACTACAGAAAGTGCTAGACAGAGAAATTAGGCTAGAGAAATAAATAAAAGGCCTCCAAATTGGGAAAGAAGTAAAACTGTCTCTCTCTGTAGATAATATAATATTATATACAGAAAACCCTAATGACTTTATTTAAAAAAATGTTGAACTAATAAAAGAATTCAGTTAAATTATAGGATATAAAGTCAAGAGAATTAATCAGTAGCATTTCTATATACCAACAACAAACTATCAGAGAGAGAAGTTAAGAAAGCAATCTCATCTAAAATATATTATTTTAATTTAGAAATAAATTTAAGCAGGTAGGTGAAAGATCTATTCACTGAAAATTATGACACTAATGAAAGGAATTGGAAAAGTCACAAATAAATAGAAAGGTATTGATATTCATGGATTGGAAGGATTAAATAAACATTGTTAAAATATCTCTTTACCCAAAACAAGTAAGATATTCAGTGTAATCCCTATCAAAACTCCAAAGGCATTTTTCTCACTTAAATCAAATTAACAATTCTAAAATTTGTATAGAATAATGAAAGACTCCAAAAAGCCAAAGCCATCTTGTGAAAAAGGACAAAGCTTGAGGTATCATACTTTCAGATTTCAAACTACATTACAAACTATTGTGATCAATATGGTACAGTACTGGCCTGAAATAGACAGATCAGTGGAAAAGAATAGATAGCCCAGAAAGAGAACCACACCGCACTCCAGTACTCTTGCCTGGCAAATCCCATTGACGGAGGAGCCTGGAAGGCTGCAGTCCATGGGGTCCGCTAAGAGTCGGACACGACTGAGCGACTTCACTTTCACTTTTCACTTTCATGCTTTGGAGAAGGAAATGGCAACCCGCTCCAGTGTTCTTGCCTAGAGAATCCCAGGGATGGGGGAGCCTGGTGGGCTGCCGTCTATGGGGTCACACAGAGTCGGACACAACTGAAGTGACTTAGCAGTAGCATATATGGTCAATTTTTTTTTTTTATAAAGAAGACAAGAGTATACAATGAGAAAGGGTAGTCTCTTCAATAACTGGTACTGGGGAAAATGCTGCTGCTGCTGCTAAGTCTCTTCAGTCGTTCCCGACTCTGTGCGACCCCATAGACGGCAGCCCACCAGGCTCCCCCATCCCTGGGATTCTCCAGGCAAGAACACTGGAGCGGGTTGCCATTTCATTCTCCAATGCATGAAAGTAAAAAGTGAAAGTGAAGTCGCTCAGTCGTGTCCGACTCTTCACGACCCCATGGACTGCAGCCTACCAGGCTCCTCCATCCATGGGATTTTCCAGGCAAGAGTACTGGAGTGTGGGGCCATTGCCTTCTCCACTGGGAAAAATAACCACATGCAAAAGAATGAAACTGGACCATTATCCTATATCATATACAAACATCAATTCAAATGAATTAAAGACTTGAAAGTAAGACCTGAATTTCCAAAACTTCTGTAAGAAAATATAAGTGGGAACACCTTGACATTTGACAAAGATATGACACCAGAAGCAAAGGCAAAAAAAGCAAAGGTTAAAAATGGGATTGCATCAATCTAAAAAGCTTCTACACACCAAAGGAAATTATCAAAAAAATGAAAGATCATCCCATGGAATGGGAGCAAATATTTGCAAATACATATATGATAAGGCGTTAATATCCAGAATACACAAGAAGCTTATATAACTCATTAGAACAGGATCATCATCATCTAATTTTAAATTAAATCCTTTTAAAGGAGCAATGTATCTAAACAGACGTTTTTCCAAAGAAGATATATTAATGGCCAATAGGTACATGAAAAGGTGTTCAACATGACTAATCAGCAGGGAAATGCAAATTAAAACCACAATGAGATATTAGGATTTCTACTACTGAAAAATCGAGAGACATCTAATACTGGTGGGGATGTGGGGAAAAGGGAAATTTAGTGTACTGGTGGTGGGGATGTAAACTGGTAGTCACTATGGAAAAGAGTATAGAGGTTCCCCCAGAAATTAAAAATAGAACTACCATATGATTCAGCAGTTTCACCTGTAGGTATACACTCAAGGATATGAAGTCATCATATCAAAGAGATATGGGCATTCTCACATTCACATTCTCACATTCTCACATTCACTGAAGCATTATTACAATATCCAAGCTATGGGAACAACCTAAGTGTCCATGAAAGGATGAATGGATAAAGAAACTGTGCTATGTGTATACAATGGAACACTATTTGCTCTTAAAAAAAGAAAGAAATCCTGTCATTTAAAGCAACATGGACATAGTTGGAGAACATTTATGCTAAGTGAAATACCACATGGTATTGCTTAAATGTAGAATCTTAAAAAAAAAAAAAAAAAATGAAGTCACAGAAACAGAGTAGAAAGTAGTTGCCAGGAGCTGGGGATGGGGTGGCGAAAAGGAAAGGTTGGTGAGAGGGGACAAACTTTCATTTGTAAGATAAACAAGGTCTGAGGATCTAATGTATAATAACATGTTAACTGTGGTTGATAGCACTGTACTGTATAACTGAAATTTGCTAAGAAAGTAGAACTTACCTATTCTTAACAAAAAAGAGTTTTAAAAATTAGAACATTCTCTTCTTTAAGTACCACAGTGACTTCTTTGCATGCATCTGCCTCCCTTTTTTCCCCTGTCTTTCCTCTACTGACTAACCTTTCTCCTGAATGACATTCATTCTTTAAACAGATTATTTACTTCAAAATAGTTTAATGTCATGTCTGGTTTTGACTGTGAAAGTCACTGTTTCTTAAAGCTAACATTGAATATCTTTATTCTGACTCATTATGTATTAACTATGTCACTTAGTTTTCAGAAAGCAGCCTTAATTCTACATTCTTCAGAGAAAATTGTTTTTCAGTAAATATAACAGATTTTGATATCTGCAACAGTAGCCCTATTTAAAAAAATAAAGAAGGGACTGTGCATGGATCTCTTGCTTGATTTGAACACCAGAAAATTAGGCATTATATCCCAATGCTGAACTACAAAGTCTTGAAACATTATTTAGACCCAAACTGATCTTGGCTGGAAGAAAGCATTAGATTTAACAATTAGTAAAACATTTACTCCCTGGACTTTTTTTTTTTTTCCCCTAAAAGGTTTCCTTTATAGATTAAAAAAAAATTTTTTTGGTCTGCCAGAGTTGATTCCATTACTCACTTAAAAGCATAATGTTCAGTGTTTGAAACAAAACATTTAGTACAGTCAAAAGAACCCAAACCTGCACAAAAAGTCCAAAGATCTGAATCAAGATTCTGCTCTGATCATTTACTGTGTGCCTTGAACACTCTCTCTCTCTGAGTGGAATGTTTTTTTAACATGTAAAATGAGAAACTTTTACCAGATGGCATCTAAATTTATTCTAGTTATTGACACACTATACCAAATAGGTCTTAGAATGAAACCCCATTGAAAGCCTTAAGAAAAAAGTAGGAATAAACAGTAATAATTTATAAGAACAGAAAACTTAACTTGCTACTCCACTTCCCAATTTATTCATATATCAATTCATTCATTATTTAGTTAAAATTTGTTGAGAACCTTTCTCAGGGAATATCCTTCTCCTGCTGGCCAGTGTTCAAGCCATGAATGTTGTTCTGAGCCTTCATTCCTGGCTGGGGTTGCCCCACCACCACCTCTCATTCTTTACAATACCTCCTTTCCAGTTCTCCTTCCCCTAGCTAGTCAGTCCTGCAGTGTGACTAAACTACAGTTACGTGTTAGAGGGAATCAGAATAAAAGTGAACTACAGATGATAATTACTTTTAAAAAATGACCCATGCTCATAGTGAATGCAGAAATACACTCTACATACATATTCACTTGCAACAAAGTAGAAAGGTAATTCAATGCAGAGAGCTTTCAAATAAATGATGTTTGAGCAACACCATAACCATATGGAAAAAATAAACGCTTCCTGACCTTTACCACACACAATAATTATCTTAAAATGGATCACAGATCTAAATGAAAAGTTGAGATTACTAAAAAAGAAATAGAACATAAGAGAAAATTTTTGCAACCTTGGGGAAAACAAAGATATTTTAGATGTGACTTTACAAAAAGTACAAACCATAAAAGAAAAATACTAATTCTGGACTTTATCAAATTATCATATTCTAACACATATATACGGAATCTAGAAAAGTGGTACTGAAGAATTTATTTACAGGGCAACAATGGAGAAACAGACATAGAGAATAGACTTATGGACATGGGGAAAGGGAAGGGGAGAGGGAAATGTATGGAAAGAGTAACATAGAAACTTATATTTCCATATGTAAAATAGATAGCCAAGGGGAATTTGCTGTATGGCTCAGGAAACTCAAACAGGGGCTCTGTTATCAACCTAGGGGGGTGTGATGGGGAGGGATCTGGGAGGGAGGTCCAAAAGGGAGGGGATATATGTATACCTATGGCTGATTCATGTGGAGGTTGACAGAAAACAGCATAATTCTGTAAAGCAATTATCCTTCAATAAAAAATTAATTTTAAAAAGTGATAGACTATCTTATGCCAACTGGTAAATATATATTTTATTCTATAATTTTAGAATGCTTTTAGTCACTTCTAAAATTTATTAGGTAAGTTATTAAATTTTGACACATTTACAAGTATTGCCACAGAGTTCCAACCACAGGACTAGATTGAGAGCAATAATTTAGAGCACTGAATCTTTAAGATAAAGCAATACTTAATATATTAATCAGTTCAGTTCAGTTGCTCAGTCATGTCCGACTCTGCGACCCCATGAACCACTTCATGCCAGGCCTCCCTCTCCATCATCAACTCCCAGAGTTTACCCAAACTCATGTCCACTGAGTCGGTGATGCCATCCAATCATCTCATCCTCTATCGTCCCGTTCTCCTCCTGCCCTCAATCTTTCCCAGCATCAGGGTCTTCATGTAGTATCAAAGAGCTTATTTTCTGCACATCACTAAATCTTACTCTATAATGTGGTATACTCTATTATTTAAAAATAGTAATAATGCATGAGCACTATTTTATTATTATTTTCATGCCATGTTTAACGACAGCATAGATATAGTGAAATATTTATTAAATATACTGAACTATTACATCAATATTCTATTGCACTATAGCAAAATCCCCAAATACATATTCTGAAAATCAAAACCATTTTATTTGTTCACAATTCAGTGGGTCAACAATTTGGGCTAGACTCAACTGCACAGACATTTTGCTGTCTCACTTGGAGTCATCTGTTCAATATAACTGCAGCTGGACAGTCTAAACAGTGTCAATCAGTTATCTAGGAGTTAATGCTGAAGTTAAATTGGGTCTCTCTGTCACCTTCAAAGAGGTCAGCCTGGTGTCTGCACATGGTGCTGACAGAGCTCCACAAGAATGTGGGCAGAAGCCAGGAATTCTTTTGCTCTAATCTATTGGCCAAAGCTAGTTACAAGGTTAGCCAGGAGGGATGAGGGTGGAGAAATAGACTCCATTTATTGATAGGACTTGGCAAAGGGTGTGTATACAGAGACAGGAGGCAAAGATCTGTAAGTGATATTTTATGCAATCTATAGAAATATTAATAGTGTAAAACATAAAAATTTTTTAAATAACTTGTAACCAAGCTACAAATAATATCTCCTAACCCATCCTAAGCTGACAGCATCTTTTAAGTAATGAGTACCCAATTTTCTAATTAAAGGCCATTCAGATTTCTGACTTAAACATGATACCATCTTAATTCAAAGCTTTTCCTTCTTCTGAAATGTGCATAAAGCTACGAATTGTTAAAGTCTCACAAACACCAATTTTAGGTATTTAAATCTGAGACTTCAAAATTTAAGAAGGGGTGCATAATATATGTCAGAATGGTCACAACCCATTAGGAGAGTTTCAGGGGCGTGTTAAGGGAAACACAGATGGAAAATTTCAAACTGTGACAACAAAAATACACTCTTTGAAGAGTCTACCTTGGGAAATAAGGACTACAGTCTTTAAAGAAAGAGGAAAAAAAGTTACAAAAGTCAGTTTAAGTTTTACTATAAATGGTCTACTCACAGAGGAGAGAAGAGGTAGAGGTTCATCTACACACACACACACACACACACACACACACACACACACCCCATATGCAAGAATCACTCTGTCCCTGTGTCATAGGATTGGGGGAAGAAGGGAGGACTGGGCTGTAGAGACTAGAAAGCTATCCATCCCCATCCCCAAAGGAACCTCTTTCAAAAGCTATGAAAGAGAAATCCATAATAATACCATGGTATAGATTCGATGCAAAGATACTATAAGAAAACTACAAAAAACAGTAGTGAAATCATCTACAGTGGGAAAACATTTAAGAGAAAAGAGTATATTAGAGAGCAGATAAAATTTGTGACTATACATGTCATCTTTAAAAAAAAATATGGAATCCACCAGTAAAAGTTTAAGACCACAAAACTAGCACACAGGGACTCAACATGGAGATAATGAATAAAACAGAGGGAGACACATGAACTGATAGTAAAAGGACTTGAACAAAGAACACAGAAATTCACAGGAATAAACATAATAATTGGAGAGTGCATAAAGAAGAATAAGTACTGGAGGAAGCACGAAATGGTCATAATTCTGAAAAAAATTAAGCCAATGAAGAAAAATACACAATTGAAAGAAGTAGAAAAAGACATAGATACGTAAATATATGCAAAGCAGATTCAATATATAAATGTATTCTCAAAGAAAACCAAAAGTACAGAAAGGAAAAAATATGTAATTTATAATTCAAAAATTTCCCCATCAAAGAAAGGAAAACTTGAATCCAGCAACACTAAAAAGGACACATGGCAAAGGAAATTTGGACCTAATACTTTCTACTGAAGACATAACCTAGTAAAGTCACTAGGCGTTGAAACAGAAATAGAAATATTCTTAACATGATAAAACACTGATACTCTGCTTAAAAGTAGGGTTATGCTTAATGAGGAGAATCCAGAAGCATTCCCACAGAAGTCAAGAACAAGAAAGTGTTTCTCCAAAGAAGACATACAGATGGCTAACAAACACATGAAAAGATGCTCAACATCACTCATTATCAGAGAAATGCAAATCAAAACCACTATGAGGTACCATTTCACACCAGTCAGAATGTCTGCAATCCAAAAGTCTACAAGTAATAAATGCTGGAGAGGGTGTGGAGAAAAGGGAACCCTCTTAACACTGTTGGTGGGAATGCAAACTAGTACAGCCACTATGGAGAACAGTGTGGAGATTCCTTAAAAAACTGGAAATAGAACTGCCTTATGATCCAGCAATCCCACTGCTGGGCATACACACTGAGGAAACCAGAAGGGAAAGAGACACGTGTACCCCAATGTTCATCGCAGCACTGTTTATAATAGCCAGGACATGGGAGCAACCTAGATGTCCATCAGCAGATGAATGGATAAGAAAGCAGTGGTACACATACACAATGGAGTATTACTCAGCCATTAAAAAGAATACATTTGAATCAGTTCTAATGAGGTGGATGAAACTAGAGCCTATTATACAGAGTGAAGTAAGCCAGATAGAAAAACACCAATACAGTATACTAACACATATATATGGAATTTAGAAAGATGGTAACAATAACCCTGTGTACGAGACAGCAAAAGAGACACTGATATATAGAACAGTCTTATGGACTCTGTGGGAGAGGGAGAGGGTGGGGAGATTTGGGAGAATGGCATTGAAACATGTAAGATATTATGTATGAAACAAGTCACCAGTCCAGGTTCGATGCACGATACTGGATGCTTGGGGCTGGTGCACTGGGACGACCCAGAGGGATGGTATGGGGAGGGAGGAGGGAGGAGGGTTCAGGATGGGGAACACATGTATACCTGTGGCGAATTCATTTTGATATTTGGCAAAACTAATACAATTATGTAAAGTTTAAAAATAAAATAAAATTTTAAAAAAATTAAAAAAAAAAACAAAACAAGAAAGTGTCCACCATCACCTCTATTATTTAAGGTACTAGTCAATTCAGTTAGCCCAAAAAAGGGATATGCATTGAAAAGAAGATGTAAAACTAAAAGAAGGTGTAAAATTTGCTGATGAAATCACTGTCCATCTTGAAAATTAAAAGCATAAACTTAAAAACTATATAAGCAATGAGAGAATTTAGTAACATGATAGGGTAAATAAATGACAAAACATAATAGCTTTAAATAATAAAATCCATCATAAATTTGAATATGAACAGCTAGAGGAAGAGCTCTCATTTATGATGCCAAGTAGAAAAGACAGTCAACCAAAAATAGAGGAAGAGCTCTCATTTATGATGCCAAGTAGAAAAGACAGTCAACCAAAAATAAAAGTTCTGAAAAAAGAAGCAGGTACTGTATAAAGATACCAAAACACTCTGTAGTGTACCCATGGTCTGGTTGAGTTTACTTTACTTTGTGAAAAATTAGCCAATTTTTTCTAAAGTAATTTCTAAACTAATTCAATTTTTTATTTCCTATAGAATACAAATAATTTATTAGAAAATATTCTGATTTTATTCTAAAATGTCTTAGAAAATATCAGTTTCAGGAAAAAAAGCTGATTCTAAAGTTCCCATGGAAAAAATAAACATATAGGAATAACCAGAAATATCTCTGAAAAGAAAGTAGTACTTTGTTTTTTTTAAGGGAGAATAACCACTAACAAACTTCAAAACATACCCAGAGTCTGGAATTTGTATAGCGTGATGGTCATATGAAGGTAGACACCTAGATGAATCAGAAGGTAAAGTGCAGAAAGAGAATCAAAAATGGATGAAAATTTATATATAATAAAATCTCAAATCTCTGGAGGAACATTAAATTGTTTAATGAATAGTACTGAGATAACCAAGTAGACTCTGTGTGGAAACAAAGCTAAATCCACAGTCCATCAGGATAAAGTCTATAAATAATAAATAATTAAATATAAAACTAAGTCATATATACAGGACTTCCCTGGTGGCTCAGACAGTAAAGTATCTGCCTACAATGTGGGAGACCCAGCTTTGATCCCTGGGTCTGGAAGATCCTCTGAAGAAGGAAATGGCAACCCACACCAGTACTCTTGCCTAGAAAATCCCATGGATGGAGGAGCCTGGTAGGCTACAATCCACGGGGTCACAAAGAGTCAGACACCACTGAGAGACTTCACTTTCACTTTCAAGCAAAGAAAGGTAAAATGAGAGAAAAGGGTAACATATCCTTATAACTGAGAAGTGAATCTAACATTTTGCCCTATGCTTATGTTGAATGATAGAGAATGGAGACAATTTACTGTTTTTGTACAAAACAATATCAGGAGCAGGCAAAAACAGCTTAGCTGTTTTCTCCAAGAACTATCAGGTCTAAGACTAAGATCTCGCCTTCCAATCAATATTAACAGCTTGTTTACCAAGGCTCTCTTCAAGATCCTCATTTTGTCATTCTCATCAACCAAAAGCAATTTTGCCATGTATTTTGCATAAGCTCAGCCAACACTTGTTGTGTAAAACTTGCCTTACATTCATCCTTGCAGGCCCTGAAACCCTATAGATCTGTGCCCTAATTTCCTCATTTTGAAATACTACTTTACTCTGTCAAGTTGGTGTTCTCCCCTTCTCTCCTCTTTTGTTAATTAACCACACTAATTAGCTTAACTTTACTCGGGTTAACAGGCTTTTTCATACTTGCCTTCTGAGGAGTCCACATTTGACATAACCATACGTCAAAGTCCAGAAGTCACAAAAAGATTGATAATGTCAACTCCATAAAAATGAATGAAAACATCCATAGGGCAAAACACCATGAGAAGACCCAAAACACTAACCATGAAATGGGAAAAATATCTATGTCAAAGGGTGAAGTTCCTTAATACATAAAGGAAGCAATAAAGTGAGATGCAGTTAAAAAAAAAAAATCCAACAGAAGAATTAACATATAAAAGACATGAATAAACAGTTAACACAGGGGGGAAAAAAAACCTTTTTTTTAAGCATTTAAAAGTACTTAGCTTCACTCATTTATTGTTGTTTTTTCACTACATCATGTCCGACTCTTTGTGACCTCACAGACTGTGCCCACCAGGCTTCTCAGTCCTTGGTATTTCTCAGGCAAGAACATTGGAGTGGGTTGCTATTCCCTTCTCCAGGGGACCTTCCCAACCCAAGGATGAGACTTGTGTCTCCTGCATTGGTAGGTGGATTCTTTACCACTGAGCCACAAGGGAATCCCAGCTTCACTCATTAGGAGATATAAAACTAAGCAAGAATTTCACATGGAATAGTCAGTAAGTTAAAGAGAAACATAAGGTGAGAATGAAAGTGGGCTGAGAATTAGAAGCCTGGGTTCCAGGCTGAAATTTTGCAGGACCTAGATGATAAACACCATTCATGTGTTTATTATGTGTGATGGTGTGATCACCCACCAAGAGCCAGAAATCTGGAGTGTGAATCAAGTGGGCCTTAGGAAGTATTACTGTGAATAAAGCTAGTGGAGCTCATGTAATTCCAGCTGAGCTATTTCAAACCTTTTGATAATGCTGGTAAAGCACTGCACTCAATATGCCAGCAAATCAGGAAAACTCAGCACTGGCCACAGGACTGGAAAAGGTCAGTTTTCATTCTAATCCCAAAGAAAGGCAATGCCAAAGAATGCTCAAACTACCATATATGTGCACTCATTTTACATGCTAGCAAGGTAATGTTCAAATCCTTCAAGCTAGGCTTCAACAGTACATGTACTGAGAACTTCCAGATGTACAAGCTGGATTTAGAAAAGGCACAGGAACCAGTGATCAAACTGTCAACATTTGCTGGATCATAGAAAAAGCAAGGGAATTTAAGGAAAACATCTACTTCTGCTTCATTGAGCATGCTAAGCCTTTGACTGTGTGGATCACAACAAACTGGAAAATTCTTAAAGAGATGGGAATATCAGCCTTACCTGCCTCCTGGGAAATGTGTATGAGTCAAGAAGCAACAGAATCAGACATGGAACAATGGACTGGTTCAATATTGGGAAAGGAGTATGTCAAACCTGTATACTGCCCCTCTACTTATTTAACTTCTATGCAGAGTACATGATGTGAAATGCCAGGCTGGATGCCACACAAGCTGGAATCAAAATTGCCAGGAGAAAAATCAATAACCTCAGATATGCAGATGACACCACCCTAAAGGCAGAAAGTGAAAGGAACTAAAGAGCCTATTGATGAAGGTGAAAGAGGCGAGAGAAAAAACTGCCTTAAAAGCTCAACATTTAAAAAACTAAAATCATAGCATACAGTCCCAACACCTCATGGCAAATGAGATGTTAAAAAACTAACAACACTGACAGACTTTATTTTCTTGGGCTCTAAAATCTCTGTAGAGGTGACTGCAGCCATAAAATTAAAAGACACATGCTCCTTGGAATAAAAGCTATGACACACTTAGCATATTAAAAAGCAGAGACATCACTTTGCTGACAAAGGTCCATACAGTCAAAACTATGGTTTTTCCAGTAGTCATGTACAGATGTAAGAGCTGGAGGATAAAAAAGGTTGAACACTGAAGAATTGATGCATTCAAACTATGGCCCTGGACAAGACTGTTGAGAGTCCCCTGGACTACAAGGAGATAAAACCAGTCAATCCTAAAGACAATCAACCCTGAATATTCATTGGAAGGATTGATGCTGAAGCTGAAACTCCAATACTTTGGCCACCTGATGCAAAGAACTGACTCACTGGAAAAGACCCTGATGGCTGGAAAGATTGAAGGCAGGATGAGAAAGCAATGACAGAGGATGAGATGGTTGGATGGCATCATCAACTCAATGGACATGAGTTTGAGCAGACTCCGGGAGATAGTAAAGGACAGGGAAGCCTGGTGTGCTGCAATCCATGGGGTTGCAAAGTGTTGGACATGACTTAGTGACTGAACAACAATAGCAAAGCTAGCAATCAGATGAAGAGGAAGGATATATTATAAAAGGATTAATGCTAAGCACTAGAATCCCAGGAGGGAGCAATGCACACAGTGAGAATGTGCTGAGACATCTCCATGTTGTAAATGCTTGACAGAGGATGAGATGGCTGGATGGCATCACTGACTCGATGGACGTGAGTCTCAGTGAACTCCGGGAGTTGGTGATGGATAGGGATGCCTGGCGTGCTGCGATTCATGGGGTCACAAAGAGTCGGACACGACTGAGCGACTGATCTGATCTGATCTGATCTGAAAAGCAAATTAACAGCTAATCATAAGAAACATCCCCTGCCCTACCCCACCTACACAGCTGTGCCTTCTGGCTTCTTACACTTGCCATTTTGGATGCATGCCAGAATTCAGATTTATTCGCTGGTGGTAAAGACCCCACCTGCCAATGCAGGAGACATAAGACACATGGGTTTGATCCCTGGGTCAGGAAGATCCCCTGGATGAGGGCATGGCAACCCACTCTAATATTCTTGCTTAGAGAATCCCATGGAAAGAGGAGCCTGGTGGGCTATGGTCACGGGATCACAGAGTTGGACATGACTGAAGTGACTTAGCATGCATGTAAAGACTGAAAAGGATGTCAACCTAAATGGGAGAGAGTGAAGGCTTGAGGAGGGCCCTCTTTGTAAAGTATTCATACTAAAAGACTAAAATGTCATTAAAGTTCATAACTGGTTAGAAGAAATAGAAATATATGGGACTTCCCTTGTGGTCCAGAGGTTAAGACTCAGCACTTCCAATGCCAGGGGCATGGGTTTGATCCCTGGTCAGGAAATTAAGATTCCACATGCCATGAAACAAGGTCTAGAAAATTTTAAATATAAATTAAATAAATTAATTTAATTAAATAAGAAACAATAAAAATTGAAGGACAGAAGCTAGCCAGTGCCCTAGAACGTTTCATCTCCTTCTCCCACGCTGTGTCCAAAGCAAAATCTCCTGAACACCTTTGGTCCACTATTGATAGAAAGAGATCACTCTCTACTCAGTTCCTTTCTGCAGTATCCTCTAGGAAGTCTGTTTCTTCATCCCTTATAGCTTCTTATATCCATACTCCCTTCTTCAGACTTAAAACTAACCCTTTATAATTTCCTTCACTTCCACTTTTCTGTGCATTCAGTGTTTGTTTACTGAGCACAAGGGTGACCATAAGTCACCCTATCTGTAATGTCCCAAAGTACGTTGTGCCTGAGCTTTACTGAGTGTGTATGCTATAGACTGTTTTATAATTATAATAAATGTGAACACTTCTATTTCTCTCATTTCTTGAGAGTAGGTCTAATGTTTGTATCACATCCTCCTAGCAAAGGATCAGGCAAATAGAAAATAATGAATATATGCTTAGTAAGTGAATAAATGAAAGACAAAATAAATTCTAAAACTCTGCAGTAGTTCCACATTGTGTACTGTCATATACAAATAGGAACATAACAAACCAACTAATACTTTGAATAAAAGGCAAAATGCATATGGTTAAGAAAATTACAGCAATCATCAAAGTGAAATAGCTATCTACCCATGACCTGAAAATGGCATGGAAGAAAAATGGCCAAATATTTCTACAGAATAGGTATACATTCATCCGGACTTCCTAGGTGGTTCAGTGATAAAGAACCCAGCTTCCAATGCGGGAGACTTGGGTTCTATCCCTGGGTTGGGAAGATCCCCTGGAGAAGAAAATGGCAACCCACGCTAGCATTTTCACCTGGGAAATCCCACGGACAGAGAAGCCTGGTGGACTACAGTTCACGGTAGTAGTAAAGAGTCAGAAACAACTCTTTTTGCTACTACTGCTCTTTTTGTAGTCACAAAGAGACACGACTGAGTTGACTAAAAAATCTACAGTGCATTCATCTACTCATTCAGTAAATCTTGACTTCAGCACATAACATGGGGTCAGGCACTCTTTTAGTTTACAAAGGAATACCTTTATAATTTAGATAAAACTGGTTCACATCTGATTATGTTCAATAGTTTTACCTAGCAGGGTCAATCAGTAAAATAATACTTTATTAATTTTTATGTTGAAGAATCATTTGGAAAGATTTAAAGCCAAAGTGGGCATAAACACCTGGTCAACACATGCAGGCCCAACCCAATCTACAGTCTACATCTGAAAGCTCCCAAAGTAGTAAATTAAAGTGGGGTGTTTACAACAAATTCAGACTCAAATAAAATATGAACTATGTTCAGTATACTCTAAAATATAAAATAAAATCTTATAATGTATCAAATAAATCTTAATATATACTAGTTTTAGATAGCCTGATTTAAACACTAAACCCTATCTGCATGGAAAATAAATTTATCTATGATAATTTTAATTCCTGAAGGTTCTGAACAGTAATGTTTTAATGAAGAAGTTAATCATGAAATACACATGTAACTACATATTTTCATTACATATATATAGAACACTGCAAATACTAGATGTATTATATAAAATATCATGAAAATTAACATGGTATGGGCTTAATTGAAATGCAATCACTTCTTTAATTTCTAATATGTTCTAAGAATCTCTACTGGGATTCCTTAATTTATTGAAAACAATGTTGCAGTAATAGACATTATTAAAGAATAAAAGATTACACTCTACTTTGTTACATTTTCCAAAATTAAGACTGCTTAAGACTGTTATTTACTATAAACCTATCTTGTTTTTTGAAGTTTATTGACATTGCTCATATGTCCCAAATTAATAACTCATCCCTGTTAAAAAAAAAACAAAAAAAAACTGGAATGCTCTTGTTTAACTTTTAGTTCAAATAGGTTACTATTTCATAAGGTAAAGAAAATAGAAATGTCCCAAGATAAGGTAACAAATTATTTTAAAATATTGATTACTCTGCACACATTCTCAGTAAGGAGAGTTCAATGAAACCATATATTCCCAAAATGCTTTAAAGACTGAGAAGGTAAGGTCCACATGGAAAATTAATACATATTTAAGACAGAAAAAGATCTATAATTGAGTATAAACTAAAAACCAAACAATTGAGATTATGTATCGATTATATTAAAGTTGTATGATACCCTTCAAGAGATAGAACAACATCCCATGACATTTTGTTGTATTTTAATTTCATAAAATATGAAAGAAATAGGGACCAGGTTATTATTTTTGTTTCTATCACTCTGTCAATTTCAGGACACTTTTAGTTTTATTTTTTATTTTTATAGTGAATATCATGTTCCTTATTTGTGTGTTATTTGCTAACCATATTCAAGGCAGCACCCCCTGAGACAGCTATGACAATAATGCCCCAGCATGACAAGAGAAGAACAGTGCCAAAGCTCAGCAGAACAAAACAGTTTTAATAAAACTATGTTACTGTACCTCTTTTGTACATTACCTCATGAATCTTGAGAAAGATCATCAGACTGGTAGAAGTCCAAGACTTAACAGACACTGTAGCGTACATTCCATAGTTCATATAATGATGAAATGTTTTCAATTTCAAGTGGCACTGCATTTAAAAGTAAATTATGTTTATAATAATGTTCTTCTATTTCACTCACTATCATAAGTTAGTTCCAGGAATATTTACTATATCCACAAAAGAGCTTCAAAGAGTCAAGAAAAAAAGTTTGTGTCTCACAAACTCAGCTCTGCAGGTCAGAATTTTTGGTTCATCTTTCTGTGGCCTTTCAGATTGTCCTTCAAAAAGGACTCTGGTGGAAGAGAAGGAAGAAGAGGAAAAAGTAGCAGCTTTGACAGCTACTAACCATTGTGGATCAGCTGGTAAACAATCTGCCCGGCAATGTGGGAGACCTAGGTTCAATCCCTGGGTTGGGAAGGTTCTCTGGAGAAGGGAAAACCTATTCACTCCAGTGTCCTGGCCTGGAAAATTCCATGGACTGTATAGGCCATGGGATCACAAGGAGTCAGAAATGACTGAGTGACTTTCACTGTCATTTCATTTTCAAGATACCAAAATGTGGTCCACTTGAGAAAGGAATGGCAAACCAATTTAGTATTCTGGCCTTGAGAACCCCATGAATAGTATGAAAAGGCAAAAAGATATGACACTGAAAGATAAACTTCCCAGGTCAGTAGGTGTCTAACATGCTACTGGAAAAGAGTGGAAAAATAACCCCAGAGAAGACGGAACCAAAGCGAAAACAATGTCCAGCTGTGGATGTGACTGGTGATGGAAGTAAAGTCTGATGCTGTAAAAAACAATATTGCATAGGAACCTGGAATGTTAGGTCCATGAATCAAGGCAAATTGGAAGTGGTCAATGACATTTTAGGAATCAGTGAACTAAAATGGATGGGAAGGGTGAATTTAATTCAGATGAGCATTTTGTCTACTACTGTGAGGAAGAATCCCTCAGAAGAAATGGAGTAGCCAACAAAAGAGTCCAAAATGCAGTACTTGGGTGCAATCTCAAAAATGACAAAATGATCTCTGTTCTTTTCTAAGGCAAACCATTCAATATCACAGTAATCCAAGTCTATGCCCCAAACAGTAATGCTAAAGAAACTGAAGGTGAATGGATCTATGAAGATCTACAAGACCTTTGAGAGCTAACACCCAAAACACATGGGCTTTTCATTACATGGGACTGGAATGCAAAAGCAGGAATTCAAGAGGTATCTGGAGTAACAGGCAAATTTGGCCTTGGAGTACAAAAAGCTAACAATGTTGCCAAGAGAATGCACTGGTCATGGCAAAACCCTCTTCCAAAACACAAGAGAAGACTCTACACAGAGACATCACCAGATGATCAATATTGAAATCAGAGTGATTATATTCTTTGCAGCCAACGATGGAGAAGCTCTATGCAGTCAGCAAAAACAAGACCAGGAACTGACTGTGGCTCAGATCATGAACTCCTTATTGCCAAATTCAGACTTAAATTGAAGAAGGTAGGGAAAATCACTAGACCATACATGTATGACATAAATCAAATCCCTTACAATTATACAGTGAAAGTGACAAATAGATTTAAGGGATTAGAGCTGATCGACACAGTGCTTGAAGAAATATAGACAGAGGTTTGTGACACTGTACAGGAGGCAGTGATCAAGACGATCCCCAAGAAAAAGAAATGCAAAAAAGCGAAATGGTTGTCTGAGGAGCCCTTACAAATAGCTGAGAAAAGAAGAGAAATTATGCGAAAGAAGAAAAGGAAAGATATACCTATTTGAATGCAGAGTTCCAAGGAATAGCAAGGAGAGATATGAAAGCCTTCCTCTGTGATCAATGCAAAGAAATAAAGGAAAAAATTGAATGGGAAAGACTAGAGATCTTTTCAAGAAAATTAGAGATACCAAGGGAACATTTCATGCAAAAATGGGCTTGATAAAGGACAGAAATGGTATGGACCTAACAGAAGCAGAAGATATTAAGAAGAGGTGGCAAGAATACACAGAAGAACTGTACAAAAAAGATCTTCATGACCAAGATAACCATAATGGTGTGATCACTGCCCTAGAGGCAGATATCCTGGAATGTGAAGTCAAGTGGGCCTTAGAAAGCATCACTAAGAACAAAGCTAGTATATAATGGAATCCCAGTTGAACTATTTCAAATCCTGAAAGATGATGCTGTGTAAGTGCTACACTCAATATGCCAGCAAATTTGAAGAACACAGCAGTGACCACAGGACTGGAAAAGGTCAGTTTTCATCCCAATTCCAAAGAAAGGCAATGCCAAAGAATGTTCAAACTATCACACAATTTCACTCATCTCACACACTAGCAAAGTAATGCTCAAAATTCTCCAAGCCAGTCTTCAAAACTATGTGAACCGTGAACTTCCACATGTTCAAGCTAGATTTAGATAAGGCAGAGGAACCAGAGAACAAATTACCAACATCCCTTGGATCATCGAAAAAGCAACTGAGTTCCAGAAAAATATCTACTGCTGCTGTATTGACTATGCCAAAGCCTTTGACTGTGTGGATCACAACAAACTGCAGAAAATTTTTAGAGATGGGAATACTAGACCACCTGACCTGCCTCCTGAGAAATCTGTATGAAGGTCAAGTATCAACAGTTGGAACTTGACATGGAACAAGAGACGGGTTCCAAACCAGGAAAGAAGTACAAGGCTGTATATTGTCCCCCTGCTTATTTAACTTATATGCAGAGTACATCATGAGAAATGCCAGGCTGGATGAAGCACTAGCTGGAATCAAGATTGACGGGAGAAATGTCAATAATCTCAGATACACAGATGACACCGCCTTTATGGCTGAAAGTGAAGAACTAAAGAGCCTCTTGATGAAAGTGAAAGAAGAGAGTGAAAATGTTGGCTTAAAACTCAACATTCAAAAAACTAAGATCATGGCATCTGGTCCCATCACTTCATGGCAAAGAGATGGGGAAACAATGGAAACAGTGACAGACTTTACTTTTTTGGGCTCCAAAATCACTGAAGATCATAACTGCAGCCATGAAATTAAAAGATGCTTGCACCTTGGAAGAAAAGCTATGACTAACCTAGATAGCATATTAAAAAAGCAGAGACATTACTTGGCCAGCAAAGGTCCATCTAGTCAGAGCTATGGTTTTTCCAGTATTCATGTATGGATGTGAGAGCTGGACTATAAAGAAAGCCCAGCACCAAAGAATTGATACTTTTGAACTGTGGTGTTAGAGAAGACTTTTGACAGCCCCTAAGGACTTCCCTGGTGGCACAGAGGTTAAAGCATCTGCGTGCAATGTGGGAGACCTGGGTTCGATTCCTGGGTCGGGAAGATCCCCTGGAGAAGGAAATGGCAACCCACTCCAGTATTCTTGCCTGGAGAATCCCGTGGATGGAGGAGCTTGGTGGGCTACAGTCCACGGGTCACAAAGAGTCAGACACGACTGAGTGACTTCACTTTCACTTGGACTGCAAGGAGATCAAACCAGTCAATCCTAAAGGAAATCAGTCCTAAATATTCATTGGAAGGACTGATGCTAAAGTTGAAACTCCAACACTTTGGCAACATGATTTGAAGAACTGACTCCTTTGAAAAGACCCTGATCCTAGGTAAGATTGATGGCAGGAGAAGAAGGAGACAATAGAGAATGAGATGGTTGGATGGCATCACCGACTTGATGGACATGAGTTTGAGCAAGCTCTGGGAGTTGGTGATGGACAGGAGGCCTGGCATGCTGCAGTCCATGGTGTAGCAGAGTCAGACACGACTGAACGTCCTAACTGAAGATACCAACACTTGTTACAAAAAAGGATGGACTGTAGTCGGAGTCATGATAGTCTGTGTTAAATAGATATAAGAAAAAAAAAAAAAAAATTCTAGTCTTTCCCGTCTATATTCCTCTTGTGATTTCTAGCAACTGTGGATACACTGCACGTAAATAAAGTGTAAGGTACATCTTAACTAATGGTTTAATTTTTTTTAAGTACTAAGTTATATTTGCAACAACATGAGAGGAGGATATTAGTGTCAGATCTTCTGGTTTCCTTCTAGGCATGATTTATTTCCATCACCAAATACAGTATCTAGCTGCAAACATTTCAGCTTATTAACTTTAGAAATAATGCCTTTTTTGTACTTCCAATTTTCTTCTTCAATCCATATGGCATCTTCATCATTTTTTTTTAGAAGTTCTCATCCCAAAGTGTACATACCTACATATATCACAGGCAAATTATATTTGTTCTTGACAATCTCCACTGCAATCATGGAAGAAATTTCTAGGCAAAAGTGTTTTGTTAGCAAAGCAAGGCCAAGAGGACAGGGATAGTATTAGAGAAATAATAAAGAGCCAAATTGCTCTGATTTTAAAAAGGAGGCATTAGAGAGTTGAAGAGAATACCAAGTGGCAGAGGATTGAGGCGATAAACCAGACTGAGGAAAATTTAGATGCCTGAGCGGGAAAGGAAGGAAGGCAGAGAGCAAGAGATACCCTGTCAAGTAAAGCATCAGGAACTGGGTAGCCTATCCCTTCTCCAGGAGATCTTCCCGACCCAGGAATCCAATTGGAGTCTCCTGCATTGCAGGTGGATTCTTTACCAGCTGAGCTACCAAGAAAGTCCTTTTGGAAGAACAAGATGTCAAATAGAGATTTCATAAAGCTATTTGCTGTATGGCCGGTGACACGGTTTCTCCTTTCTCATCCCAAGAAATTGTCATAAAAACATCCATTACTAATTTGAATTTGGGAAATAAATTTACATTAAGATGTCAAGGGCATCAGAAATATGAGTCATGCTTCAAGAGTTACAAACTGAGGCCTCAAGCAATATTGTCGATATCTGTTAGGTTCTGTCTAATGCTACAAACTCTCCATCGCCTCTCTGCAAAGTAGATATCTATTTTCTATTTGTATTCTAAAATGACTTTAAAACTCTCCACCTCCAAAACAATTCAAGTTTTTGGAGAAAAGTTTTAATGTAAAAAGTAATAATAATAATTCTTCCTTATATTCAGGCAAAATCTGAACCCTTGTAGTTACTTCTGAGATACAGAGAAACAAATTCCCTCAATTTAAAAAACTAAATTAACTAGATTTTTATTGCCCTCAAATCGTCAGAATTCACAAAAGTGGTTTTGAGTTTTTCATAATTTTGATCAGTCTTTTCAAAGCATGGGAGCTTGACAAAGATTATGTTTAAAGTGTAAAAAGTCTTCATTAATAAGTAGATTGCACTCTATTCAACAATAGAAGTATTTTGGATAAATTTATTTTCCATTCTGTTCAGGCTTAGTGATTTAAGTGAGAGTACCTAAAACTACTGTAAGTATTTAAATCTATTTATCATTAAGTTTTAAATTCCTTCTTGTTTCAGAGTAAGCGCATGCGTGCATGCTGAGTCCCTTCCATCATGATTCCCTCATAGTAAAGCACACTGAACATAATTAGATCCACTATGAAGCCTACAAATGGTGAAACAGTATTGAATTTCTGCTGCTGGGGAAGTTGAAGAAAGATGTGCAGGAAGTGATGCATCTCCAATGGGACAAACATTCAGCTTTGACCCGGAAGTAGAAGACACTCATGCTACCAAATGTGAGAGAAAACAGCCCTTGACACTACTGATAACCCCGATGCAGGACACACAGTAGACAGTAACCTCAGGATCACATAGGCTGAAAGTAAGACCTTTTCAGAGGAAAAAACAAAGGTGCTGAAAGTATAGTGTTAGAAAAGAGTTTAGGCTCTAGACAGATTTCCTGGTTTGAGTTGAACATAGCCTATAACCTTGGGCATGTCACTAACCACTCTAAGCCTGTCATTATGAAAAAATAATGACCTCCACCTGGTACACTGCTGCATTAAATGAGAAAATCTACATAAAGTACATTTCATATTTTTTAAAATAATACAGAATACAATAATAAACATGTGTTCATGCTCAGACACTCAGTGGTGCCTGACTCTTTGTGACACCACGGACTGTAGACCACCAGGCTTCTCTGTTCATGGGATTTCTCAAGCAAGAATACTGGAGTGGATTGTCAGTTCCTTCTCTAAATAAACCTATATTTCCATTTTACTGTCCTCAAAAGATTTGGCATAACTATCTCTATTCTCAACTAAATGCTGAGGTTTTAGGGGTAAGAATTTTATCATATTCATGATTACATTAGAGTATTAAGCATTTGATGAATAACATAAACTTTTGAGTAGCCGCAGTTATAATAGGGTATGAGAGTTTTCTGCAATAGTAAGAAAAAAATGATTTTAAAAATTCACTAATGACAAGCTATTCATAGTAAAAGCATGGGATTTGCAAACTGAAATCATCCTTTGCAACATATTTAGCATATGCAGAGTACATCATGAGAAACGCTGGGCTGAAAGAAGCACAAGCTGGACTCAAGATTGCCACAAGAAATATCAATAACCTCAGATATGCAGATTACACCACCCTTATGCCAGAAAGTGAAGAGGAACTAAAAAGCTTCTTGATGAAGGTGAAAGAGGAGAGTGAAAAAGTTGGCTCAAAGCTCAACATTCAGAAAACGAAGATCATGGCATCCAGTCCCATCACTTCATGGGAAATAGATGGGGAAACAGTGGAAACAGTGTCAGACTTTATTTTGGGGGGCTCCAAAATCACTGCAGATGGTGACTGCAGCCATGAAATTAAAAGACACTTACTCCTTGGAAGGAAAGTTATGACTAACCTAGATAGCATATTCAAAAGCAGAGACATTACTTTGCCAACAAAGGTCCGTCTAGTCAAGGCTATGGTATTTCCAGTGGTCATGTATGAATGTGAGAGTTGGACTATGAAGACAGCTGAGTAACAAGGAATTGATGCTTTTGAACTGTGGTGTTGGAGAAGACTCTTGAGAGTCCCTTGGACTGTAAGGAGATCCAACCAGTCCATTCTGAAGGAGATCAGCCATGGGATTTCTTTGGAAGGAATGATGCTAAAGCTGAAACTCCAGTACTTTGGCCACCTCATGCGAAGAGTTGACTCATTGGAAAAGACTCTGATGCTGGGAGGGCTTGGGGGCAGGAGGAGAAGGGGACGACAGAGGATGAGATGGCTGGATGGCATCGCTGACTCGATGGACGTGAGTCTGAGTGAACTCCAGGAGTTGGTGATGGACAAGGAGGCCTGGCATGCTGCGATTCATGGGGTCGCAAAGAGTTGGACACGACTGAGTGAGTGAACTGAACTGAACTGAACTGAGCCCAAGGGTTTCTATCAGCTCCTTAATGAGGATAAACTAGAAATTCAAACCTACATGAGAGTATATTATTGCCCCATATATTTGTGGCTCCTCTCTTGAATTTGCACCTCACCATGGACCCCCTCTTTAGGGAAGTGTACTCACCTCCATGCTGTTGAACCCAGATGTGAAATGTGAAACATACCACAGAGATATGTATGTTACCTCTGAGCCGAACCTTAAAGCTCACAGTTTGCCATTTTTCCCCTCTGCTTTGAGCCCATAAATGTTCCAGCAAAAATCATTCAGTCAGCCTGATGTTGGGGTGAAGATGACACGGAGCAGAGAAAAGGCCAAATTCTGTTATGCAGAAGACAAGAACCAAATAATCGCTGGTGAACTGAGCAACTGAGAGTTGACAGTTGGCTGTTTCCAAAGCATGACTTCACCTCAGTTGGCTGTGAAAGTGAAAGTCACTCAGTCATGTCTGACTCTTTGCAACCCCATGGACTATATAGCCCACCAGACTCCTCTGTCCATGGGATTTTCCAGGCAAGAATACTGGAGTCAGTTGCCATTCCCTTCTCCAGGGAATACTCTTGACCCAAAGGTGAAACCCAGGTCTCCTACATTGCAGGCAGATTCTTTACTGTCTGAGCCACAAGGGAAGCCCCAAAAGAATAGCAAAACTTCACTGAATGTGATTGGTGTGTATTGCATATAACTATGTTTACTTTAACTGCAGGAGAAACTGCCTATATTCATCATCCTACATTGTGAATTCATGTATTCTGCACAAGTCCTTCAGTTATTTGTATGATGCATTTTTATGAAGCATTTTTTTAATCCTCCACATGATACAACTAAACCATATCTGATTAATGCTAACCAGATTTTAGTAACTGGAGTAGGGACTAGGTGAGGGGCCTATTAATAGTCCCCTTACAAATGTGTTTTAACAAGATTTACTTTTTCTAGGTTTGTTGATATTCTTCGATGTCAATGGTATATGATTAAACAGTATTTGTTCTTGAAAGGTTAAAGGAGGTCTATATAGAGATACTCAATAGGACACAAAAAATCACCATAGAATATATTTAAATTCCTTTTAGTTGCATATACAAACACCTTTAAAATTATGCAGCATAACTCTTATAGTGGTCCATAATTTTTTTTTTCCATTTTATTATAAGATCTATGGCTTCCCTGGGGACTCTAGTAAAGAATCTGCCTGCAATGCAGGAGATTTGGGTTCGATCCCTTGATAAGAAGATACCTGGGAGAAGGGAATGACAACCCACTCCAGTATTCTTGCCTGGAGAATTCCATGCACAGAGCAGCCTGGTGGGCTACATTCCATGGGGCCTCAAAGAGTTGTACACAACTCAGACTACCACTTTCACCTTTTTTTTCACATGCTGGCCTTACTAGCCTCTATTTTCTTGCCTCAAAGTGAAAGTCCTTGTTTTGTTAGTAATATACAAAAGAAAATCAGTCTTGGACTAAGATATAACTTATAAAAATATATAAATATAGTAAATCAATTCAGCACAGTAAATTGTATTATATGATATGACTGAGAAGTAGAAAACTCCTTTTAAGTCCCTTATAACAATTACAATTTTCAAAATAAAAAACTCAATGTAGTAAGCATATTTCACACAATTATTTTGAATAGGGTATTATGCTTCTTTGATGACACAAAGAACTTAACAATTTTTCAATGACTTTGAGATATTTTGTAAAGATTATTCACTATTATACCCTAAGGGTATAAAACTGCTGAATACCAGAGTATGCTCTGAACTGATAAACAGGCAAAATAAAAAGCTACATGAATGGAAGTTTTCTATATTGTAAATGCTAATCAGTTACTATGTAGAGTTTACATGAGTTAGGCTTGAAGAGCAATCTCCAAAGTAAGTCATGTTAGTTTCTAAATACTGGCACTTTTCTACATATAAAGCTCTAGGTTCAAGATCATCCTGTTTTGCCTAGAGATCTGTCCTTTCTGGTCCATAAACACATGGAAAGGAATCTGCTTCGTTTACCTTCTCAAAAGTCACTGAAATAATATCAGCCAAGAATTGGGTGGAATATTCTGGTGAGGAATCTTAGAGTAAGAGGAAATCATTCCACAGATTGTCTGATATTTCACAATGATTCAATTTCATACCACTGGGTAAATCCAGAGGAGCACAGGAAATATCTCACTATTACTCACTATTCCCTGGGGCAGTCCTAAAATATCTGCATATTACCACTTTATTGCAGAATAAGAACTTGTATAAACCACTGAATTATTTTTTTTGTAAGTATGTGCATACACATATATACACACATATATACACACATATACTCATTGGAAAAGACTGATGCTGGGAGGGATTGGGGGCAGGAGGAGAAGGGGACAACAGAAGATGAGATGGCTGGATGGCATCACCGACTCGATGGACGTGAGTTTGAGTGAACTCCAGGAGTTGGTGATTGACAGGGAGGCTTGGCGTGCTGCGATTCATGGGGTCGAACTGAACTGAATTGATACATTTATTTATACATACCTCATTTTGTTTATCCATTTATCCATCAATGGAGATTTAGATTATTTCCGCTTTATGGCTGTGAACACTAACTGTACAAATATCTATTTCAGTCTCTACTTTCAAGTCTTTTGAGTGTACAACCAGGATTAGAATTGCTGAAGCATATGATAATTATTTTTAATTATTTTGAGGAACTGCCTGAATTATAGCCGCAGATGTGTGTGTGTGATTTTTAGTAGTACTTTCTTAATTTTAAAAGGTGAAACTGTTTATATTTAAAAAAATAAAAAAAGGTGAAACTGTCTTTGTAAAATATTTTGATAATCATAACAGGCAAATATTGAAAACAAATTTATGGTTACCAAAGAGGAGGGGTTAAATTAGTAGTTTGGGGTTAACATATACACACTATTATATATAAAATAGATAAAAACAAGGACCATCTGCATAGAACAGGGAACTATATTCAATATCTTGTAGTAACCTAGATGGAAAAGAATGTGGAAAATAATATATATATGTATGTGTGTGTGCTCAGTCATGTCCAACTCTTTGTGACCTCATGAACTACAGCCCACCAGGCTCCTCTGTCCATGGGATTTTCCAGCGAAGTATACTGGAGTAGGGTGCCATTTCCTCCTCCAGGGGATCTTCCTGATCCAGGGATCAAACCTGAATCTTCTGAGTTGGCAGGTGGATTCTTTATCACTTGAGCCACCTGGGAAGCCAATATGGATGTCTATGTATATACATATTACTAAATCACTTTCCCACACACCTGAAACTAACACAATATTATAAATTAACTACATTTAATTTTAAAAATAAAACAAAAAAAACTAGTTTATAGGTAAAAAATAATAATTTAAATTTTAAAAATGAGACTATTTTAAATATTTCAATGGTACCACAGAATAAATCTAAAAGTCTTTATCCAGACTTCACAGAATCATCAAATTTCTTGTAGAGCCTGCTTGATGGATATGTTGCACTCAAGAGAAATCACACATGTTCAGTGATCCATACGCTGATCACTGACAAACGCCAACACACCTTCCACAGTTCACTACTGTTAGCAAGCCTACTGCATTTTTTAGACCACAGATAGTCAAGGATATTTGTCTTTGCATTTTAGTTACATTTTACCTCCACCTCACTTCTCTTGGGCTCCAAAATCACTGCAGAGAGTGACTGCAGCCATAAAATGAAAGGTACTTGCTCCTTGGAAGAAAAGCTATGCAAACCTAGATAGCATATTAAAAAGCAGAGATATCACTTTGCCAACAAAGTTCTGCCTAGTCAAAGCTATTATTTTTCCAGTAGTCATGTACAAATGTGGGAGTTGGACCATAAAGAGGGCTTAGCACTGAAGAATTTATGTTTTCAAACTGTCGTGCTGGAGAAGACTCTTGAGCATCCCTTGGACTGCAAGGAGATCAAACCAGTCGATCCTAAAGGGAATCAACCCTGAATACTCTTTGGAAGGATTGATCCTGAATCTGAAAGTCTGATGCTTTGGTCACCTGATGCAAAGATCCAACTCACTGGAAAAGACCCTGATGCTGGGAAAGATTGAAGGCAGGAGAAGAGGACAACAGAGGGTGAGATGGACAACTGACTCAATGGACATGAGTTTGAGCAAACTCTGAGAGATGGTGAAGGACAGGGAAGCCTGGCTTGCTGCAGTCCCTGAGGCCACAAAGAGTTGGACATGACTTAGTGACTGAACAACATGACATGTCATCACTTATTTTTTTCATATATTCCTCTTCATTTCAGTGTCTTGCATAAGCCAGAATGTACCTATAGAGATTACATTTTATGTCTTTCACATTGATCCCCTCTCCCTACACTACGTTTTCCTGTGAATGAAATCTGAAGGCAAGATTCCTATTGAATCAGAAGGGAGCACAGTGCACCAGAACCCCTGAATAGGAAGGGGTTTCTTCCAACAACATACCTGTCCTTCCCTTATAGACCAATTCACTTCCAAGACAGTGATTTATATCCTTCCCTGCCACTGAGGTCCATTGTTTACTGGTGGTCTAGTATAATAATGCTCTTGTGTGTAGGGATAGAAAAAAAAATAAGAAATGAATGAGGACCACAGTTCAAAGGAAAGCTCATGGCTTTTCTCCATCCACTCTCTGTCCACCATGCAACCCTCTATCCCTAGGGAGAAAAAGTGCTGCTGTGATTCAACAGGCTTTACAACACGGAATTATTAGTCATATCACTCTCAGCTGGAACTTTCTCTCTTCAGATGCTTGCTTTTTCTCCCCCACATAAAGATGTGCCCTAAATCCTAGATGCAACTGGCTTGAGAACTACCCCCTTCCCATCATCCCTGTTAATGGCTGAATGTTTTATTTCCTCAAATTCATGTGTAGGTATCTAAACCCCACTGTGATTATATTTGGAGGTGAGGACTTTGGGAAGTGACTAGACCACAAGGGTAGAGCCCTAGTAAATGGGGTTGGCACTTTTACAAGAGGAAAGCTAGTTCACTCTTTCCACCAGGTGAGCATACAAGGAGAAGTCAGCAGCCTGCTGACTGAGGGCTCTCAGCTCAGTTCAAAACAGTTCAGTCTCTCAGTCATGTCCAACTCTTTGTAACCCCACGGACTGCAGCACGCTAGGCCTCGCTGTCCATCACCAACTCTCAGAGTTTACTCAAACTCATGTCCATTGTGTTGGTGATGCCATCCAGCCATCTCATCCTCTGTCGTCCCCTCCTCCTCCCACCTTCAATCTTTCCCAGCATCAGGGTCTTTTCAAATGAGTCAGTTCTTTGCATCAGGTAGCCAAAGTGTTGGAGTTTCAGCATCAATCCTTCCAATGAATATTCAGGACTGATTTCCTTTAGGATAGACTGGTTGGATCTCCTTGTAGACCAAGGGAATCTCGAGTCCTCTCCAGCACCACAGTTCAAAAGCATCAACTCTTCAGTGCTCACCAAAATCCAAAATCATGTAGGTACCCTGATCTCAGACTCCTCACCTCCAGAACTGCAATAAATAAATTTCTGTTACTTATATGCCACCTTGTCTATGGTACTTTGTTAAACAACCCAAGCTGATCCAAGAAACACATCTGGCACAGGTGCTGCCCTCAGCTCATGGGCACGTTTCTTGATTTTCATCCACTTACCATATGATTAACTGATGTTTTCTCACACTGAAATAGTCACATCAAGGTTTGAAATTTAAGTCAAAAGAGAAGAAAGGAAAATCAAATCCTTCAGTCTGCTTTGCTTCTAGGCTACCAAGGTTTGAATTCCTTCTCTTCAAGCTAGAAGTTGAATATTCTCCATCTAAGACTTAGTTGGTCTAACTCATCTATTAATAACTAATTTCCTCCATATCAGACATATTGCTGATATGGAGACAATTTATGTGGTCTGGCTAGAAGATGAAATCAGCCACAACATTGCTCCAAGACAAAGCTCAATCCAGAATAAGGCCCTAACTCTCTTCAATTCTTTGAAGGCTGAGAGAGGTGAGAAAGCTGCAGAAATCTGGAGTTAACAGAGAATTGTTCATGAGGTTTAAGGAAGGAGGCCATCTCCATAACACACAAGTGCAAGGTGAGACAGTAAGTACTTGTGTAGAAGCTACAGCAAGTTAACCAGAAGATTTGGTTAAGATACTTAATGAAGGTGGCTAGACAATGGGCTTCTCAGGTGGCTCAGTGGTAAAGAATCTGCCTCCCAAGCAGGAGATGCAGGTTCACTCCCTGGGTCAGGAAGATCCCCTAGAGAAGGAAATGGCACCCTACTCCAGTATTCTTGCATGGAAAATTCCATGGATAGAGGAGCCTGGTGGGCAATAGTCCATGGGGTCACAGAGTCGGACACAACTAAGCTACTTGAGCACAGCACACTAGAAAACAGATTTTCAGTTGTAGATGAGACAGCTTTATATTGGAAGAAGATGCCATTGAGTACTTTCATAGATAGAAAGGAGAAGTCAATGTCTACCTTCAAAGATTCAAAGAACAGGCTGACTCTGTTGTTAGAGGCTAATGCAGCTAATGCAGCTTCAACTTTAAGTTGAAGTCAGTGCTAATTTACCATTCTGAAAATCCTAGGATCCTTAAGAATTATCCTAAATCTAATCTGCCTGTGTTCTAGAAATAGAACAAGAAAACCTATATGACAACACATGCATTTACAACATGGTTTACTGACTATTTTAAGCCCACTGTTGAGGCCCACTGTTCAGACCGAAAAAAAAAAAAAAGATTACTTTCAAAACTATTACTGTTCATTGACAATATATCTGGTCACCCAAGAGCTCTGATGGAGATGTACAAGATTAATGTTATTTGCATGCCTACTAACACAATATCCATTCTCCAGCCCATGGATCTGGATCAACTGTAAATTGTGAGTCTTATTATTTAAGAAACACATTTGGTAAAACTTCACCTGCCAGAAATAGTGATTCCTCTCATATATCCAGGCAAAGTAAATCGAAAACTTTCATGAAAGGTTTCACCATTCTAGCTTCCATCAAGAGCATCCATAATTCATGGGAAGAGACCAAAAGATCAACATTAATAGAGTTTGTATACGGCTTATTTCAAACCTCTTGGAGGACTTTGAGGGGATCAAAATTTCAGGGGAGGAAATAACTGCAGAAGTAGTGGAAATAGCAACAGAAGCAGAAGTGGTGCCTGAAGATGTGACTAAATTGCTGCAATCTCATGATAACACTTTAATGAATGAGGAGTTACTTCTTATGAATGAGCAAAGTGATGTCTATAGATTGGCTTTGCTGTGCATTGTGTAAGCAGACCCAGGATTGGTTAGGTTTCATGACAGGTTTGAGAGGATTTACTCCAATTTTGAAAGGAGGTCTACTGTGAGTAAGACACTATCAAACAGACTGTGTGCTTCAGAGAAGCTGTTTGTGAAAGGAAAAGTAAATCAGTCCAGGAAGTTTTGCTGTTGTCTTATATTAAGACTGGCACAGCCACCCCAATCTTCAGCAAATACCATCCTGATCAGTCAGCAGAAACATGAAAAGATTATGAATTATTCCATTCAGTGAAAAGATTATGGCTTGCTGAAGGCTCAGATGCTAGCATTTATTAGCAAGAAAGAGTTTTTAATTAATAAACATAACTTTTGGAGACACAATGATATTGTATACTTCATAGACTATGGTATAATGTAAATGTAACTTTTATTTGCTTTAGGAAACCAAAAAAATCATGGGACTCATTTACTGCAATATTTGCTATCTTGCAGTGGTCTGGAACTAAACTCACACTAAGGTATGCCTGCATTATTCAGCACTAAAAAGAAATGAGCTATCAAGCCATGAAAAGACAGAGAGGAAGTTTAAATGCATAATATTAGGTGAAGGAGCCAATCTGAAAAGGTTACATATTATATTTCAACTATGTGACATTCTGGAAAAGGCAAAACTATGGAGACAGTAAAAAGATCAGTGGTTGTCATAGGCTGGAGTAGTCAGTCAGTCAGTCAGTCAGTGAGTTCAGTCGCTCAGTCCTGTCTGACTCTGAGACCACATGAATGGCAACACGCCAGGCCTCCCTGTCCATCACCATCTCCCGGAGTTCACTCAAACTCATGTCCATAGAGTCGGTGATGCCATCCAGCCATCTCATCCTCTGTCATCCCCTTCTCCTCCTGCCCCCAATCCCTCCCAGCATCAGAGTCTTTTCCAAAGAGTCAACCCTTCACATGAGGTTGCCAAAGTATTGGAGTTTCAGCTTCAGCATCAGTCCTTCCAATGAACACCCAGGACTGATCTCCATTAGAATGGACTGGTTGGATCTCCTTGCAGTCCAAGGGACTTTCAAGAGTCCTCTCCAACACCACAGTTCAAAAGCATCAGTTCTTCAGTGCTCAGCTTTCTTTATAGTCAACTCTCACATCCATACATGACCACTGGAAAAACCACAGCCTTGGCTAGACATACCTTTGTTGGCAAAGTAATGTCTCTGCTTTTGAATATGCTTTTGGTCATAACTTTCCTTCCAAGGAGTAAGCATCTTTTAATTTCATGGCTTCAATCACCATCTGCAGTGATTCTGAAGCCCAAAAAAATAAAGTCTGACATTGTTTCCACTGTTTCCCCATCTATTTCCCAGGAAGTGATGGGACCAGATGCCATGATCTTAGCTTTCTGAATGCTGAGCTTTAAGCCAACTTTTTCACTCTCCTCTTTCACTTTCATCAAGAGGCTCTTTAGCTCCTCTTCACTTTCTGCCATAAGGGTGGTGTCATCTGCATATCTGAGGTTATTGATATTTCTCCCAGCAATCTTGATTCCAGCTTGTGCTTCTTCCAGCCCAGCATTTCTCATTATGTACTCTGCATAGAAGTTAAATAAGCAGGGTGACAATATACAGCCTTCATGTACTCCTTTTCCTATTTGGAACCAGTCTGTTTTTCCATGCCCAGTTCTAACTCTTGCTTCCTGATCTGCATATAGGTTTCTCAAGAGGCAGGTCAGGTGCTCTGTTATTCCCATCTCTTTCAAAATTTTCCACAGTTTTTTGTGATCCACACAGTCAAAAGCTTTGGCATAGTCAATAAAGCAGAAATAGATGTTTTTCTGGAACTCTCTTGCTTTTTTCATGATCCAGCGGATGTTGGCAATCTGATCTCTGGATCCTCTGCCATTTCTAAAACCAGCTTGAACATCTGGAAGTTCACAGTTCACATATTGCTGAAGCCTGGCTTGGAGAATTTTGAGCATTACTTTACTAGCATGTGAGATGAGTTCAATTGTGTGGTAGTTTGGGCATTCTTTGGCATTGCCTTTCTTTGGGATTGGAATGAAAACTGACCTTTCCCAGTCCTGTGGCCACTGCTGAGTTTTCCAAATTTGCTGGCATATTGAGTGCAGCACTTTCACAGCATCATCTTTCAGGATTTGAAAGAACTCAACTGGAATTCCATCACCTCCACTAGCTTTGTTCATAGTGATGCTTTCTAAGGCCCACTTGACTTCACATTCCAGGATGTCTGGCTCTAGGTGAGTGGTCACACCATCATGGTTATATGGGTCATGAAGATCTTTTTTGTACAGTTCTTCTGTGTATTCTTGCCAACTGTTCTTAATATCTTCTGCTTCTGTTAGGTCCATACCATTTTTATCCTTTATCAAGCCCATCTTTGCATGAAATGTTCCCTCGGTATCTCTAATTATCTTGAAGAGAACTCTAGACTTTCCCATTCTGTTGTTTTCCTCTATTTCTTTGCATTGATCGCTGAGGAAGGCTTTCTTATCTCTCCTTGCTGTTCTTTGGAACTCTGCATTCAGATGCTTATATCTTTCCTTTTCTCCTTGGCTTTTTGCTTCTCTTCTTGTCATAGCTATTTGTAAGACCTCCCCTGACAACCATTTTGCTTTTTTGTGTTTCTTTTCCATGGGGATGGTCTTGATCCCTGTCTCCTGTACAATGTCACGAACCTCATTTATAGTTCATCAGGCACTCTGTCTATGAGATCTAGTCCCTTAAATCTATTTCTCATTTCCACTGTATAATCATAAAGGATTTGATTTAGGTCATACCTCAATGGTCTAGTGGTTTTCCCCACTTTCTACAATTTAAGTCTGATTTTGGCAATAAGGAGTTCATCATCTGAGCCACAGTCAGCTCCCGGTCTTGTTTTTGCTGACTGTATAGAGCTTCTCCATCTTTGGCTACAAAGAATATAATCAATCTGATTTCGGTGTTGACCATCTGGTGATGTCCATGTGTAGAGTCATCTCTTGTATTGTTGGAAAGAGGGTGCTTGCTATGACCAGTGTGTTCTCTTGGCAAAACTCTATTAGTCTTTGCCCTGCTTCATTCCATATTTCAAGGCCAAATTTGCCTGTTACTCCAGGTGTTTCTTGACTTCCTACTTCTGCATTCCAGTCCCCTATAATGAAGAGGACATCTTTTTTGGGTGTTAGTTCTAAAAGGTCTTGTAAGTCTTTATAGAACCGTTCATCTTCAGCTTCTTCAGCCATTACTGGTTGGGGCATAGGCTTGGATTACTGCGATATTGAATGGTTTGCCTTGGAAATGAACAGAGATCATTCTGTCATTTTTGAGATTGCCTCTAAGTACAGGCTGGAGTAGTAGGGGAATGAATAGACAAAGCACAGAGGAGTTTTATGGTAGTGAAAGTATATGATACAATAAGAGTAGATGTTATTGTTTAGACACTAAGTTGTGTTCAACTCTTTTCTGCAACCTCATGGACTGCAGCCAGCCAGGCTCCTTGTTCATGGTATTTTCCAAGCAAGTATACTGTAGTGGGTTGCCATTTTCTTCTCCAAGGGATATTCCTGATCCAAGGATGGTACCCACATCTCCTGTATTGGTTGGTGGATTCTTTTACCACTGAGTCACCTGGGAAGCCCCAAAGGTAGATACTCATTATTATATATTTGTCAAAATCCATAGAATGTATAACAACAAAATTGAACCCTAAGATATGGACCATGGATGATTATGATGTGTCACTGTAGGTTCATCAGTTGTAACAAATGTACACTTCAGGGAATGTTGACAATGGGGGAAGCTATGCATGAGGGGCCAGGGGGAGTTTTGCCGCTTTACAAAATTTTCTGAACCTTAAACTGACCTTTAAAAAGTCTTAATTTTATATACATACACACACACACACACACCCATATATACATAAACTCTGTATGTGATATGGATTTGGAAAGTAGATTTTCTTTTCTCTGGTAGGTAAGTCCATGTGGAGCTGACATCTATTTGAAGCAGTAGACTTGACCTTATTCTCAATCCAATCTGAAATGTTTGCCTTTTATTAACTAAAAGTTCACACTATCCAGAGGTCTTACGAAAGCAGGTTAAGATTTCAGCATGTACCTCTTCTTGTTTCTCTATCATGTAACTGAAAAGGTACAATGAGGTTGCAGGTTAGGTGAAAGAAGAAAAAAATATCAGGAAGGAGTAAATATGAGAGTTAAAGACTTAAATAAAACAATATAAGTCAGCTTATGGAAAATTGGGTGCTTGTCTGAATCTTACTATCAGCTACCAGTCTACTTGGTATTTCAAATATTCTTATAATGAATATGTATTAACCATCTTTCATAATGTAAAACACTCCTTTAAGCAATAAACACACAGAGACACACACATATACACACATATATTTATATATCCTACTCCACAGAAAACTTTATCTATTTATCTATAGGCTAAATTAGAGGTATTATAAAGCACCCCTTTGGCTATATCACCAGAAAACAGAGGCAGAGAATATTTCATTTCTAGGAAATGCTACCCTCCATTTAGGATTCTTGTGTTCTGAGATAGTATAACAATCTCAAGCATGCAAGTTCATCTCCAATTATTATTAGATGAAGACATCTTGTTTCTAATGTGCTCCTATTGGCATCTAGATTTTACTAAAGTCAAAGCATCAGGGAGGAAGTAAAGCATGAGCAAGGACTGGTGGACTAGCCAAAAAGGACACAAGCTTATCTTTAAATCCCACCCCAGATACAGGGAGAGCTCCTGGATAAGCTACAAGATAACCAGAGACTTTTTCAGCTCCAGGCATGCACCCTAGGCACACAGTAGCTACAAACTAACCACAGTGGCTTCTCCAGCTCCTAGACACTGCTCTTGAGGCAAAGCTTTGTCCTCAAGTGACCTTAAGTAGCCAAGAGCCCATTAAGAGTTCATAAATGCTCTATACATACATATATCTGATTTTAACAGACAGAATTGTGGGAAAGACTTGTCCAATGGAGCCTGTTGTTATGTAACTTGCAAATGTCAATCAAAACTGCTAGTCCATGCCCACAAAACCCCTGTTTTGAAAAACCCACAACTCATCATTCCAGCACCAGTGCCTCTCTTGGCTTGGCCCACCTCTCCCTTGAGGTGTTCTTTCTGTTCTTTCTTTAATAAATTTGTTTCTACCGTGGGTGAGACCTCAGATTCTTCTTTGTGTCCTCACCAAGAACTGAGGCCCATGAGGGAGGCTCCTCTTTGACCCTTCCTTCCGGGTAACAGAAGCTGTGCCATGCTGACAACTGAGTCACAGCTGTACAAAGTTCAGCTCAGAAAAGGAACCCACAGACTAAACGGTGAACAGAAATATCACTGCCCACAAGGAACATCACAGGCACTGCAGCGTTAGCGAAAGTTGAGTTTTATAAAGTCAGAGACTTAAAGCAGAATCAAAAGCCATCAACAAGAAGCATCATAAGAAAATCAGGGAACTAAAACTTATTATTAAAAGTACTTGCATAACAGTTCATTATCTAAGCAAGGCATTCTGTTGTTGTTATCAACTTAAAAGTCCACATTTTAAAATGTGTATTCAATGTTTACATAGACTAAAATATGAAACATTAGAATAACAAATCACTCATTTTATGGTAACAGCAGCATAAACTGGTATTCACACGACAGTCAAATTATGAGATCATTAATTTTTAAATAATTTTTTATAAAAATAAAACATGAACAGAGTACAAATGTGAAGTAGGATAAGATAGTACAAGTGAAAAGCAAAAGTCCCACTTGCTGCAAGGATTGAGATTCATCTTCATTTTTCCACATGAACCACTGTTCTCCAATACTAGTTACTGAGTGAACCATCTCTCTACTGAATTGAAATGCCATTTACATATCATGAATATTCATAAGGGCCTTTTCTGGACCCTATCTTGTTCCACCATCTCTGCTAGTGTCAATGTCCTAATAGTTTTAAAACCATTCTTTTCCTGTGTTACTCTACTTTTTCAAAAAGTTCCTGTTATTTTTACAAATAAATTTCAGTTGAAATTTACTTTCATGTTTCTAAGTTTCAAAAAAAATCTATCTGGAAATGTTATTGACATTATAGATTTTATTACTTTATGGAAAATATATACCTTCAAAATATTAAATATTCTGCCTAAAGATTAATAAAATTGAATAAACTCCTGAGAATGAAACAGAGGTTATGTGTAAGGGGTGGGTTATAAAAGTGTTCCATATACATGTTATATGTTACTTAAAAATAATGTAGAATTCCTCACAGCCATCTTGAATATCAGGATGTATATGTACATTTATATATATATGTGTGTCTGTACGTGTGTATTTCAATAAACAAACATTGACTATAATAATAATATCACCCAGAAATCCCAATCCTGTGCATATACATGGAGAAAATCATAATTTCAAAAGATACCTGCACCTCAGTGTTCACTGTAGCACAATTTACAATAGCCAGGACATGGAAGCAACCAAGATGTCTATCAATGGAGGAATGGATAAAGAAGATGTGGTATATATATACACTGGAATGTTATTTAGCCATAAAAAGAAACAAAATCATGCCATTTGCAGAGATGTGGATGGACCCAGAGACTGTTATACAGAGTGAAGTTAAGTCAGAAAAAGCAAAACAAGTATTGTACATTAATGCATATATATGGAATCTAGAAAAATGGTATAGACTAACCTATTTGCAAAGCAGAAATAGAGACACAGACAGAGAACAACCATATGGACACCAAGGAGGAAAGGGGATTAAGATGAATTGGGAGTTTGGGACTGACATATATATATTATTGCTACTATGTATAAAATGGATAAATAATAATCTACTGCATAGCACAGGGAACTCTACTCAATGCTCTGTGGTGACCTAAATAGGGAGAAAATTCAAAAAAGAAGAGATACATGTATACATATAGCTGATTCATTTTGCTGTGCAGCAGAAACTAATGTAACATTGTAAAGTAACTATACTCCAATGAAATTTTTTTTAAAAATCAGCCCAATTTTCTGATCCACAGAATTATTAGCAAATAAAAGCATATTTAAATTCCAAAAAAATAATAATATTCCCATGAAAAAATATTTTGTCTTCTTCAGATAAAAATATATGACCATTAAGAGCCTTTCTTTAGCAGGGCCCTCAGCATCCCAAGGCTTCCCAGGTGGCTCAGTAATAAAAACAACCCGCTTTCCATGCAGGAGACACAGGACATGTGGATTCAATCCCTGGGTCAGGAAGACCTCCTAGAGGAGGAAATGGCCACCCACTCCAGTATTATTGCCTGGAGGATCCCACAGTCAGAAGAGCCTGGCAGGCTACAGCCCATGGGGTTGCAAAGAGTTGGACACAACTGAGCACACACAGCAAACACAACAACCCAAAATTCTGTAATCAGAAACCAACATATTCATAATCAGGATATTCCAAAGGACAGTGAATTACTGAATCACACACATAAAGATCCTAACATGAAATTAGACAGTAGCATTATAGAAGATACCTGTTGCTGCCGCTAAGTCACTTCAGTCGTGTCCGACTCTGTGCGACCCCATAGACAACAGCCCACCACGCTCCCCCATCCCTGGGATTCTCCAGGCAAGAACACGGGAGTGGGTTGCCATTTCCTTCTCCAATGCATGAAAGTGAAAAGTGAAGGTGAAGTCGCGCAGTCGTGTCCAACCCTCAGCGACCCCATGGACTGCAGCCCATCAGGCTCCTCCGTCCATGGGATTTTCCAGGCAAGAGTACTGGAGTGGGGTGCCATTGCCTTCTCTGAGAAGATATCTGTATATCATATTAAAATGTTATAAAGAACCAAAGTCATATTATATCTTTACATTACATTCTACAATGCAAAGTTTGAAATGCCTAGTGCAGAAAGAAGAAAGCCACACTCTGTATTTCCAAGAACCAGTCATAGATATAATAGTAGATATTAATGCCTAGTCACTGTTAGATGCTCTCTGTCAAGATGATTTTCACTAAGACCTTCAGGTAAGAAATATAGACATCAAAATGGTAGAATAGCTCTAAATCTGAAATCTGAAAATCCAATTTCATGTTCTAGTTATTCAACTTAATCTCTGTGAACCTCATCCTTAAAGGATGAGGGTGTCTTCCAAAGTCCTTGTAAACATGCATGAGATCACATGCTGAACTTGCTTTATAAAACATAAGCCATCATACTAACTACAAAATCATCTTGGTTTATTACTAGTCAAGCAGAATATCCTTTTGATTAAAATTATGTAGATCATTTCTAAAAGTCTTGCTGTTCCTAGTAGATGCCTTCAGAAGGTAGGAAGCTAGCTTGTTAACAGGCAGCCTACAGTATATCAACAAGCTTCAAGCTGACCCTCTCCTGTTCAGACCTGCAGTGGGAACAGCGATGCAAGGAGAGCCTGGGGACCATCTTTACCTTTTTGTCTTGCTACCCTTCATCTGTCTTCTGTAGCACAAGAAACTTAATTCATTTTGCATTGCCTCTGTTTTTCCCCTAAGATATTGTTTTTCTTTCTTGAAACATCAGTCACCATTGTGGCTTTTATTAACCCAACTACAAGAAATATCAAAAAAGAATGGAACTATTTGAGGAGGACTTGGCTTTAATCAAGGTATCCCTGGTGGCTAGAACGTAAAGAATCTGCCTGCAGTGTAGGAGACCCAGGTTGGATCCCTGAATCAGGAAGATGCCCTGGAGAAGACAATGGCAACCCACCCCAATATTCTTGCCTGGAGAATTCCATGGAGAGAGGAGCCAGGTGGGCTACCATCCATGGGGTTGCAAAGAGTTGGACATGATTGAGTGACTAACATTTAAATCACGAGCTTCGAAAGCCTCCTTAACCAGGTCATCACATCAAATCCTGTCATCTTTGTCATTTGGATCATTTTAAAATGACAAATTCTCTATCCAGCCGTGACCTCTGAAATACATTCCTCGATTTAACCATCTCATATACCCATCTAGCCTCACATTAACAGTGAATGTATAAAACCCAAATGATAAAAGGTCTGAGATTTTATTAAATACAAGTGCAATTTCTTTATCAAGAAAGGTTAAAATAGCTCCTTAGCCTTTTTCTAATCAGAATCAAGTAGGTATGACAAGCTGAGGTAAATCACCGCTGTGCAGGGGGCTGATGAAATATGTTGCTTCCCACCTCAAACTGTTTGTTTTTCAGTTCATTAGGAAGCTTTCAGGAACACTGCGTACATTGGGTACACTTTATTTGAGGCAGGGAATGAACACTTAACCTGCCTTCAAGGTTGAGCGAAACAAGTTTAGAGGACACTCTCCCCACACTCCTGCTCACGTCAAAATGCCCAGCTTGCATTTCAGTTTGTCAATCCAGGTCACATTGCTGAGAATATTTAACTGTTTGATAAGGTCAATTTAATTTAATTCCATAGTCCCAGCAAGGAAAGGAGACCCCCAACCCCAGGAAAGTGACACCTAACTCTATTGTGTGACTAAGCATATAACATGATATTTTAATTTTAAAAAAACAGGCTATTGGAGAGAGGAGAGTTAAATGATTACTGCCTTTAAAACAGTTAATGAAAAGAGGCAGTGTTACCCCTAAAAAAGGCCAAAACTGAGAGGTCAATATAATATCTGTTTAGTTTACTGCACGCTAATTTTCTTCTCAACTATAAGCTAGGAGGAAAAGAGTCAAGCCTCTTATGGTTTTACTGAGAAAACTGGCTGCTATGAACTCTAAAAATAAGAATCATTCCAACTCTCATTGTAAAAAATTTCTAAACATTTGCGATAACATAATATGATGTACCCATCTTTCTACAAACAGAATTACAGGTTGGTGCTATTTTTTTACTCACCTGTGTGAATTTTAAGTTAGTTTGTGTTGGGTTTGCTTTGTTGTTGTTGTTGTTTTTTCCACTTTACAAATAAATTGTCTTTAACTTTTTATTTTTCTTAATTATTTTTTAATTGAAGGATAATTGCTTTACAGAATTTTGTTGTTTTCTGTCAAACCTCCACATGAATCAGCCACAGGTATTCATATAATCCCCTCCCTTTTGAACCTCCCTCCCATCTCTCTCCCCATCCCACCCCTCTAGGTTGATACCCCCTGTTTGAGTTCCTTGAACAAATTTCCATTGGCTATCTATTTTACATATGGTAATGTAAGTTTCTGTGTTACTCTTTCCATACATCTCACCCTCTCCTCCCTTCTCCCCATGTCCATAAGTCTATTCTGTATGTCTGTTTCTCCATTGCTTCCCTGTAAATAAATTCTTCTGTGCCATTTTTATAGATTCCGTATATATGCATTAGAATACGATATTTATCTTTCCTTTCTGACTTACTTCACTCTGTATAACAGGCTCTAGGTTCATCCACCTCATTAGAACTGACTCAAATGTATTCCTTTTATGGCTGAGTAATATTCCATTGCATATATGAACCACAACTTCTTTATCTGCTTTGCTTTTAACATTGAAATAGACCTGGTTAAACTTATTTTAGTAAGCTCATGCTTATAGCATATGACAGCAATTTGCATGCTCTAGAAAAGTAATAGAAGCTATTATTGAATAATATAAAAACAATGGTTGATTAGATAGAAATAATCAAGAATTCAAGCAACATATATTTAACCAGCAGTACTATAAAATTAGTCATAGCATTTAATTAAGCAGCTCTCGAATATAATTAATTAATGTACTTAGAAGTAAATAGTTCTAGCCACAAATAGAATTCTCACATTCTTTCTTGAGAAGAAAACAAAATATATATGAAAATTATCAAATTAAAAAAAAATGTAGCTACCATAGACAGATACACTGGAGGATCAAGCAGTGGCCAATCAGAGAAGGGCTTCTCTAATAGCTCAGCTGGTAAAGAATCCTCCTTCAATTCTGGAGACACTGGTTCAATTCCTGGGTCGGGAAGATTCCCTGGAGAAGGGATAGCATATCCACTCCAGTGTTCTTGGGTTTCCCTTGTGGCTCAGCTGGTAAAGAATCCACCTGCAATGTGGGAATCCTGGGTTTGATTCCTGGGTTGGGAAGATCCCCTGGAAAAGGGAAAGGCTACCCACTCCTGTATTCTGGCCTGGAGATTTACACGGACTGTATAGTCCATGGTGTCACAAAGAGTCGGACACAATTAAGCAACTTTCACTTTCACTTTCTTTCAATCAGAAAAGGAATGTACAGAATGACTATATCATGAAAACTCAACAGTTGAAAAAAACACAGATTTGATATAATATAACCTTATGTTCTTCAGTAAATTCCAATAATTACAATGTTAATTATTCATTCAAAAACCACCACTATTTATTGATAGATTCTTATGTGTAAGAATACCATGATAGATGCTGAAACAACAAGTGGTGTATATCCATAATATTTACCATCTTAAAGGTTGACAAACACATAGTTCATTATTACAACACAGCATCACAGGAGATGTGATGGAGGGCGTCAGGGTCTGTGGTATCCTGAAGGAAGCGGGAAGAGGAGGAGGGCTACCTGTTTAAATCTTCCATATTTAAAAGGTGATTAAGCTTTAGTCAAGGCCAGGAGTAGAAGAAGGCATTCAAAGCAATGTCCACAGTGTGTGTGACAGAAAAAGTTAGTAAAGAAGACGGGCTGGGTGACAAGAAGCCAGGGCTGAGGAGGTGGAGGGGCCTCCACGTACAGGTGGAGGGGCCCACAAAGGCACGGCACAAAGGCATCATCTGTCACAGAGTGCAGCTGGGGCTTTATCCTTAAGGCTGAAGAAAATCACTGAAGGAGTGATATAAAAATTTTTATATTTAGTAAAATGTCCCTGGAAGTCTTATGGAAAATGAAATTGAGAAGTTTAAAACTAGGGACAGTATAACATTCAAGATGCAAAGTCATCAGGAAAGGGTTTGATAATAATTTCCAAAATGAAATATAATGTTCAAAATTATTACAGTAATAGTTCAAATTTTTACACTTGAGTATAAATCCATCTAGAACCCTAAGCTACTAAGAATTCAACTCTAAGTGTTCTAGTTGGTTCCACTGTCAAAATACAACAATTGTTGGAATCAGAGAATTCAATTAGTAATTTTTATCCTTTTCATAAATGAAATGACTTATAATAACTGAATTTTTTTGGTTCTATAATTTTATTTTTGAAAAAGTATAAGGTGGCCGTTAAACAGACACCCCTTTTGAGAAGAAAACATTTAGTATATAGTGTTACCCCTGAAATAGGCAAAACAACCATTTTTGTTCCATTAAAACATCAAAGAGAAGCCTTTAAACTATCCCTCCTTCCTGATTTTATTTCTTAAATTTTAAATTGGGGGACTTCCCTGAGAGTGTTGAAGACTTTACCTTCCAATCCAAGGGCTCTGACTTCAATCCCTGGTCAGAAAGCTAAGATCTGATATGCCTCAGGGCCACAAAACTAAAACAGAAAACAAGCAATATCATAAAAAATTCAACAAAGACTTAAAATATTTTTCTGTTGGGGTAGGCTGAAGAAAGCACAGGTGAATACATATTACCTATCTTAATGAAATTTCAGTAATATAGTGAAATTAATAAAATTCAAGTTTCTCACATATTTTCTCTTTTGAAATAGCTTTAAATTGAAAGAAAAACATAAAATAGTGTATGGTTAAGAGAGTCCTCAGTTACCCTTCAGTCAGCCTTCCCAATCCTAAGTATTTTAAGTGCAAAGAATCACATGTGGGCTCCTCCACAGCTCTCTGGCAGCTGTGTAAGATGCCAGAGCTTTCACAACTGCAGAAATTAAAGTGCTCAGAGGAAAGTCAGGTCAGCAACAGAGCAAAAAGAACAGAAACCTCTAATGAGGGAGGTAACTTTTATGCTTTTATGCTTTCGAACTCCAGTGCTGGAGAAGACTCTTGAGAGTCCCTTGGACTGCAAGGACATCACAACAGTCAATCCTAAAGGAAATCAATCCTGAATATTCATTGGAAGGACTGATGCTGACACTGAAGTTCCAAAACTTTGACCATCTGGTACAAAGAGCCGACTTATTGGAAAAGACCCTGATGCTAGGAAAGATTGAGGGCAAGAGGAGAAGGGGGCAATAGAGGATGAGATGGTTGGATGGCATCACTGATTCAATGCACAAGAGGTTCAGCAAACTCCAGGAGATAGTGAAGGACAGGGAATCCTGGTGTACTGCAGTCCATGGGATTGCAAGAGTCAGACACAACTTAACAACTGAATCACAACAAGTTTGTTTTTAAAGAAATTTTCAATGTAGCACCACCAACTAACTGTTCAGCTATTATTACAATTTAGATGGATTAGCTAATTTTATGTATGATAAAAAGTTCATATTCTACATTCTTGTAGCATATATTTTAATCCCTTTGTTTTTATGCAATAAGGTGAAAATTCATGAGCCGACTTCAATTTACCATTACATATCTCTAGGAATATCCTCAGAAGCCTATGGAGAATAAACCAGAAAGGGCAATAATGGTACTCCTGTACCCAGAGATATCACTGATGAGCATTATGGAGAGTTTTATTACATAAATCCTTAGAAAACAGGATTTTCATGTCCATTTGTTTCCTATTCTAAATGATTAATAAAAACTGAGTAATTATAAAAATTAATATCACTACTTTGGATTTGCCCTAATCAGTAAAGAAACACTTAAGCATTATGAAAGTTCCTGTCACAGTTCTGATTTGTATTTTTTCTGCATTAATTAAAAGTTGGTTTTAATCCAAATACCAAAGAGGAAAGAGAAACAAACACTTTAGAAAATTAATAAGATCATTTACAGAATCCTGTGGTAAAAATTTTTTGAGATGTCATTTTTGAATTTCAAATAGAAGCAAATATGATAGCACAACTTTTCAAACTTTAAAAGAGTAGACATTATGGAAACATTTTTCAATATACATATATCTTCCACCCCAAGTTTTTTTTTTTTTTTTAACTAGATCTAAATAGCACATTTTATGTTAGAAAATTGTATTTTAGGCAACCAGCAAATTTCATACTTGGAAAAACAGGACAAATGACTTAGTTTCATGAATAACAACTGAAAAAACAAAGGGAGATTAGAGGTCAGGGAGGCAGAGAGGAAGAATTTGTAGATTAAAAGATACTTAAGAGATAAAACTAATCATAACATATGGACCATACTTGAATTCCAATCTAAACAAGTGAAATGTAAAAAAAAAAAAAAGTATAAGACAAACAAGGAAATGTGAACACTGACTGGATATTAAATGATAATAAGGTCAGACAGAGAAAGACAAACACATGATATTGCTTATGTGTGGAATCTAAAAAGATGGATACAAATGAATTTATTTACAAAACAGAAACAGACTCACAGACTTCGGAAATAAATTTATGATTACTGAAGGGGAAAAATGGAGTAGAGTAAACTGGGAGCTTTGGATTGACATATACACTACTTTATATAAAATAGATAACCAACAAGGATCCACTGTATAGCATAAGGGACTCTGTGCATATTCAGTAATAATTTAAATGGGAAAAATTTGAAAAGAATATATACACATGTATGTATAAGTGAATCATTTTGCTGTACATCTGAAACTAACCTATTTATAATCAACTGTAATCCAATATATCGTCATCCTGCTTATTTAATTTATATGCAGAGTACATCATGAGAAACACTGGGCTGGAGGAAGCACAAGCTGGAATCAAGATTGCTGGGAGAAATATCAATAACCTCAGATATGTAGATGACACCACCCTTATGGCAGAAAGTGAAGAGGAACTAAAGAGCCTCTTGATGAAAGTGAAAGAGGAGAGTGAAAAAGTTGGCTTAAAGCTCAATATTCAGAAAATTAAGATCACGGCATCTGGTCCCATCACTTTATGGGGAATAGATGGGGAAACAGTGGAAACAGTGGCTCACTTTATTTTTCTGGGCTCCATAATCACTGCAGATGGTGATTGCAGCCATGAAATTAAAAGACGCTTACTCCTTGGAAGGAAACTTATGACCAATCTAGATAACATATTAAAAAAACAGAGACATTGGGAGAATGGCATTGAAATACATATAATATCATATATTAAGCGAGTCACCAGTCCAGGTTTGATGCACGATACTGGATGCTTGGGGCTGGTGCACTGGGATGACCCAGAAGGATGGTATGGGGAGGGAGGAGGGAGGAGGGTTTAGGATGGGGAACACATGTATACCTGTGGCGGATTCGTTTCGATATTTGGCAAAACCAATACAATATTGTAAAGTTTAAAAATAAAATAAAATTTAAAAAATAAAAATAAAAAAAATAAAAAACAGAGACATTACTTTGTCAACAAAGGTCCGTCTAGTAAAGGCTATGGTTTTTCCAGTGGTCATGTATGGATGTGAGAGTTGGACTGTGAAGAAAGTTGAGCACTGAAGAATTGATGCTTTTGAACTTTGGTGTTGGAGAAGACTCTTGAGAGTCCCTTGGACTGCAAGGAGATCCAACCAGTCCATCCTAAAAGAGTTCAGCCCTGGGTGTTCATTGGAAGGACTGATGTTGAAGCTGAACTCCAATACTTTGGCCACCTGATGTGAAGAGCTGACTCATTGGAAAAGACCCTGATGCTGGGAAAGATTGAGGGCAGGAGGAGAAGGGGACAACAGAGAATGAGATAGCTGGATGGCATCACCAACTCAGTGGACATGGGTCTGGGTGGACTCTGGGAGTTGGTGATGGACAGGGAGGCCTGGTGTGCTGCAATTCATGAGGTCGCAAAGAGTCAGACATGACTGAGTGACTGAACTGAACTGAGTCCAGTATAAAATAAAACAAAAACTGATAATAATGAATTATCAATTAATGTTACTGTGGATATGTTGTCTCTAACATTTCAAGCTAAATACTAAAATGTTTACAAATGATGTGATTCCTTGGATTTGCCTAAAAATAATCTGGAGACAGCAGAGGGTAGAAATAAGCACTGATAAAACCAATATTGAGTAAATGAATAGAATATGCTTGAAGATACTGATGGAAACAAGACATTATACTATCTCCTCTATTTCCATAAATGTTTACAACTTTAACAAAAATATTCCAAAAAATTTATTCTAGTACCAGTTCTGAGACTAACTAGATTAGAACCATTGGAAAATCAGTTAACCTCTTTTGTTTTTAACAAATAGAATGCAGTTTAATTTACATTCCTTAAACAAATATCCACAGTACCATTAATTAATAATTCATTATTATCAGTTTTTGTTTTACTCACTTCAATTCCAAATAATGTGATTTTCAGTTTCTCAAAATTCACCCCAATTGCTTACAGAGTGAAGTAAGCCAGAAGAAAAACACCAATACAGTATACTAACACATATATATGGAATTTAGAAAGATGGCAACAATAACCCTGTATATGAGACAGCAAAAGGGACACTGATGTATAGAACAGTCTTATGGACTCTGTGGGAGAGGGAGAGGGTGGGAAGATTTGGGAGAATGGCACTGAAACATGTATAATATCATGTATGAAATGAGTCGCCAGTCCAGGTTTGATGCAGGATACTGGATGCTTGGGGCTGGTGCACTGGGATGACCCAGAGGGATGGTATGGGGAGGGAGGAGGGAGGAGGGTTCAGGATGGGGAACACATGTATACCTGTGGCAGATTCATTTCAATATTTGGCAAAGCCAATACAATATTATAAAGTTTAAAAATAAAATAAAATTAAAAAAAAACAGATATGATCCATCCTCCACTGACACTACAATGTCATTTTAAGGAACACTAGCACTACAGATGGAGAAGGCAATGGCAACCCACTCCAGTACTCTTGCCTGGAGAATCCCATGGATGGAGGAGCCTGGTAGGCTGCAGTCTATGGGGTTGCTGAGGTCGGACACGACTGAGCGACTTCACCTTGACTTTTCACTTGCATGCATTGGAGAAGGAAATGGCAACCCACTCCAGTGTTCTTGCCTGGAGAATCCCAGGGACGGGGGAGCCTGGTGGGCTACAGTCCATGGGGTTGCTGAGTTTGGACATGACTGAGAGACTTCACTTTCACTTTTCACTTTCATGTATTGGAGAAGGAAATGGCAACCCACTCCAGTGTTCTTGCCTGGAGAATCCCAGGGACAGGGAAGTCTGGTGGGCTGCTGTCTATGGGGTAGTACAGAGTTGGACACGACTGAAGTGACTTAGCTTAGCACTACAGAAACTAACACAACATTGTAAAGCAACTTTACTCCAACAAAAACAAGAAAATATTAAGAAACACTAAATATTTTTTCATTGATTTTTTTATTCATTCCACTAAAATTGAGTGCAAGTCAATATACGGGTAATAGATACAAAGGTGAAAATGAAGATACCAAATTCTGATCTCATTGTATGAGAGCATAAAGAATTAACATAAATCAAAATTACCAAAAACTAACATAAATTAACATAAACATCTCACTGATCCAGTGAGATGAAACTCATGAACTCATACAGTATATTAGTAAAACTAGACTTATTTCTACAGTATAAAAACAACAAGATTTTAGACACGCTGGACCAAAAAGATGCCTCATTCCTGACAAGTATCTCTTCTCCAATTAAAAGAGGAATATTCTCATTCATGTTGGTCAAAGGAGGAAGGACTCTCTTTCATGAAACTGGAAAAATACTCCTCACCCATCCTTAGGGCAAGGTTCAAGGAAGTGTTTAGAGATAGAGGATTTCACAATTAAGCCTCTGCTCCTTCATCCTCTTCCTTGTTCCCTTTAGGAAAATGGAAACATATCACCAAGGAAACACATCACTAAGGAAAATGACAAGAACATACAACAGGGAAAATGCTGCTGAGTCACCGACACACAATCCTGGCTTGATTCTATCATCAACCGCATTGTTGTTCAGGGCTTCTTTCTTAATTCATATTACTGTATTTTTATTTATTTGACTGTGTTGGGTCTCAGCTGCAGCATGCGGGCTGTTGGCGGTGGCACATGAGCTTAGTTGCCCTGCAGTGTGTGGGATCTTAGTTCCCGGAGCAGGGATTGAACCACATACCCTGCGTTGGAAAGCAGATTCTTAACCATTGGACCACTAGTTCCTGGGCTTCTTTCTTAGAAACAGGCCAGCAGTGCTGAGATGCCCCCACAGGTTTGCAGAGAACAGGTTTGAGCTGCATCTCCAAGGCTTTGACAGGTCACTCATCTTACCTGCTCACACAGGGCCACAGAGTTCTTATTTTTTATAGTGCTCACTGAATGAAGACACACACAGTATTATTTTCTAACTCACTGAATGAATATAAAACAGTATAAAATAGTGCTCTCTCTCCTTTTCTCCCTCTTCCTCATCTCTCCCTCCCTCTCTCTTCCTCTCCTCTCCCCTGACTTGACACAAACTAAATACAAGAACTTTAAAATGTTTGGTTACAGAGCTTATCTCAAATCACGGCCTGTACACAGTGATAGTATGATTTCTTAGACCTTGTTGAAATGTAAAACATCTTGTTCAGAAACCAGGAGACGTTACATCATCTTCCATAAAGCTGGTTTTCTTTTTCTATTTTAAGAAATGTTCAATGTCATGCCTTGTGGGTAGAGATAGACAGATATAAGTAGATGCCTTAGTGAAAGCTGTGTGTGATAAACTCAGATTTCAAGAACCTGGGAGAGATTTTAAAATGCAGACATCACAGACTCGAATTTACAGGTGCATCTGTAGTTGAACCTTCTAGTGACTACTTATCTACAAAATTTGAAGCATTATTTTTTTTTCTCCTGGTTCACAGAAGGCTCCTGAATTTATGGATATTTTAGATTGTATCATTTTCTACACTGTAATATAGGTTGAAAATTGTGGTGCTTTCATTGAAGCTTCCTTTGCCAGGGTTACAATTTCTAGCTCATTACTGAAAGACAGAGACATCCAAAGGCATACGGTATACTGTGCTGTTCTTTTGATGTCAAACATTGTGGTTGCTTGTCAGTGACCTGACTCTATTCAGATCAGTTTCTCTTGACCCCCCAGTCTCTACCAATTCTTTTATTTCTTTTTTCTTTATTCTCTACTCTTGTATCTGGGATTCTCAGGTGTCTCAGTGGTAAAGAATCCACCTGCCAATGCAGAAGCCACAGGTTCTATCTCTGGGTTGGGAAGATCCCCTGGAAGAGGAAATGGCAACCCATTCCAGTCTTCTTGCCTGGAAAATCCCATGGACAGAGGAGCCTGGTGGGCTACAACCCATGGGTGGGATACAGTTCACGGGTCGCAAAGAGTCGGACATGACTGAGCACACACACACACCCTTGTATCCAACCTCATCATCTGTTTCTCTTGCCTGGACTCCTGATCATTTAACATCATGTTGTTTCATAAGTAACATATACTTAATACTTTCTGAGCTGAACCATTTATTCACATGAAGACCTAGACTCAGAAAACAGAAAAGGGTCACTTTGCAGAGCACAACCATGAATGGCTTCTTAAACCCACAATTCCAAATAAAGGGCTTCCTGCTTTTCCTCAGTGGGTCTCAGTCTTTCACATACATCAGAATCACCTAGAGGGCTTGTTGGATCCCAGGAGGCTGGGCCACCCCTGAGTCAGGAAGTCTGGGATGACGTCTGAGACTCTGCATTTCTCACGAGTTTCCAGGTTAAGCACATGCCATCAGGCAGGACCAGGCTCCCAGAACAACTCTAGATGAATCTCTATGATTACTGGGACTCTGTTTCCATCCAGCTTACTCAGTACTTATTTATTTCTATTTCTTCCTGTATCTGTAACAATTCAAAACTTGTCATCAAAAGATAGTTGCATCCTACCAAAAAATAGTAAATAATTATAATAATGCTCTATGAGATTTGATTATATTTCAAATCGTCTGTTTACAGTTATTGACATGGCATATAGTGGGACTACAAAAAGCATGCTTTACTAATGTTGTATATTTACAATGTTCTTATTGAACAGGTTTGATTGGACAGGTAAGCAAGCCAGAGCTCAGAGAGGTTAAGATCAGCTAGTAAACAGAACTAGGATTTAACCCTTGCATTTGCATAGGTGGTTTCCTCTGTGAAAGTGTTAGTTGCTCAGTAGTGTCCAACCCCATGGTAGCTCACCAGGCTCCTCGGTCCACAGGATTCTCCAGGCAAGAATACTGGAGTGGATGGATAGCCATTCCCTTCTCCAGGGGAATCTTCCCAACTCAGAGATCAAACCCAGGTCTCCTGCACTGCAGGCAGATTCTTTACCAGCTGAGCCACCAGGGAAGAAAAGTTTCCTCTGCAGCTCCTTTTTACTCAGATATGATCCTCAGACCAGCCACCCTGGCCTCACCTGGGAGCTTATTAGAAACACTCCAGTCTCATTTCAGATCCACTGAATTAAAATCTGCATTTGAGCAAGATCCCCTGTGAATTACATATTTCCCAGGTAAAGACATTACAATTTGAAACAGACTATCCTACACTACCCTGTCTCCCTAAAAAACAAATAACTTCAGCTAACTTCCTTTTCTCCCACCAATTTGAGTGCTAGATTTCACTTTTCAGAACAATTCTGAAGCTTTCTCAAGCTGAGGTGTAAATTTTCTTAGTGAGCATATGTGCATGGTTTAATTCCTTCCAAGTCCCCAATATCTGAAGTCTGTATTTTATTTGTAATGTTAAGATTTTATGTACATGTAGCTATTTGGAAATTAGAGATGGATACTAATGGCTTCCAAGGGGGCTCACAGATAAAGAATCCACCTATCAATGCAAGAGACACAGGTCGGGAATATCCCCTGGAGAATAAATGTCAACCTACTCTAGTATTCTTGCCTGAGAATCCCATGGACAAAGGAGCCTGGCAGGCTGCAGACCATGAGGCTGCAAAAGAGTCAGACATAACTGAGCAACTAAACAGCAACAACCACTAATGTCTCAGGTAATTTTAATTGCAAAAAAGCCAAATACATAGGAGCCAAAGGTTATAGGCTTTTAACGGAAGAGTAAATGATTCTGTTTTGTTTTGTTTTTTTTAAATTGGAGGTATTTCATCCTTTGAAGCACTTCCCAAGGGGTCTCACATAAAATTGCAATTCAATCTGTGTGCTTATATTAAATGAAACAATAGATACAACATACAACTCTAGTTTATTTTGGAGCACTTTACAAATTAGGTATGATTGGATTAATCCTTATTTTCAAATAAAATCCTTCACCCAAGATCATCCCAGTGAACTTATTTTAACACGTTATTTTTCAAGCTAAAGTAACGACTCGGGCTAAGCAAAATTCTATCACAACTATGCCAGAAGACTTCAAACAGGCATGGAGATCTGCAAAGTAAATTAAATTTTCTGTTACTATCTCAGATTCATAACCCTCTCCCTCAACCCTTCATCTAAAATTGCCACAAATATTCTGTAACTGGGTCAGGGCACTTGCTTGGGGGAAGAAAGGCATATTAAGCAGCATTCAATTATGTCTCAGACATAAGGAGCAAGTGAAGCAAATGTAATATCCTGTCAGAAGATTCGAGCATAATTTTCCGCTGTGTCCCAGCTTTCATCCCCAATTGTCAACATGTGACTATCTTCCCTGCCACTTACCAGGAAGCCTTTGAACAAGTCAATGGAACTTATTTTTATTCAATATGTTTTGTTCCATATGTATTATTTGTCTTCTCTATAAAATCGGTCTTCCTGTGAGATTAGACTAGCACAGTTTCTGTGTATTACAGTCTGAAAGCTGTTCCCTTAGTGGGAACAAAAATGGCCTTAATATTTTTGCCCTTCCTTAACATTATAACTAGATTTTCCTCAAGTGCCAAACTAATGCAAAGAACTTCCACATTTGCCTTAGCACTGGAGGTCATAGCAAGGTGGGCACTGGACTGAGAGGGTGAGTGCTAAACTACCTGTTCAGGACTCTGAACTTCCTCAAGGTCAGCAGACTAAGTGAAGCACAGTAACCGGCAGACCTTGCTTCATCACTCACGGCCCTTCAGCCAGATTATTAGCTCCTTACTGGCACATTCTGCAGCTTCGTATGTCTAATGTCCCAAAACTGCAGTCTCTTGATGTACATGCTCACCTTAGGCATTCAGTGAACCAGAGTCAGTAGAAGGAATAATGCAGAAAAAATCAGATCTGAATATAACCCTTTAGGGTAAAGCAGAAAACCTGCTTGATAAACCAAAGAAACAGGTATCATAGCAATATAATTAATGTTACAAACATAGATATAGCTATAGAATTGGGTATAGACAGACATAGATTAAATATGCTAGATTGATTTAAATTTAGTAATAGAGTTCCCCTATAATCATTTTTGGAATTAAAAAATAATAATACTGATCTTTGTGCCAATAATAAAATGTCATGCATTTTTCTATCAGAACTGCTAAGAAAAAGGAATCAAAGATAATGAGTGACTACAGATAACCTATGAATATTTTCACACAGAGAACAAAGGAGAAGACAAGGCAGGTGAGTACAATAAGCAATGTCATGCCGGGCAACTGGCCTGGATATCCACCCCCATCACCAAGAGATGATTTGCAATGAAACACAATGGTTACCTACCATGATGTCAACCTCCAGAAGTTAGAAATATGCCCTGAAAGCAGCTGGCTTTTGTTTACAATTTCTTATGAAACTGGTTTTTTTTTTTTTTTTTTTTTTTTTTGGAGGGGAGGGTGGCCTCGGGAGCTTCCCTGGTGGCTCAATGGTAAAGAATCCACTTGCCAATGCAAAAGACATGGTTCAATCCCTGATCTGGGAAGATTTCACGTGCCATGGAGCAGTAAGTCCACGCACCACAACGACTGAGCCTATGCTCCAGAGCCCAGGAGCTGCAGCTACTGAAGGCTGCACATCCTAGAGCCTCTGTTCTGCAACAAGAGAAACCACCACAGCGAGAGGCCCACGCATCACAACTAGAGAGTGGCCCCTGCTCAGCAAAAAGAAAAGAGCCTGCACAGCACAAAGACCCAGGACAGCCAAAAATAAAAGTAAATAAATAAAATTTTAAAAATATTCTTTATTTAATATTCTGAATTTTAATTTTAAAATGTTCACCAATTATACTTTCAGTTTGTATCCGTGTTAACTACCTGATGTAGAAACCTCACATGGATTCGATTCACCTGTTTACTTCTAGACTTCAACCGTATCACTCTGTCCATCGTATTTTTAATATTTTATTTTCAAACTTATTTTCAAACTTCTGATCCTCTTAGTATGTCCTTATGTCAAAACCGCACGCAGCATTCCAGGGGGCAGTACAAGATGATTATCTTGAGCTAAAAACTCCAAAAATGTTAAAATCATAGTATCATCTGCAAGCAATGAGTGCTGGGCTGTCTGGCTAATCCATGAAGTTAACCTAAATGTTAATAGTCAAAATGTTCTGAAAATAATTCCCTAACATATTCTCTGGTGGCTTAGATGGGAAAGAATCTGCCTGCAGTGTGGGAGACTTGAGTTCAATTGCTGGTTTGGAAAGATCCCCTGGAAAAGGGAATGGCAACCCAGTCCAGTATTCTAGCCTAGAGAATTCCATGGACAGAGGAACCTCGTGGGTTACAGTCCATGGGGTCACAAAGAGTCAGACATGACTGAGCAACTCACACACACACACACACAAACACATGCACAAAACATCAATTAAATCATGGATGGCCCAAGGAAAGACTTCTATGGTTAGATCACTGGACACAAATTTTAGAATCAATAAATAGTACCCACAGGAGAAGAAAGGGGTTCTAGTCCACTAAAACTAGACATGGAGGAAGCTTTCCATTGAACTAGGTAGAAGAAGAGAAAATCCAATTCCACTGGACATTTCAGGAGACCTGTTCTACAGACAACTTCCTGGCCCTGAACACCACTTACATAATTGAGTCTATATTTATTCTCAGAAACTTTAAAGAAGGAATGGTTCTGTTCATCCTGATATTAATGTTCATGACTCACCAGGTGCTGCACTAATGTAAGAGGTTAGCACTCAGATTAACCTAAAGCATTAGCTACATGTATGTCAATCTTCCATGAGCACAAATTTTATAAGACTGAAAAGCCATTGTTAAAGGAAACAATTAGTCCTATCATTCCTTCCACATAATTCTTACACTGAGAGAGAGAGAGAGTGTACTTGCATTATAGCAAAAAGCACTAACGGGCAAGAAGTGAAATACTTAAAAGCATGATTCCCTGTACTGAAATCAAAGTGACAAAATATGTCCCATTTTAGCTGAAGCCAGTCCTTATCTATAAAAGGTGGAGAATGATAACCTACAGATCTTTGGGAGTAACCCAAGAAATGGCATTTGCCACACATTTGCTAAACTACAGTGACTTCACAGACATGTTCCTGAGCGCTGTACCTTTACCAGCATCATACCACCGTTGCTGTTCCAGGCAGGATGGGTCAGGGTGGACCCTATCAAAGGGTCACCTTGCGAGCAGTTGAAGTTTAGATATTCAAAGGATGAATGAGATTGTTATATTTCACATATGATAGAAATAGGATAAAACAGAACTTAAGAATGCTGCTCTGACCAGCTGTGTGACCTTAGATGAAAAATAAACACTTGTATGCTTCTCCGTCTGTCAAAAGGAAGTGATAATATTTTCCACACATAGTTATTAAATGTATCCAAAATGATAAATTATGAACATGGCACATAGAAAGCACTCAAATACAAGTTATTATTAATAATCAATAACCCATAAATATATAGATAGATCCACAGATATCACCTAATTAGCTTCTACATTAAACATAATATTGCTCCCCATGGTGAGATAGCTTAACAGAAACACAGCAAGCTGTCAAACTCTAAATGTAGTCAGGCCTGCTTCAAATTTCAAGCATTAAATTATATTTGACATTTCATTTAGAAATATCAGAGAAACTCAGTGTAAGCCAAACCCCCACACTCACTTTAGAAAGATGTGGTTTTGAAAGGAAATAAAATCTTCCCCATTATTATTTGGAAAATAGCATATTTTAAATGGCTTTATACAAATTTTTTCTTGTATAATCCAACATTTTCACAAATGCATTTCCTTTTGAATTATTTACTGCTATCTAAAATGCAATGAATACAATTCTACATTTGACAGAATTCTTATTTACACTGAAGAATGGATTTGAGAATAATCATCACCGTGATCAGAAATGGAGTTAGAAAACCTTGGTTCTAATCCTTACTCAGCTTCTGACTACCTCTGTGACTCTGGAAGATTGTATTTTGGGGCCACAGAAATGCTTCCTGTCCCCCATGCTCTTCATGAAGTGTACCTTGACATCCATCCACTTAGCAGTAAGGATCCCTTCCCCTTGAACCTAGACAGACCTTTGGGACAGCCTCAACCAACAGAGTACTGCAGAAGTGACACTTGCAGGTTTCATTTCATGACCTTAAAAACGGTGCTCACTTCTGCTTTGTCTTCTTGGAGTGCTCGTTCTGGGAACCCAGCCCCCAGGCTGTGAGGAAGCCTGAACTAGGACAGGTAAAGCCCCTGGAGAGGCCAGGGTCAGTGTTCCAGCCAAAAGACCAGCTGAGAGCCCAAACATAACATCAGTGGCCTACCTACCACTCGTGTGAATGAAGGCGTCTCCAAAAGTTTACAGCCCAGATTCATCAACCCCAGTACTCACACCTTCCCAGCGGAGGCCCCAGCCACCAGGGCCCTACTGAGCCCTGCCCAGATTCCTGCCCCACGGAGACTGCATGGCGATTACAGTGGTTACTGTGTACCACTGAGCTCTGTGCTGGTATATGGAGCAATACTGAATGCAACAATGACCTTGGGCTAGTTCTGTGTTCTCTATAACCTTCGCTTGCCTGAGTCCCTAACATGAGGAAGGAGAACCTCTAACACAGGAGTGATGAAGAATATATAACACAGGCGAAAACATTTAAGTAGAAGTATTCCCCATCTCCTCCCTCCCCAGACTGCTCAACAGAATTCTTTTGTGTTGATCTGCTCCAGGAAATCTGTGGTCCAGATTAAAATAATGCATTAAAAATGGAGTATTGGAAAAAGACGAGAGAGAGAAAAAAAAACACAGAAAAAACTCCTGAAGTGAGAATATCCAGATAGTTAAAGAGAAATTTTAGAAATCTTTTCTAAGAAATATATCTTAGGATACAATTTTAAAAAGGTTTATGTGTTATTGCTGTGTACTTGAAGATACTGAGAAGTATCTTCAAGACAGCTTTGAGATACACAGATATTATTTTTCAAATCTTTGTATAAATGTTTGTGCTTATATTGGATATGACACTGAGCTTAAAGCAAAAACCAGAGGACCCAGATTTAGTTGCATTTCACCAAGCTAAAGATAGTGCTGTTATATAGTAAATAAGAATTTGATGGACAGCATCTCAAATAATAAGAACCCAATGATGGAATAGTATTACTGTTGATCTTAAGAGTCTAATACATAAATCCTATTAGCATTTTCTTAGCCACATAATTCTACCTCACAGTACCTTGCTGGAAAAAATAAAATGTTCGTTGTTTCATTCTACTTTATCTTTGCATCAGAAAAATGTGCTTTAATTCTATGAAAACAAAAGTATTCCAAATTATAGGTTCTTTTGACAAACATTTACTGAGGGCCTTTTTCACTAGTACACACTATATACCAAGCACAACAGAAAGACATGTATGTATTCTTCCCTCAAAATGTCTATATCCTAGTTGGAAATAAGAGAAATAAGTATATGAACAAGTAAACAATCCATAAAAGTGTCAGTTTAGAGTTTAATAGAGTCTTCATACAAGAGAACAGCATGAATCAATAGTGTAACATACTCAGGAAGTACAGGATTCATTCTGGAAAGATCTGGAAATTTTTCCTGTAGGTCAAAATGCCATGTGAGGCCTTAAAGGAGAAATAACATTAGTTATATGGGAAGGAAAAAAAAAGTCATTCTGATCCAAGGGATAAAACAAAAAGTGCTATTTCTGTGTTGTTTTGTTGGCCAGTTGGTTGGTTGGTTGGGGGTTTGTTTGCTTTGGTTTGGTTTCCTTTTAGTAAATGGACTGAAGCAGAAAAAAATATGTATTAGAGAACTCAGCAAGAAAAGTTTAAAAAGGCAGATAAGAATGAGTTTGTGGTAAGCTTTTTCTACAGTCATCAAAGAATCACTAAACAACTTCAGAAGAAAATAGAAAAATTAAATCTTCAGCAATGCTTGTCATGAAGGTAGCGTACAGGACGCAGTAGAGGAAAAACTAGAGGCAGGGCAACTGGTTATTCATTACTGCCAAGTATGTGATAATACAGATCAGAATCACCTAAAAATTATAAACACACTTAAGGCTGGGAGAACATTTTAATATCACTAAGAACAATCCTGTGAGTTAGAAAGGACGTAGCTTCAGACAAGTCCCAAGACAATCTGGAGCTAATTTATGGCTGAACCAAACTAAAAAAAAAAATCCTTAAATTCAAATTCCACTCCTTCTTTGATACAATGAAATGCCTCCTACAAATACATTATTAATTAACTATCCTGGCAATTTATTAACTAATCCCAGTTTTCATCTGAATGACTGTCTCATTGGAAGCCTGAGCTCATTACAGTTCAGTAGAAAAAGAGTAAGTTAGCATCTCTTTAAAGTCTCATGTTTCAGAATTTGTCCATAAAATAACATCACTGCCATGAGATGACATTAAAATAATAGTAATGCATTTATATGAACTTTGTCACAGGGAAACTGACATAAATCAGGACTGGAAGTTTGTCATAATAAATCTGGTATTTAAGATAGTGGATAAATTTACCTACCATTCTTGACAGTTAAAGACAAATCCCAGGCAGACATCCAAAGAGTGTCTACACTAGGCCATGTATTAACATTTGTTACATGTCTTAGTTACTTTTATAATTCATTTCTGCTTTGTTTCTGCAATGTGTTTATACGACTAGGCAAAATGAGAGCACGACCACAGAATTAGAGGTTCAACCTGTACTGTGATTGACATGGCAGAAACTTATTCCCAGCTAACACACCCCATCTCCCAGAAAATCCACAGTTCCATGATAAGTGTTTGGAGTGCATTATAGAAAGATCTTTCTGATAAAGTCTGGAGAAATGAATGGGTTTAGACGAAGAATAACTGTAGATTTTTAGGGTTGAATTTTGCTAAAAAGCAGAGATTACTTTGTAACAAAGGTTCGTCTAGTCAAGGCTATGGTTTATCCAATGGTCATGTATGAATGTGAGAGTTGACTATGAAGAAAGCTGAGCACTAAAGAACTGATGCTTTTGAACTGTGGTGTTGGAGAAGACTCTTGAGAGTCCCTTGGACTTCAAGGAGATCCAACCAGTCCATCCTAAAGGAGATCAGTCCTGGGTGTTCATTGGAAGGACTGATGTTGAAGCTGGAACTCCAATACTTTGGCCACCTGATGCAAAGAACTGACTCATTTGAAAAGACCCTGATGCTGGGAAAGATTGAATGCAGGAGGAGAAGGGGATGACAAAGGATGAGATGTCTGGATGGCATCACTGACTCGATGGACATGAGTTTGGGTAAACTCCGGAAGTTGGCGGTGGACAGGGAGGCCTGGCATGCTGCAGTTCATGTGGTCGCAAAGAGTCGGACTGAGTGACTGAACTGAACTGATTGATTTAAATCTTCCTCTATGTGTACCACCTGTTAAATCCTTAATGATAGTCTTTACCCAATTTATAAAGAATTGTGAGTTTTTAATGCTGAAAAATATGATTATCTCCTGAAAGCAAACATGAGGCTGTTCAATGATCATGACTGAAGTTAAAGCATTACTACCAATTGGTTAAAACATAATTCACTGTCAATTATTTCAAATAGCAGGGACTTTCTTGAAATACACAGCTTAAGTTAAACACAGAAAACTCCTAAATTAGCATCAATGTCACAATTGCCTACATTACAAAAAAAGAAAACTTTTAAATCAAAATTTGAGTCATGAACACCATGTCATTCAACACCACTTCACATTCCTGCTAGTCTAACCTCTAAAGGAAGCTATATTAAAATGCAAACAATTTACAATCACTGCATTTATTTACATACAACACAATGTTGTGTATATATTAGCTAATAATACGTTTCATACATGAAGCACTTTATAAATTAGAAAACGAATTCACATTAAATGTCTGCATAATCTTTCATGCAGACACTACTTTAAAACATCATCCGAAGTACATTTTTTGTATCTTTGATTACATTTCCTTATGCTAATTTCTAGTGAGTTATTTCACATTTTTCACAATTTCATCAAATAGCAACAATCCCCAAGTCAGTCCATTGAAACACAGGCCCAGATAGTAACATGTAAATATACAGGAAGAGTCAGAGGCAAGGTCTTCCTGAGGCTGCTTGAAATACGAAGGATAAAGGGAATGATTTCAGCAGTCAAAGAATCAGCAGGGACAGGAAAGTGCCAGCTCTGATTAGAAGCCTTGAAAGCACTGACAGCAGCGTCTCAAGGTAAAATGAGATTTTCAATAACTCACTCTGCTTCACAGAGCTTGTGAGTGGTGCGAGGTGATTGGAGGGGGAAACAGGATTTGACCTTTTCTTAGTGAAGTAAAAGAAGTTCATCCATTGAACTGGAAGCTTTTAGTGGAGTAACTGGAAGACAAAGCTATAAACTTGAAAGAAAGAAAGAGGCAGACTTCACAGTTTTATCAGAGAAGGTGCTTTAATCACTTTATATTCGATTTTAACTCAAAGAATTCCTACATAACCTCTGAACAATCCCCTTTAAGATTCAAAATTTCTCACAAATTCCTCCTTATTAAAATCAACATATAGAACACTGCAAAATGCATTAAGCCCTTCAGGAAACACTACTGCATTGTACAACATATCAAAGCATATTAAAAATTATCTCTATGAGAGTTAAACATAAAACTAGAGCTTGTGAGATGTTAAAATAACGATCTTGTGTTTGGCTAAACACAGGACAGACCCCCTCCCTCTTTCCATGCAACACTGCTACTTTTTGTTCCCATTTCATTGGGAGTCTTTGTTGTTAGAAAGTCTCATGTTTATCTCCTACTGGATTATCTTTTTTGACTTGGCCATGATAAACTCAGTTTTTAAAGATGAATTTTGAATTAATGATGGTGGTGAAAAATTAATACACTGTAGATGTTAAATTAGGTTTAAGTTTGTAATAAACTGTTAACTTTTTTAAAAAAAATTAAGTTTTAACATCTAGTTATCTCTCCTTTATCACATTAACCAGTAGCCCCACAAATCAAAGTACCTGGGGAGGAGAAACCTATCTTGACTAGTACCTAGTCAACCTATATTTTGTATCTTAGAACTAATTTTCAATAATCTATAAGGAAGAAAGCAGGACAAGTCTGCATCTAAAGAATCTGATGTGAGTCATCACTGATTCATTTTCTTTTACCAGCTTCTTGCACCAAAAACACAATAAATAAATAGTTTGACAAATGAATAATGAAAATTGAGAGGCAGATAACAGGCTGAATCATAATACTGTTGATCCACTGGAAATGATACATTAACCAGAAAACAACTAAAAACCCACATAAGATAAATGTCACATTCTGACAAAAGCACTTTTAAAAAAGAAAATAATAGTGTAAATAAAGGGAGCAACTAAGTAAATAAATCAATGACTGGGTATAGTAATCAGAATAGTAGCTTCCCACAGATATCCACATGTGGCTTCCCAGGTGGCTCAGTGGTAAAGAATCCGCATACAATGCAGGACATGCAGGTACGATCCCTGAGTCAATATCCCCTGGAGAAGGAAATGGCAACCTACTCCAGTATTCTTGCCTGGGATAAATCCCATGGACAGAGAAGCCTGGTGGGCTACAGTCCATAAGTAACAAAGAGTCAGACACAACTGAGCACGCATGCAGTCGCAAAGATGTCCATGTCCTAATCCCAGAGATGTATGAATATGTTACCGCACATGAAACACAACGATTTATTAAGGTAAAGGTCTTAAGAAGGGAAGATGACCTGAATTATCCAGGTGGATCCAAGGTAATCATCAGGATCCCTACAAAAACTGGGTAGGACTGCCAGAATCAGGGAAGAAAATATGGCAATAAAGCAGAAGTCCAAAAGATGGAATTGCTAGCACTGAAGATGGAGGCAAGGCCCACAAGCTGAGGAATGTGGGCAGCCTTAAGACATTAAAGAAAGAAAGGAATACATTCTCCCTTAGAATCTCTAGAAGGAATGCAAGCCTGCTGACACCTGATTATAGCCCAGTGATTTCCAAGTCCCACTTCCCCCTTTCAGAATCACAAGATAAATCTGTGGTAGTCTGTTAGAACAGCGATAGGAAACTGATGCCTTGGGCCAAATATTACTCCTGAATTTCCAAATCTGCTTTCAGTTGAAAGAAGTCATTTTCATTTAAAAATGAGAAGATTGTGAGCAAAAACCACAGAGGAAGATAAGATTTTGTCCATCTTAAAGGATACTACTTAATCCAATCAGATGAATATGCATGAGGGAGACATGTCTCCTATTAAGGGGGAAATCTGTTCATCTATGACTCTTATGTCAAAGTTAATTAAGCTGAAAACGCCATCTCACCACCTGAATGTTTCCTAACTTGCTGTTCAGAATGTGGTGAGCAAACACTTGAGCTTTTCAATTTAGAAATGACGACTTTCTCTCCTCCTTTGTCAGATCCTAGACAACAAGGGATTTCATAATTAAAAGTAACTCCAAACCTTGAGAGACAGAAAGCCAATGGTCCCAGGTTTCATATAAATATGTAGGTTTTCTTTATGATTCTTTTAAATGAACCTGTTTTTCTCCATTGCATGAGGATGATAAGTATCCTTTTGCACTAATAACCTTTCAATATTATTAACTATGTTTTCTTTTCAGTTCTAAAATAAGTACCTGGTTTCTGGTTAAGAAAAATCTCTGGAGAGGCATGGCTGCTAAATGGTGTTTATTTCTATAAACACAAAATATGTCATTAATCCAGCTTTATCCCAGAGAGGTTAGTTGTTTACATGCATTATGGTGATTTTATTGTATCTTATTAAGGAATAATAGCAAACAAAAGCAACTGCATTAACACAGGCTCGTACCAAAATGTAATGTTTTTGCTGTTTTAATTAATCACACTCATTTTAGGAGAGAATTAAGCCAGATATGCTTGATTATGTTTGAGCCCTGAAGACTGTAAAGAGGATCCCCTCCACTGGCTTTCAGCACAGGGGTGCCAGGCTGCCATGCACAACCGTTTCAGAGGTAAAACCAAGCATCAGCTGAAAAGAACTGGTCTTTAATGCGTATGTATGGGATCTAGAAAAATGGTACTGATGAGCCTATTTGTAGGGCAACAGTGAAGACATAGAGAACAGACTTATGGACACAGCGGGGGAAGCAGAGGGTGAGACGACCTGAGAGAACAGCACTGAAGCATTCACACTGCTATATGTAAAACTGGACAGTCAGCGGGAATTTGCCTTATAAGCAGGGAGCTCAACCTGGTTCTCTGTGACAGCCTAGCGGGGTGGGACGGGATGGGAGGTGGGGGAAAAAAAGTACTGGTCATCCCTCAAGAGGTTTCCCCAAAACTATGTTCCAAAAAGAGAGCTTCCCAGGGGAAGAAAAATGTATACTGAAATAACTGCTACCTTGAGTAATTGGCTAGGTGTGTAGTTGGCCACTTGCCTTGAGGAAGGACCTAATACAGGCACAATTAGCTGTACTCAAGCAATCCTGTACTTGTGGGTTTGGAGGCACATGTGTAAAATGAATAGATGCTTTGAAAAGCCATCTCTCAGCAATAAGTGTCTCTCTTCCAACACAGCTCCATGTATTTTAATAACTTCAGTTTCTTTAATGAATGCAGCAGGTATGCAAAGGAATTGCTTCCTCCACCCCAACACCTGTTGCTTTCTATAAGGATCTTTTGGTGAACAAAGTAGGGAAGGTATTTTCCTGGAAACAGCTAGTCTGATTATTATAAATGTCAGCTTTATTTTCTATGTTACTCTATGAAATCAGATTCTTATTTTTAATAAAGGATTGATTTATTTTTTTTTTTTGCTTTATTCTAACAGCAACAAAACTATGTCATTGGTTTAATGGGATATTTTTATCATCTTAAGTATATTCACAGAAATTAAGTACCAGTGAATTGTGATGTGTTGCAGCCAAAGTGGCATTTGGCTAAATCTAAGGTTTGTAGTTTATATCTTGTATGTGTGTATATTCAGCCGCTCAGTCATGTCCAACTCTTTGCAACCCTATGTACTATAGCCCACCAGACTCCTCTGTCCATGGGATTCTCCAGGCAAGAATACTAGAGTTGGTAGCCATTCTCTTCTCCAGGGGATCTTCCCAACCCAGGCATCGAATCCACCTCTCTTGCATCTCCTGCATTGACAGGTGGATTTTTTACCACTGAGCCACCTGGGGAACCCAGTTTGTATCTTACTTACGGCCCAAGCAAAGGCCAGGGACTCTCCTCAGAATCATAAGTCACCAGGTCTGTGTGTGAGTGAAGTGAATCCCCATTGCCTTTCTTAAGTGTTTGGTAAGATGGGCGGGGGGATGGGGTGGGGGCGGGAATCTCAAGAATGGATTAGGAAGAACAGCCTAACAGAACTGAACTCAGAAATGATTTTAGTACATTCTTGACATGTGACAAGCAGGTGCTATAGCACAGCCTATTTATTGACAAGTTCCTATGGAAAAATGTTCAAGAAAAACTGTCAACTACCAGTGGAAAGAAAGTTAGGGCTGGGTGAGATACAGATTTGGGTTTATGCCACTGAAATCTTTATAATGGAGGGAATGTCACAGGATCTAAATTGTTACGACATGAACATGAGGCCTGAATTTCTCCTATTGACCAGAACTCTCCAGCCACTGAGCAGAAGTCCTGCCTTATGATAAATATTTGTAAATGATGAAGGTGTAAGTAATTCAAATTCATGTTCAGTAAACTGCAACTGTCAACTTATTCTAATTCAGTCACTCAGTCGCGTCCGACTCTTTGCGACCCCATGAATCGCAGCACGCCAGGCCTCCCTGTCCATCAATTTGCTGGCAGATTGAGTGAAATATTAGTCAATAGTCAACTTATTAGGGCCTTCAATAAAACCAGCTTTGAGCAAAGCTATGATTATCAGATCTACAACATAAAAGAAGAATATCACCATGATGGACTTACCATAGTGTCCATAAGGGTACAGTTAGAGGACCATGTTTCTAGTAGTTACAGTGGTATGACCTGGGCTGGGTGATATTAAGGTGGGTCTTGCAAAGAATGGAATTGGCTACAGTTGGGAGAAAAGGAAAGATATAAACATCTGAATGCAGAGTTCCAAAGAACAGCAAGGAGAGATAAGAAAGCCTTCTTCAGCAATCAATGCAAAGAAATAGAGGAAAACAACAGAATGGGAAAGACTAGGGATCTCTTCAAGAAAATCAGAGATACCAAAGGAACATTTCATGCAAAGATGAGCTCGATAAAGGACAGAAATGGTATGGACCTAACAGAAGCAGACGATATTAAGAAGAGATGGCAAGAATACACAGAAGAACTGTACAAAAAAGATCTTCACCACCCAGATAATCACGAAGGTGTGATCACTGACCTAGAGCCAGACATCCTGGAATGTGAAGTCAAGTGGGCCTTAGAAAGCATCACTACGAACAAAGCTAGTGGAGGTGATGGAATTCCAGTTGAGCTATTCCAAATCCTGAAAGATGATGCTGTGAAAGTGCTGCACTCAATATGCCAGCAAATTTGGAAAACTCAGCAGTGGCCACAGGACTGGAAAAGGTCAGTTTTCATTCCAATCCCAAAGAAAGGCAATGCCAAAGAATGCTCAAACTACTGCACAATTGCACTCATCTCACACGCGAGTAAAGTAATGCTCAAAATTCTCCAAGCCAGGCTTCAGCAATACATGAACCATGAACTTCCTGATGTTCAAGCTGGTTTTAGAAAAGGCAGAGGAACCAGAGATCAAATTGCCAACATCCGCTGGATCATGGAAAAAGCAAGAGAGTTCCAGAAAAACATCTATTTCTGCTTTATTGACTATGCCAAAGCCTTTGACTGTGTGGATCACAATGAACTGTGGAAAATTCTGAAAGAGATGTGAATACCAGACCACCTGACCTGCCTCTTGAGAAATTTGTATGCAGGTCAGGAAGCAACAGTTAGAATTGTACATGGAACAACAGACTGGTTCCAAATAGGAAAAGGAGTTATCAAGGCTATATATTGTCACCCTGCTTATTTAACTTACATGCAGAGTACATCATGAGAAACGCTGGGCTGGAAGAAACAAAAGCTGGAATCAAGATTGCCGGGAGAAATATCAATCACCTCAGATATGCAGATGACACCACCCTTATGGCAGAAAGTGAAGAGGAACTCAAAAGCCTCTTGATGAAAGTGAAAGAGGAGAGTGAAAAAGTTGGCTTAAAGCTCAACATTCAGAAAACGAAGATCATGGCATCCGGTCCCACCACTTCATGGGAAATAGATGGGGAAACAGTGGAAACAGTGTCAGAGTTTATTTTTCTGGGCTCCAAAATCACTACAGATGGTGACTGCAGCCATGAAATTAAAAGATGCTTTCTCCTTGGAAGGAAAGTTATGACCAACCTAGATAGCATATTCAAAAGCAGAGACATTACTTTGCCAACAAAGGTTCATCTAGTCAAGGCTATGGTTTTTCCTGTGGTCATGTATGGATGTGAGAGTTGGACTGTGAGGAAGGCTGAGCACCGAAGAATTGATGCTTTTGAACTGTGGTGTTGGAGAAGACTCTTGAGAGTCCCTTGGACTACAAGGAGATCCAACCAGTCCATTCTGAAGGAGATCAGCCCTGGGATTTCTTTGGAGGGAATGATGCTAAAGCTGAAACTCCAGTACTTTGGCCACCTCATGCAAAGGGTTGACTCATTGGAAAAGACTCTGATGCTGGGAGGGATTGGGGGCAGGAGGAGAAGGGGATGACAGAGGATGAGATGGCTGGATGGCATCACTGACTCGATGGACATGAGTCTGAGTGAACTGCGGGAGTTGGTGATGGACAGGGAGGCCTGGCATGCTGCGATTCATGGGGTCGCAAAGAGTTGGACACGACTGAGCGACTGATCTGATCTGATCTGGGTAGAGTGTATGACACAGTAATTTTGGATTGATAGGCTGAATGTGGCAATCTTCTTGAAAAACATTTGATGAGGAAACTGTCGGCCTTAGTCAGGGGCTTCAGAGAAAATAGCATATACATGGGAAGAAGTTTATTATAAGGAATTACTTCATACAATTACAGAAGCTGACAAGTTGCAAGATCTGCAGGGTGAATCCCAGCAAATTGCTGGAGAGCCAAGAAAGCTGATGGTTTATTTTCAGCCTGAGTCGAAAGGCCTGAGAAGCAGAAGAACCAATGGTGTAGTTGTAGTCTGAAGGCCAGTAGGCTGGAAACGCAGGAAGAGGCAATGTTTCAGTTAAATCCAAAGGCAGGGAAAAAAGTCAATGTCCCAGTTTGAAAGCCATCAGGCAGGAACAATTCTTCCTTACTCAGGGGAGGTTAATTAACCTTTTGTTCTACTCAAATCTTCAACTGATTTGATGAGGCCCACCCACATTATTGGGCTTCTCTAGTGGCTGATGGTAAACAGTCTGCCTGCAATGCAGGAGACCCATGTTCAATCCCTGGGTTGGGAAGATCGCCTGGAGAAGGGAATGGCTACCGGCTCCAGTATTCTTGCCTGGAAAATCCTATGGCCAGAGAAGCCTGCTGGGTTACACCCCATGGGGTCACAAAGAGTAGGACCCAACCAAGCAACTAACCCACACAGTAACATACACACCCACATTATGGAGGGCAATCAGCTCTACTGAGTTTACCAACTGAAAAGTTACTCTCATCCCAAGACACCCTTTACAGAAACACCCAGAATAATGAACCAAATGTTAGGGCATCCCCAGGTCCAGTCAAGGTGACACATAACATTAACCACAACACTCAATAAGTATGCTATTTTAATTGGTTCACATCGTTACAGTCCAGGTACCAGCAGCTAAATTACGTTTGCTTACTTTTAACATCAAGTATGTTCTGTTCCTGTATTGTTTAATTATGTTGGTTTCAGTTTCCAAACTTTTATCTGACTTACTCTTAGAATCTCATGTTTAAAAACAAATGTCCTTAAATCAGTGCAGACATCTTTCCTATGCATGAGATTTCATGGTTGTCTTACGTCTAGCAAGTTTGACGCTCTGGCTATAAATGTGAAAAGCACTTTCAAAGGCTGGGATTATCCAGACACTACACAATATTCTCGCAGAGTGCCTGCAGATAGTTGGGGACATATTTTGCAGTGAAAGATATCTAGATAAAGGTTTCAGTCTGTGCCTGACAGTGAGATCAGATCAGATCAGATCAGTCGCTCAGTCGTGTCTGACTCTTTGCAACTCCATGAATCGCAGCACACCAGGCCTCCCTGTCCATCACCAACTCCCGGAATTTACCCAAACTCATGTCCATTGAGTCAGTGATGCCATCCAGCCATCTCATCCTCTGTCGTCCCCTTCTCCTCTTGCCCCCAATCCCTCCCAGCATCAGAGTCTTTTCCAATGAGTCAACTCTTTGCATGAGGTGGCCAAAGTACTGGAGTTTCAGCTTTAGCATCATTCCTTCCAAAGAAATCCCAGGGCTGATCTCCTTCAGAATGGACTGGTTGGATCTCCTTGTAGTCCAAGGGACTCTCAAGAGTCTTCTCCAACACCACAGTTCAAAAGCACCACAGTCCAACTCTCACATCCATACATGACCACAGGAAAAACCATAGCCTTGACTAGACGAACATTTGTTGGCAAAGTAATGTCTCTGCTTTTGAATATGCTATCTAGGTTCATCATAACAGTGAGAATACAATCTTGTGACAGTGAGAATACAATCTTATTTCCCTGCCACATTAGTTTTCATAACACAAACGCAGGGACATTTGGGAGTTCCCCAGTCATTGTGATCAGAATAGAACTTCTGATCAAACAACTCAGGTCCTAGAGCAGAACTATCAACTGATTAGAGTGATCAAAGCCTAACAAACTACAGCCCCATGGACCAAATCTTGTCACCATAAGAGTTTATGGGAGGGCTTCCCTGGTGGCTCAGTGATAAAGAATCCACCTGCCAATGCAAGGGACACAGGTTCAATCTCCAGTCCAGGATGATCCCACAGGCCATGGAGCAACTAAACCTGTGTGCCACAACCACTGAGCCCGTGCTCTAGAGCCTGGAAGCCACAAATACTGAACCCACATGGCCCAACTACTGAAACCCAGGCACCCTAGACCCCCTGCTCCACAACAAAAGAGGTCACCACAGTGAGAAGCCCATGCACCACAAGTAAAAAGCAGCTGCCGCTCACTGCAACTAGAGAACGAAGCAATAAAGACCTGGTGTAGCCAAAAATAAATAAAATGAGCTTTTAGAAAAGAGTTACAGGAAAAACCACTCCCGTTCATTTACACCTTGTCTCTAGCTGTCTCAGCACTACTCCAGCAGCAAAGCTGAACCACTGTAACAGAAACTCTAGACTCTACAAATTCTAACACATTTACTATCCTTCCTTTTTCAGAAAAACTTGGTTAACCTCTGATCTATAGAATAAACAGACATAGAAGTTTTACAGACTGTCTTTCTATGCAGAATGAAAAACAAACTTTAAAATATTTTTCTCAGCCAATTATACTATCACAAAACTGCTTTTCTTCTAAAATGTCATTTTATTCCTTTTTCATATTTTACTTGAGGTTTCCGGTCAAGATTGTAAGCTCACTTAGCCTTCTCTTCTTGGTTTCCTCAATAAGAAAACCATCTGGACTCCCTAAGTGTGAAGTAATAATTACAAAGAGTTTTCATGTGTGCGCTAAGTCACCTCAGACATGTCCAACTCTTTGTGACCCTATGGACTATAGCCTGCCAGGCTCCTCTGTCCAAGGGATTCTTCAGGCAAGAATACTGGACTGGGTTGCCATTTCCTCCTACAGGGGATCTTCCCAACCCAGGGATCAAACCCACATCTCTTATGTCTCCTGCATTGGCAGGCGTGTTCTTTTAGGACGTGTCAAATGAAAAACAATATATGACACTTAGCTGTAATATAATTAAAAATGTCTTACAATAAGTATGATATACTCACTATTTCATTTTCATCTACTGCAGTGTAGATAACAAGTACTGTATATTCAATTAATTGTTAGAAACACATCGTCAGTCAGTCAGTTCAGTTGCTCAGTTGTGTCCGACTCTTTGCAACCCCATGAATTGCAACACGCCAGGCCTCCCTGTCCATCACTAACTCCTGGAATTCACTCAATCTCACATCCATTGAGTCGGTGATACCACCCAGCCATCTCATCCTCTGTCATCCCCTTTTCCTCCTGCCCCCAATCCCTCCCAGCATCAGAGTCTTTTCCAATGAGTCAACTCTTCACATGAGGTGGCCAAAGTATTGGAGTTTCAGCTTTAGCATCATTCCTTTCAAAGAACACCCAGGGCTGATCTCCTTTAGAATGGACTGGTTGGATCTCCTTGCATTCCAGGGGACTCTCAAGAGTCTTCGCCAACACCACAGTTCAAAAGCATCAATTCTTCAGCGCTCAGCTTTCTTCACAGTCCAACTCTCACATCCATACATGACCACTGGAAAAACCATAGCCTTGACTAGACGGACCTTTGTTGGCAAAGTACTGTCTCTGCTTTTCAATATGCAATCTAGATTGGTCATAACTTTCCTTCCAAGGAGTAAGCATCTTTTAATTTCATGTCCCCTCAAATGCACACTTACTGATTTCTTGTATTCACAGTGACAAAGCCCCAGGGGCAATCATTGAATGAGTATTTATCTGGGATGAATATTCATTTAATCCACATCTTTACAAAGAGCTTCACAACTGACAGGACAATAAATGAGCTTTTCATGCCCATTTTCTTTCTAGATTTTGTTTGCTTTCTCCACACCCTTGACTGGAGACCAGGTAAATTCCACATATCTGTGGCCTGACTTGGAAAACAGTCCATGTCCCACATGCACTCTCCTGAACTCAAAATACAACTGCAAGAACAGGAATTAATTATTTATCAGATTTGCCATCTGCTTCATTCAAGTCCTACAGGTGAGAAATGACAAATTTCCACTAAGAGGTAATGAATATTAATGAGGTTGTGATTCTACCCTTTGAAACAGAAAGAAAGGAATGTTGAGCCTTGCCTGGGAGTCATCCATGTACTGGCGAAAATGTTTAACAACAGCCTCAGGATTCCCTGGTGGCTCAGTGGTAAAGAATTTGCCTGCCAATGCAGGGAGCACAGGTTTGATCCCTGGGCCAGGAAGATCCCATATACTGTGGAGGAACTAAACTAATGGGCCACAACTACTGAGCCTGCACTCTAGAGCCCGAGAGCCACAAATACTAAACCCACATGGCCCAACCACTGAAGGCTGTGCACCCTAGACCCCTTGGCTCCACAACAAAAGACATCACTGCCGTGAGGACCCCATGCACCACACCTAGAAAGTAACCGCCACTAGCCACAACTAGAGAAAAGCCTGCACAGCAACAGAGAACCAGCACAGCTAAAAATAAATAAAATTATAGGGGGAAAAAACCTGCCATGAAGCTGGAGGGGGAGATCTGATTTGTAGTCTTTGCCTATTTCTGAAGTATAAAATTCCCACAGCTAATGTTAAGCTATCAATCTGAGCACAGTTCAGAAAATATGCACAGTAGAATACTATTTTATAGTTTGTCCTCTGTAAAATGCAACATTACAGGTAAATGAACTTAAGAGCATCAAGAACAATAAAATATAGTAAAATAATTAGGAGGTGATAGATTGTTAATATTGATTATTTTTGTTTTTAATATAATTTATTTAATTCCAAATGTATCATTTAGAACAACAATGTCCTACTGTATAGTACAGGAAACTATATTCAAATCATGTAATAAACAATAAAAAATTAAAAGAATACATATTATATAACTGAGTCAATTTGCTGAACAGCAGAAATTGACACATTCTACATCAACTATAAGTAATGCTTAAAATTCTCCAAGCCAGGCTCCAGCAATACATGAACCATGAACTTCCAGATGTTCAAGCTGGTTTTAGAAAAGGCAGAGGAACCAGAGATCAAATTGCCAACATCTGCTGGATCATGGAAAAAGCAAGAGAGTTCCAGAAAAACATCTATTTCTGCTTTATTGACTATGCCAAAGCCTTTGACTGTGTGGATCACAATAAACTGTGGAAAATTCTGAAAGAGATGGGAATACCAGACCACCTGACCTGCCTCTTGAGAAACCTGTATGAAGGTCAGGAAGCAACAGTTAGAACTGGACATGGAACAACAGACTGGTTCCAAATAGGAAAAGGAGTACGTCAAGGCTGTATATTGTCACCCTGCTTATTTAACTTATATGCAGAGTACATCATGAGAAACGCTGGGCTGGAAGAAACACAAGCTGGAATCAAGATTGCCAGGAGAAATATCAATAACCTCAGATATGCAGATGACACCACCCTTATGCCAGAAAGTGAAGAGGAACTCAAAAGCCTCTTGATGAAAGTGAAAGTGGAGAGTGAAAAAGTTGGCTTAAAGCTCAACATTCAGAAAACGAAGATCATGGCATCAGGCCCCATCACTTCATGGGAAATAGATGGGGAAACAATGGAAACAGTGTCAGACTTTATTTTTGGGGGCTCCAAAATCACTGCAGATGGTGACTGCAGCCATGAAACTAAAAGATGCTTACTCCTTGGAAGGAAAGTTATGACCAACCTAGATAGCATATTCAAAAGCAGAGACATTACTTTGCCAACAAAGGTCCATCTAGTCAAGGCTATCTTTTTTCCAGTGGTCATATGGATGTGAAAGTTGGACTGTCAAGAAAGCTGAGTGCCGAAGAATTGATGCTTTTGAACTGTGGTGTTGGAGGAGACTCTTGGGAGTTCCTTGGACTGCAAGGAGATCCAACCAGTCCATTCTGAAGGAGATCAGTCCTGGGTGTTCATTGGAAGGACTGATGTTGAAGCTGAAACTCCAATACTTTGGCCACCTCATGAGAAGAGTTGACTCATTGGAAAAGACTCTGATGCTGGGAGGGATTGGGGGCAGGAGGAGAAGGGGATGACAGAGGATGAGATGGCTGGATGGCATCACTGACTCAATGGAGATGAGTCTGAGTGAACTCCAGGAGTTGGTGATGGAAAGGGAGGCCTGGCGTGCTGCAATTCATGGGGTCACAAAGAGTCGGACATGACTGAGCGACTGAACTGAATTGATTGACACCAACTATACTTCATTAAAATTTTTAAATGTATAATTAATTTTTAAAAACAGGTATGCTTAACCACCAGCTCACAGAATTCCTGAAAATTTCACTATCATCTCCTACCAGCTGGTACAAACCAGCTGCATCACATCACTGCTGTCAGTCTATATTATTTTGCATAAAATACAACTGCGCTGCTTTAATTTTTATGAAAGAGATCATTATTAATAAAGTTTAAAGCAACTCTCTCACCTGTCTTTGACTCCCTGTCACACACAGACACACATACACATATACACAGTTTTACTAAGTTTAACATCTCTGGAACAATGTCTGTCTGTATGAAGGTGAAAATCACCTGGCAATTTTTGAATGTTTTCATGGGCTGAATGAATGCAAGACAGCAACAACATGCAACATGCACACTGCACCAGAACAGACTTCAAGCAACTACAGACACAAATGAAATTTAAGGATTTTTAAGGATGCAACATACTTCAAAAGTTCAAAGATTGAATTTCCTAGATGAATCAACAAAGCACACCATTGTCTGATACTGAAGATTTTACATAGTTATACAGCACTGAGAGAAGTATCTTTCATGTGCGTGTGCTCAGTCATGTCCAATTCTTTGTGACCCCATCATGGACTGTAGTCCACCAGGCTCCTCTCTCCATGGAATTTTCCAGGCAAGACTATTAGAGTGGTTGCCATTTCCTAATCCAGAGCATATTCCTGGACCAAGGATTGAACCCATGTCTTTTGTATCTCTTGCATTGGCAGGTAAATTCTTTACCACTGCACCACCTGGGAAATATTCAGAGAAGTACCTAGCATCTAGTAATTGTAATAAAACTTTACTAAAAGAAAAGCCCTCAATTTGGCTAGCAAATCATATCATCATGTCCACTCATCATTAAATAAGAGCTCTGCAGTTTAAAGATAAATACCAGAGAAGAGAAAAAATAAAGATGTAACCTGACCAGGTTCCATACTTTGTCTAAAAGCTGATGCTCAATGGGCTCGATGAGGCTATCATTGAGAGTTTTAGAATTCTAAATCATCTTTTTTTCCTTTCTGTGAAGGAGGGTTGTTTCAAAACATTTTGGAAATTCTATGAAATAACTTATTAGTCCCTAGGTACATGGTGGGTTTCCCAGGTGGCGCTAGTGGTAAAGAACCTGTCTGCCAATGCAGGAGATATGAGAGATACAGGTTCTACCCCTGGGTCAGGAAGATCCCCTGGAGGAGAGCATGGCAATCCACTCTCTTGCCGGGAGAATCCCATGGACAGAGGAGCCTGGCAGGCTACGGTCCATAGGGTCACAAAGAATCAGACATGACTGAAGCGACTTAGCAGCAGTAGCAGCAGCAGGTACAGTGTAGGGGTGGGCTTCCCTGGTAGCTCAGTGGTAAAGAATCTGCCTGCCAATGCAGGAGACATGGATCTGATCTCTGGGTTGAGAAGATCCTCTGGAGCAGGAAATGACAACCCACTCCAGTATTCTTGCCTGGGAAATAAGATGGACAGAGGAGCCTGATGGGCTACAGTCCATGGGGTCAGGAAGAGTCGGGCACAACTTAGCAACAAAACAAACAACAAGGTAGAGGCAAGGTGCTAGGGAAAGGATATTTTGTTATTCAGTAAACACTGCATGTGAGGTCTTGTCACCCAGAGGGAGAGGTCTCAAAAAAAAAAAAAAACAAAAAAAACCACAATTAAAAGTGTCTTTGGTCTTCATAACCGGCTAGTGAGACTTACTAAGATATCCATCCCATTATGATACCCAGAGAGAAACTCGGAGCGGGAGGTCACAAATGCTTGGTGGATCTCCCAATACCATAGCCATGTTTCATGCTTTGTTTAGGGAAGGTTTGACTTCTGTATCTCCCTCCTTCAGGAAAACTTTCAGAAAACCATATTATTTTTCTTTCCTGATTTTGCCTCTCTTCCTTCTTTGAACTTTGCCCCCAATTTCAATAATATTAGCAACTGCTAATTGTTTTCCTTACCAATGACCAGCTCCATCTCTAACCTGCCAAATCCCCAGTCCAGCCCTCCAAGTATATTCTCAGTATGTGACTGCTTAAAGCTCTGACAACTTACAGGCATGGTGTCTGTACTACTTACAATTCTGCAGGAACTTAAGACAGGTGCAGTACCATAAGCTCTTAAAGATCATTAAAATGAATTAAACTGGCAGAATGGGAACACATTCCCACATTCAAAGATAATGCCTGATTGTTTCTACTTTCAAAACATATGTCTGTGAACCAGAAACCAATCATATCGGATGAACCCCTTCTTTTAAAAGTCACATGACTGACACATTAAAGAATAGATGATGCTATTGTTTATCTGGATTTTAATGTCATTTGATTAGGAATTTTTAGGATATGGCTAAATTGTTCTTCCTAATCATTTGTCCAGTCTTCATGGAAATAAAAATGGAAATTTCTATGTCAAATATCAATAGTGTTAATTTAAAGTGTTTTTTTTATTAGCGTTTCAACGTGTTTTTATATACACTGTCATGTTTTATATGGATAAAATTAGATATTATTCAGCCAACATACATGATGGAGAAGGAAACAGCAACCCACTCCAATAGTCTTGCCTGATGCACCCCATGGGTGGAGAAACCTGGCAGGCTATAGTCCATGGGGTAGCAAGAGTCAGACACAACTTACAACTAAACCACCACCACCATGACAAGGTACACTAAAATTAAAGATTACAATCATAGCAACTAAGAGATAAAACTCAAATCACTTTTCCAAAGTTCAAAAGCATCAATTCTTCGGCGCTCAGCCTTCTTCACAGTCCAACTCTCACATCCATACATGACCACAGGAAAAACCATAGCCTTGACTAGATGAACTTTGTTGGCAAAGTAATGTCTCTGCTTTTGAACTGTGGTGCTGGAGAAGACTCTTGAGAGTCCCTTGGACTGCAAGGAGATCCAACCAGTCCATCCTAAAGGAGATCAGTCCTGAATATTCATTGGAAGACTGATGTTGAAGCTGAAACTCCAATACTTTGGCCACCTTATGCAAAGAATGAACTCATTGGAAAAGACACTGATGCTGGGAAAGATTGAAGGCAGGAGGAGAAGGGGATGACAGAGGATGAGATGGTTGGATGGCATCACTGATGCGATAGACATGAGTTTGAGTAGGCTCTGGGAATTGGTGATGGACACGGAGGCCTAGCGTGCTGCAGTCCATGGGGTCACAAAGAGTGAGCCATGACTGAGTCACTGAACTGAACTGATTATTATAATAAAGATACTGAAGGAAAAACTAGAAAGGACTGAGAAATAGATGATGCAGAATCATGAAGCAACTAGTGATTTCCAGGTAAATGATTTGAGGTGGCCAAACGTCATTTGATTAGGAATTTTTAGGATATGGCTAAATTGTTCTTCCTAATCATTTGACCAGCCTTCATGGAAATAAAAATAGAAATTTCTATGTCAAATATCAATAGTGTTAAAGTGTTTTTTTTAATTAGCGTTTCAAAGTGCATACAGATTTGCATACAGATTTGACCTGCATACAGACTTCTCAGGTATACAGATTATAATAATAAATAACAGGAAATGGGTGAAGGCAGCTGAAAGGTACAAACTTCTAATTATAAAATAAATAAGCCATGTGGATATAATCTACAGCATGGTGACCAGTTGTTTTTTTTTTAAAAAAAGATGGAAATCTACTTACAAGGGATACGCTGCATGACTTGTTAGAAATACTACTTTTCTTGCAAATTAGAGTGAGTTTCCAAGGATCTCTTAAAAAAAAAAATCTAATTCTAAAAACTGTTTTATTGAAGCATAATGTGCATATACAAAGTCTACAAATCACTGCAGAATTATCACAAAGGGAATATATCTATGTTACAACCTCCCAGATCCAGAAAGAATGTCCCCCAGGATCCTTCTCTGTACTCCCTCCCAATTATATTATGCGCTTCCTCCTCTTTGAAGGGACCAATGGTGACTTCTAACACTCAGTGTAATTGGAACTTTATAAGTATGCAGCCTGTATCATGTTGTCAGACTTCTTTTGCTCAAAAGTATATGGGAGAGATTATCCATGTCATTGCTGTAGCTTTAACTCACTCATTTTCACTGTGTACAGTATTCCCCTGTATGAACATGTCACAATTTATTGATCCATTTTATTCTGGAGGAAATTCAGGTCATGGTCAACTTAGGGTTAACATGAAAAATAAAGATCTATTCATTCTTATGTGAATATTTTTGGTGCACATGTGGGTGCATTTTGCAGGGTATACATCAAAGACTAAACATGCTGGATCATTAAAGTAACATGATTTTAAGTAAGTTTACTACACGTGAGAGCCTTTATTCCCTTTTAATTTACATTCTAAATGTATTCCTGAAATCATGAACTGTGAATTTCTCAGAACTTCCTCTGCAATGTTTGTAATTCAAGTGAACTTTACTCAGTATCTATCACTTGGTATAAACTTCTTGAACTTTTGGTTTCTGTATATGATAAGAAGGAAAATTACATTTTTTTCTCTAGTTCTTTTGTTTTTACCTAAAGTAACTGAAATCATTCTTAAGTTTATCTCTATAAGATCTCTTTTAAAGTGTATCTCTTGAATGTAAAGTGTATCAATAGTACAATTGATAACTGGAATAGAAAATTGAAGACTGATTATGACAGATAAAATACCTGTATGCTTTAATCATCCTAAATGCCAACCTATGAAGAATTCTGAAAGGATCTGCTGCTATAAACATACCTTGCAAGAAATCCTTACTTCAGGATTATACAAACTAAATTTCAGTTAATCTCAAACTTCATTCACTATCCATGAAAGTAAGTTAGTTTTAGTGATCTGGCAATTAGAACACTCAAATATTATTAACCTTTTTCTTCACCTATGTCCAATGTTTGAGTTCCCACGGCTAAAACAAGTATGCAAGTGTGTACTTAGGGAAATTAAAAGGCTGAGGCTTCTCCTTTTTAAGTATTTATAGTTACTCTATCCATTATCAGTAGACCAATGGCAATTTTTAGAGTTTCTGTAGCGTGCAAATCACATTATTATGTGATTCTTATTGTATCACACACAGTCTAGTTGGAGCAATTTTACCTATTTTGTTTGGTTTTTGTTTTTTAAACTTTTTTATTGTTAATTGGAGGATAATTGCTTTACAGTGTTGTGTTGGTTTCTGCCATACATCAAGATGAATCAGCCATAGGTATACGTATGTCTCCTCCCTCTTGAACCTCCCTCCCACCCTATCCCACCATCTAGATTGTCACAGAGCACTGGATTTGAGCTCCCTGCATCATACAGCAAATACCTACTTGTGATCTATGTTACATACGGTCATGTAAATGTTTCAGTGTTAGTCTTTCAATTCGTCCCTCCCTCTCCTTCCACCACTGTGTCTACAGATCTGTTCTCTAGGTCTGCATCTCCACTGTTGTCCTGCAAATAGGTTCATCAGTACCATCTTTCTAGATTCCATATATACGCATTAATATATGATATTTGTTTTTTCTCTCTGACTTACTTCACTCTTTATAATAGGCTCTAATTGTTTATTTTTGAAAAATTAACATTTTCTCAAGAATGTAACACAAGAATAAAATAGAAGAGTCAAGTTGGTGCAGGTGACGAAACATTTTATATTTTCAAAGTCATGATAAAAGTCAGCAATGGAAATGCTGAAATGACAAGACAAGGTTTTTCAAGTCCTACTTGAAAGAAGTACTACACTTAACTGCAGATGCTCTGATTAAATTAAATGATTCATTTTTAAGGCACTGTTTAAATCTGAGTCCCCCTATTCACATGATGAGAAAAGACTTCATGTATCACCAATTACAGTGACCTTGTTCACCGGTGATGGAGAATTGAATAGGAGGCAGTTTTAGCAATAGCCTGCATTATAATATGGACAGGATTAGACATGACAGAAAATTGATCATTTCCAGATAGTTTAGGCCAGTCACAGAGTAATCAATCAGATTGTTGTACAATTGATGACACAGAGGTCAGACAGTCCATGTAACTAGGTTCTTTTTCATCACACTAGCGTTCACCCAGGTAATTCAGTCATTACGACAGCCAAAAATTCATGATTGATGAGGTGATTTTCAGTTCAGTTCCAAGACAGTCTACATCAACCCCACTGTTTACCATTCAGTACATTATTTTTCCATTTGAAATGAAACTGTCTCACAGTAAGCAATAATTTTTGAGGCCAAATTGCTTTAAAAGCTACTCAGTGGAAACACTAGCTAAAGAGTCATCAATCCAGCTTAATCCTAGAACTGCTTTAATCCACCTTTACATGCTCTTTGGTTTCAAAATAACTAAGCAATAATAGAGGGACAGAGAAATTCTATTCGTGCAACTAATTTTTCCAACTAATTGTGCAAAGGTCAGAGAGAGACCTCTTATCTTTATATTGACTGATAAAAATCAAAATTAAGCTGAATTTTAAAAATCCAGATCTTCAAAATAGTGTTCAATTGTTACCATAGGTCTCTTTCATTTATGAAGATTTTCTTAAGCTGTATTTTAAACAAATTTTAAATGACTCAGAGGTTAGAAGGATGAGATTTAGTGGAGTTTATTTCTAGCAGAGAAAATTTCAGGAGCATAAACTAAGAGCATGAAACAGCATCATGCATCCAAGGAACAGCACCCAGCTCGGCAGGGTCAGAGCAAGGCAGGAAACATGGCCAGAGAGACAGAAAGGGTTCCAAAATGGAATTAAGAGGTTAACAATGTAAACTATGCTGGTGATAGATTTTAAGCAAGAAAGTGATATGTTCAAAAACTCTGTTTTAAAATCAACCTAGATATCATGCAGAGAATTAATTAAAGTAGGATATATGGGCAAACAGAAGGACCTAAAGAAAGGAATAGCAATATCCCAGGAATAAAACACTGAGGACTTGAGCTCAGGCAGTAGCTGAGGGTGGTTTGGAAGGTTCAAACAGGGATGTTTCAAAAACTGAATAGATGAGACTTAATTATCAACTAAATATGGATAGCATAAAAAGAAGCAGGATTCTGGAATGATGATACTGAAATTTCTGCCTCTGAAGGGAAATACATGCTCAGTTTGAGATCTGAAAAGTGTAAGGTACCTGGTGCAGTTCCACCTGGACACTTTCAGTAGGCAGTTGAGGTGTAAGATCTTGGTCTGACATACAAATGAGGCAATTATCAGCATACAAGTGGCAGCTGAAGGATACAGGTGGATATTGCCACCTCAGGAAAGACAACTAGAAAAGAAAAATAAAAGTGAGGACCTTAGAGAACACAGATAAGACCACAGGTTACCAAAATGTGGAAGTAAAAACTGATATCTGTTTGACATAACTATAGTGGTAGAAGGTAATTAGTCATTTTGGCAACTAAAACTTTCTGTATCATTCAGATGACTGAGTTCAGATAACAGATACCCAGCAAGAATGTTGCTGAAACCAAGTTCCCCTAAAACCATTTTCATCTACTGAGTTATGACTAATCTCTCTACCCAAAGCTTTACTCCCTTTCTTTTCCTGAATCTGTTCCCCTTGAGATTGAGAAGTATCAAAGAAAAGGGGAGGGGGGTTGAAACTATATACAAGCCCCTGTCCTTTGCATAAAAAGTCTTATGCTTCAGTCTCTCGGGTGTTCCTTGAGTCTCTGTGACAACCTAGAAGGGTGGGGTGGAGTAGCGGTGGGAGGGAGGCTCAGAGGGAGGGGACCTATGTATACTTGTGGCTGACTCACACTGTTGTACAGCAGAAAACAATGCAACTTTGTAAAGCAATTATCCTCCAATTAAATATTTTTTAATTTACATGTGCACTGAATCACCATGATGTACACTTTAAATATCTCACGATTTTATATATCAAATATACCTCAGTAAACTTGAAATGGAAAAATAAGCAAAACAAAAAACAAAGAATAGCTGTTGGACCAGGAAATTGGCAACAAGCTAGACTATAAATCTGCCACAGAGAATCAGGGAACTCCCAGTTCCCTGAAAGATGCAGATAAAGGCCTGACACACATCCAGGTTGTTTCTATAGGAAGCAGACCTCCACCAGATGAAAACTGCTGACAGTGAGCACACAGACCCTAGACTGCCCGAAACCAGAAGGCTTATGATGCTTAAAACTTCACCTGATGCCAACCAATATAACAACCGTGCATGAGCTGATCACACAGCCTGTAGCCCCCTCCCTCACACAGCCCTTAAAACCTCTTCCCCGAAAGGAACTTTGGGAAGTTCAGGTCTTTGGAACATGAGCTGCCCCTGCCCAGTCTCCTTGGATGGCACCTACAATAAATGTTGCCCTTTTCTTCATCACTACTAGTATCAGTAAAGGCTTTACTCTACAGAGTTCTTGTTGTTCAGTCGCTAATTCGTTTCCAACTCTGCGACTCCATGGACTGTGACATCCCAGGCTTCCCTGTCTTTCACTATCTCCCTTTCTTCTCCTGCCATCAATCTTTCCAGCATCAAGGTCTTTTCTAGTGAGTTGGCTCTTCATATCAGGTGGTCAAAGTATTGGAACTTCAGCATCAGTCCTTCCAATGAATATTCAGAGTTGATTTCCTTTAGGGTTGAGTGGTTTGATCTCCTTGCTGTCCAAGGGACTCTCAAGAGTCTTTTCCAGCACCACAAATCAAGAGTATCAGTTCTTTGGCACTCAGTCTTCTTTATGGTCCAACTCTCATATCCATATATGACTACTGGAAAAAACAAAGCTTTGACTATATGGACCTTTGTCGGCAAAGTGGCATATTTGCTTTTTAATAAGTTGTCTAGGTTTGTCATAGCTTTCTTCCAAGGAGTAAGCATCTTTTGAGTTCGTAGCTACAATCAACATCTGCAGTTTTTGAAAAAGATGATGGAGGAGTAGGTGGACATGGAGTACATCTCTCTCCATGGATGCATCAGGACTACACCTTCAGACACAGAAGTGCATGCAGAATACCAGCTGGGAGCAGATGGGAGGACCTGACCAGTGGAAAAGAGTATATAGCCCCACACAAAACTCAGTAGGATGAAGGAACTAGGGGGAGAAACCAGAGTGTTAGTAGGACTGGACCTGCCCTTGGCAGGTGGGGGAACTGAAGCAGGGTTCCAATCCCCACATTAGGGCAATTGTCTGAGTCAGAAGAGAAACTTTTAAGGCTGGGAGTGAAACAGCTGATCTGTGGCAGCCTAAACGGAATGAGAATCAGTCAGTCCTTGCCACAGCCATACATACCCCGGACAGGGACACAGGTCCCCTAGAAGGCGCAGTGGCTGGGAGCTGGAGTTTAGGGGTTGTGGAGCAATCCCAGGGTGAGGGCTGCTGTTGACTGCAAAGACACGGATCGAGGGGATATGGAGGAGGAAACTGTAGTGCGAAATGCCTGTGGAGGAAAGTCAGGCAGCCATGGAAGCAAGGCGAAGCTGCTGAGTCACGCATAGGGGGTGGAGCCATCACCATAGCCTCTCTCCCCACAGGACAGCATTGACAGCTGAACAATAGAGAGGCTGGCCCATCAAATGCCTGACACACTGAACTACGGAGCAGGACCCCACCCAGGCTGCCCCTTTAAGTGCCTGATGCGCCAATCTACAGCATAGGACTGCAGCCAGAGGTGCCCCTCTATGTACCTGACTCATCAAACAACAGAGAAAGACCCCAGGGAAGGGAGCCCTGTAAGTGCCTGAACGGGCAGAGCAACGGAGAAAGACTGGCCGAAGAGGCCTTCTGATTGCCAGCTACGAGAGGATCGAAAAAAGACTCTGATAGGGCCATAACTCCTGTGGCGGAGGCTGTCCATGTCCCTGCACACTTGGCGTCACCAGGGTCCCCACAAGCCAAGCAGCTGCACCACCTTCACGCTCAACTCTCACTCAGGCAGAGCTGCCACAGGCAAAATAAGTCTTGCATCTATGCGCGCAGGGTCACTTTGGTCATGTCAAACGCTTTGCGACCCTATGGACTGTGGCCTGCTGGGCTTCTGTGTCATGGAGGGGGATTCTCCAGGCAAGAATACTGGAACATATTGGCCAATACTGGTTGCCATAAACTTCCAGAGCACTATATTTTCTGCTGCCCTTAGCTGCCAACTCCCCTGAGTACCTGGTGCTGCCAGAACCCCTGCAACCCAAGCAGCTGCACCACTTCCATACCTGGTCCTCACAGGGGCAAACCCAAGTCCTCCAGGGCAGCCTCAGGAGCAAACCCCAGTGGACGACTCACATGCAGAGGTGGAAATAAAACCACAATTGAAACCCAGGGGCAGTGTGACTAAGGAAGAAGACCCAAGACCCTCCCACCAGGTGTACAAGCTGCAGATTAAATCCACACTATCAACTAGGCAGACTCTGTGTCTAGGGAATCCATAAAAGGCCATTGAGAGCTCCCACAAAAGAAAATGCACTAGTTCTTATAGCCGTGGACACTGGAGGCAAGAACACACAGGAGTAGGACCAGATTAAAATCTGAGCTGCCCCCACAGCAGGTCTAGAGATCAGCACAGTGTTGGAGGGCATTCTAAGGAGGTGAAGTAGACTGTGACTCCAAGCACGGGAAAGGACTCTGACAGCAGTGACTCAAGAAAAGCATTTATTATTCTTATGTTTTCACTTGTTCTGCAGATTCTTTTGGATTTTTTTTTCCCATCTGTTGTAGTTGTTAATTTTGTTGGCACTATGAAATCCAATTAAAAGCTTTTTTTTTTCCTCAGTCACATTTTTTATTGTTGTTATAAAACTCAGCCTCTACATTTGGCTTTTGCAGTACTGTAGAGTTTCTTTCTTTTTTTTCTTTTCTTTTTTAATTTTTTAAACCTATTATTATTTTTTCTCCATTTATCCCTTTGTTTGCCTTCCCTACTGTTCTTTACCCTTTGCAGTTAATCTTTAATGTATATAAATCTTCTTCATCTACCTCTATTTAACTTTGCATAGCTATTCTTTTTTTTCTTTCTCTCATTTTCTCTCAACTTATTTGTTAGTTTTATTTTCATTGCTTATTTCCCAATTGGCCCCTTATTAGTTTTGTTTTCCAGTTTGTGGGTTAGTTTTGTTCTGGCAGATATAACTTTCAGTTCCATTTGTTCACTGGGTCCATCTATTGTACTTTATTTTTGTTGGGCTGTTTTGATTTTGCTTATGGGTGTATATGTTTATGTCTATATTCAGTCAAAATATTTATTGCTGTTATAAACCTCTGCCTCTATGTTGGGCTTTTGCAGTTCTGAGGAGTTTTCCTTTTTTTCCCTTTTTTCTTTCGTCTTCCATTTTTTTTCTTTTATCTTTTTTATAATTTTAATTTATAATGTTTTTAATCTATTATGTTTTTCCTACATTTAATCCTTTGTTTGCCTTTCCTACTGTTCTTTTCCCCTTGCAGTTAATCTTTAATGTATATAAATCTTCATCTACCTCTATATAACTTTGCATATCTATTCTTTCTTTCTTTTCTTTCTGTTCCTCTCAATATATTTGCTAGTTTTGTTTTCATTGCTTTATTCCCCATTTGTCACCTTGCTTTAATTTTGTTTTCCAGTTTGTGCTTTAGTTAGTCTTGTTCTTAACTGGTAAATATAATTTTTTATTTCCTTTGCTAGCCAGGTCAATCCACTGTACTTTATGTTTGTTGGACTGTTTGACTTTGCTCATGGGTGTATATGTATATGTGTATATTCCATTCTTTTAATTATTATTTGCCTGATTTTGTAACTACCATTTGTCTGGGGTTCATCTTTGGTTTCTTGTTTATGGATATTTGTTTTAATCTCACTTAATGCCATAACAAATCACTTGTGGAATCTTTCCTCCTGATTAGAGATCAAGCCCTGAGCCTCTGGAGTGGGAGCAATGACTCCAAGACCCTATACTACCAGAGAATTAACCCTAGGGAATATCAAATAGTGAGAACTCACACAAACGAAACCACTTCAATGCAAGACATGGCATCACCCAACCACCAGTAGTACCCTGTGCAGGACACCTCATCTAAACAACAAACAAAACAAAAATACAAACCCAATTATCAGCAGACAGGATTACCACCTCACTCAGCCTTGCCCATCAGAGGAAAAACAAATTAACAAACAAACAAAGAGAAACTCAGCACAAATCTCATCCTATCTGAAGCTTACACAAACCACTGGACCAACCTTAGGAGGGCAGAAACCAAAAGGAAGAAAGAATTCAACCTTCTTCCAGGAAAGAATTCAACTTTCCTTGAAGCCTGGGAAAAGGAGACTTCAAACACAGTAAGTTAAAAAAATAATAATGAAAAGGTAGAGAAATACTAGACGAATGAAGGAACAAACTAGAAACACAGAAGTCCAAGTAAATGAAGAGGAACTAGGAAAACTACCTGAAAAAGAATTCATAATAATGATAGTAAAGATGATCAAAAACCTTGAAAACAAAATGCAGAAAAATGCAAGAATCAATTAACAAAGACCTAGAAGAATTAAAGGATAAACATACAGAGACAACACAATTACTGAAATTAAAAATACTCTAGAAGGAATCAATAGCAGAATATCTGAAGCAGAAGAACAAATCAGTGAGCAGGAAGATAAAATGGAAATAACTTCTGAAGAGCAGAATAAAGTGAACAGAACTGAGGACAGTCACGGAGACCTCTGGGAGAATATCAATCACACCAACATTAGAATTATAGGGGTCCCAGAAGAAGAAGAGAAAAAGAAAAGGGTATCAGAAAATATTGACGAGATTATAGTTGAAAATTTCCCCAACATGGAAAAGGAAATAATCAGTCAAGTCGAAGAGGCACACAGAGTCCCATACAGGCTAAACCCAAGGAGAAACATGCCAAGACACATACTAATCAAATTAACAAAAACTAAACACAAATAAAGACTACTAAAAGCAACAAGGGAGAAGCAACAAGTAACATACAAGGGAAACCCCATACACTTAACAGCTGATCAGAAACTGCAGGCCAGAAAGGAATGGCAGGATATATTTAACATACTGAAAGGGAAAAATCCACAACCAAGATTACTGTACTTGGCAAGGATCTCACTCAGAATTGATGGAGAAATAAAAAGCTTTTCAGACAAGCAAAAAGTTAAGAGAATTCAGTACCATCAAACCAGCTTTACAACAACTGTTAAAGGGACTTATACAGTCAAGAAATACAAGAGAAGAAAAAAGATCTACAAAATCAGTCCCAAACAATTAAGAAAATGGCAATAGGAACATATGTGTCAATAATTACTTTACATTTAAATGGATTAAATGTTATAACCAAAAGACACAGACTGGCTGAATGGATACAAAAACAAGACCCATATATGTGCTGTCTACAAGAAACCCACTTCAGATCTAAAGACACGTATATGCTGAAAGTGAGAGGATGGAAAAATGCATTCCATGAAAGTGGGAAGTAAAAGAAAGCTGGAGTAGCAATCCTCATATCAGAAAAAATATACCTTAAAATAAAGAAGATTATAAGAGATAAGGAAGGACGCTACATAATGATCCAGGGATCAGTCCAAGAGGAAGACATAACAATTGTAAATATCTATACACTCAACATAGGAGCACCTCAATACATAAGACAAACACTAACAGACATAAAAGGAGAAATTGACAGTAACACAATAATAGTAGGCGACTTTAATACCCCACTCACACCAATGGACAGACCATCAAAACAGAAAATTAATAAGGAGACACAAGTCTTAAATGATACATTAGATGAGATGGATCTCATTGCTATCATCAGGACATTCCATCGGAATTCAGAAGAATATACCTTCTCAAGTGCATGTGGAACATTCTCCAGGATAGACCACATCTTGAGTCACAAATTAAACCTCAGTAAATTTAAGAAAACTGAAATCATATCAAGCATCTTCTCCAACCACAATGCTAAGAGACTAGATATCAATTACAAGAAAAAATACTGTAAGATACACAAACACATGGAGACTAAACAACACGTTTCTAAATAACCAACAGGTTACTGAGGAAATCAAAAAGGAAATCAAAAAATTTCTAGAAACAAATGACAATGAAAACACGACAACTCAAAACCTATGGGATGCAGCAAAAGCAGTTCTAAGAGGGAAGTGTATAGCAATACAATCCTACCTCAAGAAGCAAGAAAAACATTGAATAGACAACCTAACTTTACACCTAAAGCAACTGGAAAAAGAACAACAACAAAAAAAAAAAAAAAAATTAGTAGAAGGAAAGAAACCATAACGATCTGAGCAGAAATAAATGAAAAAAGAAAAAAAAAATGAAAGAAACAATAGTAAAGATTAATAAAACTAAAAGCTGGTTCTTTGAGAAACAAAACTGACAAACCCTTAACCAGACTCATTAAGAAAAAAGAGAGAATCAAATAAACAAAATCAGAAATCAAAAAGGAGAGGTTACAACAAACAATGCAGAAATACAAAGGATTATAAGAGACTATTATGAACTATATGGCAATAAAATAGATAACTTGGAAGAAATGAACAGATTCTTAGAAAAGTTCAATCATCCAAGACTGAACCAGGAAGAAATAGAAATTATGAACAATACAATTACAAGTACTGAAATTGAAGCTGTGATCAAAAATCTACCCAAAAACAAAAGCCCAGGACCAGATGGCTTCACAGGAGAATTCTATCATTTAGAGAAGAGCTAATGTCTATCCTTCTAAATCTCTTTCAAAAAATTGCAAAGGAAGGAACACTTCCAAACTCATTCTATGAGGCCACCATCACCCTGATTCCAAAACCAGACAAAGACAACACACAAAAAGAAAACTACAGGCCAATACCACTGATGAACATAGATGCAAAAATCCTCAACAAAATTTTAGCAAACAGAATTCAGCAACACATCAAAAAGCCTATACACCATGATCAAGTTGGGTTTATTCCAGGGATTCAAGGATTCTTCAATATATGCAAATCAATCAATGTGATACATCACATTAACAAATTGAATGATAATGACCATATAATAATCTCAATAATGCAGAAAAAGCCTTTGACAAAATTCAGCACCCATTTATGATTAAAACTCTTCAAAAAATGGGCATGGAAGGAACATACCTCAACATAGTAAAGGCCATATATGATTAGCCTACAGCAAACACTATTCTCAAAACTGAAAGAATTCCCCCTAAAATCAGGAACAAGACAAGGGTGTCCACTTTTGCCACTATTATTCAACATAGTTCTGAAAGTCCTAGCTACAGCAATCAGAGAAGAAAAAGAAATAAAAGGAATCCAGATCAGAAAAGAAGTAGAGCTCTGTTTGCAGATGACATGATACTGTACATAGAAAACCCTAAAGATAGTACCAGAAAATTACTCGAGCTAATCAGTGAATTTAGCAAAGTTATAGGATACAAAGTCAATACACAGAAATTGCTTGCATTTCTATATACTAACAATGAAAAATCAGAAAGAGAAATTAAGGAATCAATCCCATTCTCCATTACAATAAAAAGAATTAAGTATCTAGGAATAAACTTACCTAAGGAGACAAAAGAACTGTACACAGAAAATTATAAGACATTAATGAAAGAATTCAAAGACAATATAAACAGATGGAGAGATTCCAGGTACCTGGGTAGGAAGAATCAATATTGTGAAAATGATTATATTACCAAATGCAATCTACAGATTCAATGCTATCGCTAACAAATTATCAACAGCATTTTTCACAGAACTAGAACAAAAATTTTCTCAATTCATATGGAAACACAAAAGACCCTGAAGAGCCAAAGCAGTCTTGAGAAAGAAGAATGGAGGGAGCTGGAGGAATCAAGCTTCCTGACTTCAGATTATACTACAAAGCTACAGTCATCAAGACAGTATGGTACTGGCACAAAAACAGAAATATAGAAAAATGGAACAAGATAGAAAACACAGAAATAAGCCTATGCACCTATGGGTACCTTATGTTTTACAAAGGAGGCAAGAATATACAATGGGGCAAAGACAGCCTCTTCAGTAAATGGTGCTGGAAAACTGGATAGCTACATGTAAAAGAATGAAATTAGAACATGTCCTAACACCATACACAAAGATAAACTTAAAATGGATTAAAGACCTAAATGTAAGACCAGAAAATATAAAACTCTTAGAGGAAAACATAGGCAGAACACTCGACATAAATCAAAGCAAGATCCCTATGAACCACCTGCTAGAGTAATAGAAATAAAAACAAAAGTAAACAAGTGGGACCTGATTAAACTTAAAAGCTTTTGCACAGCAAAGGAAACTATAAGCAAGGTGAAAAGCAACCCTCAGAATGGGAGAAAATAATAGCAAATGAAACAACTGACAAAGGATTAATTTCCAAAATATACAAGCAGCTCATACAACTCAACACCAGAAAAACAAACAACCAAAAAAAAGTGGGGGAAAGACATAAACATACATTTCTCCAAAGAAGATGTACAGATAGCTAACAAACATATGAAAAGATGCTCAACTCATTATTAGAGAAATGCAAATCAAAACTACAATGAGATATCACCTCACACCAGTCAGAATGGCCATCATCAAAAAGTCTACAAGCAATAAATGCTGGAAAGAGTGTGGAGAAAAAGGAATGCTCTTGCACTGTTGTGGGAATGTAAATTGATACAGCCACTATGGAAGACGGTATGGAGATTTCTTTAAAAACTAGGAACAAAACCACTATATGACCCAGCAATCCCACTCCTAGGCATATACCCGGAGGAAACCAAAATTGAAAAAGACACATGTATCCCATTGTTCATTGTAGCACTACTTACAATAGCTAGAAAATGGAAGCAACCTAGATGTCCATCGACAGATGAATGGATTAAGAAGTTGTGGTACATATACACAATGGAATATTAATCAGCCATAAAAAGGAGGACATTTGAGTCCATTCTAATGAGGTGGATGAACCTATAACCTATTATACAGAGTGAAGTAAGTCAGAAAGAGAAAGATAAATACCATATTCTAACACATATATACGGAGATTAGAAAAATGGTAATGAAGAATTTAATTACAGGGCAACAATGGAGAAACAGATATAGAGAATAGACTTATGGACATGGGGAGACAGTGAGATGTATGGAAAGAGTAACATGGAAACTTACATTACCATATGTAAAATAGATAGCCCATGGGGATTTGCTATATGGCTCAGGAAACTCAAACAGGGGCTCTGTATCAACTTAGAGGGGTGGGATGGGGCAGGAAGATGGGAGAAAGGTTCAAAAGGGAGGAAATATACATATACCTATGGCTGATTTATGTTGAGGTTTGACAGAAAACAACAAAATTCATAAAGCAATTATCCTTCAATAGAAAATAATTTTTTTAAAAAATTCTGCAGTGATTTTGGAGTCTAGTAAATAAAATCTGCTACTACTTACACATTTTCTCCATCTATTTGCTATGAACTGATGGTCAAAACCTTTGACTGTGTGGATCACAATAAACTGTGGAAAATTCTGAAAGAGATGGGAATACCAGACCACCTGATCTGCCTCTTGAGAAATTTGTATGCAGGTCAGGAAGCAACAGTTAGAACTGGACATGGAACAACAGACTGGTTCCAAATAGGAAAAGGAGTACATCAAGGCTGTATATTGTCACCCTGTTTATTTAACTTATATGCAGAGTACATCATGAGAAACGCTGGGCTGGAAGAAACACCAGCTGGACTCAAGATTGCTGGGAGAAATATCAATAACCTCAGATATGCAGATGACACCACCCTTATGGCAGAAAGTGAAGAGGAACTCAAAAGCCTCTTGATGAAAGTGAAAGTGGAGAATGAAAAAGTTGGCTTAAAGCTCAACATTCAGAAAACAAAGATCATGGCATCTGGTCCCATCACTTCATGGGAAATACATGGGGAAACAGTGAAAACAGCGTCAGACTTTATTTTGGGGTGCTCCAAAATCACTGCAGATGGTGACTGCAGCCATGAAATTAAAAGACGCTTACTCCTTGGAAGGAAAGTTATGACCAACCTAGATAGCATATTCAAAAGCAGAGACATTACTTTGCCAACAAAGGTTCATCTAGTCAAGGCTATGGTTTTTCCAGTGGTCATGTATGGATGTGAGACTTGGACTGTGAAGAGAGCTGAGTGACGAAGAACTGATGCTTTTGAACTGTGGTGTTGGAGAAGACTCTTGAGAGTCCCTTGGACTGCAAGGAGATCCAACCAGTCCATGCTGAAGGAGATCAGCCCTGGGATTTCTTTGGAAGGAATGATGCTAAAGCTGAAACTCCAGTACTTTCGCCACCTCATGCGAAGAGTTGATTCATTGGAAAAGACTCTGATGCTGGGAGGGATTGGGGGCAAGAGGAGAAGGGAACGACAGAGGATGAGATGGCTGGATGTCATCACTGACTCGATGGATGTGAGTCTCAGTGAACTCCGGGAGTTGGTGATGGACAGGGAGGCCTGGCATGCTGCGATTCATGGGCTCGTAAAGAGTCAGACATGACTGAGCGACTGATCTGATCTGATCTGATCTGATAGGATCAGATGCCATGTCCTTAATTTTTCAATGCTGAGTTTTAAGCCAGCTTTTTCACTCTCTTCTTTCACCTTCATCAAGAGGCTCTTGAGTTCCTCTTCACTTTTTGCAATTCAGTTCAGTCACTTAGTCATGTCCAACTCTTTGGGACCCCTCGGATTGCAGCATGCCAGGCCTCCCTGTCCATCACCAACTTCCAGAATTTACTCAAACTCATGTCCATTGAGTTGGTGATGCCATCCAACTATCTCATCCTCTGTCATCCCCTTCTCCTCCTGCCTTCACTCTTTCTCAGCATCAGGGTCTTTTCCAATGAGTCAGTTCTTCACATCAGGTGGCCAAAGTACTGGAGAGTGATATCATCTGTGTATCTGAGGTTGTTGATATTTCTCCTGGAAATCTTAATTCCAGCTTGTGCTTCATCCAGCCCAGCATTTTACATGATGTATTCTGCATAAAAGTTAAATAAGCAGGGTGACAATATACAGCTGTGATGTACTCCTTTCCCAATTTGAACCAGTCCATTGTTTCACATCCGGTTCTGACTGTTGCTTCTTGTCCTGCATACAGGTTTCTTAAGAGACAAGTAAGGTAGTCTGTTATTCCCACCTTCTCTTGAAGAATTTTCCACAGTTTGTTGTGATCCACACAGTCAAAGGCTTTAGCATAGTCAGTGAAGCAGAAGTGGACGTTTTTCTGTAACTCCCTTGCTTTTTCTATGATCCAATAGATGTTGGCAATTTGATCTCTGGTTCCTCTGTCTTTTCCAAATCCAGTTTGTACATCTGGAAGTTCTCAGTTCATGTACCTATGAAGCCTAGCTTGAAGGATATTGAGCATTACAATGCTAACATGTGAAATGAGTGCAATTGTATAGTAGTTTAAGTGTTCTTTGGCATTGCCTTTCTTTGGGATTGGAAACTGTGATCAGACGACGTCTGGTTCAGTAATGTTGCCAAGTACATGACAGAGGGGATAATTCAGGCTGCCAAGAGTAATCAACAGTGGCCACACCATCCAGAGGTTATTACTGAGACATAAAAGTGCTCATTAGGGAAGACAGTGTGGAGGACTTTGTGAAGTTAGTTCAGCAAAGGTGGGTATACCAGCATCCTGATAACACAACAGATGTATATTATGGGTTGAATTGTGTCTCTTAAGCTGCAGCACCTCAGAATGTGATCTTATTTGGAAATAAAGTTATTGGTGTAATCATACTTTGTTGTTCAGTCACTCAGTTGTGTCTGACTCTTTGCAACCCCATATACTAAAGCACACCAGGCTTCCCCGTCCTTTACTATGCCCCAGGGTTTGCTCAAACTCAAATCCATTGAGTTGGTGATGCCATCCAACCATCTCATTCTCTGTTGCCCTCTTCTCATCCTGCTCTCATTCATTCCCAGCATCAGAGTCTTTTCCAATGAGTTGGCTTTTCACATCAGGTGACAAAAGTATTGGCGCTTCAGCTACAGCATCAGTTCTCCCCATGAATATTCATGGTTGATTTCCTTTAAAATCCCTTAATCCAAGTATCCTTATAAGAACACATTCATACTGCAATCCCACTCCTGGGCACATAGTGGAGAAAACTGTAATTTGAAATAATACATGCACCCCAATATTCACTGCAGCACTGTTTACAGTAGCCAAGTCGTCCCCTTCTCCTCCTGCCCCCAATCCGTCCCAGCATCAGTCTTTGCCAATGAGTCAACTCTTTGCATGAGGTGGCGAAAGTACTGGAGTTTCAGCTTTAGCATCATTCCTTCCAAAGAAATCCCAGGGCTGATCTCCTTCAGCATGGACTGGTTGGATCTCCTTGCAGTCCAAGGGACCCTCAAGAGTCTTCTCCAACACCACAGTTCAGAAGCATCAATACTTCGGCACGCAGCCTTCCTCACAGTCCAACTCTCACATCCATACATGACCACAGGAAAAACCATAGCCTTGACTAGATGAACCTTTGTTGGCAAAGTAATGTCTCTGCTTTTGAATATGTTATCTAGGTTGGTCATAACTTTCCTTCCAAGGAGTAAGCGTCTTTTAATTTCATGGCTGCAGTCACCATCTGCAGTGATTTTGGAGCCCCAAAAAAAAGAAAGTCTGACACTGGTTCCACTGTTTCCCCATCTATTTCCCATGAAGTGATGGGACCAGATGCCATGATCTTCGTTTTCTGAATGTTGAGCTTTAAGCCAACTTTTTCACTCTCCACTTTCACTTTCATCAAGAGGCTTTTGAGTTCCTCTTCACTTTCTGCCATAAGGGTGGTGTCATCTGCATACCTGAGGTTACTGATATTTCTCCCAGAAATCTTGATTCCAGTTTGTGTTTCTTCCAGCCCAGCGTTTCTCATGATGTACTCTGCATATAAGTTAAATAAGCAGGGTGACAATATACAGCCTTGATGTACTCCTTTTCCTATTTGGGACCAGTCTGTTGTTCCATGCCCAGTTCTAACTGTTGCTTCCTGACCTGCATATAGATTTCTCAAAAGGCAGATCAGGTGGTCTGGTATTCCCATCTCTTTCAGAATTTTCCACAGTTTATTGTGATCCACACAGTCAAAGGCTTTGGCATAGTCAATAAAGCAGAAATAGATGTTTTTCTGGAACTCTCTTGCTTTTTCCATGATCCAGCGGATGTTGCCAATTTGATCTCTGGTTCCTCTGCCTTTTCTAAAACCAGCTTGAACATCAGGAAGTTCACGGTTCATGTATTGCTGAAGCCTGACTTGGAGAATTTTGAGCATTACTTTACTAGTGTGTGAGATGAGTGCAATTGTGCGGTAGTTTGAGCATTCTTTGGCATTGCCTTTCTTTGGGATTGGAATGAAAACTGACCTTTTCCAGTCCTGTGGCCACTGCTGAGTTTTCCACATTTGCTGGCATATTGAGTGCAGCACTTTCACAGCATCATCTTTCAGGATTTGAAAGAGTTCAACTGGAATTCCATCACCTCCACTAGCTTTGTTCGTAGTGATGCTTTCTAAGGCCCTCTTGACTTCACATTCCAGGATGTCTGGCTCTAGATGAGTGATCACACAATCGTGATTATCTGGGTCATGAAGATCTTTTTAGTACAGTTCTTCTGTGTATTCTTGCCATCTCTTCTTTATATCTTCTGCTTCTGTTAGGTCCATACCATTTCTGTCCTTTATCGAGCCCATCTTTGCATGAAATGTTCTCGTGGTATCTCTAATTTTCTTGAAGACATCTCTAGTCTTTCCCATTCTGTTGTTTTCCTCTATTTCTTTGCATTGATTGCTGAAGAAGGCTTTCTTATCTCTTCTTGCTATTCTTTGGAACTCTGCATTCAGATGCTTGTATCTTTCCTTTGCTCCTTTGCTTTTCGCTTCTCTTCTTTTCACAGCTATTTGTAAGGCCTCCCCAGACAGCCATTTTGCTTTTTTCATTTCTTTTCCATGGGGATGGTCTTGATCCCTGTCTTCTCTACAATGTCACGAACCTCATTCCATAGTTCATCAGGCACTCTATCTATCAGATCTAGGCCCTTAAATCTATTTCTCACTTCCACTGTATAATTATAAGGGATTTGATTTAGGTCATATCTGAATGGTCTAGTGGTTTTCCCTACTTTCTTCAATTTAAGTCTGAATTTGGCAATAAGGAGTTCATGGTCTGAGCCACAGTCAGCTCCTGGTCTTCTTTTTGCTAACTGTATAGAGCTTCTCCATCTTTGGCTGCAAAGAATGTAATCAATCTGATTTCGATGTTGACCATCTGGTGATGTCCATGTGTAGAGTCTTCACTTGTGTTGTTGGAAGAGGGGGTTTGTTATGATCAGTGCATTTTCTTGGCAAAACTCTATTAGTCTTTGCCCTGCTTCATTCCGTATTCCAAGGCCAAATTTGCCTGTTACTCCAGGTGTTTCTTGACTTCCTACTTTTGCATTCCAGTCCCCTATAATGAAAAGGACATCTTTTTTGGGTGTTAGTTCTAAAAGGTCTTGTAGGTCTTCATAGAACTGTTCAACTTCAGCTTCTTCAGCGTTACTGGTTGGGGCATAGACTTGGATTACTGTGATATTGAATGGTTTACTTTGGAAACGAACAGAGATCATTTCATCGTTTTTGAGATTGCATCCAAGTACTGCATTTCAGACTCTTTTGTTGACCATGATGGCTACTCCATTTCTTCTGAGGGATTCCTGCCTGCAGTAGTAGATATAATGGTCATCTGAGTTAAATTCACCCATTCCAGTCCATTTTAGTTCGCTGATTCCTAGAATGTTGACATTCACTGTTGCCATCTCTTGTTTGACCACTTCCAATTTGCCTTGATTCATGGACCTGACATTCCGGGTTCCTATGCAATATTGCTCTTTACAGCATCAGACCTTGCTTCTATCACCAGTCACATCCACAGCTGGGTATTGTTTTTGCTTTGGCTCCATTCCTTCATTCTTTCTGGAGTTATTTCTCCACTGATCTCCAGTAGCATACTGGGCACCTACTGATCTGGGGAGTTCTCTTTCAGTATCCTATCATTTTGCCTTTTCGTACTGTTCATGGGGTTCTCAAGGTGAGAATACTGAAGTGGTTTGCCATTCCCTTCTGCAGTGGCCCGCATTCTGTCAAATTTCTCCACCATGACCCGCCCATCTTGGGTTGCCCCACCAGCATGGCTTAGTTTCATTGAGTTAGACAAGGCTGTGGTCCTAGTATGATTAGATTGACTGGTTTTCTGTGAGTATGGTTTCAGTGTGTCTGCCCTCTGATGCCCTCTTGCAACACCTACCGTCTTACTTAGGTTTCTCTTACGTTGGGCGTGGGGTATCTCTTCACGGCTACTCCAGCAAAGTGCAGGCCCTGCTCCTTACCTTGGACGAGGGGTATCACCTCACAACCTCCCTTCCTGACTTTCAATGTGGGATAGCTCCTCTAGGCCCTCTTGCACCCGCGCAGCCACTTTTATGTGGACTCTAAAAAAAAAGATACCAATTAAATTATTTACAAAACAGAAATAGACCCATAGACAAAGAGAACAAACTTATGGCTACCAAGGAGGAAAGGTGGGGACAGGTTTGAATCAGGAGTTTGGGATTAACAGACATACCCTATTATGTATAAAATAGATTAAGTAAGAAAGATCTACTGTATAGCACAGGGAACACTCAATATTTTTTAATAACCTATAAGGGAAGAGAATCTGTAAAAAAAAATAAGTATATATATGTATATATACATACATGTGTATATCTGAACCACTTTGCTGTACATTTGAAACTAACACAATGCTGTAAATCAATTATACTTCAATTTAAAAAAAGGACACGATGACAGCCACATGAAGATGCACAGAAGGAGAACACAGTAAAGATGCAGAGGCGGAGACTGGAAGGGCAAAGCTGCAAGGCAGGAACACCAAGGACTGGTGGCTAGGAGGCTAGGAGGACTCAAGAAAGGATTTGTCCACAGTCGCCAAGAAAGCACAGCCTTGTTAATACCTCGATTTTGAAATCTAAGCTCCAAAACGGTAAGAGAAGTGACTTCTGTTGTTGTCTGAAGCTGCCCTGCGCATGGCACTACCACAGTGGCCTGAGGAGAGTGAGCACTGTGCAGGACTCAGAGCTCAGCCCACGGCACGAGGGCAGCACTAAACCAGGACACACTGGGTCAGACCTCCATGACCTCCTGGTTACTGGATGATGCTGTGGCTGGTTTCTGACTTCAGCAAAGGGCCTGAATTTCTTCCAGTTACATTGAACAATCATTTTTCTTTGTATTTTTAATCACATGATGTCAACAAACAGGTTAACTGAGTTTACAATTTTAAAAAATATATGCTTCTGGACCTGGGCCTTACTTAACCTTTGTGCACATACAAGGTTAACTGGATAATTAAAGTTATTTCCCGGAAGATTTGGGTCATAAAAATAATTAACCTGAATTACGTAGGTGATAAATTAAAAAAATAAATAAATAAATAAGTGAGGAACAGTGATATTTTCTCCTGGCCTATATGTGAAAATACCTCAGTTTTCATGTGACTTTGATGCACAGACTGAGCTCCATTTGAAAAAAATAAAATAATTCAAATAGGAACATGCAAAAGTCTTATTTTTTAATATATCCATTAAGCTCTCACATGTCTTACTGTTCACATATTTTTTCATTATCATCACAGATCTCCAAGCAATGAAGAATATTGCAATAACTTTTTTAGGTACTATTTCAAAGCTCCTGGAATAACCTATATGTTTTATGTTTGCATTGTTTCAGGAGAGGAAAATATATATATTTCAAGAAAGAAAAATACTATCCAGCACTGGAGGCAAAATGTAAGGAGAGAACACTCCAGTAAAATCTAACTTGCACAATAAATCTGTTCTGTCAGATCCTTGACAGGCATGTTTATGTTGACCTCTTTCTGTTTGGAGAGAGAGGAAAGAAACTGGTGTTGATGGAAGGTTATATAGCAGAATAAAAAAATAAACTGGGACACAAAATAGCAACAAGGATTTCCTCCACCAGTCAGGACTCTGTGTTTACTCTTTTTACTTCATTGTGCTTACAAAAGCAAACTGCAGCGAATTCCCCTTTATATTTAAGAATGAGAAGAGAAACACTCCTTTCCTTGAAAATTGCATAGACGCTTGGGAAGGCTAACTCAATAACTATTTCAATGCTTGCTCATGGTTCTTCCTGTCTTCAATATGCAATATGTTTTATTTTGGTCAATAAAAGCCCCAAGAAATGAGGGATCCTCTGTTTATCGTAACATACAAAGAGGTCTGTGTTATATCTATTTGTCCACTCCATCAAAGTCTTTGAGTGTTCATTTGAAGAATAATGTTACAGGAGTCTGTGTGTGTGTGTGTGTGTGTGTGTGTTTATGTTTCTAAGTTTTTATGTTTGTCTCCTATCACATATATACACATCCTTTGTTGTGTGTTTAAGATGCTATACGGACTTAACAATACAAGGCGTTGTCTTATTGCCTTATTTAAATGCAATGCAAAGCCCCGTACCTCTTTTAATCATCTTAAAGGTGATAAAAATGTAAGCTTTATATAAACAGATCTGTTTCACAAAGCACTCTTATCGAAGTATAAAAATATCTAGCACAATAGCAAGAAAAGAGACGGAAAAGAGGAGGAAAAGGAACAGCAGATCTGAGCAAGGATTATTGTGTTATTGTGACATTTCTCATATTCATTCAGAAGATGTCTCATTACTGTCATAATTGTTTACATGATAAGGTTATGACACAAAATATGAGATAAAGCCAGAAATAGAGACAGGTATCCTGGGCCTAAAATGGGGTTCCATTACTCGGTGAATGCTGCTCCTTGGTGGTCTGGATGCATGTGGAAATCAACCTGCACTGCAGTTTCTCCAGCCTCTCAGTCAGGCAGCCATTAACAATATGGTCACTTGGATGCCCCTCTATTAACAGGTGCTCGGTGTTACAGTGACCCAGAGACTCGCAAACATGTAATTCAATGCAAATTACATATTCCCTCTGAGAGACAGAGGCATTTAGGAGAGAAGAGTACTTCTTTGAGTGAGTTGAGGAGATCAGGAAACACCCTGGGATTACTAAACTTATTGTGGTGGTCCTTTTGAAATATATACCTCTATAAAATTATTGCCTTGCACACTTTAAACTAATACAGTGTTTTATAGCAAATATGTCCCAATAAAACAGACAGAGGAAAGGAAATGCTCTGCAAAAGTGTAACCTTTTAGTTGATTTTGAAGGAAATATTCATATCTGATTTAAAGATACATTTATGGGTATAAAAGAGCAACTTGGTGTTGATGTATGGCAGAAACAAACACAACACTGTAAAGTAATTATCATCCATTTAAAAATAAGTATTTTTTTTTAAAAGGAGAAACATGGGCAAAAGAAATGTATAAAAGTGGGCATTACAGGAACCACATTATATTATTTACAATAACTGAGAGGATCAAATAAGATTGTTCCTTTGAAATTACCTTTCAAAATCGAATTTTGTTATTGTGATTAACATTCCATGAGGTGGTAAGGTGGACCCTCTGAGTTCACAGACTTCATAATTCCAGTAATTTTCTAATTTGTTGCCAGTACTTTCAAAATCCTGAAGCCTGATTTGAAGAAAACTATGAAACTATGCAGACAGAGACAAATGGCTCCAGGAATCTGAGCAATCAATACTGTGAAGATGCAGTAATCTTCTAATTAATTTATAAATTTTATGAAATTCTAGTAAATATAAGTAATTTTAATTGACCAAATATTACAAAATTTACCTGAAAAACTAAAGGAAAGGGTTTCTCAAAAAAAAAAAAGATTTTTTAAATATGATTAATAAGAAACAAATTGCTGTCCTACATAATAAAACATGCTATAATTCCACAGGAGTAAAACCTCTGAGGCTAAGTCAAGAACAGTAAGGCTATATAACAAGATCATCAATAAATAACTATTTAATTGAAGAGACTAGAAAGAACAAAAATAGACACACATAGAGCTAAGTAATTTAGTTCAGTTCAGTTCAGTCGCTCAGTCGTGTCCGACTCTTTGCAACCCCATGAACTGCAGCACGCCAGGCCTCCCTGTCCATCACCAACTCCCCGAGTTCACACAAACCCATGTCCATTGAGTCAGTGATGCCATCCAACCATCTCATCCTCTGTTGTCCCCTTCTCCTCCTGCCCCCAATCCCTCCCAGCATCAGAGTCTTTTCCAATGAGTCAAGTATTTGCATGAGATGGCCAAAGTACTGGAGTTTCAGCTTTAGCATCATTCCTTCCAAAGAAATCCCAGGGCTGATCTCCTTCAGAATGGACTGGTTGGATCTCCTTGCAGTCCAAGGGACTCTCAAGAGTCTTCTCCAACACCACAGTTCAAAAGCTCAATTCTTCAGCGCTCAGCCTTCTTCACAGTCCAACTCTCACATCCATACATGACCACAGGAAAAACAATAGCCTTGACTAGACGGACATTTGTTGACAAAGCAATGTCTCTGCTTTTTAATATGCTGTCTAGGTTGGTCATAACTTTCCTTCCACGGAGTAATCGTCTTTTAATTTCATGGCTTCAATCACCATCTGCAATGATTTTGGAGACCAAAAAGATAAAGTCAGCCACTGTTTCCACTGTTTCCCCATCTATTTCCCAGGAAGTGATGGGACTGGATGCCATGATCTTAGTTTTCTGAATGTTGATCTTTAAGCCAACTTTTTCACTCTCCTCTTTCACTTTCATCAAGAGGCTCTTTAGTTCTTCTTCACTTTCTTCCATAAGGGTGGTGTCATCTGCATATCTGAGGTTATTGATATTTCTCCTGACAATCTTGATTCCAGCTTGTGCTTTCTCAAGCCCAGTGCTTCTCATGATGTACTCTGCATATAAGTTAAATAAGCAGGGTGATAATATACAGCCTTGACGTACTCCTTTTCCTATTTGGAACCAGTCTGTTGTTCCATGTCCAGTTCTAACTGTTGCTTCCTGACCGGCATACAGGTTTCTCAAGAGGCAGGTCAGGTGGTCTGGTATTCCTATCTCTTTCAGAATTTCCCAAAGTTTGTTGTGATCCACACAGTCAAAGGTTTGGGCATAGTCAATAAAGCAGAAATAGATGCTTTTCTTGAACTCTCTTGCTTTTTTGATGATCCAGAAGATGTTGGCAATTTGATCTCTGGTTCCTCTGCCTTTTCTAAAACCAGCTTGGAAGTTCATGGTTCACATATTGCTGAAGCCTTTCTTGGAGAATTTTGAGTGTTACTTTACTAGCGTGTGAGATGAGTGCAATTGTGCAGTAGTTTGAGCATTCTTTGGCATTGCCTTTCTTTGGGATTGGAATGTAAACTAACCTTTTCCAGTCCTGTGACCACTGCTGAGTTTTCCATTTTTGCTGACATATTGACTGCAGCACTTTTGCAGCATCATCTTTCAGGATTTGAAATAGCTCAACTGGAATTCCATCACCTCCACTAGCAATTCAAACAGTTTGGGAAGAAATATGTATTTATCAATAAATTTTGCTCCAACAATAGAGTTCCCACCCATATCTCAGACATTCACTATTTGTAGCTTATCTAATGCAAAATCCATTAAAGGCTTAGCTGAAACCATGAAGTTTTGGCTGGAAAGCACGAGAAGGTCCCAACCAGATTTCTCAGAATAGGTCACCTGGGAGCATCTTGGACCAGAATATTCTGCAAACATAAACCCAATAATAATTCATGATGCCAGAGACCTAGCCTCAAAATAAAACAATTAAATATATATATATATATATATATACATATATATATATATATATATATATATACATATATATATATATAAAGACAGCGAGAGATGCAGATATAGATATATAATTTTATAGCAAAATTCAGACCTGAGATATTGTTAGAGACATCTTTGGCAGACAAGATCCCAAAAGCATTTATTTGCATAGGGAATCTCACAGCCAGCTCTTACATAAACTTAACTATACACAGCGACTATGAAAATGAAAATTACTGGAGAATATTCTATCGTACTTCTGATTCCCAATTTTTGTCTCTGCCCTCCATCTACAAACTGTGAGTTCCCTTAGAGGCAGGAACTTTTTAACTTATCCTTGGATCTATAACCCAGGAAAGAGTCCAGTCCATGGTTGGACATTAATAAATACTTAATGAACATTTAAATGAAATTTGAAGATTATAAGACCCCTATCCATGGTTCCCCTATATTCATCCCCCCAAAATCGTGAATCATTTTGCTATTTATTTTTTAGCTGTGAAAACGTTCTTCTTTGGGCTAATGGCTTCACATGTCTTAGGGAGTAAACTGATGATGGCTTCAGGACTACCTGATGGAGAGACATTACCATCTTTTGTGATTAAAGCAAGTAAATCAATAATGCCCTGAAAGAAAGTCTAGATCTTCAGGCAACAGGGTTACCTGGGCAAATATCAGAGTACTTTATCAATTGCAACAAATATTAAAAGCAAGCCATGTTTCCCCTCTCTTGTTTCAATGACATCTATATACACATACACACACAATATACATACACATTTCCTCACCTGAGTTTGACAGTGTTTAACAACTGTGAACCATTTCAAATTCCTTACATAAAAATGATACTTCTAATTTAATACTTTGAAATAAAGCAATAAGCCTTATCTCCAATAAAAATAGAAGTCTAAGAATCAAGAGATATAAATCCGTTTTCTCATTTCTCTTCATATGAAAGTCCCAAAAGACAAGGTTTTTTTAGTGTCTTTGGTGAAAACTTTTTCAAAAATGCTAGTTTTCCTCTGAGAAAGAAGCACAGGAAATTAGCAACATTTAATAATCCCCAAGGAAAGCTATAGGCTCCCAGGGCAACTTCAGTAACCCTTGCTCCCATCTGCTCTGAGTCTCTCTTCATTTGATTTATTCTCCACTGTATCAAAGCCATAGGATAATTCCTACTCCTCCATAACTCTGAAATAACAGTGGGAACATTTTAGTTCAAAGAACTACAGCAGCAGAATCACAGAGCCACCGGAGAAACAGTTAGATCTCTTTGCCCTTTTTGGGTGACAAGCAACAGAGGAAAACTACAATCATAGCTCATCACTGTGACGTGCTTTGCACATGTCATATAATGCTTTTGGTATAGATGTATATGTACTCACTTAATGCTCACTTAACCTTCAAAACAACCCTACAAGGTTGTCATCATCACTGTCTTTATTTTACAGATGAGGAAACTGTGGCTTATAGAACTAAGATCAGAGAGTTAATGACTGACCATGAATGAGACCTGGTTATTTTAATTCCAGAGCTGCCATCAACAACAAGGTTGACTGCTTCCCTGGGACTGGCAGTGAGCCAACCAGCCTTCCAAAGCAAAAGATTGTTTTCCTCTGTCCTTTAATGTATGCACATTTTGATCCAGGAATTGAGGCGTTTCTATCTTTAGCTGGTTAAATTTCTGGGATTATCTCTCCCATAAAAATGATATTCCCCATGTGGTGGTACTGAATAAACTTATTAACAGTAAAGTTTCCTCAGGTAAAACTTAGCTTTCACAAAAAGAGCTGACATCCATGAAAGACCATTTTTAATTGGTTTAAGTCACAGCAGGTACAACTGGATATTCAAGGTGCCTCATTACAAACCTTGAAGTTGAAGATGAAGTCTCCTTGACCAGAGCTTTATTTCGTCATCTCCTCCCATTCAGTTCCATTAGTAATTAAGAGGATTTCCATACTAATCCCAGGGCCCGGTCAAAACAGGGTCATTCCTGTGTTATTTCCTTTTACAAACTGCAATCTTGGCTCCTGCATTAACAGCTAAGTCTACTGTGTCTTCATCATGGTTCACTCAGCCAATACTCTGCAAAACGTCTTTTTTACAAAGAGAAAACTGGCACCCACAAAGCCTATAGGAGAAAAGCTGCTCTGAAAATACACACGTCTAGATAAAACAGAAGTACCTTTTAATACAAAATCAAAGAGCCAATTTGCACGTGCTTTATGCTTTTCACCTTTTTCATGCCCATTTTCTGTCTCTATACATTTTCTGGAAGCTTACTATATGTCAGACATTGTCTTAGCTACTGTCCTAGGGAATATATGCTCACTCAGTCGTGTCAGACTCTGTGATCCCATGGACTGTAGCTCACCAGGCTCCTCTGTCCATGGGATTTTCCAGGCAAGAAGACTGAAGTGTGTTGTCCTTTCTCCTCCAGGGGATCTTTCTGACCCAGGATTGAACCCTGGTCTCCTGCATCTCCTGCATTGACAGATGGATTCTTTAACATGTACCACCTGGGAAGCCTGTCCTAGGGAATACAGATGAAAACAAAGTTCCTTAACCTTGTGAATTTATATTTTACAGGCACAAACAGAAAATAAACAAGCAGACAAATATATAAGCAAGCTAATTTCTGATGTAATAAGTGCTATGAAAAAGCAGTAAGTCTGGGAGCCCGTGATGGGAAGATCCAGGAAGACAAGGGGCAGTGGAGAACAGGAGCAGCAAGCCTTTCTCACCAGGTGCCTTTTAGTTGAGACCTGACCGGTGAAAAGGAGGCAGCATGGGGAAAGCTGGGGAACAGCATTCCAGGCATCACCTTATTCATTCTTCCATGTGGCCCGGCAAAGCAAGCATTTCAGAGAAAGGAACACATTTCACAGCAAAAAACACTGAGTTCTAAGACATTAAATAATTTACCCAAGGCACCCACCAATGTACCCATCAGAGAAGAGACAGGCACGATGACTCATGACAACCAAGCCAAAGCCCTTTCTCTTATCAATTCACAAAAATACAACCCATACCTACCATAAAATTCATGTTCCTTTTCCATGTGCAATTTTCCAGAAGATTAAGAAAAGAAGTTGAGTGACTCAGATCTGTTTATATCAACCCCTTGGATAACTATTTTCAAAGACTGACTCTTTCTATAAGTAAATTGTGGAACAACCAATAATACATAAGCAAGTAGCATAATAACTTATAATTCTTGGTTCTAGGATATCCTATTTCTGCAATCTTCTTAATTCTGTTGCTTTTATTAATACTGTGAGTGGGCTTCCCAGGTGGCACTAGTGGTAAAGAAACTGCCTGCAATGCAGGTGACAAAAGTTCGATCCCTGGGTCAGGAAGATCCCCTGGAGCAGGGCATGGAAATCCACTCCAGTATTCCTGCCTGGAGAATCCTATGGACAGAGGAGCCTGGCAGGCTACAGTCCATAGGGTCACACAAGAGTAGACACAACTGAAGTGACTTGGCACACAAGCATGCTATTACTATTAAATATGCAATGGTATAATAAGAAATAACACACATTTTAAATTAAAAAACAACTTTGTTCAGCAATTGCATATGTTTGTCGAGAAGATCCCCTGGAGGAGGAAATGGCAACCCTGTCCCACTCCAGTATTCTTGCCTGGAGAATTCCATGGACAGAGGAGCCTGGCAGACTACAGTCCATGGGGTCGCAAAGAGTCAGACAGAACAGAGCGAATGTTTCAGTTTCATACACTATAAAGCAACTACTAAATGTATAAATGTTGTATTTAGAAACAAATTATTTATCTTTCATAAATAATTTATTGTATGTGATTTGCAAAAAGAAAGTCAAATAACAAATTCCTAGGATGCTAAATAGGACCAGGTCTAACCAACTGGCAAAGTAAGTACCTGTTTTTGAGAACCCTCAAATTATATTTTCAGATACTTTAACACAAATTTTCAAAATTTGTAAACTGCTGTATTTCCTCCACCTACAATCCCCCTACATACAATTCTACACAAAGACACACACACTTACCATCTTCCTTCTAAACGATTTTGCTACCCTCACAAAACGGAAGAGAAAGGAGAGGCCCACACCTTCTGGGAAGAGGAAGCCATAGAAAATGTAATAGCCGAAGTGTTCAACACGTAATACAAAGCCAATAAAAGGTTTTCTGTGTGTGCACTTGGGCAAGAGAGAAAAAGAAAAATAAGCACAGAGGCATTCTTGAAAACAAAGAGGCCCTTAACACCTACCCAAGGAGGGTACTTGGGCCCTGTGAGAGTTTCATTCAACCTTTGTCTGCTACCGGATTCAGCTTTGGAGCAGAATCCACTAGTGGGGGTTCTATTATTCTCTGAGCACTCTCCCAAGTCTTTCTCGTCTGTCCTTAATCATAAGGATCATACAGTTCCCTATTTTGATAACTGCCATTTTAGTTAGTTCAAGTGAGTAAAAGGGTATGTGAAGTAAGGCATATTATAGACAGAATTTTAAAGTATTCCTTTAATAGTAGATTCACTGTCAGTATATTCCAGGGTCAACCAAAGAAAGGTCTCTGTGGTGGGTTTCAGAGGTTTTGCACCTGCTCCCACAAACCAGTTGAAGGTTTCTGCTAGGACAGTCACTGCACTGTCAGGTTATTTTCATGATGAAATGAAATATAGAAAATGTTCAGCAAAGTTTCAACAATGACATCAGGATGAGTTCTCAATATAATGGTTAAGTTGCCCAGAAATGACTTTATCATTTTTCTCTTTCGGTATTTAGAGAGAAAAGAGTTAACACATCTGGTGAGAGCTGGTTCGCTGTGTTTACTGTCAAGAGTCCCTGGGGGAGAAAACAAAGGATCGGATCTAATCTCTTTGTCAAGAGGGTAACTGGACCTTGGAGCAGATGCAGGAATATTATTTGCTATGAGGAGTGATTTTATCTATTAACAAGATGTCCATGGTTAGGGACTGCTTACAGAAAGTAACCCCAGCATCAGTGGATTCACGAGAATGAGCCCATGGAGAAAGGCACATCAACTAGAGTCCCAGGTAGACTTTTGCTCCTATCAGGACCCACTGTCCTATCTCCCATCATCCATTTCTGAATCTTGAAAAAAGGCAGCACAGTATGACAGAGGTAAGGTTAGTTGAGACTGACCTCCATGAAGGGGTGTTACTTAATTGGACTTCACTCTACTTTCGACACTAGACCATGGACTGTAATATATAACCATCCAGTCCAGTTTGCCATTTCCAATATCTACACATATTATAAATTTAGCACTTTGCGAAGATATCAAAACTGAGATAATCGTAGATGAAAGTATCTAGCAGTATTTGTTTTTGTTGTTTTTAAAAAATTTTTAACAGCTACAATTCAATGATCTAATGTATGAAAAGGAGATTTTGGAAATTATGTTCCATGGATAGAGACATCTGTGGATTTCCATGCATTAATTGTGTCTGTTCCCTAAGGTATTTTGAGTCCTAAAACCTGTGAAACTATGGAAAAGTTAGTTAAACATTTGTCTTTATTTTCCATTGGAACAAAAAGACAAAAAATTCTGCCCCAATTTTATACCTTCACACGGATGCTTTAGAGTCTCCTGGTGACAGATTCTTTTAATTATTTTTAACTCGTCAATGACCACTAGCACATTACAACAGAAAATTGAATGTGAATGACAGAATGAGTCATTGAAATGACGAAAAGCAGTACACTGCTTTCCATAACATTTTCTTACATATTTTATTTCATTTAATTCTCCAAATAGGTTGTAAGATAGGTATAAATGTCTTCATTCTGCAGATGAATAACAGGCTCAGTGGAGACTGCCAGCTAATCTCAAACCCTAATAATAACATTAACTGAAATTATCTTAGAAGAGTCGAGCAGAGGGTTTGGAATAGTCAGGACCTGGGAAGGGTCTGAGATTTTATTTCACTTCTAAGCTAATGAGCCGACCTGCCATAGCACCAGGGCTGCTGGCAGAACATGAGACTCCTGGGTCAGAGACAAGGAACAGCTGATCATTGCAAAGGCAGGAGCCAGGACACCAATATTTGCTCTGTTTTCCCAAGTTCAGGTTCCCACACAGCAATGCAAAGGGGCTCAGCTGACATCTGCACAGGAGGTGTGTCGTTTCCAGAACACTGAAGGAAGTGAACCACTCATAACCAGCAATGAGAATGGCTGTCCTTTGCTTCATTTTCTTATTCTACTGGACAGTCATCACACCTGCCTTTTATTCCAAAGGAAAATACTGTATCTTGTATATTCCAAGGCAGTTAACTATGTGAGTATTAAAAAGATAGTCCAGAACAAAGGCATTCAGTGCCTCTCAAAGCATGAAGAAATATGAGAGGCACATAGAGATGATATATTACCAGTTTCACAATCCCCTTCTATTCACTGACAGTTATGAAATGAGATGATAAGCCGACATAGGTGGTAGTGAAAAAATGGCATGGGTCTTGAACCATTCTGCACCCTTTCAAGCCTCCATATGCAACTGATAAACAGGCAAACCTTTTCTGCACTGGGATTTATGACATGTTTAAATAATTTTATGATAAAATTAAAAGCAATCTGAAGACTCTAATCTTGGGAGAATGTTCATGGAAATTGACTATAAGATACCAATGAAACAAGCTAAATTAAAACATCAGCTGTTAGATGGCAGGGCATCAGCATTTCTTAAATGCCCCCATTTGACATTCCTTTTTTTAAAACCATAGAACTATTAATAAAGAAAGTTTTAAATGAGGGAATTCTCCAGCTGAAGAAATTGTGATTTCTCTTTACTAGGTTGACTGTTTCTAAAATGTCTCATTGAGAGACTGTCTTAACTTGCTGTATCACTTCTAGATCAGAAGAAATTCTCATTGAATTTGAATGAAACAACCTTGGGTTAGCCATAATTAATCTCATATTGATATGTTCCTCTTACTTTCTAGGACCAAGTAACAAAAGAATCTCTAATTGACTAAAATTCTAAATGCAATGCTGATATAAAATATCCATTAGCACAGAGGTGGCCTATTTATAATTCTGTGAAAGCCGCCAGCATGACTCTAATTCTCAGTATCAATGACAAGATTAGTGGATGACTCTTTACACATAAAATGGCTATTATAAAAGAAGCAAAAGAAAAAACCTAGTCTCCTAGTAGGATTGTTTTACAGAAACCAACCTCTCTGGCACATTGTGCCTCTTCTATTGTAAGTTTAATTTCTAGCAATATATTATATATAATAGTATTTTTATAATATATATTTTAACAATATTTTATAATTTTAATAGTGTATTTTATAATTTCATATATTTATATATTTTTTATTACTTTATATATTATAAACTCTTGTATATATTTATAATATATTTCATAATAGTTTATAATTTTATATATTGCAAAACTATATTTTAATAATTTCAAAAAACATAATTTTTAAGTTTTGCTCACTACCTTAGATGTTCTAAAATATGAGCAAATCCTTAAAGCAAAATAGTCTTCTTGCCTGAATTGGCAGAGCTTTAGCAGAGGTGCCCAGGAGAGCTGGAGAATGCTACCTTACTCAGCCTCAGATGACTTCATCCATCTGCTGTAGTACCCAGAGTTCTGTTAGAGGTTCATCTCACTGAACTGTGATTTGGGAGCATCTGCAGATCTCTTATCAAGGCACATTCTCTTTGGATACTTAGTCACCAGATTGTCCATAGAAGAATGAGGTATGCACACTTTGAAAAGGGGTTTATTTTTATAATACAATAAAAAGCGAGAGAAAGCAGATACACAGCAGGTATCTTTATCTTTCCATCAGTGATCTATGTAGATCAATCTGAACACACAATTAAGATCTTAGGACTTGGAGATCAATAAGAATGGAAAGAACAGGTACCTCGGGTGAAATGAAGAAACATACGCTACACTCTTTCCTTTTCTCCTTTGCTTTTCACGTCTCTTCTTTTCACAGCTATTTGTAAGGCCTCCTCAGATGCCATTTAGCCTTTTTGAATTTCTTTCTCTTGGAGATGGTCTTGATCCCTGCCTCCTGTACAATGTCACAAACTTCTGTCCATAGTTCGTCAGGCACTCTGCTATCAGATCTAGTCCCTTAAATCTATCTCTCACTCTCACTGTATAATAATGAGGGATTTTATTTAGGTCATACCTGAATGGTCTAGTGGTTTCCCCTACTTTCTTCAATTTGAGTCTGAAATTGGCAATAGGGAATTCATGATCTGAGCCACAGTCAGCTCCTGGTCTTGTTTTAGCTGACTGTATAGAGCTTCTCCATCTTTGACTGCAAAGAATATAATCAATCTGATTTCAGTGCTGGCCATCTGGTGATGTCCGTGTGTAGAGTCTTCTCTTGTGTTGTTGGAAGAGGGTGTTTGCTATGACCAGTGCATTCTCTTGGAAAAACTCTATTAGCCTTTGCCCTGCTTCCTTCTGTACTCCAAGGCCAAATTTGCCTGTTACTCCAAGTGTTTCTTGACTTCCTACTTTTGCATTCCAGTACCCTATAATAAAAAGGACATCTTTTTGGGGGTGTTAGTTCTAAAAGGTCTTGTAGGTATTCATTGAACTGTTCAACATCAGCTTCTTCAGTGTTACTGGTCTGGGCATAGACTTAGATTACCATGATATTGAAAACGAACAGAGATCATTCTATCGTTTTTGAGATTGCATCCAAGTACTGAATTTTGGACTCTTTTGTTGACTATGATGGCTACTTCATTTCTTCTAAGGGATTCCTGCCCACAGTAGTAGATATAATGGTCATCTGAGTTAAATTCACCCATTTCAGTCCATGTCACTGATTCCTAGAATGTTGACATTCACTCTTGCCATCTCCTGTTTGACTACTTCCAATTTGCCTTGATTAATGGACCTAACATTCCAGGTTCCTATGCAATATTGCTCTTTAGAGCATCAGACCTTACTTATATCACCAGTCACATCCACAACTGGGTGTTTTTTTCGCTTTGAATCCATCCCTTCATTCTTTCTGGAGTTATTTCTCCACTGATCTCCAGGAGCATATTGGGCACATACTGACCTGGGGAGTTCATCTTTCAGTGCCCTATCTTTTTGTCTTTTCATACTGTTCATGGGGTTCTCATGGCAGGAATACTGAAGTGGTTTGTCATTTCCTTATCCAGTGGACCACTGTCAGACCTCTCCACCATGACAATGAAAGATAATAAGCATCTGAATGAAGAGTTCCAAAGAATAGAAAGGAGAGACAAGAAAGCATTCCTCAGCAATCAATGCAAAGAAACAGAAGAAAAAATAGAATGGGAAAGACTAGGGAACATTTCATGCAAAGATGGGCTCAATAAAGAACAGAAATGGTATGGACCTAACAGAAACAGAAGATATTAAGAAGAGGTGGCAAGAATACACAGAAGAACTGTACAAAAAAATATCTTCATGACTCAGATAATCACGATGGTGTGATCACTCACCTAGAGCCAGACATCCTGGGAAGTGAAGTCAAGTGGGCCTTAAGGAGCATCACTATGAACAAAGCCAGTGGAGATGATGGAATTCTAGTGGAGCTATTTCAAACTCTAAAAAATGATGCTGTAAAAGCACTGCACTCAACATGTCAGCAAATTTGGAACACTCAACAGTGGTCACAGGACTGGAGAAGGTCAGTTTTCATTCCAATCCCAAAGAAAGGCAATGCCAAAGAATGCTCAAACTATTGCACAATTGCACTCATCTCACACACTAGTAAAGTAATGCTTGATATTCTCCAAGCCAGGCTTCAGCAAAACGTGAACCATGAACTTCCAGTTGTTCAAGCTGGATTTAGAAAAGCAGAGGAACCAGAGATCAAATTGCCAACATCTGCTGGATCATCAAAAAAGGAAAGAGAGTTCCAGAAAAACATCTATCTCTGTTTTGTTGACTATGCCAAAGCCTTTGGCTGTGTGGATCACAATAAACTGTGGAAAATTCTGAAAGAGATGGGAATACCAGACCACCTGACCTGCGTCTTGAGAAACCTGTATGCAGGTCAGGAAGCAACAGTTAGAACTGGACAGAGAACAACAGACTGGTCCCAAATAGGAAAAGGAGTACGTCAAGGCTGTATATTATCACCCTGCTTATTTAACTGATAGCCAGAGTACATCATGAGAAATGCTGGGCTGGAAGAAGCACAAGCTAGAATCAAGATTGCCGGGAGAAATATCAATAACCTCAGATATGCAGATGACACCACCCTTATGGCAGAAAGTGAAGAAGAACTAAAGAGCCTCTTGATGAAAATGAAAGAGGAGAGTGAAAAAGTTGGCTTAAAGATCAACATTCAGAAAACGAAGATCATGGCATCTGGTCCCACCACTTCATGGCAAATAGATGGTAAACAGTGGAAACAGTGTCAGACTTTATTTTTCTGGGCTCCAAAATCACTGCAGATGGTGATTGCAGCCATGAAATTAAAAGACGCTTACTCCGTGGAAGGAAAGTTATGACCAACCTAGACAGCATATTAAAAAGCAAAGACATTACTTTGTCAACAAAGGTCCACCTAGTCAAGGCTATGGTTTCTCCAGTAGTCGTGTATGGATGTAAGAGTTGGACTATAAAGAAAGCTGAGCACGGAAGAATTGAGGCTTTTGAACTGTGGTGTTGGAAAAGACTTTTAAAGTCCCTTGGATTGCAAGGAGATACAACCAGTCCATCCTAAAGGAGATCAGTCCTGGGTTTTCATTAGAAGGGCTGAGATGTTGAAGCTGAAACTCCAATACTTTGGCCACCTGATGTGACGAGCTGGCTCATTTGAAAAGACCCTGATGCTGGGAAAGATTGAGGGCAGGAGGTGAAGGAGACGACAGAGGATGAGATGGTTGGATGGCATCATCAATTCAATCGACATGAGTTTGTGTAAACTCTGGAGTTTCTGATGGACAGGGAGGCCTGGCATGCTGCAGTTCATGGGGTTGCAAAGAGTCGGACACGACTGAGCGACTGAACTGAACTGAACTGAACCCTAACTCTCCCTGCATCACTGACCCAATGGACAGGAATCTGAGCAAACTCTGGGAGATGGTGAAGGACAGGAAGCCTGGTGAGCTGCAGTCCATGGGGTTACAAATAGTTAGACACTTACTTAAGTGACTGAACAAAACAACTACTCTCCTGCAACATGAGTGGGGGGGTAACAGACAGGTAACTCCAATAAAGAATAATCAGATAACACAACCAGTGACAAAAGACAATGCTATTAATTCTCAGCTGGAAACAACCATAGCGCACAACAGAAGGAGTTGAGAAACTGACACAGCACAAGAGGAGCAGTTCCACAGAGCACACAACAGGGAATATTCTGTAAGGTTTCTGACAGCATGAAAAACATGAGGCAAAAATCGTACAGCTGTGTGAAGCTCCAGGATCAACATGTGCATAAAGCAAATGCACTTTGAGGACAAATGTTATTGATGCATTCCCTCTGTCTTATGTGGTCTCCATACTTAATGGCTTTTAGCTGAAAGCTGTTTATGTACATTATGGACATGATGTCTTGTCCTGTACTGTAGATGGTTTAAGAACAATAGCAAATATATTTTAGCATTCTCTATGTGCCAGGCTCTCTTCTAAACACTTTAAATACATCACCTCATTTATGCTTCACAATAATCCTGTGAAATAAGTACCATGATGGTCTTCCTCAATTTTGTGGATGAAGAAACTGAGAAATAAGAATATTTAGTAATCTTCCCAAATCATCCAACTAGTGAGTAATACTACTAGGATTCAAACCCAACCTGTGTGGCAGCTAAGTCCATGGTTTAATCACTGAAAATACTCCTTGTTTACGGATTGTTTAGATGTAAGAACTTATCACAGCAAGTAGTTTACACAATTGATTACTGCAGAAAATTTACCAGCATATGCACAGCCTGGTATACTAATGTACAGATATAAATATGCATTCATATGTATATCTGTATGTGAATTTACTTCACCCATACCTTCCCACATATAAAAAAGGAAGTCAGTTTTCCTTTAAGAGCAACAGAGGGAATTCACTGGTGCCTACAAATTCAGGCTATGCAAGGACTTCATCTTCTTTCATAAAGATGCAAAAGCTTTTAAAAATTCTTCTTCCAGTATGTAAATACCAAGTATTTTTCTTTACAAACTTTTTAATACACCAAGGACATAACACTGTTCCCTAGATACACACATTTGTGCATACATATATTCCCACACCTGGCACACAAGAATAATGTCAACTGTGTTTACTTCAATAATTACCTTCAAACAAACACATGTAGTGATTTTATTTGAATGTCAGCTCCCACATGGTACATTTCTTGTCTAGCTAAGGCCTTAAGGAAATCAACTGATGGATCAACCTGGCAAAACGCTAATCCAGCCCCTGAAACATTAAGGGGAACTAAGATTTCCCCAGAGGTACCACATTCTTCTTTTCAAATAGCACTCATAATAAAAAGACAGCTAAATCATACAAGACAACAGTCATTTGAAATGACATGTTATATACCCCATAAACCAGTAGGAAGTCATTACTAAGGTGGAAATAAGTAATTTTTTTTTTTTGGTTTTGCCATACATTGACATGAATCCACCATGGGTGCACATGTGTTCCCCATCCTGAACACCCCTCTCCCACTTCCCTCCCTATCCTTTCCCTCTGGGTCATCCCAGTGCACCAGCCCCAAGCACCCTGTATCATGCATTGAACCTGGACTGCTGATTCATTTCACATATGATATTATACATGTTTCAATACCATTCTTCCAAATCATCCCACCCTCGCCCTCTCCCACAGAGTCCAAAAGACTGTTCTATACATCTGTGTCTCTTTAACTGTCCCGCATACAGGGTTATCATTACCATCTTTCTAAATTCCATATATATGCATTAGTATACTGTATTGGTGTTTTTCTTTCTGGCTTACTTCACTCTGTATAATAGGCTCCAGTTTAATCTACCTCATTAGAACTGATTCAAATGTATTCTTTTTAATGGCTGAGTAATACTCCATTGTGTATATGTACCACTGCTTTCTTATCCATTCATCTGCTGATGGACATCTAAGTTGCTTCTATGTCCTGGATATTGTAAACAGTGCTGCAATGAACATTGGAGTACACATGTCTCTTTTTTTTTTTTATTTTATTTTTAAACTTTACATAATTGTATTAGTTTTGCCAAATATCAAAATGAATCCGCCACAGGTATACATGTGTTCCCCATCCTGAACCCTCCTCCCTCCTCCCTCCCCATACCATCCCTCTGGGTCATCCCAGTGCACTAGCCCTAAGCATCCAGTACCATGCATCGAACCTGGACTGGCAACTCGTTTCATACATGATATTTTACATGTTTCAATGCCATTCTCCCAAATCTTCCCACCCTCTCCCTCTCCCACAGAGTCCATAAGACTGTTCTATACATCAGTGTCTCTTTTGCTGTCTCGTACACAGGGTTATTGTTACCATCTTTCTAAATTCCATATACATGCGTTAGTATACTGTATTGGTGTTTTTCTTTCTGGCTTACTTCACTCTGTATAATAGGCTCCAGTTTCCTCCACCTCATTAGAACTGATTCAAATGTATTCTTTTTAATGTCTGAGTAATACTCCATTGTGTATATGTACCACTGCTTTCTTATCCATTCATCTGCTGACGGACATCTAGGTTGCTTCCATGTCCTGGCTATTATAAACCGTGCTGCGATGAACATTGGGGTACACGTGTCTCTTTCCCTTCTGGTTTCCTCAGTGTGTATGCCCAGCAGTGGGATTGCTGGGTCAAAAGGCAGTTCTATTTCCAATTTTTTAAGGAATCTCCACACTGTTCTCCATAGTGGCTGCACTAGTTTGCATTCCCACCAACAGTGTTAAGAGGGTTCCCTTTTCTCCACACCCTCTCCAGCATTTATTACTTGTAGACTTTTGGATCACAGCCATTCTGACTGGTGTGAAGTGGTACCTCAGAGTGGTTTTGATTTGCATTTCTCTGATAATGAGTGATGTTGAGCATCTCTTCATGTGTTTGTTAGCCATCTGTATGTCTTCTTTGGAGAAATGTCTATTTAGTTCTTTGGCCCATTTTTTGATTGGGTCATTTATTTTTCTGGAGTTGAGCTGTAGGAGTTGCTTGTATATTTTTGAGATTAGTTGTTTGTCAGTTGCTTCATTTGCTATTATTTTCTCCCATTCTGAAGGCTGTCTTTTCACCTTGCTAATAGTTTCCTTTGATGTGTAGAAGCTTTTAAGGTTAATTAGGTCCCATTTGTTTATTTTTGCTTTTATTTCCAATATTCTGGGAGGTGGGTCATAGAGGATCCTGCTGTGATGTATGTCAGAGAGTGTTTTGCCTATGTTCTCCTCTAGGAGTTTTATAGTTTCTGGTCTTACGTTGAGATCTTTAATCCATTTTGAGTTTATTTTTGTGTATGGTGTTACAAAGTGTTCTAGTTTCATTCTTTTACAAGTGGTTGACCAGTTTTCCCAGCACCACTTGTTAAAGAGATTGTCTTTAATCCATTGTATATTCTTGCCTCCTTTGTCAAAGATAAGGTGTCCATAGGTGCATGGATTTATCTCTGGGCTTTCTATTTTGTTCCATTGATCTATATTTCTGTCTTTGTGCCAGTACCATACTGTCTTGATGACTGTGGCTTTGTAGTAGAGCCTGAAGTCAGGTAGGTTTCAATTCTGGTTTCCTCAGTGTGTATACCCAGCAGTGGGATTGCTGGGTCATATGGCAGTTCTATTTCCAGTTTTTTAAGAAATCTCCACACTACTATGTTCTCCATAGCAGCTGTACTAGTTTGCATTCCCACCAACAGTGTAAGAAGTTTCCCTATTCTCCACACCCTCTCCAGCATTTACTGCTTGTAGACTTTTGGATAGCAGCCATTCTGACTGGCGTGAAATGGTACCTCACTGTGGTTTTGATTTGCATTTCTCTGATAATGAGTGATGTTGAGCATCTTTTCATGTGTTTGTTAGCCATCTGTATGTCTTCTTTGGAGAAATGTCTATTTAGTTCTTTGGCCCATTTTTTAATTGGGTCATTTATTTTTCTGGAATTGAGCTTCAGGAGTTGCTTGTATATTTTTGAGATTAATTCTTTGTCAGTTGCTTTGTTTGCTATTATTTTCTCCCATTATGAAGGCTGTCTTTTCACCTTGCTTATAGTTTCCTTTGTTGTGCAGAAGCTTTTAATTTTAATTAGGTCCCATTTGTTTATTTTTGCTTTTATTTCCAATATTCTGGGAGGTGGGTCATAGAGGATCCTGTTGTGACTTATGTCAGAGGGTGTTTTGCCTATGTTCTCCTCTAGGAGTTTTATAGTTTCTGGTCTTACGTTTAGATCTTTAATCCATTTTTAGTTTACTTTTGTGTATGGTGTTAGAATGTGTTCTACACTTGGCTAAGATCAAGTGTAGTATCTGTTCTTATCAGTTTAATATCTACCACCATCACCCTAATACCAAAACCTGACAAAGATGCCACAAAAAAAGAAAACTACAGGCCAATATCACTGATGAACAGAGATGCAAAAATCCTTAACAAAATTCTAGCAATCAGAATCCAACAACATATTAAAAAGATCATACATCATGACCAAGTGGGCTTTATCCCAGGGATGCAAGGATTCTTCAATATCCACAAATCAATCTATGTAATACACCACATTAACAAATTGAAAAATAAAAGCCATATGACTATCTCAATAGATGCAGAGAAAGCCTTTGACAAAATTCAACATCCATTTATGTTAAAAACCCTCCAGAAATCAGGAATAGAAGGAACATATCTCAACATAATAAAAGCTATATATGACAAACCCACAGCAAACATTACCCTAAATGGTGAAAATTTGAAAGCATTTCCTCTAAAATCAGGAACAAGACAAGGGTGCCCACTCTAAGCACTACTATTCAGCATAGTTTTGGACGTTTTGGCCACAGCAATCAGAGCAGAAAAATAAATAAAAGGAATCCAGATTGGAAAAGAAGAAGTAAAGCTCTCACTGTTTGCAGACGACATGATCCTCTACATAGAAAACCCTAAAGACTCCACCAGAAAATTATTAGAGCTAATCAATGAATATAGCAAAGTTTCAGGATATAAAATCAACACACAGAAATCCCTTGCATTCCTATACACTAATAATGAGAAAAGAGAAAGAGAAATTAGGGAAACAATTCCATTCACCATTGCAATGAAAAGAATGAAATACTTAGGAATATATCTACCTAAAGAAACTAAAGACCTATATATAGAAAACTATAAAACACTGGTGAAAGAAATCAAAGAGGACACTAATAGATGGAAAAATATACCATGTTCATGGATCAGAAGAATTAATATAGTGAAAATGAGTATGCTACCCAAAGCAATCTATAGATTCAATGCAATCCCTATCAAGCTACCAATGGTATTTTTCACAGAGCTAGAACAAATAATTTCATAATTTGTATGGAAACACAAAAAACCTCAAATAGCCAAAGCAATCCTGAGGAAGAAAAACAGAACTGGAGGAATCAACCTGCCTGACTTCAGGCTCTACTACAAAGTCACAGTCATCAAGATAGTATGGTACTGGCACAAAGACAGAAATACAGATCAATGGAACAAAATAGAAAGCCCAGAGATAAATCCACGCACCTGTGAACACCTTATTTTTGCCAAAGGAGGCAAGAATATACAATGGAGAAAAGACAATCTCCTTAACAAGTGGTGCTGGGAAAACTGGTCAACCACTTGTAAAAGAATGGAAATAAGTAATTTTTTTATGTAGACCAAAGATACAGATTTTTGTATCTGTACCTTTACAAGTGTCTAGGTTCTCACTCAGAGATTCTGATTTTATTAGTCCTGTGTTTGGTTGGGACATCCTGTATACTTTATACCTGTCTGGGCACTTCTCATGTCCAGTCCAGGTTGAGAACTATTGCTTTTAAAGGAACAGTTATATGCATGTATACCTTATGAACTAAGTAAGGGGTCATTAGCTATTGTACTTAGGGGTCAGAGTTCATGTAGAAAGTTGACTAAATAGTACTCCCAGATCATGATCATGACTTAAGAGTGATTAATATTTTGAGATTCTACTTACCTAATTCCTTTTAAGTAAGAGTTTGGGTAATGTAAGTTCTCTTGACTTTGTTACAAATATAAGCATATGCAATCCAATCTCCCAAGTATTACACAATAGGATCAAAAGCTCTAAGTGCCACAGGATCTGGGATCAACCCTGTGACTTGTCTACCCCAGCAATCACCCCACTTGAGAACTCCATGCCTTTGCATAAAACTGATCCCTATGAACTGGTGATCTAAATTATCAAAGTAATTTTGAATATGTGTGCTTTTACAAGTTGACATTTATCAGCACTTACTTTTTATAATTATTCTAAGTGTGAGCATTATCCAGGGTAGAGCCTAATACACAAGTACAAGTGGACAGAGTCAGATGAGGTAGGACTCAGGATCACAGATTCTAGCAGACCTTAGCCACACCACCTGGATCAGACATCTCCTCTGACCTGTGCCGAGAGAGAGACACGTGATGGTTTGGTACTTTTCTTCTCAGCTTTGGCAGCTAAAAAATAGACATGGCTTCCAATTACAATCTAATGGCCAAAATGAGTCACATAGCCCCTCTCCTCCCCTGAGCTGGGAAGTGTGAGAGAGTGCGCACTTTAAACAACCAAGTGGCACTGCAGTGAGTGATGCCTGTACAAGAGTAGAGGAGGGATTCTGCATGTGGTTCATGATTCCTAACTAGATAGCTGGAGATGCACTGATTTTACTTAGAGCAATTAGCACCATAACTTCATCTCTACCTCTCTAACTGGTTACCAGAATTCGAGACAGAGAAACAGGCATATTATCTGGAAAAATATATACAATAAAATATACATTTAGATGATTATGAAATTATCTATTATTAGAATATTATGTGAAGAAGACAAAGGTTCTGACTTTGTCACTATATTAGCCAACAGTTTCAGGTGCTGTACCTCTAAGCCCAGACAATCTAGCTTACATCCAGCATTTGATAACAATGGCAGAGCCTGGCTGTATCATTATAAATCTCTCAATGTCATTACCAATAACTTAAAGTATATGCTCTACTGTGAGCAATTTGTGATACCAGGACACTTACACCCACTGATCTAATTATTCTATCATCAATCTCTGCCTTAAAGGCCCCTCAAAATTCATTCCAGAGCCTTTCATTACTCATCCATTTCTTTTCTCACTGCTTGAGCTATTTTCATAGCAGAAAAAGCACACTGAAAGACTTTCCTTTCTGAAATACATCCATAAAATTGGAAATCTGTTTATAAATGCCCATTCTTTAAATACAGCATATTAAGATACAGAGACATCACTTTGCTGACAGATCCATATAGTCAAAGTTATGCTTTTCCCAGTAGTCATGTATGGATGTGAGAGTTGGACCATAAAGAAGGCTGAGTGCTGAAAAATTGATGCTTTCGAATTATGTCACCTGTAGAGAATTTTAATCCTCCAGCTGCACGATCTATGCTCAACATACCAGAATAAGCCCTGAATCCCTCCATGATGAAATTCAAACCAGGTTAAACTTTTTTCATTTGAACAGAAGCAGCAGCACCTTCTTTTGGGGGTGACATTGACTCACATTGACATGAGTTGCTATTCCACAACAGGAAATGTATCCAGTTTCCTTCAAGTTCTCACCCCAGCTGAAGCCTGGCTCTCGCCTGCGTCCTTCTCTCTTTTTAATAATCACTGTTTCCTTTCTCATACCCCATATTTCTCAGGAGCTGATACCAAGGAAAGCATGTTTCTTTTCTTTTCTTGCTATCCCCTAAGCTTCTAAGTCCTAAAAGATCTTATAGTTCATTACAAAGCTATTTTGAGTGAATCAAGGAGGCATTGGGGCCTCCTGGTCACAGGGATGACATGATCTGACTTGTCTTAAAATGATCACTCCAACTACAATGTTGAGAATAGAGTGAAAGGATGAAAGAGTGACATCAGGAAAAATCATGAGATGTTGCAGTAGTTCCAGTGAGAGATGAGGCCACCATAGTGGTAACAGTGGAGGTGGTGAGGAGGGCTCAGATTCTGAGTCTATTCCAGAGATTTAGCCATGAAGACCTTTCAACTAATCACATGAAGTATATGAAGCCTGAGAGCAATACAGTAATCAAGGATGACCAAGCTTTTTGATCTGAGACTTTCTTTTCTTGGGCTCCAAAATCACTGTGGACAATGGCTGCAGCTATGAAATTAAAAGACTGCTTGCTCCTTGAAAGAAAATGAATGACAAACCTAGACAGCATATGAAAAACAGAGACAGTACTTTGCCAACAAAGGTCCATATAGTAAAGCTATGGTATTCCAGTAGTCATGTATGGATGTGAGAGCTGGACCATAAAAAAGGCTGAGCACTGAAGGCTGATGCCTTTAAACTTTGGTATTGGAGAAGACTCTTGAGAGTCCCTTGGACTGCAAGGAGATCAATCCAGTCAATCCTAAAGGAAATCAGTCCTGAATATTGATTGGAAGGACTGATGCTAAAGCTGAAACTCCAAAACTTTGGTCACCTGATGTGAAGAGCCAACTCACTAAAAAAGACCCTAATGCTGGGAAACATTGAAGGCAGGAGGAGAAGGGGACAACAGAGGATGGATGGTTGGATGGCATCACCAACTCAATGGACATGAGTTTGAAGCAAACTCCGGGAGATGGTGAAGGACAGGGAAGGCTGGCATGCTCAGTCCTTGGGGTCACAAAAAGTCAAACATGACTAAGCGACTGAACAACAAACTGAAAAAAGGAAATGGAGTTGCCATTATTCACCCTGGGAAGGCTCAGGTAGAACTGATTTGGGGAAGTGGGGAATGAAGGGTTAATTTGGGACATTTTTAAGATTAAGTCAGCTATTATAAGTGGCCAACGAAGATATGAAACCAGAACACAGGAAATATGTGTAGACTGATAGAAATTTGAAGTATAAAGGATTTCCAATGATAATTTTTCTTATATCAAACTTTCAGTTTTAACTGATATTAGCATATAATCTCACAGAAGTTTCTGTGTCCTTACACCTTGTATTACTTATGAAATTGATGTTAAACAATGTAGTATTTACTAAGTTCAATAAGAGGAATGTTAGAGTATCAGTATTAGTCTATCTAATTGCTTTAACCAAACACTTTTAAACAGAAAACAAACATTTTCTACCAAATATAATGACAAAATTTAAGAGCTAAAAACAAAACCCTCTAAGTGTATCTCAGTTGGTCTAAACTATGGATCTCTTTCACCAGGGGCCAAAACCAGACAAAACTTAGCAGTATAAGTAATCTGATCTCACTGCAGTGGGTCTCCTCAGTTGTCTACATGAAATAAAAATCTGGATCGATCTATGAGTCAGCATGCACAATCTAGCAGTGCATTTGAACAATAACTTTTTGGAAATTGTCCAGTTAACTTGATCGATTAAGACTCTCAGGGCAAATAACTCAGACTCAAAAATGGCATCATTTAAAGAATATTTACTGGGTTTTATTATTTGTTAATGATGTATTATGTTGCCTCATTGCTGACTGGAATGGGGGGAACCTACCCTATCTATACGAAAATAAAAACAAATGTTCTAGGGTTCATTAAAACTACTTTATACAATCCATCTCTCCTTGGAAAGCAGAACAACAGAAGAAATACTACTACTACTACGATTATACTATAAATAATAATACTAAGTCACTGTTGTTGTTCAGTCGCTCAGTCATGTCCAACTCTTTTCGACCCCATGGACTGCAGCACACCAGTCTTCCCTGTCCTTCACCATCTCCCAGAGCTTGCTCAAACTCATGTCCATTGAGTCGGTGATGCCATCCAACCATCTCATTCTCTATTGTCTCCTTCTTCTCCTGCCTTCAATCTTTCCCAGCATCAGGGCCTTTTTCCAATGAGTAGGCTCTTCACACCAGGTGGCCAAAGTATTGGAGCTTCAGCATCAGTCCTTCCAATATTCAGGATTGATTTCCTTTAGGATTGACTAGTTTGATCTCCTTGCAGTCCAAGGGACTATCAAGAGTCTTCTCCAAAACCACATATCAAAAGCATCAATTCTTTGGCACGCAGCCTTTATTATGGTTCAGCTCTCACATCCACACATCACTACTGGAAAAACCATACATGATCACTGGAGAACACCAAAATTTCAACTAGCTGCTGAACAACCATTGACAGGAGAATGTTGGATCCCACCAATAAAAGATGCCCCACATCCAAGGGCAAAGAAGAAGCCCCAACAGGACAGTAGGAGGGGGCACAATCATGTTTAAAATCAAATATCAGCCCTGCCAGAGAAGCTTGGAGGGCACAAACAAACCTTGTGTGCACTAGGACTCAGGGAAAGTAGCAGTGACACCCCAGGAAAGACTGAACCAGACCAGCCTTTGAGTATCTGAGTGTCTCCTGTGGAGGCAAAGGTCAGCAGTGACCTGCTGTGGGGATGGGGGCTCTGGCTGCAGCAGAGCTGGGAGGCATGGCATGTGGCATCAGTCCTCTTGGAGGAGGCTGCCATTAGCTCCACTATAGAACCACTGAGCAGACAACCCACAAACTGAAGAACAGTTATACCAAAGAAGTTCTCACACTGTTGCAAAAGTTCTAGGGCCCACAACAGATTTCCCAACTTGGGAATTCAGCAAAGGGACTGATAACTCCCAGAGAATTTGAAGGCCAGTGTGATTTGATTACAGAACTTCCACAGGACTGGGGAAACAGACTCTTAGAGGGCACAACAAAATCTTGAGCACACAGGACCCAGAAGAGAGGAGCAGTGACCCCACAAGAGACTGAGCCAGACTTGCCTGTGAGTGTCCAGGAGTCTCTGTGGAGGTGTGGGTTGACAGTGGCCTGCTGTGGGGTCAGGGGCACTGAATACAACAGTCCTGGGAGACACAATATGCTGGCATAAGTCCTTTGGAAGGAGGTCACCATTACTGCCATTTATCCCTACCATAGTTTGTCCTTAAGCCAAACTACAGGGAGGGAACACAGCCCCACCCATCAGCAGAAAACTGGATTGAAGATTTACTGAGCTGGCCCTGTCCATCAGAGCACAAGACCCAGTTTCCGCCACAGCCAGTCCCTCCCATCAGGAAGCTTGCACAAGCCTCTTATCCTCATCCATCAGTGGGGAGACAGAATGAAAACCACAATCACAGAAAGTTAACCAAACTGATCACATGGATTACAGCCTTGTCTAACTCAATGAAACTATGAGCCATGCCATGTAGGGCCACCCAAGATGGACAGGTCATGGTGGAGAGTTCTGACAAAACATGGTCCACTGGAGAAGGGAATGGCAAACCACTTCAGCATTCTTGCCTTGAGAACTCCATGAACAATAAGAAAAGGGAAGAAGATATGACTCTAAGTCACTAGTAAATGAAAAATGAAGTTGACTCTTGATGAGGAAGGAGGGGGAGAAAAAGGACAGAATTATTTTAATACTATGTGCTTATTATACAAAGTTGGTAAGTAAGTAAATTCAACAAAATCAAGCAATTATTAACTGACATGAAAAATAATGTGCCTACTTTCCAAAACAGCCTCAGAAAACATCTTAAAGAAGTACATATATGGTGAAACAACATTTAACAAAATGTCAGAAATCCAGCGTATGCTCTTAAAAGGTCATTTACGTTTTGAGGAAACAAAAAACAAAGGGAAAAAAAAAATCCTGATAAACAACAAAATGGACAACATTCCAAATAGTAAAATTGGATCTAGAGGTCTCGTACTTTTTCCAGTTTGGAATGGAATGTGAAATGAAAACATTATTATATTAGAAAATTTTTGTATTTGCCAGTGATTCAAAGTAATGAAAAGGCTAAATCTGGCCACCTGACAGAGCTTGCTTTTATTAGAGCATTCTGGCTTGGTAAATTGGAATTTGAGGCAGTTTATCTTCAGTTTAATAATACTGGGTTATATGAAAAAAATAATAAAAAGCAGTGTTTCTCCTTCTCTTTGAGCAGTTTACTTTTGGTGGCTGAATAACTTGCTTCACATGAATTATGCAGTTCCCATTGTCTTATTGGTATAATGGAGGCGGGCAGTCACCAGCAGAGGATTTACTGATTCTGGGAATTGGAGGCAAAGGATATTTCCTTTGGGATGTGGAGGAGGCATGGTATGCATCAGCCACATTGACTTCACACAACCTAGAATGCATGGCCATTTAATTATTGTAAAATATATTTGAAAAAGAAGAGTACAGCAGAGCATCAGGAAGTACAATTCCTCGCAACCCACAAATTCAGGTGGACAAAATTATATAGATTTTTTTTTCTTATAATTGACCATAAATGTCTAACTCAACCTTCACTTCCACAGAGAAAAGAAAACTTCCTCTAGTCTCATCCAGATAAACCTGGCTGCTTTATGGTTGCCGTTTAGTCACTCAGTTGTGTCCAACTCTTTGCAATCCTATGGACTACAGCCCGCCAGGTTCCTCTGTTCATGGGATTTCCCAGGCAAGAATACTGGAGGAGATTGCCATTTCCTTCTTTCTGGGATCTTCCCAACCTAGAGATCAAACTTGCGTCTCCTGCATTGGCAGGCAGATTCTTTACCGCTAAGCCACGAGGAAGCTTTATTACCCAAGGTTTATGCTCAGCCAAGCTTAAGATCTTCCTTCTCCTGTCCTTCCTGGAGCAGTGCTGGGTCAGGAGGGTGGATCCACATCTCAGTTTTGCTGTGTCCTGGCTTGTCAGCCCTGAGGCAGGCAGGTGGTCACGCCATCACCCATCAGGTTGGGCTCACCTCCACACCGGCTCTCCCCTGCCAGCATCCAGCAAGGCTGGTCTGTCCACTCTCAGGCTCCAATCTGCACCTGCCCTGCTTCCCTCTGGGCCTGCATCTCTGTGCCATATGTGGGAGCCCTCTTCAGACCATCACACCCCTGCCTCACTGAGAAACGTGGACAAAGATTTAAGTGCTCTATTTCCCCCATGGTAGTGTGCTCTCTCAAGCTGCAGTCAGGCCCATCTGCTTAGTATCCCACACAATCATCTCTACCCATTTTCTGCTCTCTCCACCTGTAATGTCACAAGTGGTTTTCTGCCACACTCACAGTTTCCTAGGCAACCATGCATAATGCAAGCTAAGGCTCTTCTCTTGCAAATCCCCGTGACCTGCAAAAGGTAATCATTTCTCCTACAGGTTTGGGGTGAATGCAGAGCAACTCACACTAGCACCCAACACACTTATTTAGTGGTCAAGCCTTCCTCACTTTACCATTAATTTAGAGGCTCTCCTCTAATCTCACTCAGCCAACATCTCCTTCTTTCCACATTTTTCCTTTCTCACACCTGGTTGTAGGCTAAGCAAGTCAACAACCAATGCTGTAACTTCAAGTTCTACGGTTTTTCCAAAGAATCTTCTCCTCCACTCAACTGAGACATTTATGGTCTTAATCTTTGTTCTGAAAATGGAGGTGCATCACTGGATTTAGGAAAAGTATCCATTTAATACTATGTATACCATTCTGCTACCTAGATGTTTTTTTATCAGTATGTCTTAAAGATAAGAGCTGCGAAGTCAGACAAAAATTATTTTCAGACCTACTTATCCATCATTCACTCAACAAACAGTGTTACATGCTTACTAAGTGCCAAAGATGCACTTCACCCTTGGGATGATAATAAAACAAGTATAGTCTTCCTGGTCTTTCTGGGTCTTACAGTAACCAAAAAAAAAAAAAAATCACAAAAATAAAGATCCTGTTATGTGATGTGAACAATGCTAGGAAACAAGGGTATTATAGATGATCCTAACCCCGTGCTGGATCTAGAAGATTTATGTAACAATGTTAAGGGACCTGAAGGATGAGTATGAGTCAACCGGGTGAGGAGGGTGATGAGGAAGAGTCCAGTGTGGCTGCAGAGAGCAGTGGGGGGTAAGGAAGGACGGGGTTGTTGAGTCAGCGGGGAACCAGGCCACCACAATGGCTATGCAAACAGGAAGCCCCTGAAAGATTTTATCCCAGACACTGACATGATCAGACTTTCATTTTGGTTTTAAATAGACCTCTTGTTACATGTAGAGAAACTATGAAGAGAAAATGTGATTTTTACAGCTCTGTTTCTTCACCTGCAAAATAAAGATAATAATACGGAGGGTCTGTTATGAGAATAAAATACAATAATAGATGTAAAGTACAATGCCTGACACAGAATAAATATCCAATAAGTGCTATTTAAATGACCAACACAGGTCTTTATAAGATAAATATCCAGATTATCAAAGTGCATTAAGAAGAAAATCAGCCTTGTAGCCAAATATGTGTATTGATAATTAGGAGTTTTGATTTATTTGGCCATAAATTTCATAATCTCATCTAAAACTTCATTTTTTTCAGACAGAATCTGGGATAATTCCACCCAGCTTATAATATTGTTAAGAAATACATTAATGTACGTGAAAATACCTCACACAGGGCCTGTAGTCATTTGGAGCAAGTATTTTCTTCCCCTCTCCATTTCCAAAAGAATAACCCTTCAAGGATGGTCATTTATGAAGCTATATCATATATAATCCTTGATCAATTATTGCTTGATTATACTTATTGAGAGATCATTGGCTTGAAAGTATTAATTTCATTTCCCAAACTCCTTAATTTAGTCTAAGTTTACATGGTTGGAAAATAGGGCTCATTACAGAAAGAAAAAGAAATAAGAGAAGGAAGAAGGGAGGAAGGGAAAAGAGAAATAAAGTGAGTTATCATGTTTAGCAGAAAGCAAACTATTCATCTTAAACAGAGATAAGATGAGGCGAGGATTAGGAAAAAAATGAACACATTTTCCCTCAAACCACTTCACTCTGGGAAAGGCAGATTCCTTAGAGCAGCCTTTGATACACAGATTTTCAAACTTATATTTTGCCACAAAAATTGTTTAGAGGGTAATTTATGGATGTTTTCAAAACGTTAACTACTTTCATTCTGCTAGCTTTATGGCCAACATATGTCTCTTCCAGGAAAGAGGGTGAATACTCAGAATCTTCAACAACAAATCTACTCTTCTGAAAGAGACACTGTAATTGAACAAATGGGAATAAATTTAGTCATTTCCATGGCCTTTCCGGTCAGCCTTATCCTCTAAAGTATAAATTAGAGTGGCAGAGGCACTGGAAGGTTTCCACGCTGGTTTGTTAAAAGGTGAGTTGCTTAATGCCAGCAATATTGCAAATCAGACAGAGGTGATTTGGCTTTCACAGATCTGTGGGCCAACAGTGAGCATAATTTAGAAGGAAAAGGCCATTCACCCAGTCACTCAGCCATTTGCCCCCTAAATCTCAGAGGCCGCTTAAATTTCATGTTACTTCTAGGAATGTGGGTCTGTGCCAGCATCCACAGCTATGAAATTGGGGCAAGAGACATCAGAAATCATCTAACTTGGATCACTCATTTTCTAAATGAAAACAGAAGTATTTGCCCAAGATTCATGTCTAGTATGAGAAAATATTAAGACTAAAACCAAGATGATCATAACTCTTCACAAAACAACTAACCAAGCCCAAGACAGATAATAAGGTAGCACTTTCTTGCTTATGTGTGTGCACATGCTCAGTCATGTCTGACTCTTTGTGATCTCATGGACTGCAGGCTCCCCTACCAGGTTCCTCTGTCCATGGGTATTCTTCAGGCAAGAATACTGGAGTGGGTTGCCATTTCCTCCTTCAAGGGATCTTCCCGACCCAGGGATCAAACCTGCATATCCTGTGTCTCCTGCTTTGGCAGGCAGATTCTTTACCACTGCATCACGTGGGAAGCCCTATTTTCTTGCCTAACATATCCCAAATTCTCTAATCTTTAGAATAAACTTCAATGCCAAACATTACCATACCCTCAGATCTGTTTAAAAAATCTATATATTTTGCATTTTTTTGAAATTGGGATGCACCTTCCAGTTGTTGAGTACATTTAATCAGTGTCTATTTTTCTGTACTACTCATTAGTCAATGGCACATCTAGAAAACACTGAAGTCCGGGAGTCAAGGGAATTCTGATTATTACTTTTAAGAAAACTGAGGTTCATTGGAGCCATAAAGCTCACATGCTGCTATGTGACAAAAATGAGGACAGAAAGCACACCCATTTGACACTGAAGCCTTGAGTCATTCTACTTCCCTCAACCAGCATGGAAGTTTTAGTCGGTAACAGAGTCCATGTCACCGTACAGGATGTTCATCTATTTGCCCAGAACCCATCCCTGTCTGCCCATTTCCCAAGAATGGTTCTTTGAGAAAGTACCCTTTCCTCATCTTGTTGCAGCCATGCAGTCTGGATAACATAAGCCAAGGAATACAATTTCATTCATGTTATCAGTGTTTGCTTCAGAAATGAGCAAAAGCCAATTCAAAAAGATGGACTTCCCCTGGACACAGTGATAGTTTCAGATTAGAACAATCAGAGTAAAAATTAAGAATTTTGTTAGGTAAGTATGGGGAGCAATCACTTTTCTCCTTCCAAGAATAAATGAAGAAGCACACAGCCCTGATTATTGCTGGCTGACATACCTCCAGCAGAGAGATACAAAGCTGCCAGTAAAGCAGACATGTCACAAAAGGCAGAGACAATCACAGGGAAACTGAGCCAAAGTCTGCATTAAACCATGCCTTAAGCCTGACCTAGCTTCAGTATTAGCAGCAGTATGACCAACAAATTTCTTCTATCATTTAAGGCAGATAGAGTTGAATTTTCCATTATTTACAACCATTAAAATAATCATACTTCATACATCATCCAGTGTGCAACAAAAGCCCAGCCAACATCAGACCAGCATCCCATTTCTACCAAATATAATGTCTTTAAGATGTCTGCTGCTCAACTAAGTCTTATGCCCCATCTAAGTCCAAGCCCAAATATATAACTACATTATCTTAAGGCATCTCAAAGCAGATGTGCCAGGAAAACATTGACTGACATTCTAGTATGGAGCCTATAATTTTAAACAAATGTAATAATCATGACAAATCTCATGCATATCTTAGGTCATGATTCCATTTACATAACCAATAGCCAAAGAATGCATTGCAGTTTCATATACATTTTATTACTGGTTTAAGTTCAAACTATAGTAAGCTCAACAACAGTAAACAGGATTGCTGTTGTTCAGTTGCTAAGTTGTGTCTGACTCTTTGCAGCCTCGTGTATTAGAGCACGCCAGGCTCCTCTGTCCTCCACTATCTCCCAGGGATTGCTCAAATTCATGCCCATTGAGTTGGTGATGCTGTCTAACCATCTCATCCTTTGCTGCCCCTTTCTCCTTTTGCTTTTAATCTTTCCCAGCATCAGGATCTTTTTCAATGAGTTGGCTCTTCGCATCAGGTAGCCAAAGTATTGGCGCTTAAGCTTCAGCAAGAGGATTAGCTATGGATAAAGTACTTTTTGATTCTCCCAAAAGTCTTTTGATTTAGTGTCCCTCACCCATTGCCCACTCCCTTTTTATACCCCAGCAGTCCTCAGCTCTACTGAGATTCACCAGTCACACACACCACCAATATATCTGACTCTTCATCCTCTATTAAAACAATGACTTTATGTTCCATTTATTTAAAAGTGAAAGAAATTGAAAGTTGCTCAGTCGTGTCCAACTCTTTGCAATCCCATGGACCATACAGTCCATGGAATTCTCCAGGCCAGAATACTGGAGTGTGTAGCCTATCCCTTCTCCAGGGGATCTTCCCAACCCAGGAATTGAACCCAGGTCTCCTGCATTGCAGGCAGATGCTTTACCAACTGAGCTAACCCTGCCTATAATGACACAAGGCATTAAAACCTTTACATCAATATTTACTGTGTGTTGTGAAGTTAATGGGAAAATGTCTCACAAGCCTTCTAACTTCCTTCTACCTTAAAATAAATCTTTTCTTCATTTTTTTTTTAAAGTTCTTTTTTTTTTTAATTTTATTTTATTTTTAAACTTTACATAACTGTATTAGTTTTGCCAAATATCAAAATGAATCCGCCACAGGTATACATGTGTTCCCCATCCTGAACCCTCCTCCCTCCCCATTCCATCCCTCTGGGTCGTCCCAGTGCACCAGCCCCAAGCATCCAGTATCGTGCATCGAACCTGGACTAGCAACTCTTTTCATACATGATATTTTACATGTTTCAATGCCATTCTCCCAAATCTTCCCACCCTCTCCCTCTCCCACAGAGTCCATAAGACTGTTCTATACATCAGTGTCTCTTTTGCTGTCTCGTACACAGGGTTATTGTTACCATCTTTCTAAATTCCATATATATGCGTTAGTATACTGTATTGGTGTTTTTCTTTCTGGCTTACTTCACTCTGTATAATAGGCTCCAGTTTCATCCACCTTATTAGAACTGATTCAAATGTATTCTTTTTAATGGCTGAATAATACTCCATTGTGTAAATGTACCACAGCTTTCTTATCCATTCATCTGAGTATAGTTTATTGCAGTCTGTGCTATTTTCAGTTGTATAAAAACATGATTCAGTAAATACATATACCTATTCTTTTTCAGACTCTTTTCCTATATAGGCCATTGCAGAGTATTGAGTAAAATTCCCTCTGCTATACAGCAGGTCCTTGTTGATTATCTATTTTATATATAGTAGTGTGTGTATGTTAATCCCAAACTTCTACCTTAAAATCTTGTATATTAAAGAACTAAGCTAGATTCCCAGGCCAGGGTCTATTCCAGACACTGATTTCTCACCTCATAAGGAGGAAGAAGCAGGCCAGGACACCATCACAAACTGTCTCAGGAAGCAACAGTTCACACTTCTGGTCAGCCTTCTCATACTAACCATGCACACTTTTGACTAAGCAATAAATGAAGGGTGAGTGAAATACTTAGTTTTTAATCTATCCTTATAACCCTCCCTAAGATGGTATCATTAACATCAGAACAGCTAAAACAGTATCTATCTCATAGTTCACTATTGAGATTCAAATGAGATGATATTTGTAAAACACTTAGAATACAAGAATATATTAAGTGAAATAATAAGCAGTAATTTAATTTTTAAAAATAATCTCTATTTTCACATGAAGAAATCTGAAGCTCAGCAAAACAAAAGATCATATGATTTAATGATGCAAACAAGTGAAAGTCGCTCAGTCATGTCCAACTCTTTGCAACCCCACGGACTATACAGTCCATGGAATTCTCCAGGCCAGAATATTGGAGTGGGTAGCCTTTTCCTTCTCCAGGGGATCTTCCCAACCCAGGGATTGAACCCAGGTCTCCCACATTGCAGGCGGATTCTTTACCAACTGAACTATCAGGGAAGCCCAAACAACCAGAACTCAAATTGGGGTCTCTAAACTCTGAATTCAATATTCTATATCTGTATCAAGTAGCTACACAAGTACCTACGAGCACGCTTATAAACCAAGGCACTACTGGTTCAAGACAAATACGTTAATCTTCCCAGTTACTAAAGTCCCTCTGGCATGTTGCTGTTGTTGTTGCTATTCAGTCACTAAGCTGTGCCCAACTCTTTGCAACCCCATGGACTGCAGCATGCCAGGCTTCCCTGTCCTACACCATCTCCTGGAGATTGCTCAAATTCATGGCCAATGAGTCAGTGAAGCCATCCAACCATGTCATCCTCTGTCATTCCCTTCTCTTCCTAGCATGAGGTACACCCAAAATTCAGATCACTGTCACAAGACTGAAACTGTTGTCAACACTTAGAGCCCAGCAGATTTAGTTGTATTTGTATAAAAAAGTGGAGACAAATCTGCCTCATTCTGACTCCATCAAATATATGGTCCTTAAGGATGTCTCTGGGTGAAGCAAGGTTCGGGAACTCTAAATGAACCATGTAATGAAATGAAACCTATTGGAAGAAAAGTATTTAAACAAAATGCCAGCCTTGACTGTATCCCACAGATAGCATGTTAAGGAGGTAACCTGCAGAGAGAATGAAATTAGCCTTCATTTCTCCTGGTTCTAGAGTTCTCTTTTGGGGAATTTCTGCTTTGCCTCTTGGGGTATATTTCAAAATGAGCAAGTATATCCATTCTCTTTAATAAAATACTTCTCCTCCCTTAGGGTTTACCTTAGAGAATAATAAATTTCCCATTGGAAACTTAGACTTGGTGTGAGGCTTCACAGTCTGCTGGGAAGGGAAATATACTGTGGAAGTAGGTACCAAAGCAGAGCAAAAACTTCATCTCCTGAGCCCAGGGATCAACAGAAATCCAGATTTGCCTAAAGGCAATCAGGTAATTACTCTTAATTAAAAAACCAAAAGGAAATTCACTGGGGCTTTTTTTTTTTTTTTCTGGCTCCTCTTGTCAAACAGCATTTGTTGTTATTTAGTCACTAAATCCTGTCTGCCTGATTGTGACCCAATGGACTACAGCACACCAAGCTTCACTGTCCTTCACCATCTCCTGGAGTTTGCTCAAACTCAAGTCCATTGAGTTGGTGATTCCATCCAACCATCTCATCCTCTGTTGCCCCCTTCTCCTCCTGTCTCCAATCTTTCCTAGCATCAGGGTCTTTTCCAATGAGCTGGCTCTTCATATCAGGTAGCCAAAGTATTGAAGCTTCAGCTTCAGTCTTTCCAATATTAATATTCAGGATTGATTTCCTTTAGGATTGACTGATTTGATCTACTTGCAGTCCAACAGACTTTCAAGAGTCTTCTCCAGCACCACAGTCCAAAAGCATCAGTTCTTTGGTGCTCTGTCTTTTTTATGGTCCAACTCTCACATCCGTTCATGCTACTGGAAAAACCAATCTTTGACTACACAGACCTTTGTCAGCAAACAGCGTTAGGAATCTGTACTGATGGCAGATCTGTTTACTACCTCTCTATTAAGTCAAAGAACAGCAATTCTTACTTATCCAGCCTCATGTCTGCCCATTTATTTCACATATAAGCGTCCTCCCAAATTAGGTTTATAGGTTTTGGAAAGCCTGTGCTTTCTCTGGTCTCTTATGCATACAGTTTTATCTGTCCAGCGATTCTTTCCCTTCTTGTCACTGGAAAATTCCTACTCATCCTTTGGGTTTTGGCTTAAATATCACCCCCATCACCCACACCCAGATGATATCTTGGTAGCTTTGTCAACAATCTCTCCTCCCTGTAAACTCCAAAAGGACAGGGCAATATCTATCTTACTTTTTTATCTGCAAAAGACTCTATAAATATTTCCAGAATGGATTAAAATTTAGTGGTCAATGGGATAGTATATTCAAAAAAATGCTTAAAATATGACTATTATGTCATATCATTAGATGGACAGGGAGGCCTGGCGTGCTGCAGTTCATGGGGTCGCAAAGAGTCGGACAAGACTGAGCGACTGAACTGAACTGAAGGGTTAACGAATCACAAAAGAGAGTCTCAAAATGCTAGTCATTTGGAAATGGTTACTAAGTTCAACTGCATCTTGACAATTTGAAGAGCTCTTTCTAAAAATCTGTGGATCAAAAGAGCTTACAAAAGAATAAAAAGGAAGAAAAAAGAAAGAGGATAGGACTGGTTTTCTATTAATATGTGATTTTTGAAAATTCTGCATATTTCTTTAAACTCTGGTTATAATGGTATGTGTGTAGGGGGAACTCTGATGATTTCCCAAATCTTTACTTTCTGGTGAACAGTGTTAAAAATGCTGGAGTCAGAACTAAATTATATTCAAATACATGGGAAGTAATTTGGCCTGGTTTCTTACTCTTGTTTTGTACATCCAAGACAATCAATCAAAAAATACAATAAAAAAATCTGGTGAGAGGGCAAGAAATAACCTTTCATGACAACGTCTAGGCCACATATGATTTGTTTCCCGAAATTGAGGCCCTAAGTGACAATTCTGTCTTTGACCTTGTATTCATTCGAGGTTTTATGTCTGTACTTATAATGAGTTGGCCAGCCTTGGTCTTGGTCTCTTCTGTGGCATGTCATTATCTCCTTATTCCTTTTTCTGTTGTCTCTGTCTGCGACTTGCTAGGGTTTGTACTTTAAAATATTCTGTTGTTACCTGACATGTATAGCTTTTTTTCCTAGGTATTTTCTCTCCACTATACTCCTTGCCAGCAACCAGGGAATACGTCACCTGAAGTACATGGATGTGTTTTCTCCTCTGATATGGAAAAGAATAATATTTACAGCCCAATACACTAAATAAATCCAGAAAATATCTTTACTTAAAAAAAGAAAAGTATGAAAATGTTCTGATTTTCTAAAGTAGTAAACATAGAGACTATTTCTCAATACAGTGTAATTACTCCCTATTTGTCCACAATGGCAGGAAATGGGGCATTCCTGTTTTAATGATCTGCCTTTTATTTATATTTTATATATATATATATGTATAAAATTGTTATAAATAGTAAATGCATTAAAATTTTTATATTAATAGGACTGGCTTTTAAAACATAATTTCAAAACAGGACTGAACATCAGTTGTTCTGTCCCTATGATCAAGAAGTCATTTCCTGGTCCAATGACTAAGGCTTCACTTTCCCAATGCAGGGAGCCTGGGTTCGACCCCTGGTCAGGGAACTAGATCCCACATGCTGCAACTCAAACCTTGAACAGCCAAACAGATAAACAAAATTTTTTTTAAAAGTCATTCAAGTATCCTGAATTCTCTCAGGTAATTATTATAAACACCAACAGTCCTTGCACTAAAATACATGATGTGTTGTTTTGGTTGGGGCTTTCTGCTTTTTGAGACCTGAACAAACAGAAGTTGACTGAAATATAATCTAGATCTTATCACTCTCCATCCAGATGATACTGCGATAGCTTCCTAATCAAGTTCAGTCTTTCTCTTCACTCTTTCCTTCCTCAGATACTTGTATCATGTTATCTCCTGACTCCAAAATTTCAAATAGTCCCCCAGTTTATATATTATCAAGTCCCACTTACTTTGCCTAGTTTAAGACCTTCCAAAATTGATTCCCTTACTTTCCAACCTTAATTCTCCATCCACCCCAAATCATAGTTTAGTCTGTTATCCTATCATAGTTCTATGTTGCTTTTTTTAAATTTTTTATTGGACTTCCCTGGTGGCTTAGACAGTAAAGCGTCTGTCTACAACGCAGGAGACCCGGGTTCAATCCCTGGGTCAGGAAGATCTCCCGGAGAAGGAAATGGCAACCCACTC